>NC_061892.1:2475625-4941250 GCF_905147765.1 Vanessa atalanta | reverse complement strand
ATCTTGATTTATCATATAGATAAGTTTGTTATATTTAAAAATTAACAACATTTTACTAGCTATTAATTTAGTTGAACGATAAATTGCGAAAACAATGAAAACAGCTGTTTTATTACATACAGACTCGTGGGTGATGTGTCTGTAATTTATTTTATTATATTAGTTAGGGTCGATTAAATAACTAGGATATATATTTTGGCAACGTCTTTCAACCGTTTTGGAGTATTTCTTGTTTTATTTTTCGATTTTTTCTTTTCTAAGCGGCAGGACTAACGATATGCCTTCCTGACATAATCAGAGACAGCATTAAGTTAGTACAAAGTGAAATATAACAGGCATTTACAACACCACGGTTAATAACGACACAATGGCAAACGTAGAAAGAAATAATTAAATTAATAGTAACAAAACTAGTAAAACAAAACATTTGTTATATAATAATTCGTTATTACAAGTTGTTCGTAAGATCAACTTACAACGGTTACAGTAAAATCGCACAAAACCCCACGTACGTAAATAAATTTAAATCCCCCCTTTCTTACATTAATTAATATTTGATGGTAATCTTAACACCTTAGCTAACTTACAGTCTTTTGTTTTCCTTCAAATTAAAAATTCGGAAGTTGATAGCAATCGTCGTGGCAAAATTAGTTATATGTCCAAAATGGGTTAGATAGCTAGATAGTGTTGTAGATACGCAAAAGTATATATTATTTATAAAAGAATACAACCTACATAAAGAAAACCTTAGTTTTTGTGGCAACTGCCTCTTGAAGAATTTATAAAATAAGTTTTGAGGACATGTACCAAGTTCTACCGGTATTTACATTTTTAGGGATAGAAAATATCCATAGAAATTCATGTTCTTTATCAATTAAAGATAAATCACAATAAAGTGATTTCCTTATTTTCACATTGTTATTAATTTACTATTTCTTTTCAGAACCATTTCCGCCGCCTGAATTACCCCCCAACATGGTCGACTACATGACAATGAAAACATCGCTACCCACACCAATGCCTCAACAGACACCATATTTTGCTCACACATCTGTCAGATTACCACAACCTTCAGAACCTCATGCATACGATCGAAGACTCGCCACATCATGGCTCCTAGCAAACCAAGTTCAAGCCCAAGGACTTCTTAAACCTTATCCAATTTCTCCTTGGCAAAGAGTCATGATGCCTTACCCGGATTCGAAGAATTTTTCCCCCTATGCATTAAACTTGCATAGCGATCTTTTAAATAGAATAAACCCTGAAGAAGTTAAATCAGAAAGTTCTGAACACATATCCGTAGAAGCGAGCGATGACAGCACAGACCGACCAGATACAGACGAGCAAGAAGTAAAAAGGCCGAGTGAAAAAGAGAAGAAAAAGAATCCTTATTCAATAGAGGAATTACTGAAGAAGCCTGATAAAATCGTTAATTCACCTCCCGTAGCATTTCAAAACTATCTTCGTCAACCTAGTGGCAGTATGATTGAATATAGCCAAGAAAAAACTTCAAGTGATAGGAGTTCCCCTGCCAGTTACTGTTCAGTTCAAAGCGGCGTTTCGAACGATTGTTTCGCTGATTCTGCCAGTTCGGAAATTAAAGCGGGAAATTAAAACTATAAAAAAGTCTAGTCAAAATTTTATTAGAATTAAAAACAACTGCGTATTTATTTATTAAGTGGGAAAATAAACCTATTAAACATTTGTTGTTTTATTGTTGAGTAAGAGTCGCCATATTTGATGATATTGGAATATTGTAACAACCAGAAGTTAAATATTTCAATAAAATTTATTTTTTAAATAGTTAATAAATATTTTAGTATAAGTTAATTAGATGTATAAAAACCATGTAAATCATTTTATCATAATAAATTAAAATCACAATTAGTTAAATGTATGTATTTATTTATTTCTTCTACGAATTTATTGCATTGTAAAAATAATTTGGCCCCTCATTTCATTTTAAGTCTTTACCTTTCAAAACGCAATTAAGAAACATTATTTCTTAATGTTTACGTTATGAAGCAGTAACATTGTAAATATTGTATAGAATTATAATGTATTAAGAAAAGTTTATTCCTGAATTTGGATACTGACCCTTTCAATTAAAAAACTATAATGGTAGTCCAACCAATAAAAGACAAAAATTAAGGATTTTACTTTTAAGTTGTTCTAATTCTATATTTAAAAAGTATAATTTAGTAAATACGTAATGTGATTCTGTGATATTTTACATTATTAGTAACTTATAAAAATACTGACAAAAAAATTAGAAAATAACTGACGCCCTATGCAAAAATATTTAAAACTATAAGAAAAAATAAGTATAATTTATTAAGCTTATGTAACTGTATGAAAATATACATAGGTATTGTAATGGTTAAGATAAGTAGGTATAATAAGTTGGTTTTGTTCTATGTTTTCTATTTTTAAAAAAAAGTTATTTTTTGGAAAAAGTCTAGGTGTCTATGAAAATTATACGATAACGATTAAAATGTTCATCATTAAGTAAATGTATATAATTTAGAACAATATAGTAAAAAATATTTAGAAACTTCAAACGCCATATAATATAGATATGCATTAAATGGATAGTTGTTTATTTGAACGGCACAATAAACCAAATATACCTAATCCAGTCTTTTTTTAAACCTTCTAAAATTAAATGTCAAACTTGCTGTCAGCTAGTTTTTAAAATCACATAAAAATATTTATTTTACAATGTACTGGACATATTATACGCTTCGTTTCTTACAATGCACAATAAAGGGATAAATTAAAAACTAAGTAGTTTAAATAATTACACTTTCGGTTCTTATCTGCACTATTTCAAGAAACGTATGCAAATATGTTAGTAATATGTGCATTATGGAAATGTGAGAGAAAACTCAGTAATTTAATTCAAAAGCTAATTCGCGTCATTACGACATGGTACTAATGAAAGCTTATAATACGTTTGACTTTTAATTTCAGTGTAAGCAACTAAAGATTTTACAATGATAAGTAAAGAGTGAATGATTAAATTGAATGATAAAATGATAAAAATATTTTAGAAATGAATCTAAAAAAAATTCCTAGAAACATTTTTTTTATTTTATTGACAGGTTTTGAACATGACAAGTGGCGGAAAAATACAAGTTGCTACGAAATTGATAAAAATTAAATCAATTAATTAATTGATTAAAGTAATACCAATATGCAATTGTCATAAAATAGCAGGAAGGCTTTAATCTAAAAAAAAACATGAACAGGATTTTTTTTATGTTTCACCAAATCAATTAATAATAGAAGGCTGTCACAAGTACTTCAGAAGTGGTATTTAACAATATTGAATTGAATGTAAAGCGACGAAAACACGTAAACCACGGTTCAGACTTCAGAATTAAGAAAGGTAGGAGAACTCGGCAATTACTCTTTTGTAGTTATTCAAAATATATTGAAATAAGTTAAAATCTATACATAAACATAGATCCATTGGTATTATATATTTACATTCGCTAAGGTGTAAAGATAAACACGTACATATACGCCGTGCTGGTTTATACGTACTCACTCTAGGGCCCTAAAAGACAAGACAATGTAGGACCTTTTTTATTCATAGGATGAAAAACACTAAACTGTTAAAATCCAAATTTAAAAATGAAAAATAATATAAATATAATAGTTACGTAATAACTCTGTTTGCCTATTTATTATTTGGATAACGAAGACTTACAAAAATTCATGGATAAAATCAATTAACAATAATTATTACCTAATGTTGCCTATACTTTGACCAAACGCTTATAAACAACGTTACACATTAAATTTTTTGGCTGTAACAAACCAAAGCTAGAGCTAAGTTGAGAGTAAGATAGTATAGATTACCTGTGGACACACTCACTTTACAGGTCCTATTTAGTGCCAACTGCCAGATGTTTATGTTATTGTCAAATGTCAAATGAATGTCAATTCTATTGAAAAGTGTAAATATTTTGCATTTTAATATATATTATTTAATAAAATTATTATTTCAATAATAATTACTCTGATAAATAGAAATTGTATTACACTATTAGTAATATAAAAGATCTGTGCGATGGATACTGAGAATTTAGCAAAACAGGTATACTCAATGGTTATTGTATTATCAAATAAAAATATAAATAAATAGTTTTCGCTCGCTCGTTAGGGGATTATAGGCATAAAAGAAAAGCTTTGTCCATCCTTGTGGTTCAAGCTTTATACCACATTTCATCAAATTCGCTTCGGTCGTTTGACAGAAAAACAGACCTTTCGTATCTAAAATATTACTATAGATATGTTTTTTTTTGTAAGAATGTACTCTAATTTTACTTTTAAATTGCGATTCTATACATCTATTAAGTTCATCTATTCAGTACATAAAACAAAATGATATTTCCAGGTAGAAGAAATAGAAGCACTTAGCTCAATTTACGGTGAAGATTTGATTATAGAGAGTGAAGTCAGTAGATCCTATAATATTAAAGTAAGAGATAATAAAAATGAAGTGATCCTATATGTTACCTTAAATGAAGGATATCCTAGTAGTAATCCACCAAAGTATGAACTCTCAGCTCCTTGGATGGACAGAAAGGCAAAGGAAAATCTTCATTATTGTTTAGATGAGATTTATTTGTAAGTATTACAGACTTGTATTTCAAATAGTGGACACATTTGTCAATTATTCTACCATAGTGGTAAAATTATTATGAATAAACAAAACCTTACCCAATTGCCAATCTGTTTCCTATAAATTATACAAAAACTCATCAAATTAAGATTAAGTTCAGGTAATCTAAGTGTTGATTCCTATATAGTTACATTTATATATATTTAATATCTCTTTTGTTATTTTTTTTGTTTCTTTGCATGCTAAGGTTTCTTATAAAGTTGCATTGGCACACTATGTTCTAAGAAAATTGATCAGTAGGATATTTGTAAATAAACAAATATTTATAAAATGTGCAATATAAAAATAAAAGAGAAAACTCGGTAATTTCATTGTAAGATTTAATCAATGAATGATAGAAATTTTAGAAATGAATGCAAAAAAATGACTCAATACTAATTTTTTTTATGATTTTTATCCTCACATACTTCAATTGTATTCTTCAAAAAATATATCAATAAACTTGTATTTAACATGACATGTTTTTCTATATGGGAATATCTTCTTGGAGTTTGATAATATATGTTATATATTTACTTGGTTTAATTTCAGAGAGAATATAGGGGAGACAGTTATATTCCAATGGGTTGAAAAAATAAGGGAAGTCCTACAAACAATAAAACCAATAGAACCAAAGAAAGATGAGAAAAATTGTGTAGAAAAAACATTAGATTTTTCACAGGTATTAAAGTAAAATTAGTATTAAATCTTTGTGAATATTGAATTGAAATTAAGATTTCAATGTCAATTTTGACTACATTATCTTCAAAATACTCCTTTTTGGTGATAATTTATTAGTTCTAATCAAATGCTATAACATGCCATGGAAACATTATAAGTTCACAATACTTTTTGTCTTCTTCTATCAAATATCAAATTACCGATGAGGAAAAGATATGGGTGATATAAACAAATAATGTAAAACCAAATAGATTTAAAATAATTCAATTTAAATATTCTTATTTGTTTGATTTTAGGTTTTGAACATTTTTAGATTTCATACTTAGCTTAGCTATAATCATCAAAATAAACTCAATTCTGTTCATCTTCAACAATATTTTTACAAGTTTTCCAAGTAATAACTGTAATTTTAACCAATCCATTTCAGCTAGAAATTAACTGCCCCGATATAACCCATGGAGAGGTGATCATTGATAGGAAAAGTTCATTCCAAGGTCACGCAGCTGAAGTTCATAGTGCAGATGATGTAAGGTATGTATGTGTTAAACAAAGTACCACTTACTAATCACTCATGTTACTATCAAATTATGCCAATTCTCTGATAATCTGTAATTTCTGTGTTTTGGATAGTAAAATGACATCAATGAAATTTTGGGTTTCCATAGTTGGTGGAAGATTGACATTAAAACATATTTTTGAGACAACAGTGAATGAATTATTGTGACCATATTGTTTGTATTTTCAGTGCAGTGTTAGCCAAACTTAAACAGAATAAAAAAATATTAAATGCAACACACAACATGTATGCATACAGGATAGAAAAAAAAACAGATAAGGGAACAACAATGCTACAAGACTGTGATGACGATGGAGAGGCCCATGCTGGTGGCAGGATGCTACATCTGTTACAAATATTGGATCAGAAGAATACATTAGTGGTTGTATCTAGATGGTATGTTTATTATACTATTTTATTTGGTCTTGCCATACATAGAAAGCTAGAGGTACAACAGCTGCTTTGGGTGGTACAACTAAAGATTTGAGGGTACAACAAATTATTTTTGGGGGTATACTACAAGGTGTATTGTCTTCATGCCCAATAAATAAAGCAGAAATGTAAATTTTGGTAGTATAAAATTCGAAAAATGGTAATTACAATTACGGATTCGTAAATAATTATACAGTAATTTCGTAAATGGAGAAATTCTAAGTTTACAAGTTTTAGGTTTTCAAAATAATATTAGAAAAAGTCCAAAACTGTCTTATCTTCGCAAAATTTGCTATTGAAGCAGAAGGCGGAAACTAGTAGTAAATTTTTTTTGTGTTTCTGTATTCTAGGTATGGTGGTATACAATTAGGTCCAGATAGATTCCGTCATATCAACAACGCAACTCGGCAAGTCATTCAGCAAGCTGGACTATTAAAGAAATGACAGAAATAGTGCTACAAAAGTGATAAAAGGTTATAAGATAAAGCTACAGGGAAGAGATAATAACAACAATTTTAAATGATAATGTTATAATCATAACTTTATATTGTCATTAGGATTTTTTATTTTTTTTTAAAAAGACAATTTTTTTTTGTATCTTAACATTGTACATATAAAATATGTGACTTAAAACTGCCAGAGAATAAGTTCTGTATCTTCTAGATTTTCAAATACTGACTGCACTTATAACCGTAATTAAAAATATGTATGAATTAGCTACTTAAATAACTTTATATATAAAATATTTTATAAGGTGTAAATTAAATGTTAAAATAAAAAAAATAAAAAATAAATGAACAAGATTTTTTTTATACTAACAAGAAAACAATTTCTGGAAAATGGTATAAAATATATTAAACTTTAAATATTAAGAGTCACAATTTAATCTAGAAATTTATTAAATGCTATGATTTTCTATTCCTTGAATTATTATCTGTTGTCTTAACCGTTATGCATTTCTTGTCCAAAAATCTTAGAAGATCCTGTAACAAAAATAAGCATCAAATGTATCTGTGTTAAACAGATTATTTTGCAAAATTAAGCATATTTTATGTTATAACATACTATGAACTGGCTACTAGTATGGAAAGAGATCATACAGCCCAAAGTGGGGTGTGCGGAGGAAGGGTGGGTATTTCAGAACGTAGTTTTAGATCTGCTTAGGCAGAACTATCACTTGGCTAATCTGGATTACATCATTAAGCTTTTACATATTGTTGTCTACTTTACAAATTTATTAAAATAAAAGTACTATGTTTTTTTTGTACCTTAGGATTGTATTTAAATCCGTAAGAAACGAGATCTTTATGTATCACATCAATATTAACTGGTTCATATCGTAATATCGCTTCCCTCAGTAGTTGACGACACGAAACGTAGTTGTGAAAAGCAATATGTAATGGAACTTTGCATGAATGCACCTGAAATAAAAGTAAAATTTCAATTTAGTACACATTTGTAAAGCTAAGATGGCCCAGGGGCTAGAATAAGTGTATCTTAAACCTGAGTTTGCAGATTCAAACCTGGATAAATACCACTATGTTTCATGGTTTGATTTTTTGTATAATCATTGGATAAAATCCTGTCACAAGTGTAATATGTATGTGAAAATCCGCATTGGAGCAGTGTCGTGAAGTAAGCTCTAAACCTGTCCAAAAGATTAGCTTAGCCCAGTAGTGGAGCATTAACGGCTTGAACTTTTTACGATTTTAGATAACAGAAACTTTTATCCCTCTTAAATTTTAAGCAATTATTAATTAAGTCAAAATACTGGTAAAAATTTACAATTCCAAATTGCTAACAAATTGGTTTTCTTAACATACCTTTGCTTTCTCCTTCTTTTGGAACACCCACTCATCTGGAATACATTTAATTTCTCTTAGATCAGGAATTTCTTTTGTTATTGCATACAATGTATTTTCCTTATTAGTTTCCTCAAAACTGGCAGAAAGTTGTTTCCTGGGAGACTCTTTAGACTTTTTTGGTGAATCATGTTTGGTTCCAATATCGTATTTTCTTTTCTTAGATGGTGATAAACATTCTTCTACATCACATGATTCTACTACTGGATGAGTTTGATTGTACAAATGTTTTAAAAGTTGTATAGCTGTAAAATTAAATATAATTATATATATATACATTTGAATGATAACAATCTAGTGAAGAAATATTGAGAACTAGGTAGGCTGACTGGCATCGGACACCTAAAATTTCTGGCCATCAATGCTAGATAAAGGCTTTTAAAAAATATTAAACATTCCTTAATTTTCCTTTATGAACTAAAATGTTATATCCCTTGTGGCTACAGTTAAACTGGTTAATTCATTCTTCAAAGTAGAAGACAACAATGAGCATTGCTGTTTGGTGTTAGAATATTTGATTATTGGCACCTTCAGTTGATAGACTGCTCACCATCAACTGGCCTATTTGTTTGTCCACCGAACAGTGTTATAAAAGGAATGATATAAGAGTAATTAATCTTACCTCTTTTTCTTTTAAATGGTTTGAGTCCATATTTTTCTAATTCCTTATTTCTTTCAGGTGATGACATTGATTCATAATCCAACATTGGAGTTACATTAATTGTCTTAATTATGTATTCACTATTCCCAGGAGTTTGTTGAACTTCTTTGATTAAATGTTTATTTACCACAGGTGTACTTGTTTCAGGGGCAAAACTGTGTGATTTAATTGGTTTAGGTGTATAAACAGATATCTTGTTAACATCAGTAGATGGTAAGTCACTATCACTAAGTGATCTATTTAAAGATCTAGAATGATTACTTTTATTTAAAGATTGCATTTTGGAATCAGAAACATTATCCATTATTGATAGACCACCAATATCAAAATTGTGTCGTGACTGTTGCAAGGAATAGTTAAATTCTTTGTCAGATATTTCAAAACAATCTGATGTCTTACTAGGATTTGATAAAAGCTCATTATTTGAGTTATCAGCACTATTGTCTTGTGAGACATATTTACTTCCTGTACTCATAACATCATCAAACATTTCATCATAATCTATTGAAATATTATCTTTTTTACCAAGGCTATTAGTATCATATGTTTTTGGATGATGATGATTCTCTACAACTTCATTGGATGAATCAGATCTTTGAGTTAAATCAATATTATCAATTTCATCTTCAACGCATATATCTTCAATAACTTTATCAGTATTGTTTATTAAATTTTTATGACTATCACTTGTTGAGGCACATGGATTGCAATCAGGGAGTTGAAAATAAGATGGGCTTTTATCATTATTGCTTTTCCCAAAGGAAGTATTTTCTGTAAGTATTTGCTCTTGGGTTTCATCTTTATGTAAACTATTCTCATAGTCATCAATGTGAGAGGTATTGTACACATGTTCATTAAAACTATAAGAAACACTGTTATTCCCGAAATGTTGTCTCCCATTGTTATCTAATTCGGTTTTTTCTTCAGATTTATTACAATCATTATGCATAATTTCTGAATGTTTTTGTAGAATTAATAATTCTTCATTAACCACAGGACTTACAATGGATTCAATATCATCATCAATCAGAACAGTGTTCTCTACAGAAATTTTTCTCATACTACATATCTCTGCTACTTGCCCATTATCGAAATTTAAAGGCTGAGTTAAATCTATTTCTTCTATTTTTTTATTTTTATAATTATCCTTGTTTGAAATAAGGTCTCCATAAAATTCTGAGAATAATTCATCATTGTTTCTATATTTAGTACACTCAGATTCACTATAATTTTTAATACTGTTCTTATATTTTAAATCGACTTTTGAACTATTAAGGTCATCCACATTTACTGGATTTATTTGTATAGGTAATGTTTCATTTCTACAAACTGGATTTAAATCAAATTCAACATTTTCTATAATTACAACAGTTCTGTCTAATGAATTATCCTTCTCTGTACGTATATTCTGTGACAGGTGGAAGTCATCATCAGAATGAGTTGATTGCGTTAAATCAATTTCTAGATTGTCTGGTTTATTATTCACAGTACAAAATTGGGAAAAATGATCTTCATTTTCATGAAAACTATTTGTTAAACTACAATTTGCCACATTTTCTTCATTGATCTTTGAAATACAACTTTTTAACTTATAAGAGTCAATACTTTCAGTTTTTGGTGTCATCTCTGTGTTCAATTTATCATTGCTTGGTACTTCATTTACTTTAAAACTTTCATTGATTAAGACAGTACCGTCTAATGAATTTTCATCTTTCTTGCCAAGTTTTATGGGTGAAAGGTTGTCATCAGAATTTGATTGTGTTAAATCCATTTCTAAATGTTGTTCTATAAATTTATTTTCATCACTTGCTCTATTTAAACTGCTAAAGCTCTGAGTTAGATCAATATTTTCAATAGGATATTTTTGATCAGTAGGAACACATTCAGTAATTTCCATTAAATCATTTGATTTCCTTTTAGTTTCATTTATTTGTCTTTGTGAATGTTTATATATACTACTAGTTTCAGGGGCATGGTTAACACATTCGGTTAAATCCATAAAATCTATATTATTATCAAGTTTTTTTATACTTTGTTGTAATAATTGAATTGATTTTGTGTCATTTTCTACTATGAGGGAAATATCATCATCAAATATATCTGGGGATACACTTCTGACTTGTGATACCTCATTAGCAATATCATTACTTGTGTGTTTCTCTATATAATCAACTTTAACTAGACTTATATCTCTATCATTTGTATCCATTTTGCAAAAATTGTTACTTAAATATTTGTTTTTAATGATATCTTGTGCTGCTTGTACTGACCCACTTAAAATACAATCTAAATCATCTTGTGTACATTCAATATTGTCAAAATTAATATTACTTATTTCTCTTGTAGGACTTGCCGGTCTACCCGGTATTTCTGCCCAATCTCTTAATAAATGAGATTTACATAGAGGCTTTTCAAACAAGTCTTTAACATAAAATGCATCATCATTTCTCAAAAACTCATAACCTATATTACTAGCCTTGAAAAATAATTCTTGACTATTATTGTCATTGGATATATTGTGTTTTAAAGGAGATCTATGTATATTTGTGGCTAGAACTTCAGCATATTTATCAGAAATATTTTGATGTTTCTCTTCATCTGACAAAAGTAGCAACTTGTATTGTTTTTTTAATCGTTTATTTTTTCGAGACTCTTTATTTATTTTTGTGTTTGGCACTCGAAATCCATACTCTTGTAATGTGGTTCTTATCTTTGCTGTTTTTTCTGCGAGACTTAAAGGTTTTGATTCTTGACTACTATCACTATTGGTTTTTGTTTCTGTTTCGTAAAGTGACTTAGATAAAGCTATAACTAGCTGCAATTGTTCTGAATCAACATCAATGTTACTTTTCTTGCACACTTGATCAAAGTTTTTTGAATACGACACCAGGTCACTGTCTTTATTTTTAACCAGAGACCTTATATCTCTCTGACCTTTTACTTTCTTCAATTTTTTCTTTGGTTTACTAACTTTATTATTCTTTATATTCTTTGGTCCAGTGTTACATTTTTTTTTCTCCTGAAAGTCGGATAAACTATTGTCCATCACAGTTTTCTTTGGAAAATATTCGCTTACGACAAGGCATTCACTGGCAATTAAAAAACAATTTTTAGTAACTAAATGATTTATTTACACATTATTTTACAACAATTTACTATCCCCACCTACTATTATTATCTATATTCATATTATTTGTCTGGCAAATCCGTTCTAGCTTCTTCTTTTAACAATTTTCTAATAGTGTCGCCTGTCCTATTAGGTAATCCTGTTGCGATTAAAAGCTTTCTTTCAACTTCTTCTATTGGGTCAGAATAGAAGCGATTTAGGGCTTGCCTTAATTTGCTTGTGGCACTAGAATATCTGAAACGGTAGCGATTTTTTATATTTTATCCTAACCTAAATCTTTATGATTGTAAACAAATAGTTTATTACAATGTTTCTTTAAGTGCCACTAGGAAACTTACTGATAAAATACACCACACAAAAGTCCAAAACTTAATACACATGCACCAAGAATGTTTACAGCTTTAGCAGCCGGAGTTCCAGCTAGTTTTCTAGGTTTCCATTTTGACGAATCGATTCCAATCGCCATTTTTCCAGTTGAAAATTGAAAACTGCTGTCAATGTCAAAGCAAAGTCAAGATCAGAGAGTTTTAACCAAACCAGAGACGAAAAATACCCGCATAATAATTATATACATAATATTCTAAATTTATTTATTATTATTTATTATTTTAAATTTTATTATTATTAATTTATTTATTACTATTTTTATATCAAATAAAATATATGCAACCCACAGCTGGCTACTATACCGGTATTCCTATACTGGTTCTCTTGACAAATTTAGCTAATCTAAAAATCTATTTAAGCTACGCTTATTAACATTAAATTATTTAAATTATCTACTGAAATTGTATACTGCATACTTTATATTATAGGTAAACATAACTAAAATTCAATTTTTAATTCCTTATTTATTATTTTACCTCTGGCTATTAAGTTGGCTAACTTGTGCAATGTGTTGCTATAGCTAGTTTCTAAAATTTCTTTGTTTACAATTAGGAAGTCGTGATAAATGAGGGAATATTTGGTGGTAGTGGCAGAATGATATGAAGCTGTCCTTCATATAAAATACCTATTTACTGCTGCCTGAGCCGAATGAAGAATTATATTTTTAATCCGTATACAGTGGTGGTCATATACCTACATAATTCGGTGCAACCAGTGGTAGTAGCTATAGGAGACAGTCCCGTAGATGGATGTAGACGTAGCGTGCCACGTCTATACCTTGTATAGTCATAAATATATTATTGTAACCATATAATTATTTATTGGTAATAAATAAAAAGAAGTACGGATTGGTCAAAGCTTTTATTTAGAATAAGAATGATCTAAATGGACATCATTAGAAGGGAACGAATAATCAGAAGTGCTATCAGACTCAGTATCCGAGCCATCGTTTACTTGTATAATATTTTTTTCAATTTCATCGTCTACGTATTCATCTGTTTAGTAAAATTTAATATGATGAACATGTTAACATTGCTTTTGCTATTCCTCTGTAGTAATTGATTGGAAAGCTTCATCGGTCAGCTTTACTATGTTATAGATGTGGAAGCAGTAATTTCACCTTCTTTAGTAATGATGCTGATGGTTTTCTCAGACAAACCTGAAATTTAAAAAGCCTTATTTATTAAACCTACAACATTTAATTTACACTTATACATAATTTTTACTATTATATGTGGAATTTATATGTGGAAGGTGAATAATACCATGACGCATATTGGTACAAATCTATTCATTTGTAAAAAATAATAATTATGTAATAATCATTAATCTGAAATTATAACATATCACTAAAGAAGAGCTATATTTTTCAAAATACGGGAATTGTTTAATAGTAGGTAACATTATTTTACATACCTGTCATTGCAGCTACCCGTTTCAAACAGAAGTACAAAACCTTTACTAGCTTTTTTCTTTTCACAAAATTCACGCACAGCTAGCAAGATCTTTTTTCCACTACTCTGAATTCTTTTTGGCTAAATGTAATTAATCGCTAAATTTATCACATAAGTCGAGGAGGTCTAAACAATTAGACAGTCAGTAATGCCAACCTAACGCACAGCCTCTTTGATAGATGTCAGAGGTAAAATAAGTGTGAACGGACTGTGTGATGAATTATGAAGCATTTGATTTTGACATTTTTGACACACCTATCAAATTGTAAATCATATATGTAAACAAAAAAGGATAAGCTATTCAGATATGTCTCTATTGCAAAAAATATCTTATAAAGAATACAAATACGCATCTACACTTAGTATAGAAAAATGTGAAATCATAGCAAAATTAGCTGACCTGAAGTGAGGACGCCTGCTTTACTTAATTTAGCCAACGAACTATTTTTTAAATGTAAGTTACTGATATATAATAATGCATATCTTTTTCAGAGTGCCTTTCAATGATAGTAAAAAGCCAGGCGAATTACTGATAAAATATCTCGATCGATGTGGCTGTTCTTTACAACAATATAAAAGTCTTATCAACTCGGCCCTTAATACAAAAACAATAATTACATATTACCATCCACTTTCAAAAGTAGCCATACTCATAGCAAATGAAAAATATGAACATTTGTCTAAATTAGCGACACCATCCGTAGATTGTGATTCATTAGCATGTAATCTAAGAAATCTTGGTTTTATCACAATTACCATAAAAAACACTAAAATATCTGATTTAAAGGATATGATAGCCAAAATAATTCTAACAGTACCTGAAGACTCTTACTGTAAGTAAAATATTTAATTCATTAAATAATTGCAATTTGTTCTTGTTTTATAACAAAACAACACAAAAAGTAAATTTAGAACTTTTAGTTTTAATTTTATAAACATTAATGTTGATTAACATATTATAAATTATCAAATTTTGCAGGCTTCATTTTTTATGCAGGCCATGGCTGTGAATTATGCAACACAAAATGTATACTTGGTATAGATTGTCCCACAGAAAATATAAAATTTAGTCACTGTATCACTGAAAATTGGCTGTTAAGAGAGGTAGCAAAATGTAAGCCAGAGACATGTATTCTTATAATGGACATGTGTCGGATTAATTTAGATAGGTAACTAGATATTGTACTTTATAATCTGTATATAAGTAAAATGTAAAGTAATAGCCTGGTACTTTTTCAATGCTTAGATTTTAGGTGTGGACTTACACTGTTCTCCAGTGTGCTCCTATTTAAATGTAAATTTTATTGTAATAGACTTTTTTTTGGAGACACATTATTACTTAAAACTGTCACCTGTACATATTATTGTCTAATTTGGTTATCAAATGGTTGGTTAAAAATATCTTACATTTGAAATATAACAACATTTTCATCATCAAAAAGTTTATTTATGAATTGGTGAATTATTGATTACTCTTAATTTTTTTAGGTATACGAATTCCAGCATATATGCATCAATGTCAGATTTGGAAGATTATACCATACACAATAATCTTTTTATAAGTTATTCTACACAGTCCTCCCAAGCAGCATATGAGGTTCTTCAAATAGAATGTACAACTACAATTGACAATGATGTTACCTATGAATTAAAGACGGGCGACACAGAAAAAATTGTTCCTGGAGCAAGCCAATATGTTAATGCTTTGTGTACTAGATTGGTTGATAATTTTGATATAAGTACATTATTAGATAAAGTTCATGGAGGTAAGCAGTTATTATTTAACACAAACGAAATATTAAATTTGTATAATTTATATAATTACTATGCTATTACCCTTAGATGAAAAAAAAGATAACTTAAAGATTTATCAAAAACTATGATTGTAAAAGTGATATTGTTTGTTAACTTTGATTTGAATTTTTAGTTATAATATGCTTTTTTTTAGATGTTGAGAATTCAATAAAAAAACAGAGACCTATCAAAGTTCAATGTGGAGTAAACAAGAGGTCATTGTATGATCCTGTCAAAGGTTAGTAGATATGTATAATATAGTATTTAATAAAAAAATAATAATAATAATAATACAATGTTTATCACTTTATTTATTTACTGGGACGACATAAAAGAGTTTGTATATTTTAATTGTAGCTTAGCAGTACCTAAACTACTATCTTATAATTCTTAGAAGAATTTATTAATGTATATATCTTGATAGTGATATCTTCTCTGTTATTGTCTATTGCATTATTATCATTAAAATGTATATTGTTTTAGGTGACACTAAAGAACTTCTAATTAGGTTAAGAGATATTTTACAAAACTATAAAGAGAACTGTTCTGTATTTTGAACTATAATGAAATTTCAAGAGAAGCAACAAGAAGAAACTAATGGTGCTGAAAAAGTGATAAATGAAAACATAATTATAGCAATAACAAGAACATTTTTATTTTATTTTAAGCTTTTCTCCTATATTCTATAAAGATTACATATATTTACATTTAATTTCTCTTTAATGTGTGCGGTTGGAAGTGATTTACAATATTAACCCACCAGCTGTCTTCAACGCCTTTGGTGAATTCTCTTATAAATCTGTAGTTGAGAATAAATATTTTGTCTTGGTACTCAGGCTGCACCCTAAAAACAAAAGAATGGTATCCAATCACTGCAAAGTTATGAATACATAAATCAATGAAATTTTCACTTTTAAAACATCATGCCTAATGCATAGAATTAGAATTCTACAGATTACAATGTCTCACTGCAGTTATAAAATGTTATTATACAACTTATTAATTAAAAATTGTCATGAAATTATCATGTTACATTATTCAACATCAATGTTAGTAATTATATTATGAACATCAGAAAGTATATCCACAACCACAGTAATAAAATGTAACATGTCGTCCATCATGTAATAAAATCTTATGCATTATATAATTATTTTATTTTTATTTATTAAATAATTTAATCTTAGGGGGGCGTTCAAGTATTACGTAACGCAATTTTGGGGGGGGGGCTGGCGTGTTTCGTAAAACGTTACAATGCGTTACATGGGTAGGAGGGGTTTTCTTACAACTTACGTATGTTACGTAACATTGTTTTTTTTTAAATAAAAAATTAGGGAATCAGAAGTCCCAAATTGGCAATCCTTTTCATCTTCGTTTTACTGGTAATCCCTCGATTGTATTAGTCTGGTCGTCATTTTTGTCCAACCTGTAGGATCTATTTCACATCTTACAAGAGTGTTCAAATGCACTGTTGTTATGTGCATAACAAGATTGTCTCAGACCATTGTGAAACTAAAGTATGGCCCAGCGCCTTGCTCTCAGAAGGGTGAATGAGCTTCTCTGCATTGTGTGTTAAGATGCGTTACAGACAAACGTTAACATGCATTACAAGGGGAGGAGGGGGGAGGGGTCAAAAATCTTTAAAAATTGCTTTATGTAATACTTGAATGCTCCCTTATATATAATGTTTTAAAACATTTTATAACAGCATAGTGCCATAAGAGTGTCAAAAAAAATTAAGTTATTAATTTATAATTGCGAGCACATATTATCAGACATACCCTAATGAGATTGGTGGCAAATCTCCAGTTTCTTGCATTTGTTTCATGCCCTTAAGAACGTGATAACACATAGTGATTTCAACCCAACGTTTTTCAGAGTCGTCAAACATAACTCCTACCTGAAAATGTTTTACAGAAATAAAAAAATATTTTTACAGAATTTATGAATATGAATAAATAAGAATATACAATCATTCATATGACAAATTCATAAGGATTAGTTATGACAGACAAACAACAATTGTTTGTTAATAAAACATTTAAAAAATGTATTGGTTTAACTAAGTTAAAGGTATGTACTTTGTTACCAATTTTAAATTTTTAAACTACAAATATCACTAATTACACTAGTTATTATTTAAATACTATTTCACCTGATAAGGAAAAGCATAGAAAATATCTTCCTTATTAATAGCTAGCATCTGCCTTTGAGTAACAGATAGTTTCGAAACAGCCTCTTTTAAAGTAACAATTGCATCTTTGTCAACCAGTCCTTCAAGTGCTTTAAAATTACTCGATTGTAGACTTTCTGAAACAACCTAAGAAAATGTTATATTAAAATTTGCAAGTATAACTAATAAATATGTTAGTAAATTAAGATTTATGTTTGTTTTTCATCAACTTTGTAGTTAAAACTATATATTAAAAAAAATACGTAAAATTTATACAGACCTCTACAGCATGTTTGGAGGCTTCGATGAAATCGTTTAAGCTGAATTCTGATTCAAAATACGGTCTGATTATAAAATTTGCATACATCCAATTCTTTATGAATTTTAAAAAAGAAGGCCATACTATTGGTGGGAAATCCATTAATTGTGGCAACCTTCTCGCCTCTGCTCGGTCTTCGCAATATTTTCGATGTTGTATAATTTCACATTTTGTGGCTACAGGAACTTGTAAATATTTATATGAAATCCTATCATATAACCTAAATGACCGACTTGTCAATACTGTCCTAATAGCTAAATTCATATTCAACTTTATAAAGAAAGATCAATTTAAAAATATAGAAAAATGCCGTAAAACATGTAGTAATTCACTGTAAATTAAATATACACATTCCACAACAACTTTCGATTGTAATTTTTTTTTTAAATGTCAATTTTCAATGTTGATTTGCGTTGTGAAATCGTAATTACTGTCTGTTTTGTAAATTGAGCATAATAATAAATAATAAATAGCACTGAATATTATTGTTATTCGTAAAATGCTTAGTATATTTATACTAATGGTTACTTGTATTTTGTAATCTATAATTTACGGGAACTCAAATTTGAAGAATACAGAAACTCAGTAACGGTTTTACAAAGAAAATGCACATCTTGTTTTTATTGTAAAAACACTTTATACATTTAGTTTCTTATCTTATCCGTATTTTGTTTTGAATCTTCGCTATAGTTTTCTCATTATTCTTTGATTTTGTTAATTATAAAAACATAAACAAATACACTTTAAATTAATTATTTTGAAATGATCTATGATAACATTTTTGAAACACATACTACTGTGGTTTTCTTACCACAATTACTACAAAGTAATATAATAATATAAGCCTATCCTATGAATATTAAAATATATAATAATATTATTAGTGACATGGCAACTTTAAATTTGATTTTAAGCAAACTGCAAATGTCATGTCATTGTCAATGTGTCAAATTGAGTTGTAACAAGTTTCATCGAAGTTGTTCAAAAAAAAGTTTAAATTTGTCTGAAACTATATGGTCATGACAATAAGTACATATTTTAACTAACTCTGGGGAAAACATTTATTCGCAGACATGGATGATCAAGCTTGTCCGCGTTGTAAAACAACTAAATACAGAAATCCATCTCTGAAATTGATGGTAAACGTTTGTGGCCATGCTTTATGTGAAAGTTGTGTTGATTTATTGTTTTTAAAAGGTAATGTGATATTATTAAAATATGTATATACTTCAGAAACTTAATTTCTTATTATATATTTTGTTACAAGCCGAATAATATATTCTTTTTTTCATATCAAGGTTCCGGTTCATGCCCAGACTGTAATGTCCCTTTACGCCGAAGTAATTTTCGTGTACAATTATTTGAAGATTCTATGGTAGAAAAAGAAATTGATATAAGAAAACGAGTTTTAAAAGATTTTAATAAAAAAGAGGAAGATTTCGCTACATTGAGAGAATATAATGATTATTTAGAAGAGATCGAAACAATAATATTTAACTTAGCTAATAACATAGATGTTGTAGGCACAAACAAAAGAATAGAACAGTATAAAAAAGATAATAAAGAAATAATTATGAAAAATAAGGCTAAAATAGGTATGTACAAACAAAGCATTTTATAAATAAGATCAAGTATTAATTACATCAAATAAAAGTGCTTAAATATTGAGGTGAAGTATGTGTTAACTAAGTTATATGAGGACATTGTTATAGAATGGTAGATAAATTAAGAAATAACTATTGAATTTCTGTTTCAGGTAGAGAAGAATTAGAACTAGAAGAAATATTGGAAATAGAGAAACAAATGGAGGAACTCCGTAGAGCAGAAGTTGTAAAAATGGAAGAAGAAGCAAAAAAACAAAAGATAAGAGAGAAAGAGGCTTTGATTGATGAATTAATGTTTGCTGATGGAGATGCAAAAGAAATATTAAGCACATTTGCTCAAACTGTTGCTAATAAGCAGGAGGAAGCTGTACCAGTCCTACCTAAAGTAAGTAAAAGTATATTTCTACACTCTGAACCAGTGATCACACAAAATTAAAGTTAATCTTGTGCATTGATAGACATGATTAAAGCATATTTTGATTGACAAATGTTATTAATTTTTATCTTTGTTCTTTTGTGTGTGTATGTAACTGAACTCCTCCTAAGCGGCTTGATAAATTTCAATGTTTCTTTTCCTGCATTAGATTTGATCTCGAGATAGTTTAGATTGCACCCTAATTAAATTCTAATTTCATATGGACAAAGCTGAAGGTTGGGATGGGCAGCAAGTTATTAAAATAAAAATCTTGTTTTTTAAATCATAAATCATTCATCCCAAAAAATTTTCAGGTGACACAGTTCTCATCAGGTGTTAAGTTTACGAGAGGTTCAGGACAGCAGCCACTGCCATTCATTGAAGAAGGACCGTTGTATAAATATGAGGCCCCTCCTCAACCAGATCGAGTAGGACCTGACCCACCATCTGTGCAGGAAATTGTTAATAACGGGTATCTGCATCATGTTAGGTAAGTTCAATGATTTTTGTTAAGTATGAGTATAATTTTAATCAGAGATTTTATGGAACTCTGTTACTAAATCCTAGAAAATAATGTGTATCTCTTCCCTTCTGTGTTTATACATAATAGCAACAATCCTACAAGTATAGCCTACAAATAAAGTCAAACTGTTACCTTGTTATTTTGTCTTTTACAATTTCTAAATAATCTAATATTTGTAACTGAAACTATTAGATTAATAGATAATTCGAAATAATTTCATCCATAACCATATCTGAATCCGGTAAAATATTATAATATATACATTACCATATCCACAATATCCCTGATTTTAACACTTATTACTAACTTGAAAACTTGTATTATCATCATCAATAACTTGCCTTTTCCCATTAAAATGATTTACGTATAGTTAATACATTATGTAAAAAAGATTTTGGTAAATTTTTAAGACCAATCCTCTTTGGGAAAGATTTTACTAGGTTCTACTTCTTAGATGCTACCCAGGCAATGGATGGATGCTCAATGGATTTATGTGGTATTTTATAATAGTTGTCTTATATGAGTATGATTGGTAATATGATCATTTCAGTTGGTAGTAAGGTTTTGCAAGTGCAAGCCCGTCTGGGTAGTTACCCTATCATCAGATATTCAAGTGCCAAATAGCAGTACACTGTATTGTTGTTTTCCAGTGTGAGCCAGTGTAACTGATAAGATGTTATATTTTTATTTTTATAGGGCAGAGACAGAGACTGAAAAAGCGGGTGGGTACTCCTCAACATTACCCTGCCTACGAGCTTTACAAGATGCACTCTCAGGGCTCTATCATGCTAGCTGACATAGTGAACAAGTTGTTGTTGATACTATTGTACTTGATTAGCACTACGTTAAAAGCGATATATTGTTTACATGCTATCTCTTTTACTCATTCATATAGCCTATGAATGTAAGCTAAATATATAGCTTATTTCAATTTAATTCGTTTTAATGAGAAACCGACCTTAATAGGTATTATTAAAATATAGTACAGAAGCATAGCAAAGGGGTAAAAAAAATTTTTACTGTCGTTTTCTTATTACTCAGTTTGTTAATATGTTCAACAAAAGAGACTGATAGTAAATTTTAATATCTTTGTTGAAAGTATTTGCCATATAAATAAAGTATCCATCTGATCTTTTAAACAGTATATCGCTTTTTATGTAGGGTGTATTTTATTAAGATAATGTGTATATATGAAATGTAAATATGTATGTTTATATATATAAGTACTAAATTCAGGGTAGTGATAAGAAAGTGCAAAAAATACTTTTTTTATGATACAAAAATATCTATTGCTCTATGTTCAACCAAATGTTATAAACGAAACTTAAAGATTTTAAATCAGTAATGGAAACAATATTGTTACATTTTAATAATTGTTTATTTTCTGTGCTTTAACTTAAAAATTATTCATTGAAAATGTTTTAAATATCATTTTAATTAGTATCTATTACTAATCTATTCTATCATCTTGTTTTTTTCTTTTGTAACATGCCTTGCAATAAAATATTTGTCTGCGCACAATGATGCTATTAATAGTCTCTAAATATTAATTTTATTTCATTTCGAGTTTTTGTTAAAGTTAAGGCCTTATTGTTATGATTGTGGGCATTGTTTGTTATTTTGTGTATAAAATGCAAATTTGATATAATATTGTTTTATTTAAAATTCTATTATAAACTACAGTCATTAGTGAAATATTTGAGTGTCCCATAATAAGGCACCGGTTACGCACTTAGTATATAAATACATTACATTTACATACATTTTCACTATGTATTAGTAGGTCGCCCGCGAAACTTCGCGTTTCAACAGATTTTTTAGGAATTTCGTAACTTATGACAGGTTTTATTTTGATTTCATTTAATTTTAAACTGCAAGTCGCTCATCTTAATTTGGCGCCAAAATTATAAAACCTTTTTTAAATTATTTTTAATGCCAAGTTAAGTATATAAGTACAGTTAGAATTTGAGTTTGTTGATAACATTCGAAACGAGTTGCACGTTGATGGTCCAATTTAATGAAAGTATTTTATTGAGTCTAATGCAGATTAACTGCAATTACTAACCAGAGTCTTACTTTTAAAGTTATATTTAATAAAACAACAAAAGAAAAATTAAATAATATATTACCTACATATGTATATCTATATATTATGTATATTTACAAATCATGTTTAAATACAACTTTTCCTAATTTTCCATTGGGTACATCGATAGAGGACAATGTATCAGTGACTATTCCAGTTGCAACAGTCACATTATTTTCTCGTATTGTGAAAGGCTGGCCTTCTGTCATGACCATGCCTTCGAGAAGAGTCAGATAGACCTCGCCGTGATCACCGGGCATCATCATGTCCATGGTAGGTTCTAGAAAATTAATTTCAAATTATAACAGACTTGACAGGCGATCTTATA
Source organism: Vanessa atalanta (assembly GCF_905147765.1). Lineage (NCBI taxonomy): Eukaryota > Metazoa > Arthropoda > Insecta > Lepidoptera > Nymphalidae > Vanessa > Vanessa atalanta. Next base: position 4,918,176 of record NC_061892.1, on the reverse strand, counting down.
GTCCACGATTGTGACTGCATACATATTTTATAAAGATGGGTATAATTTAGGTATATTGTCATATCTTATCAAAATATATGACATACTTAATGAAATAGTTTACTGTATTAAGCTATTAAAAATAACGGAAAATAATTCTTATTTACCAGTACAAAAGCAGGGGTGGGCAACGAGTTAACAATTACAAAAATAAATTACCTAAATCAATTCTGCAAGCAATATTCCAAGTACCACTGAACATTTGTTGGGAATACTTAGAAAATATCGGTTTTTTTCTGCCACCTTCGCTTCTCGATAGAAAATAAATCTTCGCTTTGTAGTGGTTGCTTAGTTTTATGCTTTTCGCAGCACAGAGGAGCATGCCTGTTTCAACTGCACGTATTTTCATCCCACGAAGTAAAACTCCGACATTATCACCCGCCAAAGCCTATGAAATTTGTTAAAAATAAAATAGACAAATTGTATAAGCCCATCTGGGTAGGTAAAAAATTATGAAGACTCAGAATGGGCTTGTTAATGTCTCACTGGGTAAAGATTTCTGCTTCAGTTTATGAAAAGGTATGGAGCTTATTGTTCTTGTTGCCAATTAGTGAATACAATGTTTTTTATTTATTTTTTATTTTATTAGTAAATTTCCTCAAGACATTTTCATTTCAGTGCTGTATTTAAGCAAAATTCAAGTGTTTTACTGGATTTGAAAATATGTTTTTCATTTGAGATCTTTTTATTATAAGTCTTGCTCAACTATCATTCACTAATATACGTAATTATTATAACAGAGTTATTCGGCCTACTCATCCATAGCCTTCTGGCGTACTGGCAAGTCAAATATAATAGATCCTAAAATAGATAGAACTAAAACTAATTAAAGACAATTACTACTTTTTACATATTTCATGTTTTCCAAGAATCTTCTATTTTGGAGTTTTTCAGTGCAAATTAACTATTCACTAATAAAACACTCACAAAATAAATTAATGGTAACACATAAAATAAAATCTTATTTCTACATTGTAATATTTTGTATATAAAAATTAACATGTATAAATACTTTTTATCGGATAAAATAAATAATAATTGTCGATTATAAAAACTCAAAATAGAGAATATAATATTAATCTTACCTCAAGGACACTTGATCTAAAAATCTGAATATCAGACAATGTAGTTTTTGTGTTAAATCCGAATCCCATTAATTCTGCCTCATCATTTTTCTTCATAATACCACGTTTAATAGTACCAACCACTACAGTACCTCTACCGGGTACTGTGAATGCATTGTCTATGGGCATTAAAAATGGCGACTCTAGATCCCTGATTATTGGCGGGACGTATTTGTCTATGGTATCTAAAAGTTTTCTTATTGATGGGGCACCTATGAAATTGTAAATTGTTAATACTTCCGACCGAAAACTAACTTTCACCAAAGAATGAATATATAGAGTATGATAAGCAAGACATTTAATTGGAAATATTTAGGGAAGTATTTTTTTCTTTTCAATAGGAGCAGTAATGGGCAGAGTTTAAATTTGCTCCTCCTCTTTTTCGGGTCATTTTGTAATTATAATTATTTATGTATTTTTAAAAAAATTGTGGCAGATAAAACTTCTTTTTAAAGATCATAATACTGACCTATTTCTGATTCATCCTCATTCAAAGCTTTTAGAGCGGATCCAAAAACCATAGGTACAGTACTTCCATTGTAGCCAAAGTCTGACAGCATTTCCCTCATTTCAATTTCAACAAGTTCAATAATCTGAAAAATAGAATACATTTTCATGATATAAATTTATGGTGTAGCATTTTTGAAACTCAATTTCAACAAAATATTTTAATGCTTGCAACATTGTAACTCTACCTTTTGATATGAGATTGAACTTTAATGATTTTAAAATTAGCATTAGGATATTTTGAATTGGCAACTCACATCTGATCCAACTAAATCCACTTTATTTACATACACTATTATATATTTAATTCCAACTTGTTTAGCGAGTAGCAAATGTTCTCTAGTTTGAGGCATAGGTCCATCATTAGCAGCTACTACCAATATTGCAGCATCCATCTGAGATGCACCAGAGATCATGTTGCGGATATAATCAGCATGACCGGGACAATCTGTGTGAGCATAATGTCTGTTTTTTGTGCTGTAGCCAACATGAGCTGCGTTTATTGTAATGCCTGAAGAAAAAATATTATATATTGAAATTATGAATGATAATTTTAAGCACAGGTATCAATATTTATTCTGTAGTTTTGTCCTATACAAATACAAATTTGTTTGTACATTTGTCAAATTAATGGACAACATTTTTAATTTTAATTTCTTAAAAATCCAATCATATATTAGAAAATAATAGAGTTTCAGAAAATATATCAAAAAATTCTTTAGCACAAAAAATTCCATATACTTTATTGTAAATCTCCAATCTCCACATTTAGTCCAAACCCAATATGGGTTTTCTTTTATTTTGATGGAAAATCTAGAATTTGATGATATGCGGTTGTCTCTTTCATGCAGTTCATTCCAAGATTAATCTTATACTTATGTAATAATTTTAAGTAGATAATTAGCACTATTCATATTCGTACAAATAAAAAAAATATTCGATATTTATTATTTTATAATTTTATACTTCATTCATTTTTCATAAAATTATATATTTCATAGTGCCAGAGAATAAATAGAAATTAGCTTACCTCTTGCCTTTTCTTCCGGCGCTTTATCAATTTCGTCGTATGATACATATTTAGAATTACCATCTTTTGACAAAACTTTTGTAATAGCAGCTGTTAGTGTAGTTTTTCCGTGATCAACATGACCTATTGTACCTATATTACAATGTTTCTTTTCTAATGTTTTAGGTTTATGCTTGGTGGAAAGATTACGAACCTCTAAACTAAAAACACTGGCAAATTTATAATTAGTTAAGAATTTAGGTGTAAATGTACTGTTATGTGGAATATTACGGACTATACAACGAATAATAAGTCTTCCAGTCATATTTTGATTTTAATTTGGATTATATCATTGCTTTTTGAGGTTATATTTATATGAGTATGACATTTGTCATTGTTATTTTTTACTCAGTGTTACTGTCGTTGCCGTCGCAGTGACAACAGACAATGACATTTAATCTCACCCTCATTTCTCAATATATTTATTTCCCCTAGTATGAAAGAGCCAAAAAAAAATATTTCCGTGCATTTGCAAAAAATAAAATTCAGTTTTGTTTTCAGAACGAAACGCTAGCTAGTTAGATTTGAGTAGAAGATATTTTTTTTATAATAGGTATTACTTTTTTAAATTCCTTTTGAAAACAAAACATATTCACAGAGCGCTGACTTTAATTTATTGCATTTGACATTACCGTATCGATTATCGACAATCTTCTAAAGTAATGTGTTCACCACAGTTTAAGCTTCTTGAAGAGATTATCGCTCTTATTATTAATGTGCCTGCATGTTATCTTTTTCCTATAAATGATCTTAATAAACAACTTGTCCTCTGGAAATAATTTATTTATTATTTATTATTCACAAATAAAAAATCTGCCTTGAGATATATTAAATAAAATTTGATAAAATGCAATTGATCAATACTTTTTATTCAATATATACTTTGGATCGCTGAACCGCTCTATACGCTGCGTAGGGTACGTCTTCCTGCCGAAGATAATGAACTGTGATATAGGTATTAGAATTCGCGAGTTCGAATTAATTTGAACCGTCCCAGGTTCCTGATGAATTTCAGCATAAAACTAGCTTCGAAAACATTTGGCCACGTTTGCACCTAGTAAATTCGAGAAAGTCTTGCATGAATTACTTACAATCAGGGCCGGATTTACCATATGGGTTTTTGGGCTTCAGTCCAGCGCCCCGTGGATTCAAGGGGCGCTCAGCTAAGTCAAAGTCAAAAATACGGACGAAGCGATAATGCGAAAGAATCCATAACTTTATTAAATTAAACAGATCGTATAGTTTGCAGCCCTGCGAGTCCTGCCATTAATCAAACCCATTCATTAATTTAATTCTAGTCTACGTTCAGATATGTCATAGGTGGGCCCCTAAGTAGTGATAGCCCAGGCCCCCCTAAACTTAAGGTCCGGCCCTGCTTACAACATCGTACTCATAACTGCAATTTAGATTATACTATTGCAACGCAATCGGATATATGAAAACATTAATGAAATAAACAGCGTTGGTCGCCATCTTAAAAAAGGGATTAAATGTAGTTTTTTTTTGCGATAACTTGGCTGTGCATCGTGATATGAGAATTATGATAAGATACTTTTTTGTTGCTTCATTTACGCTCTATAAAATAGCAGATAATATACAGATTATACTAAATAAACAAATTTCTAATTGCTAACTTACAAAGCCAATGGACCAATTTTCGTATCTTTTAGTGAAATGTTTTTAAGTGGAGCTAAAAAAGGCATTGAAATAATATGTTCTAAAATGAACCTTATAATCTGGTATTACAATTACGGAAGCGAAACCAATTTATTATCCTGTTTTATAACATGTCACAAGTTTTATAACATGTCATAAGTAGTAAAGAGTATAATGATTTTGTAGGCGGTTTTCGAAAAAGCGTTTTTTGTCAATATTGAAAAAGTTGATGAAAATGCTCTTAAAAATGAATAATCTCTATTTTTGTATAAGCCAGTGTCAGGCCGACTGTGCGGCTATACGAATTTGGTTGATGTACGGTAAGGTATTTTAGATTCAGTAATTTAAATTTTGACAAAATATCGTCTGTAATAAGAAATTCGTTTCATGTTATCAAATAGGTCCCTATTTTTCCTAAGTCTTATAATAATGCTTGAAGATGCTTGTTCCAATTAGATTATTGTAACATCTCATAGAAATTCCAAGTTTCACCCGTACCACCTACATGTCCGAAAATCCACAAAAGCACGATTTTTAAGACATTTTCTACTTCGCACAACCACTCTGTGGAACCATCTTTTGCCGGCGGATTTTCACCGATACAATTTGGGAACCTTCAAGAAAAGAGCTTATTAAATCCTTAAAGGTAGATAATCACTTTCCATAAGGTGAACCTCCTGCTCGTTTGCCACCTATAACGTAAAAATATATATAAATAATGTACTTAGTTGAATTTTAATGGATAATATAGTAAGTTATTTTTCCGGATGTTCGGCAGTAAAATTTGCCACAGACAATACCAACTTACCTTAATCTTCATTCAATAAGTCTAATTCCAATATGTGAACATCTCCTATTAAATAAATTCAATTACTATTTCATTTGATTTGTTTTTTGCGTAATTAATTGAAACATTTTTATTTTACTTTCAAAATTTTAATCATATATATTTGCAGATGCTGTATTAAATAAAGCTCGACTTTTTTGACAATTGTATTATCAGAATTAATTCTCTTTTTACCAATCGAAAAGGTCAAATTTATGAGGATATACGTTGTTGTTTACATCTTTAAAGACGTATCACTTTGTATGTTACCCAAGTCAGATATTAATTTTAAGTGCTTAGTGATAAGTTGATGGTGTAAATTTTCCAATAAATAAATAAGTAATATGTTTTCGTTTACCTTTTACTGCAATTACTGTAACGTTTGTGTTGGCAGCATATGTACAAGGCGTAGACTGAAAAGCAGCCTAGCTGAGACTACGGCCTTTTCACCAAATCATCAAATCTCATATTGTTAACTTTTTTTATGGTTTTGTACCTTAATTTTGTTTTTGTTTCTTCTTGGTGAATAAAGTTACTTATTATTATTATTATTTTCGGAAATTTTGTTTTTCTCAGCCTTTAAGCTGGTGTAAACTACATTCACGGATATAAATCAAGTGAATGCAGTATGTGGTGTGTGTTATTTATGTATGTAATATTTATGTGTAGTAATTATGTTGTGTCAGTCTCTTCTAATTGCATGAACTTTCTTACTATTCTACATGTGTTCAAGATAGCAGCCTTCTGTATTGGGATATAAAGGGACTCATTTAGATCTAATAATTTTAGACTATGGAGGAGATGGTTTGGGACGACACCAGTTGTTGAGATAACTATAGGGATGATGTACACTTTTTCTTGTTTCCAGATTCTTGTAACTTCTTCCTTGAGCTCATTATATTTATTTATTTTTTCAGCGATAGTTTTCTGTAGATTGTGCGTATTGGGTATTGCTATGTCTATAAGGTAAGTGACTTTATTTATTTTGTCTTGTAGAGTTATATCTGGTCTGTTATAGTGAATGGTCTTATCGGTAAGAATGCCTCGATCGTAATACATTTTGTGTGTGGCATTTTCTAAGATTGTTTGTGGTGTGTATTTGTAATATGGCGTTTTTGTGTTTTGTATAAGTTTGTGTTTGAGTGCTAGTTTTTGATGAACGATATTGCTTACTTGGTTATGTCTATGAGTGTAGTCTGTCTGTGTAAGGGTTATGCACGCTCCTGTTATGTGTTGTATAGTCTCTGGTTGGATATGACATTTACGGCATTTATCATTTGTGATAGAGGGATCTTTGATAATATATTTTCTGTAGTTTTTCGTGTTAATGATTTGGTCTTGGATTGCTATAATGAAACCTTCGGTTTCTGGGAAAAGGTTTCCTATTTTGAGCCATTTGTTTGATGCTATTGTATTAATGTGGGGCTGTTCTAAGTCATGTGGGTGGCGTCCGTGTAGTACCTTCTTTTTCCAGTTTTCTAGTTTTTGCTTTTGAGGATCATCAATACAGTCATTCATATGATATCCTTGCTCATTTAAATTTAATGGGGTGTAGTTAATGTCATTTACAACTATTGCTTTATGTATATCACTAGTGCGAGATTTTAAATGAAAGAATGTTTTTAGTGTATTAATTTGTTTTTGCCAGAGATTATAAATATCTATCAATCCCCTTCCTCCATTTTGTCTTTTGAGTGTTAGGCGCTCTATTGCAGATTTAGGGTGGAGATTATTGTGTTTTGTTAGAATTGTGCGTGTATTTCGTTCTATTTGTTCTATGTCAGTTTTAGTCCATTTTATAATTCCAAATGAGTATGTCAGTATAGGTATAGCATATGTATTAATGGCTTTTATAAGATTTTTCCCAGAGAGTTGAGTTTTACATATAACGTTTATTCGTCTTTTATATTCTATTGTAAGTGTATGTTTGATTGATGTATGATCGAGTCCTTTAAGTTGATTATAGCCTAAGTATTTATATAAATCTGTTGGTTCCATAGCTGTTATTGTATCAGAAGAAGTTATTGCGTAGTTACCCGGTTTTATTTTGCCTTTTATTATATGTATTGTTTTGCACTTATCTAATCCAAATTGCATGTTGATATCGGTGCTAAACTCTTTTGTTACTTCTATTAGTTTTTTCATGTCTTTATCGCTCTTTGCATATAATTTTATGTCGTCCATATAAATCAGATGTGATATAATGGTTTCCTCTATACTTTTAAGAGGATATCCTACTCGACAACGGTGTAATAGATGCGATAAGGGGTTAAGGGCGAGGCAGAACCATAGGGGACTCAAGGAATCACCTTGATAGATCCCTTTCTTAATCTGTATCTGTCGTGTAACGATAGTATTTTGGCCATAGTTAAGGTGTAGTGTTGTTTTCCAGTATGACATTATTTTACGCAAGAAGTCTATTATTTTTGGGTTTATCTTATATATTTCTAATATTTGAATTAACCAAGAGTGTGGAATACTATCAAAAGCTTTCTGATAATCTATATAAGTGCAATGGAGATTTCTATTTTTTGTGGCAGCATGTTTGTGAATTGTGGAATCAATAACTAATTGTTCCTTGCATCCCATATGGGCCCGCCTGCACCCCTTTTGTTCTTCTGCTATTATATTGTGTTGTTCTATGTGTGTGTTAATTTTGTTTGTAATGGCTGATGTTAAGATTTTGTATATTGTAGGTAGGCATGTGATTGGTCTGTATTGGGAAGGTTGTGGTGAGTGTTTGGTTTTTGGTAGCATGTAAGTTATTCCTATTGTCATGAATTCGGGTATTTTCTGTTGTCCTAATACGATATGTGTTAGATTTTTTGCTATGCATTTATGTAATGATGTTAATTTTTTATACCAGAAGTTGTGTATCTTGTCAATGCCTGGTGATTTCCAGTTGTGTAATTTTGCTGTTATGTTTTTTATATCTGTTTCGGTTACCTCTACAAATTCCATCTCTTTTATTATACTAAATTCTATTTTTTCGTCATTTATCCATAATGCTTTTGAATTATGGCTTACCTGTTCTTCCCATATACCAGACCAAAATACTTCTAGATCTTGTTTAGTAGGTACGTCTGTGTTCCTGTCAGTTACTGTGTTAGTGGGAGTATGTGGTTTTTGTAAATTTCTATAGAAGAGTTTTTCATTCGTTGTAAAGATGGCGTTATCATTTCTTCGCTGTTGTGCTTTTTTGTATCTTCGGAGTCTATTAACTTTAAGAGCGAGTTTTTGTTTTAACGTGTCCAAATATTCTTCTGGCTTTCTATTATTTTTGTCATGTTTAGTGTGTATAATACAATTTTGGAATATTTCTTCTACTCTTTTTACTACTTTATTTGATCTATTATTATTGTAAATATACTGAGTTAGTCTACCGCAGTCCGCTCTGAGTTTTTCGATATCTTTTTCGAGTCTTTGTTGCCACGGTGGTTTATTAGTTTGCTTAGTTTTTGTGCGTTGCATATTTTCTATTTGTTTAGGATTTACTTCTTCTGTTATTACTAATGCTGTACAGTATATGAGGGTATGTATGTCTATTAGCTGTGTATCTTCTGAAATAAATCTATTTAATATGTTTTGGTTAAATATTTGAATTAAATTGTAGAGTTGTGGGCTATATTTTATTTTATGAAGTCGAGGACGTATTAGTGGATCCGTTCCTGAGTATTGCAATAAAGTTGTACTAAATTTATCATATATTTCTTGTATGTACGTTTCAGTAATCGGATTTTGTGCGTTTAAAGTATTAACTTCGTTTTCTAATATTATCGTTACAGATTCAGTTTGTGTTGACATATCTGATGTGTGTGTGTTTTGTGTGTTTGGTATTGTAAAAGATTCTGTTTGAGAGTGAAATTCTGAATGAGACGGATTTCGGGGTAATGGTGTAGTAACGTCGTGTTGTTGTAGCTGTATACGTGCTTCTTCTTTTAATCGGTTCAATTCGTCTTCGGTTAGTAGTTTGTTTTTTACTATAGTTCTTCTCTGATCGGAAATTCGCTGTTCTGTAACCGTAATCCCTGGGTATTCTCGTGTAAAAAGTTCATGCATCTTCTGTCTATATGTGGTCATGTCAGTCTCTAAATTGGTAATATAGTAATATGTTCGCATGATAAATGAGTTTACCTCTTTGCTCCATCTCATGCGAACTCTCGGTTTTCCAGCCTTGGTGGACGCGGGCAAAAAGGCATTCGCCTCCCGCGCAACATTCAAAGCTGGTAAGTGTGATTCTGTATTTAAGCTAATAGTGGAAGGTGATGACTGGACGGAGGGTGTGTATGATGAAGTGCTAGGACTATAATAAGGCTCTATTGGGCTACTTGTTCTGTCTGTCAGTCTGTTAGTTTCATCATCGGTAGCGGCTGTAGCATTAACGCCGTGAGCCCGCCTGTTCAACTCACGACGACCGGCTGTAGTGTGGAATTTATCGGGAGAAGCCCGCCTGCTCAACTCCTCACCGCTGACGGTCCGCATGCTGTCACACCCAGCGCCAGCTCCAGGTGTGCCCCGGCGATCGCCCCCGGGTAGCGGCCCTATACGTTTCTTCTTACTACGCGTCTCCATACTAAATGGGTTACCATTGCCACGTTTGCCACGCCAGTAATTTAATTATCGTGTGTCCGCCCCCCACGTGATTAGATGGTCAATCAGGACGTGTGGTTGGGTTTCGGGGGGCTTATTATTATTATTATTATTATTATTATTAAGTCGTATCAAGCAATATGTACGTTTTAGTTATTATTTTTTATCTAATAATATTTTGCCAAATATATTAATTAAATTAATTATTTAATTATATAAAATTTAATTATATAATGACTTGTTTTGACCTTTTAAATTGATAAAATTAGCCGTTGAAATTATTAGGAACAACACTGATCGGCCTTAACTATATTATACAGAATGACACAAAGAAACAATGTTATCTGTGAAATAATATACTTTATTATAATTCTGTATGGCGTAAGATTGTGTACTAATCGTTTCCATTTAGTATCTTTTACTGACTTTTCTGTGAGCCTAATACTGAATAAATGTCTTTGAATATTAGAAATTTCGTTTCATATTTCATAATTCTAAATCTATCTTTATATTCTGTATTAAATTACAACTTTTTAAATTTCTAACAAAAACTAAACCTATGTTGCCAGTTCTTATATAAATTTACAATCATATTTTAGAATATTCGCATATATAAAATTGTTGGCGTTCGCATATAATTTTAGGCAAGAATATAGTACTGTTAATAATAATTGTTTAGGCACAAGTGATAACAAAAATCAGAAATATATGAAGGTTTATTTTCTACACTTTTACTAAGAGGCAACACTCATCAAGGAATGTCGATAAGAAGTTTCGTAACATTTTTTTACATTTTAAAAGCATATGAAATATCGATTATAATTCATACTCATTTATTCTTATTTTTATAAAGATAAAATTATCAAATAACCAATATTTTTGTATTAGGAATATTATTTGTCACATTTTGTATGAACATTGTTGTAACCAATCATTTATAACTTTCGTATTGTTTTCATGTATTTGTTTGTAATAAATTTAGTATTGACATATATATAATTAGTCATTATAAATGTCTTCCTGTTTACATTTGAGTCTTATATCCTTGTTATGGAAACACTTAACACTTCACTTGAAAATGTTTTGAATAGAACAGCACTTTTTCAACTGTTTATTGAACTTCACAATGTATAAACCCGAATTTCATTGTTTCAGAACTCTATAATGTAATGTAAATTCAACATTCGATTTCCAGATGAAGTGCCTGACGGTCCGGAGGTCCATGTTGGGGTCCAATACCTGAATTATAAAAAAAATTAAAGATTTTAAATGTACAACAAAGTAACAACCTTGAGTCAATGAATATAGAATTAAAAATTAAAAATGATGTCTATAGATAATATATATATATTACAATTGTACAAATGAAGTAACCCTTAGGTACAGCAGAACTTTGTACTCTAGAGATATTATTGATTTACGGGTGGTTGAAGATTTGTTTTATTTTAAATAAATTGTTTACTTGTAATGTTTTTATATATCATACTGTTTCTTAAAAGTTATATGAATAAACACATTCATGGAACACTTTCAATTTTTTTTTGTGTTTTATTCTTAGTCGTCTCCTTACTAAATCACATTATACACACGAGCGTGATTAACTCACACTAATGTACGTTGATGATAATGAAACGTCACGCCTTCGTGAGTAAGTAGACCTATATCTTCTATCAGCTGTAATATTCTCTATAACTGAGGTAACTTTGTACTAATTATGTCTGCAGGTATGGAAGGAATTCTTTAGGCATATAATAAGCTGTGCCTAATGGTTCATTTTATGGCAAATTTTTAATTATAATAAAAAATATGAAATAATTTCTTTTGAAATATGACTTATATCACAGATTTTAGTTTTTGTAGCAGTGAAGTAGTTTGTGCCACAATAAAAACACAAAATCTATACCATATACAAACCACTTGAGCAATATTGATTTCAATTATTATAAAATCAAATTGATTTAATTAACATATTAATATGATTCAATTTTAACAACAATAAAAAGTATAAATCTTACCTGATCACAGCACAATAATTCCACCCTCTCTTCTGGAGAGTCATTTGTGCTGTCTTCGCTGCTCTTACCAGCACTTGCTCCGTTAACATCACCACCGCCTACTATTTTCTCAACAACGTGCTCCGCTACCTTCCGACATTGGATGAAGTCGTTTGCAACGAGGCGGTCCTTATATTTGAAAAAAAATAAAATTATTGATCATCATCATATTTAAACATTCTCCTTAAGAGGACAGAAGGCCTTTGGAGGAATTTTATATAAAATTTTACATAGATTCATTAATTTATTTAATTTGGAATACAGAACAAGTTGGCATAATTATTAAGCAAGATACTTAGACATCAGGCAAGAGCTATGTGCTCAATAAAAAAGGAACTTACGTACCTTGTATACAATATACAGCATGAATATTAAGAATAGGTATAAATAGCAATAGTATTGAAAATAATTAGTCTTATATATCAATAACGTGAGCTAATTTTTGTCCCGGTGATTATGGGGCGATAGCTGCATATAAAAAAAATATTATTATCTTATTTTGAAGAGCTCCAGCCTTAGATGCAGAAAATCAAAGATGATTCTTGATGGCATTTTACTAAATTGTTACGAATTAACAAAGAACTTATTTTGAATAAAGTTATTTGCGAACACAAGTCGTCAGTTTACGTGGTATTAATTTTTGATTTAATTTTTTTTTTTTTTTAATATATGGTCTTATTTTGAAGTGTATCAGCCGTAGATGTGCAGAAAATTAAAGAGGATTTTTGATTCCAATTAAAATAATTTGGAATAATAATAATACTAAATTGTTACGATATATTATAGGGATATAGGATAAAGCTGCTGGCCGGGTAGAGAGCAGCGCTATGGGTGTATAAAAAACCAATGTAAAACGTGTGAACAAAACCTGTAATAGGTTTCGAAATTTGTAAAAATCTGTTGAATAAACGCGAAGTTTCGCATGCGAGCCACTAGTATTAAATTATTTACAGTAAAACTGACGAAAACACATACAAATTTTATAAATAAGAAAGTTTTAAATTTTATAATAAATAAATAAATACATTTTTGAATTGGTACCAACCAAACTTAATACCAAATATTAAATATTATTCTCAAATAACAGTACTCTGTATTGTTGTATTCCGATTAGAAGGGTGAGTGAGCCAGTGTAATCACAGGTACAACGGACATAACATCTTAGTTCCCAACGTTAGTGGCGCATAGGTGATGTAAGGAGTGGTTAATATTACTTACAGCGCCTTTGTCTAGGGGTGGTGGTGAGCACTAACCATCAGGTGGCCCTTATGATTGTCCGCCAAATAATGCCATAAAAAAAAATATGATTACATACTATGTTTCAGAAAATCAGTAATTATAATGAAAATGTATACTGGTATAAGACTTTGTAGAGATTAGCTTATCTGAAACTAAACAACAATATACAATACTGTATTCTAGTAATAGTAGCGACACAGTGACCTTAATTACAGACAAAGTATACAGGTGCAGTCCTGATGAGCTCACTGTAAGATAAATTAACTACAAAAAATAACTGATCTAGTAACCTTTTTCTGTCTGTCCTGTTTGCTCTGACAAGTGGAGTGTGGCAGTAAGTAAAAAGGCAATTTGTTTAATTTAGGGGCTGCCATTTCTATGGCAACATCGACCACCCATGATGGCACTGTCTCAAGAAGTAAATTTCCTTCTGTTTCCCCTCCCGCATCACCTACCTGGAAAATGTTATTTGTAAAAAATATATTAGATATTATAGCTTGTTAAATAAATTATACCTTCAAAGTTTGTTGATTTTTTCACATTATAAGATGTATTTTTTATATAAGTGCAATGACAATTAACATAAGTAAATAAGAAAATTTTAGATAATAGATTTACATAGTTAGAAATGCTATAGTTTATATAAAATATATCTAAATAATATTTTTACTGTTGGTCAGCAGGAGATGCTTTATTCTTTCAATGTATTTAATATTTTATAATTCATTTAAAAAGTGTATGTACTTTATTTTTGTGGCATTTATGAAAATATACTCTATATAATATACCATATATAATAAACTATTTCAATAAGTGAAAATGTTTCCTGTTTAAACATATTATTGGCTAAGAATGCTGATTAATGTTGATGTAACTATTAATAATAGTTACATAAATACTCATTATGCTTATATTCAGCTAATTTTAAATCCTGTTTTGTTATGTAATTAGATTAACTGATACAATAAAGAACTAATACAAATGTTTCAGTGATATCAATCCTTGATAAATTCAATACAACCTGGTAATTTGAGAAATAGAAGGCAAAAACATGTAATACACACCTGTAGCCTATAAAGAGTTCTGCCCCCTACTTCACTAAATATAAGAGGCGTGTGTAGGGGAACACTGAAGAAATTATTTCCTATCACCTTCTGGCCAGCTTCGTTTACCCTATTTGGGTGATTCCAGTGTTCTAACAAGGCTTGTAACAACAATGCCCCAAAGTTAACCTTTTGATCATTTTCTGTCGTCAAACCAGCCTCTTTAGCACTTACCCAAGCACTAAAACAGTCTGTCTCGTCTTGACCTAAATGTATTGTCAACATCCCAGTTTTTAAATCTACATTAAACCAATTTGGTACATACACCATTTTGAAATGTTTTTTCAATTCCTCCTCATAATCAACTTCACCTAAATCTTCAACTTTGCTTGCTTTTAAAACGTCATATAAGACAACATTGTTTGTTGTGTCTTTTGTTAATATATGACGCTTGTCATTTAGTACTGTGTAATGTTTAATGGCTTTTCCACCAGCAATATTATGTAGAGGTTGTGTTTGATAAACATTATTTGTGTTGTAATTATTTTGGTTGTATGTATCGGAGTTTAATGAATTAAGAGCTGGAAGCTTCCAACATCGAATATCGGAGTCCGATGTAGCTACCCATACACCTGACTGATCGGCAGTGAAACATAATTTAAGAATGGGTGCAGTCTCTTCACAAACTATCATAAAATTGTCTGGATTCCTTAACTCTGTTATAATGACTAGACGGTCTCTTCCTCCAGAAATAATATGGGTGAAATTCTCAGTGGCTAAAAGTGCCCAAACTGCTTCGGAATGTACACGTATTGTTGACACACATCTCTGCTGTGATAATAACCACAGCTTTATGGTACCATCAGAACTCCCAGAGACACATTGAGAACCATCCCTACTAACAACTAATGCTTTTACATTGTCCGAATGACCTTTTAATTTCATAAGACGCGAACAATTTCTAGGATCCCAAACTCTAAGGACTTTCTCTGTTGAACCACTGACCAGAATAGTGCCAGGTGGATTCATAGCCAGACTGTATATTGATTCTTTATTACCAACTAAGCTTGAAGTCGTTACTGTGTTGTTACTAGCAGTTAAAGCAGTCAAAGTATTAACGTCCCATAGGAAAATCGCGCGGTCTAAACCAGCACTAGCCACTTGCTCCTTGTCTTTAGCGTAAGCCAATGTTCGCACGTAATCTTTATGGGTGCGTAAAGTCGACATGCAGAAACCTTTAGGTGCATTCCATACTTTCACAGTTGTATCGGACGATGCACTTATAAGGTTTTTTCCGCCGCAACATAGGACAATATCGTTCACCCAATCTGTGTGATGTTCCATACTCTGGATGTACCTGTCCTGTGTACCACCACCAGTGTGCCAAACTCGTATAATCCCATCTCTGCCGGCTGAATACAACCTGCCCTGTATTGGATCCAATTGTAATGAACTAACGCCATTTTTATGCCTCCTCTCCTCCTCGTCTCTGATAACAAATGATACTTGGGTCTTTTTACGCATGGTCGTGCCCATTTTCCGACATTTTAAATTGATAATTGAATTATATTTAAAGGATTTTAATGTAAAAAAGGTACTTGAGGCTAGTTGTTTCTCATTTGACGTAAGAGATTTGACGTTTTCGGTTTGACTTTTGTTTTTTTTATACTTGTCATTAGTTTTCTTTATTTATATTGGAAACAAACGGTATTATTATGTACTCTGAATAAACCAAGATATGTTGAGAAAATTTAATGAATATTAAATTCCGATATTAGATTAATATAAAATATTAAAAGAAAGAATATGCAAAATATAAGTTAAATTATAATAAAAATTTACAAATTCCATAAAAGAGAACAAGAGAGACGCTATAGGGTTAAAATAAATAAAAAAAAAAACAATTACTACTAGAATAAATAATCAAGGCAATATTAAAAGGTAAATAACAATCAATATAAATTTATTATGAGCGAAATAAGATATCTTATTATTTATAGACATATTGTTGTACTGCGCACAACTTCTATTCATAAACCAATTATTTGGCAGTTTTAGCTGTAGAAGAATAAAAAGTTACTTTATGTCTATAGTTATTATTTCGTGAATATTTGAAAATGAATTTAGAAACTAAATAAGGTTACATAGGTTACCTTCTTATAGAAAATAAAAAGAAAACTTTACCTACCAGAATAAGTCGGTAAATCAGCTAACATAGGTTCAACAAACACACTCCTACAAATAGCACCCGCACCCGACGAACCGATGCGTAAAAAAAACGTCTCGTGCGCGGTTGACCTGATGGAAATTGGGATATCGCCTGAAAACCCTGACGTGCAAGACATTTAGAGAACGTTCGCCACCCACGACCACTAGACCACGAATGTTGCTTGCTGGACCTCCTCGAATGAGGTCTCATCCGGTGCACTTGACCGGCTCGTGAAAGTTTGGGGTTGAAATTGCCGTACAAACAGCACCATCTCTTTACGCCTAAAACCGACAACATCAAAACCAGAAAACCATCTTCTTCTTCTTTTGTCCGCCTTAATCGTAATCGTGATATACAAACCAACAACACCACCAACAATAGTAGATGTCTCCGAACTTTCCTTCTGTACCATGACATCTGTCGGTGCAGACATTCGCAGAGCAGATCATTCGCTGGACATCCCCTCAAGGCGTCTCATTCGAGGTGCTTGATCGCTTTTTGAATGAACGGAGGACCCAGAGGTGGTCGTTTCACAGGCCAATGGGGTTATTCTATGAGCATAATCCCACTTTAACGACCCGTTCGTATTAATAGCATACAGGATTTCGTAATAGATGTGGCCGTAGGAACTGCCGTCACCATCGATCGATGATAGATGATTGATCGATCGATCGTGAATGCTTTTGATTTTATAAAGATTTTTATTCAATATAAAATCGAAAGCATTTCAAACAAGAGGAGAAAATAGACTTAAGCTAGCTTTTAACAACCTCTGTGAGTTGATAAAGGCTTAAACTGTATGGATATCCTCAGCATAAATCTAGAATACAATAAGCTTTCTTAACTATAAAATCGAAGGGATAACCAAAGATTAACAAAATATAAAAACACAAAAATAACAATACAAATTCTTCAAATTATGTGCCATTTAATTTTTACACTTTTTATATCCAAAAATAAGGAATTTTTGGTACCGCAATCACTCCGTATTGTGTACCTAGCGTGTCTATAGTGTACCGATTAGAAGGATGTGTGAGCGGGAGCCAGTGTAACAACGACAAGGGACATCGGCTATGTAAAAAATGCTTAATGTTTTTTACAGCGACAAAGCGGTGGTTAGCATCGGGTTGCATATTTTCCCGTCCACCTCGCCTATATGATTAGTTCGGGACGTCGAAAACCATTATACCACAGAAATTAAAATTAATTTAAAACAATCGGCTATGGAAGGTGAAAGTCTCCAAAAAAAACTTTTATTTCTCCCAGGTAATTGATGGCAATTGCTTTTTGGGATAGCAAATGGGATGCATTTTCACGTTGCGTAAGGACCAAGGGTTTTGTCTAATGTGTAGGAAACTATTATTTTGCAGAAAAAAATGCCGATTACTATTTAATGGATTAAAGAGTTGCGAGCATCGCTTGGTGTAATGTGTAGATTTACGAAAAGGCTATTTTGAAAAATGAATATTAATTTGAAGAAAAAATGTCTTATATCTTTCTTAGGTTGGAAATTTATCAGACCGACCTAGTACCTATGTTATTTCATTCCCGAAGTAAAACCAAATATTGTACTTTTATTTAAAAAGACATTTTGCTTTACGTCGTAGTCAGCGATATTTATTTTTCATTACACCTACAACGTTCATATCATGCAAAATCACTAAACAAAATATTATACTAAAAAGAAAAAAAAATGTTATTTTTTTGCAATAAGTCTTGCGTACAGATTATGTAAGTCAAATTGATCGAAAGTTTTTCGCAAAATCGTAATTTTCTTAATTTTAATATAGTATTAAGTTTTATATTGTTAATAAAATGAACAATTAAAATAAAATATTTTATTTCTAGCAATAAATATGACATATATATGTACAAAACCAGGTACCCACCTTAATTTCGTGCCAGTACATTTAGTATAAATTCTTCTGGAATAAAAAAAAAACACAAAAATTATATCCTAGAACTACGAACAAAATCAACTAATTCAAACTTTATTCACGTGTGGAAGGGACAGAAAAATTGATCCGAATCATTTTGAAATATTTCGAGATAACGACGAAGATAATTCCTTTTCGGTCAACACTATTCAGAATCTCAGTAAATCAATTAAATCGATAGAATGGTACTAAATTATATATTTAGCATCTAAGTTAATCATTTTCTTATGCCTTCCAAAATCAAGTCCTTACAGGTGAAGGCTGACTTTAACATGGTCTCATATTTACAAATCCACTGCTCCATATACCTGTTTTAAATCTCGCAACCTAATAATAATAATAAGTAATAGCGTAATAAATATAGAATATAAATATATTATTACAAATACAGTTCACAGAATCCTGTTTATTTATTTGTTTAATTTTATAAACCTAAGGTTGAAATAAAATCAGAATTGATGAATCTCCCATTTCCAAGAAATCGGTGACTGTAATTTTTTTATTTCTAATTTTACGCATTTAACATCTTGTATTAATTTTTAAAGCCATAAGAATAACGTTCTGAAATAGAATACACTTATTTTTACATGTTATTTATTCAACGAAAAAGTATCTAATACAATTTATCAGGTATGGTACAAAGATCAATTGACTTCATAATCGCCGTCGACATTAGGTAAGAAATGTTATAAGTGGTCAAACTTTAATAATTAAGACAAACATTGCGTAAAACTAGTACTATATATATAAATAATATATATTTGTAATACAGTGAAATTGAATAACAGAGCAGAATTTTTATATGCTTTCTTCTGTATAAAGAGGTTAAAGTTTTAAAACAAAATATAAATCCGTGAAGTTTGTAACGTGTCCACAAGATGAAACAACTTCTTCCACAGCATAGGTAATGCTTAGAACATTTATAGTTAAGCTTTATAAATTAAAAAATATAAATATAAAAAAAATATATATGTATTTTGATAAAAATATAAATTTAATATTAGAATGTTCTATTTTTTTTCAGGCGGCACGGTTTGAGTTTATGTCTTTTTATTATCACTAGAAAAGGGACTCGCTCTATACTCAAATTAACAAATAATCTACTAACTTTAAAAAGGAGGTTTCAAATATCAATTCTAACATTCATTTACTAACTAAAATCTCACGTTAGTTAGTTCTGTTTGGACTATTATTAAACAAAAATGAAATGAAACAAAATCTGCAGGTATCTGTGATGGATAAAACCTATGTCTTAAAATATAATCACATATTTGCACACCAAACGAGGCACAACTTTTAGTTTTGTTATACACAAGGAAAAAATACATCTTTGGACAATGCAATTTTTATTATCTACTAATATAGCATTGAATTTATCTTTTGACCATTTATCCACCATTGCCACCATTTGAGTGGTATAAAATTTGATAATTATATAAGTTATTTCTCGTCCATTCTTTAAATTCAGTCGGCCACTCCTTTCTTGCAGTCATTCCTTAATTAAAATATCCTTGACGAAGAATTTATACTACGTAACTTCTAGAAATAAAATTTGAGACTAAGATTTCTAGTAACTATCGATTTTAGTGCGCTTCTGGGCTCGGATTTGAGCACCCTTTTCTTTGCGGTATTTATTAATGACGTTGTTGAATAATTATCCTTACCACGTCAATTACCTTACAAATCAAATCAATACAAGGTGGGATTGCGTATATCTTTAGAATGATATCAAAACTACTGGATTAGTACGCGTGACATCTCATATGTAAATAAGTATATTACTTTTTAAACTTGTTCTCTAAAAAGAGTATAGACGGTGTATTTAATTACACTATTTATGATCCACCGTCTGAAAGAAATTTAGTTATCCATGACTACCTCGTTGGTCTAGTAGGTAGATATAAACCCGGATTACTTGTCTACAGGACTTTTCTAATGAAACATTTCTTAGTAACCCTGGAGTCAGAACTAAAGTGCACAGTCATCAAAAATTATAAAATTTGGAAATAACACTTGCCAACACAATTTTTTTTTATAGAAATGTAATAAAAATATCAATATATTATTTTATAAAATTAAACAATATTAAAAATTGTAAACCGAAATGGTTTTTTTAACGTAAATATTTTTTCAACGCAAAGACTTTTGTTCTTGAAATTTGTTAAGAAAACAACCCTTATTATAAAAAGAACGTATCACGTAATATAGTGAAATTACCAATTTGGGTTTCGATATAGATATTTTTAATTTACGCATCTCGGTATTCCTCATTAAAGTAAATAAATTATAAAATTGAAATAAGCTATTTCTTATACAATATGTTGATATCACATATTATAATATCACTGCTATGTTATGTTATGTACTTATCTACATATATACATATGAATTTTCATGAGTAGGATCGTTTTACTGAGTAGAAACATGAAACTTTATTTTTGGGATACAGATTAAAAATGAGTAGATACGTGTTTAAGGTTTTCTGCATATTCTACCCCTTTGACATTTCTTATATTCTTAGGTTAGTCTGGAAGTCCGTCATTTTTTTGAAGTTAGATGATTGGCGCGCCTATAATGTACTGAGGAATTTAAGATCTCCAAAATTATGCAACGGCAATTTAAATTATTCTGTGATATAATCAATTTCCACGCGAGCTAAGACGCGGGCAACAGATAGTCAGAATTTAATGACGTATCAGTCTATTTTAATACTACATAATACCTTGTTATAGTAATTTCAAGAATTTGCTGTGGTATTGCGTAGATTTAAAATAAGATACAAAATATGTAAATAACATTAATGATTAGTAAAACACGGTAATGGATGGAATATTTTGTTATTTGTTGTGATTGCCAAATAAATAAATATAGAGGATTTTGATGGATTGCATGCAGGTTTTTTTGTGGCGTTATTCCTTTACCACCGAACTCGAGATGAACTATTAACATATATTAAGCTCAGTGAAAATCAGTGGAGCCCGGGCTTGAACCCACAATCTTCGGTTACACGCATGCTCTAATCACGTTAAACGTAGTTAAACGTGTCTTAGTTTCCAATTGAGCCGTTGACGAGTTAATGTCACCCATATGGGTGATGGTGAACACTTACTATCAGGTGGTCCATTTTCCAGCCGCCAATCTTCCAATAATAAATAATTTATTATTCGTAAAAATAGTCATGACACCCATTATTTTATATCAGATGTATTTTATTTCTTTATTTGTATTGTTTCCTTTAACTAGTCGCCGATTCGGAAGTTAGCCGATCTGTTATTATATTAAAAATTTTACCAATAATATTTATAAATTATAAATACTTTGTAATATATCTCCTTCTAAATATGCATTGTTTAAAATTTTTCAGCTGAAATGAAATACGGATATTTTTTTTAAAGTTTTTTTTTTATGTTATGTTTTTGCAAGACCTCTTCTGTATGTAATTATATAACTCTAACTAACAACGACGAAACATTCTATAATTTCTATATATACCGCTAACGAGATTACTCCTTAGCGGTATATATATAGTTATATTTTGTTTGTCGAACTCAATCAAATGTCAAAACTTATTACTTTGACATTTTGTCGCTGTTTACACAAAGGAAGAAAAAACATGATTACAAAACGTACAAAAGAAAAATGTTCGAAAGTTATTTTGTTAAGTATATATTTATATAATTCTCGAACATTGTCATGTTTGATTTATATTTGAACATATTACAAAAGTATAAAGGCGTACGTCAAATTTTGAATTGATTGATATTTTTGGGAAAACTTTAAGAGCCGCTATATACAAATGCTGCTTTCGTTTCGTTTACATTATACGTTTTACATTTAAAGCTATCTTTATTTTAAAATCCTAATAAATGTGAACGTATAATGACTCGCTGTTGGTTTGGTTAAGGGTACCTTTGCATGCTATTATATTGAATAGGAACTTATCTGTAAGAACTTTCATATTATTTTTGTAATCAGCTGCAAAACTGTTTTATACGCGTCAATTTCCTGTCAAATGTTGTTTATTTGGATTTTTTCCTGTTATGGTTGGAAAAGAGTATATACATATATATCTGACTGAAGACTATTAAAGTCTGGTTACAATATTCAAGAAACGTATGCTTACGATTGGAACTGTATACGAACTTAATTTAAATTCGTTCCAATAAAAATGTTTCGAAAGATTCGAGTATTGATGTTATGTATAGTAAGAACTTTAACGACTCGTTACTCGTAACTGAAAATACGATCGGTGATGATTTTAATCATATCTTAACGATTATAAGGATGGGGATACATAGTCTAGTCTTGGGTACAAAATCCAGGTCATGCTAAAAAAGTTATTAAGTTTCTCTGTCAAAAAAAATTTAGAAGCAGCCCAGAGTTTAGAAGTTGAAAGTGTTTATTATCTTTCAGCGTCCACCCTTAGGACACACGTATTCTGAGCCTTTAAATAAGCTCCTTACACCAGACATGAGTATGTAACACGTAATCCCGCTCGATTATGCTGTAGGCTATAAGGGCCAACAATAATACACAGTCCGAAAAAAAAAATACACATTCCGGAAAGCATGTAACAGTTCTTGCTCTGCAACTACTGCAGGTTGTGCTGAATTTACGTCCCATAAATTTATGATAGTGCGATGACCGCTGTTACCGAGATTGCGACTCTTTTATAAAACTGAGTTATTTTAGATAATGGAATACGAAATAGTTTAGTAAATAACACACACACAAGAGGCATAATAATTCAATTTCTTTTGTTGCTAATACATTGATAAGCTGTAATCTTCTATCTATTCTCGTTATAATGATTTTACACTTATTTGGCGAAATATAGCAATATTAATAATGAAAAGAAATTATTCCTCATAAAGATTTACTTACTATTGGCGCCATTAGCATTTATATATCTGACGCCTTGATATTAACGGCAATATAAACGAAGAACTACAGCAGATCTGATTTGGCTGGAATTGTTGGAAGAAAGAATTTAAAGCAGACTTTTTTGCTATTTAAGTTAAGACTTTTAGCAAACTTGCAACAGGTCTAAGTAACGAAAGTAGTCGGATCAACTAATTGCAATTTATTGTAATTGCTTTGTATATTTTTAGTGTGTTTGTGGACTCTCGCTAAATATATTTTGTAATTTTCTTTTTACAAGAAGTTGTGTTTTTACGTTGATTCTTAAATGTAAATAGTTTGTAGAACTTTGTTAAAACATTATTTTAAAATTAGAACCTATCTGCAGAGTTTAGGCTTCAAAAAACATACGTCACAGCTGTCATGAGGCATGTAACGTTTTTGACAGCAACAGTATCGTGAGCTCGTTGGAACCGCGATGTTACGTCTCTTGTTTAACTGGCTTGTAGTTACACTGGCTCACTTATCCTTCAAAACGCAATCCAACAATCAGAATTTCTTCTGCTTGGTGGAAGAATGTATGTATGTTGGGTGGATGGTATTTACCCAGACGGGCTTGCACAAAACATTACCACCAAGGAAAGTAAGGTAAAGGCAAAGTAAAGTAACGTAATAAATTTGAAAAAGATGTAAATAATTTAATCATTAATAAAATATAATAACTTCGCTTATTTGATTTAATTAAATTCCTGGTTAATTTTATCCAAAATAAATTATTAATTTATAAGCAAAGTTTCCAAGAATTTAACCATATACGAATTCTCTTTTAGGTTATTTATTATTTCATAGATGTATGCACTAAATTAATTTACATAGAGTTAGTAGGCAACAAAACAAGTTTCGCGAACATTAAAGTTGGTCCCACTGGAAGAAAACTTATCACAATACGCAAAAGCAGAGCAACTGTTACTAATTTAATAACCCAGAAAGTTTGTTATCTGGTCTTATTCCAAGCTCTTTCCCGAAGATTATTTTGCGTGTTATTCTCATTAAACTAGTTGATATGTTATATTAGGCTTAGTGTCTATTGGTATCCCCAATTTTATGCCATTCGACTAAATCAATTAATTGAATATTTCTAGATAGAATGTCGCAATGCTCTTGGAGTCTACTACTAAGGGGTCAACTTCCTTATCTTAGTGTGCGAGACATCTACGCTTGATACTCGCCAAACGTTACAATACCTATTGTGGTCATTCTCTTCATATTTTAATGTGTGTGTGCTTAGTACCACTCACTTTTTCGACCCGTTTTCAGTTTTGACAGTGTATCAAGACATATAATCAAAGCATTCCTATTAATGTGATTGTTTTGAATATATGGAGCATCAATCCATTAAAACGAGACGGATAAGTAAATATAATATATGTCCAATAATAATAAAATTTTGAAATTTTATATTTTTAAATCATTATGTGGTTTGCGCTGAAAATATTGAGTGGAATTTATTATATAGTATCCAATAATTACGGCCATCCTAAGAAATCTATTAACTATTTATTAATGAATTTTTAATAATATTTATAATATTAAATGCAATTGAGGTGATTGATAATTACTTTATTTTTTATTATTACCGATAAAATAATATAATTTAAAAATTGGATCACGCTATTGTAAAGCTGGAAGCAGGTGGGTACAATCGTTAAGTTCAGATGCGATTTGAAATTGGATTATGATTTCAAACGATTTCACAGTTGCGAGTAATGTATGAAAATTTGAGTTTTATTTTGAGTTTGCCCTCAAAAGTTACTTCTCATAATAACGTTCTTAATAGTAACACTATCAAACTAGCGTATTTTTTTTAAAATGAAATAGTTGAAAATTATTCTTATTATTCTATTCCTTGTAGTTTTGGATTTGTAAAGAGTCACTCTTTATATACATAAATGTCATTCTTACTCCATTTGAAAAAATTGAATTCCACGATTTCCTAATCATTAAACGCTGGGCCGATCATTACTATAAATAAAATAATTTCTGGCATTATTATTTTGTTTTCTCAGAGGATCTTCTCTTATTACGGAGTAATCTTAATTAGACCATTACAGTAAGGCCGCTCTCATTATAAGACTCTGTTAAGCGATTAACGAATTTGTCTAAAGCGGCCCTTGTTTTGAGCATAACAAAGACAATTGTATAAACTTTCATTAAAAAAATCTAAAAATATAATAGAGAGAAAGGGAAAATACTAAACTCTTCAAAGGGAGAGCGGATTCATCGCCCAGCATTGGGATATTTGCAAGGTCTTATTAAACTATGATTTTCTAAGAATTTATCATATTTTCTGTGTTTCGAATTACATTTTATTTTTCAATTATTTTTAATAAACGGACTTTTATATTATCATTCCCTCGCTACCCGCTATTTGATAAGGTATTACGGCCCTGAAATCTATATATATATAAAAGCGAAATACCACTCACTGATTAATCACGAAATCTCAGATAGTAAAACACATAAAAACTTTGAAATTTGACAGGTAGATGAAGATATCCCCTAAGAACGGATTTAACAAAAGTCAACCCCTAAGGGGGTAAAACGTGGGTTGGAAATTTGTGTTTCATAAATAACGCGCGGGTAAAGCTGCAGGTTCAGCAGTATTATTATAATTGTGTAAACACCACAGTGTTGTTTTCTCCTTTCAAATTTAGCGCCCCTACTTACGTACCCTTCACTTAATATAGTTTGTTAAATGACGATTCAAAATGCTTGTAAAAGCCTACTTGAATATATAGATTTTGATTTTGTAATAATATCAATGTTAGTTTTATCCATAGTTGGAATATTGCTTTTCCGATTTGGTTCGCGAAAAAATTTATCATAGAAATATATTTTTTTTATTTTATATTTGGAATATTCCGCGTAACAAATTTTGATTCGCTACAATGATGTACCAAATAATACACTTTATTTATAACTTTAGTATTTAAATTAAAAAATATATATATTTGTTATTCGTCGTTTATTTTAAAGTTACGTCATTTATTTTTAGGTACAATTGTTCATTGGTATGTATATTGAGGTTATTGTATAATATGTTTACGTCATTTCGCCTGTGGGTAGTTTCAGGTACTTATATATTTATATCATTTAGAAATTTACTAGTATGGCTTGTATACCAAATTATTGTTTCACTAGTTAAGCGGTCGTATATTTTATTATTTATTTATACTGTTCATAGATCACTACATACGATAAACCGATAGACTGAAAACGATAAATGGAATGGCCCTCTTCATAGGATAAGCTAAATAATATAAGCACGCCACAAAAAGGGGTCCTGATCGCTTATTAGTGATTTATTCTAGACAACCTTTTATAAGCAGCAGTGCGATGTAAGAAATCACCTCGTATCTCACTTGTGAAATGTTGACAACCAACTTACAATGATACGCCATTTTGACACATGTATCTAATTTTATAATTATTATAGTCATCGCATACCTTCTGACATGTCACGCTCGTGTTTACCCTTGAGTTTCGAGTTTCTTGTTACAGAATACTAGTAGCCGATAGATTTGAATATCGAAATGGGTATATAGTGTAATTATTTTTACGTACGCACAAATGATTATGAAATAAATACGATGACATATATTATATGAATGTTTACTATGTATAATCTATATACATATAATAAGCTTTGGTTACATAAAATATGTTTTTAAAATTCGATCAATAAAGTATTCTCTGGCCAAACGTTCGAGTGACTTTTAGATTTTTTTACGAAAAAGAAAGTAAGTACTTACATTTGGAAAAACATGTGTAGCAGTTCAACCAAAAAAAAAACTTTATTTTTAGATGTTCTTAGTTTATTTGCTTTAGGTATCAATAACCATATAAATATATATATATATATATATATATATTGCATAAGTCGCATCTATGATAGCCCTGAAATTAATTCAGATCGCTCGTGCCCAATCAAAATATAAACAAGAAAAGTCTATATTTTGTGGTGTTAAGATGGATTGGTAGTGAGAACTAATTCTCATCATTGTCATTTCTGTAACGGAATCCGTATTCCGTGCTAATAAAAGTGCTTCTACTATTGTTTCACTAGATGGCGCAATTAGCTTATTCTGGTAAAATAAAATAAAATAGTCATTAATAATAATATTATTATGTTATAATAATATTTATATTAAAAATAATAAATAAATCTATCTACAGACTGCATTCATCTTTTGTATCCAAGGCCTTCGCTGACGACAGAAGAACACATCAAAATATTAATTATTCAAAGGATTAATAGGAATCCATAGAGGATAAATATACACACATACATATATATATATATATGTCTTTGTATATATATACAAAGACATTAACGCTGTAAGAAATATTAAATCGCTAAAAGTTATGTACTTTGTACTTGCTCACATACTGGCGCTGGTATTCACACACACACACCTACATTGGCTCACATTTTTTTTTTGAATCGGACCACAAATATACTAAGTATTGGTATTTGGTGGTACAAAAGTTATAGTGTAACTACTAATTATTGTTACAGAATCCCTAGGCGTAGTCTTGTAGTCCCTACTCTAACATAGCGTACTGGCGTACAAATTAGTATTATTATTATAAACACATATGTATTATTAATAACATCCCTTATTTTATTAATTTCAAATTTTCTAGAATAATGATTATCTGGAATAAGTCGTTAGTAAGAGATCAGTATTATAAAAAAAATAACTCGAATATCAACTCATAATAAACTCGAGACTCATTCCCCGAATATAATAGCAATGTTAAAATGTTATATGCGATTTTGACTGTAATAATTATAATATCAAAATAACGTATTCCCGAATGAAAAACGAAGCGAGTTCCTGCAGAATAGTCCTGCTGGCATATGTCTGTGTCTATATTATGTTCAGCAGTCATCGTATGTTCATTAATATTAATAGCGTATTTATATCAAAACAGAAATTCAACTTCATTATATGTGAAAGTTTATTTTTGTTTGACTTTTATATTATTTTTCCTGTTATTTGGTCTTCTTATATCATTTCGTAAATGTAAACATTGTATAATTTAAAAATCGTGATGTGTAAATGTAATATTTTAGAACATTTATAAATGTAATAATAATAATTACGACTTTAATTTTTCTATTAGTACTATTTTATTACGATTATTTGGAAAAGGCAATTAACTATAAACAATGCGTTAAATTAAATCTCGTTTTTAAAAAATTACATTAAACTACTTATGGTGGAGGAATTCCCAAAACGGAGAATTTTTGTTTAACTTTTATGTTAATAAGATAGCATTAAATTCCCACGGTTGTATTAAAAGAAATTTAATACTGCAGATAGTCTGCGAAACATACCTCAGGATAACTTCAAAGTACAGCCGTCAGAGGGCGACACAGCGGTACTACGCACAGTCGTAGTCCCTCTACGGACGTAGCACCACGTTGCTGTCGCTACGAAAACTACGCGGACTTTTTCGATACGAAATATTTTCGAATGTAGTACGGTGAAGTGAAGGAGTGCTCTTTTAAAAAAATAAGAGTGTTTTATACATTTTATTTTAAAACAAAGTTTTCTTACAAGTGTTTTTTTTGAGTGTAGAAAAGTTGTGTCTCTGATAGAGTTGGTGGATCGTGCGCTGAATGTGAATTGAAGTAAGTACAACTAATTTAATTGAATAATAAGTAGATTATTAGATGGTTAGGAATTTATATTTAATTCCTTAAACTTTATAAATACTCATTTTTAAATAGTTTTCTCCAATTAGATTTTTAATTGGGAACATTTTTTGATACAACTTGTAATATATTTATGAAAATACTACATACAAATTATCCTGAATTGTCTTAAAGGTTTTTTTTTGTTATATTATATTTTTTATTCTTTTACAATATAAATATAAATAAAACATATGATATACATAATGACGTAAATCGATTTAAAACAATATGGTAATATTTTTATAACTAACGTTAATATATTTAAATTGTATAAATCCCCCATATACCTACACATATACGAGTGCCTACGTTAATAATAAATTATGCGAAAATTTATATCCTAAAAAAGTATTAATATTATATTTAATATATGTACGTCAATTATTGTATCGATGCAAACATCGTTAAGAATTATATGAAGTTATTTACTAGTATTTTTTAAATATTAATTATAATAATAAAATTAATAATTTGAAAAGAATAAAGTCGAGCCGCCCGTTAATAGGAAGAATAAAATAAATTAATCGTGAACGAATTAATATTTTTGTGCTTGTTAGTTTTTCCGAATTTAATTATATACTATGCGAATATATTCCGAAATATTTGGATATTTCATAGAGTAATAAAAATATTACGAAGTTCAGTTAATGTGAAAGTTCATAATTAACAATTATAAATTAATAATTATAACAATTAATGAGAAAATGTTGACCTCTATTATAACGTTCCGAACAGTTACACTCAATTCTATACAACACTATTTCGTTTATATTGTTGAGATGCTTAATAAAATTTGTATAATGTATAGATCGATACTTTTAATGTAGAAATCCAAATATCACTTTTTTAACTATAGATATAGTATCCAGGTTAAGTATATGATTTAGAAAGACCAATGGTAATGATGATCTGCTTACAGATTAGTTATTAACTAATGTGATGTACAGTTATTTATCTTTGCTCGTTAAAAAAAATTAACGTAATATTATTATTTTTATTTTTTATTATTATTATTCTGATTAATACGTGATAGCTCTGAATATTTGTAAGTCTGTAAAAACAGTCACTGCAAGTGATTTTTTAGTGTCGTGGATTTTTTCGTATAAATCATAAATATATACGTAATGTTCACAAAGGAAGTTTTTCATTGTCTTTTTGTGTTTGTTTTGCGCGTGACAGATACAATTCATCGTTTCTTAGTGAGAGACAATGTATTTTATTTACTTTTTAAACTACCTTTGAGAAAAGAAAAGGCTTATATATTCGACACGTGTATAGACCGATTTGGATGATTCGACCTTTTTTATATTTTAGCTCCCCAGGTGGTCTCATGTCATCCTTTGATGAATAATATTTATCGAAAAAAAAAACTATTTTCATTAAACTATCCCCACTGTACGCTTTTCATGAATTCTATTCTAATAATAATATATTATTATGAATTATAATAGAAACCGATTTCTAAAATGGAAAAAATCAAAATGAAAATATACTTTATTCAAGTAGGCTTTTTGAATAATCCTTTAACAAAATATTTTATGTGAAGCTACCACCGGTTCGGAATGTAGATTCTACCGAGAAGAACCGGCAAGAAACTCAGTAGTTACTCTTTTTCAACATCAAAAAATACAGTCATGTTAGTTAAATACAATTATATATGTATGTTATGTCTCCTGCCTGGAAGTCAACAAGCATTAACTCCACGCTTTTTTATCATCTATATAATCTCGTATCGAATAATATGTCTTCTTTACCAATGTATTTTTTACAAATGACTTGAATCTATGAAACGGCAAAGTTAAAAATGTCTGTGGAATTTTATAAGATATAGTTTTAATACACATGTCGTTTTTTTATTGAATTTAGTTGAGTCTTAGCGCTATATGTATATATATTTATGACATACCTAGGGGAGACAAAGAGGCAAATGAGCCACCCGCTGTAGAAAATGCTAACCACTCCTTACATCGCCAATGCGCCACCATAGAAACTAGGATGTTTTATGTCTCTTGTGAGCGTTACACTGGCTTAATATATTCAATCCAGAACACAACAAAACTAAATATTACTATTTGGAAGAATATCCAATGAGAGGGTAGTGCTTGTCCAGATAAGTTGGGTTTGTATAGAGCCCCACATACCAATATACAGCCAAGTAAATATACAGAATGCAGCTTATATTTACGCTGAACGGAGAACTGTGTAGCTTTACATTTAATTCAACACTGTATCATGACGATTCCAAGTGCTTTTATGAGCCTATTCGAATGAAGAATATTTTGATTTTGATTTAACGTACATTTTCTATCATTCACTTATTTCTCAGTTATATTATTTCAAATCTTTTGTGACAAGATATGAATCTGTTATCAAAATTAGTAACAGATTAGTTTTGAATTTTATTTGCAGATGTAAACTAAAGCATTTAAAATTTGGTTTCGTATTTTCGGATGTATTACCATGTTTTGCGAAAATCGCATACGAAATGAAGACGTGTATACTAATCTTTTTGATTTGCACCTATCTATATATTTTTATATCGGCCAGTACATACATGCATGCATACATTAGAATAGTAGGCGGCAAAGTTATTATCACAAAACTTACGTATGTATAATATATTGATTGGGACGTTTGGTCTTAGTACTGTTGCCTGTTTTAAATGCCTTATAATAAAATAAAAAAATTACGGGACACCATACAGTTTATTTTAAAATAATATAAGAGGTTTTAGATATGAATTTATAGAAATTTACAATTCATAAGACTTATCTAATTTTTTATATGACAATAAAATGAAATACTTTGAACTTCAAATATACTAAGGATAATGGCAAAATTATCGTGAAAGGGTAGAACTTTTACATTATACCAAATGATCTAGATTTTCTCCGCTACATTTAAGTGTAATCGTAGTCGTCGTATTAAATTTATTACATCGTCAAATAATCTTACAAATTTCAAGAAATCCTCGGAAAATTACTCTCGAATTCGTTTGCGTCAATTGACGAAAATAAATTCAATATAATGAAATGGCTTAAATCTTTTATTCGTTTTTATCGTAATAATTTATTTTACATTTATATTCTGTTTAATTATCTGTAATTTTAATTTATTAATCAGACACAATAATACTACATTTGAAGTAAATTCCATTAGTAGGTCAATCGAGTGATTTCTGTGCTATTTTGTAAGAACTCACTTTGTATCTCACTCGTTAAATATTGAAATCCGACTGAGAGTTATAGTATGTATACTATGTATAATGGCAATTTTGATGCACGTTGTATATAAGTATTATAATCATTATATATTAGTCAAAGTCGCATATCACTTTAGGATTAAAAGAGCCGCCTGTGACTTTGGAATTGGCTCTTACAAATTAGCTATACTGAATGACAGTTGTGTATATGTATTTTAAGCGAAACATAAAACACATGAATCGATTAAGAACAAAAATTATACTATTATACTATACATATAATTATTACTATTTATCATCTCATTGCATATTAGTCAAATATATATAATATACCTTGAGTTGTTTTTAATTTATTTTAAGCGTCAGATCGAATGAACCACCTGAAAAATATAAATACTTTTTTATTCCTTCAACACTTTTTTTTAACACTGTGTAGTTAAGTCGTATTAGTTCAAGACCTCATACATGAAATTCTGTTGAAACTTCAGCAATAGCTACAAATGACAAGTAAATTTTCTAGGGCCACGCTTAAACTAAAAACTATTTACATGGTCGTACGGTTTTGTTTTGTCTAAGCGTGTCTGGGTAGGTACCATCCATTCATCAGATATTCTATCGCCAAACATTAATTGTTTTTATTGTTGTACTCCGATTTAAATATTAGTAAATATTTGCTCCCAAGATATTTGACGTATTGGCGACGTAAGGAATGGTTAATATTTCTTGCAGCGCCAAATCTTATGAGCGTTGGTGACCACTTACTACTAGGTGGTTTATTTATTTGTCTGCCTACCTATATCATAAAAAAATTCTATCCTATAAAAAAAGAATCAATACTATCAGTGAATATATCACGTAACATAGAACGATTGGAAAACAAATATAGTTGGATATTTTGTTTTTTTTTTTTTGTTATTTCACTTTACTAGTATAATAAATAACCTATCCATTAAAAAAAAAAAACAATCTAACTTGCCAATCGAGGAAGTTACTACAGCATATAAGGAAAAATTTTTTGCTGACTTGATAATCGCCTTCTTTTTCCAAAGCCGGCACCCTAAGTGTGAATTCGATTACAATTTAGGTTAAAAAGAGATCTTCCTGATTGATTTAGTGCTTGCCTTACTTAAGATACTAGCCAGCTGCGCAGACATATTATAGTGCACAGGTGGTGCAAAAACAGAAGTGAATTGTCTACTCTATCACTTTCATTATCTGATTGGACAGAAAACCAGAAACGAATGGAAAAAGTTCGTTTTCGGGTTTGTGTGGTACTGGAGTATATAAATACTGCCTGTATATAACATTTCCTTTGGGCTCTTACTAAGAATATCTTTCTTTAACATAATAAATGTAAAAATATATATCGCAAAAGTTTAAAGTGAGTCACTTACCCTACTTAGTGCTAGTGACAAGATTAGCGAAGGTTTTAACCTTTTTTTGTCAGTGAGTTGTCTCCATTGATAAGGTATCACTCGACTTTTATTGATTCGTAAAAGGTACACGAAGAATTGGATCAACTGATGTCAAGTGAATTATTGGCATTGTAAGAGGTTTTTCAATAAGTCGCCAATGCACTCTCGATGATCGAGTAAAAGTTACAATATACCTGAAACTATAATTACACTAGGATTTTGATAAGGCATTTAAGACTAGACTAGTCTATTTGGTAAGGGGGTGTTTTTTTCTCGGGTAGTATTCAGAGAGATTATCTCGTTTCTGTAAAGTACTAGTTCGATTTATACACGTATGTTAGAATTTCATACTTATATTTTAATTTAATTTTTTTTTATTTTATTTGGGACACGTACAGTAAACACAACAAACACTATTTAACAATTACATAAGCAGCCCGTAAATGTCCCACTGCTGGGATAAAGGCCTCCTCTCCCTTTGAGGAGAAGGTTTGGAGCATATTCCACCACGCTGCTCCAATGCGGGTTGGCGGAATACACATGTGGCTGAATTTCGTTGAAATTAGACACATGCAGGTTTCCTCACGATGTTTTCCTTCACCGCCGAGCACGAGATGAATTATAAACACAAATTAAGCACATGAAATTTCAGTGGTGCCTGCCTGGGTTTGAACCCGAAATCATCGGTTAAGATGCACGCGTTCTAACCACTGGGCCATCTCGGCTCTTTAACAATTTACCCGTGCACAAACCAATCAAGTTTCCACTAAAAACTAATTCATTTATAGCAGTAAACGAGTAATTCTGTGAATTATATATAATAATTATCAAAATTCAAAAAGATGAAGAACCAAAATAAAAAACAGGGTAAATATATATAAAACAATGACTAAATTGACAAATGCTTACTAACTTTCGCTTTAAACGTATTGAGCGAACAAAAAACATGTCCAAGTCATAAAACTTCCTACTGTAATTCTTACAAGAGCGATAAATAAATTCATATACATATTTGATTAAAAATATATTTGATAGAAATCCTTGACAGCGCAATGTCTAAGGCATTTTCTGCCTCGCACAACCACTCTGTGCAACCAGCTTTCGCCGACGTTTTTTCCGAACCGATACGGCTTGTGAACCTTTTCAAAAAGTGCTTACACCTTTCTTAAAGGCCGGCAACGCATCTGCAAGCCCCCTGGTGTTGTAGATGTCGATGTGCGGTGGTAGTCACTTTCCATTAGGTGAGCCTTCTGCCCGTTTGCCACCTATACCATAAAAAAGTCGTTGTTTTACCATTTCGTTTGCAGAAAAAACCCTCATTCATATTTATTATTATCATCAATATAATGGACCAAAAATACCATACATATTGACAGATTGGTCCCTTTTCATATCAGGGAAACAATCTTAAGCGGAACATTTTGAAGTCATCAAAGGGCTCAAGTATTTCGAGTAATACGAGTTTCGAGTACGAAACGAGTAAATATTGCTAGAACATATAACACGCGAGTTGTTAAAGTGTATCATTCTATTCACCAGCGACAAAAGATCTGTTTTATATTTCGTTGAGGTAGAAAAAAATATATTTGTATTTTTGCTAATAATTCACGTGATCATAATTTATACAGTAATTATTTTTAATAGTTAAGTGTACATATGTCCTTAATGAAAGTGATTCTTATATAAATACATGTTTTAATAAACACATATTATGTGCAAAATTTCATTTATCACTCTCATAATTGTTATCTACAAAGCTCCCAAGTGATACGGAACTAACATTAGTAGCTAATACCGTCATTTTGCGACTCTTGTCTCTTACTAATTTTCCTGATAAGAGCTGTAAGTTCTACTATACATGAATATGAGTTTACAATATAGCCGTGTTATGCAGCGCGATTATAAATTAATTTATTAAAAATATGTGTTATTAATAATAAATTACTTGCTGCTAGGCCACTTACTCATCATATATTCTAGCAAACAGCTATACTTTGTATTGTTATGTTCCGATTTAAGGTCGAGCAAGCCAGTCTAACTACAGGCCTTGTGCCTGTAGTTAGGCTGGCATAACATCTTAGTTCACAAAACCTTGTGCCTTGTGCGTGGATATTGGTGTTGGAATTAATGGTTAATTTTTTTACGTCACAAATGTTTATGGGTGACCACTTATAATCAGGTGCCCTATTAGTTGTATTATAAAAACGAATCTATATTAAAGATTTTTTGTAACGTTATAAATGTACAGAATACTAGGAATCAAGCGATATAATATTTGTTGAAACTGTTTAATGCAAGGGTAAGGTCGAAAAATATACAAAAAGTACAAACATACGAGTATACTACTGGTACTAATTGTTAGCTCTGTTAGGCATTATTAAACCGAGATGATAATTAATATTAACTCAAATTAATATATTCCTGTTAAATGTTATTACAATTAGACCTATAACTATGCACGTTGACTGGAGGTACACAAACATTAAAACTTTTAATAATGTATATTGTATATCCTTATGTGTCTACTGTAAAGGCTGTAGCGTTGACTATGATGATCATCCTCTTTTTTGTTGAAACTTCACGACTGAGTCGTGCTCACCACAAGTCGCTCCAAACTGCAGTGTTCCCCAGGCCTGTGGATCTCAGCCTTAATTTTTCTTTAATTTCAACAAATTTCGATCCTTGAAGTTTGGGGAGTGAAACCTTCTCAAGCGCGTCAAACCAGCAATTGAATATTTTGCCTCTACCTTTGTTCCATTACACCTGACCGACTATACTACATATATAGATAAAGCATATAATAACGTAAATAACATAACACATAAATAAAAATAAACAAGTAAATAACCTTTAACTTACCTAATGCTGGGCTAAAAACTTTTTTCTTTTGAGGAAATTTTCTAATGCTGGTTTCTGGGTTATCATGTTTAGGAGATTATGATCCGTCTCATGAGATGAGTAATAAACATAATTTAAGCATAATATATCCAGCTCTGTGATGCATGTCCGGGTTCGAACTCGCAATCATCGGTTAACATTAACGTGTTCTAATCACTGAACATCTCAGCCATATATACATATACATAGTTATATTTATTTTATCATACCCAATCAAAAATAAACCCTACCGTTGCGTCTTACGAATAACATCGATTCGAATCGATTTTATTCATAAATGAACGAAAACTTTAAATTAGGACAAGAAACGTTCAACCTCCCGTTACGTTGATAACAATGGCGTCGGTTGATCAATGATAACAGTGATGCCACAAGAAACTTCCAACTTCAAACTTGTGTCAAGTAAAATATCCAATCTTAAAAGTTACCAAAAGGCGACGTCCTTTATTCTTTAAGTTACTTAGGCTTAAAATATTTACTATCTAACGTTCACTTCATTAGGTTCCTGGGTTTTATATTTAAGGTTGTAAAAGTAAAGATAAAATGTAGATTAGCTTGCAGCTATAAAATAAGAAAAGTTAGGTGATTATGTAATGCAATTTTTTTATGGCATTGGCTGGCACGAGCATTTGGGCCACCTGATGGTAAGTGGTCACCACCGCCCATAAACAAAGGCGCTGTAAGAAATATTAAACATTCCTTACATCATCTATGCGCCACCAACCTTGGGAACTAAGCTGTTATATCCATTGTGCCTGTGATTACACTGGCTCACTCACCCTTTTAACCGGAACACAACAATACAGTGTACTGTTATTTGGCGGTAGAATATCTGATGAGTGGGTGGTACCTACTCAGACGGGCTTGCACAAAGCCCTACCACCAAGTAAATTTGTTTACTTTGTACATTTAATTTACAACATCTTTTATAATTCATGCGTTAACTGTCTCGTTGGTATATTAGTGGCTTCAAACTATTAAATTCAAACACAGTCGAGAAATTTTAAGCAGCGAGCTGGAGTTAGGAAATAGTTAGTGTCAGACTTACGATCTTCTGATGTGATCGAAAATTTGGCCAGAGGAATATCGTTTTCGTTTTAGGACTGGCTAGTGAAAAAGTTTTTGGGTTTTTCTGTCGAAAAGTTCTCAGGCAAGGAGATAGGAATTTATATTTGAGTTTAAAATTACATTTATTTTTTTCATTGTTTATTTACTATTTGATTGTAATAGATCGGATTTTTTGTAGTCTAAATAAAAAAAAATATATATCCTCATATATACATATAATTATTCTGTTTGTGAATATGTTACGGAACTTCTAAACGGCTGGACCGTACTTGAAGAAGATTTTTATGTTTGAGTTCTTATGATTGGTGGGTAGTTTAGATTAGACTCGGTATGTATATGTTCATATGTTTGTGTATTCATAATGATATATTCTTACTTATATATAATAATAGCAAGAATAGATTTACAATTTATTTAATCAGAAGTTTTATTTATAACAAATAAGCCTGTGCCCAAACAATTTAAAAAATTTTTGGAACCACCACACCAATGTTATTCCGTAAATTTGACAACCTTTGAATTTTGCTGATACGCCTTTTTAATGCGTGTTTCTTTTAAATGATAGGATTATTAAAGCTAAAGTCGTATATTACTTAATGATATTTCACGATCTTGTTCTGATGAGTTTGTACAAATACGTTGAAATCCACTTTCAAATATATATGGGAACTAAAACTTTATTACATTTCTTCGCTGTATTTATCAAGTGCGACAATGAATGGGAATTTCAAAGACAAAATGTTAAAACTTTCGTCATTTTTCTCAAACCATTTTGTTTTCGGATACTTAAACGGATTTGTAGGAGACTTGAAACAATGTTGCGAATGTATCCTTTGCTTAACTCTAACCAATTTATACACAAATAGAAACGTGACCATCGAAACTTTTGCTCATTTTATTTTTTACTTTTTTGAAAAGCTTTTATTTAGATCTAATATTATATTGTACCTACTAAAACTGTATTTTTTATTTTTATTATTGACCTTGATATTTAAGAACTTATATGAAAAAAAAAATTACCAGAGGCGATTTATAGTTATTAAATTAAAAATTATTAAATAGACAAGATGAGATTTATTTTGTGGTAGTGCTTTGTATGAGCCAGCCTGGGTCCTCACTAGATATTCTTCTGTTAAAGAGCAATAGATAATATTGTTATTTTTCCGGTTTGAAGGGTGAGTGAGCCAGTGTAACTACAGGCACAAGGGACATAACATCGTACTTCCCAAGGTTGTTGTCGCATTGGAGATGTAAAGAACGGTTAATATTTCTTACAGCGCCAATTTCTATGGGTGGTTGTGACCTCCTATCACCAGATGACCCATTAGCTCGTAAGCCTACCTATATCATACAAAAAAGGCGTCATCCAAAAAAAATATCTGTACCTAGAATGCTGACGCTATTACCTTCCTGAACCGCTAGGCTTAGTCTTCGAGCTAAGTAAGCGTCAGCTCTTGGGTCAACAAAAGTGTACTAGTTTCTTAGAAGAGTGTATTATTATTATTTCATAGGAATAGAGATAACTATACTTTAAAGTGTATCGTTGATGGACAAGAAAAAAATAATAATGTCGTACTTGGTGCACCAAATATGCAAATCGCGATCACACGAGTCTCTCTCATCACTCATAACATATTCATGTTAATCAAGACTTTAGTAAGTAATCAAATATTAATTTCGAATACAATAGTTTCAAAGTAATTAATTAAAATTAATATATGTGTATGAAGAGCAGAATTGCAAGTCTGCGATACCATCAATTAGTTATTCTATTCCCAGAAATGAGTGAGCCAGTGCAATTACGGGCACAAGGAACATAGTATTGCATGATTATCTCTTTATGACTACATCATCTTCGCATGAGCTAAATATGGACTTTATCCCGTGCATTTTTTTAAACTATAACACATAAATATTCGCTGGTCGATTCATTCTTCCGTACTGCGCTTATGCATCGTCCAATCCTCGTATTTTTTCACGCGTTTGTTAAAATATCTCGTCACATTCTAAAGCTACTAGTTGAAATTGCGAATTGTAAAAAGCAATATTTGTCGCGATAAAACGTTAATTTTTTTTTTTAATTGTTTTGTTAAGTGTTAATGTATTTTGACCACAGATTTAGACTAGAGATACTTTAGTCTATAAAAATGCCTAATTGTGAAGTTATAAACTGTAAAATCTCTTCTAGACCTCCGTGGTCGAGTAGTGTGTACACCCGTTTACATGGGTACGCCACTCCGAGGTCCCGGGTTCGCTTCTCGGCCGTACCGATGTAGAAAAAGTTCTTTAGTTTTCTATGATGTCTCGGGTCTGGGTGTTTACGGTACCGTCGTTACTTCTTCTTTTTATTATTTATTCTGGAGAAGATGGAGGTATAACCTACCATCGGTAAGTAATTTTGTGGCTCAAATAGGAGTAATTAATTCAAGTTCAAGTATAGCTGCGATAAGTCATGGTATGTGTAAACAAGATGACACGCTCGGTTTCTTTAGTATATAATGAACATGTGGTACTAGCCTACTTTAAATCTGCTATTGTAAAAATTAAAGAAAACTTATCGTATTTTTTTTTTAATTCGTGTGAATCAAAAAGAAAATAATAAATATTTGCAATGCAAGATTATTTAATGATAAATCCATCTCGTACAACTCAAATCTTTATAGAATGAAATATTGAAATAAAGTTTTCTAGTTTAGTTTTTGCACTAGAACCAATGTTCAAGTATTTACTTAAAGCCATCTAGTTACTCCGGAACTTAATCTCACTCCTCAGTCTATTTACTGTTATCCAGATTATTTGGAGAATGAAAAACCATTATGATCGTTAAAATAACAAATGAAGCTTTTAATTTAAATGAAAATATATAAATATTGTCTTATGTGGGCGAAAAATTCAACATATTTAAAAAAAATCCCTTCCCGCCAACCCGCATTGGAGCAGCGTGGTGGAATATGTTCCAAACCTTCTCCTCAAAGGAGAGGAGGCCTTTATCTCAGCAGTGGGACATTTACGGGCTGCTAATGCTAATGCGTACGTATATTAGCGTTATATGTGATCACATTATTTGGTTCCTAGTAAGTAGTCGCATATTCTTCGAACATTGATATTGATTTGTAAAATTATTAAATTTATTGTTACCGCCTTCATGACTTTCTGTTTGGCCTAAAGGTTGACTGGTAGAGAATGCCTTCAGGCATTAAGTCCGCCTTTTGTTCCAACTTTTGTTGTTGGTCAATAAAGTTTTTAAATAAATAAAAATAAAAATTTGTTGAGTGAATATGTTAACATTTTGATTTCTTTCATGAACCGAAGTCAAATGAATCGTGAGCTTCGAATCGAGGTCAAGATCGACATGCATAGCAGAATCCAATGAGTGTTAGTTTATACATTAAATAAGACTGTAGATCCT
This sequence comes from Vanessa atalanta, assembly GCF_905147765.1. Classification (NCBI taxonomy): domain Eukaryota; kingdom Metazoa; phylum Arthropoda; class Insecta; order Lepidoptera; family Nymphalidae; genus Vanessa; species Vanessa atalanta. Next base: position 4,877,264 of record NC_061892.1, on the reverse strand, counting down.
GAAGTCCAGGAATCGAACTTGTTTGCTGTTGTTTGTTTGTCTGTTGATGATACCTCATTTTTTTTTTCCTAAACCATGGTTTTTAATCTGTTTTAATTTGACCACTGTCCCTTGTAATACGTCCTCTCCATGCCCATTTTAACTGCCTTACTTTCCTATTTATATACTCCACCTTTGCTCTTAGATCTTATTTCTTCTGAATTTGGTATTTAAGTGTGATCCGTTTATACTTCTTTCCATTCCTCTCTGCAATGTTCTTAGCTTAAAAATACGTTTCTGAGTTATGCCCCAAGTGTGGCACCCATTGTACATACGATACATGAGTTGAACACCTTTCTCTTTTCTGTCATTGGAAAATATTTACTTTTCGGTATCTCTTTTAGTGACCAATATATTTTTCATGGATACGTAAATCTTTTCTCTATTTATTTTACTGTCTGGTCCTTGAATTATTTTGTTTGCCTTAAATATGTGTAATTCTTTACGTATTCAATATCTTCAGTATCTACTTCAAAGAGTATTTCTTCCCTGTTTGTCATTACTTTTGGTTTTTTTGATTTATTCATGGTAGGACAAATGATGGAGGACCAATTATGTTTGCATGAACTAGCTGGTTTAGCATACGTTGAGACGTATGAAAGTTATCAGATATTAGGGCTAAGTTATCCGTAAACTTACATGGTTAGGTCGCTTCCCATGTAATCCTACTACAGTTTTGTAAATACGCTTTCCAATATTGCCGAGAAAAGTTTTGCGGACAGCGAATGAGGTGTAAGACAGTTAGTCCCGTCTTTAGTCGAGGAAGTCGGCGTTTAGCTATTGGAAATTCTTTGCCGGTTATTTCTAGTTATATTTGTTCTATACCATGTCTTACATTTGAAAAATAATTAATTATTATACACATATTATTGTTATTGTTTAAACTAATTAGTATTATGGACGAATCGTTACAAACGTTACAAACGAATATAATACAATGACCAAGTAACCCAAAAAAACAAACGGTTAAATCCCGACTGAAGCTGAGATTAACAAAGGCATTTTCCAGGTAACGTGGCTTAGAGATTCGACGTAAGATAAAAACTTTGCCGTGAACCGCAAAGAAACTCCAAGATAAAGGAGATTAGATTTTGTTGAAACTCAGATTTAGAAAGAGGTTACTTATTTGGATTGAGAAAATTTCTTAGCTAATAGTCAAAATTATATTAAATGCATTTGTATGTTTTAATTGATTGCGTGTTATATATATAGTGGATAGTATATTTCTTGAAAGCAAAAAGTAATTAGTTGGAAAAAATACGGAGATTATAAAAATATAGGCTCTTTTACTTTTGATTATTATCACTATGTTCAATCAACTTCAATTACATACCGGTAATTATTATTTTTATTTCTTGAGTCTTGATGTCTTCTGAACTGGTATTTTAAAACATGGTAATTGTTTGTTTACTTAGGTACTTATACTATAGTTAGGAGACATAAGAGAAAAAGATCTTACATTTAATTTTCTAATACTAGTATGACGATTTAAAAGTGCTTATAAGGGTCCACTTGAAAAAAAACAATGTTTGTTTTTGATTTCAAACGGAATACTAGCAAAGGCTATTCTCACGACATTGCAAATATTTCTATTTTCCAGTCCATTTAAGCGGTAAGCTTTTAGCAGTGTGACAAGGACCTAAGAGGTTAGGACTGAATCTGTTATTTTCGCATCGTTTGATTTAAGAATACTTTATTCATAGATAACATTTAGTGCTTCAATATATATACAAATATCAATTAAAAATAGTTGCGGTATAAATCTTGACCGCGTGGAATGGTGGCAAGAATGCTAGCTGCATTTCCCCGTTGAATCGCAATTCCGATCCTCTGGGCTAAAAACGAACCAGCCCTCCTGTCACCAGTGAAGGCAATAAGGCGAGGTGTTATACTTTTGATGAAGCTTTTTGCACCATTATTCCAAGGGCCAAGTGTTTCGACAGTAAATGGGACAAAAAAGTAATTTGACATAGGACACGAATATTTAGATCGTTTGGTCAGTACACCATTAAGCAAAACCTCAACTCATTGTTTCTAGAAATATGACGCAGAAAATCATTTTACATTTTCAGAAACATAATTAAACAAAATATTATCTTATCTATATTCGCAGACAATATTGAAAAACATCAAATGTTACGACTAAGAATGTTTAGATTTTTTTTTTAAGTAGAGATCTCCTAGCATAATTCGTTAAACTTGATTATTAGTTGGTTAGTATATAATTTACTATATAATATACTATATTCTTTGAGCATTCGTTGCATCTACGGCTTAATATACTTATAATAGTTATTATTCGATAATCCAATTTTTGACGCTCTCTAAAAGTCAAGGAGCCACAGTGACGTGTCAATAATAATCGATCAGTAAGTCTATCCTAATAGCTGCATTAAATGTCAAAAGCGACGTTTAGTTAGGAAAGTGTTTTTAGTAAAAATAATTGCGACGGAACGTTCACTATAAAACGTTCTTAGTGGAATAAAATATATGACTGTTTCGTTTGTATTCTAAGAATTTTTGTATCATTGAGTATTTTTTTACAGTTATGCCTTTGATAAAATAATACGAGAGTCATCGGCGTAATACACCAACCGTATCAGAATATTAATTATCGATATTGGAATGCGCGCTGGCTATTAAAAAGTAAATATTTATTTGTGTATTATGGTATTTATAATAGACAATGGCGCTGTAAGAAATATTAACCATTCCTTACATCGCCAATACGCCACCAACCTTGGGAACTAAGATGTTATGTTCCTTGTGCCTGAAGTTACAATGGTATCCTTCAAATCGGAACACAACAATGCTGAGTACTGCTGTTTGGTGGTAGAATATCTGATGAGTGGGTGTTACCTACCCATGGCTTGCACAAAGCCCTACTCAGGTGGTAATTAAGGTAGTGGTAATGAGATATAGGCATTTTGTGATTAGCAGCATAGTAGGAGAGTGTCTAATCAGTCCGAAAATGCTTTCTAACAGGAATTCGAAATTTAAATTATTGTAATAGGTATGTATATATAACAATTTTTTTCTAATAAACAGCATTTATGTTTTATTATTTAGATAGAGTCTTGCAAGAAACATTATAATGATTAATACCAAAATATCTCAAGGTCATTATCTTTTACTACGTATCTCATTACGTTCATTTGATTTAATTTGATTAATCATTATGGGTCTTTCGATGTTACGTATAAAACCTGCGTCATTCCTTGAAGTTAAAGCGTCATACCTAATTATATCAAATTTGATTAAGTCGTTTAATCGTGAAATAGCAACACAGAAAGGAAAAGAGTTACTTTCGCATATAAAATGATAATAAAGATAATGTCTTTATATACAATTTAACACAAAGATAAAAGCATTATGCATATAGCAGTACCGCTTTTCTGGTACTGGGTTTTCTCTAACTTTTCTGAATCGTTTGTAATGGGGTCGGGATTAGCCAGGTGAGGAAAGTCTATATAAATTGATCCGCTTTCAGTGCCTTGATTGATATCAACTTCAAAAGCTATTAGCAATTAATTTTCAAAATATTTTATTTAATAGAGGAGACAATAGTGATTGTGAAGTAAAATGCGGGGTAGCATGCTACTTGAAAATCTTATGGAACGTGTCTTTTCTATAAATTTTATGGCGTGTACTTATGACACATTTAAAAAACTAAAATACATCGATAAAAAATTATGATATTGCCGTATTTTAGGTGATTGATTGTGATATTAAGAAAATATATTTATAATAGCGAGTGGACATAATCATAGTTTTTAGAACACGTGAATATTCACCAAGGATTTACATTTCTTCTTTATTGTCGTGATACATAAAATAACAGCCAGTCCCATTGCTGGCTAAGGCCTCTTTGCCCTCTGTAAAGTGTGAGATGACCGCCAATTACATTCACGTTTAATTACATAAACCCAATATAAATTCAATTCACCTAAAACTAGTACTCTACAGTACATTGCGATGGTATGAGTTGAATGTTGCTTGTAATGTAATATTGGTACTTAGGTTTTAAAGCCAACGCAGCAAAAGATTCTGCGAGTGCGCCAATATAGGTTAGTTTTATTTTCTTTTAATAAATGTTAATATGTAAGTACCGTAATATTCATTAAAATTTGCGTGGGATTAGTGTTTATATTGTAGACTGTTCAAAATTAGTGTATAATTAAAGTGAAATCAACGCAAGCTAGCAATAAATTCGGCTTGTGGTTCCTGTGGCGTAGTGCAGGCGATTATCGTTCTAGCCTATATTTTGTATTACATGCCATTGTTATTAGAGTTTGATTCGAAATTTGCCATAAACATTGCATATCTTAACTCAGATGATCGAATGTATTTATTAAATTATTCGATATGTTAAGTGACATTCATAACAGATTTATTCCTCACGATGTTTTTCTTCAACTTTTTAATTTTTATTATCTAACTACTGGACCATTTTCTTTCCATATATTTTTTATGTGCACTTCTATAATATTCAATTAACTAACTATAATATTGCATCTAACAGGTCACGGTGATCTGGAATTGCCCTGTATGTAATACAGTTAAAAAAAGGTTAAAAATCGTCATCATAAGGCGACATGGCACCTGATTGGTTCGTTGATTTATGTAACTTGTATATAATTGAAGCAAGGTTAGTACATGAACAGTGGCTCGTGATATACAATTTTTAGAACTTATTTTAAACTTTAAAACAAAAATTGTTTATTGTCTGATATTATATAATATTATATATACATATATATATATATATATATATAACAATAAACGACTTATGATAATGTACGTAACCTCTGTAATTGAGTATTGCCACTATTGAAAATAATTATTAATTAAAATTCAAATATCATTCATTGAATGTATTCAGTGAAATTACAATTTAGTTGAATGTGATCTGATATTTTATATCGTATGAAATTACGATCTAATAATACAAGAGATATTCGTATTGAAACTTTTAGAAAAATCCGGCCAAATGCGTATCGGGCTCACACACGAAGGGTTTCGTACTATTTTCTATAAAAAAGGCAAAAAACCATGTCTGTTGTATGGCCACACAGTTAAATGTTTATTTTATTCTGTTTTTAGTAATTCTTTTAATACATCATCTGTTACATAACAGTTCATGAGATACATCCTTGTGACAGTTAGACTGACACACCAACGGACGGACAACGGAGTCTTAGTAATAGGGTCCGTTCACCCTTTGGTCACGGAACCTTAAACAGTACTGCAATAAAGACGCTAATTACGGTGTTAAGTTTCTTTTCATAAGAACTAAACGCTATTCTATTAATTAATAGATATTTAGTACCCCTTTTTTAAAATTCAAAGCTAGACTTCTATGTAATTTGCTTCTAATTTCTAGCCTTTATATTCTCGTTATATGAACAAAATAACCCGCGGTGGGTTAATTAAGAGCTCAAAACAGGAAGGCGAATTTTATAAAGACAAAGTTCTTTAAAATATACTCTGCTGGCATCTCGCCACGTGAAAATATACTTTGTCACAATTAAAATAAGCCCTATATTAACTTTCCAACAATTCGGACTTAATGCAATTTATATTTTAGTTAATTTATCGTAGAAGTTGCATAGCGCACGATCTTATTTTTATAAGTTCTTGGTTTTTACTTTTCAAAAAGTTTGTTTCGTCTGATTTTATTTATTAATGGTATTGTTAGTGATTTATTTCGGTACGATATCCTACGTGGTATTATTTTGTATCTTACAATAGTAGGAATGCAATCTAGCTATCCCCGTAAACCTATCTTGGTTTAGGGGGATAATAGATTGACACAGAGAGATTGCTTTCCGATCACAATGCTTTGTGGTGAACCAGGCACACGTTGAGTTAGAACAATATATATATCTACCGGAACTATTAAAACCGCTTAAATACACGTGATACTAATTAGTTACAGCACATCTATTCTATTTAACGTTGAAAACAATGCTCGCTGAAGTGGAAGTGGGTTGGTCATGTCTCCAGGTGCCTTGATTGCCGATGGAGCTGACTCTTGATAGAGTGGAGATGACGCCATGTCGCGAAGAAAGTGGCAGGGATGGGATGGGTGCGGTCTGCCCAAAATCGGTATGGTTGGCGTTCTATGGTTTAGGTCTTCGTGTAGCGGTAGACAGCAAAAAACTTTAAAAATAATATTGAGTAGATTCACTAGCACTGTTGTATCGGTTATATATTTAACTTTGAAAAATGAAATTGAACATTTACATTTTTGTAAATTCTGTGAATACGAATACTGGCTCTTACTATACGAATTCAGAAAAAAAAATAATAGTCTTATTCCATAACACATAGGTAACATTTTATCCCATAACAATGTAGCTAACCTACCTACATGCCTCCCCCCATCACATGTGAACATAGCCGCGGATAAAAACTAGTTAAATAATAAGAGGGTAGTACCAATCTCCTCTCCCGTTTATTACAGATCCGGTGGTTACAGACGAGCAATCCTTCCGAAGAGATTGCTGGAATGCAGAAATGTTTATACAATACATGTGTGTTAACCACAATGAAATGAAACTCCAAATGGGTATTCGAAACATTTTTGATTATAAGAATACATTACAAATAAAGATTTCGAAGTTACAGCGTAGTGTCTATTCAGAACACATTCATCTAAGTGTAACCAGTGTGAGTTACACAATAAAGAAATAAGCTCTGATAAAGATGGCATTGCTGGTCTAGTGCTTCCGCATATAGTAGAAGCATACATTATCAGTCCATCAAAGCATTTTAATGTTTTGCAATTCATCAATTCGTGTGATTAAGATTAATGACTAGAATATTATTCAAATATAATGTAGATTTTTATGTATCCAAAAGGCAAAAAAATTTTACTCAAGGCTGGTCATTTTTAGATATATTTAAATCAAAATGTTCCGAAATCCTACAAAATTCGGTGCGTAATGTTCTTAAATGTGAACAATTCTAACGTGTGTAATTTAGGTTTTAGGTATATTTGCTAATGGAACTGGTGAAATCATTTTATGAACAAGCATAGTCTGTATTTAAGCACAATGAATTGATATTAAATTATGTGTATTGACATTGATATTACTTGATGCTTAATTAAATTATAACAATATTTTTTTCTTTAACATTGAACGCTTAATTTTGTTTCAACGATCTTGAGTATTTGATCCCCCTATTTTAAAATATTTTTACTAGAATATATTTATTGCTACCGTCTGTGAGAAAATGACATTAATTCAAATTTCACATAATTTGTATTACCGAGCGGAATAAATTTAAGAAGATCGCTTGAATTTTGACTGCCTGTGTTGGATATGGAGGTAGCTGTTTTAACCTTTGGAAGCCCTTTTAATATAAAGTAGAAGAAAAAATAACTAAACATGTACCCTAAGATGGTTATATTTGCGTTTTAAGAAAACACATCGAATCTGTAAAACGTTAATAAAAGTCAATGTTATTATATATTAAGCATTGATTATCGGGGAAGAATAAGAGACGCTTGTGGCTTAGACGCCATCGCTTCGTCGTCTTTATGTCACGTCAGTCCTTCTAATTGTTTTCATATAATATATATATAGACGAATGTAAATGGACCACCTGATGGCCTGTGGTCACCATTGCTGGTGGTATATGTTATGAGAGGATGGTACCTATCATAGTGCAAAATCTTACCACTGGGTAATTTAAATAGCTTTTATTAAAATGAACTTTTGAATCGTCATTTTACAAACTATAATAAGTGAAGCTACCACCAGCTATTATCAAAGACGTTAGTGTCATGTACGTTGAACTGCTGCAAGTCAGATACAATGTGTCGTATAATTTTACTTAAAACAACAATAACATTTTATCTATTCGGGACACGGTGCAGTCATTGTTTCTAAAATCGGTTTTTTCCCTTGAATGTTATTTTTTGTGTAGATCAACTGATGCCTATTTTTATCAGTTTTACATACGCCTTTTATTAATTGTGAAATATTCATGTCTCAAAGAGCCGAGATGGCCCAGTGGTTAAAACGCGTGCATTTTAACCGATGATTTCGGGTTCAAACTCAGGCAGGCACCACTGAAATTTCATGTGCTTAATTTGTGTTTATAATTCATCTCGTGCTCGGCGGTGAAGGAAAACTTCGTGAGGAAACCTGCATGTGTCTAATTTCAATGAAATTCTGCTACATGTGTATTCCGCCAACCTGCATTAGAGCAGCGTGGTGAAATATGCTCCAAACCTTCTCCTCAAAGGGAGAGGAGGCCTTTATCCCAGCAGTGGGATATTTACGGGCTGCTAATGCATGTCTCAAATATAACACATTTTTGTAGATAGGAGTTTATAATTGCTGCGGCTTACCGAACTGATAAACATATTACAAAAGTAAAGTAATGGATAGTTAATGTCCTGCTAGGGTAAAAGATAGTAAACATATTGGAAGACAAAAACATGATAATAGGAATAGAACACAGGTTACTTTTTATCACAGTAATGTACCTAACACGTGTAATCTAGCCTCACATGTGGGCGTAACCACGGAGGAGAACTAGTTAAATAATAAGAAGGTTTTATGTCAAGTGTGCATATATAATTTTTTATTGTAAAATATCGTCCGTGTTTTCTTATTGTTATTTCTTGTAACGTCAAAATTAGTCGTCCTTTTTACCATAATAACTGGTGTTTTTCATGTTGAGTACTTAATGTTTTATATATATTATCAAACTTACTAATTTTGAGCGTTTACATTCGTAGATAACCGATAGAATATTTGACCTCCAATTTATATATGAATATGTTCGATTTCAGACAGAAAACCTTCAACATTATTTCGTGTTCCCCCAATATTAATTGCTCATTATAAGAACAAAGTGCGTTTCATTTTCGTTAATTAAAGATACGCTTTGTAAGCTGGGATAATATTTATATATAAATATTTGGCTCTCTTTAATTTCTTATTCTACGTCTTAAGTCGATTAGATGAATGAAGAAAAGCAATTATTTGCCCTATTTCAATGACATCATTTGGATTATGCCGTGCTTATTTCTTATATATTTATTAACATAAGAATTAATAACATTAAGTGCTTAAATATATACAAATATGAATTAAAAATAGTTACTGTATAAATCTTGAACGCGTGGAATGGTAGCAAGAATGCTAGCAGCATTTCCCCGTTGAATTCTCTGGGCTAAAAACGAACCAGCCCTCCTGTCTCCTTCTTTTATTGGATATTATTATTGTTTAGACATTAAAGTGATAACAATGAAACGTGTGTTCGAATACAGAATATTGTATTTGAAAGTAATTATAAAAAAAAACCAACAGTACCAGTAGTAGCTTTAAATTTAATTTAAGTGTCAAATAATGATTCGAAAGTGCATTTATGAGCCTACTTTAATAAAGAATATTTTGATTTTTGACTCAAATATTTTGTTTACGCCTTTTTCAGATGTCATATATAAACTGACTAAATAATTGTTATCAGTTTTATTGATTCTTTTAGCAAGTACAAGTAAGTCAAAAAGTTGATCAGAGTTGTACAAAGGTTATTTTGAAGGGCTCTCGTGAACTGAGATAGTCAGAATACGGAAATTCTAACCGATGATTGCAGGTTCAAACCTGTCCCTGATATTTTATGTATTTGTGTTTATAAGTCATCTCATGCTTTGTGAAAAAACATCAATAAACTTTCACGTGCCTCATGAAGATCTCTCACATATATTCACCAACCCCATATTGGAGCATGGTGACGGCGTAATCTCCAAACCAGCCTTAAGAAAAAAGACATACAGATATTGATGAGCAATCGTTTTTTTTTAAATATTAGAGTTTTTAATTTAGAGAATTTAAAACAAAATATATATCCATGCACAAATTTATTCCTGGCAACATTTTTCCGTCAATTGATGCCGATAAAAAAGTAAGCGTGAAAAATTGAATGCTAGATGGAGCCGTCGACGAGACTGCTAATCGAATCAATCGAGAGTGAATACCAAATTATCGATCAGACTTGGATACTCTTCACTTACTAAACTCAATTCAGTGTACTCTGTGCAGCCAGACTTTCGGATTTAGTGCACTCGAAACAATCGAAAAACTCTCGATTCGATGCAAAACTCGATTGGAGATTTGAACAAAAGAGTTATTCGAATTCTGTGATATTTCTTTTTAAATTTTCCAAGTCTGTTCAATTTACTGTTTACGACATTTAAGTATGGCATCTTGTTCATATAACAGATATATATATCATGTTGCATTGATGATATATAAATTCGCTGTTATATTGACAATCCAAGCCCATATAATATTTAAACAAGGAGTAAATGTGCCTCACACAAGTTTGGATGATGACAATTTGATGGACGGAGATAGATTATAAACTTTAACAGCACATAAGTTACTATATGCCGGATAAATGAACCCTACTTAATAGTTACACTCTTCCCTCGCGCAGTCGACGCCGCAGGCGGTAATTAGTATATTATATTTCAAGATAAATACTATATAATATAATATGATATCAATTAAAATATTTAATGAATATACTGCTCATGTGATACGCCTGAAATTAATTAAAAAACTTTTTTGCGTGGGTGATCGAAATATGTATATTAAACGAGTTTAGGATTGCGATAATAGTACAATCAGAGCATCCAGTTAAGTAAACTACGCGAGATTAGTAACGCACGGACGACTACAAAATGACTGTCTCCGTTAATATGGCTAAGCTGGCTTTAGTTTGCTTACTGTATTAAATGACACAAGTTCATTTAATACGGACAACAAAATACCAAAGCTCAAACGCACCACGCGATCGTAGGACTTTGTACCTACAGGCTCGTCTGGTTAGCTATTACCTCTTCATCAAATATTCCATCGTGAAACAGCAATAGGTACGTAATGCTATTTTAGAGGGTGATTAAAAAACACAAGGATCATAGTGATAATTCCTATGGTTGGTGGCACATTCATGATGTAAGGAATGGTTGTAGCACACATTGGTTTTTAGTTTCTTGCGTCGAAACTACATTTCAACTCGGTGGTAGCTTTAAATTTAATTTATTCCTGTAACAATACCAATGGAAATTGCTTCTAAGATAATACTTTTTTTATGGTTTGGGTTATATTTTGTAATGAGCAAATGCTTATTAACGATACTTGGTGGTAGGGCTTTGTGCAAGCTCTTCTGGGTAGGCACCACCCACTTATCAGATATTCTACCGCCAAACAGCATTACTCAGTATTGTTGTGTCCCGGTTTAAAGGGCGAGTAAGCCTCAGTATTTTGTCATTAAGGGAACGTCGTATTGAAAAAGATGAACTCTTGTGTGTATTTTATAACTGTTTGTCTTCCTTAAAAATAATAAAAAAAATAAACTACATGCACGAGGGACGTAATATCTTAGTTCCCAAGGTTGGTGGAGCATTGGTGATGTAAGGAATGGTTAATATTTCTTACAACGCCTTTGTCTATTGGGCTGTGGTGACCACTCACCATCAGGTGGCCTATTTGCTCGTCCGCCTACCGATATCATAAAAAAATTCATCATTCATCGTCATTGCTGCGTTCTAATTTTAAATATATAAAAAATATTTGATTGTCAACAAGATCAATGCTTTCGATATTTAGTAAAATGTAAGATATTAACTACGTTTCTCAATCTCCATGCATCATGCATGTCACGTGATCGATCAGTGTAGGGTTTCATATTTGCACAAATATTTTAATCGTTACAGTTATATCTGTGTGCGTATAAAATAAAACATTATTATTTTTTATTCTCTTAATATTGGCTTACATTAGCGAAAGAAAGATTTAATTAATATATTACAAATTTAGCACTTGTACTGCCATCATAATTATTAACCTGATTTATTTGCATACATAAACTACCAGACACTTATATAATGTATCCACGTTATAACAAACTTAAATACAATACATATATGTAAGTGTGTTATGTAACACAACGATAAACAGTCATTATAAGGCATGTTCACTCGCAATCATGCACACATAACGCACACATACAACACGAAGTTATAATTTCATTAAAGATCCATTCACTCATGAAGGCATTAGTATAAGTGACGCCCGTGCTTCTAAGATGAGTGCGTGAGACGATTGACATAAAAGTAAAGTAAATAAAACAATATAAATTATATTAAATTTATAAGATGACCTCGCCCTCATAAGTGAGTATATCTGCACAAAGCAATGTCGTTCATTATCAAACACAGAACAAACTCCCTTCGTAGGAAGCAATATTTCGAAATCCATATGAAATTATTCCATTGAATTCAAAACAAAACCTTTGCTTAATAAGTTTGATCTGAGTTACGAACAATTTACTTATGTTTTATTATATTCTAAAGCTCTAAGTGGCTTGCCTCACTTGCCTAGACTGACTTAACGATGAATCTCATCACTCATTCATCCGTGCACCACTCCTCGTATCTGTTTGTACTATTGTATCAACGTAGCAAGTTTATAACAGACTGACAATACGTTGAATTATAAATTTCATGTATATTAGTAATAACTAATAACAAACCTTTAAGGTCTTGTGTGCGTGGGGCATGTTCTATACATTTCGTTGTTATGTATTATTATAATAACAATTAATTATTATTAATAATACTTTCTGTATACCAGATTTTTGATGTTTCGAATTGCCTGGCCATAGTTTATATCATATCAACTATTTACTTGGTGTCAGGGCTTCGTGCAAGACCGTGTAGGTAGATCAGATACCATCCATTTTTCAGATATTTTATCACAAAATAGCGATACATAGTATACTTGTGTTCCGGTTTGAAAACTCAGTAGGCTAGTGTATCTACAGGCACAAGGGGCATAAAATCTTAGTTCCCAAGGTTATTTGCCCGTTGGCGATGTAAGGAATAGTTAATTTTTCCTATAGCAATGTTCCGACCACATAACTAATATTTTAAATCAACTTGCCTTGGTTTTGTTGACAGTTCGACACTGGTACCAAAAGTATCTTCTGAGGTATTTAATATCAAAAGAGTTTATTATTTATATCCTTTCGTCTTTCTTAAGTTACTCCAACATTAATACAAATATTATTATAAAGGCTAAAGCGTAAATGTTTTCAAAGATATGACACCCCGTCTTATTGTCGTAGGAGGTCTAGTAGATTTTTGCGTCCAGAGAATCAGAGTTGCGATTAAATGCAGAAATGTTGCTAGCATTCTATCCTTCTTTTCACGCGATCATAATTGGTAAAGCAGCTTTTTTAATTACATTGGTATATATTCAGGATTCAATTTTAATAAATATTATAAATGACCTGCTAGAAACATTTTTGATCTAGACGAAAATGCCTTTATCGCGCAGTAAATAAAGTCTTATAAATACATTGCTTAACTGAAGCTGTGCTATAAAAACGCAAAAAGTTATTTGTAGTCGGCCTAAAACAATTTGACTACAGACATATGTACTCAGGGCTTTCAGTATTTGTTAACAGTATCAATAAAATCGTTCAGGAAGACAAACGATTCAAGAGATCAAAAAAAAATGGGTAAATTCAAAAGTGCACGACTTTTGAATTTACCCGTTTTATGTCAAAGTTAAACGATATATATTTATATACTCAATACATGTATTTTGGTTATTTACTATTATATATAATTAAATAATAATCTTTAAGCCATTCGCAATACTGAAACCTATAATTACTGAAATTATTTTTTTTAAAAGCAAATTAAAAAAGGTTACATGTTAGGTTGACGGGAAAAGCTTTTGAGCTGCTTACATGTTTTTTTACGGTTCTATCACATTAAATGTATTTATTAGAAGTACGAAATTGGTCTCCATTAAATCATCTTTACATAATAATCAGTTGCCGATTTCTTTTCGGTTTTTTGTTTTTCGATCGTATATTGTATATTTAAGTAGATTGATTGATCGACATTGTATTATTAATTTAAATTTAGAATTAGCTCGGAACGTAGATGCACAAAAATGAATTGGTAACTGTCAAGCTTTATGCAGTAATACTTATCTCGATATAAAACACATGTACCTGTAGAGGAAAGATACCGATCGATTGATTATTAACTGCTAGTTAAATATTGGACACACACACAATGCTGTTCGAATTGTCCGAATCCAAACGGATTGCTGTCCGGTTGGATTCGGTTTTCTCCAATCCGAATACCTTTCCTATATATGTATAGTATATACATATGAATGTATAAGCGAAATACCACTGACTGACTCATCACGTGATCTCCGAAACGATTGGTCCGATTGACTTGAATTTTGACGCTCGCTAAGAAAGGATTTTTGATAATATCAATTTTAAAGGGGATTTGGGATAGGTTTGTATGAATTTTACCAGTACGAAATTATAGTTTGTATGTAGTTTTATAAAAAGGTAATCACACTTGTGATTTTAATTCTGATTAGTTTCTAATATACTTAAGCACGGCAATAAATCCGAGTGGTTAGAACGCGTGCTTCTTAACCGATGATTTCGGGAGGAAAACATCGCGAGGAAACCTGCATGTGTCTAATTTCAACGAAATTCTGCCATGTGTATTCCACCAACCCGCATTGGAGCAGCGTGGTGAAATATGCTCCAAACCTTCTTTTCAAAGGGCCTTAGCCCACCAGTGGTCAAATTTACAGGCTGCTAATGTAACGGCAAAAAATCGGAAATATAATTTATAGCTACATTATATAATAAATGAATTAACTACCAACTAATGCATTAATTTCCTTAATTTATTTGGAGACTAAATATTGTACTAAGTGAGTTTTGAATGCATTAAGTGAGTGCATGCATTTTATGTACGACGGAAGTTTATTTTGAAGCGGCTTTCCTTCAAATGTATATGTTCTCTCATCCTAGGTAAAATTAATAAACTAGCTCGTCTGTTGTTGCTTTTGCTTATCTGTTTTAATTTAGTTTTGATGTTTCAGACAATTTTAGACTGAAATAAATGTTCCTCGTCATATCCCTTTTTAGAATCGGTTCTCTATCTTGGGTTGTCAGTATTTTCAGCAATTGTCTGCACCAGATTCTTGATAAATATAGTCTTTCACGTGCTTAGCGGGCAGCCTCTGATTTTTTATTCTTTATTGCCAAAGCCTCTACGGTGTAATTTTCACCGTCGTAAGACATCACGAAACTATACATTCGAAAGTTATAAATCTTGTTTAGAATGGAAATAGCCAAGGCTGGATTTAGAGGAGGGAAACCGGAGCAACTGCCCTAGGGCCTCCTCAAGAGAACCCTCTAAGTGAGATTTAAAAAAAAAACGTGATTTCGACAAGCTAACAATTTCAATGATATATATTTGTAGATATTGTAAAATTCAAGTATGGCATCTGTTTTAAAAGCTACTGATACACTAAGAAGAGACGGAAAAAAGGGGGCACCCTTAAAAAATATATTGTTGAAGAAATGAAATTGTTCAAATCAATTTGTAAAATATTAATTGGAAGCCTCCACTCCTTTGTGCCCGAGGGCCTTCAATCCTTAGGGAAATAACTTAGCATTTTCTGATGTACTCATTGTAAGCTTTGTTATGATATAACGCCTGCTGCCTCATGTCATCTTCGTTTCATTCTCATGCAGTTATGTTCGTCAGTTTTTTTGACCAGCAATCTGAACCATACAGCAAGAGAGGTCCTAGATACGTTTTGTTTTCCCACTAAAAAAAGGAAAACAAATAATAAAGTAAGTAATACTTATAGGTCTGTTCAATTTAAATTGAAAATATATAATAGGTATGATAGTTGGAACGTTTCTGTAAAATGTAAATTGCATCCATTTGACGCCAAAGCAAAAAGTTTTCTAATAGGCATTCAATGTTGCCAGCTATGAAGCTTGCACCAACGCGCTGATGTTCATTTGAGCACTTCAATTGTAACGCACGAGCTATCGGAATATCTGGAATTAATTAACAATTTCACCAATAACGGGTTTCTTTGTACAGTAACTAGTAATTTTTTTTTGAGGATAATAATAAGGCAGATTGGAAAATGCTCACCACTGCCCATATTGTCAGTTCAGATCTAATGGCGATACAAATATTTCAGATTTTCAAAAACAAGTTTCATACGGTTTTTCTTCACAAGGATATTAAAATTTTGTGCTGCTCGCAAGTACAAACGCAGCCTTATCATTTATAGTCTAGTTTTTATGCCTGGTTACTTAAACTTTTCCCTTTTTAAGGACAGCACGGATTTTTTTTACCATGCTTTTCACTAATGATTATTTAGTAGTCACCGACTACCTAATTTTAAACCCAAAATTTAATATAGGAAAAAACTTAGTCATCCGCGGTCTTCCGTCATCTAATGTCTATAAAATATATAGACGAAGTTAATACTCTTGGTATAGGACATTGATATAGTCGAGCTATTCCTAGTACAATGAGGGATCAACTTATATGTCCAGCCTGTATATATGATGTATATTGACCTAACTGCTCGTGGCTTCATCGCTCGTTGAACGATAATATCGTCTTCAACTTAAAAGGAGGTCATGTTATGAGTCGAGCCTGTATTTATAACGATTTCTTGAAGAGATAAAATACATTCTACGAATACCATGTATAGATAAAAATATTTATAATAATAACTAATCCTCAAACTTAAACTGTGATGATGTCCGGTAATAAAATATACACGCACACAAAAATAACAAAAAATATTTACAAATTAAAGAAAGAGGATCCGCCAAGGGCTCGGACAGCAGGTAAAACACAAATATAACTATGCAAAATAGTTAACAAGATTATAATGAATTATCATGTTTCTTTCATCAAAATATTCGATACATTAATCAAACCAATGAAATTACATTTTCTTAAATTACGATTTTTATTTGTATTCAATCTTCAACTTTCTGAATGAATTGATTACATTATTTACGTAGTCTGAAGGCGACTGTAACAGCGAGTGTGTTTGACGTAATTCATTTTGACTTGAACGAATTAATTGCGTGGATTTATTACAATGTTTTGATTATTATCAAAGGATATTATAGTAATGTATAGCAATATATATACATTTTTTTAATGATATCGGTAGGCGGACGAGCAAATGGGCAACTTGATGGTAAGTGGTCACCACCGCCCATAGACAATGGCGTTGTAAGTAATATTAACCATTCCTTACATCACCAATGCGCCACCAAACTTGGGAACTAAGATGTTACGTCCCTTGTGCCTGTAGTTACACGGGCTCACTTACCCTTCAAACTGGAACACAACAATACTGAGTACTGCTGTTTGGCTGTAGAATATCTGATGAGTGGGTGGTACCTACCCAGACGGGCTTGCACAAAGCCCTACCACCAAGTATACGATTGTTATAAAATATATCCATACTATACATTTTAGAACAATCGTATAATCGTACTAGTATTATTATATAATCTATTCGTATAGAGTATACCGTTATTTTTTTAAATATCTTTATCAAACGAAAATTAGCATTCGAAAGATGATGTATCGAATTTCGATAAAACAATCAGAGTACTTTTCGAATAGTTGGTACACAAGTATTAATAAATATTTTATATTTCAATAACTCCAATGGGATACCACGACATAGCTTAAAAAGACAAACTCGGATTCTTAAAAAAAAACGCATGGCACTTATGACTTTTTGTTATAGAGACTTGATTCCAGATTGCGTTGACCACCAGGGTAGCATAAGCTTTAAGTAGCAATGCAGATCAACCGTTTAACTTTAAGTTGAGTCTGATGAGCTCCACTTAGTAGGTCATAAGTTTTAAAACGGGATTTCGGAGATGATTATCAAATATTTTAACTGTATGCTCTTTACCTATTATACGCCAAAATAATTAATAGTTTGAAATGTTGTATTCTGATGTAAATGGTGAGTAAGTTAGTACAATATATAGAGGTGTATTGACAGTATAGACAGCGTGTCTAAGCTGTCCAGAGGCTAGAAGTCGTGTCTTAACTGAAGCATATAATATCAAGTCTAGGTTAGTTATGTCTGAGTTTTATTATTTTAATTTGTGTTCATAATTATTATTCTGGCACAAGTGAGCTGTGTATCCTCCATAGTAGCTGAACAGTGGTACTTATACAGGCTGTTATATGTATGGCTAATTTATTATATTTTTTTTGTTTAATGAAAAAAAATCGTTTCATTAAATTCGTAGGATATGTAACTTGTATATATGAAAGTTTGCTGTCGTTCCACGAGCTTTCAATCTTGTTATTGATGTTCGGTTTTGCTCCACTTACGTAACTTGAGAGTGACAATTACGATAGTTGGGTAGTTCCATATTGTTTCGTAAGCTGTTATGAATATAAAAGATCTTCTAGTGTTTCAAATCTTTTTATGTTTACGCCTTAAATTATTGCAATTATCATAAGTTTTTTTATAGGTTTGGATAGATTAATTTGTTACCTTATGTTAAATGGCTACCGTCACCTATAGACATTGGCGCTCAAAGAAACATTAATCATTATTTATATAGCCAATGCCCCAAAACTTTGGGAACTAAGACAATATGTCGCTTCTTCTTATATTTACATTGGCTTACTTAAACTTCAAACTGTAACACAACATGATCTTGAAATCTGCAGGATAATTAAGCTAGACACGAGACTAGCAAGACAGCCAAACATAATACATTAAATAAACAAAAAACGGTGATCCGTGAGCTGAAATATTCAGAGTCAGGATAAACGATTCACTGGACGAACAGTTGGTTGTGACTCAGCCGAGCGAAAATGACGCAATGAGATGGATTGCTCAATTGGCCTCCACACGGCTGATGTTTGGAAGCACAAAGAGAAAATCGTGGAGCAATAATAGCCAAAGTTTTCTCCAAAATTGGAAGTTAAATATCATTCGATATATAAGTCGATGTGAAGATTAAAAGCAAATATTAACGTGTAATTTCTATAATTGTCAATTGTTTTTTTTTGAAATTGTTGATTTTTTCATGGTGAACTTTAGTTAATTAGAATATCAAATATTATTATTTAGTTATTAAATATAATAACAGTAACTAACTATGCAGGTTTATGCCTGAAATTAGATACATAATAGTTAAGGTTTCCATCATAATTGAGTAAATAAACCTAAAATTTTAAGTTGTGGCAAAAGTCATTAAAGGATTTTTGTGTCAGGCTCTTCTAACAATACCATAAGTATAATACGTAACCCACGTTGCTGAATCCTTATTCGCGATCTTAAAGCAATATAGTCTATACAATTATAGATGATGCTTCTAATATACACCCATTGTACATCAAAAGCAATCGACGAGAGGCATCTCGCCCGAAGTCGTTAAGGAAGAGCGAGATCGCCTGACACGTCATGCACTTTGATGCTGCATAGATCTAAAAACTATTTGTAACTAGGTCAGTAGAAGTAGTGATAAATATTTATTTATTATGACTGTTACTTTTATATACTGGCAAGCAAATGAACATGATACTGATCTTTGTTAAATAATTATAATTGAAACCACAGGCACAATGGACATTATATCTTAGTTTCCAAGGTTGGTACATCGGCAATTTAAGGAATGGTTACGCCTATATCATAAAAAGTTACTAAAGTTTTCAGCTATTTTCAGTAATTTAAATTTATTATTCTAATTGATGTAATATTTGATACTATCAATATCAGTACATACATTGTTTGAATATATTTCTATAATTATTCTGTGCAATGAAGTCAGTTGCATTGAACTGACATCAATATAACACTATCATTTTACACGTGTTACATCTTGCTTATGACAAGACATCGTATACCTGGTCCTGTCAGCACCAAATCGAATGTCAATTGCTATCAATACAAGTAACGCTTAATTCAAGGCAATTTATTTCTTATATATAATGGTATAAGAGCTACACTTTGTTAACAAATAACGCAACATTATGTCGTCCTAATCTTAATTAAATCTATTCAGGCCTATACGAGGCCCGTTTTGGTCGTGGTTACCACAAATTGGGCGCTTTGTGAACAGGCCTTTATTCGTGAACTAACATTTGTGTGGGGCATAGCATGAAATATTACTTGATCCCTTAGAAGAAAGTTTAACAGTAGCAAATAGAGATCAGAATATTTGGACAATTGGTTTGATTTAAGATAAGAAACTTAAAATACTCGATTTAGATACCATTTTATGACATTTCTTTCAGAAATTACTTTTTTCTTAAATTTATTTTATTTTGTGCAAATTATTGTAACTTAATATATTTTATTTTAAGTAATACTATCAGAAGATACTATTGAAAAAAATAGGCTGTATTCATATAGAAATACGGACTATTTTAGTTTAGAATTTTAGAAAATGACAGAAAATAATGATGTGTATGAATATACAGTAATAATTTGTGTCTATTCTATTCGAATACTTGACTTTATTATTTATGTCGACTACAGTATAATGAGTTTCGTATTCATTAGATCTGGTCTTTTTTAATATAACATAATAATTAGGCACACCATTACAAATGAAGCTCAAAGGATATATTTCGTATTTAAATAAAAAATTCGACCGCCAGGAGCACTCGGCTGCTGTTATACATCAATATTTTGGGATTTCAAAGAATTTTTAGTTAAATAAAACCGATAAATTAATGAATGTCAATGATACAGAGATTTTCGTTAATATGATAAATAAATATTTTTCTTATTATTATAATAAAACAACAACGAAGTATGTAGTTCACGACGGTCTAGTGGGTAGATATTCAGCCACGACGCCCGGGACTTAAAAGATAAGGCGTAACTTTGGGTCGTGGACGCCTGTGGTGGGGGCCACCTCTCAAATTTCCTATTCCTTGTTGGGCGATATCACCTTCACTCCCGAGGAGAACTCCGCCGAGCCAAGGGTAGCATTGCATGTGATACGTTATATCGATACGATCCCGCAGTGTCTTCGATCCACGCTGAGGACGGCCAACCCATCGGTTTTAGTGGGTAGGAATGGAATCTCAACTGGTTTCCTCCTCCCAGGGACTTTTCGGAGGGTTTCCACTGCAAAATAAAATTGGTCGCAAATCCTAAGGCCCTGGGTTCACTCTGGTCGGACCGATGAAAATTCATTGAGTTTTAAATGAAGATCTAGAACAATCCGTAAATGTCTCACTGTTGAGGAAAAACCGCTCATACCTCGAAAGTAGAAGATTTAGAGCTACTTTTCCTTACCACAAAGGAGCTGCGTATTTGGTAGAATTTAATCAGGCACATTCAAGTTTCCTCACGACGTGTAGGATCATATCAATCAATAATGCGTCAAACGCTTGTTCAATGTGCTGTCAAAACGCACCTAATCGTACTATCGTGAATCTGAAATTCTCTGCTTATTCACGGTATATAAAGTATAATTAGGTTATGAGTGGTTTATGCTATCTATAATCGAAGTGTCTTCGAATTTCAAAAAGGGCTACGGATTGGTCGAGTGACAGTCACATTGCAATGTCATTGGTGCATATATTTATTTGATCTAACAATATTTTCAACTAAAGAAGTGTGAACACGGCATAAAGGGTATATTTTGAATACGATTTTAATATTTTCCTAATGACGCAATGGTCATAAGGTCGAGGTTAGTATTTATATTATAACTTTATGCTGCTGTATTATTTAGAAATATATGTGTGCTAGTGTTTTAATTACAAATATAAAATAAAAAATATATAAGATATCA
Organism: Vanessa atalanta; assembly: GCF_905147765.1. Taxonomy (NCBI): domain Eukaryota; kingdom Metazoa; phylum Arthropoda; class Insecta; order Lepidoptera; family Nymphalidae; genus Vanessa; species Vanessa atalanta. The sequence continues at coordinate 4,855,532 of NC_061892.1, read as the reverse complement.
TGGTTGGTCACATCATGCCTTTTCCTCGTGTTACTTTCCTCCTAACCCTCATATTATCTAATTTACTTGTCAGCCTTTTTAGGATTTGATATAAACTAAGCGGAGTAAGATTTCTTTGTAAACTAACTACTGGGTTTTTTTCACAATTGAGCTACAGGTAGGTGAATATTGAGTACTATGCTGTAACATGACGTATAAAATTATATGACCATACTTGAGCCAAAAATATATTCATTTGATTTATTTCAAGCAATGCAATGTTCGTGTTGCAGTTAGTTCAAAATCCAAGGTGTCTTTGTTCTATAGAGTCATTTTTATGTTCCCTTACCGCGTTATTTGATATGGTTTTGGTATGTGGAATGAAGAAGGCGGTGGCATTAGTGCAGGTGTGTATAAGTACTCCTTTCATGTGATGGTATGAAATGTGAACTATCTTCTTGTTGAATTCGTTTACGTATTATTATTATTCGGATAAGGAGTCTGTTCTAATTACGATTTTTTTATCTATTTCTTATTGAATTCTCACGAAAGTAATAAATAGTATGATTATTACAAAATTGAACTTTTTGATATTTATTAAATTCCGAAAAATAATATACCAGTGAAACAGGCAGGCATCTTGTCGTAACACAAATTACAGGCAATATACATTTTATTTCGGTAAAAACGTGTTGATTAAATCCAATACACAATAAAAAAGGCAATTTTTTTGCAATTTTATAGAGATCCCTTTTACATAAAATGGCACATTTTAATGGGAACAAGGAAAATCATTTTTTTTTTCTCTCATATCAATTACCATGGATTGGGGGACAAGCTGAATTAGGGTTACAATGCGGAAAAATAGCATTTTATTTTTTACATACCTACAGGCTGGGGTAGGCTTTATGACAATGGATGTGGAGTTGGTCATAATACTTGCACAAAGCAAACATTTCTTTGTGAACTACAAACGTACTGTCACGAAAAAGTATAATTGATGCTATTATAAATGTATCTCAACTAGCTGCTCACCGCGGCTTCTCATGTGTTAAACGTTACCGCTCATCCTCGTGTTTGACAGTATATTCTCATTCTTAATATATGAGCTGTCTAATATAGACAGATTTTTTTTAAAATGAATTGATTGGCATGTTAATCTCTTCAATTTTAAAGATAAGTGTAAACATCCTAAAAAGTGATATATTTTTTAATCACTTTAATTTTCATGTACCTTTAAGAAGCCAAAGAGCCGAAATGGATGAGAATAGAATACGTAGATCTTAATCGAAGTTCACGGATTTAAATGCAAGCACATCTGATTTGTTAGGTATTTAATTTTAGTTAAAAATGCATATTTTATATTTTTTCCATCGAATGCAACATTACCTTGTTGTGTAATACATTAAAAAAAAGAAGGCGTGATCGCCTGTCACAGAGGCTTGGGTTCACTTATTGGCGCGAAGTTTGGGTGCTTTGGCCATACTATTTCTGTAGTATAAAATGATAATTATTAATTTTTATTATTAGTTATCACAAAGTCAGATAGCTACTAGTCTAATAAAGTCTATAAAGTAGTAATTCCAAGTAAATTAAATTTAATAAATAGACCATTGAAATGTAAAAGAAAATAAAATAAATAGTTCTGAAACCTACATATTTGAAACTGTTTCTATAACGCCATTTGAAATTAATTATTCTTTATATTAAAGTATCTCTTTTCAGATCTCAAACAATACGATACAACAAAGATGTAATCAGATCATGTTAATGATTTCTTTATTGCAAAAGAAAGTTTATTTCCGCCCTGAGCTTCACGAATAAGTACTTTTATACTGGATTTGTAAGAGGATTATGATAAGAGAGCGATTTCTTTTTTTTTATCGATGAATCGGCGTTTTTTGGTAGCGATTCGTTTCTGCTATTGTTTTCAAGATATATAATTCAGTCAATATATTGCAGTATATTACTTTCATGACTCATAATACTATGTTTCGACGAGCCTTTGTATCACTAAAAAGGTCGTTCTAAAAATATTTCTTACGTCGTGACTTATAATGACGTAATTTTTTCTAGAACGCTGGTCTAGGTAGGTACCACCAACTCATCAAATATTCTACCACCAAACAGAAATACTTAGAATTGTTGTGTTCCGGTTAGGTAATTTAACCAACTGTAGGCACATAGGACATAATATTTTAAATTCCAATAATGGTGGCGTATTGGCAATGTAAGGAATGGTAATATTTTATAACCATTCATTCGATGACCACCAGGAGACTTGTCCGCTACTATAATTATGTAAGTTTTTATATGTAATATGTATAAAATTGTATTTTTTACTGTTATATTTCGTTTCTTTTGTTTTATTCGATCTATGATTCGCTGAATATTGATAAAAATAACGACTTCAAGGAATTATATTTTAAAACGGTTTATAGTAAGTAATATGAGTAGCTTTAAGAAATTGCTCTATTAATGTAATTAATTTTTTTTTAATGTCAGAAGATACCTACTTAAATAGCCATAGACAAAGGGCGCTAGTGAATGTTATAGAAATATTAATAGATGGAAAGATTGTGGCGTCAAGTTCCTGGACTGAAACGAAGAGAAAACTTTACCTAATGGTCCATATGTAATGGAGATCGTCTTATTTAATTTAAAAATAAATGAAAAAAATAATTTTTTCTTTTATTATTTGATAAGGGTTCGTGTATACGCTGTTAGAAGAATTTCATTTGATATCCACGATATTTACCTATACCGCCGAGAAAAAATATGACGGCATGGTGCGCCATCTTGTTTATTTATACTGGTTGGAAAAGAGTGTAAATGGTAGTTGAACGGCGCTCTAGTGAAGCGTCGCGTCGATGGTAGCGGGGCGGTCATCTTGGAACGACAGATTCAAGATTTCCCGCGCACCACGTATGCGACGAATCGCTAATTTCCTACATTATCTTTATTATTTTGTAATAGATTCAGTGATTTATATGTGTTTGTGTATATGATATTTAAACGAAACGATATTTATGACTATTGTGAAATTATTTGTGTAATTGATTTGTTTAATTAAAAATTTACGCCCACTTATAATCCTGATATTGGCAATAAAATGTCTATAGATAAATTTTAGACACACGTAAATTCAGCTGTGCTTGGCGGGCTTGAACTCGAAATTGCGATTAAGATTTTCATGTAAGCATTTCGTATGAATATTGGTCTATACTAATAACGAATGTAAAGCGATATCGTTTTTAATAAAATACAAAATAAAATAATAAGATTGTATTTAAATTGGTATTTTGAAAGTAATTTTAAAAGGTATCACTTTATGACGTCGCAAAAAATATTATGGCGAGGGCTATTCAATTTACAATTTTTATTAGTCGCATAAAATTTATTTTGTAATTTATGAGAAATTATTATTTACTTTTAGATTAAGCTCGAGATTGCGGTAGCTGGTAATAGACGTTTTATTAATATCTAAATATTAAAAAAACGGAGACTATGATATTATTTTGTTACTAGCGATCTACACCGGTTTCTCACGGATGATATTTATCAAAAAAGAAAATTATATATTTTTTAAATAATATATAGTAGGAGCACATGCACCACCTGATGGTAAGCGGTCACCACCGCCCGTAGGCAATGGCGCTGTAAGAAATATTAGTCATTCCTAACACCGCTAACCTTGGAAAACACTCAGGAATAATGTTCTTCACTTCTACCAGTGATTTTTTTTAGCATTGTATTATTAGTTGCGGATATTGCCTATATACTAAGAAACAAATTATACCTTTATTCGCAAAGAAATTTATTTTCCAATTCATTTAATTTGTTTTCAAGAGAATAAAAATTCACGATTGACTCGTCAATATGCGCTTCTTATATATGAACATTATATACTAATTTATTTTACGGCACGCGCTGGATCTTCTCGTATAGGCATTATACATAACTGCTTATTTCCTGGCTATTACAAAAAATCATCTTCTCATTTATTATTCTAAATTTAGAAATACGCTATACCTGATAGTCTAAACATAAAACTGACATAGGAAAAATGTTATTAGGTATGAATGGGTGTCGAGAACATTCAAATACCGTCATTATATGTTGCGTTACAATACTTTCGCAATCTGTAAGCTATCTTCCGATTGCGCTCAAATGTGTATCATGTCATTGAAGATTTTCATGGTCTTCGCCCAAATGGTATATTAGTTGATGTCCAACGCCATCTTGTGGCATGTTGCAATATATAATAATCATTATCGTTACATAGTATAAAACAAAGTCGCTTACCGCTATCTGTCCATGTGTATACTTAGATCTTTAAAATTACAAGATGGATATTGATGCGGGTATTCAATAGAAAGATTGATTCGAGAGAAAAGTTTATATGTATAATACATCACAATATAGTAGATAAACACTGATTATTTTAGAGGTTTTTTTTTTGCGCTTAATAACAAAAATATTGGATGCGAATTCGTTACAATTTCTGTCATGCCGATCAGTACAGCCAGCAACGAAATACAATTGATTACTGGTGTAAAAAAAAAAACGCAATACGAGAAATGATAAAAAAGTTTTTATATAAAAAGAAATAAGGTACCTAATAAATTGCCGTCTCGTCTCGTAATCCGACTTTATCTATATCAATAAAGTCGACGGGCTGTCTGTTTACATTGTTTTCGTTATCACTTTGAGAAAATATACATTTTTATCGTCAACTACTTATGATTCAGTAGTAGTTTTTATTATAAGGAGTATCTTGCTATTAGGGGCATATCCTAAATCGCATAGATCCATATGCATAGCGGAGGATCAAAAATGGCTAATGATAGGGGTAACAGGTTGGCCCTTTTTTATTTTATGCAATTAATGATTCGACTATGTACGTTCGAATATCATTATAATCACCACCATTATCCAAAATCCCTTTGCTGCTTATAGGCCTCTCTGTAAGCCATCTACCTGGGTCGCGCGCTAATCTGGCCAAGATTCCATCCGCATACACGCTCCTTTTCACTAGTTTTTACTTTCCAAATATCTTACATAGCTCCACTTAAGATTTATAACAGCAAATCTGACGTCTTATTCTTTGGTTATTCATCGGATTATCGTGCTGCGAACTCGGTCTTGGAGTTTGACGCCAAGCATGAACTTCTCTATGGCTCTCTGTTATTTATGATGTCGGTAGGCGGGCGAGCAAATATGTCACCTGATGGTAAGTGGTTACTACCGCCCATAGACAATGGCGCTATAAGAAATATTAACCATTATAACATATACACATAACATAACATAACCTTACATCACCAATGCGCCACCAACCTCGGGAACTAAGATGTTATGTCCCTTGTACCTGTAGTTACACTGGCTCACTCACCGTTCAAACCGGAACACAACAATACTGTATACTGCTGTTTGGCGGTAGAATATCAGATGAGTGGGTGGTACCTACCTAGACGGGCTTGCACAAAGCCCTACCACCAAGTAAAACATAAGTATAACATTACTTAACTATAACATACAAATTTATTATGGCATCAGTCACCATATAAAATTTACCAGAGAGGACTGTTAGGCGGTGTGCACAAAGAATTTGTATCCTAAATTTAAATAATTAATAAAAAAAAACACGGCTTTCATTTTAGATATATTTTAGTAACGTTGCATTTCGATCCCAATCGTTATAAATTTAAGATACACTTTTAATATACGGAACAGTACTAATTAGGTGTATTTGGTCTTGCTTAACCTATTTTCATTAGAAATTCTATCATTAAAAACAAATTTCATCTACTATTTTTCAGCTTATTTAATGTAGAAACAAACTGCTAAATGCAATTTAATTAAAACTTCTTCAGACTTTACGGTCGAAGTGATTACACTTTTATGTTTCACGTGACATCCCTCAAACAGAAACACGACAGTGTAAAGTTTTGATGTTCAGCGGTCACCGCAAATCACGAGTCGGGTCAATATTTTATGTTGCTAAAGTTATCAGTATTTTGAGCCTGGGGAAAGAGATGGAGCGATATCTGTGTAATATATTATACAATTTTATTACATATTATTGATGTGTATTTTCCATGCCCATTTAGTTCTATACCCAACGTTACCTGTAAGAAATTTATTAGAGATAATGGTCTGATTACTAATAGCGATCTCTTAGAGATTTTACAGGTTCAAACAGGTTCAAACCTCTTTACATTCAATTTTATTTTCTCTTTTCCGTAGAACTATTGATCTGTATAGTTTAGAGTGATAAAGTTTTAATCTGTCAATCTAGCCGTATGGATGATTTGCATATGCTAGTTCATGAGATTAATCGCCTCGGTTGAAATTATACATATATAATAATTTATTATTATATATACTTTATTCAAGTATTGCATTACATTACATTTACCTATTAATATATATCTATATATATATATATATATATATATTCATAGGTATATAGCTTATTAATTACGTACAATTAAGTTTTTATAGTTTTTGTTTAAAAAATAACAATGAAAAAATTAAGCGCTTTTAATCATTTACATAGTCTCGCTTTGAGTTATATATATAATGTCCATAAAAAAAAAAATACTGTATAAATAGGTATCTGTACTACTAAAGTAACTACGTAAGTAAGTACTTCATATTATAAGAAAATATTTGTTTAATAAGCACTAAACACGTAGCTACAATTTCATTATTCTATCGAAAGCAGCTGTCACCGCAGTTGTCAACTTGTCCACTCGAATATTGCTCTCGCAAATGTTATTTCTTATAGCTATTTAAGTTAATCAAATAATAAATCATTGAAAGCTGTTTCATCTGAAATTACTTGGTGGCCGATATTTTCATTTTTGTATTTAATCTTGGCGTTCTTATAATTTTAGTGTCGCACTTAAGTTTAATAGTTCTTAAATGATTTGGATTTATAATTGCTAATGTCATTTGGTTTTCCTGCATTATACAGGGCAACTGCCTTGAAGCCTCCACAACAAAGATTCCGACGAGTTAACAATTTTAATATAACATATGTTATATATTTAGTCAAATAATAATAATTTTGCTAATTACTGGTTTAAAAGTCACTGATACAAAGAGTGATGCTCTCCCTATAGCTTCACTCTACTTCCTCCAATCCTTTATGGCCCCAGGGCCTCCAGGACTTTTAATCCGGATCTGGATGATATTGACGGAGGGCATTGAAGCATTACGTTAATACGTTTTATATTTCGAATAAGTTTTTTATAGAATTGTAAATTCCAAGTAAAGTAAAGTAGTATAATAACTATTCTTTATAATAAATTATGTGTTTTAAATATCATTATGGAAATAAAAGATTCAAGAATTGAGATAAATACTTATTATTATTTTAATATTATGCTGTTAATTATAAAAATCGATATTCAATATTATTTCTTCGTAATAGTTTTTGTAAAGTTAATTTGTTAAAATGAAACTCTATTAAGGGTGTGTTCACAGTGGGATATAATGTTGGGACAATTTATTATTTTATTTTATGAGCACCATGTAGGTGATAAGCTTTGCAGGCCGTCGGATAGGTATCATCTATATTCTACCGTCAAGCAGAAATATTTCGTTTTGTTTTATTCCGGTTTGAAGAGTGTGTGGCCAGAGTACAAGCACAAGGGACGTCTCAAGTTCTCAGTCCACAAGAAGTCCTCAAGAAAACTCAGTTTTCAATGTGGTGGCTTATTGATTATATATAAAAGCGCTAATTTTTAAGAATCGTGGTGACCAATTAACATTTAATTATTTGCCCGTCCGCCTACCGATGCCGTAAAAAAACCCAATAAAAGATACCCTTTGAATAAGCATTCATAAATTTAATCAATGTAAGTTTTACAAGTTGTGTTTTTCTTCAATTTTATAGGATCACAACATACACTAGAAGCAAAAAATATATTAAAATACACTTACGATAAAAATGAAACGATTTTATAAGGATATTTAATTGTTAAGGAACGCTTGTGTGCGAAAGGTTACTATACAATTAGTGAGTTTATGTTTGATAGCACACCTTGGGAATGAAACGATCCCCTCCTGGCTGTTTCTACTCATATACAATTATGTATATAATTAATTTGACGTAAAAAAAAGTCCCGCTGAGTTTCTTTCGCCGGTTCTTCTCAGGTCAGGGTGTTTTCTTTTTCCGAACCGGTGGTAGTGTTTAATTTGACCATCAATAAGAAAGTGTAATACTTCTATATTGAATAAAGGAATTTGAGTTTGAGTTTGAGTTTGAGTATATGTAATATTTACTTTATTATTAATTTGTGCGTACGGTTTATCTTTTGTTGCAGAAAGTATTAAAAGTACCTTCGTCTAAAAAAATGACGATATGTATCGGAGTAATGGACTAAGTTCCGAATAATTCCCTTGTAAGTTAGAACTGGACTTTCTTCATAGTATGAGAATGATTTTCGCCTTGTTGTTATAGTTATTTTATTTAACTATATTTGTTCGTATTTGTGCGTCAAATCTTACAACTACTGCTAGAGTTTTGTAGCTACCACCCACCATTACATAGAGTATACCAAGCAGCATAATTTAGAATAGATTATGTTTTGGTTTAAAAGACACAACATCGTACTTCCCAAGGTTGGTTGAGCATTGGCGAGTCCAGGAGTATTCCAAAGTCTATGGTGATGCCCATTTACCGTCACCATACCATTAGGTGATGTAATTATACCTATTTCATAAAAAAACAATTTCACCCAAAAAAAAAATACTCGATTTTTGGGCCTTAATTTTAGTGTTAATGTCAACTTGATTTAAAAAAAAAAACAAAAACTTTTATGTCTTCCTATTAAGGGACGCACACTAAAATGCTAATTATTTGTATTCATTATCATATAACATCGTCAATATCAGGTTGAAGGTCGATCTTAAAATAAATCACCCAGATTTTCTGTCTTGGCGTAATTCGTAAACAAAACACATCATAAATTTTACGATGAACGGCTCTTTGAGATCAATTTAATGTTTCCTTATAGAGTTTTTTTTATTAAATTTGTCGGACAACGTTTTTTCCTTGCGGGTTGGTCTTGGGACAATGTTGGCTTTCTTATTAAAAATATTTATTATGAAAACGATCCACCTACGTTGTTAGCTTGCGGCTAAATAAGCCGGGTTTCTTTTTAGGGTTCCGTACCCAAAGGGTAAAAACGTGACCCTATTACTAGAACTTCGCTGCCTGTCCGTCCGTCTGTCATCAGGCTGTATCTCAAGAATCGTGATAGCTTGAAATTCACAAATGATGTATTTCTGTTAACAAATACTAAAAAAATAATATTAAAGGGGCGCTTCCATACAACAAACGCGATCATTTATGCTTTTATGCTGAATATCAATAATGGCAACAGTCAAAATAGGCACTTGAAATATTCACAAAATACTCAGTTGTATTTTTACATAAATAATTAAATTAAAATAAAACAAATATTTAAAATAAATTAAGTATCTTCCTATAAAAAATACTATTATATATTATATAGTCTATTTTTTTTTCGATATCAATAAATTAGAAATAAAAGATTAAAAACAAAAGGTACACACACCTTTTGTTTTTAATCTAGTCAATGTAACGGAACCCTTCGTGCGCGAGTGCTACACGCACTGGGCCGGTTTTTTGAATATTATATCGGTATTTATAGATTATTTATACACAATTTCTTTATTATATCGACGACAGACCCAATTATTGGCGCCATAAGGTTTTGTAACTTAAAATATATTTTCATACAACAAACAAACAACAAACATATACTAAATTATTGTGCTTGTAAAATTTCTTATTTAATAATAAATAACATATTTAAAATATTCTCATTGAATTAAATATAATTTGAAATAAGATTGAATCATGGCCCCATGTATAGATAGTTACAATATATGTATACATGTATAATATCTGTGCCCGTGACTTCGTGCGCGTTAGAATTTAAAAAATAAGTTATTGTTGTAGCCTAAGTTACTCCTTATTACAACAGCTTTGCGACATCTGCCAGTGAAAGTCCCGTCAAAATCGGTCCAGCCGTTCTAGAGATTAGCCGGAACAAACAGACAGACAGACAGACAAAAATTGAAAAAATATATATTTTGGTATATGTACCGTGTATACATACACGGTACATATGCATTTAGTAAATATATAATTGTATATAAATTGAAAATTCGATTTTAAAAACGGTATATTAATGTTTTTTAAAGAATATTTTATTTTTAGAAATAAATGATTTCGCTATAATTGTTTAAGAAAGTCATATTAAGATGAAAAACTAATTCAAGATATTTTTGTAGTAACTAATTTAATTTATGTATTCCAGATTTTGTTATTATAGCTCAAATATATTTAAAGAATTCTTTGTGGCTTGGAAACGTTTGAGTTCTTGAATGAGGATTTATGCAACGAACAGGATCTGTATCAATATAACAAGCAGAAAAAATAATTCATTATATTATAAATGTATTGAAAATCTCATGGAGTGTCTGATATTTTATTTTATTAATTTGAATGGATTTTTCTACCATTAAACATGAATATTTTGTATAGCTGTTTTGCAATTTTACGGGTATGTGAATATAATGAAAGGCAAATCATAATGTCTTAGAGCCCACGGTCAGCAGTTTTTTGCAGTACCAGTTGAACGAATGAGTTGAATGAATGAACTGTAATGGATACATAAGTGGTTCGCTCACCTTCCGAAGTAAAATTTACTGTTACAATTTAATGTAATAAAATTTTAGTTCATAATACACAAACCACCGAAAATCGTTTTGGTCAAGTGACGTCTAACTGTCAGTGTTTTACGTAAAGTGCTTAATATTTTCCTTTCTGTTCCAACTGCAGTTACACTAGGATTAGAAAACAATACGGGTCAGAGACGAGCCTACAATGTGAGTCGCCACTCAAGCCTCGAGGCTTCTACAATTTAAAGCCCCTCTTGTTTGAAGCTATTGTCTGATAAATTGCCGGAACAACGGGCGTAGCGCTATCAGTTTTAACATTAATAGCGAAGATAAAACTGTACAGTTTAACGTGTAATATTATAACGTACTATTTTTTATTCTTAATCGTGGATATATATATTTCAAAATCAGCCTAGTGGTTAGAGCTTTATCTTAATCAAAGCAAATTAAGGCAAGCATCTCGGTATTTTTGTATAGGTGGTCGTTTCTCTAAGTTGGTAAAATGTATTAATCACGTATTGTATCAACTATGACTGATGAAGTATGTCACATAACTATTTTGATAGTTGAAAAAATATGTTTTCGTTTACAGGCTAACCTTTCCTTATTCAAATACATTAGTTTATAATAGAAGTATATTTTAGTCCTATGATATTAATGACTAGCAACACGGAAACATCGATAAACCTGTATTCGGTCGCGTCTAGCAGGGTTTATCCGGTTCCATCTAGTATAAACTGGTTGTGAATTTTAGTTCTTTTTATGTGTCGACCAACATGTAAAGTGATTTATCCGATGCGGCTTTAGTATTGGTTTTTAGATTGAATGTATTTTAAATATCAAATAAATATAACTGTAATTGTCTATGTGTGTCTACCCACACCATTATACGAACAAGTCAATCTTTAATTATAAAATAAAAACGGCTAAAATATTGATTGTAATTGAGACTTCATTAGGTCTTTATTATGCGTCGTATAAGTACAAGAATGGAATTAATTTTACATATATACGTTAGTATGTACATATGGGTTCGATGATACACAGACATACTCGCACTCACCTACATACTTACACGCGTGTACGCTTATACATACACACATAAACATGGGCGTACACGAATGGTGAGCTCATAACAGAGTATTCTATAACTATTAAGGAATAATTTATCATTATGACGAATTATTGGTAAAAATGTATATATATGAGTAACAAGTATGCTTGATGCCTCTATAATATTTAAAACATATATAATGAATTTGTAGTTAAGACTATTTACTTAATAGAACATAGCCTTTTTCAACCACAGATTCCAAAATTAACATTTTGTTGATGTTTGCTCCTTCTTAGATTATAATAGAATATAAATCGTATTAAATTCTGAAACCTTTTAATGTTACTTTAAACATGACCTTATTATTGTGGTAGTTGTTACATATTATAACTGGGCTGAGTAATCATAATACGTAGAAACAACACTGAAGGTTGTTGTTGGTAACAATTGCTAAGAGTTCCTTGTATAATTATATATACCTATGTATACTGTATATAAGTGTGCGGCGTTGTACTGAAAAGTTATTCAATTATTATTAAAGATTATGGCACCCGAGCGTCGTGTTCGTGTTCCTTATGTAATTATGACGTAATTATCTTGGACTAGATCTGTATTATCCATAGAATCTTAAATGTCTCTGTCAGTTTACTCAATTAAAGTGGAGTACAGCAACAAAAATGATGTTGAAACTTGAGGGTGGTTTATATTAGAATTAGGTATTTTTTTACCACTGACAACATGGTCAGTGGTAAAAAAATTATTTAATTAAAAAAATCCTGTTGATCGGTCGATAGTTAAGACGTGAAATTATAAAGGAAAAATAACGATGGCATTTATAAAATCAGTGACGGATCAGTTTTAGTGATTTTTTTAAATTAATACGACGATATAATTTGTTTTGACAATTGACAATCGACAGCCAATTTATAATTGAAGCGATTCATGGACGATACATTTTCAGTATCTTTACATTATTTGGAGAGGATTATGATTGCGAATCTGCTTGATTATTCCATTAACAGTGTATAATATGGCATGTGATTTGACTGGTACTAGAATGTCTTTCTTTCTGAGGTAACTAATCTCAACAACAATTTAGTCTAGTTATCGAAGTAGGTAAGTTTATACATATAGTGTAACATAATTGGTACATAAAAATAAAGTTCACAAGATTCATCCAATTATGTCAACATAGTTGAGCACAAAATAGTTGATCTTGTTATGTGGCGAGCGTTGGCTAATCTGTTACAGAGCGCTCTAACTTTGCGTTGAAAAAAAATTATATTTCAAAGATTAAGTAAAAATATAAAATATAGACTAATATTATAAATGCGAAAGGAATTATGTCTGTTACGTTTTTACAGTCAGAATTATGGTATGAAAGCAAGCTTAAACCCTAAGGAAGTACAGCCTACTTTTTTATATTTAACCCCTAACGATCAACCCCTAAAACGCAATCGAAGCGTCGGGCGACAATTAGTGGATAATATATTTGCTACTCATTCAATTATGCTTCCATTCTATTTATTTCTGTGTGTATTTTAAGAAAACTGTCACATACGGATACGATATGTCTTTATTCTCATATATATTAGATATATGAATCACACACCCAGAGTGACGTCATAATGAGAGAATTAATATCAAAGATTGTATATTTCGATAATTTTTTTAACTAATACTTTTTTACTGATAACATTAAAGTTCGTCAGTAGATACCAAACATAATTAAAAAAAAAAAGAAAATCTGTTGACAAAAAGCGGAGAAAGGGGAATTGAACTGTTTTGTCGTTGCTTATTTACTTATAGAAGATGTTAAAAGTTAAACATTTTACTAGTAATTTGTTCTGGAAATAAAGGTATTAAGTTCGAAACTTTGAATATTCTGTTAAGAAACTGTAAGTTGAGAGCAGGTATTTAATTAAAAATTTGCAAGGAAATCTTAAGAGGCTCGCCAACGATGCTTTTAACCTGAAGGCTTATACATGTATACTTCGATATTAAAACATATAATTAAATAAAGTATGTGTGAATAATCGGTATAATTTTATTTAATGACGTTAAAACTGTAATAAAATTGTTTCGGAAATATCAAGCGTTTAATTGTATACCCTTAAATTACGGTTAGTTAAAACGAAAAATATAAAGTTAAATCAAAAATTTCAAGTATTATAATTTAAAATAATTGTATCAAACATAAAGCTCTTAACGGTTCGGAATGTAAATTCTACCGAGAAAAACCGACAAGTAACTCGATATTTACTCTTTTTGACAATTAAATTTATAAAATAATTATATCCCGCCTGAAAATCAACAACAATTAGTTCAATGCGTTTATTATGATCATATTTATTAATGTTAAAAAAATATTAATTCATTGAATTCAACACATAAATGAATCTACATTCACTCGCTGAGCTGAACTAAGTATCAAAATATTAAAGCATGTTTGCTGTTCTCATTAAATAACTAAATAAAGAAACGAATTTTAATTTATAATATTTTTATTTCTTTGTCTGTATAAGAAGTGCCATTAAATTACAAATTCGACACTGAGGATTCACTGTAAGAAATAAATAAATGAATTAATATAAAACAAATTGTGTTTCGCTATAAAACTTATAACACGCCCACGAATCCCATGCGCTAGCTAAATTCGTACGAACTTTTCTTTACGTGTATTTACAAATTAACTGAGGCACAAGAATTAAGTATGAACTCTCAAAGTTAATTAATTTAAGGGTCTTCTCTTGATAAGTTAGGGAAATATGGTTAACCCAGTTCTTATTCACTTGTGCTCGTACATTACACTATAACCTTTTCCAACCGAAGAGAACTTTGACATTGAAATAACGTGGTGTCATTGGTCGAGATCTTGAATGATCTATGGTATTAGTAATATTGGAAGTAAAATTAAAGTGGATATTATTTGTGAAATTGAATTGTGTTGTAAGAGGCTTGTACCGATTTTGTAAATATATTTTATTTTTTTAATGCTATTATGTTAAAAAATGTTATACCGCAGCACAATTTATCGGGTCGAATTTAAGCTATCAAACACACAAAAATATCGGATCCAGCGACAATATGACGATTTCTTTCTTTATTACTTTATGTAAGTGTATCATAAATGAGAAATAATTTTATCGTGGAACAGAACAATTAGTACATCAGTATGGCTTATATAATCAAATCAAGGTCCATATTTTAGTGCTACAGTCATGCTCACAGTATATTTGTTAACATTATTCTGAATAGGTATTCATAATAATTAATTGGAAAAAATGGCTTCGCAAATTACGTAAAATTAGTATCTTCTAAATAAATAGATATAGTTATTATTAGGAGATGGAAAATATGTTTAGTGGTTGAGAAAGCGAATTAGTTTTATACTGTTTATATATATATATATATATATATATATATATATGCCTAGCGCCTGACGACAAACCCCTAAAACAACTAATAGGATATATATTAATCTAGAACAGTTTTTTGTGCATAATGTATAAGAGTTATTTGCAAATCACATGTTAATTTAAGAATTGTTTATTGTTCTTCTTCGATTAGGATCGGGGTTTTTTATGCCATAGGTGGCAAACGGCCAGGAGGCTGATGGAAATTAACTACCACCAGTCACGACCTATGGACATCTGCAACACTGGGGGTTTGCAGGTGCGTTAAAAAATGACTACGCTCTTTTCTCGAAGGATCTCAAGTCGTATCGGCTCGGAAAAACCGCCGGCGAAATACTGTATTTGAACACATTTGCACAACCGTTACTTATATGTACATCCTAATGGACGTCAATGTTTATTTGTCCAAATTTTGAACAGTTTGCAATTAATTATGTAACGATAATGGCTCGTGTTTGGTGTACTATAGATTATATGTGTACGTACGTGTATGTCTTAGTCTTGAATTTCGTGTCCGTACAACTGTTCTAACCTTAAGAGTTTTGCTACTGAAATAGAAAACGTTCTTAACGACGTCTAAGTTCTGATTCGACCAAGCGTTACTTGTATTTCTTGTGTTTAATTTGTGTTTATAATTCAACTCGGGCTCAACAATTAAGGAAATCTACATCGAATGGGTAGAATTATGTCATAAGTGCAACTTACCAACATTGGAGCAGCGTAGTGGGATAAGTTCGAACATTATGTACTTCTAGAAGTAAAGGCCTTGCACTATAAATTAAAATGCATGTTTGTTTGTTTGTTTGTTTGTTTGTTTGTTTGTTTGTTTGTTTGTTTGTTTGTTTGTTTTTTTTTTTTGTTCCATAATATGATGATGATAATGTCGTTATGATTGATTTTGGTTACAGTGGCCAATATCAAGGAAAACAAGTTGTTATATTTTTCCTTAATTTCACTAATGTTCTTGATCTAAAGCATCAAAAATCAAGCAAAGCCTCTTATACCCGACATTCTTAAGCGCTCAGTAAATAAATTTCCAACAGCTCGTTACCGCGAAATTTTCTTATATCACCTTTGACTTTTATAACTTTTGAATCAACTTCAGCTCTAATTTTTCATACCGCCTTTTACGGGCTTAATGTTTTCTTATTCGCGAAGATTATTTAAAATGTTATTTCAGAATTTAATACACAGTAAAGTACCCGAGACAGAATTAATCAATATGAATAAGTTCGTTTTTGAACGAAGTTCTTATACGCGGATTTCAGTAGAGTGAACTGGAGCAATTAAAAAATAACTCATTTGTTACTCTCATATCAAATCACGACAATACAAAGTCAACGTCATATAAAGCGGCAACGCTGACCAGCGCGTGTTTCATGGATCAATGGTGATACTTTGAACTTTGTCATAACATTGATCAATACATCGGTGCAATTTTCAACTTGTCATTCTAAAAGACTCTACATCGGTATATTCTCTATAAAAACTTTTTATAAACAATTGTGAAGATGTTCGTGTATTGATTGTTATGTGTGTAATAATGGAATAAAGCCCAATTCAGCAAGGGTCTATTTTTTGACAACTACTTTTATTTGGCGGAAGGGCACACACAGCAGTATTCAGTATTGTTATGTTCCGATTTGAAGGATGAGTGAGCTAGTGTAACTACAGGCACAAGGGGTAAAACATCTTAGTTTCGATGGTTAGTGGCGCATTGTTAAAGTAGACATTGTTAATATTTCTAACAGCGCCAATGTCTGGACGGTGGTGACCACTTAACATCAGGTGGCCCATTTGCCGGTCCGCATATATATATATATATATATATAAACTTTTTATTTGCAATAGTGTTCGTGTATTGATTGTTATACATATAATGGAATAATACTATTTAGGTCCGTAAAGTTATTTTAAGGCGACTTTTATGAATGACCTAAATAGTAAATCAATTACACTAAATAGGTTATATTTTGGTATTCTGTTCAGACTACAGTTTCGTATCGTCCATTAGACTTTATGTCGATCCGACTATTCACAGTAATGGAAACTACGAGATTATAGAAGTTTACTGTTATAACCATTAGTAGTCTGAATGGATTCGTTCACCGAATTATCAATTTTAAACCACGGAATCTATTTGATGATGGTGAGTATACTTTATCTGTAGTAAACATACCTAAAATGTCAAATAAAAATTGCTGAGCAAGGGTCCATTTTCTAAAAAAAGAAGAATCGTTTAGGAGTTTATTCTGACTTGGTCCTGCAATACTATTGGTGGTGGACACATGTAGGAATTATATTTTGTTATTTAGTTAAATAAACAAGCAAAGTGTATCAATCACATAAACACGTGTTTTTCTTATTCTCTATATAGAAAGGAGTCTTCAAAAGTTTAACGACATATATACTATTAAGCAATGTCGAAGTCACCAGTTCGAAATTCAAAAATTGACTTCAGACTTTAGACAGCCTCTACTAACTGATAATAAAAACTCTATTCAGTTATGGTTATTGTAAGGATCGTAGTTATGTTCTTGTAAGAGCGTAGATCAAGAGGTCCTAGATCGAAACTTTTGGTCGGGCCAAAAAAAGATAATGTGGTTTTCTATCAAGAAATTGCATTGCCTGAAGTTTGGAAGTTGACTGAGTTAATAATAATAATTTCGTGTCCCGGAATGCACGTCTCATTTATGTTTGATCCTGCGTCTAAACTCTCTCTGGTCTCCATTCCAGCAGAGCATGATACCGAGGGGATAGGGGGAGTAGTATTTGTACACAACACAATTGAGAACTATAATAAATGTCTTCTTTTATTCTCCGGTAAGAATTACTACCGTGCTCGAAATATTTTAGGACATTATCACGCTCGCTCACTATGTACTGATTTCAGTAAAATAAAATGTGCATCATACATTCCTACGTATGATACACATGATTATTTGGAATTAACCTTTTATTATAAATATTTATTTCATTAAAGACTTTATTGACCACCACAAAGTAAATGGAACAAAAGGCGGACTTAATGCCTGAAGACATTCTCTATCAGTTTTCTGTTTGACCTAAATCAAACAGAAAACGATAAAGGCCGTATAATTGACAAAACACAAAAATATACATACTTATATATAAAACTCTAGAAGAAAAAAAAACATAAGTACATACACAAAAAGTATCTATAAAATAAATATCTGTTTATAAATAAATATACATAAATAATCGTGCATTATTATAGATGTCTTGAGAGCTAGAGGATTTCTGACAATATGCGCTCACGTAGGCGAGTCTTAAAAGTAAATTTAGAGGTAGCTTTTCTAATATGTCCGGATAATTATATATAATTAATATACGCGATTAAATCCGTTAAAAACTAGTTTTATTTCAATGTGTAATAATCGCGAAAATCTAAGACAACATTATGTCCGGATACTTTGTTCCATAATTAGACAGCTTGAACGGATTAAGAATTAGAGACGAAACCAGAAGTATGAGTAGGAACAGAAAGAGGGTAAGAATCTATAGAACGTAGCTGACGATTGTGGTTATCAAACATGTATTTTCGTTTCAAACAATCAGAAGATACAGGATCAAAGACAATAGAGAACAGAGATGAAAGTAATCGGAACTTAGTAAAACAATATTCTTTAACTTTAACTAAAACCAATTTAAGGATTCAAGTCAAACGAAATGACCTACTTTGTAGCTTCAACACAATCAGCGTAAGCCTAAGGTTTGCCTGACTGTCACGAATCTAACTAAGTTTGACTGATTTGTGTTCCAGTTTTCAAACAAGGAGTGGTTCATAAGCATAAACTTTTATGATGAAATTGTAAAAGTATATCTATATTTTTTTATTTCCGAGATGGCCCAGTGGCTAGAACGCGTGCACCAATGGTTGCGGTTTCAGACCCAGGCAAGCACCACTGAATTTTCCTGTGCTTAGTTTGTGTTTATAACTCATCTCATGCTCTGCGGTGAAGGAAAACATCGTGAGGAAACCTGTATTTGTCTTATTTCAACGAAATTCTGCCACATGTGTATCAACCACCCCGAATTGGAACAGCGTCGTGGAATATGCACCTAACCTTCTCCTCAAAGAGAGAGGAGGCCTTAACCCAGCAGTGGAAAATTTACAGGTTGCTACTATGTGTGTGTTTAATGAAATGTATGTGACTATTATCATGAAAGTTAATATCTGTCTATTTACATATACACTTCTTATATAATGGTTGTAGGTGCTCCGGTTGAATGAGGAACTCCTAGCTTCAAGGCTGTAAATCCCAAATTGCTAGGTTCAAATCTTGGTTTGAAGTTATAAGGAGTTATTGTGTTTTTTCTATCTTTGTTTGGGCTTAATATTGCACAATTAATTGGGACTTTCATTTTGATGTTGAAGTCTCTTATCATGTAAAAAAAAAAATTTAATAGCTTTGTGATGCTTTATAATGTAATTTATAATATTAAAGTATTGCTTTGAATTTTTTTTTTTTACGTCTCATATTATGTCAATAGTATTTTTAAAATTTGATGCATCTACTCATGACTCAATTTGCAAATGCAAATATTACAACGATATCTTTATCTTACTATTAATTATATTCTCTACTTACGAACGGTAAAAAGAAGTCGAAGATTTCTTTCTAAGAATCCAACTGTGACGTCAAGAGTTTTTCAATATTAATGATGCAATGTAACGACTCACATGAATGCATCTGATTTCGCTTTATTTTTAAGTTTCATATTTCGAACATAAATTCATTGTTGCAAACTGCCAGCATGATGCAACTCAAGAAGTTTGTTTGTGGATATATAATATGTTTATTCAAATTTTATTTATTACAGACAGCAAAGCTAAGTTCAATTTCCTAATCGACCTACTTTAAAGTTTAACCACACTCAGTGCAACGTCTGACTAGAGCAAGAATGTAACTAAGTTAAGCTGACTCGGATTCAGACTTGGAGTTGATTTCTACTATTCGAACGTGTCCTTATTGAAACGTAACTTATGTAATGTAGAGTACATATATATTACTCTTTGGTTTATTCTTTTTTTCAATAATGAAGTAGCTGTAGGAGTTAGATATTTTTTTTATCTTCACAATTGCGTCATTTTTAAGTGCTATAATAATGATAGATTTCAAATCTATAGGATTACCGAGATCGCTAGTGCGTAAATACGCAGAAGAATGATGTTAAAAGTGAATCAAAAAAACAGGTGCATTCAAGGGTACAAGTATCACGTTATTATTATGAACCCAATATATACCGTATCATTACTTCAAGACTATATTTTCATAGGTTGGCGGACGAGCAAATGGGTCACACGATGGTAAGTGGCGACCACCGTCCGTAGACAACGACACTAAGTGTTTACCATTACCTCGCTAATGCGCTATCAACCTTAAGAAGATGTTATGTCCCTTGTACCTCTAGTTACACTGGCTCATTCTACCCTTTAAATCAGAATACAACAATACGCGTCGAATACTAATCGTGTATTTATAATAAAACTAATAAACTTATACATGATTTTTTTTTATCTTCAAATCAAAGCGACCGTAGTCAATTGCACAGGAGATATTTTATAGTTCAAGTGCATGCATATACATGAATGCACCTCTATTACAATCCGATAGGATGGCAATCCAACATACAATGGAAACAGTTCAGTAGAAACACTTCGTTAATATTGAGAATTTCTTGATAAGAAAATCTAGCAACTAAGAACCTCCCGAACCGAATACCTTGAATTCTGCTGCTTATTTACTTTAGCCACTTGACTAACAATGCAGTTACATGCAGACAACATTAATATTTGTACTCAATTGTACTTAAAAATCATATTATCTAAGCTGTAGGTAGCAATCATATGGAAAAAGTTAAGTTTAATGATGTACCATAAACAGTATTCGTGTTGTATAAGTGAATGTATATTTATATGCATAATGGAATACCTGTGATTGTACTGATTCTTGTATATATTGTTAAAATTAAATTGTTTATCCCAAAAACTTAATTTTGCATATGCAAAGTCGTATGATTATATGTTTGTTCTTTATGGTTTCCTAAACCTTTCACCCGATTGTAGTGAACCTGCAGTCAGTTATTCTACGTACGTTGGAAAAAAAATCCTAGCAGAAAAAACAAGAATTTTCCTTTGTATGTTTGTCCTTCAATATAAATGTTTTATGTCGACCTTTGTGCTACCCGTGTGAAGCTACGACGAATATAAGACGAGCTGGTCATTTAAAAAAAAAAGGAAAATATATGTCTCAATATCCAAATATTATTAAATTAATATAATATCTAAACTAAGATCAACATTTAGACGAGGATTTATTTATTACTTTTAGCGAGATAGGGAGGTCATCTGCCTCGTTTATCATTAATACGTGTATCTTTTATATAACATGACCATATTTCATTACACATAATTTTTTTTTGGAATTTCGAGACCTATGACAGATTTTGTGTTGATTTTATTTCATTATAAACTGCAAGTTACTCATCTACATTCGGCGCCAAAATGTATAAAACCTTGTTTGAATTAAATTTTTAATGTCAAATAATATACATTAGTTCAATTAGAGTTGGAGTTTGTCGATAACAATTTACTTCAATTATGTTTAAGTTTTTCATTTTTTTCCTTATACAATTTCCGCTCTCTAAAATTAATTCTAATAAATTTAGTAAATTGCAATTAAGAATCCTCCAATTAATAAATATGGAATCAAGTAAATAATCCATAGATTATTAATATATTATTCTTATTGTAAATAGTATACGTGCTCCGCATTCATAGGGGGTAGTGTGTGGCGGGGGCAGGGGGCAAGAGTCGGTCTTACTATCGAGGTGCGCCAATAGAGGTTTCGAGAAGCATTAACATCACAAATAGCTGTTGTCACCCTAAGAATTAACTAGGGGATCAAAAACGTCGACACGATCTCGAAGAAAACGAGGTGCGTCAAAAGCCAGACCCTCAGCGGGCATCCCCTTTAATTACGCTGGCGAGCTATTGACGTGCCGCAAATGCGTTCGTACCTTTGTTAATAAAATTGGGTAAAAAAGTACTTTAGAGCGCATCAGAGGGAAGGGAAGCGAAATCCTCAAATAATATAGCATGCTTGTTTAGTTAAACTGTCGACATATATTAAATCGAAAAATAAATTAACATTAGGCTCATTTCAAAGACTGCCTACCTAACTACTGATTTTCTTGTCAGTCCTTCTAAGTTGAATTTATATTCCGAACCGACGTTAGCGTTACTTTCATTATAATTCTGTAAAATGACGATAACTGAAAGGAACAAAAAATGTTCCATTCTATCAGGTAATGTCATATATGCATTCAGTTTAAAGAATCCATAAATCTATTTAACCTAGACTAATAGAAGTTCCTCAAAGCCAAATAAAATCTGAAGGCGATATCGGTTCACTTGAATAGTGAATAGGTGGGACTGAAAAGGGATGAATAAAGGATCGAGGCTTCAATGCATTTCATTGTAATGTCGATTTTATATCGTTCTATTCATTTCAAATCCTGTATACTTCTATTTCTATCGTTTTGAAATCAGCTGTTGTTTGGTAATGATGATGAGGGTAATTAAATATATTATGTACTAGCTATCCGCCCGCGGCTTTGCTCTCGTTTTAGGTTAGTCGTCAGGTGTTAGGTAAAAAAAGTAGCCTATGTCCGTCCTTAATTGGAGTTCAAGTTTTCAAAATTCAAAGTTTAAAATATATCCTGAAAGTCGACTAGCACAAACTACAAGCTTTTCTACCATCTGTATAAACAATGCAACATTATCAAACAACCCTAGTCCAACAGATCTGCATGGGATAAGAATGCAAAGAAAGCTTATTAAGCGCATGTTTAACAAACAAATGTTAACGTTCTTCGCTCATAAAACATTCATAATGTGTTCATATTTCCATACATTACATACTTACATACATATCTTAGTTTTAAGTTTGCTGATTTCATGCAAAACACACAAGAATTCACGAATTCAAAATTACACTTTGTATAATCGATGTAGGTTATACTTATGTATATCGAGATCTTGATTCGAACAAATATTTTTTCGTCATTTAACGCCAAACTGTCAGCGGCAAAAAAATAACTTTTCTCTGCTTAACCAATTCCGCTTTATAACAAAAAAGTTATGTTATGAAATAATTTAATTAAATTAAAATTACTTTATAATACACAAAAAAATCAGACGTTACCGTTGACGGTATCTGGTTATGAAAGGTACTAACTAAGTATAGCATCAACTTACAATGGAATGTATAAACCGTATTTCTTAGTAAGCAACATGTAATGTTTTAATTAAGCATTTAAATAATCTGCAACAAAGATCCTTACTAATATTATAATGGTGAAAATTTGTATATATTGATGTTTGTTACACTTTCACTCAAAAACTACTGAATAGATTTTAATGAAAATTTACAATAATATAGCTTATACATCAGAATAACATACAGGTTATAAATTATAAATATATTTGATGAGATGCCTTCGCTCGGATGATTTAAATAAAACTAAATTAATACGGTTTATCATTTACTTTTCATATTATTTTTTATAAACGCTGTGATAATCAATCATCTATGTTTTCTATTTAGGTGGTGAAAACTAACAATAAATATTCTTTACACCCGTAAACGTCAAACATGGCCGCCCTGTCATGTCATTGAATTTCATGGATTCAATATCGAATATCTCGATTATGTACATACATATATTTATATATGGTCGAACAAAAATTATAATTTTTTTAATGATCTATAATTGTGTATAGGTTTCGATCGGGTCTATCGTAGATCTGCACGAAATTATTACTAAAGATTTTGGGAATATTACCTGACAACCAACTTCTAAAATGCGATCAAGGCCGCCGCGGTCGAAACCTAGTCTTCAATATCTGAGTCGTACATTAGATCGAAAATGTATTTTTCACTGTCAGAGTTACACTTGAATAATGAGATGTCACGAGATTTGATAAACTAGAAACGTTTGAAAGTGTTTGAATCGAAAGATCTCGAGAGGAAATGAGTTTTGACTCAAGGGATATAAAAGGTCGTTTAAATTTACATACATATATACGTTTAGGAGGTGACTTGCAGTTTTTGACAGTAGGATTTGCAGAAGAAAAAGGCGATGTGAAAATTATGAGAATAATTATTATATATTATACGAGCAACCAGTCTTGGATTTGTATGGGTGGAAGAGGAATTTTATACCATTTTGTTATAAAATATATATTATCCTACTAGGTTCAAGAGTAAATTTTAGAGGTTAAAATCATCAAAAGGGGTTAAAGTCCAGCCGTTAAGGGGAAGTTCAGTGGCTTACGTACAGAACCGGGAATGGTATATCTCATCGCGAATATTATTCAGAACTCCAGCGTTTTTTTTAATTATTATATTTTTGGGAGCCTGCATTTTACATTATAGATACTTTTATTTATCTCGGTCACGACATACTGTAATTGTGCTAACAAGAAAAATATCAGATGCTCTAATATTAAACTACGTTACGTTATTTACGTTCTATGTTTTTAATATAATATATGACGAACATTTAAATGTTATTTAAACATCATAAATTATGTTTTTCATGCATTCAGAAAAGCAAACTGATAATTTCAATAGTGTTTTTGAATACATCGTTTACAGTTCACAATAATAGCAATGAAGTTAAAAAAGGCATTATAAATAAGTTTGTAGAGATTAAATAAAGAAATTCATGTACATACATATATATACTTATATATTAGAAGGTAAGTAATTCAATATACCACAAAGATAGTACGTAGGTAGTGTACCCACCACACGTTTTCGTATGTGGTTTCAAGATTTAGCGCCAAGATTTCAAGAGCCGCGGAGTCCAAAATCTTCGTATCATAAACAAAGAAGACCCAGCAGTTAAACGAATACAGGCTGGTGATACTATCTTACAATTTATGTTTATGTTCATTACGTCGATACGAGTGATGTAATGATATCTATAATTCCGACTGTTCTTTTCTCTTGTTAAGAATAGTTATGTTAGCTCTGTTAAATAAATCCTTGCAATGTCCAGCAATTTCATAAAATAGCAATTTTTAGATTACTTGGTGGTAGGGCTTTGTGCAAGTCAGTCTGGGAGGTATCACGGACTCACCAAATATTCTACCACCAATCAGCAGTACTCAATATTGTTGTGTTCCAATTTGAAGGCTAAGTGAACCAGTGTAACTACAGGCACAAGTGACATAACATGTTAGTTCCCAAGGTTGGTGGCGCATTGGTGATGTAAGGATTGGTATATGTCTTACAGCGCCATTGTCTATGGGCGGCGGTTACCACTTATCATCAGGTGGCCCATTTGCTAGTCCGCCTACCTATATCATAAAAAAAATTGTCATCTTCGAGATTATTACTATAATATATCCAAAGTTTTGTTACTTTTTCGCCAAGTTAAGTGTGCAATATCGTGAGTTATAATAAATTAAAGACGATAATAACCTTCGCTACTAGCAGGCCTGTCTAGAATAGGATATCCAATTTAGTTTATATTAAAAACGATATTTTTAAAGCGATAGAAATAGCAGTCTAGGAATCAGTGAGCTGCCGCTGTGGAGTAGTCTGACAATATTTGTTCTGACATTGATAAATTTCGCTTTGTATTTTATACCGAAGCTACTAAAGCCTGCTCTGGATTTGGATGTTTGTTTATTGATGTATGTTCTGTTGCTGAACAAATTCGTCTTGAATGACCTGATTTATTGTGTTATTAAAAAGAAATGATTTAAAAATATGTTTATTTTCCCTCGCAATGCTTATTATAAAATGCTTATGACTTCTTTTTATTTTATTTAATTCATGGGTAATATCCTAACTTTGGTAATTTTCTGAAAAGTATACCAATTATATCAGTAAACAAATCGCTATATTGGAAAAGCAGTTAAGACAATGATAATTATGCAAACATTATGTATATTAAGATAACCTCGTAATATTTTGAGTTCGTTGAATTTCTTGATTAACAAAAGGATATTTTAGTATGGGAAATATTATATTTATTCGATTTGTCTGTTTTTATTTGTAGTTATTGTCACCTTTTGAATTTGTTTATAGTTAGTATAACACGAGCACACACTGTGAAATTTCAAGTCAAATATATATATCGGCCGAGTCAATTCCAAAATTGAGCTTGAGTAAATGAATACAAGACAACATACATACATACATTGGTCAAGCCTTAACCAGCATAAGCGTAGCCAAATAGATACGAGTTGAGCGTTACATTGTACTCGTTGGGCAAGCCTCAGCCGATGCGAGCATAGCCAAACTGATACAAGCAATTTGTAAAGAAACACCGCTTCGAAGCGTTAAAAGTCGTAGTCTGTGGCAAGGTTCACATACCGAATCACATATGTGTTGGTGCTCGCCTGTACTGTTCGGCTATATGGAACAGCGCTTCTTCGCTTTAGCAAGCTCGAACCAATATTCCAACTTTATATTAGAAGTGGTGCACGCTCTCCGCACTTCTGCAATGTTCAAAGTTATATCTTTATAAGTGCGAGCATTGCAATGTTCATTTTGATGTATTTATTGATGTAATACTCGTTTATGAGTTTCATTACACGAAAATGCTCTTAGTGAATATCCTGTATAAGGCGAATCGAGATTTTTATATCTATACATAGTATCTACTATATATACGTACGCGTTTGTTTCTATCAGGTAATTATGACTAGCAATCAATTCCCGACTTTGCATGGGCTGCAATTTAGTAACAATAAGTGCTAAAGAAGATCCCTTTGCAAAAATAAAAGTTGTATTTTTTGTAACATGTTCCTAACTCAAGGAGGTTACACTATGCTTGTATCAGTCAGCAGGGATTAATCCATTATTTTTTACCAATATTTTCATACAAAAATACTATTGCAATTTCCGAAGTTTCCGGTGGATTTTTCAAAAGTCGTTCTATAGTGTTGATTTTCATACGGAAAATATTATTTAGATAAATGTTAGTTGCGTTACCTTAAAATAATATTTAAATTGTATTTCAATATCAAAATAGATAATTTACGAAAACGATTGAATGCAACGAAGTTCGCGAATGTTTGCGAGGAGTCGTGCATACTTGTTAACGTACTCGTATCCAATGCAAATATTCAGTCATTCAGTCAACCTATCAATTACCTAAACCTACCAAATAGAACGAAATGGATCGAATGTTTAATGATGCATGTAGAATATGCGTTTGTAAACTTGTTAATTTTCCCCATTCGAAGTTAAATAGAGAATCAATACCCATTTCCATAACTATCTCGATGGTTTGGTAATGGTTTAGCTTACATGGCGGCAGGTGCCAAGATTCCGGGCCCAAAACTCGGGTTAGGCTAATAAAATTGATCGGCTTTTCCATCGAGAAATTATGAATCTGGAGTTAGGAAATTGGTATTATACACTTCCAAACCTCGGAGAACACGTAGGCTCAATCTTTATTTTAATCTTCTTCTTATTTACATGTTTAAAAAGGAATCATATGTGAGTTTAAATATCTAATGAAATAATATAATATTTAGTTTTGTCCACACAGCTTAACTAAAGCAAATTTTGCGAAGCGCATCCAATCGTGCACGTAAACGCTTCAAGCGTATAAAGGGGAACCAGCCTTAAAGCAAAAGCATTCCTAAGGAGAGTTGGCGTCAGACAGGCGGTCGGCTGTAAAAGTCTACCAAATTCTTTCCTTGCAGTTTAAGCACTGAATCGATCATAAATAAGTGGGTCAAGGCTGACCGAATTATTATTCATTTGAAAGCTCACGATTATTACGAGTTGCATAGCGAGTTGCATAGGCATTAAAAAGTGCCTAGTATAATTATGCCTTGACAAGAAGCGTTATTTTTATTAATATTTTTAAACCATAATAAAACAGATTTGCACACACTGTTTGGTCCTTTCTTAATCGACTGCGATTCGGATTATGTAACGGATAAACACAATTAAGGACGCTAAAACTCAGCGCTCATTGGTTGTGTTCTATTCATTGTGCAGTGTTAATATGAGAAACAGTGCCTCAGTGCTTATTTTTGATGTGGCACATCTATTGGTGAGCCTCGGGTTGAGATCAATTTGTACGCCGCGACGGCATGATGACTCCTGAATCCTAACCGCCGCCACTCTCTACTTTTATAATAAGAACCAAAGTATATTTAATTTATTCGAAACAAATCTCTGTGTTTCAATATTGTATCTTCATATTTATTTATTACTTTTCATTCATTATGAAGTCTTTTAATAACCAAAAAATTCAATGTTTCACTTTCATCATCTGCCGAGCGTTCAGTGATAGCAACATTTAAAAAAGTATATTCTAGTCCAGCAAAGTTTCTTAAGATGACTGGATGTACAGATTCTTTTACCGAGGTAACTTATAAGTTCCCCCGGGCCAGATTCCATTAAACCTCTCGAGTTCAGTTTGAGTACACATTTAAAGTCGAATGGATTTTATCTTGATTTATTTCGCAAGTGCGAGAGTCGTAACCGCTGATGTGACATACCGATAGCGTGATCACAGCTTATATTACCGGGTGATCTGAGCTCAGATCTTCGTTTTGACTTGGAGTTATGGAAATCCCTTTATTTGAATTTACCAGCGGACGGTTAAGAGTTTGTTTCAAGTTGATAATAATAAAATACATCTTTTTTTGTTCCGTTTCTATAGATACATAACTTTGCTTTGTTTTAATTGTTAGTTTATTACACGCTTATCTTTATCTCGGTTTAAGTTTTTATATAAAGAGTTAAAAAAATGGAAATACAGTGGAATCCGTTTATAATGACATCGAAGGGAATTGACAAACACGTCATAATAATCGAACGTCATACAAAGCGTTTCGTGAAAAAAAAATTTAGTATAAAATATACATATATATTTTGCACGTAATAAGTACATACGAAACATGTATGTATGTACTATATTTTTTATATTTTAATGTAAGTAGTCTGTAATTTTTGTCTGCTTTTGTTTTTTTCATTTTTTTTTGTAATAACAGTCTCTAATACTATTGTGTATAGAAGACATAGCCATGGTCAAATTATCATTTTCAATATTGCTATGAACAAATCTGCAGACGACCTTTGAGTGACAATTACTTACTCAGATTAAAAACAATGAGCCAGGTGCCGAACGTCGCCGGGAACATTAACGAAGGTGTAAAGAATCATCACAGTCAGTCACTATAACCGGACACAATTTATTAAAAATGGGTCATAATGAGCGAACTGTCATTATAAGGAAAGTCATTATATCCGACTTTTACAAAGCATTTTATATGAGAACCAAACTTCATGGTGTAAGTACGTCACAATAAACGGTTGGTCAATATAGGCGGAGTCATTATAATCGGATACTACTGTACATTTAAAGTGACGATATAATTTAATATAAGGACGATATAAAACATTTGAAAAAGTAAGAAACGAAATATACGAACTTCTAAAAAAATTGATTTTAGTTTAGTACGTATTCCTTCACTAGATTTAACACCATTCACTTGCTTCAATATTCGATAAATTGAGACCTGAATATTTACTAGAAAACTGCTAAGAAGTCACATCATAAGGTTACCACCATTTCCATAGCAAATGGTCACGTCTGTCCGGATCATTTATATTGTAAGACCACGCCATATTATCACTGTAAAAAACATGAACTCCAATTGGTAGTATAACGCCATCTTTATATTAAATGTTCTACCAGCTGAAGTTCTTACATAACTGCCTCTCAATGACGTCATCACACGTTGACTTGTCGTCGTAACGTGACACTGCAGATTGCGTCCTATTTTTCTTTCCAATGTCGGCGATTCATTACTCAAGTGTTATATCGGTTGACAGTTGCAAATATGTTTTCTTCGAAATAGCTCGATTGTCTATTTCATGACGCAATAGAAATCGCGCGATGAAAGTTTGCGTAGTAAAGTATCGTATCGTATCTTTGAATGCGTAGTAATAAAATCACTATATAATGTTAGGACGTACTTGTATCACGTACGTATATCAATTTTATTTTCGTCACGTCTTCGAGAATAACTGTTTAAATTTCAGTTTTATTTTCTTCGACATACTTTTTTTCATTTTAAATTGAATATACATGTACAGTACATACTGTACATACTGCTGGACAAAGGTCTTCTCTCCTTTGAGGAGAACTCTTGGATCTTATTTGACCACGCTGCTCCAATACGGGTTGATACACATTATCGGCTACAGTGAAGAGCCGAGATGGCCCAGTGGTAAGAACGCGTGCATTTTAACCGATAATTGCGATTGAAACCCAGGTAAGCACCACTGAATTTTCATGTGCCTGATTTGTGTATATAATTAATCTCGTGCTCAGCGGTTAAGGTAAACATCGGAAGGAAACTTGCATGTGTCTTATATCAAAGATATTCTGCCATATATACCATAGTGTATCCACCATGTATATATATATATGAGAAGAAACCGTCGCCCAGCTGTGAGAAATTTACAGGCTGTTTCTGTGAATACACATTTGACAGATTTTAATTTGATACATGCAGATTTTCCCATTATCAAATATCTACAGTTATATATATAGAGTGGAGACCGCATCTCGGCAAACGTAGTGTAGGACGTCCTCAGGCACGGTGGAATGACGATTTGCGCAAGACGGCTGGCAGGAGCTGGTTGCGAGTTGCCGAAGAAAGACCACAGTGGCGTGCATTTGGAGAGGCCTATGTCCAGCAAATGAGACAGCTGATGGACAAATATGGGCTGATGATGTGATATAATAAACTGATATTAGTGCAGGCAGGCATTTCCATCGGAGACCAGCTGTGCAGGAGATCAAGGATATGCGTAATTATGTATTCTATATTTCTTCACTGTCACAATTAGATTGGGTGGTCAATTAGACCAGAGATAACTGAAGAATATATACATATAACTTAAAAACTTTAGGCGGCTTTTGAGATTTTTTTTTGAGAAAACTCGTACAAATTTTATTACCCTGATCTGGGACTTATATTCAGGATCTTCAGCATTCAAAGCTAGACATTGGATCAACGAGGTACTCCGATCGATACACACTGCTAGGGCTATTATTTATATAGTGGACTTTCCTATAGACATTTTGGAAAGCCACATGTCCCCAAAACTGATGTAGTACATAGTGTTCTCATAAAAGAACGATATATTTATACAAATGTACAAATTACTTGGCAAAAGAAATTGGGATAAATATAAGGCAGTTACTGCTTGCCAGAAAGTTAATTAAAGATACAAAGATATATTATGATGAAAACATAGCGATTTACTTAATTTCGTAATCGAAAGAGATGAATTACAATCATTTCGAACAAAATAATTTCATGAAGAGTTGGAGCAAATTATGGAACATGTTGATCTTATTTTGAGGATTAATGTTTTTAATTTGTACTTGGCGGTAAAAAAGCTCCGTGAGGAAACCTGCATAATTTGAATAAAAATCTGCCATATTATGTGTAATGCAGCTTTGTAACAAAACTTCCAGCTTCGGGCCTTAAGGGGTTATGAGGCCTTTGTTTGTCATTGGGAAAGTTTTTTTTTTGTTAATGATTTATTTTATTGCGGACTTTTTCTTCAAGAAAAGGCCACTCTCATAGTGCTTGTTTGCAACCACTTAATACATTGCTTAACTACATCTATTCTTAAAAAGACACTAATTTTGTACAAAGCCTGCGCTGGTCTGATGTCTGTGTCAGCGAGGACACTATTACATGCCCCCCTCCCCAGCCCGCATAATTGATTAAGCGTAAAAAAGATATTCTATCAGCCGCGTTCTAAGCACACTCCGTTATTACATGGTACGTGTCTTCTATGATGTTACATATACTGCAATTAGGTGAAGGTGTTTTACCCATAAGAAAACCAAAGTTATTTAATGGATTGTGACTGGAACAAAGTCAAAGAGCTGTGACAATAGAAGACCTGTTCATATTGGCATTCAAATTAAATATAAATTTACTTGGTATTAGAGTTAGTGCCTCGGTAGATACCGCTAACTCATTAGATATTCTACCGCTGAACAATAAAACCTAGTATTTTTATATTCCGAGTTGAAGTGCGAGTCAGTGGAACTGCAGGCACAAGGGACATCATACATCTCAGCGTCCAAGGTTGGTGGCGTATTGGCGTGATGTAAGGAATGGTTAATATTTCTTATAGCACCAATGTCTATGGGCAGAGGTGACCAATTTATTCACCTGTTGGTGGCTCATTTACCTGTTTGCCAACCCAGTACATAAAAGAAATAAAGAAACCTGTTTATATACAAAATTTCGTACATATGCCATTGGCCGTCGAAGAGTGCCTCCGTTTGGAGAATATCATACACTGCAATAATTATAAAATATGTAATTTACATAAAATGTATACCGTTATATTTATATCTCGCGAGATTGTGAGCTGTCAATTATTATTTACATTTTTGTTAGCTAGATAGTCAAGTTTCGGTAGTTCCCGACTAGAAAATAGACTTTTAAAAAATTAATAGAATTTATTTAAAAATTAAATTCAATTAAACAAATGACAACTTAATTCTAGAATGAAGACATGTGGCAGAATTGGATCCCAATCATGTACTGAATCATTAAGCTTAAAATTATACAATATTAATTTTGAAGGAATCAGCAAGTTCACTGGAAATTCACGGAAGGTCTGGTTTCCAGAGATTCCTTAGTTGCCAGAAACTGTGTACTGCGCAACATAACTAGATTATAAAATCAATTAGTATGCAAGTTATTACTCATAGGATAGTAGTAGTTTTATTTGAGTATAACGATCATTTGGAAGTACATAATACTAATAGGGAAATTTTAACAACTACTAGACCTATTTTATATGCAAAAGGCGTAAGCGACATATTTTTAGAACATAAACAATTATTTATGCAATTATTAATAATAAAACTGATTTCAGGTACTGGATGGTGGATAACATTTAGATTCTCCTTCATTTTAAGGTA
This sequence comes from Vanessa atalanta, assembly GCF_905147765.1. Classification (NCBI taxonomy): domain Eukaryota; kingdom Metazoa; phylum Arthropoda; class Insecta; order Lepidoptera; family Nymphalidae; genus Vanessa; species Vanessa atalanta. The sequence goes on along the minus strand of NC_061892.1, from coordinate 4,822,325 downwards.
AGGTTTTTAGAATTTACATTATGATTTTATATACATTTGCGTCTGAAGACATATTTAATTCTTAAAAAAAAAGAATGACGTAACATTTATTATAGGTATGACTAAATAATTTTAAAATCTGTGCCCACATGGCACAAATGAAAGCCAAAACAAAAAAAAAAATCTAATTTTGAAATCAAGAAACCAAAGATTTTATGATTAGTGTTCCTAGATTATGGAACTACCCGACCCTATTTAATAAAAAAATTTTTTGCGGTTGACAACTTTGTCTCTAGATACTGCCACTGGACGAAGTATAGCACTTCTCAGTTCTCTTATATATCTAATTAATAATGTCCCTTGCGCCTGGAATTAAAACGCGTCACTGACATCAAACCCCAATGTCAAGTAGTCATGTTTAGGTAGAATAACAGATATAGTATTCATCCACATGGATACAAACTAAGGTCATACATAAGGTCACACCAACCCATTAGAAGTAATAATAATGAAGTAAATTTATTATTTTAACGTTTGACACTTTTCTTACTACTGTTACCAAATAAAATAAAATAAAAACGCTTGAGAAACAGGTAAGAAAAATACACTGAACAGTTTTCTCTTTGCTCTAAATTCATATTATATAAAATTATACGGATTAATGTCAATAGATAGATAGATTCGATAACTACTTGACTCACATCTTAAAACTGTTATCCAACGACATTATAGTATGTTAATAATATCACTTTGCAAAGGCGTAAAAAGAGGCCAACTTGAAATTTAATTTAATTAAAATTTAATATTAAAAAACTTTTTAATATTAAAAAGATTATTTTTAAAGAAAGGTTTAAAATTTAATGCAGATGTAATCTTTGTTCCTTTATTTTCCCTGATATTGTTTGTTAAACATTTTGTGTACATGAAAGGGAGGCAAATATAAAAGCGAATCTTAAGACAGGTTTTAAGATAATGAGTGCCCCAATTTTAGTGAAATTACAACGTATTTTACGATAAAAGGAGTGAAACTACGTAAATACACAGCGCTTCTTTTATATTTACACATTGGGGACATAATAAAAAGAGAGTTTTAAATGAAATTAATGCTCTTTTGTTACATTTTTCTCGGAATGGATTATATTTTTAAAATGTTTTCGTGAATATTCTCAGTAGTTGAATTAATTAAAATTTTTATTCAAAATAGACGTTCGTGATTTAAATTGGAAGGTTTCTTTTTCGTTGATTGATTATCTAACTTTCCTTACTGATTAATTTCACTAGTGACTAGATTATCAGGCGCTAAATCCAGAAGATATTTTCAAGAAGTTCTCAGTATTTGCCCGGTGTAAGAAGTTGGCAGAATTATATTATTTTGTCCCGGATAGCACTTAGAAGGGCAGATCAAGAACATAACCTAAAAATAAAATGGAGTGTACCTTTACCATTTTGATTTTAATATATCTTATATAGTTGAATCTTGAGATTTTGATATAGAATTTCAATCCGAAGGACTTCAAGATTGTCTTCAATATAACGAGCGATAATTTAACAACGTGAAAATATCTTCTTAATCTATACAATTTTTGTTTAACGTATTATTTTCTTTCTTTTTAGCCTTACATCTAATGAATATTTCATCGAGTTTGTAAAGCGAAAGTATATTTTGATGTTATTTCTGATGTACTCGCTGCTCCGAGGACAGGCAGTTTTAAAGATATGACTATGAGACAGGCGACGTGCGCCTTGACACATTTTCCTCTCATGAATATATGTCGCTTGTATTCGGATAATGATATTATGTAGCTGTATATGCGTGGACTTTTAATGTCGAGCAATATATATCTAGTCCTTTGATAAAATCCTATGAATGTCCTTATTGGATTAAAAGCGTTATTCTGAATATGTCTAAAACTCAACTATATTTTACTAGCCCAATTGGTATTTACAATAAAAATGTAATAAAATAAACTTTGTGGTTTTGAAATTTGAATCTCATTAAGAAGAAGAAAATCAGTTAAAAAATATTTATTTGTAATTTAAAGTCGATTTAAAAAAAAAATTGTTTTAAGAATATTATCATTATAACTTTATTGCACTTAGTGAGATCTTCTTAATAAATTCAACTAGTTGTTTTATTTTCATTGTCTTCGTCTTCTTTCGCGTCTCCTTATTATTCTTTCACGAAGGTACAAGTTTAATATTATCTGGCGTCTCGTTGTCATTACTTTATTAAGACAAAGATTTATACGTCTGTCTAAAGAACATACGTCATACTAGAAATTACATTAGAATTCTGAACCTTTACATTTAGAGTTTTCTTATTTTAATTAAAATAGTATTACAAATAAAATATTATTAATGACTTAATATTTCGTTGTAAGAGATATTAAAATGAAGATTTATTAAAAAAATTCTTGAAAATATTCTTGGAAACTCAAAGACGACCTCGGAAACCTGATATCACTAATGATTTTGTTGAAATACCTAACAGGGTTAACAGAAAATAAATTAGATATAAAACTCGAGCTATGAGTAGGAACTGAACGTAGGAGCAAATCCTTTGAATGTAGCCTGTCATTGTTATTGTCACAAAGGAGTTTGAATTTCATCTACAAATAGAATTATTGTGCGATTTGAGAGTACCCGAATGACAAATTTTAATAAACACATATGTCACCGTAAAATTGTAAATACCGTTAGATTATAATCTATCTTCAGATAGATTGCAAATATTTAACATAATGCATACAATTTAACGCATTATTTTTTGGTAGATTATAATCTAATATAAAAGTGCGTTATTTCAATTGAATTGTAAACACTAACCTAACCGATATATCATATCTATCTATATTTTGACGTTTTATTTTGAGTTAAATCACCGTTCACAATATTTCGGCAGATTACAATCTCGCAATAGGTTATAATCTAACCCTATTTACATTTCTACGGGGATATATATATTATATAAGACAATATATAATTTTTTTAATGACGCACTCGTATTTTTTGAATGTTGAATGATTTTATTTAAATTTCTGTTATATATTGGCATGTCCATAAGCATTTCCAACCTCCTTGCATAGTCAATGGAACTATGTAAGGGACCACCAAGTGAGTTATGTCCCTTGAGCCAGAAGTTATATTAGCTTACTTACCCTTCAAAACGGAATACAACTATACCTACTAAGTTAAGTAAATGAGTGAGGTACCTATCCACAACTTGTTCAAATTAAATTAAGGAAGGAAGGAAGGCCTTTTTTAGGGTTCTGTACCCAAAGGGTATAAACGGGACCCTATTACGTCTGTCTGTCACCAGACTGTATCTCAATAACCGCGATAGCTAGACAGTTGAAATTTACATTTTCAACAGAAATTCATAATTTCACAAATTATGAATTTCTGTTGCCGCTATAACAAAAAGTACTAAAAACAAAATAAAATAAATATTTAAGGGGCGCTCCCATACAACAAACGCGATTTTTTGCCCTTTTTTAAGGCGGGCTCCCATACAAAAAACGCCATTATTTGCTCTATATCAAGATAGGCACTTCAATATTCACGAAATACTTAATTGTATTTATAATAAAATAAATAAAAAATAAACAATAAGTAAAATGTCACGGAACCCTTCGTGCGCAAATCTGACTCGCACTTGGCCGGTTTTTTATTGTTATTAATGTAAAGAATGGAAAAAATAAATAAACAACACAACAAAATTTATCCAATACTCACACTAGGTGTTCCTTTATCGTGGGTGTCTATTTACAATTTGAGAATTTTGTTTATTGTTGAAGCTCCATTTTATATTGGACAAACAACCCATCATAAATCAATAAACATCATATAAAATATATAAGACATAGTTTATGTAACATAGGCTATGTTACACCTCATAAAGTTAAACTCAAAGTCGAAAATCTTTATTCAATGTAGAAGTGATTACACTTGCTTATTGATAGTCAAAAATCTACCACCGGTTCGGAAATTAACACCTCGGACCAGAGAAGAACCGGCGAAAGAAACTCAGCGGGATATATTTTTTTTTAAATATCATTTCCACAAATATAGTTCATGTATAATAACAATAAACACATTTTCATTATTTCAAACAGCCTGGAGGCGATCATCTCATTCCCATGGTGTGCAATTAACTAAAAAGTAATTAGTGTTATAATATCCTTTCGCACACAAACGCTCTTTAACGATTCTATTAAATTTTAAAATTGAATATTATTGAACGTTTTCTGGGATCCTGTTACGTATACATTGCCCCAAAAAAGAGTTACTAACCCTGTGTAATCGGGTACTTGAAGTAACATGTTTATTCTTGTTCCTAGTATTAATATAATATAGTTAATACATGTCCATAGACGTGCTGTCTGTAGTGCTTTTATTAATTCAATTTATGTTACTTTAATGTATATATATGTTTTTTTATGTCAGGAATCATAAATTAAATTTAAATTGCAAATTGGTGATAAAAGGATTGCGTTGAAACAACGACAATCGTCTATCAAATTTTATTGGACACAATAGAATGAGGTGATTAAAATTTTGATTTCAGATGTCGGAACGAGAATATATATATCTATTTTGTCATTATTAGTTGTAAATTCCTTTCGAAGGAGTTTCGATACACTAGCCGTTGATTTGTTAACATGATATTAGTGGCGCTTAGCTGTTCCCGCCATCAAATTGCACCTGTTACAAGCGGGTTATGCATTTCCCAATTAATTTCCGACTTAGCCGACGACGCGAATTCGATGCGTCCGCTTCATGATAATGGGAACTGTAGTCATCCCGAAATATGTCAAGCATTATGTTTAAATAATTCGAGTGAAACCGGATTATATAATGAAATAAAATTTAGAATATTTATATTTTGAAATATCAAGCTGTTTAAAATTTATTTTCGTGATTATCAAGAAATTCAAATTCTCGAATTAATAAGGTAAGAAGTAATTGCTTTCGAAAAATGAAAGGAATAAAAATTAAAAAAATATAAAAATAATAGTTGCTTAAAAAGTATTGTTTATATTATACGTAGAACGTTAAAAAAAATAGGGTTTAACTTCAGAAATTGCGCGCTCATATAAAAATAATAATTGTTTAAAAATATTGGTTATATTATACAACGTTAAAAAAAATTAGGACATGACGTATCATAGGACAGTGTTCCATAGTAATTGTCAGGGCGCCACGGTAGCGTATACGAAAGCGATCCTGTTGCGCCGGCTGAAAAGTCGGAGAGAGTATTGTTGGTTTTTTAATGGGTATTCCGGTGTACTAGGGCACACTAGATCGTCCTGGGTCGGCGAGTACCACATACCTACTACTACCTTCTACAACATACTTTACGTGGGAAATCGCGATATGCGTTTTCCCGGCGAGGAAAAATAAAAAGGGGTTCCATACTATAATGGGGATTGTCATTTGTACATGCATATTATAAAAAAAAAATTAAGGTACATATCATCAAAAATATATCTAATTCAATCCAGATTTGTTAAATCTAAAAGATCATCATAAGAATAATTAAAAATCTGTTTAAGTTTGTGCCAATGATGCCCTTACTCTCAATACAAAATATGGAACGCCTTTGAAAAAACAAGTTATCCTATGAGGGTCCTGTTTTTTACTTTTGATGTAATCCTAAAAACAAATTGAAATCCATCCAAAAAGGCAGACATAACTGTCAAACTTGTAACTTCCCTTGGATTCAACACTTAGGGTTAGAAAAATAAAATAAAAGTAATCAATACAATCCTGTTAGTTTTTTCAGTGTGTTTTATTGGTATTGTTTTAGGCTTTTATTACAGCTGTTATCTTTTCTCTTTTATTAGAAAGGCTAAAATTTTATTGTTACAGCCTGTTATCCGACCGACCATTGCGCATAGAATTTTTTTTTGGCAGATAATTTGAAATCTGTGATATCTCTTAATATATTGTAAGATGACATTTGTGATAGCTCGGCTAATATACGTGATTTGAATGTATACATATACCCTGTTTGCTATTGCTGAATGCTTAAGATTACCACCATTAAAAAAATAAAATTTAGAATTGCATAGTTAGTTCCAGAAAGTACGCCCTATATACAAATAAATTTTACTTCTCTATAAAAGTTGCATAGATATTAGAGATACTTGAAAATTATTGTTGACTATGCCTCTAACCGAACCGGAAAACGCAGCGCGCGCTGGTCCCCCTACAAGGTGGACTGACGATCTTGTGAGCGTGAAGTTACTGGATGCGGGTAGCGCAAGTCCGGCAGTCTTCCGACAGAGATGATGATACTTCATCTTGTTTTCATAAAAAGTGAGGTATATGTACACCAATTTATAAATACATATATATCCTGTTAATATCCTACTACTAGGTTAAGAAGTCCTCATGTTGAGGAGACTGTTTGAAGCTTATTTTTTCGATGACTACAGATTTTAATTCGACATATTTTTTCTCACAGATTTCCTCTAGTATTATCCTTCACCGCCGAGCATGAAATTAATTAAATTTCGGCGATACTTTCTAGGGTTTAAACCAGCAATCTTCTGTTAAAATCCACGTGATCTCACCACTGGTTCATATCAGCTCTTATATTTTTATACTAGCTGACATTTACTAATTATTGAAGAGGTGTCCCGATTTTATAAATTGGAACATGACTATTATTTTAGTCTCATAGTATACACAGGTTTTAAATCACATGGAATACGAAAATCTAAGATTTATTTTAAGGTAACAAATAAAACAACTCAAGATAAACAAATGAAAGTCAACATACGATACTTTTTACATAAGAATAAAATTTTCTAGCATGTTCAACTCAAGCGTATAACACTTCTACAGTTTTTCTTTTCTTTGAGGAGTACGTAATATGAGAGCAAATATCGCATTACTTGTGAAATATGTTGGATAATCCGGCTTCAGTATTTCGTACTATTGAAGTCATTTGATATTATTGTTTTCTAGACAAATAGGGATCGGATTTTGTAATACTTTGTTGAAACATCGTAAACGTAGTTTTTTTTTCTTATTACACATACATATACATATATACACATACAAATGTGTACTCGTACATGTATTTCAGTTTGACTTCAAAAGTTCTTATTTAAATTATTAAACCAAGTTAGAGAGTACTTATTTTTATTAAGTAAATTTTATTTGATGTAATAACAATTAATGAACTCTTGTAATCTAATTATATAGATTCTTATGTCACCGATGTTCGTATGGTATTCTCTAGACTGACACACAAGATCAGTGTTAATCTTTGGGTCATAATATGCTCCCGAGTATCAACGTAAGCCGAGTGATCTTTCTTTTTGTGTCGATATATATAATATGGTGTGACTTTTTCTTTCCTTAATATATTATTCTATTGCGTATCACAAATAAAGTCATTTCACTTTAACGCAATATATATTGTGAATTAATTAGTAATAAGTCAATTAAATAAATTAATCATCCATACTAATATTATAAACGCGAAAGCAACTCTGTCTGTCTGTCTCGCTTTCACGCCAAAACTACTATGCCGATTTCAATTAAATTGGTACACAAATAGTCTAGAGCCTGAGAAAGGACATAGGCTACTTTATATTTGGGAAAAAGTGCTGTAACGGGTTGAAAAGGGGGATGAAAGGTTATAAGTTATTGAAAGTATTGGCATTTTTAGAACTAGAAGCATAACACTCATATTTTAGGCTGTACATTTGTAAACTAACATATCATGACACCCACTAGGGAGCGAATTTTGGAAATTATACCCCTAAAGGGGTAAAATAGCCGTTGAGAGTTTGTATAGAAATCCGCCATTTTTTAAGATAGAAACAAAAACTTTATTTTTGGAATAATGATGAAAAATGATTAAATACGTATTTAAGCGTTTCTTCTACCTCCGAAGGGTTGAAATAAGGATTGAAACTTTTTTATGAGTGTCAATCATTTTTAGAGTTAAAAACTTGAAACTTTATTTTTTCTCAGGTGCTGTTTTTAGATTTGTGCTCGGTTAAATGTGAATTTAAATAATACAATATAATGTAGTATTCTTAGATTATAATTCCTTTTTTTAATTATTGGCGTCCGGGGGATAAAGTATAATCCAATATACGTAAAAATTTCATCGGACACGTTGAATATTCATTATTTAATTAAAATTAGATCTACAAAATATTATAACATAACAAGAATACATAATAATTACTTTCTGGAATATATTTGTAATAAAAATTAAACGACAAATTATTAATTAATAGATATATTTACTGCCCGCATTACATGCCCCAGTTCGATTGACGCCTCCCAAAGTTATAATACGCGTCCATTAGTCCCGGTTCTATAACAAAAAATTCTCCCATATTTATGAAACGTTTGAAATCATAAACTGTACAAAGAAGTTCAACTTTTAAACCAGACCGCTGTTAAACACAGCGAGTAAGAATGATGGACTATTAAGTTATCATGATTTGGTACATAAATTTTCGACTGCGCCAAAGCCGGTTCGAATTTACAATATTCATGCGAATTTTGGCGTGATTCCAGAAGATATTTTACGGTTCAACATTGCTTTTTGTCGAACTCTGGTTCACGGTGAATGTATGAGCTACTAATAATTAGAGAGCGTGTAGCTGTATACCTTTGAAGCGATAAACTGCCGTATTTTAATACTAATTTCCGCCCGTGGCTTTTTGTCAGGGGGAAGGGCTCTTACCAAGAAATTAAACGAATACGTAACTTCATTTCAATAATGAACTTACGGTAATGATTATCTAAAATATGTGTTGTTTTATAATGTTATCGTTTGTACAAGCTTTTATTTTGCCTTGCTTAATCAATTAATGTAAACTTTACGAAACGATACCTAAGCGATACTATTTGATTCTTAATCCATTGACGTGTGTACGAAGTTAATATTAGACCAAAGCAACACACATATTGCTACCAAAATAGTTATCTAACAAGTGCACGTGCTTCATTGATAGCGTATGACTCATGCCTTTATATCGTCCAATAAGAGAATACAGACAAACAGAGATACGTTTATATAAATTTTTCGTAAATCACGAAAACTTTGACATATATGTGACTTCATTGAACTTTGTTGGACTTTGTCAAATGTCTGACGTTGACAGAATATCGTTCGTTGGACGCAACATAATACTGCAAAAAGTATACATATATTTTGTCGTATGATCTTGATTACTTTTTTATTTATAATATGTAGGCGGAGTGGCAAATTAGCCTGATGTTAAAGTCACGAACGTTACGACATTGGCGCTGTACCAATGCACCAGCAACCTTGAAAAGTAAGAGTTATGTATCTTGTGCCTGTTATTACACTGGCTGTAATACGTAATAGAACAGGAACACTAGACATATTGCAATAGGCTTAATTCTAGTAATATTTATTATTATCTTCAAATCAAAATATACTCAAAGAGGCTTATACAATAGAATCGTCGATTAAGAATTGTGAATTGAGAATTGTGTTAAATGTAAAGCTACCACCAGTTCTGAATGTAAACCGAGAAGAATCGGCAAAACAATCAGTAGTCTTTTCCAACAGTTGAAATACAACGTTATATTAATCAAATACGTAATAAATCAATTATCATTAGATGTACGTTTTTTTTCATCAATATAATCTAGTGTTGGATAAAGTGCTTTTTTATTAACATTTTTTTAATAAACGATATAAATACATGTATCAGCTAAGTAAAAATTTTGTGGATTTTTGTTAAAGAAACGATAACTTTCCATAGGAAGGATTTATTGACTTCACGGAGTCGGAAACTTGGCGTTATAATCCTATGTTAACTTCTCGTGTTTCTGCAATGAATTTCACTGATTCTATCAAAGTGATCGATGCTATTGTGAATAGAAATACATTGTGAATTTCCAATGTCAAAATACGCGCAAAATTTCTGAAAATGAAATGATGCCTTGCATATGGAAATCACATAGGCAGGAATATTAAATTATTAACGTATTTTTTTTTAAAAGTGATATAAATATTAAGCCGTTAATACTTTTACTAATATACTTTAAAAATATATATATATTTTACTGGTGTAACTTTCAGTAAAATATATGTACATTAATTAAATTTTCAACTACTGAGTTCATAATCATAAGTAAGAGCTATGTATGTAGTGTAAGTGTCAAAGTTCAACGAACTTGTGATTCAGATATTAACCTACGTGACATTTGTGAAATAATCTGCGCACTACTAAAAACTTTCAAGCCAAGTATGAATGAATTTACTAGATACATACGAGTATAAGTTTAAATATTTAATTAATATTTTAAAGTAGAGGATACCTTTGTAGGTATATATATATATATATATATATATTTAATAGATCTTTGTTGACATTATTTAGCCGAGATGGCCCAGTGGTAAGAACGCATGCATCTTAACCGATGATTTCGGGTTTGAACCCAGGCAGGCACCACTGAATTTTCATGTGCCTAATTTGTGTTTATAACTCTAAGGGAGAGGAGGCCTAAGCTAGCAGTGGGATATTTACAGGCTGCTAATGACATTATTTATTCTAGGTAATTTTATTTAACCGACTACAAAAAATGATGTATTTAAATCGTCTATATATATTTTATTATTTTTTGATTGATACGTATTTCATGACATTCTATAGAGAATATTTGCTAGAGAACCGCCTATTTAGGCTATTAGTGTAGTAATAATATGTTGTTAAAATCAAAATACACTAAAATTTTGCGAAAATTCTCGATATAAATCATATTGTAGGTTCAATTTGATAAAAATCGTTGCGTGATTACGATATTTCGAGTAATAATCTGCCTTACACGTCGGCTGTGTTAGCGAACGATCTACGAACATGATTTTTATTGTTTTACCTCAACTTAGACACGAATAGAACACAATTACGCTTGTTTTAAAAGGAGAATTATAGTACAAAAAGTGCTAATCTATATTAATAAACGGTGAGACGTTTTTTTAATATCAAAAGATATTAAAAAAATATAGACAAAACTTATATTAGAAAATGCGGCGCGTTTAAGAAAAAAAATAAGTATAGAATATTAGTATTCAATTAGCTTCGCTTCGCAGTTTCGCCAGCTTAAAATTTTTTCGTGCACCAAGAATTAGGCGAAGGTATGTCGGGAGATTTAAATGCAAAAAAAGTTTTGATAAGAAAGGATTTTATAAACAACTTCCTCGGTAACTACAGAAATGTTTGTATTTAATAAATATTGTTACGTCTTTTATTATTAACTGGTATTCTATTTATGTAGTGGAAATAACTTGCTGCTTATACGTACATTATATAAAACTGTTATTTTATTAAAACGTCAAAATGACTTAAATATTGAGCAATAATTAGTTCAGTAATTAATTTCGTTAAAACTGTAATTCGCTCGATATAGCTCGAAGCACTTTTATAAATATACGTAATACTACCTTGCCTTAACCTGGGTTTATATTTCATACAAATTCTTATTGAGGATGTGTTTGCATTAATCAAGTGACCCGAACCACCTAGATGTCCGAAAATCCACAACAGCGCGATTTTTAAGACATTTTCTGCCTCGCACAACCACTCTGTGGAACCAGCTTTCGCCGGCGGTTTTTCCGAACTGATACGACTTGGGAACCTTTAAGAAAAGAGCGTACTCTTTCCTGAAAGGCCGGCAACGCACCTGCAAGCCCCCCGGTGTTGCAGATGTCCATGGGCGGTGGTAGTCACTTTCCATCAGGTGAGCCTCCTGCTCGTTTGCCTCCTCTGTCATATAAAAAAAAAAAACCTTATTAATTTCAGAGCCAGCTTAGGTAATTTTCATTTTATAAAAAAATCAAAATATATTTTATTCAAGTAGGCTTTTACAAGCACGTTTGAATCGTCAATTTATAAGGCTTATTTAAATATTTAGCAACAACCGGTTCAATAGAGCTATTTTGTGAGAATAACTCGAAACTCATCACAGAAGACGAGTTTGAATTGTTGGAATGCGACATTGACTAAAATCATCAAATTTATGGGATATATATGACGTATCACGTCAAAATTTCAAAAGTGAGATACGAAGTGAATTCTCACAGAATCGCATTGGCACTGTAATATCAATACACTACTATTACATTAATACTCTTACATTGCCAATGCGTGGTGCAATTTAGAGAACTAAGACGTTACGTCCCTTGTGCCTGTAGTCACACTGGTCGGTATTTAATCTGAGTTTGGCCTCAATAAGCAAGTAAAGCCAATGGTCGTGGGCCTAGTTTCTCTCCGCTCTATAAGAGAGTCAATGCACTATTTAAGCAAAATTTTAAATATATTATTCCCGTTCTGGAATAGAGCCCCTTATTTTAGTTGATTTTGATAATAAATACACCCTGTAATACACAGAGCGTTCACGTCGATAGTAAGTATAAAAAAAAATAATTAAAGTATAAGAAATAAAATTAAAAGCTGAAATTAAAATAATATTTTATTTGTAAATACATTTTTTTCTGCGATAAACTTGCTGGAATATATCCCCGAAAGCTGAGAAGATAACCCGCTTACTAAGAAACGTAATTTTCAGTGCATCCTATCTCAAACATAATTTTGTCTCCATATCTTATTACATCCTATTCCGCTTAGCTAGCCGGCTAAATGCAGCTAGCCTAATTTACTTTAGCCAACCGAATTAATTAGGCGAAGCTGGCTATTATTCTGGTTTATCCATCTAATAGTTGTCTAGCTTGATGAGTTTTATGCAGCTCGCTTGTTTAGGGAAATTCTATTGTTAACTAAATAATTTTTGCTTGATAATCTATATTATATATTTAGATACGGATCTACATATTTAATATTATAAATAATTTATTAGGATATAGTAGGATATCTATTCAATCTCAACGTGTGTCCTAAGAACATACTAAGCAACGTATTCAAAAATCGAGCGTCAAGCCTCGATCACTCGTAAAGTGGTGAGAAACCAACACACCAGTAACTTTTTCCAAGGGTTGGCAAATTCGGCTCTAAAGGTTTGGCAAACGTTTGCAAGGCTTAGTTTGCATTTGCAAATGGCAAAACAAGTGGTTTTTTAACTGAAATTGGATAAATGAGTTTCCATGTGCTATTTTTTTTTTTAATTTTTGTCCCATACAATTTACTCTACCACTCTCAGATATGATCCGAAATTAGAATGAATTTTCATCTTCTTCTGAGTCGTTACACTCTTGGCAGAGTAGTCGTGGTATTATGAAGTCATAGTTGATGTCACAGGATATTACGCCATCTCTCCATGTATGCTGTCATCCTAGTACATTGCCAGTAGCTTTACTATAAAGCTGTAGAATGATTCAAAAGTGTCTCTGAAATACTACTTTAATAAAGAACATTGATTTAAATAAAAGTTCAGTATTCAAAAGAATCACGAGTAATATTTTACAATATTATAAGATAAGGTTTTTAAAAAAAAACATGGATTTAACGGATAATACGATTCAGGGAAATAAATCTATATTAAAATAAAACTTTTATTTCAAATATCCATTTTACTTCTACGATAACGCGACTTTGTTATTTTATAACACAATGTCGGGAAACAAACAGCAGTTCCTATGAAATTTTAGGTGTTTAATTAACTTGTTTACTTAGTCACATTTATAAATTTTAATACAAACATGAAATGGTAAAGGTGTTTGTTCATGAAATAGAAAGGTCAATAAACTTATTATGTATATATTTTATTATTGTTACGTGTATTTCTATCTACACGGTCCATGCCTTTGTTGTATCTTATTTTTAGTTTGTATTTTTTATTTTAGTATGCCTGCATGTTTTCATAACCAGGCGGCACCTCAAACTAAGTATTACGACTAGAACTTTTTATTATCATAATATGGTATTCGTATGCAATACAAATATAGGTTTGAATGAGTTCTTGAAAGGGTGTTATTTATCATTATGAGATTCTGGGCTCCTTAGCCGGTCTAGATGAACTTAATATTTAGAAATATTATCTTTTTATCAGTCAATTTACATAGTTAACACGTTGTAGTAGTCTCTGAAAGGTATTGAATGAATTATTGTCATTCAACTGTGATAAATTTCATTTTATTATATTAAATTTCAGTTGAATTTTCGGTAGAATTTATATTTCGAATTGTTGTTGGCTTACTTGTAAAATTACAATTCAAAATAGCTTGTAAGAACCTCTTCAAATAAAATTTATGTTCATTTGAATATCTAAATTAATTATTGATATAATATACAATTCAAAAGATATAAGTCCTGTTCATATATCAGTCATATTATATGATGAAAAAATGAAGAAAAAATCGTAACGAAAACTGAATTTATTTTCGCAAACAGAAGAAATGCACATGTGAAAATGACAATTGTAGGGCCAGTCGGTTTCAGTTACAGGCATTGTCATTGCAAAAGGTAGAAAAAGCAATTTCAGTACGAGGCAAATCTTGTTATACATAGTGCTCTGTTATTACACTGGCTGAATTAACTTTATAAATCAACTAGCTGAACCTGCGCGAAATTTATAAAACATAAATTTCCAAGCTTCGTTTTACCCCCTTAGAGGTGGAGTTCTGTACAATCCGTTCTTAGCGGATATCTGCACCCTATAAGGAACCTACATGCTAAATTTAAAGTTTGTAGTTATTATAATTTCTTAGGTTTCGTGATTAATCAGTGAGTTGTATTTCGCTTTTAAATATATAAATTATATCTTACAAAGATTTCGTTCATAGATTGTGCTGATCGATGATGATGTCTTCCTGACTTTTTTCGGTCACGGTGGTTTTTTTCAACTAGATATTAAAGCGGTGAAATGTTTGCGCAAAAAGAGGTGCACTCTAATTAAACAACGGGTAGAGTTCAAGTGCAGGTCCAACAGTTTTGTGTTCTTTCGTGTTTACCTATGCAAGAGAGTATTAACTATCAACTTCCAAACATAAGGATACTGAAAATATCGTGACAGAAAAACCCCAAATCTTATTCTGAATCGAACCTGGTTTTGAATCCAGGACTTCGATTACTGGAATCTTATACGCTGCGAGAACAATAAGGCAGTCTATATATTTAATAGTATGTGATATAGTATTCGGACATTATTGACAACCCTATGCTCTTGTACCAAACACCAATAATTAGTGAGTTTGAAGGGCAAGCCAGCGTTATAACTTGCATAAGGGGCATGTCATCTTAATTCCCATGGTTACCGTCGTCGTGATTATGTACAGAAAATTATTATAACTTAGAGCTATAACAGATGCCAGAAAAATATATTCCAAATTATTTCGCTAGAATTTATCGAAAAATGCGAAAGCATTCTCTTGATTTGACAAATGAAAAATTGAGTATTGAAATTAGCATGGAATGGGAACCGTAGCCTTCACGTAATTTCACGATCATTTCTAGACAATATATAAGGTCAGAGGAAACTGGAGCATTCCATTAAAATAATATTATATACACGCCTCATTTAGCAATAAAAGTGTATAAAATTGCTAACATTTAATAAATGACCACATTCCTTCAGGCCTATTTATCATTAACCTTCGAAATAAAGAAAATAAAATAAAAAAGTAAGCTACTAATCTACCTCATTAGTAACTAAGCTTTATGCCAGAAGGTACTCACAGAATTATGCTAAACTTACATTAAATTTTCCTTTAAATTATTTCAAGGATATAACATCGTATCGTGCGTAATTATTTCAACGTTTAGCCATTTATTATGAATAATCCACCCTTTAAACTTTCCACAGAGTGCGAGCGCAATTAAACGCAGATAAAGCCAGCGAGCCTACGATTAAATTAATAACAACATTTTATTTGTGTCTTTTCTCGTCGCTAAAACATTACTAAAGTTAATTTTAATAGCGTTTTAATATGCCATCGCTGGGCAAAGGTCGTTGCCCTCAAAATTTTTTTTCGTTAAAAGATTTCCAAGCGTTAATTTACACGTTTTTTGCGTTGTCTAACTGAAAACTACTTGGTGGTAGGGCTTTGTGCAAGCCCGTCTGGGTAGGTACCACCCACTCATTAGATATTCTACCGTTAAAATACAGTACTTTGTATTGTTGTGTTCCAGTTAGAAGGGTGAGTGAGCCAGTGTAATCACAGGCACAAGGGATATAACATCTTAGTTCCCAAGGTTCGTCGCGCACAGGTGATGTAAGGAATGGTTAATATTTCTTACAGCGCCTTTGTCTATGCGCGGTGGTGACAACTTACCATCAGGTGGCCCATATGCTCGTCCGCCAACCAATGCTATAAAAAAACGAAAAAAGAACTACACGTACGGTGCAAATGTTTGCCTATTGAATAGCACTTTTACTAAAAAATGCATTGGAATAGGACGAAATAACTCTTGTCTTTTGCTCGCTTCATTGAATTATAATCAAAAGCAGATGGATTAAAAAGTTCCACTGTTACACAGGTCGGTATTTCGATAGATTTTTTTAAGCTATTCGATTTTTAAAATTTTTATCAAAATGGGTCGACTGTTTCTGTGTTTAACGCTCTAACATTTAATATTAATGAATACTGTTATTTTTTAGCCGAGATGACCCAGTGGTTAGAACGCGTGCATCTTAATTTGTGCTTCCTGTGCTTAATTTGTGTTTATAATTCATCTCGTGCTCGACGGTGAAGGAAAACATCGTGAAGAAACCTGCATGTGTCTAATTTCAACGAAATTCTGGCACGTGTATTCCACCAACCCGCATTGGAGCAGCGTGGTGGAATATGCTCCAAACCGCCTCTTCAAAGAGAGAGGAGGCCTTTAGTCCAGCAGTGGGAAATTTACAGGCTGTCCAACTTGCACTGACGCAGTGTGTTAGGAAGTTTGGAACTTACTTTTTAAAATCAGAAAAGATAGCCCTGCAACATTTTTTTCCAAATTAATTGTACAAAACAAATGAAATATGCTTATTTTTCTCAATTAGAATCCCTTTTATATACCAATGGTTAAGTTTTTTAATTAATTATCAACAAGATACTTGTGAAATGATTGCCAAGTGCGCCAGTGTGCGTACGATAAAATTGATTTTGATTTAAAGTATATTATTAACAGATTAATTAAAACATCATGAATAAGCACTTACCACTTCGCTACAGTTCAAATGAATATAATATAATTATGTCCATTTTAAATAAAGAAATTGTATTAAACATATTAATGAAGACATTAATATTAACACAAATTGCGCTTCGAGCTGATGGTGTTTTCCACACAAACATATGACATAACAGAAACTTCGTTAAGTGACATTTAAGCATTTAAGTTGATTATTTTTATTTAAGTAGTGTAAATTATTTAAGGTTATGATCATCGTGACTTCTGGAACGCTTTCTAATGCGTTTATTCTTATTGCCTAATTTGATGCATAACAAATCTGACTTGACTGGAAAAGGTCGTGCCAGACCCTTACATTTTCCGAGACACGAAATTATAAACACTGCCAAGTTCCAAGCTCTGGCCTACTGAGAATCTCGACAGACCAATAATTTTTTTTTCTCGTTTGATCCTGGGTTTGAATTCTGAACCTCATGTTTTGCGGCTTTGTAAGCTAGTCATTAAGATAAAAATACTAGTTTCTGCACGATGAGGCTCCTCTATGTACCTCTGACAACAAGTGTGTAAATTTAACGGTGATCGGTTGAGTATTAAGTTAGAAATGCGTAAAAAAAAACAAACAAATTGAATTTTGCATTTACTATAGAATTAGGATATACGCGTACACGATGACAATGAAGTTGAATGAATTGCTTACACCTACCTCTTATTAAAGATAATTAGGGCTAACGAATGATGATGATGAGGTTTAAAAAAATATTTTAATTTCAACTTGTTAGTGTGTGGGGCAAATGCAACTGCGCGTTAGTGGTAGGCCTTTTTGCAAGCTTGTGTTGGTAGGTACGACCCACTCATTATATAAACAAGCCTCCTTTGTCTAGCCTCCTTTCTCTGGAGGATGAGGATTGGAGCTTATTACACCATGCTTAGTTTAAGTTTTCTTAAAATGTTATAAACACTAATAATAGCGATTTCTTAAATTGCGTGATATTTTATCATCTCACAGAATACTCATAAAACGATATCCTCATAAAGAGAGTTTATGACTTGCAATAATCCTCTATGGCTTAATTCTAGTAGCCCAGGGATTTATCAACCTTTCAGGGATTATTGTAAAGTAACTTAGCAATTTAATGACAATTAAATGGATCTTATATAGCTTATGTCACGAAACTAAATAAACCATTATATCGCTTACTAAATATTGTCGCGCTCATTTGTTATATCTGTATAATTCCATTTTTAAAATATTGTTTCGAATTTGATTATGAAAACAGTTATTTGTTGTTTTGGCTGAAGGCTTATGTACTATAAGTTGCGTAGTGATAATCAATAATCTTTGCATAGATAACCAAGATGATCTCATGAATGGATTACGCGATTTCTCACCGTAGGCCGTGGAATTAAATCTGGGATATCACCAGAATTTTGACGTAAGTGGTTAACAAATTTATGATAAATTGTTATAGATATTGGTGCTGTAATTATTAAGGCACATAAGATATTCCTAACATCGCTAAATTTAGGTACTAAGACTTATTGCCCATAATTAGTATAAAAGTAAATGATGATGGGTGGTACCTACCCAGACTGTCTCGTTAGTCTAGCGACTAATTACATGACCGCAGATCCCGAGATCCTGTTTCCAAAACCCAGAACGCCCCATAAAAAGTTATTGGGTTTTCTATTGAAAAATCCTCAGTAACAGCCCAGAGTCTGCAATTTGGAAGTGTGTAGAATCCCGTGTCTCGGAAACCACGTAAAGTCGTTTTGTCCAAGTCTAAACTCTTGCCGGTCGTGTCGGATTTGCCATTCCATTGGATTATATGACTGAGAGAATAGAAAGTGCGCCTGTGTTTACTGACACGTTTGTGCATTATAATAAGAAATGCGTAGTTGGCTGATCTTCCATAAGATTGGCCTCCATAGATAAAATCGATCAGGACGACATCGTCAACCTCACCTACCTAGACAGACGCAGGCCCACACAGATGCTGGTTATTGGCCTTGTACAAAAATGTATATAACCAACAGGTGTGTTTCATTAGGGTTGAAAGATAGTGGTGTCCAGCAGATAATTGGCAAAATTAGGTCACAAGATTATCTACCATATCACACTGTAGCGTGGTAAATAAAACATTATCATATTTCTCACATCGAGTGTTTTATTTACGCGCTCTTATTTATTTACTTCATTCACTCCAAACAAATACCATCATGAGTGTACTGAGTATTATAATATCAGAGATATATTAAGTTCTTTTTTTTATGATATTTAGGTGGAGTGGTGCTGTAAGATATATTTTTCAAACCTTACGTCTCTTATGCGTCACCAATCTTGGGATCAAAGATGTTATGTCCCTTGTGCCTGTAGCTACACTGACTCACTCAACCTTCAGCCAGAATACAACAATACTAAGTATTTCTGTTTGGTGGAAGAATATCTGATGACTGGGTGGTACCTACCCAGACAAGATAGCACAAAAGTCTACTACCAAGTTAATTGAAGTCGATCAATGTGCTAAAAATATATAAAATTTATCTAATAATATCCTATGTTATTGGATAAAAGTACTTAAATAAGACCTTTTTAGTCTGAACTTTCGATAACCACTTACCAAGATAAAGTAAAAATGTTTTTTTGTCGAATATATTTACGTAAGTACTTTAAACATTTATGGGATGACGTCAATAGAGTTAGATAGTTTATTTATTATTTATGATAAAAAAGCATGGCATTAGTATTTCATGAGTGTTAAGCAAGATGCATATATATTTATCTAAATTGATTTTATTATAATGTTAATCAATCGTTGGATAAGAGCATCTAGTGAGTTTTGACTGGATCTTCTTGTTTGAATTTACAAGCCAAATCAGTGTTATCTCTGTATATTATACTAGCGACCCGCCTCGGCTTCGCACGGATGCAATACTAAATATACAACAGAATGTCATTATATACAAAGTTCATAGATTTTTGTCATTAGACAATACAAACTGAATGAATTTTAAATCTGTAATATCTTCAAAATTATTCATTTAAATTACATACTGAAAAGGGCTATATTGGTCTATATTAAAACCATGCTGTATATTGCTTAAAATCGCTTCGAAAATAAGCTATTATTTCTCATAAAAAATGTATATTGATTATTACACACGTCACATAAAATATAGCGGACGTTTTTGAAGACCTTTTAAAGGTATATAATACTGTAGTACATTATTTTGATCTATCTCGTAGGGTTCAGCCAGCATTTGCAATGTGAGCGTAACAATGTGTTCATTTACGACATCACATTAGAAACCTCTAAAAATATTAGTGTTTCTCTACTACTAGTGCATGTATTATACTTATAAATCTTCCTCTTGAATCACTCTATTTATGAAAAAACCACATCCAAATCAGTTGTGTAATTTTAAAGATAGAAGCATACACAGGGACAGACAGACAGCGGTAAGCGACTGTGTTCAACCTCTTTTATGTTTTAAGAAAACTTTGACTGTGTAATTTAAAAATATGAATTTCTCATCTGGTGTGGTCACTTCATAACAACGACAATGGAATTTTTATTATTTCTATACTATCAGAGTTCCAATGATGTGATCTACGTAGTCTCTTGTTGCGATCGTTATTGGTAAAGCAACCTTTCAAATTAGTATAAAATACAAAGTACTGATGTTTGTCGTTACAATAATTGCTTTGTACCCAGACTGGCTTGCACAAAACTTTAGGAACTAATATGTTATATCCATTGTGTGTTCAAGCACCAAGTATTATAAACGCATATACTACTCACCACTAATCACCACTTAATAAACCTTAATTTAATTTGAGTATTGCGCATGAATGATTCATTCATTAATTTAGGATAATACATAAATAATATTTAAACCAAAAACTCCTTTGATAAAATATTTACAAAATCGTATATTAAAAAGTTAATATTCCTAGCCTAAGTAGTTTCAGCTCGGCGATGGTACGATGTGAATATCACAGATTAGTCATGTGTTCAAAGGAAATTTGAGAATATATAAAGATATATTCTCAAATTTTCACGAATAAAATTGACACAATATATTAATTTAAATAATTAGACGTAATTACTATCAATATCGAGTCGAGCAATCTTTACAAATTAAACTAATATTATAAATGCGAAAGTAGCTCTGTATTGTCATTACTCTGTTGCTTTTCCACAAACAAACGATAGAATCAAATTTGATGTTTGGTATAAAACAAGCTTGAACTCCAAGAAATGATAGGCTTCTTTTTTTTGCCTAACACATGACCAGGACCAAATCCTACAACGCAAACGAAGTCGCAGCCGACTACCAGTTACATATAATTGTTTATTGTAAAAATTTTTTTTTTTTTTTTTAAATTATTTGATGTGAAATTTCCTTGAACGCAAGTTACCGACTTTTTTAATATTTATAATAATATAATATAAATAGTTACTACTTTATCTCAATATATGATGGATATGGACATAGACAATATTTATCGTAGACTTTTCTGTAGATACTTTGAAGAAAAACAATTTCCTTGTATACGTCGGACTGTTACTGTTCTCTTTTTATGTGTTGATAAAATTTACTATTTATTCAATAATGCAATATAGAAACATATTATATAGCCTATGGCTATTCTAAAATTATGAAACGAACTATCCGATTGTGAAAAGTTTATATTAATTGGAAAATAGTTTTTGTGTGAGTCCGAAAAAAAATTGTATGACTAAAACCTAGGATTTGTAATAATTTGAACTTCGAATCAAATTAATATTTTACAAATACAAATAAAACTTTTTTGTGTATTATTGTAAACAAACACAGTAAAAAATTGTAGCAATTTATTAAAAATCGGTCGTTTCAAATTAAAACGACTCAAATAATAGTGAAAGATGAGGGTCTGACTGACGTTAAGACAATGATCATTTTTAAACCAAGACATATATTTTTTTAAGTTAATTTGCTTCTATGAATACAATAGCATTACAAGGAGGCTAACACAAATCTTTAACAACGTCCCTTTTGAAAACTGAAGCTGACTGTATGTACTGGAATTAATAAATTGAAGATTTTAATTTTATTGAGCTATTTTTAACAATGTCATAAGTCGTAATAAGTAAGCTATTGTTTATAAACATTTATGCAATTTAAAATAGAGAGGTTGCTTTAGGGGGTTATGTAGTCATGTGTAATTAAATCAGTAACACGTAAGATTTTATGTCAGAAAGTGATATTATCTGATATTGACAATAATAAGTTTGCGTTTGATCGTAAGTTGGTTTGCACCATTTCACTTCCACTTGGTGGCAAGGTTTTGCAAAGGCTCGCCTGAGTAAATAACACCCAACCAGCATATATTCATCCACCAATCAGCAATATTAAGTACTGTTGTGTTCCGGTTAAAAGGTAGCGCGAGTGACCCAGTATAAGCTTAGTTCTCATGAGTGACGCATTGATGATGTAAGGAATGCTTAATATTTCTAACGGCGACAATGTCTGTGGACCTTTTATCATCAGGTAGCCCATTTGCCCGTCTGCCTACCACTTTGTTTGTGAGCATACGCTAGTCGCCGGACGTATGAGTATGGTTTTAAGAAATGCCTCAACAAATAGTACATCAGGCATAACGGGGTATAAAAGTAACCTATAATGATGTTGAAACCGCGTGCAGCAACGAGTTATACCTCTTACATTTCAACATTCATCAAGAATTGATATACTTCGACACGACAAATGCCTTTTTAAGACCATGTCACACCTAATTTTCGTCGATATTACATCAACATTTCATATGATAGGTTAATGGAACATGGTTGTAAAGTCTGCAGCATGTGTGGCGTAATCAATTTTGATGGATGGGTCAATTTGGCGTGGAATTTATCTCAAATTGATGTTATGTAGACGAAGTCTTGACTTTGGTTGAAAATTCAGAAAACGGAACGTTATTAATTAATGGAATAAATGTTCACTACAAATACTGTTACACTGTAAATAATACTTTATTAATGAGATCGTTAAAAATTTTTTGTCTATTTCTTATATATGGTGTGCAAACAGTATTAACAAATAATATTATATAATATATTTTGTCTAACAACAATTCTTAGAATTGTTGTATTCCTTGAAGTTTGAGTGAGCCAGTGTAACGACTTAATTCCTAAGATTGTTAGCGCTCTGACGATATAAGGAATGGTTAATATTTATACAGCGCTATTTTCTAGTTGGTGTCATTTGCTTAGCTATTTTTAATAAGAATATAAAATACTCTAATATTAACACGGGCATTTGGAGATAAAATGATAAATTATGATAAGTATTAAAGTGTCTGTTTAATGAAATAATTAAAGGACTGCACTCTCCTATCTAACGTTGTCAGATTTGATAAAATCAGTGATAATCATTGTATGTGCACAAGAAGTAAGGATAAGCTTAGAACGCCAAGTTTCCGACTCCGCAAAGTCAATAAATCATTCTTGGGACAAGGTATCCGCTTCTATAATAAAATTTCGCAGACATTTTTAACTTTGCCGTTTCATAGATACGAGTCATTTGTAAAAAATACATCGGTAAAGAAGGCATATTATTCGATACAAGATTATATTGATGATAAAAAAACGTGGAGTTAATGCTTGTTGACTTCCAGGCAGGAGACATAATATACATAAATAATTGTATTTAAATAACACGACTGTATTTTTAGATGTTGAAAAAGAGTAACTACTGAGTTTCTTCCCGGTTCTTCTCGGTAGAATCAACATTCCGAACCGGTGGTAGCTTTACTTTAAATAGTTTGTTAAATGATAGATTCAAGTAAGTAGTAAATATTTTGATTTTTTTTTTAATATGAATTCGTATGTTATAATCATTTTATACGTCAAACATTCATGTTGACATAGTTATTCAGAATTATCTGACGAAATGATTAAGACTGTGACGCATTGTGATTAAGCATAAATATTGTGATCTACGACTTACGTTTCAAACCAATAAATGGAATTAAACTCATTTACGTCCTTGCGGTTTTGTATTGCAGCGTTTTAAAAAAAAGTTACGGTTCATTGACTCGTATCTGATTCTTCTGCTGGTGATTAACGCAAAGCTTAATTTATAAGAAGGAAAGTAATTATTCTTGACTGACATATTTAATAGAAAATTATTTAACTATTCCAGACTCGTGGTTGACCTTTTTATTATGCTGGAAATGTTGCAGCGGACTAACGATAGAAGTCCATCGAACTTATCGTTGATAATAAGTATGAAATCAATACTGAATAAACTTTTGTTAAGTAATACATTTCCATACCTGCCTGATTGCCTCGTTAGTCTGGTGGATAGATATAAGGCCACAGATTCCGAGGTCCAGATCCCAGTAAAGGCAGATGAAACCTATTGTTTTTTTAACTAACGGTTTTATGAGATTTGAAAGGCATGGTTGTGCAAAAACTGCTGACTTCTATACTCCAGCCTGCAACTGAGAATTTTTCGACACATAGACAGACTTGCTTTGGTTTTTTGAATCGGGTTTGGAGCCAAGAATTTCAGAAGCTGCGGCCGTATAAGCTAGCTACTAGTAAATGATTAAAACAAGATTAATTAATATACTTCTTTTAGCACCATCTATGTTGTATTTTGTTCTTTGGTAATTAAAGAAGGCTTTTCTTTATAAGAATAAATATGTTTTAGCCTGAATCTTTTTACAGATACAATTTTATTTATAAAAAATTAATTTCAAACCAGTAAGTTAAGTAATTTCTATGAGAATACAGTGAAAACTCACCGAATAATCTATGCAATACGATTTAATATAATGATTATGACATTTAAATAGCACATTCATCAAAATAACGCATCGCCTTGTCGGTTTTCACCCCGTAACGAGTGAGAGTGAATGAGCGAGAGAGAGTGAGATACGAAGCGAGTTTTCAAAGAATAGCACCGCAGAACAGCCTACTTTAGTTACTTTAGGTTTTACTTTTTTATATATTAGAATAATAAATTTTTTCTTATTTTATTGATCGTAATATTATAAGAAACATGAAAAATAACTATACTAATGAGCTAATTATGAAACTTTATATGTTTTTATTCTTTTTATCTAAATAACGGTAGAATAAAAAACAGTAATACGCCAGTAGTAAGCCATGTTTAGACGCCATCTTCACGCCGCGTTAACTTGCTTTGCGTACAAGCGCCCTTATTAAGAGCAGTGAATAATTTTAAACAATATATGCATTGTGTTAACTTTACAATGTAGTCGCGAACAATATAAGTCAAGGCCGTTTGACTTCAGTAGGATTATCTCTATGAAAATGATAATTTTAACAAAAGCGAAACTAGTTTTTTTTTGTATTAGAAAAAAATCATATCAAAAGAGTTATTAGTTTATTTTGCTTGCGTTTATTTATTTCTATCTGTACTTAACATACTAAAATGAATGTAAAAATATACTCCACTTAATTTTAATACAAAATTGAAAATAATAGACATTACATTATGCTTTGTACTGTCAACAAGATAATATTTATATTTATATTATGAGTTAAATGTTGTACAGAAGAAATTTCGAAACTGGAGTCCAATCTAATAATAGTTTTAGAAAACTATTCGTATTGCCTTTGCTATTTTCACAATGGCACGGGTCGACAATTTTAGTTCCGTATCAAAGAAGAACAACAATACCAAGTCTGAAAGCATTAATCTTCAATAGAAAGTTCACTTAGCCGTACGCTTATTCGATTTTATTTCATTAATTTGGGTACAGCTACTTTATCTATGAAAATTATATAGGAAATTTTAAAGTATTAGTTATATTTTTTTTCGTATCTTATTAAGAATAACAATTTCTTTGGCGTGTATTTAAAACTTTTGTTAAATAAAACGTATACAATTTTGATACTTTATAATTGAGTTGACAATTCATTTTGTATGAAAAACAATATTCACTGTTCACATTTTTTCAGTGGTTTATAATCTTTTTTTTTTATAAATTGTCAGTCTTTATTTTTATTATTTATTTATAAATATAAATTAGTTATTTTTAATTATCCGCGTAACGTATTATATGAATATACATCGTTACTTAGCGCAATAATTAATTTCATGTTTACGTTAACTGTTGATGAAGCTTATAATTTGATACTCAGATATTAATCTTTGAGCAATTTATGATGAAATGTTATTTTTCATTTTAACACCATTCTTTCACAAAATTAAAAATACAAAATTTTAATTTCTAATAAAATAAACATATAACAAAAAATACAAGACGTGAGTGATGGTGAAAAATGTCAAATACAATTAAAATGGCCGGATATATATCACTCGTTTTTGTTTAGTATGAGTAAGTGAGACAGAAATATAAGGTGTGAAGTTATACATTTCGAACGGCTTGACACTTAATTAGTTTGGTTTTACTCTGAGGGTGCATCACAAAAAACAGTCTCACCATTTTTTGATAACGTGCCTAAACAAGTATAACTTCAAAAATATATCAATAAATAAGGCGATAAAAGATTAAACCAGTAAATGATTAAAATGTGTGAATCACCACGTGGTCCATCTCCCTTTAGCCACCACCACCCAAACCGACATACTTGATCTTTAAGAAATATTAACCATTCCTTACATTTCCAACGTAACACAAATATTGGAATCTAAGATGTTATGAGTAGTACGAATATAAGCCCATAGTTATACTGGTTCACTCCTTTAAAATATTTCTGTTTGGTCAAAAAATAGGATGGACCTACTCAAACGGGCTTGCATACACATTTGATAAAACTCATTCAAGACAAACGAATACGAACATAAATTTGCAAATAATTTCGGTGCTCGTTGAGGCACAGATTGAAGCCATTCGTTGGGCGTCAGACGATTAGAATTGAACTGTCTAACGGAACAGCGCGGCGCTGATCATTGTGGTTAAGTTCATTAGTCTGCCCAGGAACTGTGTCAAGTTACACACTACCGTTTAATGAAGGAAAAACATGACTGATTATTGCAAAAGCGGACTGTGTTGATACACTTTCCTGTCATGGCGGTGGTTTTAATATGAATTTACTTATTTAGCATTTTATTCTACGTATAGTTATAATGAATTGAAACACAACAAGTTTTAAGAGTACTTCATATTTAGGGCGTGCTTATCCCTGCAAGTTTGTCTGGTTAGTTACCACTTATTCATCACATATCCTACAACCACCAAAGTATTGGTGTATTTTATGTTTAAAGGGTGAGTCAGCCAGTAAATCTACCGGTACAAGTCCCTTATGTCTATTTATGTAAAAATGGTTAAAATTTCATACGGCACCAATGTATCTACATACAGTAGTGACCACTTATTATGCCATAAAAAATAAAGATTTCTCCTAACACCCTAAAAAGAAAAAAATATATAAAAATTCAAATATAGAAATTCAAACTATAAAAAATAATTTTAAATTAAAATTAGATACAGTCTCAGTTAAAATCAAAATCAAAATATACTTTATTCAAGTAGGCTTTTACAAGCACTTTTAAGTCGTCATTTAACGTTTATGTAAAGCTACCAGCGCTTCGGAATATAGATTCTACCGAGAAGAACCGGCTAGAAACTCGGTAGTTACTCTTTTTCAACATCTAAAAATACAGTAATGTTAGTTAAATACAATTATATATGTATGTTATATATCCTGGCCGGAAATGAACAAGCATTAACTCCACGCTTTTTTATTCATTTATATAATCTTGTTACATAATGTATTACAAGTAAAACAACACACATACACAAATATTATACATTAATACAATAAATATAAAGTGACATATCTTTGATGATAATCTATCTGTAAATATTAAAATCCGATGTAATAACTTGTAAATGTCGCCCTTTTTAATTAATTAAAAGGCGGACGAGCAAATGAGCCACCTGATGGTAAATGGTCACCATCGCCCGTAAACAATGGCGTTGTAAGAAATATTAACCATTCCTTACATCACCAATGCGCCACCAACCTTGGGAACTAAGATGTTACGTCCCTTGTGCCTGTAGTTACACTGTCTCACTCACCCTTCAAAGTGGAACACAACAATACTTAGTACTGCTGTTTGGCGGTAGAATATATAAGTGGGTGGTACCTACCCAGACGGGCTTGCACAAAGCCCTACACCTACACCAAGTAGATATATGGTATATATCTACGAAAGTTATGATAATAATACTAATGACGTAGAGCTATGTATAAAAAACCTACTCATGTTTAATACTAAATACTATAAAACTTATTTACCACTAAAAGTAAAATTTATAAAGACGGCCAAAGGCTATTTTTTAATCCATTAAGTGTTAGTAAGTCGATGACGTAATTAATAAATAGATTAAGTTGCAATCGTATTGATTTCTACGCGATGGAAGTCCAGAATAAGAGTTAGCCAAGGAGTAAATAACAATTCGAAACGGAGTACAATCCATTCAACTCCAATAACGTGCGGGGCATACAATTGTAAACTATTTACGACTGTTACTAGTTTCTAAAGATACTTGATGGAAAACGTTTTGATGAAGTTGGGTATTGCTTTAAACTGCTTCCCATTTAGTGACAACTTGCTATCCGAACCGGCTTCGCACGAGTACAATGGTCTTTGTACCATTTTTAGATTGAAGAATTTTTTTTTATGTGGTATGTGGCAAACGAGCAGGAGGCTCACCTGATGGAAAGTAACTATCACCGCTCATGGATATCTGCAACACCGGGGGGCTTTTAGGTCCGTTGCCGACCTTTAAGGGACAAGTACGCTCTTTTCAAGAAGGTTACCAAGTCGTATCTGTTCGGAAAAATCGCCAGCGAAAGCTGGATCCACAGAGTGTTTGTGTGAGGCATAAAATGTCGTCTGAAAGTTGATGTTATCTTCTTTGACCATGTCACTGAGTTTTTGTTCTACAATAATAGACGTAAACCCTCCTCTTTGAATAACTCTATTTATCAATGAAAACCGCAGTAAAATCATAGTATAGTTGCATAGCTTAAATGATCTAAACGTACAGACGGCGGGAAGCGACAAATATGATACTGATCAGTATTGTAAATATCTTAATGAATTTAAAACTAGTCATATTTTTTAAATATATTTTTATCTCTTTCACTCATTTATTTCAAAGACGCTAACATTTGTTTTGACAAGATTCCACTCTTTTTAAGCGTATTATTTATGTTATAGATCTATTGTATTAATTGGTAAAATAAATGAATTTATATAAAAAAGTAGTAATCCTATATTTACTCACATTTTATTTAATCTATGTACAGAAACGAATAAAATTTAGTATACCTCTTTGTATTGTTGCCAGGCTAAAATGTGTGCATTTCAGCGATGCCGATTGGTAGAATGGAACTAGTTTAAAATTCCACACATACTAACAGTTGAAGCTAAATAAATAAAAGTAAGTAAAAAAGGTACGTGTGAGGCTTTAGCGAATGAGAACTGCACTCTTTTACCAATTTTCTGTTTATATTTAGAATTTTGTAATTTGAATTCAGAATCAAATCGAATGTAAATTAATTAATTATAAATTATATTCATAATGTTGCCATATATTCATATAATAAAATTAGAGTGGCTGTGTGAAATATAAAAATATTTTTTTTTACAATTATTGTCTGTCTGTCTGTTTGTTTAATATCTGAAACAGCTGGATCGAGTTTGACAGGACTTCCACTGGCCGGTAGCTGATGTAGTAAGCAGTAACATAGGCTACTTTTATTTTAGAATTATATATAAAATAATAATAAAGTCGCGCTGCAATGTCCGAATGCTGACCAGTATCGCGTGCAGCCCTCGCACTTGCCACCAGACCGCCGTCACGTCTAGTGCCTTGCACCAACGACATCATATCACAAAAGCTGACAAATACAGAATTGATAAGTTTAAGTAAAATGTGCGAACTGAACAATAACTTTTTTGTTAAATTAAAATCTGTCGCGTGACGAAGTCGCGGGCACAGCTAGTTTCAAATAAGCCTAATATGACAATCAAAGAGATCAGTATCGAATTAGAATTATAACATTGGTAATAGTGCAGTAATCAATAACATGGTCACTTGGTTAGGCATTTAAAAGTTATGGTAAAATTAAAAACTCACTTGGTGGTATGAGAGCCGAGATGGCCCAGTGGCTAGAACGCGTGCATGTTAACCGATGATTTCGGGTTCAAACCCAGGCAGGCACCACTGAAATTTCATGTGCTTAATTTGTGTTTATAATTCATCTCGTGCTCGGCGGTGAAGGAAAACATCGTGAGGAAACCTGCATGTGTCTAATTTAAACGAAATTCTGCCACATGTGTATTCCGCCAACCCGCATTGGAGCAGCGTGGTGGAATAGGCTCCAAACCTTCTCCTCAAAGGGAGAGGAGGCCTTTATCCCAGCAGTGGGACATTTACGGGCTGCTAATGCTTGCTGGTATTACAAGCCCGTCTGAGTACACTCATTACTCATTCTACCAAATAGTAATACTGAGTATTGTTGAATTCTAATTTGAAGGGTGAGTTTTAACTACAGTCACAAGGGACATAACATCTTCGTTTCCAAGGTTTTTAGCATATTGGATATGTAAGGAATGGTTAACATTTCTTACAGTACCAATATGTAAGGGCGTAGGTAACCATTTTTCCATCAGGTGGCCCATTGTTTTTTGAATATATGGTATGCATATATCATTTGTATTTGGTTGGAATAGGTTTTAAAGTTTTTCATTAAATAAAAGCAGTCGTTTACAGTTGATGATAAACTCAAACTCGAAGTGAGTTTGAGAGTTTACACTAGGCGTCGTAAATTCGATTCTCTCGGCAAATATTTGTATTGGCAACACAGCTGTGGCTTGGATTATATTTTTATTTAGTTGCGTCGTAGTTGGATATTTTGTCTGGATGTCTGGATATTTCGTATGGAGATAGACATTTTCACTGGCTCTAGGAAACCTTTGCTGACTCGTATAAAAGTTATGTTCTTCATCTCAGTTCGTTTGTTAATAAGATTCCTAAGTCATTTTGTTGTATATATGTATATTTGTTTATTATGTATTAAATAATAATATAATTACATATGTTATTATTTAATGTGGGTTATATATATTTCATTGAATAAACATTAGTCACCCGCAGTGCTATTTTGTAAGAATTCACTTCGTATCTCACTTTAACGAAATTTTGTCATATTTAAATGTATTGAAGTCTTACGGTGACTAGAAAACGGTGAGCACCCTTTAAGTTCAGAAGTACTATTATGTATATATGTATATGGTGTTCGGTGGTGAAGGAAAATATGGTGTGAATATACATACAACGTTGAAAATCATTATATTGCAAATGCAATATTTGTTAGCCGATTTTTGGAAAGAATTTCTTTTACGCGGCTTACAGTAGAGTGAACTACGTTATGTTCACTGCAGACGACGTTTTCCTGTCCTTCGGCTTTTTAATGCACATGGGATTTTTAGAAACATATTTTTTTTTGCATACTTTAATTCCCGAACGTTGTCAATTCATTAAATGTCGTCTATTATTTAATACATAATATATAAAAAAAATGTACACTCAGTTAACGGGTTTAAGTCTCAACTACCAAAATATATTTTAAGGAATACCCACTTTTGTAGCGATTAAAATATATACAGGGATTAAATTATATAATATTCCGTTACCTAAGTACATATGAGGCGAATCATAATGTTATTGTTACATTTATCACATTGTTCTCATGTAAGTGAATCTATCTTAAGAATAAACTCTTAAACCTTATATATATCGACAGCGACAAAGTTCCAACGAGGTGTCCCGAGACACCTCTCGTTTCACTTAAACCGATTTTGTGTTCACACTGATACCCATTTGATAACCAAATACCCGAAAAATATTTTTTATCATTTATATTAAAGTTGCTATATACGTATGTGTTGAGATGTAGTTTACGCTTTGTGTTATATACAATCCTCAAAAACAATTATGGAGTTTATCGATTAATTACAACTAATTTTTAAAGGAGAATTTTCCGAGGAATTGTTTGGATTAATCACGGCTGCTGAATTTCACCTTCGGTCATCGCGTCAATATCTTCAACAGCGCAATTTTTAAGGCATTTGCTTCCTCGTACAACCACTTCGTGGAAACAACTTTCGAAAAATTAACCTGTTAATCCTGTTGGCAAATTTTAAAATATAATTAAGGGACACTTTTGTGCGCTTGTATTTCACAATTAGTAAGTTTATGATTGACAGCACACCTTGGGAATAAAACGATCGCCTCCTATTTCTATTCATTCAATATATGTATATAATAAAATAGAAAAAAAAAAAATATTCTTAATTATTACTCCTACACGGTTGCCACCTGTTCTACAAAAAAACGTCAATACGACATGCCTTTTCCTAAAAATTACAGTAAAAATGTCTAATTTTTTTCTGGCTGACAAGTTTACTCTGTGAAGTTAAATAAAAACAAATTAAAAATATACGTAGAAGTGTACAGTGGCGGATACAAAGAAACCTTTTAAAGAGGAATGAACGAGCGTGTTGAAGATACAAAGGTTAATATTGTCTTGAATTCAAGGCAGCGACATTGTAAGGACGGCCTTATACTTTACACTAAGGGTAACTTACTATGATAAAAACAGACTCAAAAGGCGTAAATTTTCAGACGGTTCTGACATGGGAGCACTACAAATCAAAATCACAATGTGACCTCACTGTGAATGTGACGTCACACTGAATTATATAATTCCAAAAAATATTGATAAAAGTATTTCCATTAACTAAATGTAAATAAAAAACAAGCAGGACTGAACTGGTTTTGATTTCTTTACTTTCGGCTGATTCATATTTTTATTGAACAGTTTGACATATTTTTTGAGTGAACTTATTTAATTTAAGAGTCATATATTAAACATTCGAGAAACATCGGCGTATACTAAATTTAATATGTATATTTTAAAAATGGGCTCATAGGTAATAGGTAACAATTTAATTAGTTACAGTTAATCATTTTTCATTCTCCTGCCCTTATCCCAATTTTACTTGGGGCGGCGCAGCATGTCTTCTTCGTCCATACTTCTCTGTCGGACGTCATCTCACAAGGAACATTCTTTCTAACCATATCGTCTTTCACACAATCCATCCATCGTTTCTTGGGTCGTCCCCTACCTCTATATCCATCCACATCCATTCTCAAAACCTTGCTCAGAATATGGTCTTCATTCCTCCGCATAACATGCCCATACCAAGACAGCCGGTTTCTAGTTCCAGTTACAGTTAATACCTTTTAATATTTATAAAATTAATACAGTTATTATTTAATTCAATCTTGTTTAGCACAAGTATTCCGCTGTACCCTAATTTCATCGGTCGTAACCGCAGTACGTGTTCGAATATACGAATACGAAAACATTAAATTGGTTTGTTTTCCGAAAATAACCAAACATTTTGTCGTTGAAAAACAATGAAAGTTTTATTTAATTCGAGTACATTTTGTGAATTTGAGATATCTATAGATCTATTAAATTACTATAAGAAATAATATGAAACCTCTAAGGGAGAATTGAAACCCTTACAAGATCACTTAGTTGTCTATCTGTCTGTCTCTGTGTCTGCCTGTCCGTCTAGAACTTTTTTCTCAGGAATGCGTAGAGGTAAAGGTTCTCTTGGAGTTGTGACCAAGTAACCTCTAAGTCTACACAATATGACTACTTATGTATTTGTCATACGTTTACAAAGGAAATCAAAATCTATAGAATACTTCCTGTTGTGTCATGAACTTTTCCAAGAAGACTATCTTTTTTATGATATCGGTAGGTGGACGAGCAAATGGGCCACCTGATGGTAAGTGGCCACCACCGCCCATAGACAATGGCGTTGTGAGAAATATTAACCATTCCTTACATCACCAATGCGCCACCAATCTTGGGAACAAAGATGTTACGTTCCTTGTGCGTGTAGTTACACTGGCTCACTCACCCTTCAAACCGGAACACAACAATACTGAGTACTGCTGCTTGGCAGTAGAATATCAAATGACTGGGCACCTATCCAGACGGGCTTGCACAAAGCCCTCCCACCATGTATAGAAAACAAACCCTAAAACCGTTAAATCTTTAGTATTGTGGTGATCCTCTGTGTGCTAGCCCGACTCGCACTTGCCCTTTTTTGTTTAATGTAATATGTCAATTATTTTTCCTTCTATTATTTGAAGACTTTCTTATAAAAAGTAAAAGAGAATATTAACGATTGAATGGAGGTTTATCTTTGTCGAGTTCCCGAGAGATTGACTTTTGTATGCTTAAGAGAATGTCTAGGGATACGTTTGATGTATGTACATACTTACATTTATTCGCCAATGTGTCTTTCGTCTTGTGTATCTTGAGAAATGATGACTTCACAAGTCATTGTTGGTTGTAGATTTCTTTAAATTAATTTTATCCGAATAGCGTTTTCTTATTAGACAATATAATTTTTTTTTAAATCTTTTGTGTAAAAGGTAGGCGAACTGGCGAATGTTCCACCTTATGGTGAACGATCATGACTGCCCGTAGACATTGGTGTTTAAGAAATATTCATCATTCCCATCATCGCCGACGCGCTACCGACCATGGGAACTAAGATGTTATGTCCCTTGTGCTTGTACTTATACTGGCTTACTTACCCTTAAAACCGCAACACAACAGTACTAAGTATTGCTGTTTGACGCGAGAATATCTGATGAATTGGTGGTACCTACCCAGATTAGCCCTACGAAGCTAATAATATTTGACATTATACCCAAATAGGTTTTAACAGCGTTTATACCGATTTAATTATCGTCTTTAGAACTTAATTTCGGTAAAGTTTTACAAAATTTCATAATATATGAAAGTCATTAATGATTTTAGTAGTCTAGTCATTATCGTTGACTAGCTGTTTCACGCAATATCACTCGAAATAAGCGTTACGGCTTGCCCATATAGGTTGCCTCATAAAAACACATTAGTCTATAATATTTCTCAATAAATGAACTATCTAATAAAAACCAAAGAAACAAAAGAATGCAGCCTTAAAATGTTATTGATTTTCCTATATTTGCGATTTGTTGATATGCTTTTGTTATTGTTGCTTGCTTAAGCAAGACACATTTTAATTGAATTAAAAATGATTGCACAATATTATTATTTTGAGTATTCGGAATAATTTTAAGTAAATTATAATTACTTACTATTTGCACTATTAAATAAAAGTAGCTTGAATTGATATCGAAATATTGTATCACATACCACGTGCTCAGTCTGCATTCCGATTTTGTATCTTAAAAGTTTTATTGTGAAATTCAACATTATTTCTTAAATATTTAAAATTTATTTAAAAAAGAATTATTAACATTAAGTCCTTAAATATAAACCAATATGAATTAAAATTACTGTATAAATTATAACCGCGAGTAGTGATAAGAATGTTAGCAGTATTCCCTCGTTGAATTATAATTAGAGCCAAGAAGGCCCAGTGGTTAGAACGCATGTATCTTAACCGATGATTTCGGGTTCAAACCCAGGCAAGCACCACTGAATTTTCATGTGCTTATTTTGTGTTTATAATTCATCTCGTGCTCGGCGGTGAAGGAAAACATCGAGAGGAAACCTGCATGTGTCTAATTTCAAAGAAATTCTGCCACATGTGTATTCCACTAACCCCCATTGGAGCAGCGTGGTAGAATATGCTCCAAAAACCTTCTCCACACAGGGAGAGGAGGCCTTAGCCCAGCAGTGGGAAATTTACAGGCTGTTAATGAATTGCAATTCCGATCTTCTGTGCAAAGAAAAGATCCTAAATTATTTTATCATTTATCCGTTGCAGAACCTTCAATTTTCTCATACAATACACTCTTAACCTTATTATCCTCATATAGCAAAAAAAATGTAGGTGCCTACATAAATATTATACCGAACGCCTGCTACTAAGTTCGCCTCTATCAAAGGATATATGTACCAAATCCTTTGTAAATATTGTACATAGATTTATGTATGTGTGAATACAGTGTTGCTCAATAAAGCAGGAACGTGCTTTTATATAATGGGTTTGGGGGAAAATATTTTAGCATCACTAAAGTAACGGCGAGATATCATTTGGTAGCGCTTTTGCGATACGGCGCCAGTCCATTTGAAGTATTTAGTTAACATATTATAAATGCGAATTTGCATTCTCTGTGATTATATTAATATTTACTTGACAATTGAAATTTCTAATTCTTCGTTCTACTAGAGAACTTACCGTCTCACTGTATTTGCTTTACCAAGTCAACTTTATTTGAAGAAGAACTTCAAGGACTAATATATTTTAATTACACTTATTCATAACTAGATATTTTGCGCGACTTTGTCCGCATCGACTTCATGTTCTAATTAACTCGGTAATTGTTATGCCTAGCTAGTTAAATAGAACTCAGGCTATGTCTAAGTTAAATTTAATTATGGTCGGTTCATCAATTGATGAGGTAACATACAGACATACAAACTTTTTGCTGAATTTCACCTTCGGACTTCTCGTCAAAATTCCAAGTTTCACCCGCACCACCTAGATGTCCGAAAATCCACAACAGCGCGATTTTTAAGACATTTTGAATTGGGAATCTTCAAGAAAAGAGCGTACTCCTTCCTTAAAGGCCGGCAGCGCACCTGCAAGCTATCCGGTGTTGCAGATGTCCATGGGCGGTGGTAGTCACTTTCCATCATGTAAACCTCGTTTGCCACCTATCACATAAAAAAAAAAACTTTTATCTAAACTGATATTATAAATGCGAAAGTAACTCTGTCTGAGTGTCTGCTGCTATTTCAAACGCAAACGAACAACGCTACAACTAATATCTATTTTTATATAACGAATTTATGACTGTAGTAAGTGGCGCGGCATCACACATTCTATATTTTCTCTGCACATTAATTATTCATCGTCCTGTATACTTGAAGAAATATCGAGAGATAACATTTATTTTGCACTCTGTTTATACTCGAGATAGTTTTATCGATATAATTAATATCTTGCCCGCTATGAGCGAACGAAAATATACAACAACAAGAATTATAGAGTAGAATCGGATGTTTGTTACAATCAACACTCGGCGCGCTCATTTGTAAGTTTATTTATTTATAACAGGAAGGCATCCAGGCCATTAAACCTGGTAAATGGTCACTTATTCCAATAGGTCTTGTAGTGTAAGAAGTATATTTTTTTTTTTTTTTAGCATTAGCTGCCCGTAAATGTCCCACTGCTGGGATAAAGACCTCCCCTCCCTTTGAGGAGAAGGTTTGGAGCATATTCCACCACGCTGCTCCAATGCGGGTTGGCGGAATACACATGTGGCAGAATTTCGTTGAAATTAGACACATGCAGGTTTCCTCACGATGTTTTCCTTCACCGCCGAGCACGAGATGAATTATAAACACAAATTAAGCACATGAAATTTCAGTGGTGCCTGCCTGGGTTTGCACCCGAAATCATCGGTTAAGATGCACGCGTTCTAACCACTGGGCCATTTCGGCTCGATAAGAAGAAGAAGTATAAACTTGACCCTAAAAATAGGCCAGCGGCAAAAAATGACAAGTTACTTCTGAGTGTATTTAAACTAAGTCAATCAACCTCGAAACGAAAATATTGAAAAACAGACAGATGTGGAATTGCTGATAAGCACGTACAAAGCCCTATAACCAACTACTGCTTTTAATACTTCTAAAAGTCGCGTCAATGAAGCCGTAAAACAGGCAATCTTCGAAAGTCCTCAGAAACAGCTCCGATTTCGATAAAAAAATTTTTTTAACCAAAATAAAAAAAAATTATAATCAAATTTTAGATCAAATTTAATTAAATTTAAATTTAATATCAAAAACCTTTTAAAGGGGGGAAAAATTTACTTATATTTTCTAAACAATATATATGATTATTAAATAAGGAAAAATTTTTCTCTTCATAATTTTTTATTAAGACTAAAAAAATTACAAAACAAATAACTTTTTCAATGGTTGTTTTTATTTTAATTTAATTTAATATCAAAAACCTTTTAAAGGGGGGAAAAATTTACTTATATTTTCTAAACAATATATATGATTATTAAATAAGGAAAAATTTTTCTCTTCATAATTTTTTATTAAGACTAAAAAAATTACAAAACAAATAACTTTTTCAATGGTTGTTTTTATTTTTAAAAAATAAATTTAATTTTCAACAATATTTTGTGTATTTGCACCTTTATCTTCTTCAAGTGGTGGATAGTGGTGGGTGAGCAATACAAACCACTTTTTCTGCACCGCAACCCGTTTTACAAGAGCAAAATATAATTTTCAAGATGGTTTTAAGTAATTATCTAAATGCCAACTTTCGGGAGATATTAAAGTATTATTTTTCCATTGTTGAACTTGCAGGTACAATATTTTAACATGTTGTTTTGCTTCATCTTCTGTTGGAGGTTGCAGCAAAACAACTGAGCTGTATGAGCTGAATTGTACGCTTTTGTTTTTAGAATAATGCTATAAAACGCTTGTATCGCACTTCATTTAAGTGTTTGGCAGTTTTAGCACCGTACACGATGAGAATACAATAAATACTTAACATTAAAAAGTATTTCTTCACTTTGTTCTTGAATCATAAAAGTTTCTGCTGCTGCACGTAATTTCTGATCATCATTGAAAATTTTAATAAAATTATTTTTTCTTTATTATAAAAAGCAGATGTACTATCACATTCAGTGAATGCGTTAATGAAAAAGAGATAATTTTTGGTAATATAATATTTTGATATGTTATTAAAATGGCTTTTGAATGAACTCGTTGCAACAAATTATTTTTGACAGATTTTAAGAAAAACTTTTCTTTATCATACCTGAAGATAAAGAAATGTTTTTCTAAAGCAATCAATATCACTAAAACATCAATGTCCTGTGCTGCAACGACTACATCATGGAAGGAACGAAGGAACGGAAAGAGCTGATTGTACAATACAACGATCTGCATCACTTTCGGCTTGACTCCGTTCAATATTATTTTCAGTAAATTTTTTGCAGAAAAGATTTAATAATATATTTTTATTTTTGATGTTTCCTAAGAATGTATCTTTAGTTGTATTCAGAGGCATATATTCTTCAAACAAATAATCGATTGAAGTATTACTTATATATCTGCGATTTCTCTCGGACGTTTTAGTACCATTATTATTGTATCCATCGAAAAGAACTTGGACGTTGGTACCATAGTTATTACGAAATTTCTGATATACTGTTGAAAAAAATCCATAAACTTTTGATTTTTTTCTCATTTTAATCTATGAAGTAACATACCACCACCGATAATGTAAAAAAAATTGTAGCATCATTAACATCCGTTTCATATTGTTCAAAAATATCGTATAGCGTTGATTTCGTTGTTTTTCTCATTCCAGTGTTATCAAAAAGTGAAAGAGGATCCCTATCCTAGATGGCTCCCTAGCCAGCTCATAGTTAAAAAAATGACGAAGTTCAAGTTCATCATTACTCTTTTTCATAAAGCATAAGCGTTGCAAAATTAGATTTATTATATTAGGATCTACAGCTACTTCAGTATTATTAACTTTAATTTTACTGTTTATGCTCAATAAAGATTTAGGTGTATCTTTTATTGTCATTTTTATATCTTTAAAGTATAAACCTTTCATTTTTTTTCTTAAATTAATTCCTTTATCAAATGCTTCAACCAACAGTTTCGTTACCAACAATTTCTGTGGAAATTGCTATCACTTCCTGTACATCTGGAAAGGGTTTGTGAATATTAAAAAATATACAATTTTATTTACTACTGAAAAATCTTCATTTATTCTGCTATCACTAGTGTCAGTATGCTTAAATTATTACTGATAATTGTACTTTTAACAACTATTATTAAGACCAAAATTAATACACGAATATTTTTCCTCAAAGATAACTACACAGAAATTGATTCTTTACATAAAAGAACGTACGTTGTTTAAACAATATAAATAATTATTTCCCCCCTTGGAAGGTTTCTGATTTTTATTATAAATATATATATATATGAAGCTTTATCGTCGAAAGTCCTCAGAAACGGCTCCGATTTTGATAATTATTTGATAATATTTGTTTGATAATAGCTTCATTGCCGCGACTATAAGAATTGTTATAATAAATGGAATGCACATATACAAGAATTAATGACTTGATGTATTTATATTATATGTAAATTCTCCTGTCTGCTTATTCTTTCATTGCCCCAGATATTTTTTCATTCTGCCTTGGGCTTGCAAGATGCAAATTTTCTCATCTTCTTTAAATCCTGATTCTTGTAATGTAAATTTCTGAGATTGACTACTGTGAAGTTTGAAGCGGTTGCTTGTTATGCTGAGATAAAGCCATTTCGTATCTGCAAGTACTGTTCTGAATTAAAACGTAACTTAAAATTTTACTTGAGTCGCTCGGCGCGTCGAGATAGCTTATAACATAGAACGTTATCACTAAGAAACGTCACGGATATGAGCTTGGGCTGCTTGCTTAAAATTATTCAAGTAAATTATATAAACTTATATTTGCAAATATTCTTGAACTTATATTAGTTAATTGAAAAATCTATTAGTCTTGCTTACTTGGCAGAGTTCAAAAGCGTATCCATAAAAACGTTTCGTGTACTTCGTTTATAGAAATGACATTAACAGCGTCGTTATCGTAACTAAAAAACTATCTGTTACTGATATACATTCTAGAATTATGTATTATATAAGCATTGCACATATTGACTCGTCAGTAAAGCAGCATGGTGGATTAAGCTCAAATAACTTTAAAATACGAAAATATTTTCCAGTTGTGGATAGTGTTCATGTCTGTAGTTTAAACAGTCTTGCGATCATTTAATCAGAAATAAAAATACTTTTAGTTATTAATTGCTCCGCACTGCTAATTGAAATAGTTGAGATAGAACTGTGTCCGAAAATTCTAATTAATTTTTACACAAAAACTCTTTTATACAGAAGCTTTTAGTTGAACCAAAAATTAGCGATTCAGAAAAATGTGTCGTACAAAATTTTGGAACAAAAATAATTCATCTTTAACGAAGAATTGTTATTTTAACAACAGATATTATAACAACGATATTATAAAAAAAGATCTGCCTAGTTTTCATGAAAAAAAAAGTTCTTTAACATTTAAAAGCGCGCTTTTATCCGTCAAAGTCATCATCACCATTCGCTGTTCCTTATCCGATTTATTTGGGATTCCCGAAGCGCGTTTTTAGCGTCATATATAATAAGATTTCGCAGACTTTTACGTTCTGATAACACTAACCTTACTTAGGAATGCTTTTACTGCTGGATTGGTAACCGAAATCTGATTGAAAGGCTTAAATTCTCGATGATAGGTATTTATATACGTAACAATAAAACAAAAACTATAAAACAACTTTGACGATAAACATACATTACGTGAAATGAGGTAACTTTTAGATAAAACATATTTTTTTTATTTCAACAAATTAAAAAATATCACTTGTATAATATAACGAGACCTTAAAAAGGCTGAACAATATACAATACATAGTATATGATTATTCCTTCGTAGGCAAATTGAGAGTCACAGAGTGAACCGAATATTAATGTATATTTAAATTTTGAATGCGATCAAGCCTTCATATCTCTACCCGAAATAAACACCAGTCAAATACAATACCGAGGTTTCAAACACCAATACTATTGGAAATAGCAGTATGAATTTATTACGATGATAAATTAAAGGTTATTTATTGACAGTAAGTTATTTGAAAATTTCTTTTAATTATTATTTGCATTTTTGGGTAAACTTTTAGCTAATAAGATTGATATTGCTATAACGGTGATAAATAATTTGATAAAATTCAATATTAGGAGAAAGAGAGTATTGCATTATATACAATGAATAAATAAAACCCGGCCAAGTGCGAGTTGGCTTCGCGCACGAAGGATTTCTTAACACTATCTATACAATCGGCAAAAAATCTTGTATACGAACCACCTTAAATACTTATTTAATTCTGTTTTTAGTTGCAATAGAATTACATCAAATGTGAAAATTTGCCTGGTGACGACAGACATACAGCGGAGTCTTAGTAATAGGGGCCGGTTTTACCCTTTGGGTACGGAACCCTAATATAGGTAAAATAGGTATCAGTGAGGTGTTAGATAGACCTGGCTGTGATTTTGAAAGACATGGTTGAAATGCATTTTATATTTAGTTGCGTTATAATACATAGAATATTGAAAGCATAAAGTCCACTTCAAATAAGAACAAAGTGGAATAATTGTGGAATTCATCCTACCATCACACGAATGCGGAGAAAGTTTATAACAAATTGTAAAAATATTCTAAAGTGAAGTTTGAGGTGAGAACTCGAATAGAGTAAAATTTAAATTAGGGATAATTTTTACATTTTTGCACGACTCGTGATGCGGGAGCATCAGAGACTGCTTTATGATCGTTTTTTTTTTATATTTGCCTCATTTATTCGCCGAATATTTTTGTCATTATAATTTTGTTTGTATTTTGAAATTAAGATAGTTTGTACATCGATGTAAATGTTTTTTAATGGATATCAATTTTGTTTAAATATAATAGAATCGTAAACAACA
This sequence comes from Vanessa atalanta, assembly GCF_905147765.1. NCBI lineage: Eukaryota > Metazoa > Arthropoda > Insecta > Lepidoptera > Nymphalidae > Vanessa > Vanessa atalanta. Next base: position 4,779,633 of record NC_061892.1, on the reverse strand, counting down.
TAAAAATAGTCCAAAATCTTTTCGCGTCGATCAAGTATCTTATCAAGAGGTAGGGCTTTTGGGTAGGTACTACCCACTCATCAGATATTCTGACCATCAGTAATTCTTAGTATTGTTGTGTTCCTTTGAAGTTATTAGTTTACACCAATTTACGTGTGTATGTGTACGTGGGGGTTGATTTTTATGTAACGCACGTCATTTTCTGTACCACTGACAACATTCATGTAAAAAAATATTATGATAACTTAAATAGTTAATACGTGAAAAGGTAACAAATAAATACAGGATCCCGTTTATTATATTAGAGTTTTGGTCGAAAGTTAACCGAATTAGAAGGTTTTACTTTGTGCAAATATAGCTGAAATGGACAGAATAAGGTACGTTGCTTTTATTACTACTGGATGTTACTCAGTAGGGTGCTGTCCAGGAAAACTTTGAGATCGTTACATTACCGTATTATTCAAAACAGGCAAGTTTTGGAAGTTTGGGAAGATTGTTAATTTGAAACATTTCGTGGAATCCTCAACAAATGAGGATCCGAGGGACGAGTTATTGCGGTCATTACTTACCCCAGAACTTCATATATTTTTTTCCAAAAGTTATTTTGGTATATATTTTTACATGAAAATATTTAAAAACAACAAGCGATTATTTACAAGCGTAAGAAGATACTTGAAATGACATTATGACTGATTTAGTTTATGGATGTCGCGTAGAAAAAAATATTTTAGTATTTGTGAGGTGGTCTCGTTTCGTGTATGCCTTTGTTTCAATTGTATTTGGCTTTTGCAATCCTTTGTGATATGTCAATTAATCACGCCTGTATATGTAAATTAGTTCAGAGCTACAATCTGTTTCATATAGAATATACATATATTTACCTCGTTATTATAAACATATAAATATAATTAAAACGAATACTATATTACTCGTTCCTAAATTTTAGGAACATAAAATGTTTTTAATAAAAATAAAAATTCTTCTTGTAAAATGTTTATTCTTTTAAGAACTACATGTATGTATGTATGTTAAAGTAAAATCGTCTTATTGATACCAAGGAGAGAAAATATGTACTTTGAGAAATGGCGCTGAAGGCGCCGAAATACCCACTAAAAAACTAGCGGTACCCACTTCGCCTTTGCGGGTGGGGGGGGGGGGGCATCACGGGGTCGCTTGCGCATGCTACTGTGACGCTCCGACGATTGGGACACCATGGGCCTACAAGCTAGAGGTGTTCCCTGGGTACAGAGAAAATCCCTACTTGTATTAGTTGAATTAGTTTTTTTTTTTTTATGAAGTAGTTGATTTAATAGCTTGTATTCTCTGTGCCTGTAATTATTCCAGATTGAAACATTAAAGTAGTGCTCTTTAGCGGTATAATAAGTGATAACTGGGTGATTTGAACTTAACCTAACTAGGAAGTTTTGCAAAGAGATCTACCACCTAATAAAATTTTGACATATATAAAAGAACGCACTAATTTGCATAACATCCCAGACTATAATACAAAATAAAAAGGTAGGTAAATTTAGCTATAGTTTTTATATATCTATTTTAAATTAACCTCGTTTGGTCAGGTGAACAAAAACAACGTAGAGAGACATACACGGAAACAATTGAAACACCTGTTTTTTTGTAGTGAACCATAATAGCGGATTAAGCTTTAAATTCCTCATAATAAAAAAGGAGAATTGCAATGTCCCTATGTTATTATACTAAGATAAGATTGTGTTTTATCTTGATATATAAATGTAAAAAATAACCATAACATCTTCTCGATGTCCTTGTGTGTGTGTGGGGTACTGGGTTCCTCTCCTCTTAAGTATAATGTCAGGAGATCACGACGCGGCTCCAACGTGGGTGGGTGGCTACACATTAATTTAAACCACACACGTGTAGATTACATAGGTACTTATGTACGTTTCCCACGATGCTTGTCTACCTCCAATCACGAGATAAATATTATTCTTAACACAAATTAAGCACATGAAACTCGTGCATTGAATATTGATATCTCGCATACCTGGCTTGTCTGCATTCAAAATATTTATCGTACTACATCGGTCAGAAGGATTGCATAACAAAAGTAATTATATAAAAAGATTATCGTATTTTCACAGATATATTGCAATAACTAAGTTTTTGGTCTGTAACGAGTATATTATGTGCTTTTTGTTTGTATTTACTTGTAATGTTTTTTTTCTTTTACTTCCATTATGTTAGTATTGTATATGTGGAGCAAAAATCACATTATTTGAACATATTTTTTTAAGTTATTATATATTTTATTTAATCATATTATTCACGTGGAGTTGGCCTTTAATTTGACACGGTGACTTAATTCAAAATAAACATATATCGTATATATAAATTAGTGTTAACAATTGTTGGCGAACCTAAATAAATAATAATAAAATAATATTATTAACCCTGTAATATTTGTAGTAAAGACACAAGCTTTACAATAGTGCATTTATTAACAAAGGAAATTGTATTTTTTTTTTTTAGTATTGAATTTTAGTAGCGTAAATTATATAGCGTATTATAGCGTACACAAAAACAAATCTTTAAAAAAATTTACCTCTCTGTAATATTAACATAGAGCAAATGTGACCTTGTGTTATTATATCATCAGTTCAATAAGACTAATATGTATTATTACAAATATTATCGAGTTAATAAGAGTAGGGCGAAAACACTGTCAGAGCAACATGTGACAAACGCAATTTGTGATGTAATTACAAAGCCGTATTTACAGAGCGGCCGAAAATAATTAACTTGTGATGCGTAAGTAATTAAAAATATTAACTCGTTTAACTCAACAAAACTGCTGAAAATTATCTCTTGTTAATTTATAATAAGTTCCAGGAAGTGACTATTTATATTCATATGGATTTTCCAGGGATAAGTAAAACATGAAACTATAAGGAAATGTAATACGTGGTTTACATCATTAAATAAGAAATAATGTTATGAGTACGACGAAACTTTTTTCTGTTAAATCGTAAACTTTTTTTTTAATTTTACTAACTTTCTTTATTTTGACAACAAAAAAAAAAAACTAAATGTATGTTATATTATTTCTATCTGGTAAAAGCGATGAGTTCAAATTTATATGACTACTTATATAAAGTTAATGTAATTTCTATTTTATATACAATTATCTGAATTGTGATAGTACATGAATTACAAATATAGATTTCGGGTCTAACCCGTGACAGCATCATTGAACTTTCATATGCGTAATTTGGTATTATAAATCGTCTCGTAAGAGGTGGGAAAGGGAAGAAAAAATAAATTCGAAAGAATAGCAGCTGGTCTTGATTACTTGGTGGTAGGACGTTGTGGAAATCCGTCAATATAGCACCTTCATTCAAGATATTCTAAACAAACACCATTATTAAGTGTTGTTGGGTTCTAATATGAAAGGTCACTGTGCCAGTATTCATAATATTAACGGTTCGTGATGCATTTTCGATTTAAAAATTGCTTAATATATTTTCTTCAAAATCAGACCAACTAAAATATATGTATATTATTAAAAAATATGCTCTAGCCTAGCTCGAAATCTTCTCCTCAAGAGGACAGGCTTGAGCCGAGCAGTCATACTAACGGGCTGGCAGCAGCCTGTTGTAACTTTACATTTTGCGAATTTAACTAACTAATTATTTAATTTGGGGTTTAACTATTCAAACACGAACCGTCTAGATGAAGCATTCTACAACTGAAATTCGCGTAGAAGAGAGACTGAAGGGATGAAACCTTAAATAAAAACGCACATTTAACACAGCAATGCGCACAGATAAAGAAGCAATGACGCTGAAGGTAATGGGCGAATGCCAGACAGTCATTTATAACCTACAGAATAAATTAGATAGAGTCAAATGAGTTTTTACTGTTGCTGGCATAAATACAATTGATAAAAATTGGGGGTGCTTTATTTTTGAAAAAAAAAATATATTTCCTCGAGATCAAAGTAAAATATTATTATGAATGAACTTTATTCATAATAGAGAGATTGAGTAGAGTAATAGTTACAAAAATAGGCTTCTATATTAAGCCTCTTCCTTGATTGTTTATTTCGTTTAATTTGTTTTGTTCTTATAACCCATATAATTATTTTATTTAACAGCATAGAAAATAAATACAATATTTATTTTTCTATATTATAATTGAGATCTCAAAAATTTTTGAAAACTAAGATTATGTCTTTGCAAATCATAGAAATCGTAAAGTTATCCATATGTCATGGATACTGTTTTGGGTAAGTTCGATCAACTGCTAAGACCACGACACAATGCTAAATAATAATAAAAAAAAAAATATTCGACAATTTCTACAGCTATACTAAAATAAAGAAAAGTAAGAGAATGTGTTATTCAAACTTTTGGGCAGACACCCATTAGTAGGATTTATTAAGTTTAATCCATTGCACTGCAACATAAGTTACAAAAAAATGTCAAAACAAAAGAACACGAAACCTAAACATTGAAAAAAAAAAGAACTATAAGCTGTAGACTATAAATAAGTTTTATTTTCCAAGTAATGCGACGATCCAATTTATCTGCAATTCAAAATAAATTCGAAGGAATTAAATTCGCTGTACGGCTTCGTATTTCGTGATTGGAATTTCGTCTTAATAAAATATTGTTGACATAACAACGAAGGTAACAATCCGTAAATGTCTTATTTAAAGTGGATAGTCAAGACGGATCAGAATTTATTCCGAGACGTGCAAGTATCTCCAAATTTTCGTCGTTGTACAAGAGATTAAACTAAATCTTATATTGCGTATTTCCTAAATTTCTAGTTAAGATTACTACATTCTATCACATCTTTCAGTATTTCTTTAATGTTCAATCTGCATCGTTTGACTGCCTCGTTGGTCTAGTGGCTCGGAAAGGTATGAGGCAACAGATATCGAGGTCCTGAGTTCAAACTTCCAGTCGGGTCAGTAAAAGATTGATTGGGTTTTTCCTATCGAAAAATTCTCAGTAATAGTCCGGAGTCTGAAAGAGAAGTGTGTCCACATCCGTCTCTTGGAAAGCGCTTAAAGCTGTTGGATTTTTTTATGATATTGGCGGTTTTTTATTATATTGATAAGGCAGACGAGCAAATGGGCCTCCTGGTGGTAAATGGTCACCACCGCCCATAGACAATGGCGTTGTAAGAAATATTAACCATTCCTTACATCACCAATGCGCCACCAACCTTGAGAACTAAGATGTTATGTCCCTTGTGCCTGTAGTTAAACTGGCTCTGGCTGGAGTACTGCTGCTTGGCGGTAGAATGTCAGGTATGATGAGTGGGTGATACCTACCCGGACGGGCTTACACAAATCCCTACCACCAAGTAAAAGGCGTTGGTCGTGCGTCTAAACTCTTTACGTTTTTCTAGGATTTGTCGACCTATCGGATTATAAGAGTGAGTGAATAGAGAGTGAACCTGTGTATGAGCACACAATTGTGCACCATAATATGTCCTGCATAGTTGGCTGATTTTCCTAGAGATTCGTCGTGGGCGAAATCGGTCTGGACAATGTAATCATCATCACCTCTCATGTAACAAGTTTTGAATTCAAAAATATAAATTATAATTCTGAACAAGCAATATCACTTTTGTGTCAGCTCTTACAAGTATCCACGTAGCTTTAAGGTCTCCACGCTATCATGACACATCGTAAATTTATGGAATACTTTATGGTGTACGTGATACAAAGTACATGTTATTGTTATTATGAAATAATTGTGAGCTGAACAACGTCGTCTTCCATGATTAAACAATAAATATAAAGAAGAAAAAATGATTAGGTGGTACCCATTCAGATTATGTAAAAGTAAAAAAAATAATACATGTCTTTAGGTCTGTATGTATTCAACAAAATCATTCAAAACTTCTGTTATATTATATCATCCAAAATACAGTAAGATTCTGAGTCACGAAAATAATACAAGAAAATTATTGATTTTCTATGACGTCTGACGTAACGAATCAAACAAGACAAGAAAACGAGCTCCCAACAGTACACAATGCGTTACTTAATTGCTGTCAGCCCTAGTGCCCTTGAGAGTGCCATCGGGGACGACAAGAGTACTGGGACTCGGTTGAAAGAAGGAATGCTCATTTGATGCCTTTAAATTAGAAATGACGTGCATACTTAGGGCTCTTTGTTAGAACTTACCTCGACATTTGCATTTGAAAATATATTATTCCATATTTTGAAGTATTTTAATTTTAATTATCTAGGATATTCCTTTGAACAGTTCACATTTAATAAAAACCCTATAGGTGTTCCTGTATATTTTTATTAAATTATTAAATATTTTCCAATACTGACATTATTAAAATTCCCGCGTAATGTACGTTCACCCCTTTGGTACTGCACCCGAATTATTTCCGATGTTCGTGTAGAATTTGTCGATGTCGATGTCGGTTAGGAGACATTAGTCATCAACATTAATAAATAATATTAAGACATTAAACCAAATGTCGACGTAAACTATTTATGAATATATTTGTAAATACAACTTTAAGTCAACACTGAAAATAATTTACGATACTAATAACAATGAAATAAAATTTTAATTTATTTAAAGTTAAATGAGTTGTGTCATTTCTATTCAAATTATTCCAACTGACTTTAATTAAGAGAGAAATTGACTTTTATGAAGCCTTCTGAATTTTCTCACTGTAAAGTTTGAATTGTAAGCTTAGCATATTATTATGTCTTGTATTTTATATTATAATTTAACTACTGCAGTGCAAATTGTTATAAATAATTTTCTTTTTGTTCAAAAAATATTTAATAACTTTTATCGAAGGTTTTATTTGAAACATCTATAATTGGCTCTTCAGGGCCTTTCGTAGGGCCGATTCGTATGCCGTGAAGGCACACGACTTTCTTATATCGCCTTTCCGATTGCTTTCGTGCATCTATTATTATAATACGAAATTTTTGTTTTTTATTACTTACAAACTCTAGTTTATTTTTATTTTATATTATTATTTTCATTAAAAAAACATTTTTAATGATCATCAATTTCTAGTGGTCACATTATCCGAGTGAACCTTTTTTAAATGATCTCGTTTGTCTTCTTTTTATTATACACATATTACTTACAATATTACTAGAAAGTCATGATTAATTTTATTGACGACCTCCGTGGTCGAGTAGTGTGTACACCGGTTTACATGGGTACGCCACTCCGAGGTCCCGGGTTCGATTCCCGGCCGAGTCGATGTAGACAAAGTTCATTAGTTTTCTATGTTGTCTTGGGTCTGGGTTTTTGTGGTACCGTCGTTACTTCTGGTTTTCCATAACACAAGTGCTTCAGCTACTTTCATTGGGATCAGAGTAATGATGTTGTCTTTTATTTTATTTATTATTTTTTGAATCAAAATACTTCTAAAAATTATAATTATTTAATTTTCAAATTAATTTTATTGACTAATAAAATTGACATGATTTAACAAAAATAATAATATATACACCTAAAATACAAAAAACAACGCCGTTGATTCTTGCTAACGGATAGGTTACCCATGTCTGCCTCTGTGAATCTGTATGTGGCACTGTAGTTTTCAAACTACATATATTTGTAGGAATGTTTGATTAACTTTTTTTCCTGACAGAAGTTGATGTAGGATTGCTACGTGTCCCTATTATAGATCATGGATGAAACACCACATTTACTTTAGAAACAGGGAAAAACGTAAGTTTGGTGCGTATCCCTTCGGAATCCTTTTTTCTTGCAACCAAAAAACTCTGTAAGTTAATTAAGAATATAAGCAAATTGTTTATGTGTGCAGTTTAGCTCACGTGTACAGAGAGCGGGGAGGGGGGGGGGGGGGCTGTTAGGTAACCGGTTCTCTATTGCTCTTAACAACGTGACATGTAAACTCGGTTGAGTACCAAACCAACAAACAAACTAATTTTCTCATTTATAATATTAGTTAGGATCAACGTGCCGAGTTTCATTATGATTTATTTACTGAAAATACCGTTACCTCTCCTCGTTTAATTGCGTCATTATTCAGACATATAATAAGTTTTATAATTTATTCCTGGTCAATTTTCGCCTAAACAGCCATTCTCAACAGACATTCTAGTATTCCAATTTGTAATAAGCCACTAACAGAATCCAAAGGAATAGTCATCTTACAGAACCAGAAAGAAATCAAGCTTGATACCGATGGTTTTTGGAAGCACGGGGCTATAACACTATCAACTTCTGGTGGTTACTGATATGATGGTTATGGTTATAATACTGATGGTTTTTCAACAGTGAAGCACCACAACTGTTAGATCTATCCGGACTTCACCCCGAGACCTCAGATGCTTGATGTGTCGGTCTAATCAGCCCAATAAGATTGGAAGTTCATTTATTAAAAAAAAAACACTGCCTTATTGAAATCGTATCAAGCAGCTGGTACTGTTATAAAATGCTAAAAAGTTTGTTTGCTTCAATGTAAAAATGTCAGAAGCTACCTGTCTGATTTGAAGAAATCTTGCATTAGAAACCCACGTAAAAACGCGTGGTGTAGCTAGTATAATATACACGAAATTTTGTTTGTAAAATGGTGATCGTGTTTTCGAGAAAGGGTGTATATAATATCAATTACACGCACGACATATTGCTACAGAATAAATGACAAAAAAATCCATACTTATATATATTTAAAAGCAATTAATTTCCACGGCAAACAGGATTTTAATAAATGGACAGCATCCCACTGGAACAGATAGGCTATCAATAAACTCAATTCATTTCGAGCTTCAACGCTTCGGTTGGTACTAAATTAACAACTGCGCCCTTTAAAAAATGCTGAAATATGGGGGTTCAATAAAACCAGTGTTCTTTATTATGAAATTATTGGTTTTGTTCGAAGTTTCGCCATTTTCACTTACGGCATTTTACACATTTAAATATTATTTTATGTTTCGGTTTGCATTGCATTGAGCTCTTTCGAACATATAATAATCAGATTGAAAAGCGTAAACGGTAGTTTTATGGTAACGGTAGTATGTACGTAAAATATGTATGAAATATTCTGAATATTATTGACATTGTGGTACTTCATGATGCTGATATAGATATATTAGAAATTTTCTCATATGTTTTTTTATAATGATTAAGCATGTGGGTAGGAAAATGAGTCACTTGATTGTTAATAGTTAGCCATGAAAATGACGGCTATTTGAAATATGAACCATTCCTTACATCGGCAATGCGCCACCAACCAAGTAAGTTAAGATGTTATATGTCAATTGTGCTTGTAGTTATACTGGTCTGCTCACACTTTTAACCAGAATAGAGCAATACTAAGTATTCCTATTTGGCGGTATATTATCTAAAGAGTGGTTGGTACGTAGTATATTAGCCAGATGTTTTCAATTGTCCACACTCCTTTGTACCACGAGCTGGGGTGTGCGTTTACGTCAGAGATGATATCTGCTCTCGACGCCTCGGCAGCCTTGAAGGACAGGACCTATCAATTATCTGGCTGCGTGTAGATTGTGACGACCATCCGCGAATCTACGCTTGCCTTTATAGGTCCCATAGCGGTAATGCCGAAACCGACCGACTGGTTGAGCACGTCCAAATGGCTACAGATTCCGTACTGCAGCAGATCCCATCCGCAGAGATCGTTATTCTTGGCGATTTTAATGCCCACCATGCCGAATGGCTTGGATCGCGCACTACCGATCATGCGGGTAGATCTGTTCTCGACTTCGCTTTAGCATATGATTTGACACAACTAGTCCCCTCGCCAACGCGAATACCAGACGTGGAGGATCATACACCTTCCCTGTTGGACCTTCTGCTGACTTCCCATCCGGATGGCTACCAGGTTATCGTCGAACCCCCTCTGGGCTCGTCGGACCACTGTCTCGTCCGAAGTACAGTGCCGGTTGCGCGTTACTCACGACCTCGTTTCGTGGGCTGCCGCCGCGTGTGGCACTACAGGTCAGCAGATTGGGATGGGATGCGGTCCTTCTTTGCATCCTACCCATGGGGGCAGGTTTGTTTCTCGCCGGATGATCCGAGTGTTGTTGCTGACTCTGTTGCCGATGTGGTACTTCAGGGTATGGAACTATTCATTCCGTATTCTGCGGTCCCCATTGGTGGCAAGTCCCAGCCCTGGTTTGGTCGTTTCTGCAAAACGGCTTCACGCAGAAAATGGGAACGCTACCAAGACTGGGCTAACGCATCAGCGTCTCGTGATGTAAATACCAGCGCAATCAGAAAGGAATATAACTCTGCCTCTAGGTCCTTCAAAAACGTGATTGCTAAGGCGAAGACGGAGTACATTGGCAGAATTGGCGAGAGGCTGGTGCGCCTCCCTTCAGGAACACGTGCGTTCTGGTCTCTCGCCAAGGCTGTCTTAGGGAATTTCTGTCAGCCTTCCCTACCATCTCTGCACAAGGACGGTGAGTCATTGGCCCATACAGCGAAGGAGAAGGCTGATCTTTTAGGCTCTCTCTTCGCAGCGAACTCGACTCTGGATGACCGAGGAAAGTCACCACCAACAATCCCGCGGTGTGATACCACGATGCCGGAGGTTAAATTCCGGCAAAGTGCAGTTCGTAAAGCACTTCTTTCCTTGGATATTCATAAGTCGAGTGGACCCGATGGCATCCCTCCAATCGTGCTACGGACTTGTGCTCCCGAGTTGGCGCCGGTCTTAACGCGTCTTTTCCGGCAATCCTATGCATTCGGCGTCGTCCCGAACTCCTGGAAGACTGCTTTGGTGCATCCGATCCCTAAAAAGGGCAACCGCTCAGACCCGTCCAATTATAGGCCTATAGCCATCACCTCCTTGTTCTCCAAGGTAATGGAGTCCATTATAAACTGCCAGCTCCTGCGGTACCTAGAGGAGTACCAGCTGATTAGCGACCGCCAGTACGGTTTCCGTCGGGGTCGCTCAGCCGGTGATCTTCTAGTTTACCTTACTCATAGATGGGCGGAAGCAGTTGAGAGCAAAGGGGAGGCATTAGCAGCCAGTCTGGACATAGCGAAGGCCTTCGATCGCGTATGGCACAAAGCGCTTCTTTCGAAGCTTCCTTCCTATGGGCTTCCCGGGAAATTATGCAATTGGATTACCAGTTTTTTGGCAGATCGGAGCATCAAGGTCGTTGTCGACGGTGCATGCTCTGACTTAAAATTCGTCAATGCTGGTGTTCCACAAGGCTGCGTTCTATCACCCACTCTGTTTCTTCTGCATATCAATGACTTGTTGCAAATCAGTAACATTCATTGCTATGCAGACGACAGCACCGTAGACACCTCATACACCGGCCGTGCTAATATTTCTCGGGAAAACGTCGAAGAAAACCGGAACAAACTTGTATCTGAAATCGAGTCTTCGTTAAACAAAGTCTCGAACTGGGGTCGGTTAAACCTAGTTCACTTCAACCCCAAAAAGACGCAAGTTTGCGCGTTAACTGCTAAAAAAACACCATTTGTCGTATCTCCACGATTCGAGAACATTCCGTTAGCCGCTACAGCTAGTATCGGAATACTTGGCGTTGATGTTTCGAGTCTCGTTCAGTTCCGCGGTCAATTGGAAGGCAAAGCCAAATTGGCATCAAAAAAGCTTGGTGTGCTCAGCAAGGCAAGACAGTATTTCACGTCGGCCCATCGTCTAAGACTATACAAGGCGCAAATTCGGCCTCACATGGAATACTGCTCTCACCTCTGGGCGGGTGCTCCCCAGTACCAGCTCCTTCCATTTGACCGTATCCAACGTAGAGCGGCTCGAATTATCGACGATCAAGCCCTTTCCGATCTGCTTGATCCTTTGGCTTTGCGTAGAGATGTTGGATCGCTCTGCATCTTCTACAGAATTTATCACGGGGAATGTTCCGAGGAATTGTTCGGATTAATCCCGGCTGCTGAATTTCACCTTCGGACATCTCGTCAAAATTCCAAATATCACCCGCACCACCTAGATGTCCGAAAATCCACAACAGCGCGATTTTTAAGACATTTTCTGCCTCGCACAACCACTCTGTGGAACCAGCTTTCGCCGGCGATTTTTCCGAACCGATACGACTTGGGAACCTTCAAGAAAAGAGCGTACTCTTTCCTGAAAGGCCGGCAACGCACCTGCAAGCCCCCCGGTGTTGCAGATGTCCATGGGCGGTGGTAGTCACTTTCCATCAGGTGAGCCTCCTGCTCGTTTGCCACCTTATGACATAAAAAAAAAAAAAAAAAAAAAAAAAAAAAAAAAAAAAAAAAAAAAAAAAAAAAAAAAAAAAAATTGTAATACAAAATCTTGGTTTGACACCTGACTTTGTTGGAACTGTTCTGGAGAACAAATTCGAAACTCAACAAACCAACGAAACTCAATGATTGTCAAATGAGAAAATGATGCGAAACTGATAATCATTTGTGGCGCATCAATGAGATGCTGTGAATGCTTAATATTTTTACAGAGCCAATGTCTATTAGCGGTGGTGACCACTAAACGCCAGGGGCATTTTTTCCCGTACGCCTACCCATTACATAAAAAAGTTGGTGTAAAAAATACAGACTATACTTCTGATTATCTTTCAATTGGTTTTCAAACAGTGACCAGATTATTTTTTCACTGGCAAAGAAGATAATAAATTTATGCCTATTTATAATAAACATAAGAAACAAGAAATAAATTTGTACTTAGCGAAATGGTTTCGTAACATTTTGTTCTAGAATAATAACTCTACTGCGATTTATGAGAGTACCACTATATATGAATTGATTTTATAGTGTACAATGCGTGCGTAAAAAAGTAAACCCTCTATTCCCTCACTTTCCCAATCCTCGACCGGAGAAAGTTAGGCTTAGAATGGCTTACGTGTTTTCTGAAACACGGGAGTGAACACTGCCAATTTTAAAGCTGTAAGCTGGTATTGAGAATTTCTGGACAAAAAACCATTACGTTTTACTGGCATTTACAGTACACGTCTGCATGCATTTGCGTTCATATTTTGTGCGAGATATTTTAAGTTAGAATAAATATCTTTTAAAAGAAAAACTATCTACATACTTGTATAAATAGTAATATAAGCTGTAGTAATTAGTTTCGAAAAATGCAATTGTAAATTATATATAAAAATGGTGAATACGAATTCCTTAACCGTATACATATTTTGTCTTAAACAGTAATTTGTCTAGTAAAATGGTTGTACTGGCCCCACTGTGCGCCAACTTAACTGGACCCCTGCCAAGTATGAAAGAGCGTAAAGCTGAGGTGCCAACTGCCAAGCCATTTATCAGCTATACATAAAATTTGTGGCTAGTTCAATGCATCATACGTTTAAAAAAATATAATCTTGTTTGTTTTATAATTTATTTTAGGCCGTTCACAAAAACACCCAATATAAATTGGTAATGAACACATACCATGATTAGTGGTAAGTCTTTGTGGTCTGTTTTGTCATCTTAAAAAGGAAAAAAGAATTATTTCATCTGTGATATTTCACATGAAGATGAAAAAGGAATATATTTTTAATCATAAACCAAACGAGTAAAACGAATTCCATGCGACCGAAACTGTGCAAAAGCATCCATTAAATATATCCCAAAAAAACAACGAATTCACCTCGAATACTGCAAGTAGCGCATAAAATTGTGAAAAATTTGAATGTCCATTAACGAATCTGTTGAAAGCTTAAATTTATTCAGTGAAATCTCTTCGTCATCTATAATCAACCGAATTCTACTTCAATCGATTGTAGATAATTAAGAGATCCAACTAAATGTTAATGAACATTCTGCAAATGGTCTACAACGTTTAAAACTTATTTCATTTTACCTCTTATAGGAATGACGTGATCATGGACAGGATCGCTGTAGACACCTCTTTAAGAAAGCAAGATAATAACAGAAGATATATGTCTATTGGCGAAATGTTACAAGGTCAAAATCCAATTAAAATTTGTATAGCTGGCGGTAATTTTAAAATTTTGAGTGTGAAGCTGTCTCGAAATAAAAAAAAAGATTTTAGCGCACTTATTTGTGCACTATTAAAACATCCACTCTCAGAATGATGAGAACGGTATTCCACGAAAAATCCGACATCGATAGATTGCCGTTTATGTTATATCTAACAGTGAAATAGCTGCCGTAGTATTAGTAAGGAAGGCAATCTTAGTAAGAACAAGATGTTTTATAACTTTTAAAGGAGTCGAGCAAAAATTCATAGAAAAGTAGGTTTTTTATTATGGTCTAGGTATCATGCACATGTTATTATTTATACATTATAAAAAAAATATTTCGTATTTTCTGATACTAAAAAATTACTAAAATTTTACTTCATAATTGATCATGAACTCTATAGTTTTAATTGTACAGCATATATGCTCCTACATTTGGTTTTAGACCTAAGTCGTCTTAGTTTTTAAAATATATTGTGTAATTTGACTCAGTTATACGCAAAATATTCTGCCAAAATACCAAAGGAAATTATAGCTATATTACTACATATAAAAACAGAATAGTACATAAAATCTAGAAAAGCTGGAAATGAATTATTTAAAAATATTTGAATAGAGCATATAAAATACATGTCTTAAAAAATATCATTGTCTTTGAATTCTTTATTTTTTGTTCAAAACTATACAAAAATATTTTTCCAAACTATATTCATAGTATACATAGTATTTTGGTAAATTAGACCTATTTATTTATATTTAGAGAAATGGGCCTTTTCCTAGCTACAGGATATTCACAGGTGTTGATTTATGTTTCTGAGAGTGTGTTAAAAGTTTTTAAAATGAGAAACCGAAAAGACAAGATCGATCTTATATAAAATTCGCATTTAAATTTCTTTTGTATGACCGCCTAACATTTCAACTCTCGAACAACGAAGTTTTTATATTAAGTTATTTCAATTCCAAGACTCCATTCCTTTAAGAAAAATTCACTCATGAAATTCAAGAATTCTTCATATGTAAAATTTTACGGTGTGTTTATATCAAATACTTCTCGACATAAATACATCACATTACGTGTTTAAAAAAAATCAACGGTAAAAATGGATGCTTAATTTGAAATTCATTAATCTCTCAGAAGCTTAGATAATTTATAACATTGTTCAATTATACATTTCCATAATAAACATCGTGACTTTAATTTTAATATAGGAAGTTAAAAGTACATTTGCAGTCCACAATTTACATATGAGTACATTCGGCCACAGTAGTTTATCAAAAAGACCTGTCGACTGCATAGTATGGTGCACAAGAGTGTGTGACATCCGACACTCCCGGAGATATATTACGCGTATTACTAATAGCTTCACGTGATATTCAAGGTATGGAAATGAAACACTTTCAACTTCAAGCTGCTGAGTATTTCTCGGCAAACAACTGATTCGGAATTCGACTCCGAGACCTTGAAATCTACAACCGTGTAAGCTAGCTACTTTATCAACGTGACAGTGACGTGAGATTTCACTAAATAAATTTAAGCTTTCAACAGATTCGTTAATGGACATTCAAATTTTTCACAATTTTATGCGCTACTTGTAGTATTACGGTACGAATCTTATAGCAATATTCACAGTTGATAAAGTACATTTGAAATCAGTCTAATCATATGCAAAGTGGAACTTGTTTGAATATCTCGAAATTTATTGAAAACTTAAATTCTACCATCCATAAGGTTTCTGAGAATCGACTGCACAAAGAATAGCGGCTTCCGAACATAATTTTTAGAAACTGGGAAAAGTTTGAAACGAGTTCGCTTTCAGATCACAAGTTATTTTTGGTGAATTTTGTAACTTCAGAGCTATTTTATAGCAATATTAGTATTAGTATTTTTATTCATAAAACTGTTCGAACGGATATTATATATTGTAAGTAGAACTTGATGGTCCAATGGATAAAATCATTGAAACTTAACCAAATAATTACTTAAGCTGAACGCAGGTATTAAAGCAGCCAGGCGATACTGAGTTGTGAGAGAGTGATAAATTTGGTGAAGAAAATGCTGTGAGATGTGAGATACACAAGTGACACAGGGGAGCAGAATATGAAGTAAGCACTAAACCTTCAGCATAAAAATACACCGATTTATACGACACCCACAAGTGAAGTAAGGGTTTTTCTATTCTACTTTGCAGGACTTCATGACAAACGTCCTTAGTCTAATTCTTTGAGAATATTATGGTCCAGAAGAAGATGGTGAAATAATTTTGGGAAAAAATAATGAAGATGTAATCGTGAATGCATAAAGATTGCTCCGCCAAGCCACGAGCAGAACACGACAGAGAAACAGTGGATGCGTATGTGAAAATAATCCTGTAACATCTTCAATCCCTATCAAGGACGGCTATCTTCATCCGCATGACTTCTTAAATCGCGAACCACAGATCCAGTCCAGGTAAATGTTCTGGACCACTTAACATTCACCAATTTATTATTTAAAATACTTTTAATGAACGTAAACAAACAATATATATACGAAAAATGCCCAAATGTGATTTTTTAATATTTACTGCTACAAAGGCTCGTTTGTTTGAGAATCTGAGTGAAGTTCGTAGCATATGGACGTAATTGCATCATACTTCAGCATGATGAAGTGTTCATTATGGCTCAGTGTGGAAGATATGGTTTCAAATTAACTTTCAAAATGGGTTTAATTTTGCGTTGTGGTTACCTTATAGATTCCTTTTTCTCGGCGTTTTATGCAAATTACTTAAAAGACAGATTTTTTTTATATTTTTTACATTGTGTGTGTGTGTGTGTGTGTGCTGTAATACAATATCTAAATAAAAAGGTTTTAATTGAATTTTCTTTAAAAATGTTTATTATGTATTTATAGCTCGATATTTTTGAATACAAATTAGGTAGGCGGCCGGACCACCTGATGGCAAGTGGTCGCCGTCGTCCATAGTCATTGTTACTATAAGAAATATTACACCGTACAACATCGACCTTGGGAACTAAGATCTCAAGGCCCTTCTGCCTTTTAAGCTGTTACTCTTGGTCAACCGTCCTATTCTAATCCAAATCACTCCAGGTCCTTATTCTTAGTTATCCAGATTAGTGGCAACCTCTATGACAATATTGGCTATTTCGATTCAATAGTTTAGTCCTGATGAGGTAACAAAGAGACTGTATCTGTCAAACGGTTATTCCGCCATTTACAGTGTATATCACGATATTTTCTTTGCACGAGATAAATTTTAAACATTAATCGAGCAAGCGAAAAGTAACTCGCACTTACCAGTATTTTCATCTACGATATTCGATTAAAATCCATGCTCTCTATATTTAATTACAATATTGCTGTTATTCGTCCTTGTAATGCCATACAATATCACCTTCGTCCGCCCCGAAATTTACTATGTAAGAATCAATCAATAGACAATCGTAACTGAAATAGCGAACATTAGAGTTTTGCGCAACGTTAATGTCCTAGCTTGTTACATATGATTTTTTTGCTTATTTTAGTGATCATTCTATACCAATTTACGTAGTATATCAAAATATATATTATATTAGATGTACTAGATATTTCGAATCTTTATATTCATGAAGAACATTTATTAAGTGTGCTGTTTCTGACAAAGGTCCAATCAGGCTGTAATTTATAATAATTTCTAAGTCTGAATTTAATTTAACTTGGGATGATAATAGATGATTTCTCAGACTAATGTTCACTTTGTACACTGTGTTGGACTGACGCTGTAAAGCAGCGAACTGTATTAAAATTTTTGATTTCGTAACCAACTTGTCACAGATAATACTGGCTTATTCGGTTTTTACATAGTAACATTACAGCTTAGTAAACAAAATAACTATTCAAGTATATTCTTCTGCCAAAATCGTACCAAAGTACTGCCAAAGTCCTTTAAAAAATTCGAAGGTGCCTTCGGAAAACTGCATGAATAAAGTTTTGCAAACGGGGCGAAATCTCAGCTAGGTCTGGTTTATGATAATATAAATCGTGAAGTTTTACGTGTATTTTAATAAATAATAAGTTTTATTAAATATGTTACCGCTTCTAACTCCTCTGGAAAATGCTGGAATACAAACGACTATCTTCAAAACGAATTTGTTACGACAAAATATCCAGAGAATTTTCTCAAAATAAATAAGAATACTTATTTTTGAATACAGAACTTCTCTGTAGATGTTTAGTATGTATTAATTTAAACCAGAGCTTCTTTTAACATCATGATACTCTACGTTTTCATTCCTTCGCGATTTAAATTTTTTCTTACTATCTTAATATGCATTTGTTCTTTATCATTTCACAAAAATGTTTCTGTTTTTAAGTTGTCATTGTTTTAATTTGAAAGATATTTTGATATAAACAAGGTATTCTATATATTTGTCAAAGGACTGTGAAATTTGAGCCTTGTCATATTTTTTTTAGCTAAATGAAAAATTCTCTGATGTTGTCTACTCAATCTATCTTAGTCTAAATTTGGGCATAGGTCCATTAGTGGCGTAAATTAAGAGAGCTGAAACCTGGTGTATCGAAACTGAAAATCGTAAATACGCTTTGCGTTTGCCTCTCTGATGTCTCCACACAAGGGTTATTAATATTGGAATTGACGTTAATGAATCCTAATCTCCTCTAAATAATTGCATTTCTGAATTAATCTTCCGAAGACACTCAAAGCATAGCTTCACTCCACAACATACTTGAGGCACTTGAAATTTGTATAACCTAGGTTTGTTAATTTTAAGAATAACTTGGAGAAGTTTCTCTGTGACGTACTTCCCTTCCAACGTGCCTGTTGAATAAAGGGTCAATAGCGCAATGGCTAACGGTCAGTATTGCAATGCAAAAAGTTGCAGGTTCTTGACCCCTTGGACTATTGTCGTAACTTAACTGGAAGAGTAAAAAGAAATAGTATACAAAAATCCCAAGATTTACAATACAAATATATAGGTAAAAAATATTACTGTGTACTTTCTTTTTTCTGCAAGAAAAGCAAGACATCCCAGGCCACCAGTAGAGCTAATAAATATTTATGTATTTAATTTCGTTTATGATTATTTTTTGTTTTTTGGGAGAGACTCGTGACGTAACTGGCACGCCAAATTAAATTCTGCCTCATATGTAACTATCAAATCCTATTGGAATAGTGGTTTTATCCTTGTAATAGCACAACTACATTCTATTTAATTCATTTTTCTGTGATATTCCTTCCAGTATTATGTATATATTTTACTTAATAATATCTAACATTACAATTTATGATGTAACTGGAAGTAACAATTTACCTAATAAATAATAATGTAGATTTACTTGGTGGTACGGCTTTGTGCAAGCCCGTCTGGGTAGGTACCACCCACTCATCAGATATTCTACCGCCAAATAACAGTACACTGTATTGTTGTGTTCCGGTTAGAAGGGTGAGTGAGCCAGTGTAATCACAGGCACAAGGGACATAACATCTTAGTTCCCAAGGTTGGTGGCGCATAGGTGATGTAAGGAATGGTTAATATTTCTTACAGCGCCTTTGTCTATGGGCGGTGGTGACAACCAATGCCATAAAAAAAAAAAGATATTGGATATGAAAACATTTCCGTAAGGGAAATATTTATACAAAAACTGTTCATTAGATAATATAATATCTGATAAAAGATCTTAACCAGAAGTCTTAAATAAATTGGAAATGTTCAATAAATATAATATTGAAATCACAATATCTAACAGATCTTATATACGTACCTAATATAATACGTACAATTCATTGTAATGGAAAACAGACACTGCGTTTTTCAGGAAAAATATTAATTAATTTTTCATGTATAAATAATTTAATTAATATAATTGAATGTGAATTTAGTATGAATTATTTAAAATGGCTACCCGATTTTTAATATAAATATATTTATTTTATCCTTCAGTAATTATTCAATATGTAAATCAAACCGAAATCATAATTCTGATTTAAATATTTTTATCACTTTAACTTCTTTTCTGATTTGTTATAAGGACATGATGTCGTTGCGATCTATGCAAAACTGTAACTTAAAAATATGCGTGTTATTAAGCCTACGTCCGTACTATGTTTAAAAAAAAGTGTAAAAAAATAATCATTCTAAATTTAAAAAAAATATCATGATTTTCCATGATCAGCTATCAAGTCAACATAGCTGGGCAATAAAAAAAGTATTCTTAAACAAAGAGGCCCTTGCTTAGCTATGATATATCATTACTAATATTAAAAAGAGTTAAAATTTTATGTTTGTTTGTAGAGGACAATCTCTAAAACTAAAAATCAGATTATTTAAGGGATTCATTGATTACGTAAGACAATTTTTACTAGTTTTTGACTTCCTCACCCCCTAAATAAGAAAAAACAAGAGTATGCCGTTCCCTCTGATTCATATTACGTAAGAAGCTAATTAAAAAAAATGGATATACGCTTGGTTTGTTTTGTAAATCAGCATTCGACGAGGAGGTCATAATTTAAACACAATAAAGACATTAATCGACACAAATAAGTTCACACACTTTTATATTTCTTAACTGTATTCAATCATCAACTTAATAATGTAAATATGTCGACCTCCGTGGCCGAGTAGTGTGTACACCGATTTTCATGGGTACGCCTACTCCGAGGTCCCGGGTTCGATTCCTGGCCGAGTCGATGTAGAAAAAGTTCATTAGCTTTCTATGTTGTCTTGGGTCTGCATGTTTGTGGTACCGTCGTTACTTCTGATATCCATAACACAAGTTCTTTAGCTACTTACATTGGGATCAGAGTAATGTATGTGATGTTGTCCAATATTTATTTATTTATAACGAGTGTCGTTTACTCAAACAAATGACGTCTAATTCACAAGCGGGGAGTACCCGGGGGCTGCAGTGCGGATAGAGCAGTACGTTGCCATGGAATTAATTACCATAACCTCGGCAACTGCGCGGTTGCCGCGCTTTTTTAAATCTTAACTTTGCGTACATTTATGATCTTACGTAAGAACTATGAAGACTACCTCCCTCCCTCCCTTTCGGCCTCTTGTAAAAAAAAAAATATGGTCAACCCCGCTTCTAAATCGTCTTACGTAATAAAGGAATGGCCCCTTATAAAAAATACTGCCACATTATAGCAGTGTGTTGAAATATATTTATGTCATATGTTGTATATATGTATGTGCGAAATCGGGCAGTTTTGCTAGTATTGTGTAAGCTTTTTCTTTTACTATACTGCGAATGTAATTACGGCTAATAATACGGCTTATAATACAGATTTCCGTTGTGATTTACAAATACAACATTTTACCTTTAATAAACGCTATTTGAATAAATTATAACTAGACAGGAGATTAGCTCATTTTCCGCTCAGAGAGTTTGAATTGCAATTCAACTGGGAAATTGTTCTATTATTCTTACTAACATTTATCGCATTTATTATATCTTAAATATGTTTATAGACACACTATTCGTTTAAGCTATTTTTGTATGTAACTGAAAATCAGAAACTGCAACACCTACAAACTTGAAATGGCAGGTTCTTATATAGAGTGTAGAAATCCACTAAGAACATATTGTACAAAATTCTACCCCTAAGAGGGTAAAACGGAGGTTGAAAGTATGTATTTTATAAATTTCGCGGATAAAGTAAGTTCAGCTATTTTTTAATAAGGGAAGTCGATTTTAACGTACGGTAATTATTGTATTGATTGGACGCATTCCTTTGCTTGATATTAACTGAGAGCGATATGTCCCGTGATTGGAACTAGTGAATTTTAACTAGCTACTGAATTTCATGTGTTTAATTTCAGCTTATAATTTATCACGGGTGTTTAATTTTTATGAAAATCTGGCATGTGTATATCCACCAACCCGCATTGGAAGAGTGTGGTGGAATTCATACGGTATTTGAGTCGATATATAACCTGCATATATCTAATGATGGAGCCAAGATGACAGGAGACATTCGATTTCGATTCGAGTTTATGATTTGACGATAAACCTAAAAAGCATACGTTTTTTATGTAATTATATTATTTACTTATATAATTATATTATTTATTTGTTTATTTATTTATTTATTTATTAAAACGCAACTAGGTAGGAATTCCATCATATCGAGATCATCATTATTATACATAACCATCAGTATTAAAGTAAAAGATTTAGACATATGTCACGATAGTCGACCTCAATTCAATCGAAAAATAAAGAATTTTATTTGTGCTCAATTCTAATCATATGGTTTATCTTATTAATTATTATTTTTTAATAATAGTTTAAAAAATGTATTGTATTTCTTATTTTTAATTATTATGCTTATGTTTAATTCATATTTTCAATAATTACATTGTGTAATATGATAATGCATGGTGAGACTACCTGTAAGTAGTAGAACTTTTGCCTTGATAATTTTGAAATGTAATTTTTTATTTTGGATGTGATATTGTATCTACTGTTGGTTGTCCTAATGAAAATAAAATAAAATAAAATAAAATTTCCAAAATCACAGATTCAAACCCAGACCGACAACGGTAAATTTTCATGTGCTTAATATAATATGTGTTTATATTTCATCGCTGAATTAGGTAAGGGTTCCTGGTATAAGGTTTAATAGGAGAGGTGACCTTAACCCAGCAATGAGACATTTAGAATCTGTCGCTTGACTTATTTTCCAATAGTTATATATTCCAACGTAGTAACGCGTATTTTTATGAACGTCTCCATAAATATATTCATTACATTAGTAATGAATATATTCGTTATTCATTATTCATAAGCTTCAATAACAAACCTTAAAATAGTACACCAATTTCGGATGGCTAATCTTCGGATAAAATTAGTACACTCGACGAGATATTAGTAAGATTCTTGGGATATCTCAAACATATTAGCCTCGTTCGTCGGATGACATCAAGTTTCACTTTGATCCATTCACATGATAATCCTTGTAACTTTGTGTTAATGCAACTCCAACCTTTGTGAACTTATTATAAATGGAAATAATTCGTCTGAAACATCTGAGAGTACTGATTGTATCAATATTAATTGCATTGTATATAGAATGTTAATATTATATGTGTAGACAAATTAACTTGTTGTTGAGTTTTTGTTGATTTTCATACAGAACAATAGAAATTTAATTGTATATGCGTGCGGAAAAATTCTTTTTAAGTTGTGTTTACTTTCCTATTTCTTTAAGGGTTTCTCTCTTTGATGGAATTTACATTTACGGTTCGGAATATATATATATATATAAATAATATTGAAAATGTTATTAAAAATTTTGTCCGAACATTGAAACATTGATTTATTCTACTTGTAAATCTTCGTGTTCTGTGACGATTCGGTCCGCCGATCCGTCTTATTGGGCTATGATGATGAGGAAATAGAGAATGCATCTGTGTGTAGACACACACAATCACACATTACATTACTTTTACAGAGTGGTCCCGTTTAGTATAATTTATTACTATAGTATTATATAGTATATTTTTTTAGTATAGACGAACGTTTCCAAACAATTATAATATAATTATTGCTAACTATTTTTATTGAAATAAATATAGTATATACTAATACTATTCATGTGAAAGTAACTCTGTATATTTATCTGTTTGTCTTTACGCTTTCATGACCAAATTACTGAACCAAATCTGATAAAAGTTAGTATGAAGCAAGCTTGAAACCTAAGAAAGGACATAGACTATGTTTTATACCTCACGTTTGATGACAAAACTCTAAGCGATTGCTAGTTATATATTGCTAGTTATAGTTAGGAACATAACACTTCTGAAAAATCACTAGCAACACTCGGAGTAATATCTCATTAAAACCCAGCCTTCGCTCCAAAGGGTGATGCCTTATTAAAGTTTCTAATAAATAAAACAACAAGATACAGTTGACGTAACGAGATTGCCTTTAGAATTTATTTACAGTTTTTTTTAAATGGGGCAGATGCAAATAGTCTCATTCCTGATTACGCTTAGGTGGCGTAATTAGTGTGAAAATACTTGAAAGTAAGTATATTTGTGGGGACTATTTAGTATTATATTTTCGGTGTAATTTTTCTACGACTACGGTGAAGCAAAAAGGTTTTATTTAATGTTTGCAGCCTGTGTAGTTAGTATGTTAATTTATTACATGTACTTATATGGACGAACAAATAGCTTGAGAACTATGATGTTTTGTTTCTGGTGTCTGTAAAACACTGGTTCACTCACCCTTTTAACCGGAAAAATACAATATTGCGTGCTATTGTTTGGCGGTAGAATATCTGATGAGTGTTACCTAGAAGGGCTCGCAGGAACTCCTTCAACATATATAAACAAACAGACCACAAGACAGTATATCACGTCGGCTTAACGTCTAAGACTATACAAGACACAAATTCGCCCTCACATACTTTACAGTACTGCTCTCACCTTTGGGCCGGTGCTCCGCAGTACCAGCTTCTACCATCTTCTTCGTATCCAATGTAGAGCAGCTCGACTTATCGACGATCAAGCCCTTTCTGATCTGCTTGATCCTTTGGCTTGATCTTTTGGCTTTAGCTTTGCGGAGATATGTTGGATCACTCTGTCTCTATATCTTCTAGCGATTTTTCCACGGAGAATGTTCCGAGGAATTGTTTGTATTAATCCCGGCAGCCGAATTTCAACTTCAGACATCTTGTCAAAATTATAAGTTTCATCCTCGCACAACCACTCTGTGGATCCAGCTTTCATCGGCGGTTTTTCCGAACCAATACGACTTGGGAAACTTCTAGAAAAGAGCGTACTCCTTCCTTAAAGGCTGGTAACGCACCTGCAAGCCCCCCGGTTTCGCAGATGTCCATGGACGGTGGTATTCACTTTCTATCAGGTGAGCCTCCTGCTAGTTTGCCAGCTATAACATAAAAAAATAAAATAAATAATAAAATATTTTTATCAAATGCATTAATTAGAAGATTTTTTTTATATTTACAAAATTAATTTTGATAATTAGCAATCTGGATATTAATAATTATAATTATTACGACACAGGAACATATATTTATCAATTGTCAAAGTCATCAAACATCGCTAATAGCATGCTCTACAAGCGTGATATTTGCTGAGTGAAATGTTGTGTCTATTTTATGGGGCTGTTTTAACGAAAATTCTCATCTCAAACAAACATCCACGCGCACGAAGCCGTGTGTGTAATCTAATATTTAAAAAGTGAATAATTATCTTTACTATTCACTAATAGGGTATTTTACTATGCTTGGAAAAGTAATTAAAAATGTAGTTTTTCCTAATAAAAAGCCACAAAAAAAATATTTCGCTAAAATAAACACGTTCTCTTGCCATAAAATTAAATTAAAATTTAAACCTTTTTTATCCCTACTAAAGTGCTGTCAGTCATTTTGGTGACGTCATATTGATAAAAACAACCGCTGTGTATGTACGACTGGTACTCATTCAACGCTTATAGCTATACATATTTGGTCTTTTTGGGAAAATAATGAATTACAATAACTATCGTTGAAGTGTAATGAACAAATACTATCAAACTGCAGAAAAGTTGTTAATCAAAGTGCCACATGATATTGAAATGTCAGTTTTTGCCTATCTGACGCCACGCTATGGGGCCCGTGTTTTAGGTCACGTGATATACAGACTAAAAATTACGAGTTTTAATTTCAATATAATAAATTAATGATGCGCTTTTATGACTCGAAATCAAAATATTTAAGTATGTTTCTACATATAGTGTAATATTTTTTTCAAAGTTCATAAGTTTTTTTCACTATCGAAAAAACACTATTCGGCGAAATATGCAAAGGTCGATAAATTTTCTCTTCCAGCTAAACCTTAATAAATTTAACAACAAAAAAAAAAAACAATATATTTTATAATTAATTAATAAAATAAAACACAAGCTTTTTACATTCGAATTCGAAAAAATAAACATTGAATTTAATAACACCCATTATTTTATTCGATTATACATATAATTTAACACGATATGAAAGTATCAAAACATTTAACTGCATTTTACATACAAGTATCAAAAATAATTTGATACGTTTTTTGTTGTTTTCGAATGAATTTCAGAAAATCATGACCAACGTAGTCGCGTGTGGAATGTAGTTTAATATTTAAAACTACCGTGTCGTGCTTCCGAGTGAGCGAGCCAATTTGTTCACAGTTTGTTCCAAGCTACATTCGTAATTAGCTTTTGTATACAATTACACTAATTTGAAAAGCGGCTTTAACCAAATTGACCATGATTAGTAAGAACGGAAAATGGGAATTGTACAAAACTATTGATTGATTCGTTGAGTTGATTTATTAATTACATCAATTAATAGAACGCATTGTTAGTTTTATATGTCTGCTTCATTGGTTTAGTAACTAAATTAAGCTAAACGCAAGCCCAAAAGATCTGGCTGCAAAGTCTGGAAATGCCCTATAGATTAGTTGGATTTTTCGGTCGAAAAATTCTTGTTCATATTAGGATACCATAATGTATCTTGGTTAAAATCGGTCACGAAGAGATCATCTGTTGACGCTGACCGTAGAATAGATTTTCGTTTGCTTAATTCCAGACAAATATTAAGCATATTAGGATTAATCATAGTCATTAAAAGTCACCGCATAAAATAAAATAAAAAACTTATTTGACAAATGTTTTAAATATCATGCGTAATTGTTAAATATTGTTGTCTTCTTCTTTCACATATCAAATAAAATATGACGGAAAGAGATGTAACGAATGAATAGGTTACGGATGTTTAAATAAATGATATACTAACATTTTTGAAGATTAGTATATCACGATGCAAGGAAAAGTCTATATTATATTGGTGTAAAGTAACAAATGAGAGAACTTCATCAATGCCCTCACAATGTTCTCCCTAACATGGAGTTACACACGAAATTAGTTACATACATAAATTAACCATATGAAAATTGTTTTTTTTTAATTGTTATATTTGTATTTTAACAGACATGTTGTCCGTGCTGTTTACTATCAGACCGTCCCTTCAAAGTAGCTTTGCTTAGGTCTTACACCAACAAAACAGATCGGCTTCACACAAAAATCAAATTATGCCAGCTTAGGACATACTAATTCATAATTAAACATAATATCACGAAAATCATATTGTACCCGAATAATTTGCCCACTTCACTCATAATTACGAAGCGAATGTAATTAACGTAGTTTGATTTTACGGACTGGCATT
Source organism: Vanessa atalanta (assembly GCF_905147765.1). Lineage (NCBI taxonomy): Eukaryota > Metazoa > Arthropoda > Insecta > Lepidoptera > Nymphalidae > Vanessa > Vanessa atalanta. The sequence continues at coordinate 4,752,492 of NC_061892.1, read as the reverse complement.
TAGAAACATTAACTGTGACTCGTAATAAACTATCATTAGTGTAGTTATTAATGTTAATATAATAGATTAATGTGTATCCGTAATCCGCTGTCAAAAATAAAATGATAAACACTTACTTTCAAAAGGGATTATAACATCAAATTTACCCATTATAACATAATAATAAAGACATTCTGCTTTTCGATAAGATTACAATGACCCATAATTATAAAATTAAAATCAAAATATTCTTTATTCAAGTAGAAAAAGAACATTTGAATTGTCATTACAGTGTTGAATTAAATGTAAAGTTACTACCGGTTCGAAAATTAGATTCTACCGAGTAGAACCGGCAAGAAACTTAGTAGTTCCTCTTGGTGCAACATTTTAACTACATGGTATGTCAGTAAAGTATATTTTGATATATCGTGCCTAGAAATGAATGTACATGCTTTTTTATTTTTAATATTATTTTACATGAGCTTTATTTTTTTTAATATGGCAAATTAAAATAATAGTAGACTTTATTTGTAATTATATACCATGTAGTAAATATATATGTTAGTAATGGATCAACGGATCCGCAAAGTTTATCAACTTGCATGCTTGCTTGCATATTCCACACAAATCTTTCTATAAGAGGGTAAATTTGCGTGGAACCTATTTTTGTAAATAGAAGTTCCGTGGTGCTTTCAGTTTATTAAATCATTATTGGTAGCAAAGCTAACTGAGTTGGACATACCCAGAGCGGTTTTCTAAAAGATTTATAAAAAGTCAGTAGATTCAAATGTTGCCGTTAGAAAATCCCATCGGCGCGGCGTCTAGTTTGTAAGATGTTGCAATGTGTGCCATATCTTGAAGTACAAATCTATACGCAAATAGGCAAAGACCAAATGATATTCTTTTCTTTTAGTTTTTACTAGAAAAATATGCTCAAATGTTGTAAACGTAGGATGCAGAAGACACGATTTTTAATAATAGTCTAATTTTGACATTGTCAACATTTTTGACAAGTCTTAACGTTTTTGATTCGAATATAGAATTCGATTTTCGAATTTTTAGAAAATTTATGTGTGTACGAACGTTTATTGATATGTTCATTTCGTGCTGCAAAGCAAATGGCAATATTGGATCTAAACTCATTTCATCCGACGCGTAATAGGATGACGGAAATCTGATTAAAATTATTCAATTAAAAATTATATTAATCATTTGGCAGTTTGTAGTTGCAAAAATGTAAAAACGAATTTAATTGTGTGAGTAGATCAAACTGCGTACTGACCTTCTTATTTATTATAATATTTAAAATATACATAACTTCCTATTGTCCTAATTCTTTGTTTAAATTTTAATTATTTGGTTTGTGTTACGACTAAATTTTATAACTTTTTTACCTATGGAAACAATTCTCATCAGACACTCTTATTATAAGAAACATACTTTTACTTGTTTCCACCCGCGTGTGTGGAGGGGGGGGGGGGGTTTGTCGTGGTTGTATTAGGTACTTATCTTCTTTTTGACAATGTGTATGCAAGATTTCATGATGATCAGTTGACAAATAAATAAACGAAACCACTTTTCCATTAATTGATATATTTTGTATTATTCCAATAAAATATAAAGTCGTAATCTTTTTTGATAAATGATAAAATCAATAAAACTATAAAATTAAATCTTATTTATTATTGAATAAATGCCGATTTAGACTGTTTGGAGGATAAGCGTGCTTATAATTTAAAATGCCACCAACTGTTATTTACGAGAGAATATCATGGAAAATGCATTAACGGTGCTGTATAGAGGAAGTGATACGGTAAATTCATATTCTTATGTTTTTCTCTCTTAAGATAGTAACTGCGTTCGAGGCAACATCGGTTACTTTGTTTATCTTTTATGCAACAAATATAAGAAGCGAGTTTTTAGTGAACGGTAAAAATATTAAAATAACTTTATTAAAATTATAAATAAGTTTATACGATTTACGCGCTAGCCTCGGGATGTACTAGGCTGATTTGAATAAATATTTATGTATTGAATAAGGAGGCATTAATAAATAATATTACTGCTTATGTAATAAATAATAAATATTTGTCTAATTATTGGAGAGATTAGTGACATTATAACAATTCGGCATCTATGAGACGAATTAACGATCATGGAAAACATGAAAAACTCAAGTACTATAAATATAATAAGGATATATGGTCGGAAACTGTCATAATTGTCATGCGGTTTTTGTTGACAAAGTATCTTTTTTCAACAAAAACCGTATCACAAAACTATTTTTTCTCTCTTAAGTTGCGCAACGGAAGATTAATCCGAAATATATCTATCAGACTTTAAATTATCTTACATATTACCAATGGCTTGGATAAGAACTTAGACCAAGAGTGACTTGAGAAGAACCGTTTTCGGTTCATTTTATTGTTGTTTACAATTTTCAAAAGAAGTTGTCATGAATTCAAGTAAAAGTAATATGACTCAATACACTAATTGGTTTTGTTACTGCCGAGTGTCGGTAGTAACTTTTTGTTTGTAATTTAAAACAAAGAATAAAATTCGTTGATTCAGGCAAAAATGGCAGCGGAAAAAGAAGTGATATCATACCATCGTCGAAGGACGTCGAACTCTGTTAGCCCTTTTCCTCGACAGTGTAGAGTAATTGACAAATTTTGCTAACTTGTATAGCTCGAAACATCTCACTTTAATTGAGCATGGTTCAGTTTTTATTCGAAGCGTAAATTGAGGCATATATTTGCATGCAGTTTTTATTTTTTTTAGAAAAAAGAAGTCACTAATTTGTTTTTTTTTTTTTTTATATTAATTATTTATCAAAATCGAACACACATAGGACTTAAAATAAAGGGGTTTTCAAAATATTATAAATTTAACCGTTAATATTATAAATATGTACGTTTGTATCAGATGGACGTAATTCGTAAAACATTTAAACTGAACAAATAAAACGAGGCTGTTGACTTTTTCGCCAGTAATTGTACCGATAACCTAAAATATTCTCATCTGAAACGGTTCTAGATTAATAACTATGAATCATTTAGTCAGTACGTCAGTATAATTCTTCTTCGTTGACTTAATAAATCTGTTCATCCATTTTTTGTCTAAATAAAAATGTAAATGATTTTAGTGAAAGAGCCTGTATCAACTAACATTTTTATGAATAAAGCTCACATCAAAATATTCACGAAATGTTTTACAAAGTAACGTACGTCGGGAATTTTGAAACCTACTAATATTACATATTATAATTTCCTTTACTTTGTAGTAGGGCTTTGTGCAAACCAGTCTGGGTAGTTCACCAGGGAGACTAGCGCCAAACAGCAATGCTTAGTAACATCGTGTTGCGGTTTGAAGGGTAAGTCAGTATAACTGTAACAAGGGACATAACACCTTAGCTCTAAATGTTTTCGGATTGGTGTCATGTATGAAATGATTAAAATTTCTTACAACACCAATGTCTGTGGGCGGTGGCTGCCACTTACCACCAAGCTCCTATAATAGGAGAGATGTTCCCTTATTAACATGTAACACAAATGAAGTAAAAAAAACTTAATTAATGTCGATTAGTTCATTTACCTTACCTTACTTACTTTTATTGAATCGGGCAATTACCGAATATTGTATAAGTTGCTTATTAGATACAATTTAGTAACTATGTCAGAAAATTAGTATCGTTACAATATCATTACGGACAATGGAATTTGTGTAAATATATTTATCGCCTTCATAACACAATGTTTAGAGAATATTTCAGCATGCAGCTCCATTGCGGTTAGTGGATTTTCACAAGGTTTATATACACGTGTATACATAAGTCTCAAAATCATCCGATACATACAGCTTGGTTCAAACTATTTTCGTATAAAATTGATTGTAAACACAGAATAAATACGAGAAAATAAAACCAATCTACCGCTATCTCGAATTTGATATAACCAAATACTGGAGATTGCTACAGATCCCGTTGTAATGCGTTGTATTAATAGTATTTTTTTAATGAATATAATTTAATTTGTATTTTTTTCGTTGTATTTATTCTTAGTCGTCGGTCCAAACTAAGATATCTAAGCACGAGCGTCATTCACTCATACAAATGCATGGCGACGACATCTTGAGTGAACAGATCTATACAATATTTAGTTAAGTAAAAAAAAAAGAAAAGTTTATTTGTATTTATTATCTGTGTAAATAAAATCCATACAACTTCATTGTTTACATTATAACTCGATTACACATATACGATGTTTTAATATTTGTATAATTTCAACCATATAGTTTTTACTAATATGTATATTTTTTTTTAGCATTAGCATTAGCAGCCTGTAAATTTCCCCACTGCGGGGATAAAGGCCTCCTCTCCCTTTGAGGAGAAGGTTTGGAGCATATTCCACCACTCTGCTCCAATGCGGGTTGGCGGAATACACATGTGGCAGAATTTCGTTGAAATTAGACACATGCAGGTTTTCTCACGGTGTTTTCTTTCACCACCGAGCACGAGATGAATTATAAACATAAATTAAGCATATAAAAATTCAGTGGTGCCTGCCTGGGTTTGAACCCGAAATCATCGGTTAAGATGTACGCGTTCTAACCACTGGGCCATCTCGGCATGTATATTTTATTTCAATGATAATCCATGTATTCTGAAGTATGTTTGTTATACAGATATTTAAACCAATTGTATCGCGCCCGGCATTCTCCTCTCGTACAAAACTATACAAACTTTCTTCTTTATAATGTCAGTACGATAATGGAAGTATTTGCATTTATTATAATAATTTGTAACACCCTAATTCAACTTTAGTTAAGTTTCTTTTGTGTCTATTTATGACATGAATATTGAACAATTGTCAATTTATTATAAAATATTTCATTTAAATTTGTCTTGTAAAATGACGAAACAATCCCACTACTGGGCTGAGGTCCATTGGTTTGGAGTTTACTCCACCAGTCTCCAATACTGTTTGGTATATAACTATGTGTAAAAATTTCATCCGATACATGCAGGTTTCTTCACGATGCTTTCACCGTAGAGCACAAGTTGAATTACACACAAAGATGCTTGTAATAAATACTCAATAGAAGATCCATATACAAGTGAAAAAAATCCTGTGTTTTCTAAGGTTGGCTGCAGAAATTACTTTCAAAAATAAGAATTTAATATAACTTATACATGTTTTCATCATGTGTAATGAAGCATTAAATAAATAAATGATATATTAAATCCAAATAATCTGAATTCGTAAAGCGTTTTCATGTAATAAGATATCCTTCTGTTACAAGCTCTGACATTGTCTCATTGTAAGGTATACGCTCTGTTATTGCAATAGGATACTTCCAACTTCAACATTCTGAAGCGTTATGGAAGGTCTTACTGAAGCCGAGTGAAACTCCTCGAGAAATAGTGTCATCTACATACTCGTAGTGTATGTAATCAATGCTTACGATCTATATTAATAAGTACCATTTTGAAATTAGGTGTTAGTTCGGAAACATCGAAATTGAAAGTCAATGAAATAATTAAACAAAACCATGGAGTATATGGAGCAAAATAAATCGTGACGTCATATGATAGCGGTATTCCGACATTAAATATTTCATATTGAAAATAGCAATTATTATATTTGTCAAGGGAACCGACGCTTAGTACAGACTCATATATTGTATAATATTCAATGAAAATATAAAATAAAATGTTGCTACTAACATGAGATGCATTTCAGAAAAATATTTATAAGATGAAAATCCGACTCATCATATAACAAAGTCATGTTCAGTTTATTTTCCATCAATAAAATTGTACAGCCGAGATGGCTCAGGTGTTAGAGCGCGTGCATCTTAACCGGTGATTGCGGGTTCAAAATCCAGGCAAGCACGACTGAATTTTTTTGTAATAATTGTTTATATCCATCAACGTACAATAGGTAGAGCGTGATCCGTATAGCTTACTTTATAAAAAAATATATGAGTGTTTCAACAAAATTCAATAAGGTGTTTTTAAATCGCACTTATCTGTGGACATTTTAGAAATCAAAATATGCTTTATTCAAGTAGGCTTTTACAAGCACTTTTGAATCGTAATTTAACAAACTATATTAAGTGAAGCTACCACCTGTTCGGAATGCAGACTCTACCGAAAAGATCCGGCAAAAATCTCAGTATTTAGAGATTTAATTAATTTTTTGGCTACAATTAATTTTCAAAGGGTTGACCCGACAATTTGTTTAACCATATGTGCGTCTGAGCACTTCGATATGTAGGCAGGAAATCAACAAACTGACAATTGCAAAAGCGTTACAAAAAACGGATGACATCAGGTTGACGTTGCGGAACGTACAAATCTACCAATTATGTATACGACGATCTTAAATCGATTGTTTGGAGTCAACCAATGATGAAAACAAGACACTAGAAAACGCTATATTTACCTATTAATGTAATTTATTAGCTTAAACTTCATGAAAAATAATATGGCTAATTCTACATTCATTATTATTTTTTACTATAGGTAGAGAGTCTTATGGTCCACTTGATGGGAAGTGGTCATCATCACCCATAAGAATTGGCACCGTAAGAAATATTAACTATTCCTCAAACCAATCCACAACCGACATTGCTTTTAGTTACACTGGCTCTTTCGCCTTTCAAACCGAAAAACAACAATACTGAGTTGGCGGTAGAATAAACAGCGGGATATAAAGTTGGCGGATAGTACCTATCCAGACGGGCTTATACAAGACTCTTCCACCAAGAAATTGTAAAGAATTCAAAATTAAAATGGCTACTAATAAATCAAGATCGCGTGGAATGATGGCAAGTATTTCTATTAGTAGCATTTTCCCGTCGTATTGCAATTCCGCGCTCCGTGAAAAATAAACCAGGTCCTGCCACCGGTGAATGCAATGAGGTGGGTATTTTATATTAAATACTCTTGCACTATTACTCCAAGATCAAAGTTGTGTGATTTAAGTCAATATAGAACATGAGCCGAGATGGCCCAGTTGATAGAACGCGTGCATCTTAACCGATGATTTCAGGTTCAAACCCAGGCAGGCACCGCTGAATTTTCATGTGCTTAATTTGTGTTTATTATTCGTCTCGTGCTCGGAGGTGAAGGAGAAACCTGAATGTGTCTAATTACAACGAAATTCTGTCACTTGTTAATCCACCAACCCACATTGGAGCAGCGTGGTGGAATAAGCTTCAAATCTTCTCCTCAAATGGAATAGAAGCTGTGAAAAATTTCAAACCTCAATTGATAAGAGTTGTGTTTTGTCCTTTATATATTATCAAGTATCAGTTAAATTTCATCCATTTTTTATCGCAGTTGTTGTTACTGACACTGAAGTATATCTATATATATTTTATAAATGGCTTCTAGTTGCAGCAACACAGAATATATCCTTTAGTTCATGGATAAGATATGATCGTGCCACAGAATATAATATCTCCAAAGTCACAGAGAAGGCGTGATAGAGTAATACAAGATTTCGAAAGCTTATGTCTACATCCTATGTAATAATGTATACCGCGCCAGCCTATTTACATATTAGACCATTTCTTTTGCTTGTATTTATAGTGGGATGACATTATATAGATAATTATTTTGTTCACAAATCATATCCATCGATTTCAAACTATAAAATCCTCAAAATAAATATTCAAATATTCAAAATAAGTCTCATATTATTAGTTTGCAACAAAAGAAAAGCAGGAAGGGAAACCCTGAATACAAGAGAAAAGAACTGGTTTGTTTATACTTCCTAAATAAATAAGATGAATTTGAAGCGTAATTTATTTACCTAAAATGCTTAAATATAAGCCCGTATGTGTTCCACCTGTGTATATATTCGTAACCGCCATACAATAGCAAAGCTAAGTACTGTTGTGTTCCGGTTTGAAGGTCAAGTATGCCAGTGTAACTACAGATTACATTAGACAAGGGACATAACATTAATTAAAATTTCGGTACTTACGTATTAACGCCAACACAACATTTTTTTTCCCCAAACCGTACGGCGGAATTCTAAACCCAAACCTTTTTTTGCCGCGGTAGAGTAAATACGTAAATACCAAAATTTCTTTCAGCGCCAGTGTCCATGGTAAGTGATAATCTCTTCCAATGATGGGCTATTTACATGGTCACCGTTTCAAAACTAAAACAACACAATGTAATGCTCTTTAGTTTTTAAATATTAAGCTAAACCTTAATCAAACAAAGCATACTCGTGATAGTACACCAATAAACACATACATAAATCACATTCAAGAAAGATGCACAAGAGAGTAAGCTTACTTAACTAGCGAATAATATATAAGCATATAAGCATAAGCAGCCCGTAAATGTCCCACAGCTGGGATAAAGGCCTCCTCTCCCTTTGAGGAGAAGGTTTGGAGCATATTCCACCACGCTGCTCCAATGCGGGTTGGCGGAATACACATGTGGCTGAATTTCGTTAAAATTAGACACATGCAGGTTTCCTCACGATGTTTTCCTTCACCGCCGAGCACGAGATGAATTATAAACACAAATTAAGCACATGAAATTTCAGTGGTGCCTGCCTGGGTTTGAACCCGAAATCATCGGTTAAGATGCACGCGTTCTAACCACTGGGCCATCTCGGCTCAATATATAAACGGAAATATAATATATTTACCGGCCTATATAGTAATCTAAATTCCTTTACCAATGAATGAAAATACGGCAAAATTGCGTGATTAAACATAATTCAGCTAAAATCAGCAAGATTGTAAGGATAATGTCTGTTCCTTTCGTTTCTAGAATAAATATTTTTAGCGCTTCCGCAATTCGGTCTTTATGAATAATGAAATAAATCTTGAATGTATTTAGTTTTACGACGTGATGAGCTGATTTCTGTTTGTGTACGTTGAATATGAATGTAGGTTTTATGACTGCCCACTTGTAATCTATTTGACCCAGTTATTTCCCGTTCCTATATATCTATGTTATATTTTTTATGATAATTCTCATTAATTATTTATTTTTATAGTAATCATTGAGTGTTATTGTTGATGTTATACAGTCAAATTATTCGTTGTTTTTCCTAAATGATACTCAAACCAAATAATTGTGCATAAAATCACTTCGATATAATTATTTCATATATTCTTTAGTTTTTAGTCAATTGTTTAATCTAACGTGTTTTTTATATATTATTAGAAATCAGAAGCGGTTTAATTTTTTTAAAAAAGTACAATTTATTACCTAAAACTAAAATTTATAATTACTTTAACAATTATTTGGAATTAAATGAGACAAATTCTTTCAAAATTAAAACTAATAACAATTTATAAAATATGACAAAACTTAAATTACGACACTCGTCTATCTCGCGCGACTGATGCCAACCGAATAGGGGCGAGGCGCTTTTTTTTTTTTGTATCATGGTTGTGTATTGCTGTTGGCCCTACTGGCCTTTACAGCGTCACCGAACGTTGTGGCGAGTGTTAAGAATCTGCCTTAGAGTGAACCCTTTTGGGCTCGAGAGTGACGTTCGTCCTGAGGGTGTCTCCTATGAGATCGCACCTCGGCTCAGAACGTAGTCGGTGAGGCGCTGGTATTCAGCCGCTTATATAGCAACCGTCATCGTTCATAACCCCACTCTTAACTTAAGAAATCTCCAACAATATTATATTTTGTATATATAAAAATATCTTACTACGTTGTTTTCCAATCGATTTTGACGGTTATATTTCAATTTCTAATTCCATTGTTAACTTTTTATTTGAAGTATGTATAGTAAGAATTTAGGCGATTTAATTTGATGTCATTTTTATATTATCTAATCTATTACTATACTTCTCAGCGTATAAAACGCCGCATTAAACGTAAAACTTAACTGAAATAATGAATGGCAATTCAACGAAACCATACTCGTGTTTCAATGAGCAATCGTTTTAACCTCACGCTTCTAATTGTGCAATCTAGCTTTAACAATTAAGCGGGAGGAAGCGAGAATACTTGAATGGTAGTCGGTAGTATATGTAGGGTAGTATTGTTTTTATATTCAATAAAGTATTAAATAAAATAAAATATTGTATTTAATTAGTTAAGTGTTAATAGCTTGTGCTAATAATGCCGAGATGGCCCAGTGGCTAGAACGCGTGCATCTTAACCGATGATTTCGGGTTCAAACCCAGGCAGGCAACACTGAAATTTCATGTGCTTAATCTGTGTTTATAATTCATCTCGTGCTCGGCGGTGAAGGAAAACATCGTGAGGAAACCTGCATGTGTCTAATTTCAACAAAATTCTGCCACATGTGTATACCGCCAACCCGCATTGGAGCAGCGTGGTGGAATATGCTCCAAACCTTCTCCTCAAAGGGAGAGGAGGCCTTTATCCCAGCAGTGGGACATTTACGGGCTGCTAATGCTAAAAAAAATAATAATAATACACTTTATAGCACTTTTTTATTATATATATATATATATATATATATATATTTATATAACTTAACCTAACCTAACCTAACCGTTTTCAAGATATTGGAAAAGAGACTTTTTATCAAAGTTTCTTCTAAGAATATTAATAAGACCCCAGCTTGTTATACCTCGTTGGATAGCCAATAGAACAAATATATTCTTTAGCACATCTACACTATAGCTGCGAAGGATTTTTTATTATACTTTTTTTTAAAAAAAACACGTTCAGAAACCTGGTACACAAAAATCGGAATAATAAAAAAAACAGTGTTATAAAAAAAATCCAGTGTTATAAAAATAATCGAAATAATAAAATAAATCCAGTGTTATACAGTACAAGTCACAGGCACAAGGGACATAACATCTTAGTTCCCAAGATTGGTGACGCATAGGTGATGTAAGGAATATTGCTTGCAGCGCCTTTGTCTATGGGCGGTGGTGAGCACTTACCGGTGGCCCATATGCTAGTCCGCCAACCAATGCCATAAAAAAAAGAAAAAAGAATCTAGGTATAAATAACAAGAAAATGGCCAATAGTTAAGAAAATGGTATATTTTTTTGAAAACCTTTATATCTCTCTAATCTCCATTGAGAAACAGTAAGAAGAAGTATTTTCCTTAACGGATAAATGCACGAGGTCAAACATAGGCGCATTCTACCTAATTGGGTCACTTACGTCTTAAGCTAATAAATAACGTTCCTTTTGGGTATCATAAATATAATAAATTACGTGTTATATACGTATATATATACATATGTATGTTATCGACTTCTCTATGTATTTTATTTTTCGTACATAATTTTGATCTATGTTTATTTTAGAGGAGACCTTAGGGCTTGATGAGGCTCGCATTAAGCTCACTGTGAGCTTTGCGATCTACTGCCGACTACCAGCGATCGATGCTGACAGAACTGTTATCTTTGGTGTAACAAAGTCAAGAGCAGTGTCTTCTCGTCGATATCCATTGTGTATATAATATATCCGTAGTCTTAAATGGGTATTCAGTCGAGCATAATACCAATTCAATTTTAAAAACTATTAGGTATATATAGAATTTGATAAAATTTGTTATAAAGCAAGCTTTACCTACAAGAAGGACATAGACTTACTTTTTATACCTAAAACCTACGCACAAATTCCTCCCCCCCCAAACGCGGACGAATTCTTGTGCGAAAACTAGTGAAAATACTCAAGATGTCAGATATTGATAGTTTAGGTAAATAAAAAGTGTTTATGATAACAACGGTATTCTAATATACCACCTTGTATAGTGGAGGTCGCCAAAGAAAGGGTGGAAAATGGAAAACAAAACAATTATTCTGTGCGTCAGATATTCAGTTGTTAAGTTAACCTTAAAAATGCTCCAATTCAAAAGACTGACGATTCGGAAGTGACGTAAGCGCGTAGTGACTTAATTTTAATGCTAAGCGCACGTCTCATTTTCTTTATTAATAAATTGCAATCGGGCGAAGTAGGGGTGGGTCGGTAGTTATTAAAGCAATAATGTTTGTTTGCAAGCTATATTTAAAGTTTATTATCTTTGTAATTAATATACAGTTAAAATATACTTTGTGTAATCAAGGATGTTTCTGCAAAATTTGTTATTACATAGAAGAGAACAACATCCATGAATAATCAATTAATGCCATTACAATTACGAAACAATAATCAACATTTGAGAAGTTTTGTAAAAAATATGATACGCGTAAAAAATAACGTTTTACCCTAAGTAACATTTCACGAGTGATTCTGCTTTACGAAGTGGGTACAGAACTTATTGTCTGTAGTTGGTTGAAACCTTGATGAACTGTTATAGAATATTACATCGTCGTAATTCCAAAGTTTAACAGTCTGAAGTAAGTATTGAGTATAATATTAATGCTCGTTTTGCGAACTTCCACCCTACGGTTTCATCGGTTCAACCGCAGTGCTGCCTAAGAGCTGGTTTATATGCGGCTATTTTCTCGCTGGACTAATTTTCACTACTACTTTTTTTTTTTAATGAACTAACTTCGGCATTTTGTTCGTGGTATTTTCATTTTTACTTTAAGTGTTAATTGATTCGCTTCGTTTATTGCGATTAATATATAAACGCATCTATTGCACTCGAAGTACATTATATCATTATTTTGCGTCTTCGTATAATCGGGGAGTCATCGCAGAGTCAAATTAAATTAAGAAACGCATCCATCGGTTCTAGTCAGCTTCTTAAGTCTTCGAAATCCACTTTGTCATTAAAGCGGCACATATTACTTTACACATCGATACATCGTACCTACTTTTAACATTGCAATACAAACTCTATGCTAATGATATTCCGACCGGACAGTTTAATCGTGGCAGTAAATCGGGAAATGCATAGTGATCGATAGTTTTAATGGATACCACCAATGCAAAATGTGTTATTCAAATATATCGGGAATATTTGTTGGAAATCTGTATGTATGGTGTCTGACTGAAAGCAACGCACAGTTTTAGATATAAAGTCATTCTTAAAATTAAATATCTAATCGCTTAAATATGGTTCCGCATCAGGTCAATGTGTTTGAGTATTTGGGCGGAATAAGATTCTCCCGCACATCACTTGCGGCTCAATTCAGGCCGCCCGAGAATTAAAAACATTTATTACAAATATCTACTTAAATATAAATTATTATAAGGATTTAGTCAAACGTGTAGTCATAAAAACGCATAAATATATTTATTCTAACTTCTGACGACAGTGCTAATATTTAAGTAACACGTAAAAATATACGAATGTTTTATTTAAAATTTATTATTTATATTCATAATGAGTATATGAAATATACTATAATTCAAAGTAATAATTAATTCTCAGTATTACTATATTTTCATATCATTTTGTTTATTTTTGTTTACAAAAGCCATTAACGCTGATACAAATGTGTCTGGAATTATATTTAAAATTGATTTACACACAGTAATTATCATTAAAAATTACTTCCTAAAAATGTAATGAAAATTGTTTTGTGTTTTTTTTAATCATAAATTTACTTCAGCGTAAAATATTAATATCAACAATTCTATTTTGAATATTTGTTACGGTTTGATGATCACGTACTAATTACACGATAGTCCACAAATAAATATAAATATTCATACAAAAACGTACCTACAACTCACGAAGAATGATTAAATTGAATTCGAAATATTGGAAGAGAATAAATTACATATTCTAATTAAATTATAAGCATTCTGAGATTTTTTTATAGATGTAACGTTTGTAAACGTTTAAATATAAAAAGCGTTTTAGTTTTTTTTGAGTATGTACTATTATTTTTCAGTCTTGCGTTTTCTTTTTTAATTAAAATAAGTATTTCCGTTCCATAGGAAATAAGGGCTAATCAGCAAGAAATTAAAAGTAACAGTTTTACTTTTAGTTATTTTTTTTAAAGAGTGGCCAGGATCCTATGAGATCACTTTTTGCTATGGATATATAGCGTTCTCGATCCCAAGGTGTGTTGCTCGTTGATGACGTGACGTGAGATTATGGTTAATATTTCTTAAACGTCAATGTCACAGACATAAAAAAAAAGAAATAAATAATTTTATATTAACAATAGGGTTGGTAAAATTAAAAAATATATATTAAATGAATATTATTGGCCGTTTGTTTACGTCAGCTATCACCTGTAACTGTGTGCGTAACTTGGAATATATTATTACATTTACATTAACAGCCTGTAAGCTTTCCCACTGGGATAAGGCCTCCTCTCCCTTTGAGGGGAAGGTTTGAAGCATATTCCACCACGATGCTCCAATGCGGGTTGGTGATGTGTGGCAGAAATTCATTGAAATTAGACACATGCAGGTTCACCACTGAGCACGAGATGAATTATAAACACATTTTAAGCACATGAAACTTCAGTGGTGTTTGCCTGGGTTTGATCCCGAAATCATCGGTTGCACGCGTTCTAACCACTGGGTCATCTCGGCTTAACTTGCAATATAGACAAGTAATCATTGTGAATATAATTAAACGCACACAGGTAAATAGTATTAGAAAATATATTCAAATTTGGATTGTATTTTTTCAATTGTGTTTGTTTCAGTGAAGTCTTTTATATGTACTATTAAAAAAATCTCTCTAAAAAGTCTGTCACTACGGTATATGATTATAACTAGGTTCATCCATACTATATTGCTGAACATTAACGACGATATCTAAGTAGCGGGTTAATCGGCTATGTAAAAGAAATATTATACTTCAAATTAATTTTGATCCATTTCAGCCATTTTTGAATAATTTGTAAAATTTATTAAAAAAAGTATGTTTATTTAAAAAAAATAATAATAAAACAGCGAATACGTACACACGTGTTCCTCGCATACATCACTAACATACTCAAACATAGATATAAATATTTCACACATAAAAAAAAGATTTTTATTATTTTATTTTAATAAATGTAATCAAGCGAAGAGCAGTAAGGTAGTTTCGTATTCTAATCACCTGTACAAAGGTTTCAGTGAGACGTGCATGTATACTGCACTTTATAATTAGAGCGGTCTTTATTCTCAGTCATTGTTGTAAAACAAATGTACTTGTTTTATATGAACATTTTGAACAATACAGCCACAGCGTGTTTTAATGCATGAGAAAACGTGAAACGTAAACGCTTTAGGAAAATTTAAAATGAATTGTTTGTAATTAGAGACATATTTTTACCGTTATGTTTAAAAACAAAACGCACACACACTCACACACGTGCACGAACACAAACATACAATTTATTTTTATTTTTTGTCTTACACAGTAGAATATCTGTACTAAAATCTATTCAAAGGAGAAAAAACATATTACATGAATAAATATAGCTAATAATATAATAGTTATTCAAATTTTAACTTCTAAGAAATACATATCTCCATCTCGCATTAACTCCATGCATTAGAAAAAGATACATATATAATTTATACAGGCGTGTAAAAGTTGGCGTCATGTATTCGGTAGGCACTCCTACCTAATTCGTAGGATTAATCAACTTAATGTGAATTAACGGTTACACATTCGTTAGATTACGCACGGGTTCACGGGATTGCTTTATCCCTTGAAGCCGAAAATGCCACAAGTAATTCTATATTCATCTCGTTTTTAAATGATCTCAAAACCACTTTTCACGCGTTACGTCCGATTTAATTCGTACCGTAATAAAACGTTATTTAATTTATATCTTTATGAACACTTGTTGTGCCTCCCAATTTTACTTGGGTAATATTCAAGTTTTACACACTATGTTTATATATTTTAAATAATGTACGAAAATAAAATACGAACGAATATATTACGTAGACACTAACTCTGAAACTAGGTTCCATAACAACTAAGCGTACCGTTATGATATTTTTTCTTTGTGATAAATGATGAAATATGAGCCTAGATGGCCCAATGCTTAGAACGCGTGCATGATAACCGATGATTTCAGGTTCAAACCCAGACCAAGCACCACTGAATTTTCATGAGCTGAATTTGTGTTTATAATCCTACTCGAGCTCGGCGGTGAAGGAAAACATCGTGAGGAAACCTGCATGTGTCTAATTTCAACGAAATTCAGCCACATGTGTATTCCACCAACCCGCATTGCAGCAGCGTGGTGGGATATGCTCCAAAACCTTCTCCTCAAAGGGAGAGAAGTCCTTAGCCCAGCAGTGGGAAATTTAGAAGTTGTTAATGTAAAATGTAAGAAATATGATTCATTACATTGCCAATGAATTAACATTGGAACTAATATGTTATGTCCCTTGTGCCTATTACTACTAGTTCACTTATCCTCCAAAAAATAACACAACAATACTAAGTATTCCTGCTTGGCGGTAGAATATCTGATGAGTGGTCAGTATTCACGTGCACAAAGCCCTATCTAGTCCAGCCCTAGAAATATATAAAGTCGCTATAGAAAACACTGATATGAACTTAGGTAAAAACCAATGGATTAAATAACATGGCTTCAAATATGCTTTCGGCGCACAAAAATGACTATCGTATATCATTCACGACAGGTATAACCGTCGAAACGTTGATTAAAATAATAAAAAATATAGCATAGTTAACAGTGCTTTACACACACGCAAAAGTTTAAGGTGTACACTTATACCGTTTTTGTATGAATAATAACCATACAAAAATTAGATGGTCGTAGGACACCCGGTTGGAACAAAGTTGCCTTTGCTATATTCTATATATAAAATAACAGACATAATTTAAGAATAATAAAATTACAATAATTGTTGTGAATTTTTGACAACAATTGTTAGATAACATTAAGTTGTTAGTTTTCTTGGTTTTAGGGCACTGTGAAAACCCGTACAGGTAGATACCATCCACTCATCAGATATTCTGCCGCCAAGCAGCAATACTTGGTATTGCTGTGTTTTGGTTTGTAGGGTGAGTGAGCCAGTGTAACTACATTTAGGGACATCTTGGTTTCCAAGGTTGGTGGCGCATTGGCAAAGTAAGGGATGCTTAATATTTCAAACAGCGCCAATGTCTCTGGGCGCTGGTGACCACTTAGCATCAGGTGGCCCATTTGTCGGTCCGCCTACCTATTCCATAAAAAAAATAACAATTTATATTATATAAAAGCGTGAATAGAAAGAGATAGAGAGAAAGAGAATGAACGGTTGCGTGAAGGGGACATAAGATTTTATCCTTACGTGACGATTTATGCCAGTTCACTCTAGTGTAATCGGCGTAAAGGAAGTTCGTTAAAAAATGACGTCTAATATGTAAACCATTAATTTTGCCCAAATATGTCGAAGCACTAACATCGTAATATATTCTTTTTAGAATATTTGACGACTTCATTAAAATGGTAACAATGGTATTTAAAATCTGGAACAGACCATGAAAATAAACCTTATTGTCATAAATTTTAAGTATATTTAACACAATCAGGTATTATGACCGATACATGACGCTGATTGTACGACATTTGTTTACCGTCATCTGGTATGGTATTCAGGCTTATTCTTATGTCACCTAACGAAAATTAGAACAGAGTATTCGACATATTCATTACAAATCTTATATATTAAGTTTTCGTGTATCTGTTATAGTCTTGGCAGCGTTCGCTTGGAAAGTTACCAGACCCACAATTTTCTCTCTAACTACATTGACATAATAAGATCTCAAAAAATATACAATATGGAAAAATAAAACTTGAAAACTATTAACTAATAGATATTATATAAATGCTTCAAAAAAGTCTCAATCGGAATAGTAGTTTTGCTTGAATTTGGAAAGTTGTTTAGCTTCTATGATAAAAAAAAACGTAACGGCTAGTAAATAATATGAGGTATTCAAGAACTTCTACGAGAAAGTTAGGTGGTGAATAATGTTTGCAGAAATACATTGCGCGTAATATGCTGATTGCCTCACGATGTTTCCTTAAAGATAGATTAAGAACATGAGCATTGAGTGCTTATCGAGGTTTGAACCAACAATCTTCGGTGAGTACCCTAACCGTCTAGATGACCAAGTGGTCATCTCGGCTCGTACGTAGTAGAGAAATTCGAGACAGTCCAGAGAACACGTAATATACATACATACATAACGGGCAAGCATTACTAACTCTGCAGGTCCTTAATTTGTATTTATAATTCATTTGAGGAAATCGTCGTTAGGAAACCAATATACATTAAGTCAAACGAAGTTTTCCTACGTGTAAATCTAGAACCCAATATATTATAACTGCGTAATGGAATAAGCTCATAAAACTTATTGAACCGGACAAAAGGTCTGGATCAAAGAGATTTTTACGGAATTATATTTTTTTACAAATACACAAACAGCCTTAACGAAATTTTGTTATATCAATTGTAGTTTATATTTGTAAGCGTTACAAAAGCGCCCGGAGCGTCCAATTCTTTTGACATCGTCAAAATGATGTATCGGTATATTTTACTCAAAGCCTATGTCCGTACTAAAACCACCACCCATCGTTATTTACTATAAAGGCGTATGATTCAATCGAATTAGTAGTTTTTCCTGAATCCATCATAACACGAAATTACATAATTATTATTTTGTATCACTAGTATGACGATATAAATTTTATGATTATGATATAAAAAATGTTTTATTTAGTTATTTAGTTATACTAGTGACTTGCCACAGCATGTCAAACTCAAACTCAAACTCAAATTCCTTTATTCAATATAGAAGTATTACACTTTCTTATTGATTGTCAAGTTAAACACTACCACCGGTTCGGAAAAAGAAAACACCCTGACCTGAGAAGAACCGGCGAAAGAAACTCAGCGGGAGTTTTTTTTTTACGTCAAATTAATTATATACATAATTGTATATGTGTACTAACTGCTGCAACGCGCGGGTTCTAACTTACGTTACGCATTCCCGCGGGTCGTACAGTGATTTATGGCATACTCAAGA
Organism: Vanessa atalanta; assembly: GCF_905147765.1. Taxonomy (NCBI): domain Eukaryota; kingdom Metazoa; phylum Arthropoda; class Insecta; order Lepidoptera; family Nymphalidae; genus Vanessa; species Vanessa atalanta. The sequence goes on along the minus strand of NC_061892.1, from coordinate 4,733,635 downwards.
ACCTTTGCCTAACCTTTTTAATTTAGACTAATAATACATTTAAAACTGAAGTCAATAAACATTGATAATTTAGGTTCATTACTTAATATGACATTACATCAATGATAAAATCGTGTGTAGTTAGTATTTGTTGATATTCAACCAGGATGTGTGTAAATGTAATTGTATTGATATATAAATAAACTCCGTAATGAAACTAGTGTAAAAATATTTGAATAAATAATAATTTTTCTGTGATTTCGATTTCGAATAAATGAGTCATCCAAAACAAAATGTTTGTTGTAAATCGGCTGTTTAATCAAACAAACAAAAAAATAAGCTTAATTATAATCGTTTAGATAATCTATTCCAAGATTGAGGCTCTTGGTTCGAAAAGCATTGTCTAATCGGAGTACCGGAACAGCACACGACACGCAATTACATACTTACCCAACCAACTTTTTGTACGAGCCTTCAGTGATTCTTTTCATATAAAATATAACGATTTCCATTCATGAAAAAATGTTTTAAACTACGTGTGGTTATTTTTTGTAGTTTTTTACGATTCTTATAAAAATATGAATCATTGTTGATATTGTTTATACAAATCAACTACATGTTCGTATTTCTCTGCAGGTTGATTTGTTTGTGTATGGATCAATTTAAATCATAGCGGTTGTATGTTGGGAAGAAGTGAGTGAGGGAGAAAGACACATACCGTCTCGTTTACTCGTGAAACTAGTTATGTATATGTATATAAAGCCTTTAATACCATTAATGATAATACAAATCGGAACCATCTATGATTGTAATATTTTTCGTGAAATGTTATTAGGAAATGTCCTAGTTCCGGAGTTATTTGGGTTGATGTGTTGCCATATTTTTTTTCCTTCTAGATTAAAATGATCGAAATAACAATAACAGCAACATAATAAAAATAGTTTTGATACCAATTTGTAATTAAGTCCTTAAATATGTACAAATATGAATTATGAATGAATTAAAAATAGTTACTGGATAAATTATGACCACGTGGAATGGTAACACGATTGCTTGCATCATTTCCCCGTTGAATCGCCATTCCATGCTTTTAGGCAAAAATAGAACCAGCCCTCCTGTGACCATAGCGGGCAATAATGCGAAGTGTTATACTTTTAATGGAGCTTTTTGCACTACTACTCCAAGGTCCACTCCAAGCTCAACGGCAAGGAATCGGAACTCTGGTCTCCCACGTAACAGGGATACTAACCACTATACTACCGAGGATTATATTTTATTTCTTTAATAAGTACCTACTAAAATTATATTTGTAATTTGTGAAATAATAAATTTGTAAATTATTATTAATATTATTATTAATAAACAATAATAGCTTAAAAACTGGTAATGTTTATCAAGAGTCGAATGACTTAATCGTATCGTAGAAATATTTATCGCGTTTAACAAGATTTCGAGGGAACTAGTTTAAAATTAATCTCTCTATTTAAAAATATTATGCCTTGTAGCTAAATAAGGGAAATGTTTACTAAATTAAAGAAGAAACAATTGTCTATTTCTTACACAGTTATATATTTTTAAGTAAGAACAAAAGACATATTTCTGATTTAGAAAATCGAGTGTGATTTTATCCTGCGTGATAAAGTCGCGAGGGAATGATGCGTTCTAAATCCAAGGTCGCGTTATTTGTTTACAGCAAATGGGGATAAGTGACTCAATGTTTTACAGGACAGAACTACGAGTCCAAATGCGAGTTTACGAGGGTGGAGTAATGGAAAAATCTGCGCAGGCGAAGTCGCAGTCTATTAGATTTTCTTTTATTATTTTTAAAGTCGTAATATTATCAGATATTTTTAACGGACCGAGATTACCATCTTCGAAATAAAAAAATATTTAGTCTTACTGATGTAATAGATCATTGAGGGTAGGTATAAAATTATTTTAAGTAAGTCCTATATTGTGCCAAACGAGATATAAAGAACTGTGATTGGTCTCTGGGGACAATGTTGGTCTTGCCGCCGAAGTGACTAGTTCTAAGTTAAGTACTCCAATTATTATTTTATATAGGCTGTTCATAAACTGGTTACATGACATTACAGTTCATGATTGTTTGTATTAGATTATGTATATGTTTATATTGCTACTTAAAGGGAGCTTGTTAGGAGAGGAGCAGGAAAGTTAGCTATAAGTCTTTTTAGTAAAAGATTTCATAAATAATATACGTATATGGTGGAAGATAGATCACATAATTGTTTGTAAAATTTTAGTACATGCATTAATTTTGACGGCAATTAGATTGTTCTAACGGACTTTAAGAATAAAGTTATATTGTAGATGTTTTTGTAATTTATTATTTATTTGAGAAAGGCATGTAATTTATTATTTATTATAGTAAGTCGATTTGAAGAAAGTGTCCAGAAGAGTTAGGTTTCGGCGGTAGAATATTTGATAAGTGGTCATTACCTACCCAGACGGGCTTGGACAAGGGCTATCACTAATAAGATAACAGATGGACCTTGACCTGGATGTGTCTCGAGTGTTAACTCTCACCAATCTTGTCGACGGATTGGATTACATCCCCATCGGATTGTAAGAGTAAGGAATTTAGTGATTACATCTATGTTTAAGCAAGTCTTCAGCAGAGCCGCCATTATTGTCGGAAGGAATTCAAGTTTTCCTTCGTGCGTGTTAAAAATGAAGCAAGATAACATTTTGTGTGTAAGTTTTCATTTATCACACGTATCTTATAAAAATAAAAAAACAAATTAAATCATATAAAGCGATGGTATCAAAGAAGTACCAGGAAACCATATTGTCATAAGAGAATTGAACAGCGAATGTAACTCGGGGGACAGATAGCGAATAATATATTTGCCTTTTCACAGTTCAACAAAGAGCTACGCATTGCGGCATTATGCAGAAAGGAACATACATGGCCATGGATGGGATTGCGCGATTTGTATCTCGTATATTCGGAAAAACAGCGAGAGAAATTGCCTTTCCTCTTACCGGTTTAACTGTTTGTAGGGTGTATCGAATATAGAATTGTTAAGGATTGTACATGAGTGTCTTGATAATAGCTTAGGAGTCGCATTATATGTATAAAATGAATAAGCACTATAACACGCCTTTCATAAAAGACTTTTATGAACAAAATATGAAAATTTCATACATATTTATACACTTTATATATGTATACTAGTGAGTCTCCCGAAACTTCGTATTTATTCAAAAGATTTTATAGGAATTTCGAAACCTATGACAGATTTTAATTTCATTTTATTGTAAACTGCAAGTCACTCATCTAAATTTGGCGCCAAAATCATGAAACCTCTTTTAAATGAAATTTTTAACACATACTATATATATTAGTTCAGTTAGTATTGGTGTTTGTCGAAAACAATTTACTTTAATTTTGTTTACGTTTTTCATTTTTTTCTTATACATCCTTCGCGCTGCTCCCTAACCGCCAAGTAAAATTTTTCAAAAGAAATTCTTTGTTCATTCGCAATATTTCACCCGTACATACTTACATTGCAAGTTAAATAATAGCTTGTAATTATGAAAACGAGTACAATGTCTATACTTATATAATATAATTGCAAAAGTTACTCTGTCTGTCTGTCTGTTGCTCTTTCACGGCTAAACTGATGAACCGAATTCGATGAAATTTAGTATAGAGCAAGTTGGAATCCTTGAAGTTAGAACTTAGGTATAAAAACGTATATACCTAAAACCGGACAACCAGCTCCTACAACGCCAGCGAAGCTGCGCTCAACATGGTTAGTTTCATAAAAATATCTTAAAACGTATCAACATACTTTATTAACCCGTTAGATCTTGAGCTTTATAGTTTAATAATCACGTTTAGTAATTTAAATAGCTTTACCGAATCTATACCGAAACTCACTGTAACTCAGCATAAGATTAGTCTGAATCACTTAAAATTTCTGAACTGTGTGATATTAAATTACGTTAAGGTTTAAGGTACAGAGTAATCAAGTCAGTATAATAACAGGCACAAGGGACGTAACATTTAAGTTCCTATGGTTGGCGGGGTATTCCCAGTGAATGATTAATTAATATTTATAATAGTACCAATGTTTATTATCTGTGGTGACTTGTCATCCTGTAGCTCATTTGCTAGTCCACTTTACAGTTCAAAATTTAAAATGTAACCTTGGTTCTCCAACATTGTCTTAATATTTTTTTATTAAAATGCATCTATTCGTATAGCTTAATTTTCTCATATATTATGCCTTCAAAAAAGAAGCACCGCTCTTCTGTTTTTAATTTGAATAGCTTCCTATTCATGGATTCTGAATTACGAGGATATTTAGCTTTTTTTTTTCGGCGGACGAATGCAGCCAGTATTTTTCTACTTTTCATTTAAATTATTGGACTCTTTAATGGCGAGCACTTTGAATTTAGAACCGATTTCATTGAGTTCCGTGAATTATAATGAGGTATTATCAAGTATTTTCTGATTTAATTAAGTTTAAAATTTTCATTGAGTCCCGTTTGTTCTTTTGTTCCAGAATACTCGGCATTAAGAAAATTGAAATGGTAAGTTTTGAGCAGCGAAGAAATTTTCTCCTTTTTTTGTTTGAGGTAAAATTTGGCACGGTTATTGAATAGCGTGAATTTTCCCAAACGATTTAAATATCTAGATTGCTGTTATACAATTTAACTGACAAACTGCAAGTCAAACTTCAATTGAGTAGACTTCGGTCTCTCTTTGTTTCATTCAAATGCGTTATAGAAGTAATACTTCTTTTGGTTATGAAAGTTAATGAGAGTAAATTTTTATGATACGCGGGTACAGAGTGATATGAAAACTACATGATGAAGCTCGCTAAGCCGCCAATTAAGTGTCGAGTCGCTCAAAATAGCTCAAAATAAAGTTTATTTTATTACGAATTTAAATTGTGAATTTTTTTTACTAACAGTATTTAAAACGGGATTTTTTCCATGTTTTTTTATTTTTATTTGGTGGAGCTCGATATTTCGCCATTATCTACAAATGTCTTGTTCACGAGACTGTAAAAAATACTGTTATTAAATTGTAAACTTTGAAAATTTCTAAATGAGTATTAAGTAGTAGTGAAAGAAGAAAATAATTAATACATATATATATATATTTAATACGTAGATTTATTACTACAGCTATAACAAATTAAATTTTTTTTATGATATAGATATGCGGACGAGCTAATGGGCCACTTGATGGTAAGTGGTCACCACCATGTAAGAAATATTAACCATTGCTTCAGCAATGCGCCACCAACCTTGGGAACTAAGATGTAATGTCCCTTGTGCCTGTAGTAACACTGGCTCATTCACTCTTCAAATCGGAACACAAAAATACTGAGCAGCAGTACTCAGCGGTAGAATATCTGATGAGTGGGGGTGGTAGCTAGCTAAAAAAAATATTTTGCTATCATACGATAACGTTAAAATAATTCAGTGATACATCTTGGCTAAAATATAAAACATGTTTAGTTCAATAAATTAAACATATTTTTTTATTTACATCAACTAATAAATTTTACATTGAAACGCTCATTCGTATACCGTAATTTACCTTAAAGTTGAAACTTATTTAGGTCAAAGTATTAATTAAATAAACGTAACAAAAAATTAATACTAAAAAGCAGACATTACTACTCCTAAATATAAATACAAAAACATCTGATCTGGTTAATTGTGAAGATGTTGAATATATTAAAACTTCTGTTCTTATAACATTGTCTCCATAAGCGTCGAATATTAATTAATTGAAATAAATACAATCCCATCGAAAACATAAATGTAAAAATGAGAGCCAAGTTAAATATTATGATATATACCTTGGTTGTTGTCTTCAACGACAAAATAAGTGAGATCTAAATTTGTGCCAAGTTAAATAGTCCTTTCTGGAATTTATTTATAACTAGATAAAATATCATTTCTTCTTATAACTTGGGTAATATATTGTTGCCTAAAGTCTGACTTGGCTAGTTCTCATATACGAATTATATTATAGCCTTCGTAAGTTCTAAGCCTGTTACAAATGAATTATATTTGACACATTTATGTCAAATAGTTTTTGAGTTATGAGGAGGTCAAAAGTGGCTCCAAATGGTTCGTGTAATATTACACACGGTGCTACTCGCCAGTTCTGTTACTAGAACTTGGCTGACACGCTACCGCGTGTCTAGATATGAGCCAAGAGTACTATTATTTAATTACTTATTTCTATGCGAATATACATTTATTAATATCGTATATATATATTACTACAGGCACAAGGGACATAACATCTTCGTTCCTAAGGTTGCTGAAGAACTGACCACGTAAGATATGGTAAATATTTCTTACAGCGCCAATGTCTATGGGCGTTTGGTGAATAATTACCAAAATGTGGAACATTGTCCGTCCGCCTACCTATATAAAAAATCACTTCCCGTCATTACGCAATCGTGTTGTTAGTTTCGAGTTTGTTCACATAGAATAGCGCTAAAGTTTATTAACTGTGTTAATTGTAAACACTTATAAACTGCACTTGTTGTATTTATATTTAAGACTAGCTGTGCCCGCGACTCCGTGCGCGTTGTTTGAATTTAAGTTATTTGGATATTGTAGCGTGATTTTATTTTTATTATATATATAATTCTAAAATAAAAAATAGCCTTAGTTACTCCTTTTTACATCCACTATCTGCTAGTGAAAGTCCCGTCGAAATCGGTTCAGCCGTTCCAGAGATTAGTCGGAACAAACAGACAGGCAGACAAAAATTGTAAAAAATGTTATTTTGATATATGTACCATGTATACATACAAATGCATTTAGTTAAAATAGGTTATTTTAATATTACAAACAGACACTCCAATTTTATTATTTGTAAAGATTCGTCCATCTATAAGAACTCGTTCTGCGTTAATTATAAACACTCTCTCTCTCTTTCTGACATCATTGTTTTATCATACGAAAGAAAAAGATACAGCATAATTTAAGTAATCGCACCCATTTATATGTACGACGTTTAATTTTGAAAATAGAATTTATTGAGAACAAAGATTAGACGATTAAAATAATGTTTCTCTGACAAATTAAATTAAATTAGGATCGAGTCCAATCATCGTGTCCGTAATTACTGTAATCCATTCATTCAAATCTGAAGAATATTAATGAATGAGAGTTATTTCGTATTGATCGACATTAATTAGTTTTGTTATTGGAATTTTTATTTGTATCCTCCATTTTTATAATTTGTTTTTATTAATTTATTTTATTAACGTAACTTTTTTATTTGTATTATTTCATATTTATTTATGAGTTTCTTTGAGATATCTCACATATGCTGGGAGTTCAGTGCGTTTGAAAAACAAACACTTTTAAAGAAGGAATATATCGATGGTCTACAAGACAAACACGCTAATAACAGATTTGGTAAAAAAACATTACATTACATTTACTTTAACAGCCTGTAAATGTTGCACTGCTGGGCTAAGGTCTCCTATCCCTTTTGTGGAGAAGGTTTTGGAGGATGTTCCACCATGCTGCTCCAATGCGGGTTTGTAGAATACACATGTGGCTAAATTTTGTTGAAATTAGACACATGTAGGGTTCCTTATGATGTTTTCCTTTACCGCCGAGCACGAGATGGATTATAAACACAAATTAAGCACATGAAAATTCAGTAGGTGCTTGACTGGAAATCATCGGTTAAGATGCACATGAAAATTCAGTGGGTGCTTGACTGGGTTTTAACCCGAAATCATCCGTTAAGATGCACGCGTTGTAACCACTGGGCCATCTGGGCTCAAAAAATCATCTTAACAAAAAAGTTACACCACTATGATTGTCACACTAATGTCACATAACTTTATTTTTAAGCTTAAATGTTGTTGAGTAATAATAACATTTAGATCCTTTTGTGAATGGTGAGGACAAACGAAAAACAGAAAATGCTCTAAGTGCGTTTATGATTTGTTATTCTCACATTGTCATTAATTTATTTGAATGACAGCTAAAACAAATGCACACTTTAATGGCAGAAGGGGACAGACTTTTGAAATACCGATAAGAGTGAAAGAGCACGATTTACGAACATTTTTACACTTAGCACGCTTGTCTTCTAGACCATTAATATACTCAATATAAATCACTAGTTAATATATCAATATTCACTTTAATAATGTCCTATGTGGGGTAGTTAATAAAATGTAGACAATATAGACGATATGACTTCTTTTGTTTTTTTCGTTCATATCAGCCTAATTTTGGCAGTCTACCAATTAATACAAAGAGTGTTACGCCTGGAGCCTGTTATTGCAAGAGCGGATATAGGTCACCTAAAATCACTAATGAATAATAACATAAGTGTGATAAATTAAATATATACAAGGTGATATAAGTATATTACTTTCATTAAAACCATGGCATTATTAAAGGGTTAGTTAGGGTACCTTCTAGTCACATGTTTTAAAACAGCATTACTTAGTACTGTAACAAGGACTGTAACAAGGTGTAACAAGGAACATAGCATCTTAGCATAGTCAATATTTATGTTCTTGAAAGATCTATGAGTGGTGATCACTTACCAGCAGTTACCCATATTACAGTCAGCCAACCTATATTTAATGAAAAAAATGTTTGAAATCCTAACACGTAATATATATATATCCAGATCAGTTTATATCTAATAGAAGCTTAAACTCATTATAAACAGTCATACGTAGTGTTTGTAAACAGGTGCAAAAGTAGTACGCAACTGAACTCTAGAATAAATTAATAGACAACTGCGCACCCATAAACGAAATAAGCTGGCGCTTAAAGCGCTTTTATGTCTTAAGGATCCAACGAATACAATTATTTCCACCAGCAAAGCGCTTGTTAGCCAAAGCCATACACCCACTGTCCGTGTAATACAATTAACGTACGTATACGCCTCATTAGCTTCCATACCAGGATATTTGGAAGGCGTCCAAAAGGGACACTTTTTGTCGGGAAAATATTATTTTATTACGGTACCACAGTTCTCGCGATTCTGTGGGATGGGTTAGGAGAGAGCGTTTCCATTTCACGATATCATTTTAATACACAAGATAAATTTATATATTTTACCTAATCGTTATTATATTTACTGTATTTACATAGTGGTAGGACTTCATACAAGTGCGCCTGGGTAAATACTATTCACGCATCAGGTATTCTTCTACCAACAGTAACACAAACAGCCTGTAAATTTTCCACTGCTGGGTTAAGGCCTCCTCTCCCTTTGAGGTTTGGAGCATACTCCAACGCTGCTCTAATGCAGGTTGGTGGATATGTATGTGGCAGTATTTCATTGAATTTAGACACGTGCAGGTTTCATTACGATGTTTTCATTCACCGCCGAGCACGAGATGAATTATAAACACAAATTAAGCACATGAAAGTTCAGTGATGCTAAAAGGTTAGTATTTCGTACACCGCTAACATCTATGGGCAGTGGTACTAAATTATCATCAGATGATCCGTTCACCTACCTATATTTTAAAAATATATATTTATATTATAGAAAATTATATATTACAGTCAAATTGTGATTTTTAATTAAAACAAATTAGAATAATCATTATCATTTTACCAATCATCATTGTTTTAAGAAATAATAATAAGAAAAAATGTTTTTTATAAAATTCGTTTTGGGAAATATTACCAATGAAAATAAACCAAAATAAATAAAAAACTAGTACGAGAGTGTTTTATTAATTAATAATTTATATATATTATATCCGAAAAATAACCAGAGAGTTGTAGTGGGAATGTTTTCTCATACAAAGTGTTCGGGCGACCATATGTTAGGTTTTTTTGCGGCCAATTTACTTCGTCCCTTTTGTACGTCGTGTGGTATTTTTTGTTCTTAATTTAAGACGGTTGTGGTATGAAAAAGAACCTTTTTTGTACATTTTACTAAATTTTCTTTTAAATTGTTTTTGTATACAATTTTATAGTACAATATTATATTATACTTGCTATTCACAAGTCCGTCTTGTTATGTACGTACCTATCACTTATTTTATCACTAAACAACATAACTCTGTATCGAGTTTAGGTTTAAAGAGTTAGTTCATCAGATATTCTATCGTTAAACATCATAGTTAGAATTTAAAAAAAGGTGTGAAAGATGATATGGCGGGAAAGAATGAGGTGACGTCAGATAGGAAAGTATAGAAGAAGATCACATGCTGCGCCGACCCCAAGTAAATGTCATGGAACGAAGTTGCTTTCGCTATTATGTATTTAATAACAGACACAATAAAATCAATTAAATTTCGATAATAATTAAATACCAACTAAATGAAAAAAAAAGTCTGAATTAAATAAGAAATAATATACTACAATAATATATCATAAAAGCCGTATACAATGAATGAAAAGAGACAGAGAGAAAGAGAAAGAGAGGGAAAGGTCGCTTGGAGATCACTCGCCGCGTAAAAGAACTTCGTTCCAAAAAGTTTGACTATATATTTTTCATCGACTATTAATAATTTAGCTGATAAATACTATTATTAAATATTTTTATAAAATCGCTAGAAAAATATTTACATTTTTATTCCAGATGTATAGAGACCATGGTTACAATAGTCAATTTACTTGCCAAGAATATCTTAGGATTACGAGTCGACGCCGCAAGCGGCCATTTTTATCCAAGTGAGAAGTGAAAATTCCATTTAGAGTAACTGATTCTCCTCGGTGACCACTTTCCATTGGATTCTTGGAATTATTTAAAATCGTGACCTATTAAATGTTAAAATAAAGTAAATGAAAGCCTGTAAGTATACCAATGCGGCATGTAACTGAATTTCATTGAAATTAGACACGTGCAGGTTTTTTCACGATGTTTTTCTTCACCATCGAGCATGAATTATGAACACAAATTAAGCACATGACAATTCAGTTATGCTGGTCTTCAAGTGGTTTCAACCTGCAATCATAGGTTAAGATGCACCAACTGCGCCATCTCGGCTCAAAACTGATAGTAATCCAAAACTGAATATAAAATGCTGATATTTGTTTGACAATAGTTCTATGAGGCCTAATAGCTACAGTAGCGATCTCTTCCACAATATATTTGGACTTGAACTGAATATAAAATATGAGGGAAGGGACAAGGTTATTTGTAAATACCAAATATTAAATTTAATACGTACAAAAGAATTAATATATCCAGACAAATAAATAAAGATGTTCATGTTAGAGCTGAAGTTATAAATGCAACGTCATAAAGTAAAATAGGTCTTACATAATGCTAATTGTAACTTACCGTATAAATGATTAATAATAATTGGGTCTCGAATAATGACCCTAGCTGTCTAGTTGTTTTTTATGACAGCTCTCTCACTTGTTTTTCCGGTATGTTCTCGGACGTGTTGACAATATATATTTTTATAATCTTAATGGTGTGTGCATTTCCAACCTTAACCTATGAATTCAATGTAACTAATGTAAAAGAAAGTTATTTGTTAATTAACTACTGTTAGTTATTGTACGGTGTATTTATGTAAGTTGTATGTATCACTCTTGAAATTATTTAATAACGGTTTTTCTTTATTGGTTACGTTAAGAATTAAAGTAAAACAATACAGTATTGTAAAATAATGTTATAGCAACGTTCCCGGTTCCAGCGTATCCAGAAGAGAGCTTAAATTTCCCGCCTATGTTTTCTTTTTTTTTTAATGTTGCTCGCTTCAAAAATCGTAGCGACAACACTAAACATTATTTCATTCTTTTTTTTTTTGTTGAACTAAATCACGAGTTTATATAATTACAATTGATTTACTGCTAGGTATTAATGTAATACAAATACATTATTATTATTTACAATCGAAATATATAAAATAAATAATTAACACGCCCCGTGAAATAGCGTCCCTTTTTATGGTGATACTACAAAGAAGTTTGGCAATAACTGAAAAGGATTTGGTCTATTACTGTTGTAGGGTTCTATTTATAGGAACTAATCTATTTAACAGGGTCAAACATGAAAATATTTATACATCGTATACATTTACTAAACAAAACAAACATCAACTAGACTCCCATTACTTTTTATGACAATGATCAAAAACTAAGAGTATGTTAACATTTAAGTAATTATTATTAAAAAAATAGGTAGACGCAACTTAAATACTCGGTAGCGCAATAGGATTACAATATAAGACAAATATTATCATTAAAAATATATCAAATCTTCTTATATATTAATAGCGTAAGCCGATTTTTGTCCCAGTGATTATGGGACGATAGCTGCACATAAAAAATCGGTTGTGGTTTCGTTTTGAAGAGCTCCAGCTGTAGATGTTCAAAAAATGGGCACGAAGAGGATCCTTGTTTACAATTTAATATTTTTTCACGATTTAATTTGTGGAGAGCGGTGCTACGGCTGTATAAAAAAATGAAAAACGTGCGAACCTACTACGACATACCTACTTCGTATCCGTAGTACACGAGTGGCCGATAGATATTGTCAATATGTGAGAAGTTTCAATAGTGCACAAATTCCGGCGGCACTCGAGTCCACAAAACTACTGCCATAGTCACACATTGGAAATCTAACCGCAAAATGTGACAAATGCAGGGTTCTACATTACGCATGTGAAAAGTCTGGAGGCCACTTTACAGCATGCTGTTTTTGCTTACATTAAAATGTAAGCAAAAACCATCACAACATAATTTCTCGTCGAAAATAAAAAATATTCCTAATTTAATAAAACTTCTAATGTCTACACAGAATTGCCTGTTCAATGAATTAATAGCTGCGGGGAATAGCGTTACCACGATCGGATTCTGGTTTAACCCTTAGGTACTTTTCTTGCCTCTGTGACACACAAATTCCATTTAGGGATAAATGTCTCTTTATACTTAATAAGATTGAAAATGTAATGGAAATATTGAAATAAGGTTTTATTTCATTATAATAAATCTATTAGGGATGTTTCTTCATGACTAGTAATGCAAAGGCCTAGTTATAATAATAATATTAGTTATAACGACTTATTGGTTAGTACAAACACGATTTAAATCCAGGTATGCATTATTACATTATGTGGAGCTCGCCGATACCGAGTGTATTGGAATACCCACTAAAAATAATATAGTGCCAATGCCATTTTTGGTGGGTGAGTCAGCGAAGTCACCTTCCTCTTGCATCTGCTCCGCGATTAAAATTTTAGCATTTTAGGAGACATTCTCTTTTCAAAATATCTCGCTACTGGGCATATCTCTGGCGGTAGAGTTCGCAAACAGCACAGTATATCAGGGTGTGGTTCGCCATGTCCAAGGGTGCATCTCACTCATATTAGGAGGGTGTCACCTTCTACTTGGTTATTTCGTGAAGGTACAGGACACAGTTTTATCCGGTAACAACTTGCATCAGCCATAATGTCAGCGTGCCGCGACTCCTCCCGATCCAGACACTGGTGCAGTCTGTTGCGGACTGCTGCTTTTTGGACCTCTAATCTTCCTCCAATTTACGAATCAAGATTCGTTAGGCTAGAAACCTGTTTTTAGAAATTTGATGACTATACGATACCCGGACGTCATACAAAAAGGGGTACCATCGTAAATTTACAGGATTACCAAACAATTCTTAACATTTCCATTTATATCAACAGTACGAATTGCATTTATATTGTTTTAGTATAAAATACTAGTTTATAACAATAAAAGCGCTAGTCTAGACTAAATAAATATCACAATGAAAACGAACTAATTAATTTAAATGAAACTTGTCACTGTTTCGCATTACAAGTCCGCAGTGGCCGTGCGAACTTGTAATTTGATGAATAAAAGACAAAGAACCAAATGAGAGCTGCACTTTTAAACATACTTGTAGTTGAGGAGTTTTATACGCAAGTTGAGGAGTTTGTTTTAACACGTTTTATCACTTTATAACATTTCTCGATGGAGTTCTGAAGTATGTTGACTTTTTAAGGAAACGAATGATGATGTAATTTAATTCGACAGTTTGTTTTATATATTTATTACAGCAAAGTTTAAATTAATAAATGACTAAATTAGAAATGGTCATGAGTATTTGGAAAATTAAGTGTTGCACTACTAGGCCAGGACATTACTAAAAGAGTGATGAGCATGAGAGTAAAGGGGGGAAAGGAAGACCTAAGAAAACATGGTTGGAGGTTGTGAGGAGGGATATGAGAGAGGTGTATGTGAACGATTAGATAATGAATAATAAAGAATGAAAAAATTAGGCATGCTTCGACGACCCCAAATAGATTGGAACACTGGTATATTGATAACTTCCTATACTTATTCATATACTTTGGTTACTTAACTACATATGTATATTTTAACTACATATGTATAAGAGACTTGAATTTAATTCAACAATGCAACATGACGATTCAAAAGTAAGCCTACTTGAAAGGTTATTTTGATTTTGTATGACAACTGGCTATCAAACTTCCGAGTCAATGAAGAAATAACGGCATAGACTTCAGCAGTGCGATTCTGTATAATTATAATTCGTGTCTCAGTCGTGGAGAGTTGAGTGAGTTTCGAGTTTCTTATTACAGAATACGTCTTCTGTTAAACTATATAGTGATCTTAAAGGCCTATTCACAATTGCAAAAAATGTACAATTAGCTAAACTACTTACTAATATATTATATAAAGATTTTACAGCAAAAACGTAAGCACTAAAATAAAATAATATTTCCTTAGTTAAAAATATAATTCCCACAATAACACTTTTAATCAGAAAAACAAACAAAAGTCGTCTAGTTTTCCTTTTCACTAAGTAAAAAGGACACTCGACATCACTTGTTCTCTTTCATTTATAAAGGAAGGAAAGGGACGGAAAACTCATTACATCACCCTCCACGCATAAATCCTTCGGATGATCGCCTCGCATATTGTGCATGAAAGTAAAATGCAACTAGGGTTGTCACGCATTGAAAAAATATACCATTCAAAATTTTATAACGATTATAATACGTGAACATGGAAAATGTATGAGATTTTTTTTCCTATTTCTTTCTCATCGTGCTATGTAATATTTGTTGTATCATATGAAGTATTTTTACATATACATTCATAAGCAACCAAAGTATAGGAATAAGTATAGGAATATATAGTAAATCAATGCTTTTGATCCATTTTTTAGTGGAATATTGAAAAAATACAGAAATAAAGGACAATACCCATTTTAGTATGGAGCCCCGTCCTATGTTGCGTCAATGTTGCATCAAATTCTTTTTTCCATTCCAGACTATTCGATATCAAGACGTGTAGAAAAATAATGAAAATAATTATTTTGATGAAAATATTATTTTTATTTACGGGCGCGAGAAAAACCTCTACCAAGAATGGGTATACTCCGCTGGGCATTATAAGTGAAAGAAAACCTTTATGACCCTATAACAATTACACTTATATTTTGTAATTGTGATCCATTTTGAATTTGGAAACGAGATGGTCTTGTGGTTCGAACGCGAGCATTGCGAGGTCAAAAGGCAGGCAAACACCACTGAATTTTCATGTGCTTAACTTTTGTTTATAATTTATCTCGAGGGAAAAATCGTGAGGAATCCTGCACGTATCTAATTTCAATGAAATTCTGCCAAAATGTGTATCCACCAAAACGCACTGGAGTAGCGTGGTGGAATAAACTTCAAACCCTCTCTTTAGAGGGAGAGGAGGCCTTAGCCTAGTAGTGGAACATTTTCTTACTTACCTTTAACACGTTTTGAAGATTATCCCGGACTTGAAAAAAGAGAAATATTTTTTGTTTCATTTGTTTGGTTTTAGTAAGTTGTCAGTACTCATCGGCACACATGCAATTATTATGAAATCACAAACAAATACATTAATTTTATTTATTGTTTAGATAAAAGCAGGGGGATGGGGGTAAATGAATCATATTATTTTATGACTGTACGAAAATGTATCGTGCCACAGACGGGAATAAAAAATAAACATATAAGGCGAATTTTTATGACACGCAATACTGGATAATTTATTTATCAATTAATCAGAGTTCTTTTTTTAAGTTTCTTTTAGTATCGACTTTTAAAAGACACTTCTCATCACTAAGCTGTACTCTATTTCGATAACTTGTGGTGACGTTATTTTTTATCCTAATTTTTAAACTGTATCGCTACACGCACGAATATTCTTATTTTTACATTGATTATAATATATTGTCTAGTTTTGCTCATTTACTATATTATATAAATGTAACTAGGTCTGAAGTAGGATTTGCAAGATAAATATTACATTTTAAGAGATTTAAACCTATGAATATTTATACTATAGTCTTTAACAAACTTGTGAATTTGAAGATAAATTGCCCAAGTAATAATATATTTTTTTAATTAAGTTTCTAGTAGGCTTAGGGAGGTTTTACTTGATGGTAGGGCTTTGTGCAAGCCCGTCTGCTTAGGTACCACCCACTCATCAGATATTCTACCGCTAAACAGCAGTACTCAGTATTGTGAGTGTGCCAGTGTAACTACATGTACAAGGGACATAACATCTTAGTTCCCAAGGTTGGTGGCGCATTGGCGATATAAGGAATGGTTAATATTTCTTACAGCGCCTGCAATGGTGACCACTTACCATCAGGTGGCCCATTTGCTCGTCCGCCAAACGATATCAAAAAAGGAGCAATTAAACTTATGTTAACAATTATAATATGAATAAAAGATTATTTGTCCTGGTATATATATACCAGTACGTAATTTATTGTATTTTTTAACATAACTGGTAAAACAGATTTTATAGTTTATCTAAAATTTCAAGACTTTAGAAATATACCAAAATATTACATAAAATAATCTACGATTATATATTAATTTAAGTCACGGGTACTATATTCAAATTCTTTATTGAAAAGAAAAATATTCATAATCTTCATATATTTGTTATTAACAATAAGTTTTACCTACGCCTTATATTAGGCAGTTCTCATAAACAAATGTTTTCACTTTGTTCTTCTATTTCTTTTATAATATATTATCTTTGAAGATATAATAAAATGTTACAAAGAGCATATGAGAACAAATTTTCTTGGGCTTGAGGAAGCTTGGCACGGTATTCATTGTATTTTAATATTTGCATGACTGCGTCTAGTCTAGCTCTAACGGGTTTAGTATCTAACTTATAAGGCTGAATCTCTAGGGTTAAATCATTGGTTCAATCTTCGGGCTGGAATATATTCGTAACATATAAAAATAACTATTTTTATAGGGACAAAGGCGTCTAGCCAGATGAAATCTATGGCGTCTGCTAGCGATTGACAAGATGACGTCAGCTGCCCTGTTCGTCTTCAGCGCACTGCTCACCAGGACATTATGCGTAATCGCTCCCCAAATACCAGGTAATTATAATTATTGTTAAGGAAGAGAAGATTATTAATATTCATAGTTATCAATTATTCTATGTAAAGTATTGCTTCTATGATACTTTATTACTGCTTTAAATCCACTTATCAAGTTGGTTTACAATGCAATTGTTGATAATTATCATTTATTAATGCAATATTGCCACTATTATTAGAAATAACTTTAATTAATATTCGCTCATTCAAGTTCATTATGTTTAGATGATTCTCATTAAATTGAACGTATTTTGTTTTGAATTTGGAATACCATATTAGTGACGTTATTCGTCGATTTTATATCGATACTCACAAATTAAAAAAATAATAAATAAATCTACATTTTACAATTCTTAAATCATTTAATTAGAAATTTAATTTGTTATTTAAAAATACAAAGCTAATTTATTAATATATTAACTCTGAGCATTCCAATTACAAAGAAAATAAATCCTTAACTCGGGTTAAATACAAGAATATATTGGTCTAATTTTATGTCCGTATACTGAGCCTAAATAGCTCATTCCACTTAAAGTCATTCATGCTCTTGACCCCTTGGGGTTTTATTGTATCCACTTGTACAACATGTTTACAAGCAAGTTGGAGAAGAAAATTTGTAATAAAAGTAAAGAGACTAATTTTTTAACGAGAGTTTTTAGCTAAGAAAGTGTTTTTAAATTTTTTTATAATTTTAGTCATGATTTTAAGCGCTTGTCCTTATTTTAAAATAAAAATTAATATTTTACCGAACACTAAAATAAATATTACTAAGGTATTTTTTTTATAATTTAATTATAATAATTAAGTGTTTATTTATATATATATATATATAGTCAAGACATATCGTTCCCGATAGTGCTGTTATAGAATTTCAATTCAAATAGAAAACAACATTCGTTTTACACGAAACATCCTCACTTAACTCTGTAGCTTTAAATTTTCTTTCCTTAACAAATTTTAAAGTGTCCATTTTATTTTTGTTTAATATTCGTTTGTCTCGCCTTTCGCAATTTTATACGAGCATTCTCGCTTATTTCTGCTTTCCAGGAGTCTTCAAATGGCAAAGTTGAAAAATAATGTGACGCTTAGAAAATTTTCTACTGAGTCAGTTTCAAGCGTTTACGTTATAAAAATTTACGGCATTTTCCTTTACAATAATAAATAAATATATTTATTTTTGTCGTTCGATTCCGTAATATGCTTCTTATATTACATCAAACGGAAATTAATTAATCTTTTGCCTTCCTTTGTCTTTACTAATATTATAAAAAAGGTTTGTTTGTAAGGAGTACTCTCAGGAACTAATGATCGAATTTTAAATATTTTTCACTCGTAGAAAGCTACATTATTATCCCTGAGTACTATTATATAAATTACATTATGACGTAATTGTTTTACTATTTAGAAATTTTGCATTTTATTCAGATTTCAAAACCGGTGACAAGAATGTGATAAAGGGGCCGTTTTGGAACGAAGTCTTCACGGAGGTGTACGAAGATCAGGAAGAAGACATTTCCACGACCACATCGGAGCCATTGCCTTTCTTCGAAGATGACGCTTCCACGAACAATGTAACTGCACAGTTGGGGAGCCGAGTCCACTTGCATTGTCGAGTGCACGATTTAGGCGAAAAAACCGTAAGTTTACTTCCATAGTGACAAGTGAGAGGTAACTTTTAAACTGCTCGCCCACGGCGACTGTTTGCATCGGTACAGTCACGATGCGGTCGTTAGCTGTTTGCTCTCATTCGCGTAATCACGATTCAGTCGCGACGCAAACAAGATACCGTCTCGCTTCTGTTGCTATGTAAACACGATTCAGTAACGCCAATCCCTCCGTTCTTTTCAACAAACAAACAGAAACAGTCGCGATGCATTAGCGCGATAGCATCACAGCAATGACTTCTGTAGAGCGTTGCAAATGCGACTAACGCGCGTTTATAGCATCGCTGCAAAAAGTGGTCGTGGGTGAGCGGCTTTAGTTTATCTAATACAATAAGTGTCAACACAAATATATTTTATACACTAAATTTGAAGGCTTCGTATGCTATTCTTATATTATACAGCGTAGTGGTTTACGGGCCACTTAGCGATGTAAAAAAACGTAGCTTCGATCATGATCCCACAGACTGTTGTCATCCCCAGTCAAAGTTCAGCACAAGCTTTACTTTTAATGGAAGGAATTCCTTAAAATTGTCTAATTTTGTAATATTTTTAAAAAAGTCATAATTTTTGGTGATGTACTTTTTATATTTATATTTCGACAAATAGGCATTAAGTCCCTATATAACTTGTAACACGAATTATCTGTAGTCAATAAAGTTTAAATAAACGATTAATTTAAGGGACGATAAGCCGTTTCGCAAGTGGTCAAAACGTTGCTAACTATACAATGTATGTGTAGATCTGTGCTTACCGTGCGAGCTGCTGGTTCGTCCACTATAAAACTCAATCAAATCAAAATTCAACAACCATACAATGGTTACGAAATATACAAAGATCTAATAAGGAGTAATACAAGAAAAATACCTTGGTGATATAAATATAAGTAGGTTAATAATAGTTTCGACACACTTAATATTCATTAGCAGCCTGAAAATTTCCCACTGCTAGACTAAGGCCTCCTCTCCCTTTGAGGAGAAGGTTAGGAGCATTCCACCACGCTTCTCCAATTCGGGTTGGTGGAATACACATGTGGCAGAATTTTGATTGAAATTAGACACTTGCAGGTTTCCTCACGGTGTTTTCATTGACCGCCGAGCACGAGGTGAATTGTAAACACAAATTAAGCACATGAAAATTCAGTGGTGCCAGCCTGGGTTTGAACCCGAAATCATCGGTTAAGGTGCACGCGTTCTAACCACTGGGCCATCTCGGCTCATGTTCTATATTGACTTAAAGCACACAACTTTGATCTGGGAATAATAGTGCAAGAGTATTTAATATAAAATACCCGCCATTCACCGGTGACAGGAGCTGGTTTATTTTTCACGAAGCGCGGAATTGCAATACGACGGGGAAATGCTACTAATAGAAATACTTGCCATCATTCTTCGCGATCTTGATTTATTAGTAGCCATTTTAATTTTGAATTCTCTACAATTTCTTGGTGGAAGAGCCTTGTGTAAGCCCGTCTGGATAGGTACTATCTGCCAACTTTATATCCCGCTGTTTATTCTACCGCCAACTCAGTATTGTTGTTTTTCGGTTTGAAGGGCGAAAGAGCCAGTGTAACTACAAGCAATGTCGGTTGTGGATTGGTTTGAGGAATAGTTAATATTTCTTACGGTGCCAATTCTTATGGGTGATGATGACCACTTCCCATCAGGTGGACCATAACACTCTCTACCTATAGTAAAAAATAATAATGAACTTAGAATTAGCCATATTATTTTTCATGAAGTTTAAGCTAATAAATTACATTAATAGGTAAATTTTAGATTCATAATATAGCGTTTTGTAGTGTCTTTTTATCATCATTGGTTGACTCCAATCAATCGATTTAAGATCGTCGTATACATAACTGGTAGATTTGTACGTTCTGCAACGTCAACCTGATGTCATCCGTTCTTTGTAACGCTTTTGCAATTGTCAGTTTGTTGATTTCCTGCCTACATATCGAAGTGCTCAGACGCACATATGGTTAAACAAATTGTCGGACTAGCCCTTTGAAAATTAATTGTAGCCAAAAAATTAATTAAATCTCTAATCTCTTTTGATTTGTAAAATGTCCACAGATAAGATTTAAAAACACCTTTTTGAATTTCAAAGTATTTTTGTCGACTAGCTGAAGCGGCATGTGTTGAAACACTGATATTTTTTATGCAGTAAACTATACGGATCACTCTCTACCTATTGTACGTTGATGGTACTAAACTTTCACTACAAGTATCAATAACAACTGTACAAAGTCCGAACTCAAACGATCGAAAGGGAGGACGCTTAGAATACAAACAAAAACAGGCATTTATTTGTATCAAAGTAATATCAGCGCTATAATATGGCATACAGAACAACAAAAATACATTAATTGTTATTATTTAAGAGTTCTATAGTCGTATATATTATAGTAGTTTAGCTTCGTTCACTTCTAAGAATGCCCTTCCTTGGAGTTCAAGCTTGCTTCATACCCCAGCAGTGGCCGTGAAGCAACAGGCAGATAGACAGAATGTCGCATTTATAATAATAGTGTTACTTTTTGTTTGAATAATTCATGGAATATTCACTTTAACTTTAGGTTGTTATTTATCATGGCATAATCATGGCAATTTCATGTGTTTTTTGGGTATCGTTAATCACTTTAATCGATCAACATGGAACTGCCCTGAGATGGTTGATCCGTTGATCATTTCTCCTTTTTTAGATTTATTTATTTAATGTCCTGTAAAGTAACGGGTAACAGATAGTTATAAAGTATAATAGTAAATAAAGTATTATTTGTATTTTATTACCATGTATTATGTAGAACCCTATAGGCTTAGGCTTATGACTTTCAGATCCTTTTGATTTTAAATCTTGAAGGGATATCCTATTAAGATTCGATTCAGAAAGTACTTCGAGAAGCAAACGAACAAAAATTGATAATTACGCGTACAAACGTATGTACATCAAGATACGCATCATTTAATACAATAAAAAAAAACACAAATTTGACCTTGATATTTAAGTCTTATCCTACAATACGTCATTTTATATAAAAAGAAAAAAAAAATCGGTGTTGTTATATAACAAGAACGGTGATATATCGGAAAATGTAAAGGTGCTATCTGACTTAAATGGTTGGCAAGTTTTTGTGTAAGTCCACGTGGGTGTTGCGGCCATTTTCTTCGAGGGAAGTCAATTGTAAATCTGTTCCAAACAACTTATTCCAAGCTTAATTTCAAATGTTACGTATAATGTCATATACCGATGCCATATAATTATCATTTCTTACGTCATATTTTAAAACATCATTCACTTAGATTTTGTGTTTCAGTTAGAAAAGGGTGAGTATTTGAGTATTATAATGTAAGTAAACGATGGAAAATACGATAGAGTAAATGTTTATCATAACGTATTTTGTTTGTTATTTATTCAAAATAACTGCTTACTTTATATGTAAAATTCACTGGAGAATGGCATTCGTTAAATGAAAAATAATAATAACTAAACGAGAATAAAATTTGTAGGCTTTCGAATTTCCTTTTTTCCTTTCCTTTGTTGAAAGTGAAAAAAAATATATCATACTGCCACCACGTTCAAATGACATAAAAAAACGTTTGATTTAAAAGCATTGAAAGAATTGTAGTTTAGTTATTTCTAAAGACTGCTCCAGCTAACTATTATTATTATTATTAACAGAGATTTCTGTAACGCCGTTGTGTGACGTTTCAATTTCATTATTATGACGTATATTGAAGATCGCTTCGTAGATTGGCACTTATATAAGATTTTGAATTGTAGGCTTAATATTAATTTATGTCGTTGATAGACATTTAGGACGCAAAATGAAAACATCGGCCAATTATAGCATATGAAAACTCGCGTCTGATACTTTATCTTTCTTACCTTGTTTTGATTTTTATCATTTAAAATGGCTTAATATAAATAATCATATAATTTATCTTATACCCACAGTAGTCAGTTGTAATTCAAATATCATAAAGATATTTTTATGAGTTACTAAAAAAAAAACAAAGATTTACGTTATACTTTGTCACCCCCTTTATTCTCTAAATATAGGATTGCGGGATATGAGCTTCAACTTATACTCAATCAGATGTTCCTACTGTAATATTTTGTGTTGAATTCAAATTTAGAAAACCGATTTTGAGGTAGCAGTTCGTTTTAAAGTATTAAATTTTAATTAGTCGTAACAAATACTTAAAACTAGGGTTTCGTTGGATGAAGAAGGCCGAGATCCTTTGACTTATCTTAGGAGAGTTCTATGACCAGCAATGGAACACGATTGGCTAAATGATGTTAACAAATATCAATGGAATATTCTAACATATTTTTATTTGATTTTTTTTCATAGATATCCTGGGTGAGAAGGCGAGGAGACGACCTGCATTTACTTTCTTTCGGGCGTCATACATACTCAGCAGACTCCAGATATTCTTTGGCGTTTGAACATCCTAATGATTGGCGCTTACTCATTCAGTATGTGAGTGAAAGAGACGAAGGATATTATGAATGTCAGATGTCGACTCATCCACCCCTCGTGAGAAGAGTTCATCTCGCCGTCGTTGGTAAGAATAAAATTTTATATAATTACATTAATTTTCCAAGAAAATACGGCTTATCCAAAGTAGTTTGTTGCTAATTTATTTCTAAAGATTCACATTGAACCTTGACGTGCCACGTTGTGACGAGTAAAAAAGTGCTATTCCGTCTTAACCCATGTGTTTCGTAAAAGTCGAATGGTTTACACATATGGAACTATTCGAAATTTAATTTAAAAAATAATTAAATACACGTATTACACCAATATCAATACTACAAAGATAATATAGATAATATAAATATTATTTACAGTCTATGTGAGTGTACTTATCTCAAAAAAAAAAATGTTTATTGGTGTATGCATTGTGACGTATTGTGATTGCAAAAGCGTGTTATTTTTTTTTCCTTTTTTGTATTGAAGTCAGATAGGTTCATGACACCAGTTTAATTGGGCTAAAGCATCCATTGTTTGAGGAGGAGATTGGGAGCTTATTGTGTTTTGAATCCCAAAACAGTTGATTCTTTAAACGTTTTCCTTCAGAAACGAGCACAAGATGAATTATAAAAATAAATTAAACTGTACATCCAGTAGCCCAGACTGTATCCCTAAATCACTCATATTGTTACTAGCAAAGCATACAAGTTAATTTTAATTTCTACTTACATAAGTTTTAACAACTTATTAGGAATGGAAAAGCCAATACTCCAATAGGTCAGGATCAATAGCCAACTACGTCACGTCACCCTGCGGTCCAGAAGCCATCGAGTTATTGATGTTATAATACTATAGATATAATGTTAGTAATTGTAATCAGTTACCTTAACTAAGGTGTATGTATTTAAATGAAAGCCTCCGATTTTTCCTCGTTTTTTATTTAACACGTATTTTAATATGTGTGAAATTAATGAAATATAATGAAAGATAATGAAATTAGGACGCGCTCTAACTGGAACGCGTGCATCTTAACCGATATTTTGGGGTCAAATCCAGGCAAGCACCACTGAATTTTCATGTGCTTAATTTGTGTTTATAATTATTTTTTAGGATGAAACTTTCAGTTGTCTTGTTTCAATTTACTTTTGCCACAGAATATTCTTCCAACAACATCAAAATAACAATACAGCAAAAATAAGCTCCAAAATCATCTCCTTAAATGGATAGGAGACCTTAGCCCAGTAGAGCGACATTTTTAGATTGTTAATTTACTTTTCTATAAATAAATCCAAGTAAACTTTAACAACAGATGGATTGTAAACTTTTCTGAGAATATTTCAGAGTTATACAAATCTTCCATACAAAAGTTTTCAGTTATAGTTTTGTCAGCGTTTGCGGTTAAAGTAGCTGGAAGGGTGATTTTCTCAAACAACATTTATAACCCTACCTGGGTTGCTTCAAAACGTCTTGGCGTGTTATTTAACTTGTTATATCTCTAAATTGGTTGAAATATATAAAAATAGCCTAAGTACATTCTTTGCCGTGTTTACAACGAGGTCGGATAAAATGCGACCTTATAATGGCTCAGGTGTTTATTCTTTTGTACAAAATGTATTTCATGAAAACGTCTTTGAATAGGTATTAATGTATTCCTTTGAAATAGTTGAACTTTATAAATTCATGGCCGTATGAATTCAAATAGCATACCTAGACTTTAGACACAGAAATCCCAAAGTCGAAGGACACTTTGTCCACTAGTTTGAAAATAGCGAAGAAGTGGCATAAAGGTAGTTCTACCTAGCTAGATCTCCAAGTTTTTGCTGATGTCTTTCAAATAAAATGTTCTATTCCTCCATCGACTCGACTGCATCGAAAAACTAAAGCGAGTTTCACGAAGTTTTCTTACCCTTTCATTCGCAGGCGGATTTTATTATACAATATTTTATTTAGAAAATAAATATAAATTTAAGTAATTCTGGTTTGCCATATTAAAATAAAAAAACTAAAACAAGATTAAAAATAGGTTGTGCTATGTTTAAATTAATTTGAAAACATAAATACACATGGATGCAATCTAATTTTAAACTATCATTATCATAAACATGAATGAGAATAGTTCATTGCTAGTAAAAATATATGGCGCTCTGTAGTATTAATTTCAACTAAATTGAAAATATTATTGCATTCAGACTTGTTGCTGTAAATTGCCACATAATAAATATATAATTCTATAAATTATATTTTAATACGCATAATAAATACAATCAGTATCTTTACTTGGGGTAGGGATTTAATCCCGTCTGAGTAGATACTCAGACAGGTGGGTAGTACCCACTCATTATATATTTCGCAAAGCAGCATACTTTGTATTGTTGTGTGGCTTAGGCACATAAATATATCCCTTGGTTAGTGGTGCATTGGAGATGTGAGGCTGAAGGATGTCTATGGTGACAAGTGACCTATTTGCCAAAATATTACATTACAAAAATGTGTGTGTGACCAAATGTTACCCTCAATATTCTTTCAGTATTATAATCGTCACGGCAATAGGAAAAGACCGGGCAGAAGTCATTTGCAGGAGCAGTAGCTTTATTTGTTTGGGCAAGGCAGTGTGAAGACTGCCAAGTTCAGCCACACTTCGGACTGCTGCTGAAAATTTTACCTGTGACTGTTCACTTTGCGGAGAAATGATGTGCTGAACAACGTTTTATTCCGTGTTTACTTATTGGGCGATTGTATAATGTGGCCGTATATTTTTAATGAATGACCGTATGAAAAATATTATACAATATAAATATTTTTCAAAAATAAGCTGAAGGTTCTCTTGGTATTATATTATTTTAATACTAAATAAAAATCTTATAATGGAAGTTTTTGGAAAAAGGGTCATAATTGCGAAAACAGAGGGTACTCCGTGTTTTGCTTTATATTACTTCCAATTGTAATTTTGTTTTTTAAGTATAGTGTTATTGCTTTATATCATACAAATTATATTTAAAAAAAGTTTTTAATAGGGATTATCGAGAAAAATTTAATGAAATCCAAATAATATCTGCCTTGTTTAGTTATATTCACGTTTTAATGATTAATGTTTCTGAATATGGAATGGAAATTATGTAATTTTTTTTATCGTTCTTTTATACAAGAAAAAATTTAATTATATTCGTGAAATGTTGTATTCTACACCAGCTATTGTAAGACCATTTCTAAGGTAGTCTTTGTTCTTAGGTCAAACAATGAGAGAGATAAAATTCCAAGCACAATTCTCGTTTAGATAACAGAAAGCTAATCTTGCGTCGATGGCCAGCGATAATAACAAAAATATCTTAAATAGAAAATGTTAACAAAATATCATAATTCGAAAGGTTTTGTTTTCTAAGTGACAAAAGACTTTCGTTCGGTCGCGAATTATCTTAATATATCCAGTAATGTGATATGCGTAATGACATTTACTAGGGTGGCTTTGAAAGAGCTGATTTGGGTCGTGCGTCGAAGGTTAACCGACCATGTGAAGGACGTCTGTGAAAGTCAAAGTGTAGTGTCTTAAAGGTGTAGGTGTAAAATCCGCACGATTTTTATATGAACGTGAATTTTTCCCATAAAAAGAATAGTACAATCTTACATATTATAATAAAACATCATTATCTTAGAAGTTCAATACATTATCTAGATAAATTGTAATTTGCACCATTAAAATAATGGATGTGTGTGGGTTTATATCCGTGAGTTCGTGCGTTTGATATTCATATATGTGTTGTCAAGATAAAGACCCTAAATATTATTATTTCTTTTAATAGTATATTGAAGAATAAATGATATAAGCGAAATTCAGAACATGATTTTGATAAATGCGAAAGTAACTCTGCCTGTACGTCTATCTGTCTTTTGCTCTACAACAAATACAACATCCCCCCCCCCCCCTCCCTTTTCCTATACACAACCGAATGGGATGGGGTTGCGGGTGGAAATTACAATTTAGGGAAAAATGAACAGAAATTTACAGCATTTAATGAAATATTATGATGTATTTATGTTCAGTAAATAATGTTTCGCAATCATCTCACGACTCTGAGTTTTCATAATAAATGCATTCCAAGCGTTCCCAGTTTTTTATTCATACGAGAACTCACGATGCCAACATTCCAGACAGCAACGGTACGTTTTGCGGTTCAATATCATGCCAAAATAACTGTATGAAATCGAATATTTTCGTATATTTGGTCGGTATTTTATCGCAAATACAATTTATATTTCGATGACTGAATGATGAATGCTAACAGGTTATAAGCAAGTGTAAATAATAAACTGATTACAATTTTACGATTTAAATATAAGCATGTAACTGATTATACGATAAATCAAAATAAAAGTAACATATAATAATTGAGTTTGACTGCTAAGTTTATGTTTCTTACGTTACAAGGAAACTTATTTGATGTTAAACTTTGTGTGCTGTTTGAGGTAGGAGACCTTAAGGTCTGTTATAAGCTTACCACACAACGTTAATAATAATCATCAGTAAGTCAATGGCAATATTTATGTTTGGCGGTAGATCAATGACTAACTAGATTCTATCCACACAGATGGACCTACAAAAAGTCCTACTGGTACATAAAGTATACTTTATAATTTATTAGTATTTTGAAGATACATTAAAATATAAACTAAAATCGTTAGTGATAAAATTATGTCATACAAATATACGTAAAACGAAATGGAGTTGAGTCATAAATTTACTAATGATCCTTTCAAAAACTTTGTAATAATCAGCAGTCGTAAAAACAATACCCCTTAAAGTCGAAGGATACCCTCGAATCAAAATGGTATGTAATAGTTATTATCTTCAGATGTTGAATGGTTTGATCGTAAAGTCAACTAAGTATGTAATGTGATATTTTTATTGCATTGTTATTGGTCCTTGAATAATGGTAGCTTAAGAGATTCTCTAACGCATAATTTACGCATTGAGAGACACGTACGCCATTTGCGTCTGGAAAGTACGCGATACATATGTTAATGAACGTTAAGGAATGACATTAATTTTTTTTATATTTATTTATTTTTATTTGGTTCTCTCATTGCTCCGAATACCTTCGTATAGACTATTCCAATTGAAATAGGAAAAAATGATAAACAACCCTTAGATTTACGTATTTTATGCGATTTGCTAATAACGCAGCTATGTTGTGCACTACTAAAAGTTTTTGATAATATATATTTGTTTATAATACAACAAATGTGATAATTACATTTCTAATTTCCACTTTAATTGTATGTCCGAAATTCCGGTAACAGTTTCGTCTACGTTCAAAACGTCCTTTTTTCGCAAATCCATAGTTAATATCATTAATTAATCAAGCTCTCGACCAATGATATCGCGTCAATTTGCTGTCAAATGTCGTATATTCGGTTTTTCTCCTCTTATTAGTTAGAATAGAGTATATATGTATTTTATCAAATTCACGAAATATTATATAAAATTAAGCCGATAATCTTTAGTTCATATAAGTAACTTTTTCCGTAAAATTTAAAAAAAGGTTAAGTAAATAGTTCAAAAACCAATGCTAGAAGTTTGAAAAAGATAATGAAATTTAACTTTGCACGAATACCCGACTCAGGGATTAGAGTTTAAAATTATGGTCACTCTTATACCGAGCATAATCCGATCTCAGTCTCCAGTTACACGTCTATGTTCTGCTAAGAACCGAGATTAAAACAAAATATAACCATCATACTAATATTAAAAACGCAATAACAACTTGGTCTGTTTTGTTTTTATGGATAAGCCATTAAGTTATTTTTGGGTGGATGACGTGTAGCGTTTGGCTAGACGTACTGACAAATTTATAGTGATGCTTTAATATTTACAATTTATTTCATCCCCAATAGACTACCAACCCAGAACTCAGAAGTTCTATTCCTTGTGCCTGTAGTTACATTGGCTCACTTACTCGGAACGATACTAAGTTTGGCGGTAGAATATCTTATCTGCCTACCCAGATTGACGTGCACAAAGGCCTATCTCCAAGTAAATTCAATAAAAGAATCTTCGATTGGAATAAGGATTAACAAAAACTAACTACTAACTTACCTTACTGTATGCAATTAAGTATTTCATACAGGTTTTGTTACCCTTAACACAGATGTTAAATGTATTACGTTTAAGTACATTTTATATGTAAATTGGGTTAGTTATCAAAATTTAAATTTTATCGGTGTTTGTAATTACTCACCTAAATTAGTTGAGGACTTGTATTTGCTTTTAAATTTGAGTAAAATGTGATTATATAAAGAGTTATGAATTTAAAAATGTAATGTAATGAAAAATAGTTTTTTTTATATATTGCTGGGCTGATGTTGAGGATAATGAAAGTTACTAACTGATTACTGAAAGGCTGAATGTTAAATAGCTTACCTGTTGTTTCCTTACGACTGTAATGAAATCGAAGCGAAGGCATACTTCCCCGGTAATCGACGTATAGATAGAATAAAAAATGTATAGAAATTGAATACTTATAAAGGATTAACAAATATATTAAAAATATAAAATAAATATAAATATTGGACAACATCACATACATTAATCTGATCCCAATGTAAGTAGCTGAAGCAATTATGTTATGGAAAAACAGAAGTAACGACGGTACTACAAACACCCACCCCCGGAAAAACATAGACCCCTTGGGGTAGAACATCCAGAAACGCTTAATTACGATCTACTCATTTATAATCAGTAGCCCTAAAATAAAATTTCATTCTTCGAACTTCAAAAATGACGGACTTTCAGACTAACCTATATACCAAATCTCAACCTTTATTTCCCCCCTTAGAGGAAGAATATCCAGAAACGATTAAATAGATATTTTCTAATTTTTTATCAGTATTCTAAAAATAAAGTTTCCTCTAACTTAAAAACAAAAAAAATAAAGTTAAATATAGTTTCCTCTTCCATAAAAAAACCTTCAACTGTTATTTCACCCCATTAGGTGTATAATTTCAAAATTCCTTCCTCAGTGAGTGTTTACTCAATAAAACGATCCTACTCACCAAATTCCATAGACTTAACGTTAATAATTTACGTTCGGCTATTATGAATCAGACAGTCAGGACATGTTATTTTATATATCTTAATTAGTATACACTAATAGGTCGATTTTTATCCCAGTGATTATGAGACGATAGCTGCACGTAGAAGATTGTTTATAATCTTACTTTGAAGAGCTCCAGTGTTAGATGTGCAGAAAAATAAAGAGGATTACATTACATTTAGATTAGCAGCCTGCAAATTTAGGCTAGCCTAGGCTAAGGTGTCCTCTCCCTTTGAGGAGAAGGTTAAGAGCATATTCCACCACGCTGCTCCAATGCAGGTTGGTGGAAAAAGAGGATTCTTGATTGCAATTGAATAAATTGTTACGATTTAACAAATAATAATTAATTTTAGAAAGCGGAAAAAGTTACTGGCCGAGTAGAGAGCGGCGCTATGTCTGTATACAAAAAAAAAACAACAAATGTAAAACATGCGAACAGACACAATGAAATGAAATCAAAACAAAAGTTGTCACGGGTTTCGAAATTCCTAAAAATGACGATTAAACGGGAAGTTTCGCGGGCGACCCACTAGTGTAGATTGATTTACTGTTAGCTTTATATTTAATTAAATCAGAAACATAATGATTCAAGTGTTATATGAGTTTACTTGAATAAATAATATTTACATTTTATCCACGTCACTCGTGTCCGTTAGAACCCGTAATTTACATACCTTTGCCCTTAACCGTGCACCAAACTATCGTCTCTATGTAAAATTACATTGTGAACGGTTCAATTTAGTCGTGATACTTTCCAATTTACAATATTAGTTTGATGATTAAGTGCTAATTGTTCTTATGATTGGCAAAAGAAAGTACAAAAAACGTTGTATGCACTGTGCGAGAGATGGCCCAGTGGTTAGAACGCGTGCATCTTAACCGATGATTTCGGGTTCAAACCCAGGCAAGCACGACTGAATTTTCATGTGCTTGATTTGTGTTTATAATTCATTTCGTGCTCGGCGGTGAAGGACAACATCGTGAGGAAACGTGAATGTGTCTAATTTTAGCGAAATTCTGCCACATGTGTATTCCATCAACTCGCATTGGAGCAGCGTGGTCGAAAGCTTCTCCTCAAAGGTAGAGGATGTTTTACCCAGCAGTGGGAAATTTACAGGCTGTTAATATGATGTATGTATGTAGTGAGCAATGACGTGCAGAATATGGTGAACTATAACCGTGTTTAGGACTAGAGAGAGAGAGAGCCTGTGGCTATCTCCACGTGTGAGTCAGTGTAATCACAGGCACAAGGGACATAACATCTTCCCAGTTGGTGTTAGTAGTTCCCAAGGTTGGTGGCTCATAGGTGATGTAAGGAATAGTTAATATTTCTTAGAGTGCCATTGTCTGTGGTTAGTGGTGACCACTTACCATCAGGTAGCCCATTTGCTAGTCCGCCAACTCTTCATCTCTTCTTCATACCATTTATAAGACTGAGTGAGAGTACCTAAATTTGCGACCAAACTTTAACACTATATTTACTCCTTCATAGTTGACTCGTCTCGTTTATTAGGCTTTGTAGCCGAAATTGCTAGAAATGTCATCATCGTCATAAAATTAAATTTATAAATGAAAGAGAAAAACACGTTAAATCTAAAAGCGAGCGTTAGGGTCATTTTGGTGCAAACCTTTACACCAGGCATTCAATAATAATATGACTAAAACCTATATCAGATAATTTGAATAGAGATTAAATGTTAAAGAAAATCTTACTACACTTGTAAACACAAGTTTATAATTCATTTGTAGTCTGCCAATAAATCAACCTACTATGTCACAAGCCTTAACATAACTAATAATAACATCTAGCTTAAATTAAATTCCAGGATCCAAGATGATCCAATAGTCCTTAACATTTACTTCGACCTTAGAAAAGATTTATTCATAATAACCGCAAGATTATTATTTAAGCTAAATCATTTATTATTTTGTCGTAGGAATGGGCACAATTACGTCGTTAAAATATAATATAATCATGATTATATTGACATTTTAACAAGTAAAATATTACCATTTTTGTTGGTCAAATATTTTCGTATTATTCGATGAAACGAGGACCGTTAGATTTATTATCGTCTAGCAATTTTAATGAAATTCCATTTTAATAAATATAGGAATAAATTTGATGTATATTATATTATACTACCGACATATTATTTAACTTTGTGAAATCTAAAACACTTTTGTCAAACTGCAGCTTTAAAAGAAACTTAAATTAAAACAAAACAAAACATTTATTTCATCAAACAAAATTATGAATTGGGTCGTTTGTTCGTTTTGTTTTCAAATAATTGTAAGTAAAACGAAATTGTATCAACTTTTATTAAAAAAAAAAATAACATTGTTTTTTGAATAAGGCGCTTTGTAATGTATAAATCCGATTACAATTTAAAACAAAATGTTTATGAGAGTGGTAAATCGTGTAAATTCGAGTGGACCTGTATTTATATAGCGTTACAATTGCCAGGTGAACAATACTGTACATTTGCTTTCCGTGTTTGTTAATTCTGGGCTAGTGTCACGTTTCGAAATTTATTGGAGCTTACGTAAATCATATTGTTTTACGTGTTAATTTACGGATTATTGCTTATGAGAGCTCTAACTAAACATTTGCACTTTAAACGTTGAAATCATTGATAAATGAGGTATAGATATACTCATTTTACATTTGTTTTTACATTAGCAGCCTGTAAATTTCCCACTGCCGGGCTAAGGCCTCCTCTCCCTTTTAGGAGAAGGTTTGGAGCATATTCCACCAATGCGGGTTGGTGGAATACACATGTGGCAGAATTTCGTTGAAATTAGACACATGCAGGTTGTTTTTCTTTACCGCACGAGATGAATTATAAACACAAATTAAGCACATTAAATTCATTGGTGCTTGCCTGGGTTTGAACCCGAAATCATCGGTTAAGATGCACGCGTTCTAACCACTGGGCCATCTCGGCTCACTAGGCCATCTCATTACAGTATTATATAGATTATTATGTTGTATTTCCATAACAAACCAACTATATTTTTTTAAAGAATATTAGCAATGGAAGGTCCCTTTACGCTTTAAACTTGTGGTAGGAGTGGAGAGGATTACCCCCATGGTACAAATATGGGTCAAAATCGAACCTACGAATTTTTCATCGCTAGGCACACCGGAAACAATTGCGCTAGTGACGTTTCAGATTTTTGATGTCATTTGATTAGTAGAAAAGAATATAACATAGTTTTCCCTGATTGACCTTGAGGTAGCGTAGCTCACGAGCCTACCTGAATAAAGTAGATTTTTATTTTCGTCAGATATTTTATACATGCAGAAATTAATAAATGAGACATAAACTGAGATCTTAATTGTAAACTTAGAAATTTATAGAACGACAAAATTGTCACAAGCAACCTAGTACTTAGTCGTGATATAGGACTGTTCTATATTAATATACAAAGTTTATTTATACTAGTAGGATAAGGTGGGATAAACTAGTTTCAACCGGTTCTAAGAATTAATTTCGTTGTTGATTGCCATAAGTTTATGTTTCTGTTTCATACCAGATTTAAAGCCTTTAGGTATAATTAATGCCTTACTAACATTTCCAGTTAAATATAGAAACTAGATTTCGCCCGCGCTTTTCCTCGCGTTTAAGGGTTTTTTTTAAGTATACAAAAGTAGTCTACGTTAGTTTGCTTTTACAAAATTTCATCAAATTCCGGTCGGTGATTTAGCCGCGACGGACACAATGTGTTTATATACGACATCTCATTAAAAACCTCTAAAATTATCACTGTTTTTCTAATAAATTATGCAAATGTTATACAGATCTAAATATATACAGGGACAGACAGACAGCGAGAAGCGACTTTGTTTTATACTATGTAGTGATAACTAATTAAATAGTGTATGTCCACTGTTTATGAAGAGATAACTTTACTCCTTTTCAAGCATATTGCGCTCACAGATTTACTGAACTATTTTATCCGTCTGTTGAATCGAAGTAAATACTTTTAATAACAATCAATTAATACGTATAAAAATCGATATTTTTTTTGTCATATGTGTTATAATCTTTTATCAATAATATTTAATTTTTGATATTTTATGAAATTACCAGCTATTTCCTATTCGCACGGATAAAATAAGGGTCTGCATGAAATCTTTGTATTGAAGCAGAAACACACAAAGAAAAGTGCTAGTTTTTATTTGGGCCACTTGTAATATAAAAAGCCTTTGTGGGATTTTACTATCGTGTTAAATATCATGGAACCGAGATATTCGGGTGGCATGTGAATCTTGACTTTTTATGTGGTAAACTTCTGATATTTCTAATATATACAAAGTAAGCGTATTAAAGTTCATTTGGTTGTCAAGGAAGACACCATAGGGAAATCAGACATTTTTTTGAATCTGGGGTTTTTCCTAAAGTTCAGTAATATAATGTTTTGAATACATTGGGTTTTTACTATCATTTAATGTTCGCTTAGGATTTCATGGAGACTTTACTTTTACTTTACAGAGAAAAAGGGAACATAACTAGACTTTAAGTTATGCTGTCTGGTAATAAAAACTGGCACACTAAAAAAAAAGATGGAAATTAAAAACATAAGAATAGATAAACATCAAACGCACGGACAAGATATGTGTGCGAATACAAATATAACAATAATAAAAGTATATAGATTTATTTATTTATTGAAAACCAATTTTGTATGAACGTTACTTTTTAAAGTATAATAGTTTTGCCTTGCTGATGTTCCTTTCTTTGTCCTAACAGTGCCAAAAGTTGAGATAGTGGACGAACGTGGTCGACCTCTACAAGATAAATTCTACAAAGAAGGTTCGATCATAGAACTGAGATGCGTGGTCAGCGAAGTTCCACAACCAACGCGGCAAGTCAGCTGGAAACATGGAGGCAGATTGCTCAACTATGATACGAAGAGAGGAGGCGTTAGGTATGTTGATATTGATTGTATTCAACTTTGATATATTATTTGAAGAACTATTTGCATTAAAGTTGTTTGGTTGAATAACGGAGGTTTTGAAACTTTTCTAAATAAAATTCAAGATGTATCAAAACTCGATGACTGTTTATTTTGGACAATCTTAGATTCGGATATTGACTTTATAATTATAATAACTAAAACGTTGGATATTAAATTTAACATATTACCTTAATATCGTGTGTAAGGAATTAACAATTTGTAAGTCAATAGTTAAATTAATGATTAAAGTGAAACTATTTAAGCTTTTCGCGTATTGACCAAAATACGCATCATTTTGCAATAACGGGAATTTACCTTCGCTTTTAACTTGTATTCGCTTTTGTTGCTTCTCTGTAATGCTCGTCGCACTCCAACTGCCTTTTGTTTTATAACCTGGGAAGGAAAAATAGAACACTCGTAATTCTGCCGAGATATATAATCATTTTTAAAGCGTAATGGTTGCTCGGTAAATAAAAGCGAATTCGATATTTTTTTCTTTGTGGAATAATGGCGAATATTTTTCATGTTCTGCAGTCTGCGTTTTTGTATGGATGTTTGGGTTATTATCATGCTTATAAAATAAATCAAAACCGCAGATCCAATAAAATTAACGTTAATAAGGGAATGCCGTAATTTATTACGAATCGTTTCGATTTATTCAATAGGTATAATCTCGTTGATTATACAATATTATGTCGTAGGTATGAGTTTAAAATAAATGAGATTTATCTGATATATAAATATACATAAATCAATCATGAATATGTCTACAGTTAAATTGCGTATATTTTCAAATATTATTTGTAAGTCGTTTAAACTGTCCAGTCGTTATTGTTCTCACATTGATTTAGAACACGAATATGTATAAAATCTTTAAAAATGAATAGTATGAAATATCAGCTTTACCAATATTTTTTTACAGCAGTGATTGCTAAAATCATGTTGTCTTCTACTTTTGAATATCAAATCAATGATGTCAGAAAGGGAGAAAATTGAGTTTAATTAAACATCGTCCCAACGTATAAAAACATCGTCGTGAATTCATTAATAATTCAAAATACTCTATAGGAAGCTTTCTTTTGATCAGTGATCCATGAGTGGAAGAAACGTGATTGAATTAAAAAAAAAACAATAAAACCTTTTTAATTAAGCAATGAAATTAAAATAAAATATATATAGTTAAAATTATTTATTATTTTTAAGTTTTTAAAATATTTATGGTATATTATAATGTAATCATTGGCTGTGTGTTCGCTCAATTATTTAAATTTATTTTTATCATTTTGTTGTATAGATTTCAAAGATACAAATATATAACTCCCGACCAAAACTATGTAAGGCTGACATACCAATGCCGCGCTTTTTCGCTTTTGGATTCCAGGAGGAAGGATTTGTAGAATGTGGTCACGCATTCATTGCTCGCTCCTTTTGTACACAAACGAGTTTTTTTTAAATTTTATTTAAAAGAAATGTCATACATATCATCGTATAATTATTTTATATAATTTTACATATAATTAAACCTCTAGATTATAATCTATCTCGCGAGATTGTAAGCTGTCAAAAGACACAAGAGAAAACGTATTTAATTTCGATTGTTTATAATATTTCGGTGAGTTTCGTTTTTATGTATGTCTATCTAGTAGTACATACAATTTAACTATCACCTACAATTATTAAATACCTGAAGCGACGCTCATATGAAATAATTCGGTCAAGCTTATTTAAATTCATTAAGATGATTTGAGTTACCGGTTCTCAGTAGAATCTACATTCTAAAAATTATTATAATATATATGTTCTTATTCGGTGGCCATACTTTAATTGAAGTATAATATTTTTATCTGATTAACTAATAAAATATTGTTTATATCAATCATTCGCTGCCGACATTGACATCTGATATGTTATTGTTATGTATCAAAACATTGTCTATGTTTTATAGCTACATCTTATGTGTGAAGCATGTTTATGGATTTGTTAGAAACAATAAGTGTATTTGTTCTGTGTGTTTCTGTGTGTGTTGTTGTCCTGTTTATATAATGAGACACAATAAAGTTGTTTGTGGTTTGTTAGTAAAATAAATATTATTAATTCAAATTCCTTTATTTATAATAATAACATCAATTACGCATAACACTAAATAAGAATGAAAATATTGTGGACATATTTGTAAACTAGGTACGATATCCAGTAAATTCGATGTGCAGAAATCCTGTCTTGTAAGGTTTTGAAGCTTAATTCACCACGCTGTTGCCACATGAGATAATACTGTGAAAATAACCAAAATGTACTAGACACCGCTCGTCTATATCAGTTAGTTGTCCAACTTTTCTAACCGCGTATGCTGCGGAGCTGAGTCTTCCTGTCAAGGACGATAAATGAGGATTCCACTGAAGTTTGGAATCCAATGCTATTCCTAAAAACATCGTAGTATTGGTTACATCAAGACGGCCATCGTTTAAAGATTGGGTAGGATGAAAACTACACATTTTGTTTTTTGACCATTCAAAACTAAATTATTTACTGTTAACCAATCGTTTATCTGTTATCGTGTTAGTTTTTTTCTGTCGACCTTAAAAATCAATGATGTATCGTCAGCAAACAACACTTTATCACAAATACCTTTAACATAGAAAGGAATATCATTTATATATACTAGAAATAGAAAGGGACCCAAAATTGATCCTTGTAGTACATCAATTTTTAAAGTAAATCCAGAAGACGTTATATAATTAATGAAAACGTGCTGCATTGTTTAACTTAAATATGAAGCAATGAGATCAATACCTTTATCATTAATACCGTAGTATTTGAGCTTATAAAGAAGCGTCTCATGTTCTACACAATCAAATGCTTTAGACAAATCACATAATACTCCATTACATAATCATAGCATTCTATGATTTTCCCCAAGCATTGTAAATATGTTTGAGAAGTGCTTTTCTCGCATCAGTTGTCGAGCGACCTCTTGTAAAACCGAATTGCTCATTATGAAAAATAGTATTTCTACAACATAGGGCAGAATTGAATTCAAATAAGTAGGTTGCCTCACAGCGATATTATTAAAAAAATACTAACGTAAAAATTATCAGTATTTTTCCGGATGTGTAGCTGAAATCACAGAATAAGATCTATTCTTTGCCCAATTCGGTTCAGAACCAAGGCAATATATTTTCCGTTAATACGATAAGCAGTAATAGGAGTAACGTATTCATATCAAGAAATCATTCACCACCTTTATTCCTATCGAACATCATTACTTTGTATGTTGATGAGTGTAGCAGCGAAATTTTAGGCAATGAGTATATATTATGTTTAATCGAATGGCGTATTGATGTCCCATAAGAATTTCTTTTTATTCCTTATACAATTGTCTATTGCTAAAGTTTACCTGTTACCGTCAGACGGCATCTTGTTTTCGTACAATAAATTAAAAAATTATAATTAGCAAAGGAAGTGTAATTAAAGTTCTACGGAATGATAATTCCCTTTTCTATTTAGACTTATTTAATACAATCGCCCATAAATCTTAACGGCTGCTTAAATAAATAAGGGCAGCTTTAATTTAGGTAATTTCTTGGGAAATAAAGCGTTTTGTATATATTTGGAGAAATGTAGTTGATAAGAAAGTGCTATCGTATTTAGAATAATGCAATTTGTACTTGGAGATACTTTGTTTCTTTATTATAAGCGTTCCGATTAACAAAAGAGAAAAGGGTTAGGATAGGTTAGGTTTATTAAATATACCAACCAGCTGACCATCACGACTTTGTACGGGTTAAATTCATTTAAAGTTACGCTTGATTTCTTCCCCTTGAAGTTGAAATTTCCAAAAATCCTTTACAAGTTACTGTAGTAACTATGTTAAATTTCAATTAAATCGGACCAATAGATTCTAATATTTCGTGATGAGTTTGATTTCATTTATATATAGTATATTGATTTACTTACTTTGTATGTATAAATCGGATTTTAACATTAATGATTATAATTATTATAAAACACTACGATAGTCTTACTTTTAATCGATTTCGCCATCAAAGCACCGAACGAACTGAAAACTAATCTATTCAAACAGTCTTTTTCAAATCCTTGACCATATTGTCAATTTTTTTAAATTTTAACACATAAAGTCAAATCAAAACTATATTTATGTACAATATATCTTACTTATTTTTACATAGCTTACACCATGTAGATAGTCGTCGAAAATTTGTATAAAATGATGTCATTATTGCATGTAGTAAACACTCATAAATATATAATTAGGAATAACACTGTATTTTTTTAAGGTAACTATTGTAATCATATTTATGTCTTATTTACTTATTAAGTTAATGACATAACATAAATGCTCTGTTTCTAGGCAAGTAATATGTATGTAATGTATACACTGCGTGATTTTTTATGTGTTTATTTAATCAAGGAAAATATTGCCGCTATTTCAGTTTCAAAATGTATCTGCTGAGCAATAGGCCGCGATGGTAGAAACCAGTCAGGACGACATCAAAATCATCATTAATTTTTTTTTCTTTTATTTCGAAAACGCTTCTAACGATTTAGCTATAATTTTGTATTTAGATAAAGTTTTGCTTTTAAAATTTATTTACATAAGTGCATAGTACTTTACATCATTAAACGAATTAAAAAAAAATATATATATATATCAGTTTACTTTTTTAATGATTATAGTGTAAAACTCCTTGTTATTACTTTTATTATACTATATATATTATCTATATTAATTATAAATGCGAAACTCTGCCTGTTACCTCTTCACGCTTAAACTGCTGAACCGATACAAATAAAATCAGCTGGTACAATATTATAATTATGAATACTCTTTTATTATACAGACATAAAACTTATACATCTAACGTCACAATGAAAGCGATATTTTCTACACATCATTAGGATATAGCAGAGAAAAGGAACGAAACATTACATAAAGACATTTTATAATATAATAATAAAAAAAGACAAAAAAAAAATATATTAAATTATATTTATGCCTAAAATAACACATATAACATACACTCAGAAAACAGGCAACAGCTTAAATATTAAATCTTATACAGAAAGCATTTTTAATAATATTATGAATATTAATAGTATATTTTATTTTTAAAAAAGTATTCTCATATTGTCCTTAAAATGATTTCATAATTCACTCTACGCCGTAGGAACATTTAATATGAAGAGCATAAAGCTTTTAAAAAATTAAATACATATTTTTTACGTACGGTTTTATAAAAATAAAATACAATAAGTCTTTTTTTTTAAACGATAAATTTTACTTTGTGTGAATATAAACTTTAACATTGCGTGTGTAAAGGACGTTAATTGGTCAGCTTGTGATCCTAAGCTCTGAATTCTCTCCAGTCGACGCGAGTATCTGTTGCTTTTAATGGCAACATTTTATACGAAATCATTGCAACAGTTTCTACAGCTGTTGATAGTTTAAAATAAAACATGTACGCTTAGATCAAATACATTTATTATCTGTGCTAGTGATTAATAACTTCGCTGTCTAACCGATGTGATCTATTTGTGGTCACTTTAAAATAATACCTGATAATTCAGATTATAAAGATGGTATTTATAAAGAGCGTCGTGTGTAATGTAGCAGCAATGAAATCAACTGAACGAAACTGAAACAAAGAATTATTACATAATTAAAAATATAAAAACGAACATTCTAGTATGAATCCGTACAGCTGATTCCAATATAGAAGAAATGAATATAAACAAATCTTAGATTTACATAGTCCATGCGATTTGCTAATGGCTCATTAAATTTGTAGACTACTTCTTCTTCTGACTGTACTTAATAAACATTTTTTTATAATATTACAGTGTTCCACTTAACTGCTTATATCCATTTGAATTTTACTTCCAATGTTCCAATAGTAGCGTCAACGTTGAAAACGAATTTTTTTTCGCAAATTTCAAAAGTCAGTTCGATTTTAGATGTTGTTTATTTGGCTTTTGTCCTCTTGTGGTTGAAATAGACTATAGTGTGATAGCTTCGACCATTTTAATAGTAACTTACCATTAGAAGGCCAATTTACCAATCCATTTACCTATTATAAGTGTTAAAAAATTAAGCCTTTCAAATTTGGCAGGCACCCAGGGCTTAGCCGTTGAATAATTTAATTGGAGCATATTTGAATTACTAAGTGGTTCAAATGCTTTTGACTTTTTTTTCTTTTGTTATCACAGAATGAATAGTTTTAGGATGATGATAGGCATTTTTTAAATAAATATTTTGTTTCAACTGCCAAGTTTGTTTCCCTTTGAGGAGAAGTTTGTTGGAGCATATTCCACCACGCTGCTCCATTCGGGTTGGTGGAATACACATATGGCAGAATTTCATTGAAATTAGACAAATGCTGGTTTCTTCGCGATGTTTTCCTTCACCGCCGAGTACGAGGTGAATTATAAACATAAATTAAGCACATGAAAATTCAGTGGTGCCTGCCTGGGTTTGAACCCGAAATCATCGGTTAAGATGCACGCGTTCTAACCACTGGGCCATCTCGGCGTAATATCATTACAGTGCAAGATTCACGGAACCATACGTTTTAATCTTAATAAAAGAACATCTACACTAGGATAAGAACACTAGGATCAAAAAATCACAATTAATTTTGTTAACGACATGAGAGAATGGAATTCTCTTTTATTTCTAAATGCACCACAAATTGAAAATAAAAGTATAAATACCAAGTAAAAACAAATGAATACTTTCTTAAAGCTAAAAAAATAACTAAAGAAAATGCTAAAATAAATAATAAATAGTACTACTAGTGTCTGTGAGATCGCGGGCTAAGGTTCTTAAAGTTAGGTGGAACAAATTGTTGGGTGGGTCAAGGTTTTGTCATATTGAAAAAAAAAATCAGAAAATCCAGTTAATCCAGTTAATCCCTAAAACAAATATTTTAACAATTTCATAATAAAATTCCGCAATACTCAGAATCGCTTTATAAATATAGTAATAAAGGCTGTTGCCAAATTGTGCTAAAAATCTAAAACGCGGCTTATATAGAGCAAGGTTACTCGTTCTTTTGTTAAAATTGTTATATTATTAAATCTTAAACGAGGGCGACGTTCGGCCACCGTCGCTAGTTTTTGCGAAAAACTTTACTCTTGAGATTTGTTCCTTTACTGCATAGTAAGGAATTGTGTTGCGATATTGTTTTTTGTATGTGGAGTATAATTTGATTGAAAACAATTAAATAATAAATAATAAATAAATAATAAATATTGGACAACATCACATACATTACTCTGATCCCAATGTAAGTAGCTAAAGCACTTGTGTTATGGAAATCAGAAGTAACGATGGTACCACAAACACCCAGACCCAAGGCAACATAGAAAATTAATGATTTTTTCTACATCGACTCGGCCGGGAATCGAACCCGGGACCTCGGAGTGGCGTACCCATGAAAACCGGTGTACACACTACTCGACCACGGAGGTCGTCAATTGTTTTAAAGAAGCAAAATCCATGGCCTGATAACTAGTTTTGTAGGCTTTTACTTGATGGTAGGGCTTTGTGCAAGCCCATCTGGGTAGGTAACACCCACCAGATACTCAACCGCCAAACAGCTGTACTCAGTATTGTTGTGTTCCAGTTTGAAGGGTGAGTGAGCCAGTGTAATTACAGGCACAAGGGACGTAACATCTTAGTTCCCAAGGTTGGTGGCGCATTGGTGATGTAAGGAATGGTTAATATTTCTTACAACGCCATTGTCTATGGGCGGTTGTGACCACTTACCATCAGGTGGCCCATTTGCTCGTCCGCCTACCAATATCATAAAAAAAATATTACTAACCACACAAATACTTTACCGTCAAATCGCTTGTATATAAGTCCTAAGATATCATATTCCCTGTGCCTACAATTACACTATATCACTCAACCTTGTACCGAAACACAAATCACCATATTGATTTTTGGCAGCAGAGTAACTAATGAACGAATACGGGTCTACATATAATCTTTAGTGGAATACTATTCCACTAAAGAGTTATAACTGGTTTAATTATGATAGTCAGGTCGATCGTATAGACGAAGAATATGTTCTATACCAATGAGACATTTAATTCAAATAAATCGAACGGCGATGCTTACTCTTAATTAACTAATTATTATTTATTTCTGAAATATTGCGTTATTTGTATTTAATATCCACTTAATGTTAACAAACCAACAACACTATAAGAATAGAAACACGAAATCCCCGACGCAATCAAACGGAGTTATAGAAGTATATTGTTTTGCGATCAACTTTCCTTTATCCGGCTCGACGGACCAATAAACAGAAACAATGGTATCTGTAATTGAACTGAGCCCTATCACGAAATTCCATGAAACATAACGAAAAGGATAGCCGATCTGAGCGTTAATTTCACCGCCAATTTGCATCCAAGAAACTTGAACAAAGAAATTGTTTGCGGTCCTTTGTTAACGCATGTGGCATTTTCGGGGCAAGATTTATTTGAAAGAAATATTGCGGTGTTAAGTCTCGTGAATTTCGTTTGAGAATTATCAAAATCGAATAAGTTTAATAAAAACACTGATTCCATATATTTCTAAGACGATTCCAGGTCGTAAGTGTCATTACGTGTGACTTGGCACGTTTGGAAAGTTACGATCTTAACAGTTTGAAATGGACCGACTTTTATATATTATTAAAAATGTCAAGAACTTTTAACCGAGGTAGTTTTAGCGTTATTTTATAAAGTATTTTTAAAAATAGAACAGTGGCTTTTTTTAAATAAACAGACGATGAAAAATTGTATACTGTATCTGTTTGCAGTAATTTTTAAGTTACATCGAATTATGACAGCAATTGTGCAAATATAAATAAATATACAATAAAATATATGTGTATATTTAACTAGAAATAATGTCAACAGTGAATTTTTAATGCCATGGATATAAGTAATAGTAAATGATCTCGTTTCAACAGTGTCAAGACAGAAGCCACATCTAACGGCGCCTTGTCAAGACTCTACATAGCAAATGCGAATAGAAACGACTCCGGTAACTACACGTGCTCACTAGCGGATGTCGCAGCTTCAGCAGTATCTGTGCACGTGCTCAGGGGTAAGTATTTAGAGTAAGTATATTTATTAAAAAAATAACCCAAGCAATGTTCTCTTTTTCTTGTTATTGAGGTATATTAATGACATGAATCTTCCTAGAAGGTTAAAAATAGCCTAAAATAATAGTCAAGATCATTACAAAATGTATAAAAATAATTCAATGCAAAATTTAAAGTTGAACAAGCTTGGGTTCAGGTTTGAAGGTAGCTTAAGCCTTTGTAATTACAGCCACAAGAAACATGACATCTTAGATCCTGCGGCTGGTATTATATCGGCTATTTAAGGCCAA
Source organism: Vanessa atalanta (assembly GCF_905147765.1). Taxonomy (NCBI): domain Eukaryota; kingdom Metazoa; phylum Arthropoda; class Insecta; order Lepidoptera; family Nymphalidae; genus Vanessa; species Vanessa atalanta. Next base: position 4,688,691 of record NC_061892.1, on the reverse strand, counting down.
TGACCTTTTAGTAAGAGTGACAGCCTTTCTAAAATATTGAATTAATTATATTTAGAATAATGGGCGTTCTTATTAACGATCTTATATCATATGGAATATCATCATTATTCTGGTTCATTTTAATAAATTATTTTTCCAAAGTTATTGAATAGTCAAACAAAAAAATAAACTTAAATTTTTTGTTAAATTTTAGTACAAAACCGCTTCATTGCGAACATTTTTCGAATATACCTTTTTACGAATTGTCGATTTATTCAAATCGTTACAGGCGAGAATCCGCTAGCAATGCAAAGAGGGAAGGCGTCCATCTTACATCCATCGCTGATTTTGTTTGGCAGTTACATCAGCTGACATATAGCCAGCGCGTTATGTACGCGCAACATTCTGTAAAAAATAGACTAGATTTAATCATAGTATAAGGACAAAGATTTTTGTGGAAATTTTGTGGCTATTATATAATTTTAAAATGTCTCAACTTTAAATAACTAATTTAAATTATTTTAAATGGCGTAAAGAATATTCGACATATTTCTAACTAAACATGATTATTAATTAAAATTCAATCAAGCACCTCCTTATTTAAAAATTTGATCTATATCTGTACATTGAGAAAAAATAGTACTGGGGGTATTTATTAGAGCAATAGATAAAAAAATATGTTTGTTTTAAGATTTTTTGTCTGTTTGTCTGTTCGTTTGTTACCGCTTATTTCGGATACGTCTTTACCCATTTGGACGCGGTTTTCACTGATGCACTGAAGTAAACTCGGGGTAACATATAGGCTTGTGGTTGTTTTATTAAAATCAGTCCACAAATAAAAAAGCTATGACAATTTAAAAAAAATACATCTAAATATTCTTTGATCAACCATATAATACCTCTACTTTTTAGGCTTAAAGTCACGCAAACGGAGTCGCGGGAATCAGCTTGCTTGAAATAAAATCGTGCATAAATTCATAGAAACTATATGTCAACCAATATTGAATTAGTTTTAGCATCAACTTAATTTGAAAAGTGTTCATTTATTTGTCACTTTGGTCATATCCTGGAAAAAACGTGAAAGGATTATAAAAAATAAAATAAAACATCCCAAATGGACGGGTGACATCCAGACCTTTTATTATACTGTTGTCAATATTTGTTGTGTAGTCATTACTGCATTCGAAATTCAAAAATAAAAATATCATTCGCACGTTGTAGTCGTTTCAATTTGTCTCCAGTGATAAGGTATGGTTGGTGCTCGTGACAAATATTTGCTAAAGCCATACGGATATTTATTGCGGCCAGTGTACGTGTCGTCTATGTATGCGTTTTAAACGCAAAAATAAAATTTAATATCGGAAATATCGTTGAATTTATATTTTCGTTTTGTATATATTGTATGGACAGTTGAGATGGTCCAAAAGAACACCGAGAACTACTGAGTTATCACATGCTTTAATCGTGTTTATAATTAAGTTTTCAGTGTTAAAGTAATAAATTATTGTTAATATAATTTTCGGATGAAATTCTCACTTTTGTGTCGACCAATAAACGTTGGAACAGTGGGATGGAATACGCTCGAATCAATTTACCTAGAACTGGTATTTTTCCGGACGGATTTTTAAATTATTGTTACTTATAATTTGTATTTAAATTTATTTGTTAACGATGATAAATTAAAATAAATATGTAACTGTCGCTTATACGAAATGGTTTTTGCCTCGTATATATTTATTTATTTATTTAATTGGAGAACATACAGCCGTTGATAAACAAAAATAACAAATACTTAATAACTATTAGGCCAATAACAGTTCTCACATATAACTAAAAGAGACTGAGAATTGGAAAATAAATGAAAAATAAAACAAAAATAATACCAACAATATATATAAAACTAAGTGTCTGTAATAAAAAAGCCAGTGAGACCACAAGTTAAAAAGTAAAAATAATTACTATGTCTTTGCAAACATTTCTGTCATGTATCGCATAACAATATCAATGGTGTTTACGCAATTGATGCATTTAAGTATGACTTATTTCAGCTTACAGTGAATAATTAACAGACAGATACTTTACCTCTAATATTTATATATTTTTCAGAAATAAAAAAAATTGTTATGTCATATTTTATTGTCACTAAATGCATTGGTTAAATAAACTCGCTTCGTGTTTGGTTTAAATCGTATCTTTTCATGTCAAAAGTTTTTAATTTAAAAATTCTACGACAAGTATGAAACTACTTTATTGCTAAAACGGCGTCTTCCATTTCAAAATGTAAAGTGTCATAACACTATCTTACAGCGTTCGTTTTTCTTCCGTTTCACATTGTTTTCTCTAGAACAACGTGTATAAATTTCGCATAGCCGTCTAACTGCAACTGTTTACGATGAAACTCACTCCACTCGAGATTAACTTTGAATTTCAACGAATATAACTCGACTAGTTTTCCTTTGCCTGGTGAAATTAAAAAAAAAAAAAACTTCACCGGGCTTTCAAGTAACGTAAAATAAATGTTGATTTGAAATTAAATAAAATATCTCAACGTGATATTCATCTTTTAGCAAACTGGAATGGTTTGTGAGAGGTTGAAGTTTGTATATGATTTGAATATATGATGATAAGAGTTATTATAGCTAATAGTAAAAATTGGGTCATTAAGAAGTTAATCATTATTGTGACGCGACGGCTTATATAATGTTAATATTAAATCATTAAAAGATTAATCTGGTGTTACAAATTTACATTTAAAATAAAAAAATATATATAAATATCATTGACGCAAATGAACTATGGTGAATATAAAAAAAAAAAAATTGTTGTAGCTGTACGTAAACATACTTTGCTAAAAATATACCCAAGGAATTTTCGAGCATTAAGACTATAAATAAACAATATTGCTCTTTTTAGTAAAATTAAAACAGTTTCAATAGCTGCATTACCAAACGAGTATACATACGATATAATACTAACAAAAAAAAAAACAAAATATATTAATTGAGCAGTATCAATACCAATTTATGGTTTTACCTGTTGCTAACGCCTTGTGCTGTTAGGCTGGATGCGTGGAGTTAAAATAAAAGTGTAAAATCTACGTATACAAAAAAAATATATTAAAAATTAAATTTTTCGTTTTCCGAAAGTTACACTAAAACAAATGAACGTAAAAAATAATATTTGTATTTATTTCCCTATAATGATGTAAATATTTGTCTAGGACGATCGACCTCAGAATTAGATATAAAATTATTGTTATAAATTTCCAATTTTATTATCATTACATATGGCAACACTGTGACGGAATATATCAATTATCAAATACAACACCCAATATACCGAAATGCTTACCCACTTCGGTTTTATTGTTGATTTTATTTTTTATTTAGTTTAGGTTTGTAAATGTATGCGGAAAAACGCGTATGTTTATTTTTATAAAGATACACAACAACAAATAACACAATATAAAGAAAATCAAAACATATGGGATAAAACACACATAAATCGTGTCTTAATTTAATCAACATTTAGAACGGCCTTAGTTTATAATAACAGTTTAAATTACGTCATAAGAATGAAACATTTAATAAATGGGTTTTCCGAAATCTTACCTAACTGAAATAAAAAAAATACGGGTGCGTTTCGGGACGCCCGATTTAAAAAAAAAGTCTGTCCGAAATACGGCTAGCGCTGTGGGTTAGAGTGAGAGAGGAAGAGCCTGCCTACCCTACCAAATAGCAATAAAGGAAGCCAATAGACTGGCGACGTAACGCGTTACGTAACGAAGCGGTTTACCCTCCCATAAGAAGTTATCACTTCAAAAATTAAATAATGACAGTTAAAAATAAGTACTTCTTACAAGAAATTATTCGTTTTTTTAAATATGAACATCGCTATTCCAAAATTCGACCTAGACGTCTTACCCTGAAATATCGTAATATTAATGTTTCATTGCAATTTAGATGGCGGATATCTAAACAAGAGAAAAGACTAAAAAAAAATTATTTTTTTAATGATTTTCGTCGTAATTTTTTTTATTAATTATTTATCAAATTTTAGTATTGACTTATGCTGTTTTAAAAAATCAAAATCAAAATATACTTTATTCAAGCAGGCTTTTTGATTCGTCATTTTACAGAACTATATTAAAAGTAAAGCTACTACCGGTTCGGAATGGATTCTACCGAGAAAATACATGCTTAATATTTGTAATGAAAATTTATTTAATACATTTGATACAACAAAAGTACTTGCAAGTATTTTTAAGTTAGTTGGCTTTAAATATTATTTCATTAATCTAAATGATAACCTTTCGAAAATGTGTTATAATTGAAATATATTATATTTACAAATACAAAAATGATATCACTATAAAGAGTTTTTAAACGTATCTATAAAATATTAAAAAAGAAATAATCCGCAAAATTTCCACAAAGTATTATAAGTAAGATGTGCAATCTAAACTAAACTTAGCAACTATAAGATAAAGTTGGTTGTTAGTATCCCTTTCGTTAGTTTCCGAGTTTATTTTCCGAATAAAACCAAATATCATTCGAATTTTGAAAATTATTTTCAAACTCAAAAATAAGGCTAATTCAATTTTACATTTGATTTATTGTAATTGAAATTCGATCTGGCAACCCTGGGCTCAGTGTTATTTTCTTTTCATTCGTGTCGGCACTGTCGAAAGTTGTTGCCCGCTATGAACATTTATCGCTTTGTAAAGTCGACTGATCAAATACAGTCGGTCCATTCGCTTCGTTTAAAAATTCTAAGAATTATATACATGAACTATATTAAGTGTTTGAACAGATTAATAAACTTCAAAGGCAAGCAGGTTTCGTATTATCACACTATATTTTTAAATATTCCTTTAAATTGTTACTTAATAGAATATTATTTGAATATCATTACAATTTTAAAAGTTAAACAACTTCGTGTTGAAACATCTCGTAAAGTTTAACAGAGATAATAATTTAAAAAAAAATCGTATTTCAAATGATATTGAAAATATATGTGACGTTACAGTTTTTTTTCAATTCCGTCAATATTAAAAAAAATGTAATTTAAAAGTGCCAAGATACTAATTGTTATGTTGGTAGTAACGAGACGTGTTTATATACTATGTATATGTTTATTTAAGTACTATTCATTCTTAAAGGCGCGACCCTCTACGTTTATTATCGGCGTGCATTAGCATGAGTGCCGCTTGTAAGATATCTTAGTGTGGGTGAGACCACTAAAAGTAAAGACAGAAAAAAAAAACAAATTACATTATGTAAATAATAATAACTCGAAAGACAACATAATGTAGGTAAATATACGTTTTCCTGTTGAAGATATTATTTGATTTACACAGTAACGATGGTTTTTTCTTATAAAAACAATCTTTAACGCTGATTTTCACATTTCTATTTTAAATAATGACTGCCATAGAAAATTGCATCGCTAATTTCATCATTTTATGTGATGAATTTTTAAAAAAACGCTTTAACAGCAGCCTATAAACTAATATACAAAAGGCTAAATAACAATTTCCATATTTCTAACTTTCAAAAATGATGAACTTCCATACAGACTTTCATCCCCAATTTAAACCTTTTAGGAGATGAATCTTGCAAAATCCTCTCTTACTGCACACATATATTCTAAAAGATTTTTCGTTGCATTTTAAAATTTTATTGGGTTTTAATATTTAAAAACAATAATTTCATTTAATTTTTTTTTATGACCTAATTATAATTTGTTACGAGATATACTTAAAAAAAAATCATCATATAACCAAAATTAAAACTGTTTTTTTGTTGTTTTTATTTTTATGTTTACGGTCTTACGTGGAAGGACGCGCTTTCGAGAGGGTATGCATGTGTGTTATTATTTTTACATTTATAAAGTGTTCATTATACGGACGAGAAGTAATAAAACTATGTTTTAGCAAAATAAATTTTACTTACATATATCTAATGTGATAAAGAAATACCGCACTTTTTTTTTTAATTTACTTTAAATTCGAAACTCGACTGGTAGTCTCGACTTCATTGGTAGAAAATATATAAATATATTTATCGGCTTTATTATTTAATTTATAAATAAATAAACGGCCGTGAGTTGGATCAATAATTATTACAAACGCCATTCTCATACATTTTCGTTATGTATATAATTTACACGTCCGATAAATAAAACATCTGTTTTATGTATTTAAAACTGGGTTTTCGCTATGGGATATTTCTTCTGGAAAATTATATTAATCATCTAAAGGGGTTTATTTGAATAAATAAATTTTATATCCCATAGTGAAAATTGAGCCTTATGTAAAATTATTGCATCGTATTTAAGAATTTATGTACACAATAATTATGCTCGTTGTAAATAATAATGTAGATAGAAAAAAATGTGTAATGTATTGAATTGTTTTACATAATAATGTTATATATTTATGTATATATGTATAATTAAAATCACTGTATCGAATAAATACTCTTATAATATACACAATGGTAAATTACTTAATTTAAAGTAATCAATTTAATAAATCTATTTGTTTCCAGTTAAAATGAGAAAATTATTTCGTTTCGTTAATCGGATTACAAAATTCAATTTTGTTTGTTGTTCATTTGAAAGTTACAATTAATACTGTAATGTAAATTATGTTGCCTTCAATTGATATTATTTTAAATATTAGATGACCTTTCAATTTCAGCAGTATTCTTGTGTATTGAACTTAATGTTTTTGTTTTACTTTTTTTTTTGTTGTTATTGTACAAAGTCACTTAATATTCAGTGTATAAATGTGTATAAAACATAATTATATATTTTAACCTGTCTTGTATTCAATTTGTCTGATATTGATATTGTAATTATAAAGGAAGAATATGAATGATTGTTCATAATAAAGAGATATTTGAAGCTGCATTTTTTTTATTTTATCACACGATTTTTTTAAAAATAATAACTGTCATTAATATAATCGAACTGGTAGAACTAACAATACTATATCAGTGTTGTTGCTTGGCGGTAGAACATATGAACAGGTTTCCTCACGATGTTTTCTTTCACCGCCAAGCACGAGATGAATTATAAACACAAATTAAGCACATGAAAATTCAATAATGCCTGCCTGGGTTTGAACCCGAAATCATCGGTTAAGATGCACGCGTTCTAACCACTGGGCCATCTCGGCAGTTGACTCTATTTTTAGTGCACACGCTGTATACGCATGCACGTGTATTTGATGTTCAATTTATTGTAACACAATTTAATATATATATTCAAGTTTGTTTTGTAATTTAATGAGCTCAAACTATATTAGCTTATTAGTAGTGATTAAAGTATCCACTGTCCACCTTCCAGATCCGTCATCCGTCATCAGATCTCGAGCATATACCAAATTATTGTTTTGTTTTCTGAGTTACGTATATTGAAACCTTTCGATAAAAATGTAATTTTATACGGCTGACGAAATTAGTTTCCATCCGATATCTTTTCAAATAAATTCCAACCGAATCTTCATATTAAATAAATACCAAAAGGCATTCTTCTACGAAAAAATAATCGAATTCTGTGAAAGTATATATTTCGTACTTTAGATATTTCAGCAATTCAAATTCAATGACCTTCATCGAAATTTCGTTTTAAATCTGTCCATATATGGATAGGGCTAAATTAATTATTAAACATAAAACATGTTATAAATGAACGAAACCATTACAGAAATAAAATCGCGTATAGAAAAACTGAACAAAATGAAGGAAATTTACAATAAAATAATAGAAAATTATCCTCTCGTCTACAGCAAAGTATTTCATTACGATCGAGGCTAAAACGGGCAATTTTTAAAGTTTATCTACTTTATTGTTACTGACTCTGATCTTTTAGGTAAACAGAACGGTATTCCCTTCACCACCATTATTGTAGTAGGTATAACCACGATTGGTCACGTGACAAACGTATTTCAGACGCGAGGGGAGCTGTAGGAATATCCATGGAATGGAGTATCCACCATGGAAGGCTGGACAATCACTGTCCAGTAAATTTATCTTCGGGTATGTTAAGATGCTTGAGTCTGTACAGGATCAATGTCACTCCGTTTTTAGGGATACCTTTTAAATTTTAGTATATATTATTAGGTATATCTATACATATAATAAAATTGGAATGTCTGTTTGTAATATTAAAATAACCGGGTTTTACTAAATGCATATGTATATATGTATACACGGTACATTTACCTAATAAAAATAACACATAAAATAATATTTTTTACGATTTTTGTTTGTCTGTCTGTATGTCTGTTTGTTCCGTCTAATCTCGGCTGGACCGATTTTGACGACCCTTTCACTGGTAGATAACTGATGTAATAAGGAGTAATTTAGGCTACTTTTATTTAAAATTATATGTAAAATAATAATAAAGTCACGCTTTTTTATTAAATTCAAACGCGCACGAAGTCGCGAGCACAGCTACTGTTATATATATAACGAGTTTTCCACCTGTTTACCTTTTCTACTTAAATTGTTTTTTTATAGCATAGGTAGGCGCACTGGTAAATGGTCACCACTATCCATAAACATTGACGACATAAGAAGATTTAACCATTCCTTATAGCGCCAATGTGCCACCAACCTTGGATACTAAAATGTTCCTCATGCCTGTAGTTAAACTAGCTTATCCATCTTAGTGGATGGTATCTATCTTACACAAAGCCCTACAACTATAAAAAAAAAACAATTATCGGATTCGAATTTCACAGGTCTTTTGTATTTTTATCTTCATTGATACTATAAAGTTGATGGGTTCCAGTGCGTACACAGTTCAACGCTGATATAGGCCACAAGGTTTGTACGAGAATAACTCCTGTAAAGCCTATTTCTATGATATGCCGGTAACGTTTTTTACTCCTAGCACAAACTGACTGAGCCGATGTGCATCAGTGGGTAGAACACGTGCATCTTAACCGCTGGTTACGGGTTCAAACCCAGCGCCTCTGAATATTTATGTACTTACTTTGTATTTAAAAAGAATTTCGGGTTCGGCGGTAAAGGAAACAATCGTAAGGAAACCTGCATGCATATGATTTTAATAAAATTCTGCCACATTTTTGAACAATATCGTGGTACTTTCTCCTCAAACGGAGATGCTGCATGCCCAGCAGTGGGATATTTACAGACTGTTACTGTTACAAACTGACTAAGGTCTAGGAACAGAAAGAAGATGACGGATGAAATAAGTGACAGTTTTTATTGTTAAGCATTTACATTAATAGAAGTATTTAAAAAGGGATATTTACGATGTTTTTTATTTTTATTTGGTAGAGCTCGATATTTCGACATTATCTACGAATGTCTTATTCATGAGACTGAAGTTTGCGGGTAGATGCTGACGGCATTAAAGGAGTCCATATCGGACTACCTCCATTCTCGTACGTTTGCTGCGTTAACATTGGTCACCATTAACATTGTCCCTTCACCCCTTACTATTGTCCCTTATTTATTTGTTTCACGTGCACTCGACACTCGATGCCGTCTTTTACAGACGAAACTCACCGTATCGATTCACGTTTTTTTTATATAATAATACGAAGGTTGCATAACTCTATCACTGGATCGGTGTATCAATAAGATATACGGTGAATTTCGTCTGTAAAACACGGGAAAAATGTCAAAAAATCGAGCTCCACCGTTTTCAATACATGTAGTAATAAAAATAACCATGTTAATTTAAAATAAAAAAATACATTAATAAAATCTATAACTGTAGATTATAAATTCCAATATGGGTCTATTCAACTGGACACACATATACCACAACGGCAGCAATGCATTACTTCTGCAAATGTCCATGAACGATGGTAATCGCTTAACATTAGTTGTCAGGCCTGGTCGTTGAATCGCAAAAAAAATTTTTTTTTTTTTAAATTTAGCTCCTTGACTTATATATCTATAAATTTCTAATAAATTAATCCTTAGGAAAATTTTAAAAATAAAAGCAAAAGTATATATAATATTTAAAAAAAAACTTTAATTCTGGTTGCCCATTTGCAAATTGCGTAATATTTTGCAATTCCTATTAAAATTCTTTACAATCTTTCTCACAACTAATTCAGTTCTATGATTTTATCTGTAATGGGTATTCTGTAAAATAATATCGAAAATCACCGCTGATAATATGAATATATGCAATGATAATAAGTAAAAATTAAATATTTTATTAATTTATATAAACTATTGTCCATACTCCATATCCTAAACTTTTACAAGTCCTCTACCCAAACGTCATCTCGAAGAGAACGATATTTTGGCGAAAAGATCGCCTTCTGTACATACTTCTTCTTCTCTCTCTCTTCGTGTGTTATTTTATCAAATTAATTGGTTTTGCTTTGTACTGATTGCAGTACATTTTTATCGCATTATAAATTTATGTCCTATAAGACATACGTATATTTATATACAGTAAAACTGACTTATTTTAGTAACGAATTTACTTAAAACTGATTGTAAAAATTTGTAACGTCCAAAGTTTTCCAGAAGTTCGTCTTAGTTTTAGAAAAAATCACGGTCATTTTATTCAAGCGTGCGGAACTGTTATTTACTGGTTTTGTATAAAATCTCAAGTTTCTCCGACCCTTTAAAGGGCGACCCTAATAAATACAGGTAAGTAATGTCGGTGAATCTGCCGTTTCGTGTAATAAAACGAATAATCTTTTAATTTCTTCAAAAATATTCCATTTTTAAATTACTTTTCATAACTTGATTTGTTTTTTTTTTATTTGTAGATATTATTATAATTTTTTATTTACTTTACATGAAACTAAACATCATATTTCACGATATAAATACAATAGTTACTCCACATTTTTTTGCTTTAGTGAGTCAGACGGGCACTTGGACCATACAAGGTAAAGTGGTAATTATAGCTTAGTTAAATAGACTCTTAGAAGGCTCTACTGGTGGTAGGACTTTGTGCAAGCCCGTCTGGGTAGGTACCACCCACTCGTCAGATATTCTACCGCCAAATAACAGTACTCTGTATTGTTGTGTTCCGGTTACAAGAGTGAGTGAGCCAGTGTAATCACAGGCACAAGGGACATAACATCTTAGTTCCCAAGGTTGGTGGCGCATAGGTGATGTAAGGAATGGTTAATATTTCTTACAGCGCCTTTGTCTATGGGCGTTGGTGACCACTCACCATCAGGTGGCCCATATGCTCGTCTACCAACCAATGCCATAAAAAAAGAAGAACAATTGTCACTTTACAAGATTGATTAAAAGTGTTTAACTATGAAATGAAGTGTACCATTCTTTGTAGTTGTAATTAAGTTCATTCACCGGTACCAGTCACTTTTCGAACTAGCACATAGCTGCAATACGAAGTATCAATGTTTGGCGCTAGAATAATTACTTCGTGGGTATGTCAAGTCCAGCCAAGTCCGCCTTTTGCTCTGTTTACTTTGTGTTGGTCAATAGTATTTAAATAAATAAATAAGGCATCAGAAAAAAAATTCTTATACCCAGAAATTCTACCACATGTGTATTCCACCAACCCGCATTGGAGCAGCGTAAGGTATGGAGCATATTCCATCGGAGCAGGTGGAATATGCTCCATACCTTCTCCTCGAAGGGAGAGGAGGCCTTAGCCCAGCAGTGGGAAATTTACAGGCTGTTAATGTAATGTAATGTAATGTAATACCCAGAGCAAAGTCTGTTTTAATCAAAGTATCAATTCGAGTGTCTAATCTTTTACGATAAAGAATTATCTCTAACAATATGTTGTATGTTATATTATGTTATTTAATACATGTTCGAAATTGAATTTGGATTCGTAGCTATGTTACATACGAAATTCCTATTTGAGTTTAATTTCCACGGGGACGAGAGTTTGTCGACATTGGAATTTAGGATAAGGATATATATATCCAAATATGAAATAAACATCTTAATGTTAAGGTTTTAAGATAATGTATGTGATTATTATCTTAATTTTTTTTTTAATTTATCCTATCTATTATTATAAATGTGAAAGTTTGATTTTTGTTAGTCAATCACACCAGAACGGCTGAACCCATTTGAATGAAATTTCGCACAAAGATACAATTATTATAAGTATCTTTTTATCCCGAAAAACAGCACGGTTCCTGTTTTTTAATCATTATATAGGTGGGCGGACGAGCAAACGGGTCACCTGATGGTAAGTGGTTACCACCCCCCATATGTCTATGGGTGCTGGAAAAATTAATACACCATATTTTGTTTTAAATACTATAAAAGACACAATAAAAAAATCAAGAAGGTTTGAATTAAATAACAATAAATATATTCTTATTAAAAGTCTCGTGTGAAAGAAAACAATAACAAAAAGTTATAGTAGCGGCACGCTATGATGGCCGTTGAGAAAATGAACTTATAATTAATGTGAGTGACGATAGCAGTGAGCGTGAAAGCAGCAGTATGGACGACTCCGATTAAATATAGCCACTAGTGTTTTTGGTTTATTTTTTTGTATCAATGTATTTCTTGTGTGTATTATGTTTATAAAGTTATTCATTCTAATTCCAATATTTGATTTAAATTGATTTCGTTCGAATATATTACTTAAATTTATTTTATATTTTTTTTATTAAACCTTTTTAATCAGATACTACTTGCAACAAAAACTTGAATTAAATTACTTGCAAAAAAACAAAGATTTGAATATATTATATCGATAATAAATTTACATTTCACATCACTTTTTTAATGTGTCAAAACGGCCATCGTATCTTGCCGCTAGTATAGTTTACATCGTATACGATAAAAAGAGACAGGTATAAAGAGAAAGAGAGGCAAAAGAATCCTGCATAACGCTTCTTCCTTGATTCTGACAGTTCACTCTACTGTGAACCACGTATGAAAAATCATTCCAATAGTAAAAATATTTTTTAAACATTTTTTAATCCGTAAATTTATCCGTAATTCCGTAATATAAATACGTGATAGTACATGTGTTTTAATTAATTCCAATGTATAAATAATTAAATTGGCTTCGTTTAGCTGAAACTAAATATAAATATCTAATTATTCCGTTATATGATAGTCTTATGTAGACGTAAATTATTCAATCAATCAAATTATTAAACGCGGAATAATAAAACGGCCAAATTTGATTTTTCAGGTTTCAAAGTTTATCTTTAATGAAGTAATAATGTTGCTTATAATTAATAAAGTAGGTTTTACACTGTCGCGTATGACTAATGAGTTTGCAATGACCTTAAATAAGAAAATAAAGTTATAAAAATAATCTAATATATTGTTACATTTTTTTTTTATAATTTTAATTTATTTATAATTAACATAAAAGTGTCAATTCGCTGGATTCCGTGCCTTTAGCTCCTTTTCTACTTCCTATATTCTGGGGTTGCTAACTCAAATACTCACTTTTGCGTTATTATTTTAGTAATAAAATAAATTACATTTATATTAACGACTGAGTGAAATTATTGGTGGAATTTAAATTTACAAGCTGATTCGTTTATTTTATTAGCTTGGCTGTTATTTTGCATCGTTTCCTGTCATTTTTTATTACCTGTCATCCACGATTGAGATTAACATTTGTATAAAAATTGTTGGTGTTTTTTTTATAAACGATTTATTTTAACTTATAAGTGGCTTTTAATAAATTATATATTCCATATTTATTTCTTTGATTTGAATATGGATATAGCTTAATAGATATATAATTTAATTTAAGGTATTTTAGGTTGTGATACTGGCGACACTAGATGGTCAATTTGTGATTGAATAGTATTTTATTGCTTTAATAGCATATATCTCTTCCTGCAACTAAGAATTGAATTGAATCTTTTCATAAAAATAATGGAGTTTTGGAATTTGATAAAACTTTTTACAACATGTTGCTACCGACCTTTAAGTAGTCTTTAATTATTGTTTGTGCTTCAATGCCTTAGTTTGCAATTCAAAAAGTCGAAGGCATTAATGTAAGTATAATACATTGATTTTTAAATCTTTTTTTTATCCCAAGTGACCCACACTGAGTCTAGCCGGCATAATGTTTAGTTATAGAACAATTCAAACAATTGTATCTAAATTTAAAACGGTATTTGTATTAACAATTTTTTAAACCAACATAATTTATTTGTAACTTTTAATTAGACAGTTATTTATATCAATAAAAAAAATGTTGCTTATACGCCAGTTTTTCCACAATAAGACGATTGTGATAAGAGTAATTTGGAAAAATAATTACGTACATACTTAATGACTTGAGTTTTTTCGTAGGTGAGTTTTTATTGATCACGATTAACTACGCAAAGCAGTTCCTATAAACTAATCTTACACACAATGTCTCTGTCTGAGATATGATAATATCACATTTTGCCGCATCCCTCTCTCTAATTTCCAATATATATTTGTTAATTAAAACGCATAAAAAAGTCCTTTGATGATACATTTTTATTCAGAAATAATTAATCGACTCTTCTCCCGTTTCCCGTTTTCAGGAAACGCAGGTGTGTTATTCAAACTCAAACTCAAATTCCTTTATTTAATATAGAAGCATTTCGTCAAATTAAACACTACCACTGGTTCGGAAAAGAAAAACCCCTGACTTGAGAAGAACCGGCGAAAGATACTCAGCATTGGTGCTGTCGGAAACATTAACTCTTCATTAATACATTAATCAACCAACAACCTTGAAACTATGATATTATATCCCTTGTACCTAACGTTACACTGGCTCCCTCATCTTACAAACCAGAATTCACCAAAACTCAAACTCAAAACTCAAAATTCCTTTATTCAACATAGAAGCATTACACTTACTTATTGATGGTCAAATTAAACACTACCACCGGTTCGAAAAAGGAACACCCTGACCTGAGAAGAACCGGCGAAAGAAACTCAGTGGGATTTTTTTTTTGTCAAATTATTAGTTAACAATACAGATTATCGCTATTTGGCAGTAGAATAATCGATACCTATCCATCTTGATGAGCTGGGACAAAACAAATTTTCATAAATTTGTATAAACTTCTTTAAACTGTATGTTATAATATAATTCGTCTCGTGTTCGGCGGTGTAGGAAAACATCGAGAGAAACCTTAATCTGTCTAATTTCAACGAAATTCTGCCACACGTGTATCCACCAACCTGCATTGGCGCAGCATGGTAAAATAAGGTCCAAACCTTCTCGTTAATAGGAGGCCGTAACCCAGTAGTGGGAAATTCACAGGCGGCTACTTTACATTAAGCTTAGGAATAATAGTGTTGTTTAATAATAAAATATATTTAACATATAAGTCGTATAACTAACAGACACACGTCAGAGACGTATATTACAAACCCAAAAGATATATCACGATGGCGTTAGTAATTTTAAGACTAACAACACGAATTATATAAAAAATACTGTCACTAAATGGTAAATCTTGTAAGTAGGTACATGTCTAGACAATTTTAATTGGATCGTAAAGTTTTCTAAGAATTTCTCAAATACAGACATATTTGGATGACACTTTATATTAATGTTAAACATGTTTACTTATATATTTTCAAGTAATCGTCGAGTCTTAGCTTAAGATATACTTAAGATTAATAAAGATTAAGTGTTGCCATTGAGCTAAGTGGTTGATACACGTGAATCTTACTGGATTTTTATCTCATGGTCGGTGGTGAAGGAGTCTTGAGGATGCCTGTATATATTATATACGGATTATATTGTTGTGGAAACTTCCTAAAATATAAAATGAGGCTTACCACATTTTGGCCCGTAGCCCAGCAGTGGAACATATTACTTTATGTTATCTTATAATCACAATAAAAGATTAATGATTTATATTTTCGGAATTATCACCATTGAGGATGGTGCGAAAGCGTTCACAGGGTAAATTAAATTAAATTAAATTTAATGGCCCATCTATTATAATATAAAATATATATTGAAATGCATGCATGTACTTAAGAATATGCGTGAAAAGTTTTACTTCGTAAAAAAAATAGTTTTAAAAAAGCTGAATGCTTAATAATATATTATCATCATCAACCTCCTGCCGTTATCCCAATTTTATTTGGGGTCGGCGTAGCATGTCTTCTTCTTCCATACTTCTTTCTGACGTCATCTCACAAGTAACCTTTCCAGCTTTTATTATCTTTCACACAATCCATCCATCGTTTCTTTGTTCGTCGCCTTCTTCTATATCCATCTACATTCATACTCAAGACCTTTCTCACAAAATGGTTATCATTCTTCGGCATAACACACCACGATCTCAACTAATAACTATTTAGCCATAAAATAATAATACTTATAATGATAAATTTAAGTTCTTCTTTTTCATCACCTATAGAACACTCATTTACAATTTTAAGGTGTGAAGTTGTCTATTTCGAGCAACTTGACTCTTAATTTACCATTCAACGCTATGTAATTTTGATGCCACCCTGTGCGCGCATCATCACAAATTCACTCTTATAATTTTTTTAACGCGCCAAACGAAGTACAACCTCAAAACGGATGTTATTATAGTTGGCCGTTTTGTAAAATAAGTAACGAAAGATTCAATTTTAAACAAAACGCCTGCGGCATGTGATCACGTCTCAGAAAACTTATTCATTGTGGTATTTCTCACTAACATTCCAGAAACTGTAACGATAAATTTTAAAAGAGATACATCGGTTTGTTTTGTAATTAAAGTTTTAAGGAATTTATTTTGTTACTGCACGAAATAGTGTTTGTTTAATATTTGAAGGAATATTGTTTTTACTTTATAACGAATAAACTGCTTAGTACAAAAAAAAAAAAAAATCTCTAACATAACTAAGCGTTGTCTTTAGGACATTCAGCACTACGCTAACTTATATGGAGAAAATAATTTTTACTCGCTCTTTAGAGAAAATAATTTTCGCTCGCGTTTTATTCGTCAGGAGTTAGGTATTATAAAGCCTAGCCTAGCCTATGTCCTTCCTAGGGTTTCAAGTTTGCTTCATGCCAAATATAGTCAAATTTGATTCAGTAGCATGGTCATGAAAGAACAACCGACAGACAGACATATAATTTCAGATTTATTATATTAGTATAGATGATCGAAAAGATACATTACAAAATAGAATAACAGTATCGTAAACGGAACCCTAATGACACAACATTATATTTTAACATTAAAAATTGAATGAAGATATCTCGATAAAAAAAATAAACAAGAACAGTGAAAATAGTCTTTAAGCAAGCTTGAATTATGATTTTTTTTTATGATATAGTTTGGCGGACTAGCAAATGGGCCACCTGATGGAAAGACGTCACCATTGACAATAGACAATGGCGCTGTAAGATATATTAACCATTCCTTAAATCGCCAAAGTGCCACCAACCTTGGGAACTAAGATGTTATATCCCTTGGGTCTGTAGTTATTCTGGCTCACTAACCCTTCAAACCGGAACCCAACAATACTGAGTATTGCTGTTTGGCTTGTACGAAGCCCTCTCACCAAGTAAAATGTAGGAAATATGCCACTTTTATGCCTAACGCTTGACAACCAACTCCTAAAATGAGAGCGAAGGCGCGGTTGAGAACTAGTCTTTTAAAAATTAGTCTCAGTAAAGGGAAAAGAAAGGACAACTGTATTTATTTACCTGTTACAAACTATTAATAAATATGAAATGCTTTATTTACACCTACATGTACATATATAAATGTGTAAATATTATTTATACGTATTTTATTTAAATAAATACCCTCTATTATGCTCTGGTATTGGAACTAGTTTTATAAATATTACGGACGAATGAAACGTTCATAAAAAATACGCAGGTCGTTTTGTACCATATAAAATTTCAACCGTAATAAGGGCGAAGAGAACGTTGGTGGATATTTATCTCATGGATTTGAAAATATGCTTCGGATAAAATATTTATTTTATCCGTACGAAGTCGAGACAGACGACTAGTATTATTATAACGATGTATAGATATTATTTTATGATAATCTATACATAGACAGTCCATAGTTTTAATAAAATACTTGAAATGAAATGAAAATAAGCTTATATATTAAAAAGTATAATAAAATATTTATCCTTGAGTTTGACGAGGGTCGTATTACCAAATTAAATTAATAGCTATTCTGAAAAAAGCACAATACTCGACATCAATTTCGGTTATGGCAAACGATTATTATCAACGGATTTTTATTTCTTCCAATTGTAGTACTTGCTCCAGTTTGAACTCGAGATCTTCGTTTAAGATACAGAGTGCTATTTCGTACACTAGCACTTAAAATTCAAGAGACAAAAATATTAATTTCTTAATTGATGTCGTAAGATATTTTTGTATGCGTCTATAATTTCGAATACTAATTAACGATTTCCAATTAAAGTAACTTAGTGAAATCCTACTTATATTGTAAACGATGTATCATAACGATAAAAGTATAACACTTTTGCTATAATTACTAATAATTTAAGCGTGTTTATTAGAAGCGTGCTTAAATAGATCTCATTAAACGATATTATGAAAATATAAATACAAAAACTTGAACAATTATTGACATAATGAAATTGTTAAACAAATATTTCAACGAAAACACTAGAATTATGGATTTATTTTTCTAGTATTTTTATATAAATAATATGAAAATGATAATTGTAACTCATTATTGAGTCAGTGGCAGACAAAGTTAAGGAACTGGTATGCGATTTTTTAAGAACACAAAATGAACGCATACAAAATGCTTTTCAATTATTATTTAATTAAATATATATTTTTAATATCATAACTTTTTATAAGTCAGTAGCAACTCGATTAAAACTCTACGTAGTATAAAACGAAGTCGCTTCCCGCTGTCTGTACGCTTAGATCTTTTATACTACATAAGGGATGTTAATGCGGTTTTCATCAACAAGTAGAGAAAAGTCCTAAAGTCAATACCCATGTAAAGTCAATACGGGTCGTTAGCTGGTATTAATAATAATTTAAATATTTATTCGAAAACACTTTTGAATACTTCATCAGTATCAAAAAAATATTATTATTTTGTTATATAAAGTGCTTCTTGGTCAGTAAGATGACGAATCACAGGCGAGTATTCAGCTGATACGACAATGGTGTGAAGTATCTCTGGAGTTACGAAAATGGATAGAATATAAAATGATTATAAATATAAGATAACTTTAAAACTAGCTTTCGTGGCTTGGACATGGAACGCGGAGATATGAGCATTATAATACAAAGAGTGTTGTTCACACGTCGAATATATTTTTAAAAATGTCTAACTGACATAAGCACATACCTACACAGCCTAAACCAGTGAATCTAACAGAATGTAAAAAGTTTACACGTACGAGATGATTTTTCAATTCAACTTCTAAATGATTTAAATGCTGAATATTTTTAAGGAATAATAGTAAATAAGTATAAATAAACAATTTTTTATGGTATAGGTACGTGAACGAGCAAATGGGTCATCTGATGGTAAGTGGTCTCTATCGCCCATTGACAATGACGCCGATACGCACGAAATATTAACCATTCCTTTCATCACCAATGATATTTGTCCCTAGTGCCTGTAGTTACATTGGCTCACTCAGCCTTCAAACTGAAACATAATAATTCTGAGTACTGCTGTTTGGCGATAGAATATCTGATGAAAGGATGGTACCTACCCAGATGGGCTTGCACAAGGCCCTACCACCAAGTAAACCACATTTTTATAATATGATATATAACACTATTCTATCACGATCTGTAAATGCAATTTAAAAAAAAGAAGAACTATATGAAGGATGAATTGTGCAAGACTCTTTACATTATTTACGTATTAAAACTTAAAAATAAACAAGTGCATTTATGTTTTTGATAAATTACTAATATTTAACACACATACAAAAAAATATTTGAATATCGAATTGTATATTATTTTGTTTATAAAACAAACAATACAAAACATACCACTTAAACAAAATGCAAAGACAAAACAATGACCAATACAGTTTTCAAATGTAAGCAATACGTAACAATGCCAGCAAATTTGAAAAAGTAAAAGTAAACTATAATACAATTGTGAGACTTATTTTTCAATTTACAATAACGGATCAAATCAAACGGAAACGATACTTGCTCAGACGAAATATTGCATTTATATACATTTTAATGCACGTTAGAGCACTTCAGTTACTATACAGCTTACGGGGGTTGTTAGCAATTATAAAACATTCTCAATAAATCGTTTATTAGACACTTTTAGCACACAAACGATGAATACCAGAAATTGTTCTTGTCTTTTTAATTTGGCAATCCGATTACAGGATGAGTATTCACCACGACACACGTCACGTCAAATCCAGAACTATAAAATACAGACATTTTAGGTTGTGGGTTTTTAATTCCGTCTACTACTATTATGCCTTCAAAATTAAACTGAGCCTGTAATCTCGACCGCACCGATCAATCTCTACCGTGTCTTCTCCATCGCACGTGATATTGGCGAAATAATCTGTGCCTTTTTGCCACAAATAAAGCCAGAAAAAAAAAGATACAGACATTGACAACAAATTAAAAAGTTAATGCAAAAAAATAATAAACTCATATATTATATTTTATTAATCCATACATTGAAAAGTTTACGTTTTACACTAAAAACATATTATTCTGTCGCGTGACATGACTGGTGTGAAATATCGAAATTTTAAGTAAATTGTATATTATTTAATATCACACTAGTATAACTATAAGTGCTATAGGTGCCCTGCACATTGCACACCAAAGAGTGTAGAGAAGGGTGGTGGATGGTTTTTGGAATGACGGCATAAGAGAGCGTCCTTTGCCGCGACGGTATATGAGTCGGCTTTAACCCTAAAATGCACCAAAAGACGTTTCACATGAACAAAAAAGAATTTATTCATGTGAAACGTCTTATTATATTTTAAATATAAATATTTCATCAAACATCTACCTAGGCTTTGTAAGCCAAGACCATTTTTGGTACGATTAATTTTATTTATCCGGTTGAATGGATTTGTGCCAAGGAAAACGTTTTTGACCGTGTTCAAGACGTTATTATTCGTAGCATAGTGTATCCGCCGAAATATAATACAATATTTCATCGGACATTGAATTTAACTGCTTAAACTATCAGTCGACCCGAAAATAAATACGAAAGATTTAAGTAAACGTGCAAAATAACAATAAACAAAGTATTTAAAAAACGATATCATTGTTATAAATAATCATAATATTATTTACATACCTACATAGTGTGTGTATAGTATATATGATAAATTCTATCGTTCATTAAATAAAAAGCAATTAACTTAAATGTGTCGATAAAGCTAGAACGATAACAGTGACAACTCCACCAGAATTCCAAACTATTTCCACTATTAGAGACATTTTCAAAATTAAATCACTGGCAAATAAAAACGGATCAAGTTTAGAAGTATCAAAATCGTTTCATAATCGTTCTAATTCCACGTTTACATAATTTGGTTGCATTTTATAATTTCCTCACGTATTTTAGATCAATAATTGTATTAACTGGAATCTATAAATTATGAATAAACTTCAATAACTTAATCAAGAAACCTTTAGCATTAGTTGTCGTGGGTTGATAACAAATTTGGGATCGTAATGGAAGTAATTTAATTTGAAACCAATAAGATAATTATCTAAGTATTGAGACATAAATGAATCGTATATAAGATATGAAACATAAAGCCCTTTCTGTGTATGTAAAGCCACTTATCAGATATTATAGCACCAAAAAGCTACAGTTAGTGTTCTTGTGTTCCGGTTACAAGCTGAGTCTGTTTAACCACAGGCACAAGGGACATACTACTTAGTGCCGAAGGTGGCTTATTGGTTTTTGTAATAAATGTTTAACATTTCATAATACGCCAATGTCAATAACCTGGCACTGGCAGTAGTAAACTCTACCAAAAGGTAAGTAGTGTTAGTCAAACGCTTCAATTACATCACTTTTGTAAAATGCGATAATGGGCAAACCCATTCGTCAACTAGCACCAAACAGCAATATTTAGTATTTTTGTATTCCAGTATGAATTCTAAATGAGCCTATGTCACTTCATGCCCAAGTTACGAACGGTAGTAGTGCATAGACTATGTAAGCAGTGTTAATATTTCTTGCAGGCGGTGGTGATCGCTTACCTTCCTGAAATTACATATAAATTCTCCACACCCTACATGACTAATCTAGTTTCAGTGGTGTATTGTTTATAACTAACTCTAGAATCGGTTTGTCAATCTGATTAAAATTTGGTTTGTGGATTGGTTTAATGTTGGAATTGCTCCTTAGATGCTTTACGTCCCGTTGAAATGCATAGTTCCAGTGGGAACCAAACTAAGCCGAAATTTGTAACGCCTCAACGAATTTTAATCAAATTCTGTGTTTGTGTGCTTACTGTCTACGATCTACACGATTATATGTACAGAGCGGTGACATCGTGCTAAATATTAACACTAAGGTAATTTACCAGATTTGGGTGGAAATATTTGTATGAATTCGTGTAATATGTAATATATACATCGTCCTTTAATATGGCAACATGTAACTTTCCTTTGTACTCTTTTATTTGTACTATACGCTTTCTGAATAATAATAATTATAATATAATAAACATATTTTTTTTTTGGTAATAAATTCTTTTAAGCGGTTTATACGTAAGGAAAAAGCGCTATGTTCCCGGGCGACCTCTCCCTTGATTTCTATATATCTCTTTTATAATAAACGCTTTTATATAAACTTATTTTATGCTATTAGTTAGTTAGAATTCAAATAAAAAAAAAAAAAACAAAAAGTCACAAGCCATCACTACAAATTTCACCCCCAAAAGGTATGAATTAAAAAAAATAGTCTATATCCTTTCCACAAACATTTTATATAATAAATAAAAATTGTTTGATAGAATAATTTGCTTTCAGTTATTTAGACTAATATTTACATACTATATTAAGCCCTACATTATCTCTGGTAAACCTATAAAATCGGATGTCAGAAGGACATTCCAATTTATTTATTTTAATATATGATAAATAATTCTACCAATATGTATATGTCGGAGAAGTAGTCGGGTTTACAGCTTCCATCGCAGTGAAACGCAATCAATATAAATAATCTTTATTAGTTCTGTTAACAATTTATTGTCTTTTTTTTAAAAAATGTCAATGCAATATGGCGTTGCTATAACAATGCCCGTTTCTAAGGCGTCCTTTTCGAATGAATCAAACGGATATTCACAACTACAACTTTTTATAATAAATTAATGCAATTACTGCAAATTCATTCTTAAAATATAGTTTAATATTAAAGATGAATTTCTATTTGGTTCTTATTATTAAATATAGCTGTTAATTAATTACAATTGAATTACTTAAAAAATAATATAATATTTTTATTACATAGTCCGTTATGACACATTACAGGTGGCGCTACAAGACGAATCCAAATTAAGTTTTACTTACATAATAAAATATAAACATTAAAATGATAATTGACAATATACTTATAATTATTATTTTATATTATTAATATTTTAAACCATTGCCGATAAATGGCGACTTGCGCCCATATATACTTGAGTTAGGTTATAGAAACGGTAAGAGTTTAAGTGTTAGTCAAACGCTTCAATTACATCACTTTTGTAAAATGCGATATTGTATAATAACACTTATGCATCATTCCTTCCATGACATGAAGGTAGGGCTTAATGGAAGCCCTTCTGGATAGGTATCATCTACACATCAGATATATTGATGTGTTCTGATTTTAAGGGTCAATGAACCATTGTTACTACATGCACAAGGGACATGACATCTCAGCTGTTAAGGTTAGTGGCGCATTGGCGACATAAAAAATGGCTAATACATATTTCTTACAGCGCCAATGTCTAATGGCGGTGACCACTTATCATAAGTTAGCCCATCTGACCGTCTGTTCCTATAACGTAAAACAACCCACAGGAATCTTTAAGGGAAATAGCTACTTTTAATAGAATTTCAAAAAGTTCTTCCACCTTTACATATTAAATTGGGACTCATGAAGAACTTTGTCATGGCACTCAACAAAGATGGAGTCTTTGAGTACCTGTGAAGTAAATTTCTGAGTCAAAGCGATGCTAAACTAAAAGAAGGAATCTTTATTGGTCTTCAAATTCAAGCGTTTCTGAAGTACTAAAACTTTAATTTAGTTTTAAAGGTCGTTCAAAAAGAGCAATGGTTGCCTTATATAGCAGTTATTCATGTTTTTTGGATAAAATTTGTACCAAAAAAATTACTTGTGTTAATAATATTTGAATATATAGGAAGACTGCTTTGGTGCACCCGATCCTTAAAAAACTCAACTCAGGCCGTCAAATTTTTAATTCACATAAAAGGAATAATTTTAAGCATAGATTAAATTAATTGCAATTAGAACGATAATATCTGTACTAACATTATAAGCAGGTAAAATTATGGGGGTAAGTCACCGGAAGTGATAATCTAATTAAAAGAAATAAACACTAATTTAGAACTGCATTATTCCTGAGTGCTATTGGGTCTGAATTATATTTATATAATATTATTTTATGTATTAATAAATTGCATTTTTTTTCTAGAATGAATATTACGTAAAATAAAATATTTGGCTTTAAAATTTATATTGAATGAATGATCCATATCTAAATATTCATTGATATTGTAGTAACATATCCATCGCAGCAATATCATATATATATAAAAAAATAACGAATTGATAACCTCCTTCTTTTTGAAGTCTGTTAAAAACAGTGAAATTTATACGCAATTATGCTCAAAATGGTGTTGGTTCTTGCCCACGAACTGCTCACGAGTGACGTATTGTTCTTTCGCATTTCTAATGGAAGCAGTTGTCTCGCGCCTATGCTAACATGCCCATTGCCTGGAGTTCCAAATTCGCCGATCAAAAACCAAATTGCAATTTAACGCACAAATTTAATTTTATATTAAGAACGCAGTCAAACACTTTGGCATTGGTGACCAGAGAAATAGGTTTTAGTTACTTTTGTCTGACATCACCAGTTTTATTTTTCACCTAAGGCCACCACACAACTACATCCTTCATGAAATCGGAAGCAGTTAGGAATGGCCCACAATTGTACACTGTATAAAACTCGAGATAGGTGGGTCAGCGTGTAGTGGATGTCAAATAATGAGGCTATCAGGGACAAGGCATCGACCCCTAGAAATGGATTAAATAGTTTCTGTGAAGTTCTTGCGGTACCTAAAAGAGCACCAGCTGATTAGCTATCGTTTTGGGTTGACAAGACTTTGATCTACTTATTCTGACGCATAGAGCAGCAAGCAGTTGAGTCCATGGGGCAAGCATTAGCGGACAGTTAGGACATAGCTTTGATTTGGGAGAGTACAAATCGCTGTTTTCGAAATTTCCTTTCGTCTCGGGAAAACATGCATCTATCAACAGTTGTCCATTATCTTGCGCACTATATCCTACACTGTTTTTTCAGCATATCAATGACACGTGCAAATCAGCAATTTTCCCTGCTATAGTACCATAGACACCATACAATATACGAATATGTCGACGAGAACCGGAACAAACCTGTGTGACCTTCTGATAACACTTTTAAGTATATTGGTTAAATAGTTATTTAGTTATTCGTCAAATAGAGCGAAGTGGAAGCAAAAGACTGGGAAAGCAGACCCCACCATCAGATGGGAATCATAAATGCACAGGAGAGCCAGAGAGAAAGAGAGTTATTTTCAGCTAGGCATTATGAAAAATAAATGTCGTTCCATTTTTAATTAAGATTTTTAACTGGTTTTCATCTACCACTTTTATTAGTACACGGGAAGTTCTAAGTTTCAATTCTAAATATCCAGAAAAAACAACTATCAGAATACATGAAAGCTAAAAGGCTATGGATGAAGAGAAATCCGTATTTCCCTTTAAAGTAATTAAAAGGTTTTTTTACGTTTACTTCGATTCAAACGTTTATTCAACTCTAAGCTGTGTGAAAGTTTTTAAAAAAGTAGTTTTAAAATTTTGAATGAACCTTCGAGGAGTTGAGTGAAAACATTAATACCTTTGATATAAAGAGTTCTATTGAAATCCTTTTCAAGTTTCTAGTAGACGAATGTTTTAAAATTACAAACAGGCTTCATATCGTTTCTCTAAATTATAAACACGACTTAGCACACAGCAAAATACTCTACTGTGATATTATGAATAAGTATGTTTTGTACTATTATTTAAAAAAAAAACAGCATAATATTAAGTCAGATAATTTTAATGTTTCTATGTATTTTTAGTAAAAACATTTTAGTCAAAAAATATATAGTACGATACGAGCTTTTATCATAAAAATAAACGAGAACGCAAATTAAATACAACATTTAATATTTCCTATTACAATAAATATACGAAATCCAACAAATACAATGAATTCTTTTTGAATGAAACATTGTGAATAACTCTATGTGCCAAACACAAAAAAATCGGGTGATACAACATTGATTCTCGCCATTATAGCATAATACATAGCGTAATTACTGAAACTACTGCTGAAATTCAACTGGGGCATTAAAAATATTAAATGTCTTATCAATAAATTGTATGGCAGATTAATTTAAATAGATGGATGGAACGAGAATATTCTAGAACATTACCCCGCATAGAAGTAACTGGTTGTAAAAATAATATTATGGGCTATGCTGTTTGCTTGTCTTTCTTAAGGATGGATGGTTCATTGAAGCTGAGTACTTATTACCAATGATCCTATTCTGTAACCGTCTAAGGATCCCTGCAAATAGAACAGGTTATTTAAAATATACATTATTTTTTTTTATTTATATTTTGAGCATCGTTGGATGGTTGATGATATCTTTACGATTAATAGATTTCGATAACATTTGACTATGGAATTTATTAAGTGAAAACTTTTTTTACTATTAATTTTATTATGACCAGCATTGCAGTGTATCAAATATATCGTTTAGAAAATGGCAATGACTATTGATTTATGTAAGTACCTATATTATACATATGAAAACTCAACCTTTTTATTCATTTTGATTTCTATGTATATTGAGTTATTATCTAGAAGCTATTGAAATTCCTAAGAAAGATATTAATAACATATGTATTATTGATAGTAGAACTTTGTGGAATTCCTATATATCTATAATATATATATATATATATATATATATGTGTAATCTTCTTTTATTAATAAAGCTAAGGTGATGCTCAACACTTGGGTTTTCTGTGTAAGGCCATCTTTACCTTAGCTTTTATTATTAGACCAGTCATTGTTTATAATCTGTGGTAACCACTTACCATTAGAAGACTAATATTATAGGAACGTTCGTCTTCTTCTTTTAAATAGAATAAACGGGTAAAATAGAAGAGTATTACTTATACTTTAAACTGGTAGTAATAATAGTATATTTAATATTTGCTCGGGTTAGGTACACCCTAATTTTTTTGAGTCCGACTTATGTCCTACATTAATGAAGAGAGTCGTCTACTATTACCTACTTTTTCTTTAGCTTTTAGTACATTATCTTTCTCATCAATACAACTGTTCAAATTT
This sequence comes from Vanessa atalanta, assembly GCF_905147765.1. NCBI lineage: Eukaryota > Metazoa > Arthropoda > Insecta > Lepidoptera > Nymphalidae > Vanessa > Vanessa atalanta. Next base: position 4,661,140 of record NC_061892.1, on the reverse strand, counting down.
AAATATATTCGTTATTACATTTTTCATATTTATTCATTTCATTTAGTGCCTCATTAATACAAGGTTATATATAATAACAATATTAATAAAATTATTTTATATACAACCCGCAAACGAATTTGTGCCGGAAGTCAACTTAGATTCGGAATTTTTCATGGTATATGTGTTTGACTAATCAAGCCCTATCATTTGATACAGATACTGAGATGGCTGTAAAAAAATTTGCTTCAGTTCAATGGGTCAAAAACACCAAGAGAAAAGAGTATAACATTTAAATTAACCGTTTGAAATTCAAGTTGTAAAACGGGAACATAAGAGTCAACAAATGGTAAAGATCATAGTAATATCGAAGAAAAATATATATTACTTATATAATTATGTATTTAAACAGCAGCTTCGTTTGTGAGTTTCCTAACTTTAAAGTCGGTTTACATTTTAGTTCCATCGCAAGTGTCCGTCTTCATTTCCACGACGCTGTCGTGCAATCGAATTGAGGGCAATCCGGTTCTGAGAATTTCCTGGAGTTAAAGTAAGCTATATGTACATATTGAATACATTGGAAGAGTTTATTTAAAAAAAAAATCAATATTTAGTTTGTTTTAAAGAAGATCTGCCACTTGTGTGACTACCAACCCGCATTGAAACAGCTTGCTGGAATAAATTAAAAATCTTACCGTCAATAATTTATATTGTAATTAATTAATTATATTTGACAGACATTTGTATTCCAAGTGTTGGAAATAAGTAACTTCCAAACTTTTGCCGTTTCTTCTCGATTCAATCTACATTCCGAACCGGTAGTTTTCCGTTTAGTATAATTCTGTAATATAACTATTCAAAAGTGTTATTCGAAGCCTTGCGATTTTAAAGATTATTGCAGTTAAAACGCAAGCTATACATCAATAAACTCATCACATATGAAGCTGCTTCGTCGTTCAATATACTGCGCCGGCTATTAATATTGCGGACTAGCTTCTATTGACAGCAAACTGTATTAAAAATGGCAATCGAATACTTTACGTTTGATGACGTAAAGCTAATCGAACCTTTATAGTCAAGTTGATTATAACGATTCCAATACTCGTTTTAATAATCGGCCTTTCTATTCAGTTTTAATGGGCGTTTGAAAATACAGGTATTTTATATTTGTTTTCTTTTATTTTTAATTGGTTGGCAGAAGGGCAGATAGCCAGTGTGTTATTCAATTTTATTATTAGACGTTTATTTATATAATTTATAATTTTCATATCATATTTCTTAAATACTCAATTACATGTATGTGATAAGGTTTCCAGATTTGTTTCTGGGTCTGCATAAAGCTACCAAGAAAATATTGTTGAGTTGGCAGTATGAAATTAAATAAATTATGTATTTCATGATAAATTGAATCGCGACGTTACGCAGCGCGAAAGTAAATGTTTAGAAAATTAATATAATTGAACATTGATAAATGTTATTTGGAAATAATTAATTGTATAAATAATTCCGACACTTAAAGGGCCATAGAGCGGACAAGATTATATGGATGATAGAAAATCGTGGAGCTAATACTTGTTGACTTCAAGGAAGGATATATTATATTCTAATATAATTGTATTTAACTAACATAACTATGTATTTTATATGTTGAAAAAGGGTAACTACTGAGTTTCTTACCGATTTTTCTCGGTAGAATCTACATTCCGGACCGGCTGTAGCTTCACATAATATAGTTTGTAAAATGACGATTCAAGAGTGCTTACAAAAGCCCACTTGAATAAAGTATGCTTTGATTTTAATTTCATATTTGGAATGATAAAATCTGAAAATATAATTTGGCTTATGAAATATCGTTTGGCTAGTCACGTATCTCAAAAAACTGATTGGAGTATACGAGACTTAGGAGTATGCTAGGACCCGACTGGATGATAAAAGTCTATTGATAAATGTCCAGTAGTAGATTATGTTTAGCTGATGATGATGACGATAGCGATAATGTTTGAATATTCAGAAACGCTTAAATACGTATCCACTTATTTTTTATCCGGACGGATATCCATACAAACTTTCAACTCTCATTTCATCCCCTTAGGGGTAGAGTATCCAAAATTCCTTCCTTAATGGGTGTCTACTCAATAAAACGATTCTACTCACCAAATTTCTTGGCCCAAACTTTAATAGCTTACGTTCGGCGATGGTGAATCAGTCAGTCAGACCATGTGAAAAAAAAAAAAACGTCCCGCTGAGTTTCTTTCGCCGGTTCTTCTCAGGTCAGGGTGTTTTCTTTTTCCGAACCGGTGGCAGTGTTTAACTTGACAATCAATAAGAAAGTGTAATACTTCTATATTGAATAAAGGAATTTGAGTTTGAGTTTGTTGTTTTGTATAATAAAATGACGAATGCTAAAATTGTTATTAAAAAAAATATGTGAATAAAAATAATAATAAAAAATAACTATAAATATATCCGTATATGAAAAAGAACGAAGTAATAGTCGCTTGGATAAAGGTTTCTCCTTAAGTGACGATTTCTGTCAGGTCGCCCTACTATAAGCAGTAATAAGTAACTTCGTTCTAATTAATAAATGAACATTTTTATTAGCAACGAAGAATACGATGAATGAAATTATTCGAAACAAAGAAAATCACTCGTTAAATAGGGGAGAAAAAGGTGCTGAATACACGTATTTCTTGAAACTATTTTTGGATTTTGATTCCAACTTACTTAAAACTTTCTCTATATATTCAAGATCTCTTCTCCCAGGAAGCTGTGCCTCTCCTCGTTAAATGATTGACGTGCTAACAAATATAATATATTGTGCATTTTTTTTACCTATTTAAAAATAAACCTTAATTCTCTCTAATCACACACCATTTATCTCACGTACTGATTAAGCCATGCTAGGAAGAGAGAAGTGCTGGCTGCAATTTCCACTCAGCGTCCTTTGTGGTAATTTTATATCGGTTGCTTTGAAATAAGTTCAAAGTTGTTATACATTTTTGAAAAGCTAAGAAAATGGTAAAATTTTGTAAAATAATCTGCAAGACAGGTTTCATAGCGTTTTTTTAAGCCTTTTTTGTGGAAAGATATTAAAATAATATCGTTTTACGCCTCAAATTTTTAAATTTGGAACCATAATTATTGTTTTAATATTGATAACTGATCAGTGTTTAATCGTTTTTATAAAACAGATGAAAACAATAGATTTAAATCGATACTTTTTTTTTAAATAAATTTTTGAACTTTGACTTTTGAATTTGAAAAAAGTAAAAAAACACGATAACTCTGGTTGGTTCACTTTTACATCATGCATAAGGGGGTTAAAATTATTGTAAAAAGTCATCCCTATTACCTTCTAATAAATACCTTTAATTACCGATAACCATGTATAATTAAGGGTATTATTAAATGCGTTGACGTCATCACCCCATTATATATATACATATATTATAATGCTGCATCTATTTATATCGCTAATATTATTGTGTAAAAATATTATTAATCTCAAGTTTTTATTTATCATAATATTATCTTGAATAGATGATTTATAGAACTCAGAGGGGCTTCCCCTTCTAATTAATTTTGGGTTGTTGTAGAACTTGAAGTCGATTCGGAGTTTACGTTCAGTCAACTCTAGTTCTCGGAAGAAGTAAGATTTTTGATCGAAACGTCTTATTATAAGATATAGAAATGAATATCTTATGTTACATGGTGGTAGGGCTTTGATTAAGCCCATGGCTAGGTACCACCCACTCGTCATATATTCTACCGCCACACAGCAATACTCAGTAGTATCTGTTCCGACATAAAGTAAGAGTGAATCAGTGAAACTTAAGGTACAACGGACATAACATCTTAGTCCCTAGTCCTAGTGACGGCACACTCACATACAGGCTCACTCAGGTGCTTACTGGACATGGTTGTTTCGGTAAGTACCTCTACCCGATAGTGAGGCGGGATATGACGCCCGCCTACCACGCGTGCGGTGCGCCTCTGGACACGGCGCGTCATACCTTGATGGAGTGTGCCGCATGGGGGGCTTCAGCGCCATTCCCTGGCGGCCATTGTAGGCGGAGACCTCTCACTGCCGAGCCTGATAAAGCCTGCCATGCTAGGCAGCGAGAGGTGCTGGAATGAGATGGTCTCTTTCTGCGAAAGTGCTATGTCGCAGAAAGAGGCTGCGGAGCGGGCGCGTGAGGAGAGTCCCTCCGCGGATTCGCTCCGATGAAGAAGACTGGGAAGAAGGCATCAGCGCTATACGTACCTTTTCCCTCCGCTGTAAACGTCACCAGGAGTAGGGGGGTTCTCTGAACCTCGGGAACTCCTCTGACTTGGAGGCCTACGATGGGACAAGCATCGGGACGTCACGGTAGTATGCGTAAGCGATCCCGTGAGTCCCTAGTCCTAAGGTTGGTAGCGTATTGTAGCGCTTGTTGGGAACAAACATGATATAGTATTGTTTGCTGATGATACCTTCTTAGTTTTTAAAATTAATAGAAAGTAGGTACAGTATGACGATGTAAACAATGCTATCTCTGATAAAGGAAACTGGTTTCGCGTAAATAATCTTAGGCTAAATAAAAAAAAATAAAAAATTGTAAAATTTAAAAGCTGATGTACGTACTTATCAATGGGGAATCGATGGATCCAGTTGAGTCAGCTAAATTTCTTGGCTTTTCTTGGCATTTCTTTACTGTTGATGCCAAGTTGCAATAAGTCCCCCATATTAACGGATTGGCAAGTAGTGGTAGAGCTCTGCGGCATTTTCGGTAAAAAAATTAGATTATTTACCGATGTTAATACGGCACTCTAAGTATATTTCAGTTACTTTTTATAATATTACAGCGCGCCGGATGCGTCGTAGTTCCGACTTGAACATGCGTTTACTGGTGGATTGGTTCTCTGTCATAATGCGATTTTTTGATCTGTGATTGGTAATAAAGTAAAAACATTAAAAACATCCATTAGTTTATTGTTATGAAGCAAATTTATTGAGACAAGGTAGATATACAATTGGAAACGAATCGTTTTATCTCAAACTAAGAGATAAATAAAAGCGTACTAGTGGTAATCTTTTATTATTAATCAATTACTGGCAATGTCTATCACTTATAACCAAGTGTTTTGTTTATCTACCCGTGCAAAATAAATACATATGTATATATATATTTAGCTATTCAAAGTTGATTTATATACATGATAATTCATCACGTGTCCAGTGGTGAATGAATACATGCACTTGAGGTAATTTGCTAGCGTAAAATAGCTGGAGCAGTGTAGTGATTTTGTCTCCAAATATATCTCTTAAGAGGAGCCTTTGTTTATCAGTTGTATATTTGGGTTATTGCTTCGTAAAAAATGTTATCACAGATTATTTATTAACAGAACAATTTATTGTTATTTTATGAAATCGATATAAACGTTCCAAACATAAATCTCCTAGTTCATATCAGAAATAGTCTACATCGTTAACTGAGGTCGACCGAAATCGGTGCGAAATAGAGCATATGACATTGGAAAATGATACCACTCGAAATTACCGCTTTATAATGACCCTTTGTTTGGGTATTGCATTATATTGACATAGAACAATGACTAAATTAATATTATTGATGGAATTCTATATCGTTAAAGAATACAGGATTACATATATAATATGTGCAAAGTTTTGGGATAAAATAAATTATATTAAAGAATTAAATGATTTATATTATACTAGCTAAAACTGCGACTCTACCCGAGCGAAATTTTTAAAACACAACCTTCCAATACCTTATTTATTTTAACCCCTTATGGGTGGACCCTACCTACCAAATTTCAAGCTTGTAGGTGTTATAGTTTCTGAGATTTCCTTATTAATCAGTGAGGGGTATTTTGCTTTTAAATGTATAGATGTCTGACCAAATTGAAATTAAATCTGATAAAATATTAAGTTTCAATAACCCTGGATATAGAATATAAGACTTGCAAAATGTATTTGTATGATACTTGAAGAGCGCCTGTCCATCAAGGTCCGTCCTTGGGGCAAGGTATCCACTTCTGTAATAAAATTCCGCAGACATTTTTAACTTTGCCGTTTCATAGATTTAAGTCAATTGTAAAAAATACGTATATTATTCGATACAAGATTATATTGATGATAAAAAAGCGTGCAGTTAATGCTTGTTGACTTCCAGGCAGGAGACGTAACACACATATTTAATTGTGTTTAACTAACATGACTGTATTTTTAGATGTTGAAAAAGAGTGACTACTGAGTTTCTTGCCGATTCTTCTCCGGTGGTAGCTTTACTTAAATAGTTTGTTAAATGACGATTCAAAAGTGCTTGTAACCCTACTTAAATAAAGAATATTTTGATTTGATCATATCGTGAGTAATAAATAACTAGCGCGAATACTTTTAAGTGACTTTTGTATCGTAATTGCATAATCACACCAAAGAATCTTGAAACCTATGGCCACTAATTGGGAGCACGAGCTTTGTTTTGACGTACGATAATTTAAATTTCGAAAGCTATTGCCACAGTGTGCTGGCTACGCACCATTATCAGACTGCGCTACGATTATCGGGTCCACTACACGATCAACATATCGATAAATTCAAAAGATATACTTGGACAAACAATACTAGTGTGTGTATCAGTTGGAACAAATGTCGTAGATTTATTGTAATTGTGTAGTTGGTGTACAAGCCGTGGGAACCATGAATATTATAATATATTTGTATCGATGAGACTGTTACGGTATCGACAGGCTTTATGGTTATTAGAGACTAGATGGTTCCCGTGACTCCGACCCGACCCGTGCATTATATGGTGTATCTTTGCGTCGGTCGTGGTATTGTAGTTCCCAAATGGATGGACAGATATTTAAAAAAAAATAGATATATTTTTATTTTTTCTTTTTATTGTTTTAAATTTATAATTTAATCATCTAATATTAAAAAGTTATGATGTATCTAACTGCGCAATGTATATTACACGATATTACACGTAGTGCCGTCGGGGATTAAAGCATAGATTTTTTTGCAGTTGCGAACACGCGACAGAGCCACATAAGGCTAGGCGTGTGTACTGGAAACTGGACTCACTTAAACATAAACGAAAATTGTTTTGGAATGAGAAGGAACCGGGGTATAAACATAAAATCGGTTAAGCTGATTCCGAGATTAGCGGTAACAAACGAACAAATAAACAGACAAAAATTCTAAAAATCATATTAATGTGATCTATTGCGTTAATAAATACCCCCAGTAATATTTTTCTCAAATATCTTTTGATTTTATTATATGTATAGATAATGGATATAAAGCTTATAAATCTATCTGTATATCAAATAAATAATATATAATAAATATAGAATACGCAATACTTTTTAAAACGTAATAGATGTCGTGAGTATTAATCATTTCACCAGGTCTGTTTTTTAATTAGTGCCTTCTAATGATCTTTTAAATAAAAGCGTCGACAGCCTATGACTTCGGTTGGCTTCTAATTAACCTTAAATAAGTTAGTTTCTCTGTCTTAGAAATGTTTTTTTTTTTGTATATATATTTACATTATTTAATATTTTTAATTAGATTTTATGTGTTTTCGCTGACCAAATATACCATCCAATATCTGGATGTTTGTTTACAACTTTCTTAAAAATAGACCTGACCTAGGCATAATACCAGTATGCCAAAAAATATTTCGGTTAATATTCGTCAGTAAAATGATATTCTAAATAAGAACAAATAGAAGCAATTATATAAAACCTTTTTTGATAATTGCTTACGTTTCACATTAAACTTTAGACATAAACTAACGTAACGTAACTTCGAGATTTAAAGAAAGGGACCTTTTCTTAAAGAAAGTTTTATTGAAATTTTCAATGGGAGGATGAAAAGTTTGTATTTGTTCATACGGCGTTGCAAGACGTATTCCCTTTTCATATAGTCAAAAATATTTTTGAAAAAAATGTGGTAATTTATCAATTAGGTATGTAACTACCTATAAACATTATACACCATCCATATATGTACGAGTAGGTACTCGTACATTACACACACATACATAAACACACATATATTCGCGCTCGTAAGTACACACGTCCACTCGTCTTTGCTGATAATTAAACAGCTAATAGGTTTATAGGTTTTTGTTTCAGTTGCAAGATACGACAGACACAAGGATCCGCGCGAGCTCACACTTGTAATTTTTATTTTCAGAAAATAAAAACACGATTAGCGAACAGTAGATAAATTCATTGCCCCTAATTGGGTATTTGCCAAGCGATAGCGAACAAAGCAACTGGAATAACTTCAGAAGGTCAAATGAGGGTTATCGGGATTTATTGTAATGGGCAGTTGGAAAAACTTTTGGGACCTCGCTTATCTCGAAGAAAGCAATAACGTTGGCAATTCCATAAGCTCGAATTTGTATTAGAGTATTGTTTTTTTTATGACTTTTAAATTTGATAACCAGCGGACCGAACGCACTTAGAATTGTTTTTTTTTTTTTATGATACAGGTAGGCGGACGAACAAATATACCACATTATGGTAGGTGGTCCACATCGCACATACACATTGGCGAAGCAACCTCTCAACTGGAACATAACAATATGAAGTATTTTTGTTTGACGGTAGAATATCTATGAGTGGGTGACCAGCCAGCCTAGCTTGCAAAAAGTCTTACTAAAGTACTTATTATTAGCGACTCTAATTATCTTTGCATAGAAGTTGGATAATATTATAATTACATACTATTGGTTAGGTTTTATTATCTTAAATTTGACTTCTATACACCTAAGCCACCACCACCAATCGTGGCTTTGGTGTATTTGACAATGATATGCATAGCAGACATATAAATAATTTTCATAAACTATTGAATCAATCCAGGCTAATAATCCTTTAGGTAAACGGATAGATATATCCCTTGGCGCTATTTAGGCTGTTCTTGTGCCTTCAGAATCCTACGAGTTTTCCAAATCGTAGTCTCCTTCTTTAGATACATTTTAAAGCACTATGAAATCTAATAATCGTGACCATTTTATTTGGCAATTCTTTTTTATTTATAACTTAAATAAAATATTTACAACAATTTCATTACAAAAACAAATCTATCATTTCGAGTACTGTTGTATACCGATTAAAATATCGTTAAAATCCTGACTATAATACGAAGCAATTTGTTTTTTAGGTTTTATCATGAAGAAACGGAACAATAATACAATATATTTAACATGACCTTAAAACATTAACTTCCTATGAGTATCGTTCCTTACTAATTACATTGAACAAAAGGCTCGAACAAAAAAGCCGGGTACTAGTATCACCGTATACAACTGGAAAATACGCTTTTCTGTCAAACTCATTTATGTAAATATTGACACTCACTCAAATATGACAGGTACGCAAAAATGAAACTTTGCGTAAGTTAGCTTTACTTAATGGTAGATACCACCCACTCATCACACGTCAGGAATAACAATACTTACATATTGTTATTTTTTATGATATTGGTAGGCGGACGATCAAATGAGCCAGCTAATGGTAAGTGGTCACCACCGCCCACAGACAGTAGCGTTGTAAGAAATATTAACCAATCCTTACATCACCAATGCGCCACCAACCTTGGGAACTAAGATATTACGTCCCTTATGCTAGTTACTCTGGCTCACTCACCCTTCAAACCGGAACACAACAATGCTGAGTACTGCTGTTTGGCGGTAGAATATCTTATGAGTGGGGGTGGTACCTATCCAGACGGGATAGCACAAAGCCCTACCACCGAGTAAAACTTATTCGTTATTCTATCTACCTTATTGGTAATGTAAAAAGTGGTTATAATGATGGTGCAAATGGCTATTAGCAGTTCCATCAGTTGGCCTATTTGTTGGTACGCTTACCTGTTGTTTAGAAAAAAATGATTGAAAATCACTCTCATGTATGTAAGAAGTTTCACTTCAAATAAAGATTACGGCTTCTGATTATAATGTCCTCGTTGAACCGCAATCGGATTCTATACGCGAAAAATAACTTACCGCTGAATGCGCAATGACTTCAAAGTTCAAATAATTTGATTGCATATATTAAACTTGATAGTTGGACAAAGGGAAGTGTCTAATAGTAAAATTATTTGATAGATGATCAGGTACGTTGCCACGTGTAATATTGGTTAAGCGTCACTGGTTCCCTTAACAGAGGTAACACCATTTGTCAATATGTTGGTACATCTGGCGTTCAGCCAGAAACGGATTTAACGAGCTCTATCTATTCAGGTTTAGGATTTATCTCGATTCTCGGAATTAAATTTGTGGTAAGAAATAATTTATTCCAGTAAGATTTATGTGTTTCCCAATCTGTCTTTCCTATTTTATTATTGTGGCGTTTATAGTTGACCCTTGATGACATTTTGGCAATACTAATCTTGTTTTTAGTCCAATTATAGTGATTGAATTTTTACTTTTTTTTTATTGCTCATACAGATTTTTTTGTTGTTGTGAGTCTCTTCTACATATATCAGAGAAAAGCAATCATTTTAAAAATTTTCATTAAAATATATGGAGGGCAGGTCTGTTTGTCTGGAACCTATCTTTACTAAAATGCGAAAGAATAACATGAGATAAAGAAAATAAGGGTCAGATCGTTATTAGAAAACTGAAAGGCAGATGAGCCATACATAAACCTTTCGTTTAAAAACTATCTGTTCGTCCTGACTTCTTATTAAACTTATACTAAACTAGCAACGCGCTCCAGCTTCGCACAGGTGCAATGCTGATACTAAAGAATGTCTTACAAGGTTCACAGGTTTTCAGTCATTAGACAATACAAACCGCTATGTCAGGGACATATCGGGACGTTTTAAATCTGTAATATCCTCGAAAATATTAATTTAAATGAGATGATGTAAAGGGCCATATTGATCAAAATAAAATGCACAATGTATTTAAGTTAGTTCATTAAAAAAAATTTGTAAAGACAAACGTGAAAACAGGTGTACAAATGTACATTTGTAAACCTTCAAAAGGTCTTAACAGTACATTATTTTGATCTAGCTCGTAGGGTTCAGCCATCGTTTGCAATGTAAGCGCAAAAAATGTGTTTATTTACGACATCACTTCAGAAACCTCTAAAATTGTCAAAGTTTTTCTATTATATTGGACATGTATTATACATATAAATATTCCTCTTGAATCAATCTATCTATTTAAAAAACCGCATTAAAATACGTTGTGTAATTTTAAAGATCTAACCATACATAGGGACAGACAGCGGTAAGCAACTTTGTTTTATACTATAATATCCCATTTTCTCCACATAAAGTTGACCTATACATTTATATAGATAATTTTTAGTAAGACATTTTAAAAAGCATTGAATACGGTTTATGGATACAGTTTACAAGTATGAACATGCATACGAAAGTCACAAAACTACAGCAAAACGCTTGGATCATAATTCGTCATAATCAATCAAACACGATTGGACGTCGACAGGGTAATTATGATTCCATACTAGCCGCGGTTAATCACAATTGTTGGCCGTCAAACTATCTGAGGAATTATTGAGCATTCCAAATTGACAGCAATCATTAGAACCAATGTATCTTTTTTGTTCAGATTTAGAAAATTTTATTTTGTAGATGTATATTTTTAGCTTCAAAGATACGTGTGTGATACACACTTAAGTTTGAGGAATATGTATTTATTTAATTATTTTTAATCGAATTATGATATTCATGTGCAATACATTAGCAGCCTGTAAATTTCCCACAGCTGGGCTAAGGCCTCCTCTCCCTTTGAGGAGAAAGTTTGGAGCATATTCTACCACGCTGCTCCAATGCGGGTTGATGGAATACACATGTGGCAGAATTTCGTTGAAATTAAACACATGCAGGTTTCCTCACGATGTTATTCTTCACCGCCGAGCACGAGATGAATTATAAACACAAATTGAGCACATGATAATTCAGTGGTGCCTGCCTGGGCTTGAACCCGAAATCATCAACAATTAATCAACACTTCTATATTGAATAAAGATTTTTGACTTTGACTTTGACATCGGTTAAGATGCACGCGTTCTAATCACTGGGCCATCTCGGCTCTCATATATATGCAATATGTCTTTCAAAATCATTTTGAATTAGAACTCATAGATTTTAGTCGATATCTTTATTGTTTTGGAATGTGTCCCTCAAGGGATGTCATTTGCCTGAGTGGGGTTCGGGATTCCTTACAAGGTCTGGTATTCGGCTAGTTGGTTCATTATTGGATTATCTCTTCTATTGGGATAATAATTAACTGAGCGCCAATTTTAGGTTGTAATCCAAAATTTTCTTATTAGTAGGCATTATTGCCCTCTTCACCACTGTTCCCAACGCGTATTTTGCAATTGTAGTGTTCTCGCTGCACATTTGATAAGGATGACTGTTTGTTTAGGGAGCGTGTTGGATTCTTGTCTATTGCCGCAGACTTGGAGTTGTAGGTCTTTTCCTGCTTGTGTACTGTTGATTGACGTCTCCAATAAGTAATAGCTCGCGGGTTTTGATAACATGCAATATCATGACGATGACTTCAAAATGGTTCATGAGACTATAAGCATCGTAGACTATAACCCGTTTACACTATTTTTGTTCTTGCTCTTAGATGCCATTGTATTTCCTTCGCCGCATCCGCTCCTGTTCGGCAATCATATATCTTAAATCTCCGTTTTTTAATATTAAAGTTGCGTTAGATCCAAGTTGTTTTTTCGTATCCTGGTATTCCATTTACCTGCGCCATCTTTGGCAATTCTCAGTTCTAAGGAGGATCGACCAAGTATGGAGTCTGCCAGCCATATTTCTGTGTCTTTGGATGTGACTATGATGGGATCGTTTTCTGGTATATGGAATGTTATTTTTTCCGAGTGCCTTATTCCATCCTCGTCCAGGGTTATAATGCCTCGAGGAATTTATCATCTGTTTTGGATTCATAGAGGTTGAAAGGCTGAAGTAGCGTGTAAATGATGATGAAATTTTTCTTGACTTCTGATCACGATATGAATGATTAAGCAGATGGTTAGTTTTGACGTTTATTATATGAGTCTTTTAATTTATTTATTGTACATTTATTTATCATATTATTATGATTAATATTTAAATAAATCAATTGATTATAATAATACGAAAAATAAACAATTATTTCACTAAGTAAATTAACGAGAAACATAATACGAAGCCTCTTTGTTTTATATTTAATCAAAAAGATCAATTAATTGGACGAACCGAATTAAGAACATTCGAAAATATCAGGGCATAGCAATTATGTAAATTAATATCATATTTACTCAGAATATCATTTTTTTGAAGAAAGAGCGTTCTTCAATAAAATGATACTTTAAATTACAAACGTAATAATGTTGATGAGAATTAAATTGAATGCCATGTTAATGTAGTAGATAGCAGAAACGTAATATACATATATACAATTTACATAATATACGAATGTTTATTGCAGGTAGAAAAAAGTGACAGGAAGGTTGGTTAATTTCTACAAAGAGAATCAGAGAAGTGCGGCTCAATGAAATTCTACAAGCTTTTGGTCACCACCCCAAGTGGTCATAGTTTCTACCTATTTTTTTTCTATGTAATTTTTTTTCTTAGTATATGGATTAAGTATCAAATTTTTCACCTTTCGATATTTTGAAATATAGATAAATATTATTTTTTAGGTAATATTATGAGTGAACTTATGTCTTGTGGACATTTCTGTAATGGTGTAAATAATCGTGACGAATACCGAAAGTGTTGATAGAATTCTATATACGCAATTTATATAAACATATACAGTATATCAACATATTATATACAAGCTGGTGCCCGCGACTCCGTTTACGTGACTGTAAGCCTCAAAAGTAGGGGTATTATATGGTTGACATATTTATGTATATTTGCATCTGTCGTGGCATTGTTGTTCCCAAATGGCGGACATATAATGATTTTTTGATAGATAACACATTTGACTATTAAAAAGGTATTATGGATCTAAAGTTACTATGGATCAATGTATATTACACGATATTACACGTAGTGCCGTCGGGGATTAAAGCATAGATTTTTTTGCAGTTGCGAACACGCGACAGAGCCACATAAAGGTAGCCGTGTGCTCTGGAAAATGGACTCGCTTAAAAGTAAACGCAAAGTTGTTTTGGTATGAGATGGAACCGGGGTATGAACAGAAAATTATCTGCGCCGTACCTATTTGTATTTATTTTCAAATTGCAAAGGGGTGATGTTACACCACTGGACCTATAACAAAGGCTTTGATCTCATCAGCCCGATTTTAATAAAACAAACGCTATAATATGTTACCCCAAGGTTACTACAGTATATCAGTGAACACCACATCCAAATCGGTTAAGCTGATTCTGAGATTAGTGGAAACAAATGAACAGATAATCATACAAAAATTCTAATAATAAATGTTAGGAACTCCTGTGCAAAATTCTATGTCACTATACCCAGTAGTTTTAGACGTGCTTTGATCAAAAATTCAGTCAATTTCTTATTTTATATATCTTCCATAATACGTTATAATTTTAGGTATGCAAAGTAAGGGGCGATTCGGTTCCTTGGCTTTTCTATTAGCAATATCACACCGAACATGTTTATGCATTAATCAAGAAATAACGAGATGACCAAGATACGACGTATATAACGTGTTTTAGGTAATCAGTGTATTTTTCAGTGCGACCTGGGTTTGTGTCTGCATGTGCCTGAGTAAGGGAGTGAAAGGGACAGAGAGTGTGTGAGAGAGAGAGATATGGCTTAGAAAATCAATACAAAAATATTATAATAATATAAGGGCCGCCTAGCGAAGTATAAAGGTTCGCAGGTTCTATCCTGACCCCGTGGGTTATTGTCGTCCGCGCGCTTAGCATAAGCTTTAAGTTTGTCTGGAGGGGTAAATAAGAATATTATTCTTTAAAAATGGGGTATTGTTATTGTTCTTTTAAAAAAAACAATTGAATTACTTTACCTTATTTCCAAAATATGTATGTATATACAACATATATGTACATAGATACTCTCAAAATATTTTTTGTAATTTTTTTCAGAGCCTTTGACAACTTTCAAGACAATAGACAAGAAAGGCTATATTCTTCAATCTCTTTGTGATTCTTTAAAAACAAAACAACATAAATGTTAAAGAGAGTTAGACAACTTTTTTTTGTTTATTGAATGAAGATTTTCTCTAAAACAGTATGTACATAGGTACGGTAAGTAATTTTTAGATTTATTTTATAATGAAGGTAGGTTACTGGATGGTAAGTGATCACCACTGCCAATAGAAATTGGCAATATTTATCAATGTGCTATACTAAGCTATCCCTCCTTGATGTTAAAATATATGAAAGTCGTATTACTTAGTAAGTTATATGATATTATACGGAACAGGAGCTAATTGGTGAGAAAAATACAATTGTAAAGTTTCCAAAATGGAACGAAGAAAAAAGAAACATTATAGCTAAAGTAAAAACTGGCTTTACCAAGTCGAACTAAATTGGAAGCATCCAGGCTCCAAATGACACAATGAGAGTGTCTTCTGCAAAATCGCAAGTCAATTCAGCGCGATGATAATTGTACTTTGTTTTGTTGTGAAGTCTGCTGGCATGATGTCACTTGCTCGTGAAAATGGTGTAGGTTTGAATAGACTGTCTGCTGATGACGCGTCTTCTGCCCTGTCTTTATGTCATTAAAGAATTGAACACATTAAAAAATATATCATTGTAAATTTTGATACTTAAAATTATAAAAAAAAATAGGCAAGGCAAGGCAAGCTCGCCTCACGTAAAAGATAAATATAATAATAATAATAATACTTTATATAGTTTCTGTAAAGCCAAAATATATTTTCAAAGTATCGAATTACACAGAGCAGTAACAATTTATTACGTAAGCATTGCCTTAAAGGCTCGTAGAAAATATTATATGTTTAGGCCCGGTTTGTATATTTAAGGTAAAACCGCAAAGAATTAAATATAATGTATTAAAGGCATTTGCATTTCGATCTCATAGATCGTGACTGTGTAATTAGACACTTTCCATCACGCTGTTCCAATTCGTGGAAGATTTTCATCCAATATAATATGGGAGTTTCCTCATGATGTTGTACTTGGTGGTAGGGCTTTGTGCAAGCGTAGGTACCAGCCACTCATCAGATATTCTACTGCCAAACAAAAGTATTGTTGTGTTTAGGTTTGAAGGGTGAGTGAGTCAGTATAACTACAGGCACAAGGGATTTCATCTTAGTTTCCAAGGTTGGTGGCACATTGGCGATGATGCACATTGTCTATCGGCGATAGTGACCACTTACCATCAGGTGGCCTAATTGCTCATCCTCATCCAACGTATACCATGAAAAAAAAACTTCACCGCCGAACACGAGATGAGTTATGAACACATGTAAATTCAATGGTGCTTGTCCGGATTTGACCTCTCAATCTTCGGTTAGGATTTACGTTTTCTAGTGATTGGGCCATTAGGGATGTCCTATATGGCAATATAAATATTTTTCAGTTACCATAAATCTAATGAGTAACAAATTATATAACACTTTTAATCGAATTAGTTTAGATCGAATTCCCGATCAATTATATTCGATAATATACACATTGAATTATACAAAGGCTTGATGTAATATTACGTAATTGATCGTATTAAGTTAAACAATGAGAGCGATGTTATAAGTGGATTAAAGTGATTCCTGAATTCTGACTTCGAGGTAATACAATTGACGTTGATAATAATTTGATTACAATGATATCAAATCTAAGAATCACTTCCTATTATAACCTTAAGAGTGTATTACGGTATCTTAAACTTGATAAGGTTTTATGTAAGCCACTACACATTCATCATAATTATATTCTACTATCCAATAGGACTTAGTATTGTTGTGTTTCGGTTTGAAGAATATTTTATTAATGGTAATGTTTATTAGTGGCGGTTATCATGGACCATAAAAACCAGTAGCCAATGGCTACTAGCCATTCAGTTTAGCTTTCAAATAAAAAAAAATTGAATACAATATACTTTATATTTCGGGTTTGTTTTCAAGGTGATCCACTGTAAATATGTATATACATAAATAATAAATTTAATCGCCTGCTCGGCAGCGTTTTGACTATATATAGTTTTTTTAAGGGTACTTAAGTTACCAATTAAGTTGCTTCCCATCTGATCGCCTAAATAACAAAATAATTCAACATAAATCTCAAGCCATACAACCATACAGAAGGAGTTTGTTATACAAAATGACAGTTAGATAATCCCAACACGTGATCCAAAATAAATCAACGAAATGTGTTCATAATTAACGTTTGCTAATGACATAATTATCAGAGGGAATTTCGGTTATGTACTAATTCAAATATGTAGCTTATCACACAGGTGCATTAAATACACATATGGACTAGTTTTGAACTCATATTGTTAAAATTCATTCGGATACGAAAATTCATAAATATTATTGTGCAGGATATGTCAGATCATGCCTTTGTTTGTTTGATTTGCACCAGTGCATAATAAGCTCGACAATGTGCTGATTATAACGGCTTATTTAATAACAAACGGCTCATTTAATTCTAATTTTCGTAACATATTGTTCTGTTTATATTTTTAAAAGATTTTGATTCGTCGTCCGTCGTGTAAAGCGATTTTCGATGGTCTAACATTCTAGCACATGCAATTAAACCACTGTTCAGACATTTAATGCTTATTATAACTTTATAATATACGTGTACTTACACGTATATTTGTTTCTGTATTTATATTATAAACATTACTTTTGATCCGGAAATATTCTTAAAGCTTACAAACAAGAATAACAAGGATAAGAAAATATTTATTTATAATGAAAATACGTATTATCAGTAATATAATATAAAAATTAATTAAAAAAGTATCAATGTCAACGTAACTGTTTAATATGTCAAGCAGATTATCATTAAACCAAGAATTAAATTAAATCGAAAATTATTATTTTTTAACTTTTAATTACTTCCGTTTGCAAATTGTCAAATTTGACGACGTTGTGCAAAAATGTACCAACACACAGAACCAATTTTTTTTAAAGCATAATAAGTTTTAGCCCTACGCATCTGCTCTGCAGATTATAACAATTCTACACAAAACGGTCCATATTTTGATGAGGGTGGAAAAATGTTTGGGATTTGTATATGGAACATTAAAGAATTATATAAATATTGTTGTTTTATTATTTGTGCAGTAAAGTTTTTGTATATCGATGTACACATTATTATTACATTACCCTTCAAATAAACAAAATGTAAATATTACAATTAGATATCTTGTTGTATATAAATAATAATAATAATATTTCGTTTGTTCTTGCACTTTATTTAAAAACATAATTAAAATATTTGAAATACCCGTATTAATTTATTTTTTCAATTAACTAGGCACTTTTTATTTGTTTATATGAATAACATACTTTTACATGCGTTTTATTTGTATTTTTTATTTTGTCTTTTCCTTTTAGATTTAGTATGTTACAGTGAGTTGAAATAGGTGCTATAGTTTGTTTTGTTGTGTGAATATTAAATCCCATCAAAAACATAAATGTAAAAATGAGAGCCAAGTCAAATATTATCGATTATCGAAACAGAACTTGTTATATATTCACGTGATGACCTTAAAATCCACATTAAGACCGGCTGTCATAAGTTTTGATTGCTGGTTCTAAAATCATTTTTTTTATTACAGTTATTACAGGAACTAAGTATACAAGTGTTCCTAATAGACCCAATAAAATGAAAAATTGTAATAAAATTATAAAAAATTACCAGTTTTAGATTTTTTCCTTTATATAGGTCAGTCAGTGATAAAAATGACGATTTTTAGACGTTAATATCTAAATAACCGTTTGAGATGCGGTTATGAAATTTGAAACACATATTTTTTGAGTTATGAGGAGGTCAAAAGTGGCTCCAAATGGTGCTGCTCGCCAGTTCTGTTACTAGAACTTGGCTGACACGCAACCGCGTGTCTAGATATCCAAGTGTAGGTTAGACATGACAGTATCCAGGAATCCAGTCTCTTTTTCTTCAATTTTAAAAGAAGATTCAATTCAAATATTTACTTATTGCTCCAAATTCTTTACCAAGTATCATCTATTTGTGTTTAGTTTGTCATGGTGTCTGGTTGTAGTAAACTATATCTGTTTACGCATTATTTATGTATATACATGTATGTATTCTAGTAAGATGTTGACTTTAATGGGTATTGATTGGTAGCTGTAGCTTTATATAAATTTGCAATGCATCTGAAACAGAATTATAATAAATGGATATGTTAATTTTAAAGGAACTAATTCCCTTGATATAAAAATCAGATATTATATGTTAAAGAAAAATCAGTGTAAAATTGTAAACTTCAGATGAAATCATTTAAAGATTAATAAAGGTTTTGTTAACTTTCTTTAACTCATTAGATCTTCATTGACAATGAAATATTATGCTTTATGATTACAAGTAAAATTTACTCACTTATGTATAAAACTGATGAAAAATTGTCTTTCCGAGTGATAAAATCATGCCAAGGTAGCTTTATTTGGCCCTCTGTCACGTTTTGAATAGATCACATAGATTTACAGTATTCACTAGAACCTTCCCCCACATTGTATCAACTTTTAATTTTACGTATTAAATAATACAGTTCTCACTGAAAATTAGTTCATATTACCTAAAATCTCAGAAAGTGGCACTAGTATAGACATAATTCGAGTTTCTGAATACCAAATAGAGTTTTAATTACAAATTCCACCTAGCAGGTATTGTTGTTTGGCGGTAGAATATCTGATGAGTCGAAGAGTGATAATTGGGAAATTAAATGCTAACACTCACTAAATCTTATAAATCAAAGTCTCTCGTCGAATTTATTAGTCTGTCTGTCTGTTATTAAAATAAAAAATCTGATGCAGTAAGAACCTAATAATAATAAATAATATAAATGTGATGTACCTATCCGATACTGATACGACGTTGTCATATTAATATTTCTCTTATCAGACAAGATACTATTGTCATCAATAGTGTTAGTAACGTAGTAACTACATTACGATAATTAAACCACAATTCTGTTTTGAATATTAAATGTTGTTACGCAATACTTGGTTATATGTTTGAAGACGAAACTAATTTTGTATTGAAACAAACAGATTTCACAGAATTGCGTTTTTAAATATGTATTTAGTTTCGACGATTGAAAAATAGTTCATTTATTATTCTCACTCGTAAAACGGCTTATACGTTTGAAGTGAGGACATGAAATGGTAGAAACTCACCAGCGCCGATTGCGATACACACTGCAAATTAGTGGTAAAGAACTGATGACTATTTATGATCATTTGTGATTTATGATATCGTCCGTTTACATCCATAATTTTTAACAAGTGTTTGAAAACGGGTTAATTTCCGGATTTATCAAAATGTAGTATTACCGATTTTTGAAAGTGGTAATAAAAGCATTAGCATAAGCAGCCCGTAAATGTCCCACTGCTGGCCTCCTCTCCCTTTGAGGAGAAGGTTTGGAGCATATTCCACCACGCTGCTCCAATGCGAGTTGGCGGAATACACATGTGGCAGAATTTCGTTGAAATTAGACACATGCAGGTTTCCTCACGATGTTTTCCTTCACCGCCGAGCACGAGATGAATTATAAACACAAATTAAGCACATGAAATTTCAGTGGTGCCTGCCTGGGTTTGAACCCCAAAATCATCGGTTAAGATGCACGCGTTCTAGCCACTGGGCCATCTCGGGTCGGCTGGTAATAAAAGTGATTCATGTAATTATATTTATACTATATTCATATTTGCCCTACTTCTATACTTCCGTCGTTGAGTAAAATATTTGAAAAAAATATGATTAATCAACTGGTTCAATTTGGTTTAAACAATATTTGTCCTAGTGAACATTTACTCACCATCTGATGCTTGAATGGCATTACTAGGGTAAATTGTGGGTTCCTATTTTATTTTAAAAGTTTTTGTGATAATGTATTGTTTGCTGATTGATTTTAAAGTTCACACAAAAAAGGTCTGATGACGATATAAACAATGAATTATCACTATCACATAAAAAGTAGTTCTAAATGCAAAAAGACAAAATGCGAATAGTTTACATCACCTAATTTAAATTTAAAGCTAACTAAAACAATGGTGATCTTAATGTAACTACAGTATTATTAGGAATCACTTTTGATTCTCATCTTCATTTGAATACTCATTTATCGCTCCTAAAGTAAGACAACTAAGTAA
The DNA here is from genome assembly GCF_905147765.1 of Vanessa atalanta. Lineage (NCBI taxonomy): Eukaryota > Metazoa > Arthropoda > Insecta > Lepidoptera > Nymphalidae > Vanessa > Vanessa atalanta. The sequence goes on along the minus strand of NC_061892.1, from coordinate 4,639,856 downwards.
TGTTGATGCTGTTCGATTGATATACTATGATTACTTTCATAGTATTACGTCTTATGACATTTTATTTCAATATTATATATAATCACAATAATAAAGATTTTTTTGAAATAATCAGTGACAATCTTTGTATAGTCATGAGGAGGAAAGTTAAATTAATAGAACCATCGTTTACCAACCTAGTTTTCGACTTTGCAAAATTAATACATGCTTTCTGGGACATGGTATTAGTTTCCCTTTTTTGACGCATCAGATATCTTTAGAAATATACCAGGATCGAAAATACCGGGTTATGTGGGATTCCTATCCACTAAAACCACTGCAATGGCCGTCTTCGGCACAAATTGGAGAGGCTGCGAGATCGTCTAATAAAGCTTTATAAAGCATCCGGGAGGGGTTGTTGGTTCAGTAGAATTTTCCTCAGGGGGCGACATTAATCTAGACCCCACCCGCACTGCTCGCTACTGCGTTAAACAGAACAAGGCCATCCCAGCTGCCATCCACCTCATGATCGTCTGAAATAGGAAATGCGAGGCCCTCTCCTCACGCGTCCTCGGCCACGTCCTTTCTTTTAAGCCCCGAACGTCGGCTGTGGGAGGGCCAAGACGACGCCTTCGTTATCTTCGCCGACAAGCATCGGCCCTTTCCCGTTTCCGATCTTTTATGAGTCTTGAATTAAAAATATTTTTATTTTGATATCTATTCCATATCATTCGCCCTCCAGGACAAATTAAAAGTAAATGAACGTTTCGAAAATTGAAGTACTTCGATTAACAAATACCAAATACCAATATTTCTGTGTATATATGCCATCATTAATGGTGATAGGCTGAATGTTTTAGAACTTGATGTAAAACCTGCAAAAAAAGTGCAGAGTACACATTTAAAAAGGCGTAAACAAAAATACTTACATCGATTTTTTAAATATATAATATTAAGCTGTGTTTTGCATAACAGTTGAGTCATTGTTGGTGAAAAATTTTTACAACTTTTCAAATCGACTCAAACTTGAAAAATATTTCCTTTTTGCAGTCGTATTCTACTTCAGACGGAAATAGTAAAAGAAGTTCAGCGAGTTAAAAATATTAGTATGATTCCAATTGGCGTTTGTGACACTATAAAAAACTTCACTTTAGCACAATTCAAATCCTAAAAACCGAAGCCGATGCCAAAGCTGCTCTTGACTCTAAACGGCGGGTTCAAAGGTATATTTTATGATTTCCAAGTCCTTTAACTCTAACCGGCTCGTTATCTTCAAATATAAACTTCACTATCTACGTCCGTACCGTTTTTACATCCACTGTGGATCCCTAAAAGAAGATAAAAATCAGTGATAGTTATAACGCAGTCGTAAATCAGAGAGCCAATATTTTGTCGAAATCACTAAGGTTAGGGGTGTGAAAATAATTTTGTTATAATAAAATAAATATAAAAGTATGCTACTATAATTTGATCATTATTAACATATGTATTAGTGGTTCAAAAGTTACTTTAAATTAAAGTAGAGGACATTTCTACTAATAAATTGTCTCACTTTGACGCAATCGAATCGAAACAAACTCGGTGTTGCTTAGATGTAACATTGCTTATGTTTGGTCTAACATAAGCAGTTTACCAATTCCACTAACACAATATCGTGCAACAACCCGAAGCTAATTTTCACCTTATTAATATATCAAGATAAGCAAAAATTATGTTGGAAAAACCTCACATAAGCCTAGTACAGATGATATATACGGTATTGATTATATATTGTAAGCTAACGTGAAGGTTAAAATAATATTAGAAGTTTTTCGAATGACAACCCTGGCGTTTCGGACGTGAAGCGAAAACCGATGTCCTATTACCAACCGCGGGTGTGCGTATTTTGAATATACGAACTCCACCGATTCATATGAAATATTAAATTTTCACGAGTAAATTCGATCAAGCAATCTTCTGTACTTTCTATAGCTAATTCAATGTATACAAAAATGATTCAACATAAAATTAAAACTAAGCGTAAATCTTCGTTGGTTCCTTATTCGCATTCTTCGAAAAGAAGATATTATTTTTTCTTATGTACTTGGTAACAAAATTACAGATACAAATAAAAATTTTCGATGCGCGGCCTTTTAAGACCTGATCGTCAGACGTAAGGCATAAAAATGTTCAAGCTCGCTTCATACCAAATTCTATCGAATTCAGTACAGTGGTTTGGTAGTAAAAGAGCATTTATAATATTAGTATAGATACATAATGTAATATATTCCAGTACACGATATTTAATAGCACATTTCGTATCAATAATTTGAAGTTGAAAACAATTTTATAGAATGTTTTAATAAATATCGATAGCAATTATCATTGCTATAGAATTACGCTATCGGTAAATTACTCCAATATATATATGCTATTTAAAAACGGTACGATAATTTAAGATTATAAGTATGTATAATTAAATATGATATACAATGTTCTAATTGATAACAAGTATAAATCCAACTGCAAGACATTATCATATTGGCAGTATAATATGCAGGGTTATTGGTAGGGGTGACTATTTGATGATAATTTAAATGTCCATATGCAAAAATGGTTAACTTTTGCATTATGCATATGGGGGATAAAATTACCAAATCAAATAGTAAATCCTATCACCTCCTAACGGGAATACGTCGAATTACCAATAACCCTGTATAACAAACATTTCTATTATTGAATAGAAGAACATGCTAATCACAATTATCCTCTAATTGTCCTGTCTAATACTAAACGCGATAGATAAGTTGTCTGTATCTAGATGAATAGAAAAGGAAGTCGCTACCTCAAAATCCGGGCTCTTACTCTTGAAGACACTTTCTCCCTCCTTCCCTCTCCCTTGGTCTTCACTTGACATACTTTGCCTAATCATTTGGCTGATAAAATTTTTAGATTTTTCCGTCGAAAGATTCTTATCAACAGCCTAGAGTCTGCATTTTGAAAGCGTATACACTCCCGGGCCTCAGAATAGACGTAAAGGTTCTACACATGTTTCCAGTCGTGTCAAATTTGCCGTCCTATCAGGTTTTTGCGCAGACACGTCATGTTCAATGTAATATGTTCTGAGTAGTTTGCCTGGCTGGTCTCCATAAGTATCCCCTTGATTTACTACCTCAGATTTGAATCTAGGAATTAAATTTTATATTTTAATATGAGTACTCGCATGAAGCAATTTAGTATCGTGATTTCTTCTTGGTTGCTTTACAAATACCGTTATTTTAGATTGAAATATTTACTTTGATAGGGCTCACTCATTATGTATTTAACCGCCAAAACAATTTTTAAGATAATAGCTCGTTAGATTAGTTCAACACAGATTGTCTACAATTTTAAAATTATTTTTTTATTGAATTGGAAACAAGTGAGACAGGTTCTTTTCACATATCAAAACTTATTTGGACAATATCCAAGTAGTTGCGGATTCGCTAGAGGATAGTAACATCCTATTGCTTTCTATTGAATGGTCTCTCTCGATGCATGCGGTGGACGTGACCTGTCTACGTTTATGCTATCCTGGTACTTGTGGAGCATTGCTTACGACATATTACAACAGCATATTTGAAACAAATGTATCAAATTTCTTACCAAGTTAAGTAAGAACTAATGTTACTCGACGTATTACTATAAATAAAGCTGATGAACATAAATGTCAAAAAAATTAAATAAGTAATTATAGCAGGTTCATTTTATTCTAGACAAATATGGAAACCCACCTTTTGGTTTATCCAGTGACTTGTCTTGGATATATTTGTAAAACAAATAGAACTTGAAATACAAAAGTTACTTCGTCGTCATTTAAAATTTGATTTATATTTATCGAAACCTCTGTACGACCTGCCTTAGTATTTTCATATGTATGCGATGGGCCTGTTATCGAATTCAGCTCCTTAAATGGATTTTTTATAGCATACTAAATGGTCGTAGTAGGGGTCTCTGATGCTTTTGTTTAAATATATGTATGTATAACATAAGTATTGATAACATTAAGTGCTTAAATATATATACAAATATGAATTAAAAATAGTTACGGTATAAATCTTAACCGCGTGGAATGGTGGCAAGAATGCTAGCAGCATTTCCCCGCTGAATTGCAATTCCGATCCTAATAAATATTAATAATAAAGAAAAGAAAACCTAAAGTATGAATATAAAATATTTATTAAGTGATATTGAAATAAAGCAAAAACTTATTTACAGCTTCACATTCATGGAAAAGATTACTAAACTGTGTATTAATTATTAACAAAAACGTACTTCAAACCAACATCTACAAACGGAAAATGAATCATGTTATTTTTACATTCCATTTGGGATTTCAATCAGCTGTTCCACAGAATGTTTCGTATTTTCGATGTTTGTAACAGAACGAGTTACCGGAGGTATTATGATATAAGTTTATAAATAATGCATTCTGACATTTAACAATTGGATAGTTCTGAATCAATTTTATTGGCCATTAAATTGAATACACTTTTAGTATATAAAGTCGTATCTTGATTCTTCTAAAAATTTCGTCATATATATTAGGTTTGATACAAACTTTAAGCCATCGATGTTTGTGACCGGAGATGTTGAAGATATGTTGTTGTATGTTGATGTTGTATGGAATTGAGACAGTGGTGAGCTTCCCAGACGATCAAAGATGTTAAGATTTAAAAATGACATATTAATGACATTAAGAATTAATGCGTTACTTCTCTAACCATGACATCCAACCAAAAAATATTTATCACCTAAGAAGGTACACAATCATCGGATGAAGTATTATCCGCTGGAGTGACTATGTACTTGTGTATCAATATTGAGTGGGCAATGATTTAATGTTGAACATTACGTTAAATACAAAAATCACATAATAAATTATAATAAAAATGTAATCAACTATAAAAGGTATTTATTGTTAATCGTATCTACTATTCGAACTTTTATTTTAATGTGTATTTGATTTGGTATGGTAATGCGAGCGCAGAAAGAAGACAAACATAACTACAAGAGTGATGAGCATGAACGTAGATGTAGGGACGGGAAGAGGACGACTTAAGAAGGAGTGGATAGAGTGTTTCAGGAGGGATATGAGATAGAATGAAGTCAACGATCAGATGACGAATAATAGAGAAGAAGGGAAAGAAAAGACATACTGCGCCGACTCCATGGAGGAATGTGTGGTGTTACGCGAATGGATACAAGGATTGAGTACATACGAGGAACTTTGAAAGTGGCACCGGCCCTAAGTGAAACCTGCATGCGGTATGGGCATGTTATGCGGAGGAATGAGGACCATGTTGTGAGAAAGTTCTTAAGCATGGACGGATGGATGGGTATAGAGGAAGGGGATGACCAAAAAAACGATTGATGGATTGTGTGAAAGACTATAGGCTGGAAAGAATGTTACTTGTGAGATGACGTCAAACAGAGAAGTATGGAGGAGGAAGACCGCCGCCGACACCAAATAAAATTGAATTAAGGTAGGATGAGGATGATGTTATTGTTTACAGTTATAGTAAAAATATTATAAAGCTACGTAGTCGTATGAATGAACCTGTAGATGCTTGCACATATACAGCGAATATAAAGTGAACTGCCTATATTGGACTAACCGTATTAATGTCGTTTCTATTAACTGATGTAATAATTACTTTTGTCAGTCTTTGTAGTAGCGATATATTTTATACTATATTTAAGTAAAATTCTTCTTGCTCTTAAAGGATAAGGATGATTATTAATTATTTTTTATATTGTTTTATGTTATAATCTTTGAAATAATTAAACAGTAATCAAGTCAAATAAAAAAAAAACATAGTTAAAAGTTGAAAATTCCTCTGAGTGATTTACGAGTATGACTTTATATAATTAAACAAAAGGCAAATGTGGCGCACGGCATATAAAAAGCTAGCTACAAAAACGAATACGAAAGAAGAATACTAGATTATTAATTATTATCGACTTATTAACTAAAAGACGCATCGTTTCGCATTATCGGACATTTCCTTTGTTGTTCAGTTCAGTTTGTAGAAGCCAGGCTAGCAAAAGAAATAAGTTTCGTAGAAATAATACTTTTAATATTGGAACTGCTCCAAGTAATTAAAAAATCAAGAATAGATCGCATCAGACCACCTTCACTCATAGGGAACTTTGATAACTGAGAACCTTATTCTCACAAGCCGTTCTGCGTTGCTTGATAGTTTAGTCCGATCCCTACAAAACAGTAATTATTGAGCGTGATCCCGTTTTAAATACACAATAAATATAAACATAGTCCTGTTAGTTAAATATTATTTTTTAAATTAAAAGTTTATTATCTGTTTATTAAACAAAACTGAAATATAAATAAAGACATTTTATACATAACAGTTATTTTTGGGCAAAATATATTCGTAATTGTATAATCATGTATAATCAACGCTATTTGTATAAAGAAACATTATCATAAATTTTTATCGAGAGTATAATATTGAACTACGAAATGATAGGTGTCAATTGATAGCAATGTTTATTCTTTGTTAGGTCAAGGTGATTTTGACTATTCAATAGTCAAAATCAAGACATGTTAAAAAACTTGGCTTCGAAATGATGTTTTGTTTGATAAAATTGGTAAAAAATACATACGTAATACCGGAACGTTTTAATAAAACATTATAAATAATTTTTAATATAAATTGTTGATTAAATATTTCCTCATAATTATCACGTTATCATCATATCTTAATTATAAATGACACCACCAGACATCGTTAATGTCATCAGATTGTGAAAACGATAGGTATCTTTTTTATCACAATTTTATTTTTATTCTTTGATTAAGTTAACTATGTCTGAATACAAACTTCATGTATAAAAATGTAAAGTATTTTAATGACATTTTGAGATTTGATAGACAAAATAGACTTTAATCAACATATAATGCGTCTGTCTGATCTTCTGCAAAGCCAATATGCCTACGCATCGAGGATTAATATGAAATTTAGAAAATACTATTTTGTTTTAATAAAAAAAGCTGTTATATAACGAAACGCAATAATTATCTATAAATATATGTATGTGTACCATATAGGAATTATAACCTGACGTAACTGGGTTTTTTAGGATTCCGTAGCCAAATGGCAAAAAACGGAAGATTCGTCATATCTGTCTATCTGTCCGTTCGTATGACACAGCAACTTTTTCCGAAACTATAAGAACTATACTGTTGAAACTTAGTAAGTAGATGTATTCTGTAAACCGTATTAAGATTTTCACACAAAAATGAAAAAAAAAACCATAAATTTTAGGGGTTCCCCATACTTAGAACTGAAACTCAAAATTTTATATTTATGAAACCCATACGTGTGGGATGTCTATGGATAGGTCTTCAATGATATTGAGGTTTCTAGTATCATTTTTTTCTTAACTGAATAGTTTGCGCAAAAGACACTTCCAAAGTAGTAAAATGTGCACGCCCCCCCCCCCTCTAACTTCTAAAATAAGAGAATGATAAAACTAAAAAAATATATATGATGTACATTACCATGCAAACTTCCACCTAAAATTAGTTTGAACGAGATCTAGTAAGAAGTTTTTTTTAATACGTCATAAATCTTAAACCGCAATTTACCTTTCATTCAAAAGTTACAACGAACTACAAGAACTTTTATATTATGTGCTGTGCTGAACCCTTCATTAGCTAATCCGACTCGCACTTGGTCGCTTTTTTATTTCTGTAAAATTTGTCTAATATTTGTATTAAATTATTTTGTGCCGTTCGCAGAGCAAGACACTACTATGAAGTGTAAATTGTGTAATTGGCTCATATCTAAAGTGATTCGAACTCTACGACCCTAATCTTTACATACATACAGTATCATTAGGTATTTTATTGTCATTCGAACTTAATGTTTTTTATTACTGCTGTTGTTGACTGGCCAGTAAAAATTGAGTTTAAGATTAATATCAGTAACCCTGTAAAAATTCTTATTCATTTTTACAAAATTCAAATTTTCAAATTCTAATATTGATTGTCGAAATTCTACCACCTGTATGGAAATAATCACTTCAGACCTAAGCAGAACTGGCGAATTATACGAAAATATCAATAAAGTAATATCGTTTTACATACAGAAGTTCCTTACAACTTTCAGTATATAAATTTGAGATAAATAATTTTATGATAAAAAATTTATCGCAAAACCAAGAGTCGAATAAGAAATAAAACTTCACGAAGAGATAAAATATTATATTTCACTTTTCTCTCGAGTCAGTGTACAAAATGTTTAATATTATAATTATTTTGGTGTATGTTTTTCATGAAAGTGAATCGGCGAAAATATTAGGCGTTTTTCCAACGCCTTCTATAAGCCATCAAGTTGTGTTTCGTCCAGTCATGTTAGAACTAGCTAAGCGTGGACATGTAGTCACAGTTATAACACCAGATCCAGCATATCCAAAAGGTCAAGCACCTGAAAATATAACAGAAATTGATTTGCATGATATTTCCTACGAGCACTGGAAAATTTTAACAGAAAGCGACCATGACAAAGATCCAGTTGAATTTTTACGTTTCGTTAATGATTTGATCTTAGAATTGTTTGTTAAGCAATTAAAATCTAGTGAAATTCAAAAATTTCTCCATGATAATAGAAAATTTGATTTGTTATTTATCGAGTCTTGTATACGACCAGCCTTTGTATTTTCATATATTTACGATGCACCAATTATTGAATTCAGTTCGTTTACTGGTGTTTTTTCCTCTTATGAAGCGATAGGAGCAGCTGCACATCCTCTTATTTATCCAAATGCAATGCACAGAAGAATTTATAACTTAACTCTATGGGAGAAGATCACTGAGTTATATACTCATTACGCAAGCGCAAACATTTTTGAGAAACATGAAGAAGTGGAAAATAAAATATTGAAGTCGATTCTTGGTTCAGACATGCCGGATTTACGCGATTTGAGACAAAAAGTTCGGATGATGTTCCTAAATGTTCATCCTATATGGGATTTCAATCGGCCAGTTCCACCGAATGTATTGTATCTAGGAGGTTTGCATCAAAAACCTCAACTTAAGCTACCTGAGGTACGTACCAAATATATTTCATAAATAAAATATCACAAATACATAGGAGCCTAGATGATTCAACGATGAAGAAGACCATGATTTCAGATATTATTAAAGTTTATTATGTGTATGTTAAATTATGAGAGTCAAAATAAGCCCGCGGATAGAATATGTCAACACACCTGACATATCACGCTTGCTTTGAGTTGAAATTTACAAGGAACACGGTTAAGGCTGTACATTTATATAAATTTCGAATAATATTTAAAATTATATTTTTTCAGGATCTAAATTCTTATCTAGATTCTTCTAAGCATGGAGTTATATATATGAGCTTTGGTACGAATGTGAAGCCTTCGATATTCCCCTCCGAGAAATTAAAGATATTTGCTAATGTGTTTTCTAAACTTCCTTATGATATTTTATTGAAATGGGACAAAGATGAGTTTCCAGGACTTTCAAAGAATGTTAAGATTTTGAAATGGCTGCCACAATCTGATTTATTAAGTAAGTCCTCGTGTCAAAATGATATCAATTTAAATGTATGCTATTGTTTTATTATTCCTATAATAATTATGTACTTTTCCAACTAGGACATCCTAAAGTCAAGCTATTTATAACACAAGGTGGCTTACAATCAACGGACGAGGCAATAACTGCTGGAGTACCTCTTGTTGGTATACCAATATTTGGTGACCAATGGCTTAATGTGGAACAATACGTTAAATTTAATATTGGAAAGTGTGTTTTATTTGAAACACTGACAGAGGAACAGCTACTAGATGCTATTAATACTATAATCAACGATGCAAGGTAAATATACTTTTTTACAAATCAATCGATTGTATTAAATAAAGATCTAATTTAAAATGCAAAGAATAGACCTTATTATTAATTTATTTAACAAATTCTAGTCTAGAAATAATATGTCGAATGAGTTAGTCGAATGAAGATTGCTTTAAACTCGTTTCAGTTATTTTTATTATTTATTTCTTTTGACTTTAGCTATCGTCAAAACATTGTCAAGCTTCGCAACTTTTTGAATGATCAGCCGCAGTCATCACTCGAGCGCGCAGTGTGGTGGACGGAACATGTCCTACGGCACGCGGAAGTCACGTATCGGCGCACGCCTGCAGCGAACATACACTGGTCTGAATATTATGAACTAGAAATAGTGTTGTTGCTACTAAGTGCTTTAATAATATTTTTGTCAGTCATAGCACTAGCGATATATCTAATTGTTGCGAAACTGAAACATAACAAGCGCTTAAAGGTTAAGAAAAATTAATTAGTAAGCTTATGTAGTCCGTCTGTTACTAAATAATTAAAACGTAATAATATTCTGCAAAAAACAGAAAATTGAAGCTGAATTATGTACAACGATGATTAATAATTTAATATATTTGAAGGAATAAAACGGGTTTGAAATATTTCTTTGTAAAGATAATTATTTCAATTTAGTATACTAATAAGAATTATAGTCTTAAGAACGTCATTAACTATGTTTACTGTCTATGTACAGCTATCATCATTTCCTTGAAAAAATTGTTTAATAAATGGTGATAATAATAATATATTTTATAATTATAATATCACGTTAAAAACTGCTAAGACGAATTGAAGACGCTCAAAAGGTTTTTTTTTATATAAATTGTAATTAAGTTAGTCTAAATACGTTTATTAAATTCGTCTTTTAATAAAATGAACGATGTCGTTTTATCAATTTTTTTTAATAAAGTTTATTTACTCTCCTTTTATTGTAATTTCCCGACAAATTACTTAAAAATAAATATATGTATATCTCCATATTTTGTAACTGAGTCGAAAGAAACCGGTTATCATTTTTAGGATCACGGCTAGCTTATGTGTATTATGGCGATCTCTCTTGGGAGCTCGTGAACGATCAACCTAACGTTCTCCCCCAGCGCCCGGTTAGACTTGGAAGTCTAATGTACTATAATATAAAGTAAACTATTGTATTTTTTTTATAATTTAACTTTAAATATATTTTTCAATCCAAAAAGTGTATGTGTTTAAATAAATAACATATTTATTGGATTTTAAAAGAAATAAAATAAGGTTTGAAATAAGCGTCACCTAATCTAGTTTTAAGTTTTTGATTACAGTAAATTTAGTTGTGACTTCTTGGTTGCGTCTATGTATTTGAATCAAAACAGTTCTCATCCTCAAAACAGTTTAATTGATAATCAAAATTTATTAAATCGGGTTCTGACTTAAGGGGGTAAATATATGTTTAAAGTTGAAGTTGACCATAAAATAAAATATAAAAAGATGCAGTGACAAAATCTTCTGTAATGTATTCTTAATTTAAAATAAATTAATATTTATAGAATTTATTTCCACCGAAAGAACAAAATCGAAACATACTTTATCTAAGGAGGTTCTAAGCATAAGCACTTTTGAAACGTGATTTTGAAATTTACTCATTAAAAATGTTGTTCGTTTATTCACCAATAATAATATTAAAAAAGCGAAAGTACGCAGTACTGCAGCATGCTGCATTTACGTGGTTTGTGCAAGGAGTGTTGGGCGTGAAATCATCTTTACCCCCTGGGGAGAGCTCCATAGAGCCATGGATGGATTTCCTTATTACCTTAGTATCCTCTTGGATCCTTGCCAAAAACGTCTATCGCAACTTTAGGGGATGAGAATTCCACGTAACCCAGAGCCCGGATACCTTTCTAAAGGTTTCCACTGTGTAAGCTTGTTGTGTAAAAGCTTGCTTGGTCTACTCAGCTAATCAGAGATATTAAGACAGATCTCTATGGTGGAACCTTTGCCTAGACCTGCACTTTCTTCGGTAGCTATTAGACCAAAAATACAGTCAACCAGGGCCTGTTTGAATCAGAGCTATATTTAGTTTTGAAACCAAATTATTATTCTCATTATTTTATATGTTGATAAAGAAGCCTAACTAAGACAAAAATGTTTTGTTTATCTGTCCGATTAAATGTTTTATCTATTACTAGCAATCCGCTCCGGCTTCGCACGGGTACAATTTACAAATAAAACTATATAGAACTGAATAAAAATATAGAACTGAAACTCAATTTTTTTTATTTATGAAACCCATAAGTGTGGGTCTATGGATAGGTCTTCAATGATATAAAGGTTTCTAGTATCATTTTTTTCTTAACTGAATAGTTTGCGCAAGAGACACTTCCAAAGTGGTAAAATGTGTTCTTCCCCCCTCTAACTTCTAAATTGAGAGAATGATAAAACTAAAAAATATATATTATGTACATTATCATTCAAACTTCCACCTAAAATTGATTTGAAGAAGATCTAGTAAGTAGTTTTTTTTTAATACGTTATAAATCGTAAACCACAATTTACCTTTCATTCAAAAGTTACAACGAGCTACAAGAACTTTTATATTATGTGCTGTGCTAAACCCTTCATGAGCTAATCCGACTCGCACTTGGTCGCTTTTTTATTTCCTGTAAATATTGTCTAATATTTGTTTTAAATTATTTTGTGCTCATATCTAAAGTGATTCGAACTCTACGACCCTAATCTTTACATACATACAGTATCATTAGGTATTTTATAGTCATTCGAACTTAATGTTTTTTATTACTGCTGTTGTTGACTGGCCAGTAAAAATTGAGTTTAAGATTAATATCAGTAACCCTGTAAAAATTCTTATTCATTTTTACAAAATTCAAATTTTCAAATTCTAATATTGATTGTCGAAATTCTACCACCTGTATGGAAAGAATCACATCAGACCTAAGCAGAACTGGCGAATTATACGAAAATATCAATGAAGTAATATCGTTTTACATACAGAAGTTCCTTACAACTTTCAGTATATAAATTTGAGATAAATAATTTTATGATAAAAATTTTATCGCAAAACCAAGAGTCGAATAAGAAATAAAACTTCAAGAAGAGATAAAATATTATATTTCACTTTTCTCTCAGTCAGTCAGAGTCAGTGGACAAAATGTTTAATATTATAATTATTTTGGTGTACGTTTTTCATGAAAGTGAATCGGCGAAAATATTAGGCGTTTTTCCAACGCCTTCTATAAGCCATCAAGTTGTGTTTCGTCCAGTCATGTTAGAACTAGCTAAGCGTGGACATGAAGTCACAGTTATAACACCAGATCCAGCATATCCAAAAGGTCAAGCACCTGAAAATATAACAGAAATTGATTTGCATGATATATCCTACGAGCACTGGAAAATTTTAACAGAAAGAGACCACGACAAAGATCCAGTTGAATTTGTACGTTTCGTTAATGATTTTGTCTTAGAATTGTTTGTTAAGCAATTAAAATCTAGTGAAATTCAAAAATTTCTCCATGATAATAGAAAATTTGATTTGTTATTTATCGAGTCTTGTATACGACCAGCCTTTGTATTTTCATATATTTACGATGCACCAGTTATTGAATTCAGTTCGTTTACTGGTGTTTTTTCCTCTTATGAAGCGATAGGAGCAGCTGCACATCCTCTTATTTATCCAAATGCAATGCACAGAAGAATTTATAATTTAACTTTATGGGAGAAGATCACTGAGTTATATACTCATTACGCAAGCGCAAACATTTTTGAGAAACATGAAGAAGTGGAAAATAAAATATTGAAGTCGATTCTTGGTTCAGACATGCCGGATTTACGCGATTTGAGACAAAAAGTTCGGATGATGTTCCTAAATGTTCATCCTATATGGGATTTCAATCGGCCAGTTCCACCGAATGTATTGTATCTAGGAGGCTTGCATCAAAAACCTCAACTTAAGCTACCTGAGGTACGTACCAAATATATTTCATAAATAAAATATCACAAATACATAGGAGCCTAGATGATTCAACGATGAAGAAGACCATGATTTCAGATTATTAAAGTTTATTATGTTTATGTTAAATTATGAGAGTCAAAATAAGCCCGCGGATAGAATATGTCAAGACATCTGACTTATCACGCTTGCTTTGAGTTTAAATTTACAAGGAACACGGTTAAGGCTGTATATTTATAAAAAATCCTAATAATATTCAAAATAATATTTTTTTAGGATCTAAATTCTTATCTAGATTCTTCTAAGCATGGAGTTATATATATGAGCTTTGGTACGAATGTGAAGCCTTCGATATTCCCCCCCGAGAAATTAAAGATATTTGCTAATGTGTTTTCTAAACTTCCTTGTGATATTTTATTGAAATGGGACAAAGATGAGTTTCCAGTACTTTCAAAGAATGTCAAGATTTCGAAATGGCTGCCACAATCTGATTTATTAAGTAAGTTCTCGTGTCAAAATTATATTAATTTAAATGTATGCTATTGTTTTATTATTCTTATAATAATTATGTACTTTTCCAACTAGGACATCCTAAAGTCAAGCTATTTATTACACAAGGTGGCTTACAATCAACGGATGAGGCAATAACTGCTGGAGTACCTCTTGTTGGTATACCAATACTTGGTGACCAATGGCTTAATGTTGAACAATACGTTAAATTCAATATTGGAAAATGTGTTTTATTTGAAACACTGACAGAGGAACAGCTACTAGATGCTATTCATACTGTTATCAACGATGCAAGGTAAATATTATACTTTTTTACAAATCAAACGATTGTATTAAATAAAGATCTAATTTAAAATGCAAAGAATAGACCTTATTATTAATTTATTTAACAAATTCTAGTCTAGAAATAATATGTCGAATGAGTTAGTCGAATGAAGATTGCTTTAAACTCGTTTCAGTTATTTTTATTATTTATTTCTTTTGACTTTAGCTATCGTCAAAACATTGTCAAGCTTCGCAACTTTTTGAATGATCAGCCGCAGTCATCACTCGAGCGCGCAGTGTGGTGGACGGAACATGTCCTACGGCACGCGGAAGTCACGTATCGGCGCACGCCTGCAGCGAACATACACTGGTCTGAATATTATGAACTAGAAATAGTGTTGTTGCTACTAAGTGCTTTAATAATATTTTTGTCAGTCATAGTATTAGTGATATATCTAATTGTTGCGAAACTGAAACATAACAAGCGCTTAAAGGTTAAGAAAAATTAATTAGTAAGCTTATGTAGTCCGTCTGTTACTAAATAATTAAAACGTAATAATATTCTGCAAAAAACAGAAAATTGAAGCTGAATTATGTACAACGATGATTAATAATTTAATATATTTGAAGGAATAAAACGGGTTTGAAATATTTCTTTGTAAAGATAATTATTTCTTTTTAGTATACTAATAAGAATTATAGTCTTAAAAACGTCATTAACTATGTTTACTGTCTATATACAGCTATCTTCATTTCCTTGAAAAATTTTTGTAATAAATGGTGATAATAATAATATATTTTATAATTATAATATCACGTTAAAAACTGCTAAGACGAATTGAAGACGCTCAAAAGGTTTTTTTTTATATAAATTGTAATTAAGTTAGTCTAAATACGTTTATTAAATTCGTCTTTTAATAAAATGAACGATGTCGTTTTATCATTTTTTTTTAATAAAGTTTATTTACTCTCCTTTTATTGTAATTTCCCGACAAATTACTTAAAAATAAATATATGTATATCTCCATATTTTGTAACTCAGTCGAAAGAAACCGGTTATCATTTTTAGGATCACGGCTAGCTCATGTGTATTATGGCGATCTCTCTTGGGAGCTCGTGAACGATCAACCTAACGTTCTCCCCCAGCGCCCGGTTAGACTTGGAAGTCTAATGTACTATAATATAAAGTAAACTATTGTATTTTTTTTATAATTTAACTTTAAATATATTTTTCAATCCAAAAAGTGTATGTGTTTAAATAAATAACATATTTATTGGATTTTAAAAGAAATAAAATAAGGTTTGAAATAAGCGTCACCTAATCTAGTTTTAAGTTTTTGATTACAGTAAATTTAGTTGTGACTTCTTGGTTGCGTCTATGTATTTGAATCAAAACAGTTCTCATCCTCAAAACAGTTTAATTGATAATCAAAATTTATTAAATCGGGTTCTGACTTAAGGGGGTAAATATATGTTTAAAGTTGAAGTTGACCATAAAATAAAATATAAAAAGATGCAGTGACGAAATCTTCTGTAATGTATTCTTAATTTAAAATAAATTAATATTTATAGAATTTATTTCCACCGAAAGAACAAAATCGAAACATACTTTATCTAAGGAGGTTCTAAGCATAAGCACTTTTGAAACGTGATTTTGAAATTTACTCATTAAAAATGTTGTTCGTTTATTCACCAATAATAATATTAAAAAAGCGAAAGTACGCAGTACTGCAGCATGCTGCATTGACGTGGTTCGTGCAAGGAGTTTTAGGCGTGAAATCATCTTTACCCCCTGGGGAGAGCTCCATAGAGCCATGGATGGACTTCCTTATTACCTTAGTATCCTTTTCGATCCTTGCCAAAAACGTCTATCGCAACTTTAGGGGATGAGAATTCCACGTAACCCAGAGCCCGGATACCTTTCTAAAGGTTTCCACTGTGTAAGCTTGTTGTGTAAAAGCTTGCTTGGTCTACTCAGCTAATCAGAGATATTAAGACAGATTTCTATGGTGGAACCTTTGCCTAGACCTGCACTTTCTTAGGTAGCTATTAGACCAAAAATGCAGTCAACCAGGGCCTGTTTGAATTAGACCTATATTTAGTTTTGAAACCAAATTATTATTCTGATTATTTTATATGTTGATAAAAAAGTTTTGTTTATCTGTCCGATTAAATGTTATCTATTACTAGCAATCCGCTCCGGCTTTGCACGGGTACAATTTACAAATAAAAAAATGAAAATTGTTGCTATCAAGACAATTACTTTATTCTGAAATGTTTATTTATTAGGTTAAATAATTATGTCATAAATAATATAAAAATTAATAATATAAAAAGTTAATTTGAACCAAACCGGTTTGAGTATAAATTTTATTAAAAAAATGGCTAAAATTTGGGAAAAAGTTCAAAATATTAGTGTGACCGCCAACCACTTAATTCTTAGCAAACCATTTAATTATATAAAATATTTAGAAATTATATATAAAACCTCATTTATTGTTACTCTTGCTGTTAGTGAAAACCGCATCAGTATGTGTTGAGTAGCTTAGAAGAAAATAGCTGAGATGAAGGTAAGGCAGAAAGCGACTTTGATTTATAAAATTTATTATATTATTATTATTATATAAGCGAGCTATTCGCACCCGCTTCATACGGGCTAAATTAAAGTTTCATCTGATACATTAACTTTATGTAGGAAGTAAGAATAAGATCTTATTGTGCATAAATTTAGATTATAATATATTATAGTTATCATATCAATTTAATGAGACTATTGAACTAATCGAATAAACAATTTCAACGTAATACTTTCGCCATGACGTTCCATTTTCCTTAATAGGTGAAACACTCTTCTCTCCTCAAGCACATATTCCAACACACGTATGAATTTTAATATCTAAGCAAATAAATTACTACTTTCATGATACTCATATGTACTTATTTGATCTACCTATCGTTCGAATAACCTTTCGAAAAATTAGACATAACAATATTTCGATTGAAGACATTCAGTGATTTTTTTCACCTCAAACGTTTCGATGATAATATTATCATTCGTTTTTTTTTATGTACAGAAACAAAGCAAAACATTTTTGTATGATACTAGAATTCGACTCTGATAAATATTATCACAAAACAGGAATAGTTTACAATTTGTACGTAACAAAGACATTATTATACAATAGTCAATATTTAAAACAACATGTCGAAATTTTTTAAAGTGATTGTCAGTTTGATGTATGTGATCGTTGATATTGAAACGGCAAAAATATTAGGAGTGTTTCCAGTTCCATCTATAAGTCATCAAGATGTGTTTCGTCCACTTATGTTAGAATTAGCAAAGAGGGGACACGAAGTTACAATGATAACAACAAATCCAGCATTCGCAAAAGGTCAAACTCCTCAAAATTTTACTGAAATCAATGTGCACGACGTTTCGTACGAACGCTGGCGCGTTTTTTTTGCAGATAAAGGAAATGAGAAGGATCGAAGTCAATTATTCTACTATATTAGCGAATTGCTTTTAGATCTATTTGTTGTACAATTAAAAACTCCAGAAATACAAAATTTAATTCATAGTGATGACAAATTTGATTTAATTTTTGTCGAATCCTGTGTACGACCGGCTTTAATTTTTTCATATATTTATAAGGCACCAGTAATCGAATTCAGCTCCTTAGGTGGTGTACTCTCTGCTTTTGAAACGATAGGAGCAGCCACACATCCACTCATTTATCCTAATGCAATGCATAGAAGAATTTACAACTTGACGTTATGGGAAAAAATTACAGAGTTGTATATTCATTACATGAACGAGCATACTTTTACGAAATATGTAGAAACGGAAAATGAAGTTTTAAAGTCAATTCTTGGTTCAGACATACCAGATTTGAACGACTTGAGACAAAATGTTCAGATGATGTTTTTAAATGTTCATCCAATGTGGGATTTCAATCGGCCGGTTCCACCAAATGTGCTTTATTTACGAGGCTTGCATCAAAAGCCTCAGCATGAGTTGCCAGAGGTAACAAATCATATAAACATAACATAACATATCAATATTAACAATATTACTTGATATTTATATATACTATTTTGTTTAGTCTACGACGTTAAATTAAGCATAATGTTCTTAAAAAGGTATAACAGTTAAATATTTTTCCAGGATATTAAATCATATCTAGATTCTTCAAAACATGGAGTTATTTATATGAGTTTTGGTTCCAATGTTATGCCTTCTAAGCTCCCATTAGAGAAATTGAAGATATTTACAAATGTGTTTTCTAAACTTCCGTACGATGTTTTATGGAAATTCGATAAAGACGAGCTACCAGGACGTCCAAAAAATGTAAAAATATCGAAATGGCTGCCACAGTCTGATTTGTTGAGTAAGTCATTCTAGTATTTTTTTAAAAGCTATCATTATTAAGAGTAAGAGTAAGTAAGAAATTCATACTTGCAATAAGCTATTTGTAAGAACTAGGCACCAGTTCACTCATAGTAACTTAAAAAAAAACACACCTATAAGAGAAACAATGTTTTTTTTACTTATGTATATACTGCGCAATCAAATTGTTGAAAATGCTGTATTACCGTCTAGTTCTATACCTTCTTCTTAATAGTCTCAATGGAGGTCTTAGTTCAGCAGTGATTCGCTTTGTTATTATTTTTTGCTATTACATCTGATAATATCACAAAGTTAAACATATAAATTATACTTGATTATTGTGTTGTTTGTTGCTAGTAAATTTTGTTTTGTATACGTACCTACAATTATACTTATATATTATAAATATAATATTACATATAATGACGACGATGAACTGCAAGTGAACATTACTGTAATTTATTGTTATCACATAAGTGACAATGTATGTCTTTGTAGATAATATTTTTTTTAAACCTAATATCTTGTCGACCTCCAACTGGTCGGCTTATATATATATATATTAAGTAAATTGATCCGATTTTATCAACTGTTTAACTTCAAGCTATATGTACTATTATTTTAAAACTAATAGCATTTATTTTCCAATTAGGACATCCTAAGGTAAAGCTATTTATAACACAAGGGGGCTTACAATCTACAGACGAAGCCCTTTCTGCTGGAGTGCCTCTTATTGGTATACCGATGCTTAGTGACCAATGGTATAACGTTGAGCAATACGTTAGATTTAATATTGGAAAATTAACTTTAATAGAAACGCTAACAGAGGAACAGCTAATAGATGCTATCACGACTATAATCAACGATGGAAGGTACAGATTTAATAACACTTGGTACAAGGTTTAATTTACGTACAAAAATTAATATCCGATGTAATTTAATTTAAAGTTCAAGTTAAAATAACATTGAAAAACTCTCCATAGAAACCGTTCATTATTGAAGATTTTAACTCAAATAATACAATTATATTTGAGATCGCGCAAAGTTTGATCATAGTACATTCCTTTTTTAATATCTAAGATAAATTAAAAAATACAACTTTTATTGTAGAATCTTGACTGCTCTATATTCATAGATTATATTCACATAAACAAAGACAAAACATTTAATTTTTTTAAATCTATTGATTGATTGATGGTTTTAGATATCGTCAAAATGTTGTTAAGCTGCACAGCTTTATGAATGATCAACCGCAATCCTCTTTGGAACGCGCGGTTTGGTGGACGGAAAACGTTCTTCGTCACGGGGAATTGAGTTATCGCCGCACACCTATAGCGAACATAAAGTGGACTGAGTATTATGAACTGGAAATAGTTTTTTTGTTGTTAAGTGCTGTGATTTTACTATTGTCAGTCATATCATTAGCGATTTATTTGATTGTTTCGAAAGTTCAGCATTACACGCGTGTAAAGGTTAAGATAAATTAATAAATACATTTAATTATTGTATATAATTATATATGTTATTTACAAGCAAACACACTATATGGACTAGTGACAAACCCTTGCAATATAATATAGAAGAAAGAAATCAGCGTTACTAAATTAATACGATATTATGAGTTCGTTGAATTGAATATACTGATATTTTATTAAGTATATTTCAAGAATTGATGGACCAGATCTGATACGAAGAAGGTGCGTTTACCGGTTGATGTATCAGTAACCGCAGCAGATTCTCCAATTTTAGTTTCAATAAATTAGACGATTCATTTGGGTCAATTATTAAATAAAGTAATATTAACCCTATTGTTTACATTTATTAAAAACATGACTTTGAATAGACATTTATTGTAAAAATAGACGCTTCTGATGTAGGAGTTGTTCTGTTAAGAGCTAATATATAAATAAATATATAAAGTCATATAATAAAATCATCTAACTAGTTGCTAGGGAGCAATATTCTATCAAAAATTCCAATCAATTGTTTTGTATAGATAAAACATTAAGGACATGTATGCCATATCACAGTCTCGAGTTTATTATACTACCAAGGTTACGTGTGATATCAAACCCTGTTATCTATAGAAAATATATAGCAGGTATAAAACTTGATTTGAATTTTTTTTTGACATATATGTTTAGGTACATCTTGAACACTTGTTAATCAAACTATTGACGTTTAATTGATGATTGAAACTTTCAACCACAAACGTGTAATAGGTATTGAGTTTCTACCTAATACCTATAACAATCAAAAAACATGTGATCAAGTTTAATGATAACGACTTATGCTCTTAACTATTGACGGTTATGTTGATCATAACCTTTAGTTAGTCGGTCAGTGTGTGATTTCGATAACGTGAACGACAGCTTGAATTATTAAAAATCATATAAATATCTAATGTCAGATGTGCTTATAAATATTTATATTAATCATAAATTTTATATACAGAACACGGCAGACCGCTATAGATTTTATATTTCGTAAAGTATTCATTGTTTATCATTAAATGTTATCGCAAAACTAAAGTAGCCGATATCATATTATAAAACATTACATGTCTATTCTCTGTCAATGTTTAGTTAAATATGTCGAAAATATTCAAAGTGATCTATTTGTGCGTGTGTGTGTGCGTTGGAGCTGAAACGGCAAAAATATTAGGAGTGTTTCCAACTCCTTCTATAAGCCATCAAGTTGTGTTTCGTCCATTGATGTTAGAACTAGCTAAGCGTGGACATGAAGTCACAGTTATAACGACAGATCCAGCTTTTTCAAAACATCAAGCTCCTCAAAACCTAACTGAAATCGATATGCACGATATCTCCTACGATTATATAAATAATTTACTGGTAATCAATGGAAACGAGAAAGATCCAATAAAACTCGCTCACATAGTCTGTGATTTCATTTTAGGTGTATTTGTGACACAATTTAAATCAGCTGAAATTCAAAATCTTCTTCACAGTAATAGAAAATTTGATTTGATATTTGTTGAATCTTATGTGCGACCAGCGCTTATTTTTTCACATTTATATAATGCGCCCGTGATCGAATTCAGTTCCGTAAGTGGTATTTATTCAGCCTTTGAAATAGTTGGAGCAGCCACACATCCTCTTGTATATCCAAATGCGATTCAAAGAAGAATTTACAACTTAACTATCTGGGAAAAGATTACAGAATTATATATTTATTATTCGACAGAACTTATTGTTGCGCAACATGAACAAATAGAAAATGAAATGTTAAAATCAATTATTGGTTCAAATATACCAAATTTGAACGATTTGAGAAAAAATGTTCAGATGTTGTTCTTAAATGTACATCCTGTTTGGGATTTCAATCGACCTGTTCCTCCAAATGTATTATACTTAGGAGCTTTGCATCTAAAACCTCAACAAGACTTACCAAAGGTGCAAAAATTTTCAATTAATTAGAATTAAATAAACTACTTTATTCTTAAAACAAATTTTTTTTAATGTTGTAAAGGAAGGTGAATGTGCAAATGGGCCACCTAATGGTAAATGGACATCGCTACCCATAGACATTGGTATTCTAAGAAATATTAACCATTCCCCATATCACTAATGTACGAACAACCTTGGGAACTAAGAGTTTATGTCCCCACTCACTTTAAATCAGAACACAAAATTAATAAGTATTGTTTTTTTGTCATTGCTTGTTGTATATATCATGAGCTAAAGGTCCTAACTATTCTAGCTTGTAAAATATACTATATCCGAGAAAATTTACCTTTAAATAAACGTTGTATTCCTGTTCTTATAAAAACGTTTTTTTAGGATTTGAAATCATATTTAGATGCATCGAAAACTGGAGTTATATATGTAAGTTTTGGTACAAATGTTAAGCCATCAATGTTTCCGCCGGAGACGTTGAAGATATTTACTGATGTATTTTCTCAACTGGCTTACGATGTTCTGTGGAAATGGGATAACGATGAGCTTCCAGGCCGTCCAAAGAACGTTAGGATTTCTAAGTGGCTGCCACAATCAGATTTGTTACGTAAGTCTTATCGTTAAAACGTATTACATGCAGTAATGGAGCTAAAACAAAACAAAAAATAATTGAATCGATTTTTCAATCAGGGCATCCCAAAATCAAGCTATTTATAACTCAAGGGGGCTTACAGTCCACGGATGAGGCAATAACAGCTGGAGTACCTCTTATTGGTATACCAATGCTTGGTGACCAATGGTTTAATGTTGAGCAATACGTTAAATTCAATATTGGAAAACGACTTCTAATAGAAACACTGACAGGAGAACAGTTAATGGACGCTATTAAAACTGTGATTGACGATACAAGGTAAACATTTTATTTTCACTAATATTGTTGATATTATGGCCTTTTCTGGATTTTTTTTTTCGTAACCATGTAAGAAGTTTTAAGTAACACAGGTTGTGAACATAGTGACTATAGACATTTTGAATTGAATATTTATCAAATAAATAATCCTAACTAATACATAATATAACAAAAGTTTCATGCAGTGAAAGGTTGCAGCAAAAGTATTACTTAAAATGCCAGACAACAATAACAAATCTGTCGGTAAATGAAATGTGTATGAAACGTTTATAACGAACAATAATGTTTAATACATAAGTGAGTAAATATAGTATGATAGCACAAATTTATTTATTTAATAGAACTAGCCAACAGCTTTTTACTATTTAGATACAAAAAAATCTTTGTAAAATGTATGTATATTCATAATAAAATGACCTCTGTTCTTTATTTATTATAGACAATTATTATTCGTGAAAAAAAGAATCTCCTGAGGTTAACTTATTTATGATTTCAGTTATCGTCAAAATATTGTAAAACTACACAGCTTTATAAACGATCAACCGCAATCGTCCCTGGAGCGCGCGGTGTGGTGGACGGAACACGTCCTACGACACAGTGACGTTGAGTATCGGCGCACGCCTGCCGCGAACATACACTGGACTGAGTATTATGAACTAGGACTAGTTTTATTGTTGTTAAGTTGTTTGATTGTATTTTTGTCAGTCACAGTATTAGGCATATATTTCATTGTCTCAAAGGTTAAGTATTATACGCACTTAAAGGTTAAGAAAAATTAATAAATAAAATATTATTTAATAGGTACATACCCTAACTTATTTTTTTTTATTTCAATACATACACATTTCTAAGTCATAGTTAGTAATGCCTGGAGCCTACTTAAAAAAGTATTTCTTGATTTTGAGTTTGAGTAGTTTACACTAAATCAAAACTAGTTAGGTAGTTGTTGTTACTGATATTGTTATGTACAGGGTTATTGGTAATTCGACGTATTCCCGTCAGGAGGTAGTAGGAGTAATTATTTGCGATAATTTAAACCTCCATATGCATAATGCAAAAGTGAATCACTTTTGACCAATGCAAAACGCTTATGACCTTTTTTATTATGAAGGCATTTTTGTGGAAAAAAAAAATTGAAATAATATCGTTTTCCGTCTCGCATTTTTAAAATTGGACCGTTAATTATTGTTTTAATATTGACAAAAAACCAGTGTTAATTCGTTTTTATAAGTCAGACGAAAAAAATAGATTTTAATGGATACTTTTTTTTAAATAATTTTTTGAAGTTGATAAACAAAAAAACGTGATAACTCAAAAATTATTTACTTTTGCATTATGCATATGGGGGTTAAAATTATCGCAAATAGTAACCCCTATCACTGGAATGAGTCGAATTACCAATAACCAATATAATAGAGTAGTTGTTCCTCTTTGTCATAAACACATTGAAAAAATCAACACCTTAAAACTAACATACATAACTTTGTTCGGTAAATGTCAAATGAGTCTACATGACTATATTTTAGCAACAATTTGCTCTCGACGAGCCCTTGTGGGTAAATATATATGTAAATAATGTATGTTAAGTTTTTTAATTCCGATTCTCGATTTATACAAGGTCGTCACTGTTTTATTAAGGAAATATTAATGAATAAACAAGGTAAGAAATTCTATAAAAGCAGACACAGATTGTTTTGTCAAAATATATACAATCCTATGAATATATTTTAGAATTAATAAAAAAATGAATATAAAATATCTGACATCAGCGTTACTGTTTGCAACGATCCCATCCAGATAATCTCTATTCGGAATATCAAAGGAGAACTAACAGGAATAGTGCACACTTATTTACTGAATTATTTAACTTAATTAAGGAATAACTTCTAAATATAATATAATAATATTCAGTACAAATATTATGTAAGATTATGCAATTTACGTAATGAATAAAATAAGTTCTCCTTGTTTTTGTGTCAAAAACATATTTATACTAATATTTACCATCAATTTCAGAAAAATAAATAAATATCCAAATTCAAATTTTATATCATACTTTTATTTACTGAAAAAAAATGTACATTTTTTTGTAGGAACATTATTTTCAGAGCTTCAGCCAATTTCAATTAATGCACTGACTTTTCTTGTAAAGTTTGTTGATTTCGAATTATGGCGCAAGAAATTTATCAGTGATTTTTATTGATATTTAAAGAGTGAACACCAAAACATCGAAGACTGGCTTTTTTTACCAGAGAAAAAGTTTGCCTCTGTTCTTAATTTTTATGTGTATATGTTTAGTTGAATTGTCAATGTTAATATTTCTATTATTATTATTATTATTATATTTGTAGGCCGGCAAATGAGCCTGATAGTAATTGTCAGCACCGCCCGTAGACATGAGCGCTGTAAGAAATATTAACCATTCCTTACATCGCAAATGATTATCATTTACGGTGGATCGGATTGGGATGCTAGGTTTGGGGGTCTTTGTCACAAAAACGGAGGACCTATATTCCAAGATCACCGTCGGCCTAATAAAGGCTGTTAATGCACCTGCAAGCCGGTCGGATTTGTAGAAGTCCATGAGAGGTAGTCATGTGAACCTCCAACCATTTTGCTCATTCTTACGTAAAAGTGTCTGTAAAACTCGTATGCCTGGTGACAACGATTAATATTATATGAGCACAGATTAAGTAAGAGCTCGTCAGGGTCAGGATGACCATTCCAGCGCTAATTCGGTGGTGCGTCTATGGTGCTCTACAGTGTACACATTTGGGAGGGCGCTCTCACAGCTCAGAAGAAGGCTCTTCTAAGGAGACCAAGATTTAAAGCCATACGAGTTATACGAGTTCGGTTCAGAAGTATAAATTTGAGTATACCTATGAATGAATAAGGATATTTAAATAAGCACCACAGTATAGCGGTTCTTAAATAACTCTTAGAAGAAAGTATCAAAATTTGCTCCATATTTTTAAATATATATATACAGTTTTTCCCTGTTTTCCATGTGTATTATCACAATAAATACAATCTTGACTTTTCACTGCAATATTTTTATAGCTTATTTTCGCAATTTTACTCAATTAACATACACACATACAAATTTTGATAAATAAAACATGTCATATTTATAGGCATTAAAATGGCTTATTAAAGTAAACAGGAAGAGAAAAATCTAAAATAAGTCTCCTAAAAAAGATTCTATAATTACGTACAAACATAGCTCCTTTACAATATTTTATATTTACATTATATTTTTCTGATTACATGTTATCGCAAACTAAAGTGGCCGATATCATATTATAAAGAACACGACAATCATTACATTTCTCTTCTCTGTCCATGTCTAATTAAATATGACATATAACATAATAAAATATGAAAATATTTAAAGTGATTATATATTGTGTGTGTATGTGCGTTGGAGGTGAAACTGCAAAGATATTAGGAGTTTTTCCAACTCCTTCTATAAGCCATCAAGTTGTGTTTCGCCCATTGATGTTAGAACTAGCTAAGCGTGGACATGAAGTCACAGTTATAACAACAGATCCAGTTTTTCAAAAAGGTCAAGCTCCTAAAAACCTAACTGAAATCGATGTTCATGATATGTCCTATGAAGCCGCCAAAGATTTTATCAGAGAACATGGAAACCAGAAAGATCAACTTAAGTTTTTTTACTTGGTGTCTAATTTCATTTTGGATTTGTTTGTGAAACAATTAAAATCTGACGAAGTTCAAAATCTTCTTCGTAGTAATAGTCAGTTTGATTTGGTATTTGCCGAATCTTTTATACGCCCTGCTCTTATTTTTTCACACATTTTCAATGCGCCAGTGATTGAATTCAGCTCCTTAAGTGGAATCAATTTAGCTTTTGAAATGGTTGGAGCGGCAACACATCCTCTTGTATATCCAAATGCAATGCATAGAAGAATTTATAACTTAACGATCTGGGAAAAGATTACAGAATTATATTATCACTATGCAACGGAGCAGATTTTAAAGGACCATTTACAAATCGAAAATGACAAGTTAAAATCTATTCTTGGTCCAAATATACCAGATTTGGACGATTTGAGGCAAAATGTTCGGATGCTGTTTTTGAATGTACATCCTGTTTGGGATTTCAATCGGCCTGTTCCTCCAAATGTATTATTCTTAGGAGGTTTGCATCTAAAACCTCCACAGGATATACCGCAGGTACAAAATTGTTCAATGAATGAATATTGACATTACTGTCTTAAGAGGTTTGATTAAATTTCTCCATATACACGTTTTTCTAGGATTTAAAATCATATCTTGATTCTTCGAAAAATGGAGTTATATATGTGAGTTTTGGTACAAATGTTAAGCCATCGATGTTTCCGCCGGAGACGTTGAAGATATTTACTGATGTATTTTCTCAACTGGCTTACGATGTTCTGTGGAAATGGGATAACGATGAGCTACCAGGACGTCCAAAGAACGTTAGGATTTCTAAGTGGCTGCCACAATCTGATTTGTTACGTAAGTCTTATCGTTAAACGTATAACTTGCAGTAATGGAGTTAAAACAAATTATAAAATAATTGCATTGGTTTTTTCAATCAGGGCATCCTAAAATCAAGCTATTCATAACTCAAGGGGGCTTACAGTCTACGGATGAGGCAATAGCAGCTGGAGTACCTCTTATTGGCATACCGATGCTTGGTGATCAATGGTTTAATGTCGAGCAATACGTTAAATTTAACATTGGAAAAGGTCTTTCCATAGATACACTCACAGAGAAACAGCTAATGGATGCTATTAAAACTATAAGCGATAGTGAAAGGTAAATATTTAAATTTACTTACTCTTTAGTATTATTTGAAAATAGTATTCGCACCATATCAAAGACACTTTTCTGTGAGGATAAATAGCTAAGCTTAAATATTAAAGTGATTATTATTTAATATTTTAAAGATTATTGATTATTTTTTAAACAATTCTTTATCACTGAACAATTTTACTTTTCGTTATTGTACACTAAAAGTAAAATTCAAGTGACAGTTAACACATATTCTATTGCCTTTTTTCCTGTCACGCAGTCTGTGCCATCGTGTTAATATAACGAATCTTTGAATATAATAGCTGAAATGACCCGTAACTTTCCTTGCGGAGACGGTCTCGCCACGTAGCTAGAACCCTCCAGCTTTTTGTAATGCCCATTTCGACTACGGAAGAAGTAAAGTCAAAAAACACTTTGAAATGAAATTGACGTAGTATAATTGGTAAAGATCTTCAATATTTTTTTTTGGATTCGAAATGTATTTATTATGGGTTCTAGAAAATAGACTGAATGTAAAATTAAAATGAATACTACTCATTGTTAAGTGGAGTATTACATTATAAATAAATCTACTTCCATCGAGATCAGTGCTAAACACAATGAGCTCTTATCAAATCGCATGGTATATTTCAATCTAAGGTATGTCTATCTTGATACTTCATCGTTCGGAATGGGTTTATGATTTACTTAATATCTGTTACTTGTAAAGTTAATTACTCAATGAAGTTTATGGCATTAAGCAAACAGATATCTCATATCAAGTTTGAAACTTCTATAGGATATGTTTTTACTGAATAAACGATAGTATCACAAAAGTAAAATTTAATAAAAGGTACAACAAAATAATGATATAAACACTTTCTATTTCGATGAAGATTGTATTATTGATCCATAATTTTTCTTATTTATTATTTCAGCTATCGTCAAAATGTTGTGAAGCTACGCAGCTATATAAATGATCAACCGCAATCGCCCCTGGAGCGCGCGGTGTGGTGGACGGAACACGTCCTACGACATAGTGACGTTGAGTATCGGCGCACGCCTGCCGCGAACATACACTGGACTGAGTATTATGAACTAGGAATAATTTTATTGTTGTTAGGTTCTATGATTGTATTATTGTCAGTTACAGTATTAGTAATATATTTTATTGTTTCAAAGGTTATGTATAACACAAGTTTAAAGGTTAAGAAAAATTAATAAATAAAATATTATTTTATTTAAAGGTACTACGACTTTTTTTATTTTATTTCAGAACATAAATATGGCTACGGATAGATTACACAATAGGTGATTTAGACTTAATAATTATAATAATTTATGTACATTTAGTATATTATAATTATGTAAACAGATTGGCAAGTAGACTAAGCTCTGCTGCATTATTTTCACAGTATACTGACTTACGGTATAATAATGTATACTTTGGATTAACGCGAGCTGCGTACTATCCATATGATATTTGTGCTACATAAAAGGGGTATTCGCGCAATCTATAACCTAAAGAAGAATCAAGATATTAAGTGATGCT
Source organism: Vanessa atalanta (assembly GCF_905147765.1). NCBI lineage: Eukaryota > Metazoa > Arthropoda > Insecta > Lepidoptera > Nymphalidae > Vanessa > Vanessa atalanta. Next base: position 4,610,215 of record NC_061892.1, on the reverse strand, counting down.
TCTCAATATATATTCTATGATGTTATGTATGTATTAATCGCGTTAAAAAAATAACAAGAACAATTGCGTCGACATAGTACTCCTATAAAACAATTGAGGAAGTATAATTCGTTTGTTCCTGTTATAAGTCGTTGAAATACCGCAGTGAATCTTCTGAATTTTGCTGTGGGGGAAATTGTCACAATAGGTCCTACCATCAGTTCTATCAGTATTTGAAGAAAAGAAGGAGAATATACCCGATTTTGGTCACTATTCCAGAACACAATAATTGTTTCCAAATTACGTCGTTACAATATGTTGACAATTGTTGGATTGTGTCATGCCTGCAAATATTGTCCTAAGTTTTTGACGCTCAAGTCAATGATGAATACTACTTCGTCAAGTTGATTAAGTGCATATGTAAATGTCAGCAGTCCCTTTTCGCTATAATAAATGCAAATGGGTATGGGATGCATCAGCATTGAGGCGATTTGACTCTTCTTTTCATTTGCTATTCATTCAAGTCACTCTGCAGTAGCCTATGTGGCTGTACATCTGGAAATTTCAATCGGGAGAATGTAGCAGACAGAGCGTCATGACCACCGGTTATAACATTAACAGCTTAATCTTAATCGCGGTTTATTAATCAGAAGCTTTCGTTCGCAGTTTGCAGCCGTGGAACGCATCATCGAGATCGTTTCAGTGTCGGGAATAAGAACCACCTGGTGTTCCATCATAATAGATTTTTTTTCAGGCGCTCTGGGTCGCCAGAGCCGAGATGGCCCAGTGGTTAGAACGCGTGCATCTTAACCGATGATTTCGGGTTCAAACCCAGGCAGGCACCATTGAAATTTCATGTGCTTAATTTGTGTTTATAATTCATCTCGTGCTCGGCGGTGAAGGAAAACATCGTGAGGAAACCTGCATGTGTCTAATTTCAACGAAATTCTGCCACATGTGTATTCCGCCAACCCGCATTGGAGCAGCGTGGTGGAATATGCTCCAAACCTTCTCCTCAAAGAGAGAGGAGGCCTTTATCTCAGCAGTGGGACATTTACGGGCTGCTAGTGCTAGTATGTGCTAGTGCTCTGGGTCGCATCTACACTGTATAAATATAACCACCGGATCATTTAGTGTATAATATAAATAATGTGTGAGATAATGTTATGTACCTATGTAATTAATCTTTTTTTTACCAGTATTTATTATCATTATCAGAAGAGGCTAATAAAAAAATATATTTATACTATTTCTTATCGAAAAATAGTAGACATCGTTTGTGGGAATAATATTTTCAGAGCTACAGCCGTTTATCAACTTCAATCAATTCACTGGCGCTTTCGTGTAAATTTTATTGTGTACAGTGATTTTTGTTGAGTTCTCAATATTAATAATTCTGCTATTAATGTTTATAAATTCTCATCAATGAATTAAAATTAAAAAAAAATTAGAATTTTTCCAAGTTAATGTTAGAGATTATCACTATAGCAAGATACAAAATATATCGTTTAGGAATTAATAGACGTAACAAAATTATATCATAAGTTTTCTTAAATATTTATATTCATATGTTTTATAGCCTTAAAAGCGTTGTTTAAGAGAATTTGCTAAATATTATTTGATAGAAGGCCAACTTAAAATACAATTATACATTATAGTCCAAGATCCCCGTCCCCCAGACCTACGTCATTTTAGCAAAGCTTAAATTTTGAGGATATCTAGTCTATGTAGTTAAGACAGTATCCGTACTTACTAGTTTAAAAACGGGACCCTTTTACAGTTAGCGCGAACTAAAGGCGTATAAAAAAAACCTTACTCACCTACGTTAAAGAAGAAACGCTCATATTTAAATGCTTGTAAGAATTTTATCAAATAATATAATAATAATTATATATTGTGTGTGTATGTGCGTTGGAGGTGAAACTGCAAAGATATTAGGAGTTTTTCCAACTCCTTCTATAAGCCATCAAGTTGTGTTTCGCCCATTGATGTTAGAACTAGCTAAGCGTGGACATGAAGTCACAGTTATAACAACAGATCCAGTTTTTCAAAAAGGTCAAGCTCCTAAAAACCTAACTGAAATCGATGTTCATGATATGTCCTATGAAGTCGTCGAGGATTTTGTCATAAATCATGGAAACAAGAAAGATCAAATTAGCTTTTTTTACATGATGTGTGATTTCATTTTAGAAGTGTTTGTTAAACAATTAAAATCTGACGAAATTCAAAATTTACTTCGTAGTAATAGTCAATTTGATTTGGTATTTGCCGAATCTTTTATCCGCCCTGCTCTTATTTTTTCACACATTTTCAATGCGCCAGTGATTGAATTCAGCTCCTTAAGTGGTATCAATTCAGCTCTTGAAATGGTCGGAGCAGCCACACATCCTCTAATATATCCAAATGCAATGCATAGAAGAATTTATAACTTAACGATCTGGGAAAAGATTACAGAACTTTATTATCATTATTCAACGGAGCAGATTTATAAGAATCATTTAAATATTGAAAATGAACACTTAAAATCTATTCTTGGTCCAAATATACCAGATTTGGACGATTTGAGGCAAAATGTTCGGATGCTGTTCTTGAATGTACATCCTGTTTGGGATTTCAATCGGCCTGTTCCACCAAATGTATTATTCTTAGGAGGTTTGCATCTAAAACCTCCAAAGGATATACCGCAGGTACAAAATTGCTCAATTAATTAATGTTAACAATACTTAAGAGGTTTGATTAAATTTCTCCATATACATGTTTTTCTAGGATTTAAAATCATATCTTGATTCTTCGAAAAATGGAGTTATATATGTGAGTTTTGGTACAAATGTTAAGCCATTGATGTTTCCACCGGAGACGTTGAAGATATTTACTGATGTATTTTCTCAACTGGCTTACGATGTTCTGTGGAAATGGGATAACGATGAGCTACCAGGACGTCCAAAGAACGTTAGGATTTCTAAGTGGCTGCCACAATCTGATTTGTTACGTAAGTATTATCGTTAAACGTAAAAATGCATAAAAACGCAGTAATGGAGTTAAAACAAATCATAAAATAATTGCATCGGTTTTTTAATCAGGGCATCCCAAAATCAAGCTATTTATAACTCAAGGGGGCTTACAGTCCACGGATGAGGCAATAACAGCTGGAGTACCTCTTATTGGCATACCGATGCTTGGTGATCAATGGTTTAATGTCGAGCAATACGTTAAATTTAACATCGGAAAAGGTCTTTCCATAGATACACTCACAGAGAAACAGCTAATGGATGCTATTAAAACTATAAGCGACAGTGACAGGTAAGTATTCAGCTTTATTTAATCTTTTATATTATTTAATACTTTTCTACATACTTTAAATATAAAATAATATATGAAAATCTCAGCTTTTAAAATTGATTATTATTTATGTTTCAAAACAATTATTTTATAAATATTGTTCTTTAATTATCGTTATTATACACTGAACGTAAAATTCAAGTGACAGTTAGCGCGTAATATTGTACTGTCTTTTCTCTGGCACGCTGTGTAAACCATAGGTCCCATTTCTTGTCTCTAGCCTGTGTGGGATTCTTACTCAATAAAATGATTACAATGTATGTTTTACAACAAATTTTACAACAAATCGAAAAAATCTCCGAAGATACGTTTTCGCGTTTATCGTTCCTCAAGAAAACTGTCACTACTCGGCGCTAAGTTTCTCCAACATTTTGTATAGACTGTTCTAACTACGAGAGAAGTAAAGGCAAGTAATCTAATTTTAAATTGAATTGACGCAATAAAATTGGTCAAAATCTTCAACTATTATTTATGAATTTCAATTATAATTGTTATGGATTCGACAAAATATGCCATTATATTTAATCATTGAAGTTAGGATCAGGCCCGCATGTAAAGTGGATACGAGTAGTTAAGTAGAGTAGTATATTATAAATAAATGTATTTTAATCAAAAGTTATCAATCAAAGGGTACTTAATGTAATGAGTTCTTATCAACTCGCATGGAATACATCATGTTAATCTTAGATTCGTTTATCTTCATTTCTTCTTCATTTGGAATACGCTGAATGTATTGTATTACGAACTTTTAATTCGATTTTTTTGCTGAAAAAAAATTGTATATGTTCACTTGAATTATGACGCGATCTTCAAGGTACGAAATTTTTCTAGTTTTAAATGATGATTAGAAAAAAAAAATTACTACTAGAACGACAAAATATCAATGACATGACATGATATTAATCCAATTAAAAAATATATATATATACTTGAAACTTTTTGATAAATCAAATGGGCTACCTATATGATTTACAAAAAGGTTATTACTTGTTAGATCTTAACTTTCACTTGTAAAGTTATCAAGAAAGAAGACCAAGTACGAAAACGTTAATGACAATAAAACTTACAGTAAACGTAAGCCTATAATAAAAATAAAAACACAGAAATAACCGAAAGTTGATTTATTTCTGCCAGATAAATCTTGGAAACGAAAAACGCTTATACATCTGATTGACAGATTTAACATGGTCTAGCTAAGTTTTCTAATATCGTGACCTTAAAAAACTCTAGCTGAATTTTAGCGAGATAGCAAAAATATCTATTTAACTGGAAATAACAAGATATCGATATAAATTCTAGAGAAAGATTCTAATAAATTCAGACCATTATTTTTATAATTTATTATTTCAGCTATCGTCAAAATGTTGTGAAGCTACGCAGCTTTATAAATGATCAACCGCAATCGCCCTTGGAGCGCGCTGTGTGGTGGACTGAACACGTCCTACGACATAGTGACTTAGAGTATCGGCGCACGCCTGCCGCGAACATACACTGGACTGAGTATTATGAACTAGGAATAGTTTTATTGTTGTTAAGTTCTTTGATCGTTTTATTGCCAGTCACAGTATTAGCAATATATTTTATTATTTCAAGAGTTCACAATTACACGCGCATAAAAGTTAAGAAAATTTAATAAATAATAAAAAGTTAATCAAAGCATACTGGCATCATAAAATATGTATACATACACTTTTAAAAATGGGAATCGAATCATAACTAGCCAAGAAATAAGTATAGCAGACATTTATAATATTATTTCCAATTAAGCTGGTGTGTGTTTATGTTTTTAATATACGCTTTATAAAATATAATATTTTATTTATTTACCTTTGTTAAGAACTAAAACTTACGTACTTACGTAGTACAGTAGACTAACGATACATTTTTTTTAAATAGCCATATATGTCAAGTCACGTTTTTAATTTAGAAAATATTTGGAAGCATTCAAATATTATTTTTTATTATTTTGATTAGATTATTGATGATATAATTATGATAATGATTGTCGAACCGATGCTTTTTTCGTTTGATAATAATTTATCTTTACAGACATGTACGTTCCTTTTTTAAATTTACAATTTGGATTTACGTTATTTTATTGCTTGTATCAACGTAGAATTGTAAACACCGTTAGATTTTAATCTATGACGCGAGATTGTAAACTGCCGAAATATTGTGAACGATGATATATCGGTTAGGTTAGGTTAGAGTTGTTTTTATAATATAACTTGAATTGGCTTTATTAGATTATAGTCTACTGAAAAGTAAAATACAAGCTATGTAAGCTAGAAGTAAATTGTAAGCAGTATCTTACGGTTCACAATTTTTCGACAGTTCACAATCTCGCGAGATAGATTATAATCTAACGATATAAACAATTTCACGGTAACATATATTTATATCACCAGGGAGCGTCATAATCTAAATATAAATATAAGAATATATTTAAAGTTATTAATAAGAAGCATTAAACGTTTTTTGTCACAATAGTCTGGTTGATTTTTCAATAAGAAAAACAAAATAAAACGGAGATAACTGCTAGCATTCTTGCTACCATTCCTGTAGGTCATGACACGTAGTATTTTTAATTTAAATCTGTATATAATATAATAAAATATAGTTAAGTTCTCAATATAAGTTATTCGTATGTACTTCCGTGGTCGAGTAGTGTGTACACCGGTTTTCATGGGTACCCCACTCCGAGGTCCCGGGTTCGATTCCCGGTCGAGTTGATGTAGAAAAAGTTCATTAGTTTTCTATGTTGTCTTGGGTCTGGGTGTATGTGGTACCGTCGTTACTTCTGATTTTCCATAACAAAAGTGCTTTAGCTACTTACATTGCGATCTACTAACTAATGTATGTGATGTTGTTCAATATTTGTATACAGGTTAGTCTGGAAGTCCAACATTTTGAAGTTAGAAGCATGAAATTTTATTTTTTGGCTACCGATTAAAAATGAGTTGATTCCCATTTAAACGTTTTTCGATATTTTACGCCTAAGGAGGGAAATTGGGTTAACGTTCCGTATACAGGTTAGTCTGGAAGTCTGTCATTTTTTAAGTTAGAAGCTGGAAATTTTATTTTTGGGCTACTGATTAAAAATGATTAGATACGTATTAAGCGTTTCTTGATATTTTATGTCTAAAGGGAAAAATAGGTGTTGACATTTCGTATATAGGTTAGTCTGGAAGTCCGTCATTTCGAAGTTAGAAGCTCGCAATTGTATTTTGAGCTACCGATTAAAAATGAGTTGATTCGCATTTAAGCGATTCTGGATATTCTACCCTAAGGGCTGAATTACACACTAATGTGGTATACAAAGTGGTCTTAAATTTTAAGTTAATATGTAAATCTATTCATATTCTACGAAAGCGAAGCTGCGGGTAACAGCTAGTATTTATTTATATTTATAATTTGTCCTTCACGTAATTACCAGACATTACAACCGACTTCCTGACGTAATTACAAGCGAACTGTTTGCGTTTGTCCGATAAATATTCTAACCCATGACCAATTCGGGTGATAAATATGTTATCAATTATGTAAGATTTAATAGCAAAACGTAGTTTATAAATAAAAATATATCGACCTTATACCTTATCTAATATCATCTTAAAGGTTATCATTCTGTCGAGATACTATAATAATATAGATTTATGTATGTGACACATCATATCAATCATGGCGTCAGTTCTATTAATCTAATTGAAAAAAAACCTTATTATTATTATTAATAATATGTATTTTAAATTTAGAGAAGTAAAGATTTTGTAAGTCTCTCTTTTGAATAGACTGCTGACTGTGCAGAGCGGGTCATTTTATATTTTGAGTATATCTCTTAGTATACGATATTTAATCAAAGTTATATGGTAGATACACAAGATTATTTTTTATCTGTGATCACTTTATAATTTATTTATAAGAGAATTCGCACAAGTGTGGTCAATTCGTTCACCATCAATATTGAAGATTGCAAATTCAAAAGTGCACAGGATAATAACACGAACACATAATTTATTGTGTAACTAGAAGAGTCAAATAATTATGAGTTAATTTTAACTACCGACAACAAGACCATTGCCTCAGACTGGAAATTTGTTTCTTATTCATTATTGTACAGCTGATTTCGAATATAATTAACAAAATCACTATTTCCTCTCATAACACGTAATCTTTACTAAATAACAGTAAATATTATGTCATTCTCTTTGAATTTAATAATTTAAATGTTAAAAATATCGTATAATATTAGTAAATTTTTGGAGGTTAACGTAATAATTTCAATAATTGATGTTATTAGACCTTATCTTGTAATTATTTAATAATTATATTCACGGCTGCGTGTTCCCCAACCTCATGAAATAGAGACAGGATATTTTAATTTACAAATCGGGAACGTGTCACGTCGTGGCTACTTTTAATTAGGTTCCTTTTAGAATAAATACATTTACGTATGTTTGTATAATCGTCACATAAGGAAAAGCGTTTTTCCCCCTCCAGATGACCTTTTCCTCTCTACGACTTTAATTCACACGAGATTATAATTAAAAACAAAATTTTTGATGTCTATTATTGAATCCATATAGCGAAGGAAAATTTGTTTAAATCGGGTGTCCCACGACACTAGTCTTTTTTTAACGCGCGAGACACGTACGCCTATACTAAGAATAACTATAAAAATCATTCAGTTCTAGCAATGATCTTAATATATGTACTGATATTATCAATCTCGTTGTTATAAATGACGGTCGCATATTTTTGATGAACATACTTGAATAACAAGAATTTGTATAAAACATTTATTAAATCAAAACAAAATATTCAAAAATTCTCAGCCTAATTTTCAAGCAAACATGTTCGTTCGGGTTCAGCTGTAATTGTAAAAGGTTCACGAGAAAAAAAAAATATATGTACGTTATAAAAGGAAACTAGGGACCGGCGAGCGTTACTGTAAGTTATGTGTGTGTAAACTCAAAGTGTTAGTATGACTTTAACCCCTTTTTTCCACTCTTACGTCTTTTACAATTACCCTTTACGTTTTCCACAGAGCTAATTAGGTCTTTATATATTTTTAGATGTGTTACTATTTGAAAACAGAAGTGTTTAGTAACAGCCTATATATACCTTTTTTTATCTCGCTGGACAAACGCGTGGAAGTGGGGGGGGTGCGATATGTGGGACTCGCTGGTCCCTGAACGTTGTTTGCGCCCCTGTACACCGGAATACCCACAAAAAAAACAGCGCTAACCTCTCCGTCTCTTCGGCGGGCGCCACGGGATCGCTTTCGCATGCTAGCGTGACGTAACCTATAAATATGAACGATTTTCATGCTTAGACTATGAATAAAATAATATGATATCCAATTATTTATTGCAGGATACTTAATAGTAAGTCGCTCATGGATTGACGGACATTGTAAGAAATATACCAATTTTAAGTAAATACATTATTACATCACTGCTGCATCAATGCTCCGCCAATCACTTAGAAGCCACTGAGAAGTTATGTCTCATGGGCCCGTTATTACGCTGGATCACTCACCCGTACAAAGTAATGCTGCTTAGCGGTAGAATAAGTGGTAGTATCCACTCAGGCGAGCTTTCACCAAACCCTGCCATCAAGCAAAACTCTCATTTAGCTTATGATGGCAAATACATAATACTGAAACAAAAATGTACAACATTTTTAAATTCTTTACATGGCATTCAATTTCCAGCATTTTACGTTCCATTCTATTTATGTTTGACTTTTAAAAGAGCAAAAAGTGAACTTAGGTTGCGTCCGAAAATTCCGAAAGTACTTTATTTTAGCCTGAATTCTCAATAGACAAAATGGTTTAACTATTTTCCCACTGGAGACTTGATCTATTCATTCAATGTGGCGTTGTCATTTAGCCGTTGAATTTGAATAAAAAAAGAAGTTTGAATGTAGAACCAAGTTGGAGATCATATTAGGTTCACATAATATGATTTTGACCGAGTAATTGTAGAAAAGATTATGGTTTACAAACATTTTCTGTTTCAAAAGTAAAGACAGAAATAAAAACTTTAAGTCGTTTGATAGCGAATAGGTACCTAACTACCTATGTTACCGATTGAATGTTACAAAACTGATTTTTATATGTGTGGTTGACCTTAGATTGTAAATTTGTTTGTTAGTTTACGTATTTTATATATTGCTTCATTGTGGAGTGAAAAAACTAAAAAACACATTTTTATCCATATCATATTCATAATATGATATTGATAATATGATATTGATAATTATCAAAAAAGGGTTTGTTTAGTTTTAATTATAATTAATTAACGGCTGGTTCAAAGCTGTTGAATAAGGCCATGTATATCTGTCAACCCACATTGGATCAGCATGGTTGGACTTTTTTATATTAATCGGAAGTGTACCACCAATAGGAGTTACTGTGACTGACTTAAAAAACATATTATAACATATAATAAAATTGGAGTGTTCGTAATGTTAAAACAACCGCATACTAAATGCACATGTATGTATACATGGTACATATACCAAAACAACATATTTTTCAATTTTTGTCTATTTGTCTGTTTGTTTGTCCCGGCTAATCTCTGGAACGGCTGGACCGATTTTGACGGGACTTTCACTGGCAGATAGCTGATGTAATAAGGAGTGACTTAGGCTACAACAATAACTTTTTTTAACAAAAAACGCGCACAATGTCGAGGGCACGGCTAGTTGTATAATATGTAGGGATAGTAGAAATTACATATACATATATATTAAAAGAAATTAGATATCAAAAGTAACATTACCGTGCGCTTCGTACGTACTATTCGGACCTTATGTATATGTAACCTACAAATACAATTGATTAAGAACTATTTAAAGAAGAATTTAAAATGTTTATGTTCTACTCGTAGTCGAACTCTTCGTTCTTAAGATAACTTACTATGAGAAATCCCTCCTCATTCGACTTCCTTCTATAAAAATTACTTTAATGTTCAGGCTGTTCGTCTGTGGAACTCTCTTCCTGTTGACGTAAGACGTGCGTAATCACTTGCTTTATTTAAAAGCATCCTCAAACAATACTATCTTGCACGGTAATGTTGTATATTTTCGTGAGAATTTTAGTTAAATATTTATATATAATTTATATGATTAGATACATACATATTAATGTATGCATGCTAGAAATGAGATAATATAGATTATTTTATTTTAAATATATTATTATTTCTTTATAATGTCATATATTATGTTTATATCTGCCTTGTACATCCCTACCTCTTTCTATATCTGTTTCTTTCCTCTACCTTAAGGTTGCCTGGAAGACATCGCTGTTTTAGCGATAAGGCCGCCTCTTGTGCATCTTTCTTAAACGTGACTAAATTATGTGGTGTTCAATAAAGAGTATTTTGATTTGAAAATAATTTTATTAAATACTAGTTGTGATCTTGCAACCCGCAGCTTTGCTCGCGTCTCGGGTGTTGATCATCAGATGTTAGACAAAAAATACTTCCTTGGAGTTCATGCTAAATTTGGATCAGGAGTTTGTCCGTGTAAGAGCAACAGATATATACACAGATCGGCATAGATAACTAATCTAAGCCATAGTGGTATAAAAATGAAGAAACATCTCCAACCATTGAGATAACAGCCATTCAAATTTATATCTAAAGACTACATTCAGCCGCACCAACGAAAGTCTTACTGAATTACAATAACAATAACCATTCCCTTATCAACGTAAAATACAATAAATTAACCTACATCAGCATAATTATACAGACAACCAATGAGAAACGCTTTACTACTAGCGAAAACGTACTGTTTCATGTAGCTAGATATAAACTAATAGCAGATGATAGCGCTCAAAAGCGCTGAAGGCGCTGTATATCTTAATGGATGGAAGGTTAAAGATGTCGTTACCCGAAGACCCTTTTCGTTACTTTAAAAGGGACCTAATGAGATCGTTTCTTGTAATGGTAATTGCAGGCTTATAATGTTGTAGGAATTATGTTAAAGATCAATAGATTTTAACATAACACAACAAAATAATTGGATTAACAACATTCCTTGTCAATGTGTTATCAATACACGTATTAATTATAGTCAAAAGTATGATAATCAATAGGACAGCAAATACTAATAATAATAATACGATCGGAAAGATTACATTCGCAGGACGAACGACTTTAGCTGTTTTCTAAGACTTGGGTGCTCAAGTACTGCCAACTTCTGAAAAAAACAATTCCAGACTCTGTTTTTCTCTGAATAACTGACACGCCCCATGGTGACTGAACGTGTCTAACTCTAATTATTTAACGTTTATAAATAAATTAAATTAAATGTAAATTAAGAATTTCTAAAAAATGTATTAATATAAGTATTTTTTAGTGTTAATTTACTACATCCAAAAATGTCTTAATCAAATTTATGAAACACAATATTAAAAATATATATAAAATATAATAGATATTTAAATTCTTTCGATTGATCGGATTATTGAATCAAAGTTTATAAATCACGCTGTTTTACTCCTATTATTTGGATAATTGTTTCATGCGTTTCATGAGTTCATCAGTTACGACCACAGTTTGGCAGATTGGCTGACGTATTATTGTTATTGGTCCTCTCCTAAGGGTCGTTATATGACGTTAGAGCTATTACCCTCGTCAATAAATGGGCTATTCAAATCCACGTGTCAGTGTCTGAGATTATAGCTTTCAACGACACGTACAATTTGGCCAGGTGTGTAATACGAATTCTTATATAAAATATAGTTATTAATTTCAGTTTTAGTTTTTGTTATTAGATAGTGGGAACAGATAAGGAAGCAAATATATGTACTATATCTATTGGCCGTCCACCTTACTACACCATAAAAAAGATACAGATAAAGGTAACAAAGGACATAAAATTGAACAGCAAATGTGAATGCTATACACCGTAATATAAACAGAGGCTACTTCATTTCTTAGCCATTCTACTTGGTAGAATCTGTATTCCACACCTTTACTTACTTCTATTAGTTTTTGTATATTATATGTAATGTGCTTATTTAAATATATACAATTTTGATTATATCTTCGATCCAGTTTGTAGAAAAGTATGTTTTTACGACAGGTTTCGATATTTTTTGACATATATTTCGTTGAAATCAAACAATTTCCAGGAGACAAATTCCCGACCGTATTCACAGCGACGATACAGCATTTGTTCTAAATATCAATGATCACAATCTGCTAAATTTACGCAATTATTTCGACATTATAACTATTAACTACCAAAATTATATCATTGCCAAGAAATTCTGACTTAATTCGGGTACAGGAAGTTGATGACGTCACACACGCGTTCTTTGAAAAGTTTGTAAAGTAAAAAGAACCAGGATTATACAGTGTACGTTACACACTGAGGCACAAGTTTATTTGGTGTTAAGGCTGTATGTAAACCTGTCTGGAGAGGTACAGTATCACTCATTCTACCGCTGAATAGCATACTTAGTATTATGGTTATTATTAGGATAGTGAACCACTGTAATTACAAGAATAAGGGGCAAATTTTTTTAGTGTTTTCATGGTTGGCGTATTGGCGTTATAAGAAATCATTGACATTAATAACATAGATTAATATTACCTTCGATTGCTAGTCTTTGTTAAGGTATGTTCTCATTTACAGAGATGACATTAAATGTTATTAAATAAGATTTCAATATGGACAGTATTCTAATCTCTAATACTATTAGCAGGTCTTTCTAAAGTTAGGTATTCAATATTGATAAGTAAAATCCATTACAGATCCATTACATACATTCTGCGTTATTGGATTATTCAAACCACTCGAACTAATCTAAAGTTTTCGTTTCACGGTCAATTTATTTCGTATTACCGACGATATTTTGATTAATGAATGTTAATTTAGTTCCGAAGGATTCGTCGAAACTGAAAAATTGATGTGAAAGTATGATTTATTATCCAGCTCGAAATGTAGTTAGGGTAATGTATTTATAAAATAATATATTTTTAATGAGGATTCAGGGAATTCGGATGCATATTGAGCCAGTTATGTGCTTTACTATAGTATCGATTATCGTCAATATATTTAAATGCCAAGATGGTGGATTGCAGAAGAGGGCTATTCGTGCAATTTATAACCTGGGCCCAAAAGATTCGTTAAGAGGAAAATTTAAAGAAATTAAAGTAATGACTGACGCTTCTCAATTTGTTTTTGATAATGTTATTTATGTACGCATAAACATAAATGATTTTCCCAGAAATTGTGACTTACATTATATTAACACTAGGAACAAGAATATACTTGTCACTCCAAGTACCCGATTACGTTCAAAATTATTCAATTATAAAATTCAAAAGAATCGTTAAAGAACGTTTGTGTGCTAAAGGATATTACAACACTAATGACTTTTTAGTTGACTCCACACCTTGGGAATGAAATGATCGCCTCCAGGCTGTTTCAAATAACTAAAATATAATTATTATTGTACATGCAAAATGGTAAAAAAAAATATCCCGCTGAGTTTCTTTCGCCGGTTCTTCTCAGGTCCGAGGTGCTAAATTCCGAACCAGTGGTAGATTTTTGACTATCAATAAGCAAACACTTCTATATTGAATAAAGATTTTTGACTTTGACTTGACTTTGTCTTTGGCCCACATCAGAACACATGTATCCTAACGATAACTTTGACTTTGACTTTGATGATTGCGGGTAGAAACTCACTCAAGCAATGAATTTTCACATGCTTATTTTCAGTTTCTAATTTATTTATAATACAATACTATAAAGGTATAATTACAGGACATGGTTGTTATAATTCGATATTACAGCACGTTTATTATTCACACACATTCCACTTGACTAAAAATGGATTAAAAAAATATGGTAATGTAAAAACAAAACCATCAATTTCCACGTTAAAATGTTTATTGGTACACAGCTTAGACACTGATAGGAAGCACTGATGAGTCAGAATTTTGGAGCTGTGACCGCTCAGGTTCGGTCTGCGAGTAGAAGTGACGTAAGAGGACCTCATACGTAGTACTGGACACGAGAACGATACATTTAATGCTGTGTAAATTTATTATATGTTTTCTAATGTGTGTTGCTATTAAATACTTTATGTTTGTGTGTAATTTAAGTTCAAGTATGAATATAATGTGACAAGTCTCTATAAGAATATTAAATTTCTACAAATTAAGTTTTTAATAAAATTTGTTGGCTCAACTAGCCACATAACATGACTGAATTTGAATAACACATAGATTTCAAATTAGCAAGTCTCCACGGATGATGATTTTATAAGACTAGAAAATTTAGTGATGAATAAAACTTAAATTAAAATTAAAATTTTATCAACCAGTCGAATTAAAATGCAATTATTACTTTTATCTCAACATAAAATGTACAATAATGTAAACTATAATATAATTAATTAAATTTGTAAACTATTATTCGATACGGCTTGCGTCTCAAATCTATACCAGTTTTCATAACGATCGCTTGAATGGTATAGAAATAAGTGTGCTGTGGTTTTTAAATTAAGTCTCGTGAACAAGACATTCGTAGATAATGTCGAAATATCGAGCTCCACCAAATAAAAATAAAAAACATGGTAAATATCCCGTTTTAAGTATTTGTAGTAATGTGCTGTGGATGTATAAAAACTCGGAAACGATGTACGAACGTGCCAATTTTCATTGTAATCGGATAAACGTTATCGACGTCGTTATATTATAAACCACTTTTACAGTATAAGACGAGCAAAAATTGACAGGCAATCCTGCCTGTGTATATATACAAATTGTGATGGTATAAAACCACAACCCGCACGGTATAAAAGTCGATATGTTTCATCGTGGAAAGTATAAAAATATTCTCCAAAAATCTATAGTTACTTTAAACCACAAAAGGACAAAAGACAACATTTAACATTGCATTAACACAATATTACCATTGAAAGCTTAAATATCCATTATATTAATTTGCGAAAAAATGCTATTCTGATTGGAATATTATTGTGTTATAAATAAAGATATATTAACCAATAATTGTTTATAGTGCATAATATAGCATTATCAAATTGTATGGAATACGTAAATCTAAGGTTTGTTTATCTTTATTCCTTGTTCATTTGGAAGAGGTTATACGAATGAGTGTAATAGTCGGTCAAAAAGTGTTAATATCTATTATTCTTATCTTTATATTTAGCAATATATTTAGAACACTCAGTATTATATTAGTACTTATTGAATACTAACTGTGTCCGCGACTTCATGCGCGCTTGAATTTAACAAAAACGTTATTGTTGTAGCCTAAGTTACTCCTTATTACATCAGCTATCTGCCAGTGAAAGTCAAGTCAAAATCGATCCAGCCGTTCCAGAGATTATTCGAAACAAACAGACAGACAGACAGTCGAAAATTTAAAAATATATTATTATAGTATATGTACCGTGTATACATATAAATGCATTTAGTAAAAAATGGTCATTTGAATATTACAAAGAGACACTCCAATTTTATTGTATGTATAGAAGATGTTGTTATTCAAAAAGAAATCCATTAATTATTTATTTATTAGTAAACCCAACATATATAATATATATATATATATATATATATATATACGCTAAGCGGTACAAATCCCTTAATACCCTTAAATTTCGAACACGAAGTTTAGTCGCAGAGTGATAATGACCCGTATTGTCAAGGAAGTGTTGCGGTATTCCTAATATTCGTCTATTCACAAGGAATACGAATTTGAGCAACTGACTTCTACTACTTCAACCTGAGTTCCTGAATCTGTTTGCATCTATCTCTCTATATAATTTATGTAAATTAAAATTTAGATTGTTAGCTGTTATTTTATAATAATACTGTTATCAGCTCGTGGTACGCACGCGTGTTATGTGAATTCCTTCTAAACGTTTAGAAAGGTTTCGTTGAATTTTTGTGTGATTTTAAGTGGCTCCCTGGTAGGTAGCGTTGCAATCAGAATAAAACTCTCATGTACGAATTATTATTTACGAAGTTGAAACGGGCATATAACACATATATATATATATAACACATACAAATATACAAAAATAAAAAGCTATAAATATTAAAGTAATATTTTAGGCATTAATTTACTTATGACCCTTACATTTTTATAGATTTTTCTGTAACTATAAAGTACATTTAAAATAAAGGTACTCAATTTATTAATGAAAAAAGACAAGATAAGTTTTTACAAGAAAAATCTATGTAGACATAAGATGGGAATTAAAATAAATAGGTACACGCCGTCTAAAACATAACGTTGGCATTGTACATTGCTGGCGCTATTCTCTGAAATGCAAGGTTTATTCTTTGAGCTAATTAAACGCTAGAGTCTTGGATCACCTGGAAAGTCGACCAGGTTTCTTAGAAATATTATCTAAATTTGTTTTGGTATTTAATAATCTGAAATAATTTGAAGGCAGTTCATTTAAAAGAGTATCTTAACCACTTACCTTCTCTAAGAAAATTATGAATACAAAGTGTAATAACTTAAACAACTTATTATAAATATGATATACAAGGTTATGATTAAATATACTGCTGCGTTGAAACTATTACAAACTTAATATACATTTGAAAATTTCTCCAACGCTTAACTCTTAACTAAGCGAAGCGCTGGTCTTAACTATCTACAGATCGCTAAACTATGAAGAGAACAAACAAACATGTTTGCAATATTTTCTTAAAACTCCGAATGTATAAATTGCATTATCTAAGGTTGCAGGTACATAAGTCTTGGCTTCGAACCCCGAGTCGAATCAATAAATAGTTTGTGGGCTTTTCTGTCAAATCATTCTCATTCGCAGTTCGGAGTCTAGAATTAGTATACTTATAGAAATAGTGTCAATATGCTTGCACTGCTGAATTTTCATACCTACGATACAGCTTTACCAAACAAAGTTAGGTGTCCTAAGCACGTCGGAAGTGACTAAAAATATAGGATTACAATTAAACAGCCTACGCATCCTTAGCGGGAACGATAGAGACATTACCCACACTAACACGATGTCCTTGGCTTGTCTGTCACGTGACAGAACTGACAAATACACGCGCTCCGCATAGCGGAGTCTTACAAGACTTTCGTCTAACCAAGGCCTCAAGTGGAATTTATTTGACTAAACTAATTACAACGTAAGGCCGGTAGTAATATACAATTAAGAAAACTAGCATTAGCATTAGCAGCCTGTAAATTTCCCACTGCTGGGCGAAAGGCCTCCTCTCCCTTGAGGAGAAGGTTTGGAGCATATTCCACCACGCTGCTCCAATGCGGGTTGGTGGAATACACATGTGGCAGAATTTCGTTGAAATTAGACACATGCAGGTTTCCTCACGATGTTTTCCTTCACCGCCGAGCACGAGATGAATTATAAGCACAAATTAAGCACGTGAAAATTCAGTGGTGCCTGCCTGGGCTTGAACCCGAAATCATCGGTTACGATGAACGCGTTCTAACCTAAAGAAAACTAGGTTATCCCTTAATTATTACTCACAAGACAACATTTTAATAGCAGTCTATGAATTTTATAGTTGATTCATCCGGAATTATGTCGAAGTCTCATCGAAATTTCTACCTCGTATCGCCGTAAAGTGCTGACAGAATGAATTGACTTACACTCACCACGTCACCTCATAAATTGTTAACCTATTTCGTTCCTGCGACGTGTTCAGATTATACAATGACATTTCAGATATAACCTTAGATTTTGTAAGAATCGAAAGAGCGAATGTCCCTCATGACTTTTGAAAATGCAAATATTCGAAATGCATAGTGACATTCTTATCGTCGCTTTCCAAGAATATAAATATTATTACAATATAGAAACGCGACAACCTTTTCATATAAATGTATATAATATACGAATTTATAACATTTTCAGTCTTTAATTTTATTTTACCAATATATAATATCCAATAAATAGAGATTTCAAGGTCGCTGACTGCTGTCTGCCCCTATGAATGCTTAGATCTTTAAAATTACACAACAGATTTGGATGCTGTTTTTTTTAATAGATAGATTGATTCAAGAGATATTTTTATATGTATAGTACATGCATAATATAGTAGAGAAATACTGATAATTTTAGAGGTTTCTGAAGTGATGTCGTAAATAAACATATTTTTGCGTTTACATTGCAAACGCTGGCCCTGTACACGCTGTACCCTACGACATGGAACAAAATAATGTACTACAGTATTGTACACCTTAAAAATGTCTTAAAAAAAATGTAAGATGGTATGATATGTCTAACTCTTAGGGATAACCCACAATGACTTTTCCTTATCTTTTACTTTTTACGAGAAATAATGGCATATTTTCGAAGCGATTTTAAGCAATATAGCATTAATCCTTATCTAATTAAGTACCTTAAATACATTGTGTATTTAATATAGATCAATATGCCCCTTTACAGCATGTAATTTAAATGAAAGTTTTCGAAGATATTACAGATTTAAAATGCAGAGACATTTGGCGGCGGACAGGGACAGGGCATAAGGCAGGCGGTTTGTATTGTCTAATGACGGAAAAACTATGAAGGTTTTTTTGTTCCGGGTCGTAGAATATATTATAAGTACCTACCCAGACAAGCTTGCACAAATCCAACAAGAATCGAATCGAAATGAAACTCAAAAATGTTCGAAATGAAATTCAAAAATGTTCCATGAGTTATTTTTGAACGGATAGATGGCTAAAATATAGGTATACTTATCATTTTATCCAATAGTATATTCTTAGATCTAAAGACAACAATCAAGACCCTGTCTTAAAATAAAGTAAATTGAAGTCGCAACCGCCACTGTCATTGATAACGGCGCCATCGTCGCGCTCATTTCCATTCAAAAGGAATTTATTGTTCGGTTCGTCAATGATAATTTCTAAAGGCTATTGAAGTGTTTGTTATTGAAAATGAGGCTTCGAATGAAAAAATTCTGGCTCTTCATACTATTGTTCTTCTAAATTTTTGCACTTGAAAAATGTACAATTATTTTAATTTCTATAAGTCTGTTTGAAACTCAATAAAATAATATTTGTTAAATTTATCTTACAATTTGTTTAAATAGAAAAATATTTTTGTTAATTAAACTAAACTTCATCAATTAAAAACAAAAACCTAATTATTTATATTTTTTGACATTTTGATTCTATTATTATGACATAGTTTTTTTAATGTTGTTTTGTAATAATGTTAGAAGTAAATGTCGTAGTAGTTACTGTAGTGATAGAGTGTTATCATTAATATATATTAATTTTATTATGATATATTCAATAAAAAAATAATTGGCGACTGAAGAATATTGTAATAAACTCACTAATATTGAATAGAGCAGTACCAATTTTTTTGCAAAATGAACTCAACTGGTGACAATAATCATTATTGTGACTATAAATATTATTATAAAAGAAATTAATTAATTTATTAATTAATTTTAGCTAGTAAGTGGTAAATATTAAATCTAAACCATAATTACAATTCTAATAGAGGAAATAAATAAATATTAAAGCAGTGTTAGGTTAGGTTAGGTTAGCCCGCGAATTTAATTCGAAATGAGCAATTATTATAATATATTGGTTAGGTTAAATCAAAACTGTTAGCCGAGCTGAGCACGGAAGACGGAAGCGTCAACACGATCCACACCACAGGCTCTGCATTCCTTTTCGAAGCGAGCAGCGGTTTTAGTAGGTAAAAATACCATATAACCATCAAAAATTTATCCGCTAAAGGGAATGATACCGTTTTAATGGTTTCCACTATATAAAAATGAGTATAATCATTTACACAAATATAATTGATATTATGCTCATTATGCATTTCTAGTAACTCTATTTTCAAGTCACGCTCATTTACTTCGTGGTAAGGTTGTGTGTAATACTGAGTATTGTTGTGTTCCGATTTGAACGGCGAGTGAGTCAGTGTAAATACAGGGACATGGGACATAATGGGCGGTGGTTTAGTTTTTTTGTAAGCCAGTATATTGACGCCTTAAATATTAATTTATATTCGCTTATTTAAATACTAGCCATTATTGAAGTTAAACAGAAAACATTGCACTATTGGTGACAGTTATATAGTTACGATAAAAGTGAATTTTAGCTCGTTAGTAACCACAATTGAGAAATAAACATAAAATTACTAATATCTTTATTTTGCTATAAAGTTTTTTATTTAAATTATTTTGATAACTATCATTAATTTTTCATTAATGTGAATATTGATCACGAATTGTATATAAGTGAACCTAAATTATATGAACTGTTAAGCAATGATGAAATTTTCAAACAAGAGTCAATTTAACTAGTTAACCAAAGCTATTAAAAGTAATAAACGATTCAGAATTTTAAAAATAATTACTTTAAAACTGGCCGCACTTTTTTCCTTAATAAACCTTATTCACAAAAAAACCGTTTTCAACTTTGCTCCTTCGAGGAATCAAGGTTACCTTAACTTTGAGGTTCCGGGAATTAGCATTGGGAATCAATAAAACCTTAAATGTTGTAAATAATATATTATGTAAGGTAGTATGATATATTTATACGTAAGTACATAAGTAGATAATTATCTATTTATATGGTAGTCTAGATGAATTAATCTATACTAATATAATAAATGAGAAAGTAACTCTGGCCGTGGCTATTTTAGGGCTAAACTAAACCGATTTTGATGAAATTTCAGCAAACTTGAACTTGAGCAAGGAAGCATTTATGCATAAACTTGATGACCAAACCTTACATAGACATCTTAGGGCGACAACTTGTCTTCTGTAAGTTAGGAGATATATTTTTTTTATTAGTTTTTGTTACTTCTCTCCGCTTCATGGTCATCATCTCTAGTTTTTAACGGTTAATTGTAATTAAGGGTTTGTAATTTTGAATTTCCGACTCAGATAGTTAGTAGAGAGTAATAGAAAATATATATTGATAGATTTGTACCATTTTTTCGTAGTATAAGAAGGCAGTTGAGTAAATGGGCCACCAAATGATAAGTGGTGACCACTACCCAATTTAAACCAATTCCTTAACTGAACTGAGATGTTATATCCCTTGTGCCTGTAGCTGTTTATACTAAGTACCTAATGTGGTAAGAAAGTGGTGGTAGAATATAAATGATGACTGGGTGGTATCAACCCAGGCAGGCTTGAACAACGCCCTACCATCAAGAAAAGTATTTGAAAGTTGAATAAAATATTGCCATTACCCTCTAAAATATCACCTTAATTGTGACTACATTCGCGAAAAACATAAGGTTGGCTGTTAACTGAAGAGAAAATTACGTAGTAGTCTGTTTTTAGGTTCATTTATTTGAGTCAAAAGTTTAAATACGATTTTCATCTATACATACATATAATAAAAATGTATCCACGGTAAATATACCAAAATAACATTTTTTTAAATTTTTGTCTATCTGCCTGTCTGTTTGTTTCGGTTAACCTCTGGAACGACTGACAGATAGCTGGTGTAATAACTTAGGCTACAACAATAACTTTTTTGTTAAATTCAAACGCGCACGAAGTCGCGGGCGTACCTAGTTTATATTACAAGTAAAGTTATAGTATTGTTTTACTATACATGTTATTATATTACTATATATATAGTAAATATAGTATACATACAATACTTAATCTATAACAGGTTAGGAACCAAAACCTTAGGTGAATAGTAAGGACTAGTACTTGTGTTAATATAGTATAAGTAAATACAAGAAAATGTCTTTTTAACTATTGTATCTTAGTTAAGTTTCGTCTTGTGACGTCTTTAGACTAAGCAATATAGAAATTGGCAGGTCATTGACTATTGTAACAATATTTTAATATCCAATAGCAGCATAAGAAGAAATCTTTCAAATCAAATTCAATAATTGTTCAGTTAAGACTTTGATTAACGTATTTTACTTCATCAAAACAAATGTCTTATGATAATTGTCCCTTTAGTAATATTAGCGAATTTTCTTTTAACAATTCTGAAAAATTGTATGAATCGAAATTTAAAGTTGGTCAAGATTCTTTGTCTTCGCTTGCGTGTAAATAGATAGAGAGGAGATCAAGTGACAGATTACCATCCGTTTACCCTGTCAATGTATATCAATAACCTTGATGTAGAAAAAATAAACAAAAGACCTCAACTTTTTTATAGATAAGTATTATTTAATTTTCTTTAATCTTGAAGCAAATTTTATATTTAACATTCGAAACAATTGAACGTATCACTAATACTGTGACTGACACCAACGTTATCAAAGCAGTTAATAGCAACAACACTATTTTTATTTCATAGTATTCAATCCATGGTATATTCGCTGCAGGAGTTCGCCGATATTCTACTTCGCCGTGCCGTATCACGTGTTCCGTCCACCAAACCGCGCGCTCGAGTGACGATTGTGGTTGATCATCCATAAAGTTGCGTAGCTTAACAATATTCCTACGATAACTGAAATCAATACATACATACATACATAAACAGCCAGTAAATTTCCCACTGCTGCGCTAAAGCCTCCTCTCCCTTTGAGAAGAAGGTATGGAGCATATTCCACCACGCAGCTCAAATGCGGGTTGTTGGAATACACATGTGGTAGAATTTCGTTGAAATTAAACACATGCAGGTTTCCTCACGATGTTTCCCTTCGCCGCCGAGCACGAGATGAATTATAAATACAAATTAAGCACATGAAAATCAATCTATTGACCAATTTAAAGAAATGTTCACGTATTTGAAATCACTGACTTTTTCTTGTTTCCTAAAAGCCTCTTCTTATTCCAGAATAAGGACATCCAATATACTGACGAGGGTCATCGCTATACCGAAACTAGTGACTCGCAATTTTATGAAAAATAGCTTCTTTAAAGTATTTTTTTCCTCATATCACTGGTACGTCAATGGACTTATCCTTAGGTACGCCTAATTTGTGAACGGAAATTAAACAGTATCTGTCGTCTAAACTCCATGAATATTTTAATATTTAAATACCTTACGATAAAAAAATAATAATAATGTACTTATTATCAGTTTTTTATCGCACGGTTTACAATAATAAACTACCAATACTTATACTTGTGGAAGAAATACGTTTATGCTTTCAACATTAAAATTACCCTTAAATTCATTTTCAAAGTTAAAAAGTCAAACAAAATGCTGTGTTTTTCATAAATACCTTTTATCGTCGATTACACTTTTAATAGCATTCATTAGTTGTTCCTCCGTCAATGTTTCTATCGAAAGTCCTTTTCCAATATGAAATTTAACATATTGCTCGACATTAAACCATTGGTCAGCAAGTATTGGTATGCCAATAAGTGGCACTCCAGCACTCATAGCTTCATCAGTTGACTGTAAGCCCCCTTGGGTTATAAATAACTTGACCTTAGGATGCCCTGATCGGAAAGACAATATTATAATTGTTTTAATAATAATACATTAACGATATATTTACAGAAGATAATGCAGAGTGCTTACTTAATAAATCAGACTGTGGCAGCCATTTTGATATCTTAACATTCTTTGGAATTCCTGGAAGCTCATCTTTATCCCATTTCCATAAAAAATCGTAAGGTAATTGAGAAAAAACATTGTTAAATATTGCTAGTGTCTCCGGTAGAAACATAGATGGTTTAACATTTGTACCGAAACTAATATATATAACTCCATTTTTCGATGAATCAAGATATAATTTTAAATCCTGAAAGTATATAGTTATCATTATATTTATTATAGATATAAAAATAATGTACTACTTATTTTTTACTAAAATCTTAAATAATGTCAGCTGACACATTAGACAATATATACCTCTGGTAATTCGTGTTGTGGTTTTTGATGCAATGATCCTAAATACAGCACATTTGGTGGAACAGGCCGATTGAAATCCCAAATGGGATGCACATTTACGAACATCATTCGAACATTTTGCCTTAAATCGTTCAAATCTGGTAAGTCTGAACCGAGAATTGACTTTAATATTTTATTTGCCGTTTGTTCGTGTTTTACGAGAACATAATTGGTCGCGTGATAATAATACAGCTCTGTAATCTTCTCCCATAACGTTAAATTATAAATTCTTTTCTGCAGTGCGTTGGGATAGATAAGGGGATGAGACGCTGCTCCTATTGCTTCGTAGGCCGAAAGAATACCACTGAATGAGCTGATTTCGATAACAGGCGCATTGTATATATGTGAATAGACAATGGCTGATCGTGTCCAAGATTCAATAAACAACAAGTCAAATTTCTCCTTTTTACGTAGTAGTTTTTGTATTTCATCAGACTTTAATTGTTTAATAATTAAATTTAGGAGCAAATCGCTTGCAAAGTGGTAAAATTCTATTGGATCTTTCTCGTTTCCTCTTAATCCGAAAGCCTTCCACATTTCGTAGGAAATATCGTGAACGTCGATTTCAGTTAGGTTTTGAGGTGCTTGACCTTTTGGAAATGCAGGATCTGTTGTTATTACTGTAACTTCATGTCCACGATTAACAAGTTCTAATATTAGTGGACGAAACACAACTTGATGGCTTATAGAAGGAGTTGGAAACACTCCTAATATTTTTGCCGTTTCACTTTCAGTGAGCACAAATATTAAACAAACTATATCCAGTAGTTTTTTCAGCATATTGAGTTTAACATTGATTAGAAACGGATAGGAATGCTGTTGTGACGTTTACCTTATTATATACTCCTTTAGTTTTGTGTTTAGGTATTATCGAAAACAACTAATATTAATCGATTTTAAAAACCTGTTTTAAGGTTAGATGTTTTATAAAATTGATTAATTTTATGCAGCACATGATTAACATATTGTGCATAATATAATATATACTTAAAATAGTAAAAAGTTAGCTTATAGTTTGTTTTTTTTCATGTATTGATCACCTGGATGGACCTCTTTCATTTTTTATTTTCAGAAAATGTTTGTTAATTTATAATTGAGTAATATTTTAATTTATATAAAATTAAGAATTCCTTTTTATTTTAATGATTATAAAGAATAATCAGATATGTTTTCATCATTTTTCAGTCAACACCGAAAAAGACATTTTAAAAAAGTACATAAAATATTTTGGGTTAAATGCGTACCGACATCTTGTTTCTAATGAATTTAGATTAGCTATTCATGTCAAAATATATTATATATAATATTTATTATTTTAATTTTTCAATAATAAGAATTCAATTTTATTAACCAAAGTTCGGCAAAGGCATCAAAAAAGAAGACTAAACTATGAAGGGTATTTTGTATTGGATATCATGGTAAGAAAAAACAGTTTTTTTGCACGATTCGGGATTCCTCGGAAAACCGATATAAAATAGAATTGAAAAATATTCACTCAATATTATGTTAGCCTATTATTCGAAGCGAGTATATTTACTAGAGTTTATGTCTGTATATAATGTTTGTACAAGAGGTTTTCAGATACTACTGATTGGCTTTGTGATAATTCTTTTTTAATAGATATTTTTATCTTGAACTTGTTTTTTGATGCCCCAAGAGGGCCTTGGCACAAATAAAAGCCTAAATAAATAATTTATCTTGAACTTAGCGAGCAGTGAAAATTGTATCGAAATCGGTTCAGTGGGTAGTTTTAGAAATTATATTTATGTAACCATTGTTAACTTGACATATAAAGACGTGGATGATGGGTGGATGGGCAGGTAAGTTGAATTTGAGTAAAAAAAGATATATGACAATCTATATATCAAATAGCAATTCCTAAAAATAAAATTATTTATTTCATAAGCGTCTATCTAGTGAATATGATGAAGTCTTGAATAACCTCTGATCAATTTAAAAATTCACAAGCGTAACTAATTGCATACAAACTTTCAGAAATACAAACTTTCAGAAATAAATACTTCTCAACGTGGATTGAGAATCCCCCGTGAAACATAAATGAAACGAACAAGGTTGCAAGTTCCAGAATGTGAAACCTGCAAAAGTTTTGGGTGAATTTCCTTGTATTCTCAAATGTCGTGGGAAAATCAACAATATAAGTATACATGAAATTTATGAATAAATAAAATTACTTTTATAGTCTCAGTCTATAATTTTGGTGTCATTTATTTTTGCCACTCTGGGAATTTTTCTTACTCTGGCACTGTTAAGTCTGGTGTTTGAGAATTTGGCCTAGTTATTACCATAGTTATTATTAATCACTAATTAAAAGTGCTAAAATTCTGTTACGGTAGCGCTATGTTCTCGATGGTAAATATTAGTGAGATAAAATAGCGAGTTCTGGAACAGGGTAGTCAGCTTACTTTCGAAAGCGACTATGAATATATCTCTGCATTATACAATCAACAAGGAAAATAAAGCGAAGACTCTGGACCTTTAGTGTAAGATTTAGCTTAATTAATTATATATTATCTATATTGTATTTATTTTCACCGATCAAATTGGCAATATTACTAGAAACTCAACCATATTATTTTAATGATTCATATATGTGTCTAATAAATATGTATTATTAAGTTAAAAGGGATTTTTCGGAGTATTTAATTTCATATCGTAAGCAGCGAGATGTAAATTTGTCGTAGTTTTTTTGTTTTAGCTGATTATGATATCAATTTTAAGGTTTAGTACTGAAATATCCAGAGTGTCTTATCCAGAGTGACAACTTCATGTGTCTTCAAGAGTATTTATTTTTTATCTGGGGAAAATAGTTGATTAATGTTATTAGTTAAAAAATAAAAAAAAACAAATGATTTTGTTTTGGTACAATATCTTCTTAAACAACGATCGCGATGCATCCGATATTTATGTATTTAGTTTTATACTTTTATTCCAGCTTATAGTCAGAGTTATGACAGGGAAAGGACTGTCCGCCGAAATACAAACATTGGTAAAGCACTAACTAAATTCTAAAATTCTAAAATATTTATTAATTTCTCTTAACCTTAAAGCGCATGCAAGACATGACTTTCGATATCAATAAATTTATTAATAATAATGTGAGTAAAGAAATTATTACAAAGGCACTCAATGCCAACAGCACAATTTCTACTTCATAATACTCAGTCCACTGTATGTTAGCAGCAGGAGTGCGCCGATATGCTACTTGGCTATGCCGCAAGACGTGTTCCGTCCACCACACTGCGCGTTCCAGTGATGTATTTGGTTGATCATTCATAAATCTAAGTAGTTTAACAATATTTTCTTGATAACTGTAAC
The DNA here is from genome assembly GCF_905147765.1 of Vanessa atalanta. Taxonomy (NCBI): domain Eukaryota; kingdom Metazoa; phylum Arthropoda; class Insecta; order Lepidoptera; family Nymphalidae; genus Vanessa; species Vanessa atalanta. Next base: position 4,582,708 of record NC_061892.1, on the reverse strand, counting down.
CAAAAATTGTACCGACTAGGAAAAATGACGTTTATTTATTTATTTGGGAAGTCACCATGATATACAAAATATAAAGTATCTAATTCTATATATACATCAAGTCTTAAAAATATTTCCTGTACATCACTCTTATAGGCTAACTCATCATGTAAGACAAAAAAAAAGAAAAGAAACAGTCAAAAAATACAACTGCGGTTAATAAATAAAATAAATTACAAAAAAAAAACAAAAGAATTAAAAAAGAAACTAATTGATATTATAAAGTAAACATATAAGAAAAAATTACAAGATGATAATATATACCTATATAAAAAAATACATTGTACAAAAAACAAAACAAAAATATATAAATACCTCTTACAGCAAATATAAAAGTGACATAAAAATAATGTTATGATAAAAAATATTCCTTAATTTATTTTTAAAATTCAATTAAGTTTTGCCAAATATATCAATATCAGCTTGTTTAAAAATGGAATACATTTTTATAGCCCTGTATAAAGGAGCAGATTTGCCTAAATTAGTTGTAGTATTCCTATATTGAAAAAATTGTTTATGCTTATTTTGGGCTCTTGCATTTTTCCTCGGTACGGCCAATATGATTTTACTTTAACGCAGAACAACCTAAACGTCTGCTTAAAACTTTATGTAATACACAAATGTTAATAATGTATCTGCGATTGGATAGTGAAATTGTCTTGTAAAAGTGTAACTGATCTTTATAACTTTTAGTGCAATTTAATTTATTAAAACGCAAACTCTTAAAACGCAAATGGCACATAAATGATTTCTGTACTCTTTCTTATCCATCCTTATGACTTTGATAGTACGGCCTCCAGACAGTAGAACAGCATTCAAGCTTACTTCGAACCATTGAAGTGAACAAACTCAGTCTACTTCGTGATTTCTTAAATTCTTTTGTACTTCTATTATAAACCCTAATGTTTTAAATGTTGTTATAATCAAATTATCTTTATGCGGTATAGAACTTAATTGACTATCAATGATAACACCTAAATAATTTATTTTAAATATTCTTCTACCAAAAGTTATAATGTAACATTTTTGATAATTTAATTTCATTTTATTCTTTTAACACCATATCCAGAGTTTATCCAAGTCTTGTTGCATTAATTTATAATCATCAATACTATTAATTTTTTTATAAAATTTAAGATCGTCTGTATATACATAAAACTGACTTTTATTAAAACATTCGTTCGTAATATCGTTGATGAATATTTCAAACAGTAAGGGGCCTAGGTGAGAACCTTGTGGTAAACTCCAGATGTAGGAACAACAACAGGATTAATATCTCCCAATAACAATATTTATTTCTCTATTTAATTAATAAGATTTCAGCCTCTTACCATAACTTCGGCATATACCATAGCTTTCAAGTTTAAGTAGTAAAATATTATGGCCAATTACATCAAATGCTTTAGAGAAATCCGTATATATGCTATTTGGTTATTATAGTCTATGCTTTCCGATAAATAGTCTTAAGTTAGACAATGTAGATCTCCTTCGAATAAAATGTTTATAAGTAAGTAGATATGATATCACAAATGTTTTTTTTATTCTATTGTAGATCTTTTCGTACTAGGTGTATACCTAAATCATGTTTACTATACCAAATGTAAATAAGCTTTGTACAGGTAATATATATAATTATTTGCCCATAGTTCTTCTAGTTCTTTTATTATGGTCCAATTATGATGTCTCACGTTCACTTAAAGATTTAAAACAATTGATAATGGATTTTTTTCAATTTATATAAGTGCAACTTGTCTATGAACAGTGCAAGTCCATTATAATGTAATAATTAATTTATGAATGTGGTAAAATACCTTTTATCATTAATTACAGTCTTAATGTCATCCAGTAACTGTTCTTTTGTAAGTGTTTCGATTAAAAGTTGTTTTCCAATATTAAATTTAACATACTGTTCGGTGTTATACCATTGATCACCAAACATTGGTACACCAATAAGAGGTACTCCAGCAGTCAGTGCTTCATCCGTAGACTGTAAGCCTCCTTGTGTGATAAATAATTTTACTTTGGGATGTCCTAGTTAGAAAGGTACATAATCCTTATCAGAAAATGAAGGCAAAAATATTGAAAAAGTGATCAATGATTCAAATTATTTAGGTATGCGTTAAGACTATATATTACTTACTCAATAAATCTGATTGTGGTAGCCATTTTGAAATCTTAACATTTTTCGAACGTCCCGGAAGCTCATCATTGTCCCATTTAAATAAAACATCGTAAGTCAATTGAGAAAATACATCTGTAAATATTTTTAATTTATCTGGTGGAATCATTGAAGGCTTGATATTTGTACCAAAACTAGCGTATATAACTCCATTTTTCGAAGAGTCAAGATATAATTTTAGATCCTGTAAAAATATTTATAAGCATTATTAGAAAAAGTTTTAGAATTAGAAATTTTTAATGTGTTTGATATAGTAGTTATAAATTTTAAAAATTCATACTACCGCCGATAACTCGTGTTGAGTTCCTTGATGCAAGCCTCCTAAATACAATACATTTGGAGGAACGGGCCGATTAAAATCCCAAATAGGATGAACGTTTAAAAACAACATCTGAACATTTTGTCTCAAATCGTCTAAATTTGGTGCATCTGAACCAAAAATTGTCCGCATAATTTCATTTTCTTTATTTATTTGTTGCAATAAAATATGCTCCTGTGAGTAATGAATATACAATTCCGTAATCTTTTCCCACAAGGTCAAATTGTAAATTCTTCTGTGCAATACATTCGGATAGATAAGAGGATGAGAGGCCGCTCCTACCATTTCAAATGCCAGTAAAATACCACTTACTGAGCTGAATTCGATAACAGGCGCGTTATATAAATATGAAAAAATAAGTGCTGGTCGTACACAGGATTCGACAAATATTAAATCGAAATTTTCATTCCTGTTAAGTAATTTTTGAATTTCAGAAGATTTTAATTGCTTTACAAATATTTCTAGAAGCAAGTCAGAAATTAATCCAAACGACAAAATACGATCTTTCTCGTTAACTTTTTCAGCAAAAAATTGTAGCCAAAGTTGGTAAGAGATATCGTGCACATCAATTTCGGTTATGTTTTGAGGAGCTTGACCTTTTGAGAATGCTAGATCTGTTGTTATCACTGTGATTTCGTGTCCACGTCTAGCTAATTCTATCATAAGTTGACGAAATACAACTTGATGGCTTATAGAAGGCGTTGGAAACACTCCTAATATTTTTGCCGATTGAATTTCAGTGAAAACAAATATTAATGTAATTATACTTATACGAATTTTCCACATGTTGAGCTTAAATAGGAATCAGAAAAGAACGCTTTTCGATGTTTTACTTATTATATAGTCCTTTAACTTGCAATTACGTATTATCAAAATGTTTAATTGATATGGTTAACCTATACTGGAGCAAGACGTATATATGTATGTACTATAAATAATATGGTTAATATACAAACGTAATTCATTGTTTTGTCTCTGGATAGTAAAATAAAAGCAAACATTTTTTCTTTGTAAAAGTTTATATCGATGCTTCTAAGATTTCTTGTTTTTTTTTTACTACAAGAAATAGGATATTTCTAATATTCCTTATTTTCACTGCCTATATCAGAGACCGAGCAAATACACTTAACGAATATAAAAATTACTTTTTAAATCAATAAGGTAATTTCTTTTTATAATTCTTAAATAAAAAATTAAAAAAGCCAAATTATGCGAGAGATTGAGATTTGCGCAAAAAAATATTGATTTAATATTTTTCTGGCTTTGTGCAAACCCATCTAGGTACCATCCACTAGTTACATATTCTACCTCTAAACAGCAATACTAGGTATTGGATATTGTTGTGTTCCGGTTTGAAGGGTGATTGAGCCAGTGTACCTATAAACACCAGTGACATTATATCTTCGGTTGTTGTATTCGCAATGCAATGAATGGTTGATATCTCTGGTGGCGTCAATGTATATTGTCAATTGTGACGACTAACCATTAGGTTCCACGATGGTGGTCCATCACATCACACATACAAATAGTTAATGTTTGCCCTAAAATTATCAACTAAAATAATCATTCGGTTTAATTTCCAATTACATTCCAAAATGTAATGTAACTAACATTACATTTTGGAAAAACCACACGTACAAAACTTACCTCCTCATGTTACATATTAGTATGATAAGTAGTTTTTTATCTTTCGCGTAGTTAGCACCGAACGAGCTATTTTAAATATTTGTGTGATGAATATATATTTTTTAAATATTTAGATTGGTTTACAAATTAATTACTCTATTTAAAATCAGTAAAACACGTCAATTCGTTTCATTTACATATTATAAGTATTATTTTGTTCCATCAACCCACATAAGAGCAGCGTTAGAGCAGCGAGCAGCAACCAAACCTTCTATTCGAGATGAGAGAAAACCTACCCAGCAGTGGTAATTATCAATTAGGCTGACTCTTTAAATTGATATAGTAATAATTTTAGCATCGGAATTGACACTCGTGGGCTTTATTGAACACTGATACTGCGCTAAAACCCTAGAACCCACAACAAATATTATAGAAGGTTTCGATTTAACGAGATCAATAATTCTACCACATAAAATATGTTCAAGGAAAACTTATCAAAACAAGCAATGTTTTGATAAGTTTGAGTTTGTTGAACTTTTATATAAATACTGTAAATGCCCGTCTGGGTAGGTATCACCCACTAATCAGATGTCAATGTATATAATATGTTATAGTTTATGTAAATTATGACGTATTTAGTAAATATATAAATATATACATCAGCCCTAAAAATATTGTTTGCTACAAAAAAAAATCTACAATTTTTAATTAAAGTTAATAATTTTATTGAAATCAGCCTGGAGCCTATTTAAATCAGGTTAAGGTGTTACAAGCCAGTTCGTAGTCGTTAGTATTTACAAACATTTAGTATAAATTTTTTTTACGCGGTGGTTTTGGGTCATTTGTATGAATAATATACGTGCGTTAGAATTTATACATTTATTTTGAAGTTTTATTTAAAAATTAACAGTGTGTTGTGGTTTTGCTAGCGGTGTTGAGCATTTCGTTTTAGTGGATACATATGTATATCTCATCTATCAAATTGTAAAATACAATCGTAATGTGATTAAAAGCAACTAATATTTCTTAAAGTTTCTGCAATGGAAACCACTACACTAGTTTTAACAATGCTTATATCTTTGTCGTCTTCCACCGGATTATCTAGAACACATCTGATCCCCACCACCTAAGGCATAACCTGTGTTTGAAACCACTAGCGAATAATGATCTAGCTTATACCAACGATGTAAAGCTGTCATTAATAATTATTATATCAATTAAAGCAAATACAGAATTTCCTTACAATCGGTCAACGATACATCGAAATGATTCTTCGATTTTAAATTCTACTACTTTGTGATAAAGCATATTATTCATATATTAATTTAGTGTTTGACTTCGAGTTAGTGTTTACTTACATGTCTATCTCTGACGATCGCATGTTAACCTTTGAGATCTATTTACACGTATTCATAGGTTAAGCATATCAATTCAGGTGGGTTTACAATAATGAGATAAATTAATATCTTTGCAAGCTCAAGATTTAGGGTTTGATAATCCAGGCTATTTTTATTAATATTTCGGTATTTGAGATACATAAAAAGATCATGCATCCGAATTCTGGTTTGAGAAAGTTGAAGTTTCTATCAGTAACATCATGTATTTGGAAGTAAGTATTGTTAAATTTTAGAACCTCAATATAAAGCGATTAGTGCTCCACCCATCTCCCTGTGGTCATGTTAGACAGGCATTCCATTTGAATTAGAATATGGGGGAATGGTAGGTCTATTTAAATTTATGCATACACTTGGGCGCAGCATTTTTATAGGCAGCTGGTTAGTCTCCGTTCCGAATGACTAACTGATATTAAAATCAGTCAAGTTTGTCAAGAAAACATATAATAATAATAATAAATATTGGATAACATCACATACATACATGATTTTAAAGTAAGTTTAAATATATTTTTTTAATACTAAGTAAAAGATAAAATGTTTTATATAATGGAAATTAAATAACGGTCTAAGAATTTCACCAACAAAAATGCAAGGCATTTTAATAGTAGTCTTGGAAACGTTGCAGAAATCTGCTAATTAAACCTCAACTTAGCTTAAGAACTTTTGTAAAGGCTTCGTCGAATATATGTAAGGAGAATTTCATACAAAATTAATGTAAATTACTCGACACAGTTTTGATTTTTTTTAATTAAAAAGTAAGGGTTTATCATCAAATAATAATAGTCGAAATTATCCACATATAATATACATAGTTAGTGTAATAATGATCTTTTCTATTAAAAAAAAATATATACTTTTAAGGCAACTAATAAATAGATCATTATGATTTTTTTAATACACTGTAGTACAATTTTCTGCTCAGTTTATCTAACAACCTCATGTTTTTTTTTATGCGATATTGCAGAAGTGGTAGGCCCAGAAGAGAGAAGCATAAGTTTATGAAATAGAGGAATACCCGAGAAAATATATCTTTTATTATTCATAATTATTTTGTATAAATCTATATTTCCAAGAACGAATGTGAAGAAGTAATTCTGAAGTTCAGAAGTCGCGAAAGAAAAACATTACGCCTTTAATGAAGGTCGTGATGAAATTATCAAGTTCTGTTTTTCTTCTTTAGTCTCCAAAACTAATATACTTCAATGTCATGTAATTTTCGCTTGACTTTGACTTCATTCGAATATCGAATTACTAATGACAGAAATAGACGAGAATAATCGTTACGTGTTGATTTTACCTTCATATAAAATATCAATATGAATGTCAACTTACATGATAGAATTATCTATTCTATACGTATACAGGTTGAGGCCAAGTTTTTGTAATGTCTAACTGAAAAACTAAACCTATATACATTATTTTTTTACCAGAAGGAACAGTGCGTTTCTGAATAGGTTTTATTTATATGTCTAGATAGACTATCAAAGATAAGAAAGCGTCAAAAAAATTGCTACCAACTGTTTTGCAGTACACGCACACTAGTAAAGAAGAATGACGTTTGACGAATGTCAAGCGAAGCAATCACGCACACCAAGATAATAAAGTTGGTACATTAGTTTTAGTCCTTTAGTAGTAACATAAGCAGCCCGTAAATGTCCCACTGCTGGGATAAAGGCCTCCTCTCCCTTTGAGGAGAAGGTTTGGAGCATAATCCACCACGCTGCTCCAATGCGGGTTGGCGGAATACACATGTGGCTGAATTTCGTTGAAATTAGACACATGCAGGTTTCCTCACGATGTTTTCGTTCACCGCCGAGCAAGAGATGAATTATAAACACAAATTAAGCACATGAAATTTCAGTGGTGCCTGCCTGGGTTTGAACCCGAAATCATCGGTTAAGATGCACGCGTTCTAACCACTGGGCCATCTCGGCTTTAGTAGTGCGACACTCAAATTACACTAGACTCATATAAGACTATTGTAGTGACAAACACGAATCTCTTATTCTTTTAAGACGTCATTAATACCGCCAATATAATAATAAAAATTGTTTGAAATCCGGTATTTATCGTTCCTATCTTACAAAACTAGATAAGAAAAAAATATTGCTTATACAAAAAAACTTATACAGGTTGTTTTTTTATATCCACGCTGAAGGATAGTTTTGGGATATGCCATAAATGCTTGCAAACGATATTTTCCACCAAATATCGCCAGACGGCTATCGTAAATATATAAGTAATAGGACAACAGGGCAGTTTACTTAATACAAACTCTTTTGGGATCGTTTGATAAAATAAACGTGTTTTACATGCCTTTGCTCTTTCAAATACATATGTTTCTAAGAGCTGGTGTTCCACGGTGATAAAAAGACCAACTGATATTGAGTCACCTTTGACGATGAATTTAGGCACGTGCATGTGTTTACTTCATAATGATCGGTCGAATAGTTAACACGTTATAGCGTAACAAACAAACAATAATACACAAAGGTACTTTCGAATTTTTAATGTTAGTTTAGATTACTTACAATATTGTACCAATTAAAAGGTGTAGGATATATTTGTTTCTTGCGTTATTGATTCTCCAAACGACAAAATAAATGACGACCGGACCTTATACAGAAAGCATTACCACTAGCAAAGTATTTACATTAACTGCCTGTAAATTTCCCACTGCTGGGCTTCCTCGCGATTTGAGGAGAAGGTTAGGAGCTTATTCCACTACGCTGCTCTAATGCGGGTTGGTGGTACACATATGGCAAAATTTCATTTACACATTAGCACATGAAAATTTAGTGGTGCTTGCCTGGGTTTGAACCCGAAATAATCGGTTAAGATGCACGCGTTCTAACCACTGGGCCATCTCGGCTCAGTATTTATTTTGAGTTAAATCACCGTTCACAATCTTTCGACAGTTCATGATCTCGCGATGGAGGTTATAATCTAACGTTATTTACAATTTTACGGTGACACATATTATGAGTAAAATTCTTAAAGTGTTCTGAGCTAATCTTTGAAAAGACGCAAGGAGATTTTATCTAGTTGTTTTGGAAGGTAAATGTAATTCGCCATATCGTTGTAATTAAATTCCTGCTTTTTCAGTCATTGGATGAAACTAGCTCTAAAATTATAACACTATTTAACTAAAAGAGAAATATGAGATACTGATCGAGCTTTAATTGAAGAGATTTCTTAGAATATGCTGTATTTTAAATATTTATTACACGTCATATTGTTACGCTACTGGACTGAGGTTTGTAACTATCCTTTTGTGGAGACGGCTTGGAGTTTATGCCACTACGCACGCATAGGATTGGTAGATGTGACAGAATTTGATAAAGTTTATGTATTTATGTATTAAAAAAATATATTTAGGACAAACACGTTATGGAGTCATTTAATTATAATTATTTGTAAAACAAATATTTTATGTGAATTAAAATCGAAAATAATACAAAAAATATCGTTTTATTTTAAATTAAATATCATTAAACTTTTTATTCGTTTTTACCTCTCGAAATAAAACCGTCCTTCAAAGTTCAAGACAATTAGTCTCTATTGTATTATATTGTATATTGTATTGTATTTACACTATTTTAGTAGTCTGGCAGCTTCTCGAGGGAAAACCGGCCGCAGTTGGTAGGTTTGCCCTGATGCGAACCCCGGAAAATATTTACGGAACCCTGCCAAGGTAAGGATTGAGACGAGTCTCTATCCTCGACTGAAGACAGCTACACCCAATAAGCACGCCACATTAAGCACATTATGTCAGAACGAATCCTAGCCCCTCCAAGCCGTGCAGAAAATGTCCGTCGTCGGGGATTTAGTGGGTAAAAATTCCACTTAACTAAGATCCCTTTAAAGAACATTCCAGAGTTTCTGTTCGGTATATAAAAAAAATAAAATAAAGTGCAACTGCGTGTTGTAACTGCTTATTAATAAAAAAAGGCTATAAAAACTTAAATAGTAAAATTTATCAAATGTTATGGCCGAGTCGGTAAGTGGTAGTGCCACTCTGCATACCTTCGGGTTGCAGCCGAATGGGCCGGCACGCCCGGGGAAGTACCACTCTCTCACTTAAAATCAGCGTGAAGTGGTAGCTATGTTACCGCGTTTCGTCTGGTATGTGAGAGTCCCGGAGGCCCGATCCCCCCCCCCCCTAAACATGATGGTTGTGCAGAATTTGGTTACATTACCCCAGGAGGGTACCATCAGCGACTGCGGTGGAGAATCCCTCCCTGGGCATCCATGCTCAGGACGTACACCACCTGAGCAGGGATGCCCAGGCTGCCCTCCGAATTCTGGGGGGGGCAATTTTGCGCTCGCCACTGTTCGGGGCAAGCGGAGCAGGCATCATAAGGCAACCCCTACCACCCTCACTGTGGACTTCTGCAACATAAGGGGACTCAACTCGAACTTGCTCTTTCTTACCGAGACTCAGATATCTTCTCCTGCCGATACGACTTTTCTTTCCTACCCCGGGTATAAATTGGAACATTCCTTTGTACCACGAGCTGGGGTGTGCGTTTACGTCAGAGATGATATCTGCTCTCGACGCCTCGGCAGTCTTGAAGGACCTATCAATTATCTGGCTGCGTGTAGATTGTGACGACCATCCGCGAATCTACGCTTGCCTTTATAGGTCCCATAGCGGTAATGCCGAAACCGACCGACTGGTTGAGCACGTCCAAATGGCTACAGATTCCGTACTGCAGCAGATCCCATCCGCAGAGATCGTGGTTCTTGGTGATTTTAATGCCCACCATGCCGAATGGCTTGGATCACGTACTACTGATCATGCGGGTAGATCTGTTCTCGACTTCGCTTTAGCATATGATTTGACACAACTGGTCACCTCGCCAACGCGAATACCGGACGTGGAGGATCATACACCTTCCCTGTTGGACCTTCTGCTGACTTCTCATCCGGATAGCTATCAGGTTATCGTCGATCCCCCTCTGGGCTCGTCGGACCACTGTCTCGTTCGGAGTACAGTTCCGGTTATGCGGTACTCACGACCTCGTTTCATGGGCTGCCGCCGCGTGTGGCACTACAAGTCAGCGGATTGGGATGGGATGCGGTCCTTCTTTGCCTCCTACCCATGGGGGCAGGTTTGTTTCTCGCTGGATGATCCGAGCATTATTGCCGACTCTGTTGCCGATGTGGTGCTTCAGGGTATGGAACTGTTCATTCCGTTTTCTGCGGTGCCCATCGGTGGCAAGTCCCAGCCCTGGTTTGGTCGTTTCTGCAAAACGGCCTCACGCCGAAAATGGGAACGTTACCATGACTGGGCTAACGCATCAGCGTCTCGTGATGTAAAGACCAGCGCATTCAGAAAGGAATATAACTCTGCCTCTAGGTCCTTCAAAAATGTGATTGCTAAGGCGAAGACGGAGTACATTGGCAGAATTGGCGAGAGACTGGTGCGTCTCCCTTCAGGAACACGTGCGTTCTGGTCTCTCGCTAAAGCTGTTCTTGGGAATTTCTGTCAGCCTTCTTTTCCATCTCTGCACAAGGACGGTGAGTCATTGGCCCATACCGCGAAAGAGAAAGCTGATCTTTTAGGCTCTCTCTTCGCGTCGAATTCGACCCTGGATGATCAAGGAAATTCACCACCAACAATACCGCGATGTGATACCACGATGCCGGAGGTTAAATTCCGGCAAAGTGCAGTTCGTAAAGCACTTTTTTCCTTGGACATTCATAAGTCGAGTGGACCCGATGGCATCCCTCCAATCGTGCTACGGACATGTGCTCCCGAGTTGGCACCGGTCTTAACGCGTCTTTTCCGGCAATCTTACGCATTAGGCGTCGTCCCGATCTCCTGGAAGACTGCTTTAGTGCATCCGATTCCCAAAAAGGGTAACCGCTCAGACCCGTCCAATTATAGGCCTATAGCCATCACCCCCTTGTTCTCCAAGGTAATGGAGTCCATTGTAAACTGTCAGCTCCTGTGGTATCTAGAGGAGTACCAGCTGATTAGTGACCGCCAGTACGGTTTCCGTCGAGGTCGCTCAGCCGGTGATCTTCTAGTTTACCTTACTCATAAATGGGCGGAAGCAGTTGAGAGCAAGGGGGAGGCATTAGCAGCCAGTCTGGACATAGCGAAGGCCTTCGATCGCGTATGGCACAAAGCGCTTCTTTCGAAGCTTCCTTCCTATGGGCTTCCCGGGAAATTATGCAGTTGGATTACCAGCTTTTTGGCAGATCGGAGCATCAAGGTCGTTGTCGACGGTGCATGCTCCGACCAAAAATTCGTCAACGCTGGTGTTCCACAAGGCTGCGTTCTGTCACCCACTCTGTTTCTTCTGCATATCAATGACTTTTTGCAAATCAGGAACATTCACTGCTATGCAGACGACAGTACCGTTGACACCTCATACACCGGCCGTGCTAATGTTTCTCGGGAAAACGTCGAAGAAAACCGGAACAAACTTGTGTCTGAAATCGAGTCTTCGTTAAACGAAGTCTCGAACTGGGGCCGGCTAAACCTAGTCCATTTCAACCCCAAAAAGACGCAAGTTTGCGCGTTAACCGCTAAAAAAACACCATTCGTCGTATCTCCACGATTCGAGAACATTCCGTTAGCCGCCACAGCTAGTATCGGAATACTTGGCGTTGATGTTTCGAGCCTCGTTCAGTTCCGCGGTCAACTAGAAGGCAAAGCCAAATTGGCATCAAAAAAGCTTGGTGTGCTCAGCAAGGCAAGACAGTATTTCACGTCGGCCCATCGCCTAAGACTATACAAGGCGCAAATTCGGCCTCACATGGAGTACTGCTCTCACCTCTGGGCGGGTGCTCCCCAGTACCAGCTCCTTCCATTTGACCGTATCCAACGTAGAGCAGCTCGAATTATCGACGATCAAGCCCTTTCTGATCTGCTTGATCCTTTGGCGTTGCGTAGAGATGTTGGATCACTCTGCATCTTCTACCGAATTTTCCACGGGGAGTGTTCCGAGGAATTGTTTGGATTAATCCCGGCAGCTGAATTCCATCTTCGGACATCTCGACAAAATTCTAAATTTCACCCACACCACTTAGATGTCCGTAAATCCACAACAGCGCGATTTTTAAGGCATTTTCTGCCTCGCACAACCACTCTGTGGAACCAGCTTTCGCCGGCGGTTTTTCCGAACCGATACGACTTGGGAACCTTCAAGAAAAGAGCGTACTTATTTCTTAAAGGCCGGCAACGCACCTGTAACCCCCCTGGTGTTGCAGATGTCCATGGGCGGTGGTAGTCGCTTTCCATCAGGTGAGCCTCCTGCTCGTATGCCCCCTATACCATAAAAAAAAAAAAAAAAAAGAGATGGCCCAGTGGTTAGAACGCGTGCATCTTAACCGATGATTGCGTGTTCAATTCAAACCCAGGCAAGCTCCAATTAATTTTCATATGCTTACTTTGTGTTTATAATTCATTTCGTGCTTGGCGGTGAAGGATAACATCGTGAGAAAACCTGTGTGTGTGTCTAATTTCAACGAAATTCTGGCACATTTGTATCCACTTACCCGCATTGGAGCTGCGTGGAGGAATATGCTCCAAACCTTCTCTTCAAAGGGAGAGGAGGCATTAGCCCAGCAGTGGGATAATTACAGGCTGCTAATGTAATTAATGTTATGTAATCAATTGTTTCATATTTAATAAAACAAAAGTCATTATTACACATCAATCCTTTTAGAAAGGTATATTTTTAGGAGTTATTACGCTATTCTCGTGATCATTTTTCTCCGTAAACTCACAAAGGTCGGCGTATAAAAACCATTCAAAAATAACATTGACATTACATAGTCCTCGCTCCGCTTTTACATCGATTCTTTTAAAACAGTTCTATTTTATATTTCTCGGTTTTTATCTCTGAAATCTTCCTAAAAATATTCAACTGAGAATTATCAGCTGTAATTTTAGCTGACGATCTATAAAGAAATCTATTTTAGAAACGTCTGAGAGAATTTTTACGTATCGATTGTTGAACTGTCCAGATTAGTACCAAGTCGTACTACAGGAGTTTTTTACACGAAAATTCAAGTATATAATAAACACAATAAAATTCCATTTGTAAGGTGTTATTAAGCAGATGATTCGTATAAGGTATTCTTTCAACCACAAGAGGACAGAAGCCAAATAAACAACATTTGACATCGAATTAACGCGATACCATTGGTCAATTCGATCAGAACTTAAATAGTCTAAGACATTAATTATGTATTTACGAAAAATTGCGTTTTTAATGTTGACGGTGCTATTATTGAAACTTTCAAAGAAAATTAAATTGAGTATAAGTATATGACGACCTCCGTGGTCGGTTAGTGTGTACACCGATTTTCGTGGGTAAGCCGCTCCGAAGTGCCGGGTTCGATTTCCGGACGAGTCGATGTAGAAAAAGTTCATTCGTTTTCTATGTTGTCTTGGGTGGGTGTTTGTGGTGCCGTCGTTATTTCTGATTTTCCATAACACAAGTGCTTTAGGTACTTACATTGGGATCAGAGTGATGTATGTAATGTTGTCCTATATTTATTTATATTTTATTTATACTATAAACAATAGTTTTATACTATAAACAAAGATATTTTCAATCAACAAATGTTAGTTGTTTACAATATGAGCTGAGTTATTACACAAACGCACGGAATACGTAAATCTAAGTTTTATTTTTACATTCTTTATTCGATTGAAATAGGCAGAGGTTGATAAAAAAATATCCAATAATCATAGCCACGTCGAATGGTGTATAGAATTTCACAAAAAAATCTTGGTTTCCTTACAATTTTTTTCATTAATAAATAGTTTTTTTACCATAGGTGACTACATGGCCACTCAGCACGGCTAAGCTCCTATTTTAAGAACAAAATTATAATATTTACGTAGCGTACCTTATACGTGGTTCTAATGTTGCTTTTTAATGAGAGCCGGTTTGTCATATACCTTAACGCTGCGGTTATACCGCTATGCTTATATACGAATATAGGTTCGTGTTCCGCCCCCGTGCACCCCACTACCCGCTGTCGTCGAGGCTGCGGCCTAAGTCTCGAGAGCTACATTACACGTTATGTCACTTTGTGAAACTACCCAGACACTATGAATGTTTCATCTCTGTGATGTTAAATGTAATGGGTTCATGTTTATATATATAATATATATTTTTAATCAATTTAAATTAGGAACACTGTAATCGAAAACTATGGTGTAAAGTTTTTTGTTTAATTGACTCAAAGAAAGCAAACTAGAGGATAGTTCGTTTTATATTTAGTGACAACCTTCGCCCATAGACAGCTCTTCTGGAACCTTCAACTATCCTTTTTAATCCACAGCCAACCTTGAAAACATAAGGGTGTCTACTACAAGTAACTTATGACTAATAATAGTGCTATTCATTTCTAATATTTATATTAAAATTGAGTCCATTCGAAAGGAAAAATAAATTGATTCAGAAAGTACCTTACGTTTAAAACAAAATGTTTATGGGCAGTGATGACGACCTCCGTGGTCGAGTAGTGTGTACACCGGTTTTCATGGGTACGCCACTCTGAAGTCCCGGGTTCGATTCCCGGCCGAGTCGATGTAGAAAAAGTTCATTAGTTTTCTATGTTGTCTTGGGTTTCGGTGTCTGTAGTACCGTCGTTACTTCTGATTTCCATAAGACAAGTGCTTTAGCTACTTACATTGGCATCAGAGTAATGTATGTGATGTTGTCCAATATTTATTTACAGTGATGCAGGATCTGGTTTATTTACCAGTCCACCTACCACGACATAAAAAAATATATTTATTTAATTATATATATATATATTAATATCATTCGGTCATGTATATACACATATAAACAACACGTGGTCATTAACTATTTTAATTTTTTATTTACGTATAGTTATAAAATAAATCACGATTTAGATTAGGTACTTACTACACTAAGTTAAATTTTGTTTAAAACACGCGTGACATACCTACGAACATGACTTTACATGACTAACAATGAGGGTACCTTGTTTGACTACAAAACTCAGTACGTAAATAAATGAAATCAGAGCCAACAGTAAATAGATAAAGGTAAGTCACGTGACAAGAACAGAAACCCCGTTCATTTGAAAAGGGTCAGAGACAATACATGCGATTAATCGCTTTGATACTAAACACACTATATTATCATTTAATTATAATTTTGTAAAGAAAACACGATGAACACGAATGGAAAGCACGTTTCAATTTCGAACCCATTTTTTTAATTATTTAACGAAAAATGTTATTAAATTAAATTACATTAGCAGCCTGTAAATTTACCACTGTTGGGCTAAAGATCTCCTCTCCCTTTGAGGAGAAGGTTTGGAGCATATTCCACCACGCTGCTCCAATGCGGGTTGTAATACACATGTGGCAGAATTTCGTTGAAATTAGACACATGCAGGTTTCCTCGCGATGTTTTCCTTCACCGCCAAGCACGAGATGAGTTATAAACACAAATTAAGCACATGAAAATTCAGTGGTGCCTGCCTGGGTTTGGACCCAAAATCATCAGTTAAGATGCATGCGTTCTAACCATTGGGCCATCTCGGTTCTTTGAATTTTTTTTTTATATCTAAGACTGAACTGTCAAAGTAACAGAAATTGATGGGCTATTTTCGCCTTTGTTTAACAGATACGAAATGGATCATTTCGATAGCGAATATACCGTTTCAATGAATGTCTATTAAGCATATTATGGCAAATCATAACGACGGATTTTAAGAAATAGTAGTTGCGTCTCTGATATGTGCTTAAGAAAGAGAATTTACGATTATATGAAAACTATGATTAAGAAATAGGGACGAAGGTCTAAGCTTGTCCAAAAACTTGAAAAATATATAATCCTCAATAGTTTAGCGTCTACTGCTAATTTACATGCTGTTGATTTTAATGCGAGCGAAAATTTATTTCTTCTTTAAATTTTTGTCATGTTTGAAGTTGTAATAAAAATATTGTGTTTTAAAGTACGTTTTAAATATAATCACCCATGTATTGGAGCAGAGTTGTGAAATTAGCTCCAACTGAGGGCCATTAATTAGAGAGATGAGATGATCATTTATTTATATATTATAGAAGACTATTTTATTAAAAAGGTAATAATATGAAGTAGGTAGAATTTTATTTTTTATTTTTAAGACCCATAAAATTTATAAAGCAAAATTGCTCATCTATTTGATTTTCTATTGGTAAATTTTATTTTATTTCAGTAACAATAAGACTCTTACAGCTACAAACTGATATAATTGCAGAAAAATCCGCGGGCACAGTTAGTTAATAATAATTACAAATAATCTAATCTAAGGTTAGACCTTTTTTCTTTCGATTAACCACTTCTTCTGTCGGGTCTCACCGATACTTCAAACATATATTTGTTTCTTAAATCAGTGGTTGCAGCACGCTTGAGACGGTAACCCTTGGTCTTCAGACACTTGAAGAACACAGCCAAGGGATATTATATTATTTGTTGGGCTAACAAAATAGGCCACCTGGTGGTAAGTGGTCATCACTACGCATAGAAATTAGCGCTGCAAAATATTATCCATTCTTTACATCGCCAATGTTCCTCCAACCTGAGGAACAAAGATGTTATGTCATTCGTGCCTGTACACTGGCTCACTCACCCTTCAAACTGAAGCACAACTATACTAAGTTTGGTCTTTGGTAGATAATCTCATGAGAAGTACCTATTCAGACTTGCAAAAAACCCTACCACCATGTTTTTACAATTAATACAAAATATTCAAAGGAATTGTTATCGACTTGCCAGTGTGTCTTAATACAATGTATTATTCATCAATAAAACTTCCTTAGATTTATATAAAGTCGTGTGAGTAGTCACTTAAGTCGGTTGCTAAGCGACTGAAGTCCTCATCCATCGTATCTTTGCGCAAAGTCAAACCAAATTGTTTGCTCAAGGGTCCCAGATTGAATTATGAAGGCTTAAGCTGAAGGTGTGGTTTTTCAAATTCAAATATTAGCAAGAAAGTTGAAGACAGACAAAACTAAGATGAACGTTAAATTATAATTTGAAATATTTATTCAATGGAAAGAAAAACATTTTATTTGAAGGAGTTCAAATTTATAATAAATTATCAGACTCAATCATTAATAGCAAGAGTTTTCCTATATTCAAAAAACGTGTAATGGAATATGTGCAAAATAATTTATAAGTTAATGTAACCCCTACCTAAACATGTTTGTGTAATATAACTACCCGCAACATTTTATTTTACTGTATATAATTCATAAGGCAGACTTTTAAATGTACCCCCAAGCAAAATTATTTATTATAAGTGAACTTTTGTGTTCTTTATGAGAAATAAATGTCTTTAAACCGAAGTTTATTCCAATGGCAGTAGCAGTTAAGATAAATAAACCATAGATTATTTCCTAGACAATTAACTAATAGTTCTCGCTAATTAAATTCATGAGATGAAGCTCCGCGGTGAAGAAAGACATCGTGTAAACCTGCAAGCATTCAATGAAACTCTGCCATATGTATATTTACAAACCCGTATTGGAGCAGTATCGAGAAATACCGCTAAGATTTATCCTCTAAAGTCGAGCAGACATTAGTAGCAGACACAAGTAGGTATTTATACAATTACCTATTTTTTTATATAATAACCAGACCATAGTATTAGGCATCGGGTTTACAATTTGTGGTATTAAATATTATTGGCAATAGGTAAACTTTGAAATATCTTTAATTAAATTATTTTAATAAAACAAGCTTCTGTAGGACCAGAAATATAACCATTAAATGTCGACGAGTAGCGTAAGGGAACCCTATAACGTATTTTTTATTTAATCTAATCAGGTCTAATTTTTAATCATAAAATAATACTTTTACATAATTTATAATTTAGATGACTATAACTATCATGACGTGTTTTATGTTATTAATCTGTTAGTTAGGTTAGTTAAATTGAGGCGGCCCGGAGAATACCTGCATACCGCTAAATCTACATACGAAAGTTATGTCAGCCAACGCATACAAAACTTACTTATTCTCGAAGTGCATCGTTATGCGTTCGTTATATAATGTTTCAGATGTAGATTTATGGTAATATTGTATGTCAATGTAAATTATAATGTTAAATTTTATACTCATCAATACCTAAACAAACGAATCGTTCAAAGCGGAACACAACAATATGGACAGTTTTTTACATATTTTACATTTTTGTATCTCCAAGCTGACTCAATCTAGGCATACGTCAATACATAACAATATATATATTTTTATTAATTGCCAGTACTGGTAATGATCAGTTGCATTCCACTATTATAACTCGCCTGAGGTCCATCAGCTCGGCTATCTTGGTGCAAAGACACTTGAGCTCCGTACCGTTTATGTTTATGCGTTTTGATATATCTATTTTGATAAATAAACTTCTACGTGTTGCAACGATTATATGAACATTCAAAGATATTCAAAGGGTTCTGGATGTCGACATTCTGGCATTGGGTCCAATAGTCATCCGCAGATTATATCAAAGTGCGGTGTGTGCGCAAAACATACCGATGGGACGGCAAATTCTATTCGAAACGAAAATTTCAGGCGCAGGATTAACGGCTGAACTTGCTTCTCGAGGCATGCTTTTACTAATTTTTCTATAGAAGAACCCTTCGACGAGGCAAATAAAGATATGCGAGTACATTTTTATCGAAATTTCATACATAAGTACATACTAATGCTACATGTTATTGTAGAAGAAATAATAAAAAATATAAAAAAAAATAATATTTAATAATTTTTAGTATAAATAGATTCGAATTGGCCCAGTGGTTAGAAGGCATATATTATCTTAATCGACGATTGCGGGTTCAAGCACAGGCAAGCACCACTGAATTTGCATGTTCTTAATTTGTGTTTATAATTCGTATCGTGCTCAGTGGAGAAGTAAAACATCGCGAGAAAACCTGCACGTGTCTAATTTCAACGAATTTCTACCGCATGTGAATCCTCCAAACTGCATTGGAGCAGTGTTGTGGAATACTCCGAACCTTTTCCTCAAGTGGAGAGTCTTTAACCCGGTAGTTAGAAATTTACAGGCTGTGCATATGATAAAAAAAACCTTTATAATTTGTAGGTCGCCAGTAAACAAAGCCATTGTATAGACCGATATAACTCTGAGTCACGGCTCTGACAAGCTATGAGACACAGCTTGAAGTTTTATCCTCGCTTAATAAAAGTTCTAAAAAAAAAACACACTCGATGCTGATGAGAAAACAGCTTAATTAGTAGGGTGAAAGATCTGACTGGTGTCGGAGCACGAAATCTCATTAAAACGCCCGTTGGGTCAGTGTGAATAAACACGATAAACAATTAGTAATACCAGATTACAGACATTTCAATTAAAACTAGATTTCACAATCCAATTGTAACATTGACGAGTCCGATAAAGTCAAAAGAGGAGTAGTATTGAGCAGTTAATGATGATATTCGTTGAACGAAAAAGAAATTAGACCGATGCATAAATCAAGTTCAAAAAATTACTTGTATCAATTTACTTGAAATAAGCAAAACGATATTAAAAAAATATGAAATTCTAGTTGTTATTTTAGTGATAGTTTTGTTTTCGTCTTCAATATCTTTAGAGCCTTTGACGACGTGCAAGACAATCGACTAGAACAGCTATTTTCAACAATTTCTTTGTGATTCTTTAAACAAAACAATATAAATGTAAAACATGTTGGACATTTTTTTTTGTTTATTTTTTATTTTATTTTCATACGAACATTTTAACATGTAGGTAGATTATCGGAATGTTCTTAAATAAAGTCATGAATCCATAACTATATCTTAAGCATGAATATAATTATATGTTAAGTATTGTAGTATCGTATGTTTTACGTAACTCATAACTTTAGTAAAGTCACTCCAACCTCTATATGACTTTAACACACTAGAGAAAGTCTGCGTTAATTACCAGTAACTTAGAATTAGTCTAAGCGCGTATAAAATATTACGGTTTCTCTTTATATATAAATACAATAAAGGTAGAAGGTTAGAAGATTAGTAGATTGAAATTCCAATAATATAATTTCAATTAATTTATTTAAATATTTCGTTAAAAAATTATTATAAATAAGGAATTATACAAGGTTCTAGTCGCATTATTAGGTGCCGAGATGGCCCAGTGGTTAGAACGCGTACATCTTAACCGATGATTTCGGGTTCAAACCCAGGCAAGCAACACTGATGTGCTTAATTCGTGTTAATAATTCATCTCGTGCTCGACGGTAAAGGAAAACAAAGTGAGGAAACCTGCATGTGTTTAATTTCAACGAAATTCTGCCGCATGTGTATTCCTCCAACCCGCATTGGAGCGTAGTGGGATATGCTCCAAACCTTTTCCTCAAAGTGAGATGTGGCCTTAGCCCAGCAGTGAGTAATTTACAGGATGTTAATGTAATGTAATGTAATGTAATCGCAATAGCGATGTAAGAAATGGTTAAAATTACTCACGATGCCGATGGTTATATTCAATGGTGACCACTCACCATCAGGTGGATCATTTCCTCATCCACGTGCCAATGTTATCAAACAATTTGCAAGTGGTTCTACTAAACATCGCAACTTAAATTTAAAAAGCGCGTAGAAGTATTTCTACTTTCAGGCAACAAAAAATGAAGACTGTATTTGGTTGATACAACTGAGTAACTGAAATGCTGGAAATGAGTATTTACCGAGTTTCTTGGCAGTTCTTCTCGGTAGCATCAACATTCCGAATCGGCGTCAGATTTTTATCTATACTAATATTACAAAGATGTAAAATTTGTTCGTTTGTGTATAGTGATTAATCTCAGAGACTATTCTTAATAATTTTTCACATGTCATAACGTCTAATTTATTCTTGTATCTTAAATATTTATAAGCCTTTGTTAGTTAGTATGCTTTAGTTTAATATAACCCTACAAAATGGTTATTTAAAATTATATCATAAAAGCCTACTCGAATGAAATATACTTTTATTATTTATTGAAATTCAAATAAACAAGCTTATGTGAATATTACAAATTGTTTAATATTATGATTGAAATTACCTTAAAATTATATATTTGTTTAAGATTTTAATAGTCGTGTTGGGTCGTGTCGTGTCGTAATTATTATGATATAACTATTCCCATTAAATAACTTTGTACATATCTCACAGTACAATGATCTCCATGTTGCTTGAAGAGTTTGTAATGTAAATTATAACGAAGACACAACATATTATGAAGATATAAATGGCAATTTATGCATCTCAACATCATTAATCTAATGCAAATAATGCTAATTCTGATCATGCCGTGGAAAGACGGAATACGTCAGTGAGTAGGAGGAATCCGGTATAAACGCACGACTTGTCCGTTAGGTAAATTGTCATGAATAACACGATAAAATTGATCGGACGTAAAACCAGAACACGGTCCTTTTGACCGATTTCGGTCACGGCAGCTATCCTCGAGGGAGACAAGCGATCTGCGCGGGATATATTACTATAGTTTACGGGTGTCTTTTGCCTTTCTCGGCAAAGTTGACACAACTGAAAAGAGTCTAGGCGAAGGACCATCGGTTTATGTACTTTCCGAGGTACTGGAGTTATGACTCTGCCGATTTGCATTAAAAAAAACAATACATTTTTGATAGATTGAACCCGGGACTTTGGAATTGCATCTATAGTCACTAAATCAATGAGGCAGGAAGCGAACACAATATTGTACTCAACACAACATAGAACGTGCGAGATTATTTGATCAAACTATTATTGTTAAATGTGACTGTGGCAGAACTGTTAGTTAATTACGTTTTAATCATTTCAATTTTAGTTTCTATTAATTGTCTGAATCGTAATTTGTATAATTAAGGAAGGGTTACATTAATTAACATGTTTAATGAAACTATGTTTCTACTGGAATATTTGTTCTCCATTTCGTATTTCGAACACATTTTCTCGACTTCAGACGGTTTAAGCGTTGAAAGCGCTTCGCCAGCAAAGCGTCTACTTGATTTATGTCTCTAAATAGACTTAAAATAAATATTTCCACAAAAGTATTCTGCAAACTTGGTTGGAAGAGTGAATAGTTCAAGACAGGTTCGAGTTCAAGGGAGAGCTGTATCGGAAGCCTCTAGCGTGAATTGTCCACGTTATAAATTTATAATTTTTAGACGAATAAAAAATTAAAGCTGCTATATATAATAAGAAAAAAAAAACACTTTAATAACGAATGAAATAATTTGAAACTTCGAACCGATTATTGAATATTATTTTTCATTTTAAAATGTATCTATCAGCCTATAATTTCGTTGAGCGCTGGTTGGGTCTAGGTGGCGCGAAACGACACGAATAAATATTAAGATTTTATAAATTAGAAATCAAATGATATCGAAAACAAAGTTCTCAAACCACTAAGTAGTTACTACTACTAAATAACATAACGATTGATTGTTAAATTTAACCATATTTATTAGGTTTGAAGCGAGCCTTTGAAACATTTTACCCAAAGACGAAGGTAATACGATTTCAGTCGGTACGTTTTTGTTTTGTTTTTTTTCTTTTCCCGCATACATTTCAAACATACAGTTCGACAAATAAGGTAATGTTAGCAGTGTTTTGATTTTCCACTGGTTATAGGTTATGTGACGTCACTCTAAACTCAATATGACCTCTATATAGATGATGAAAATCCTGTAATATTTTTTGAATGTTCCGTGTTTAGTATCAACTGAAATGGGTCATTTAAAAAAGATAACTCTCCATAATTGTGTAAAACCTGAAGTGATGTTTTAATTTTTAAACTTTTATGTATAATATAGATTTTTATGATTATTTTACAGAATCTAAATATTTGAGCTCCGATTACCATGCTTAATGCGTGAATACCAACTGAAGTTTGTGGGTTGAAGCCAGGCAAGTACCATACTTTTACACATATTGTCAGAAAGCCCCTAGCTCTAATGACTTCTGCTATGCACTATTATTATGGTGTTATTATTATTATATATTTGTTTTTGCGATAAACAGTATAGATCAATATTTATTTTGTAGATTATGCATACTATATGGATATATATATATGTTTTTTTTTTGGTAGTTTTATAAAAGTATGTGCATATATTGTTATATATTGTTAATTCATTTTTAATTACCGCCTTCATGGTTTTCTGTTTGGCCTAAAGGTTGACTGGCAGAGAATGCATTCAGGCATTAAGTCCGCCTTTTGTCCCATTTACTTTGTGGTGGTCAATAAAATATTTAAATAAATAAAAAAATATGCCACATGTATTGACACCAATCGTTAAAGATCAATATGACTGGTAAGACAGTTTACTTTTAACGAATTTCAAATACAATGACTATTAATTTAACATTAGTGTATATAAAACCACAATACACAGACGATACACACAATATCAAGAGATGATTTTTAAAATCTCTAAACGTTTTCCGCATCAAGAAATATATATGAAGGATTTCGACGCAATAGAAAGGGACGTCGTTAGTACATCGAAGGGATCATTCGAACCTCTTTTTATAATATTGAATCTGAGTTCATCAATCATGGACAGTTTAAATTGCCTGAGCAATATCTGCCAAACGATTGTAACCTCTACAGCTGTGCGATAGGATTTAAAATGCATTGCATTTAAAATCAAAATAAGAATATAAATCGGTGCGTTTGAGTGATTTATTTAATATTTACTGGTGGTAGAGTCATATGGTACCGTGTAGGTTGGAAATAATTTCTGTTTATCTTGAAATCTTATTGAAAAATTATTGTATTGTTTCAGATGTGGTATTTAAATCGAATATCCTGTATTATCCATTATTAAAACTTGTACTCTAGTAATTAATTCAATACTTAATTAAACACAATTTTATTTCGAGTGAAATTTTAAAATAAAGGAATTTTTATCAATGTTTTAATAAAATTGACACAGATTTTACTTCTCGTAATAATAATTATTTAATTAATGTTATGATACGATGAATTTGATGTCAAAAAATGACTTATTAAGTCCAGCTAACGTTTTTGGGTAGAATGAAACGACCTCCTTGTATAAATATAATAATTGGAAAAAAAAATGTCACGATACGACATATATTTTAAGAAATCAATAATAATTAATGTTACTGTTTGTCTGTAATAAAGGAGAAAACACGAAGGAGGTTGCTTGGTATTTTTTTCTTAAATGGCGACACTGGCGCATCAATCGGTTGGCCTTATTCTTCTATTGTAAGATCAAAATACTAGAGCCAACGTGCAAAGTGCAAATATTGGTTACCAATGTATCACTTATTTTGCCCTAATAATTTTAGTCCTTCAATTACCAAATACGATTTAATTCAAGCGGTTTAACGAAAAACCAATAATCTAATTAGTCTGAATGGTTTGTATCTGAATATATTTGGTTAAATATCTGTAGAAAGTTTCGAAATACTTAATTATTTAGTTTGAAAAGTTTTATAAATAAATTCAGTGGCAATTAATTTAACAGGACAGGTATATTAAATTATTATTCATTTCAATTAATAATTTATAAAATTAATTAAAACATTATATAAAATAATCATTCAAAAAATACTCGGAGCTTTCCCTTAAAAGATTCGGTAGAAGGTTGAAGGTGCAGGCTGGAGAGGGCTCGATCGTCAACATTTCGAGCTATTCTACTTTGAATACGAAAACAGATGAAGCTGATATTGGGGAGCTCCCATCCAGGTGAGAGCAGTATTTCATGTGGTGCCGAATTCGCGCCTTGTATATTATAGGCGATGAGATCTTTTATATTATATACAATTATTGTGACCGTGTTGCGGCATTTTAAATTGTAGTCAGCATATCTGACTATATTTTTTTTGTTTAATTTTATATGTAAAGACTTGCACGGCTTTTTGTCTAAAGGAATAAATCTGACGCCATTAAATCTGGCGATATAGACAGTCAGATATTAAAGTCTCGAAAATTTGAGATCACTGGGTCCAAAAATTGTATCTCAAAATCTCCATCGATGCCTGAGCTGTGTCAGTGTGTTTTTGTCCTACTGTCGTGATATATTTGGTATAATAATAATAAGTGACAATAGGTACGTTCTTCAGTCTCTTCGTAGCTTGTTGTAAATTATTTTTTTTTGTCTACAGCACGAATATCGCAGCCCAGTGTCCTGTCCAGCACCTTCAAGGTCATTGACAAAAATTGATCACACGGAATATGTCTGTTTCATACACGCCATGAATACATAACCCAGGCAAATAGGGTTGAGTGCCTCGTCCGTCTAATGGTTATTTACCTTAGAGGGCCACAGATCCTGAATTATTGAATTCAAAAACAGCGTCAACTATTCAAAAGCCTACGTCTTTTATATGCGTAATAATTATGATTTTGTATCAATATTTTTAGTATAAGAAAACATATGTTCAATTTCTACGTTCTAGTTATATACGTGTAATCTTATGTCTAGTAAAACAAATTTTCCTCATATATTTCTCAATTAACTTTTCTAAGGAGTTTTACAATAGTTGAACGTTTTTTTAAATTACTTAATATAATTGAAAGCAAAAATCCAACGACTTACAAAATGACAAATAAAGTGAACAACAAAAGAAAATCCCCGACAAAGACGAAACTATTGACTGACAAAAAAGTCTCGCTGTATCTTTAAAACGAGTATTGTTATCACTTTTTAATTAGGAAAGAAAGTTTATAAACGACCTTTTAAATTTAACTGCCTTTCATAATCGATAATTTACGATAATATTTCGTGGAATAGAACCCTATTGGTAATACTCCTTTTTCTCTTTTCTTATCAGGTCATTGTAACTGCGGCTCATCTAAAATTCAATCTAATTCGATCGGAAATATTTGTGTGCGTGTTTTTTTTTTTTAATTATTCAAAAGTATATTTTTAATAATGCCTAGAATTACTGATGTGTCAGAGTTAATCTTTGAAATAAATAAAATTGTTTTGTTTTAAAAAAATATTAAATTAAATGACTGCAAATAAATGAAAAGTCATCGCTACTTCTTGAGGCGAAGTTTGTTCTGTTATTCCACAACGAAGTTCCGGTTTTGGTTGGTCACATATGTTTAAATAGATACCACGTGGTTATCTGGCACAAATCCATGATATATGAAATAATTGTCAATGTGTTATGCGTCTACAAACTAGTATATATTTATAGATCTAGTCCTTGAAATTACATTTCGTTTTGGAGCTGACAGTTTCATAATAAGATGAAGAAACTAGAACACCTGCGCGATCAAGTGAAGTGACAGGAAGCGCGATGTTGGATCGTCTTTATTGCTATGACCAAATTTTTGCGAAAAAATAAACAAAATCGATGTTATTTTACGCGGCTTACATTAGGGCGAAATTTTGGCATCCATCCGCAGATATTTTTAACTTTGCCGATTGATAAATTCTAATAAAATTTGTGTAAAATAAATAAATAAAATAGCATATTATATATATCAATACAGGATTATTATATACATACCATATACACTTATATATTTAACTAATATAAGTTTGTATTTTAAATGTTAGAAAAGAGAAACTACGGCGTTTCTTGCTAGTTCTTTTCGGTAAAATCTACATTCCGAACCGGTGGGAATTTCACTTAATACAGTTTTGTGAAATGACAATTAAAAGTGATTCTACAGGTCTACTTAGATAAAGTATATTTTAATTGACTTAATATAATATTAGTTAAAAAAATATTGATTTAATTTACACCGGTTCTATTTTTAAATATATATATAATTAAATAAGATTTGTCTTGATTACTCGTATGTATAAACCATGCTTTAACGTTGTTTTAGTGAATTGTAATAAATAATGTATTATCATTGTAAAGAATTAACACGAGTGTTATGAAATTGTGGTATTTAATATTTTATTATTAAATTTATATATTGAATAATACATATTTATTTTAAATTTCCAATACATAGTGATCTACTTTATAAAAGTTTATTGGCATAATTAAACGTAAGCTGATTTTTTAGGTCATTAGACGTTGAGCCATTTTAGTGCCTTGAAAATGTTGTTGTTGATACCAATGTCTTTCTATCCGGAAACAAATCCTGCGCTGTGTAATTAAAATTGGTCATTAGGTTTATTTCATCGAGATTTATTCCATAGCAACCATAACCTGGTGGCAAACGAGTAAGAGGCTCACCTAACGGAAGTTGACTACCACCGCCCTTGGGCATCTAAAACACTGGGGCGCTTGCAGGTCTTGCCGGCCTTTAAGTAATATTTACGCTCTCTTCTTGGAGGTTCCCAAGTGCGAGGAAGAAAATTTCTTAAAAGTGGCGTTCATGTGGACTTTCGGACATCTAGGTGAGGCGGGTGAAATTTGTTATTTTGACGCGATGTCCGAAGGTGAAATTCAGCGGCCAGGATTAATCAAAGCAATTCGGTAGAAGATGCAGAGTGATCTAAACTCTCTATGCAAAGCCAAAGAATCAAACAGAATAGCGACTTGAAATAAGAAAATTAGAATATTCTGGAAAATATTACGAATAAACAATCATATTAAGTTGATATTAAAGTAAGTAGATAATAATATGGACATTAATAAAAACAAGTCTTGTTCTTTGGGATTATTTGAAATGTCACTTTGATCTTCTACGAGGTACTTCCAAAAATATATATTCCACAATTCCATTCGAAGAATTTCTTCTTTCGAAAACTGATTATACATTTAATCATAAATATAATTAATTACAAACCTAATGAAAGTATAGAAGCACTTGGACGTTTATTCGAAATGTCAAGATTTCGTCATTTCTGTTGCTCGATTATTATTATATTTCTTAATTTATATGTCAAAGGATTTGTCATCGGGATTACTTTGACTGGGTTCCATATTCTCAGAAACCAAAATAATAACTCAACCTTTTTATCGTTACAATATATCAACTTAAGAAACTCGACAATTAGTAGATTTTTTTTAAAATTTAGGTAGGCAGATGGGCAAATTGGCCACCTGGTGGTATATCGACACAACTCCTCATAGATATTGGTGTTATCCCTCCTTGGGTCTGCAGGATACTGGCTCACTCACCCGTTAAACAGTAACACAACAATAGCAGTTATTACTAATAATGTTCGGCAGTAAAATATCTGATCAGTGTTTGGTACCTACCTAGACGGGCTTGTATGAAGCCCTACCAACAACCGGTAGAGCTCTGTGCAAGTAATATCAAGTCATTATTAAATCGTTAATCAATTCTGTATTCAACATATTTGACAATCACTTAAATATATTCGTCGATTTCATCGAAGTTTTAAAGTCACATAGCCTATAAGAAATAAATAAAGCAAAAAATATTTCTAAAGACTCTATTTTTTTAATGATATACGGAAGCGGATTAGCAAATGGGCCACCTGAAGATGGTCACCACCGCCCATAGACATTCGCATTGTAAGAAATGTACATATTGTCTATGTTAACTACATTCAAATTTTTTCATAAATTAGAACAAAGTCTCTAAAGAAGATGTGTATCACATATTAACAGAGTTTGTCCGAAGTTTGGTGCCAGACAGAACGTTCGGATTCGAAAACATCGTTTTGAATAATCCAACATCCGCAGCAGAAAAAGGATGGATAAGATGGAGCGCAATAATATGAATCGTAGAATTAATAGAACTATATAGTCATCATATTGAATCAGTTCTTAAAATGAGAAAAAAAAAGATCAAAGTGCTTACTTTAGATATTTATTTGTAAATTGATGCTAAGACTTTTTTATCATATGATATACAAGGCAAATACTTCTTATAAAAGTTTGATTAATTTTTTTTACTAAAACAATATTTACAATTTTAAACGAATTTAGGATTAACAATGACATAACCATTTAGTACAAGAGTTGCTTGAAAAGGTGTCCTAAACAAACCGTATTGAATAGGACATTGGGTTGAGCATTAAATAATACGCCAAATTAAAAGTAAATATCGATTATCTTGGGTTAAATATTTGATTAACGTATACCCATAGAATAATTAAAAAGTAAACTGAGTTTTAATTACGATGATTAATCAATCGAGTAGTTACTGGTTTACATATAGAAATCAAATTAATATTTATTTTTTAAATTTGGATTGTAATTGGTCACTTGTAGTCGATACAGCAATAGGCGACCAACGAGCGTTCAGTACTTAGTCAGATTAGTATAGCTTTGACAAGCAGATTAAAAATTTAAAAGTGTCATTCTAAAAGGGGGCTTATTTAAATTTGTTAATAGTTGAATGAATAAATAAACACGTTAACAACTAATACGAAACGAGGTTTGTTACAACAACGTATTTTGTGATATTATTTGATCGATTTCGATAGCCGTGGCCAATTTTACCGACAATTACTTTAGAGAAGTTGATTTTATACATAAGTCTTAGTACTTGGTGGTTGGCTTTGTGCAAGCCCGTCTGGGTAGGTACCACCCACTCATCAGATATTCTACCGCCAAATAACAGTACACTTTATTGTTGTGTTCCGGTTAGAAGGGTGAGTGAGCCAGTGTAATCACAGGCACAAGGGACATAACATCTTAGTTCCCAAGGTTGGCGGCGCATAGGTGATGTAAGGAATGGTTAATATTTCTTACAGCGCCTTTGTCTATAGGCGGTGGTGACCACTTGCCATCAGGTGGCCCATATGCTCGTCCGCCAACCAATGCCATAAAAAAAGTCTTTTTGTTAATGGTAGATCTGCATCAAAATATATATCATATGTTTTTCAGCAGAGTACAAAAGAACCATCTCATATGAACGCGTAGGTGTCGTAAGAGCCGACAATGGCAATTGCTGCTAAGCGCTTCCATTAATCGAGCACGTATATTACGGTGAGGAACACTTCACAAGCAAAAGCATTCCACCATAAAAGTTTGCTGAATCTTAATATAAGTCTATTTATACTGCACTGATTTCAAATGAACGGATTGAAGGCAAGTACTGCGAACTAAAGCTACGATGATCGCGTTTTCGGTTTCAAAAACTGAAAAACCTGGTTGATATATTTTTTTTTTTACATTTGAATAGTTTAGTTTATAACGTCGGCTTTATATTAAAGCGTTAATACATAGCAAGAACATTAAATTGAATGTCTAAAAATACTGCTAGCTTTCTTGCGATCATTTCACGTCATCATGATTTCTACAGTTACTATAGGTTTTTAATTTTTATTTTTATAAATTGAAGTCTCAATGTAAATAAAATTGATATGATCTGACTTCAAATATATTTGCATTATATACTAAAATTGCAATGTATTCGATCCAAACCAACTATAGCAACTAATTTCGAACTTAAGAACTATAGCAACTAATTTCGAATTTAACGTGTACAGTTGACGAGCAATGAGTTGAATATCGTTACTTTGAAAACTTGTTAAATTTGTATCAACTGTAAGATGTAAATAGTTGTATTTGAAACTATATTTGAGAGAAACGATTTGAAACAGTAACATAGCCGATATGACCTAGTGTAACATGACAATTGTAACCGATAATAGTCGGTCCACATTTATTTATAGATCTTTGGGTAGATGATAATAAAGCGTGGAGATAGAATATGTTTATTTTCAGGATATACTGTCTGTATATAGATTCAATTGTGGTTTTTCTTTCTTTTCTCGATACCAAACGTATTACGCGTTTCCCCCGTGTGAAAAGAGGAGATATGTGGGACACGCTGGTGCCAAGGATTCCAAGTGCGCCGTAGTATACCGGAATACCCACTAAAAATGCAGCGGTACCCTCTCCGTCTTCTCGGCGTTCGCCACAGGATCGCTTTCGCATGCTACGGTCGGCCCGCCGCCTGGCGGTACCCGGGGTTAAAAATGTGAAATGTTCTACAATAACTATGTGTTAAAAGTTTCTACTGAGACTCTTGCAAGATCTCAGTAGGATTCCGAAAAGTGGTTAACATTGAATATTATCCTGTAAAAGGAAGGTTCAAAAAGGATGGTATTTTGTTTAATTTGTGTTTTATTAATTCATCTCGTACTTACATTTATCATATGTATTTATATAAGAAGGATACTTTCCTGTAGCGGAAGAAATTTTGCCAAATATGCCCGATATAAAAACCCACAGTGATGCAGTGTGGTAGAATAAGCTGAAAATCTAACTGTACGATCGATCTGCTTGATTTTCCGTTACTAAAATTAACAAGAAAAGAGAAATAAAGAAATAAATTAAACTTTAGCTATATTATTGTAAATTATTCTATTGGTGCTTACGTTATTATTGTACGGAGTGATTAACATGTTTCTGAACTACGGTTTGCATAATCTTGGTGCAAACACAATGACGTAATGTTAGGTAGAAACTTGTAAAAACAAACTATTTAAATTGTTAGTATATAACGTGTATGAGTCAAATATTACATGTAATTTAATTATTTATTAGTATCACATTACGGTTGATATGTATGCAGCTTTAAAGCAAAACAAGCGTTCCGATGCAAGCAGTGTTCAGCCAATAGCCGCTTTCCTTAAGAAAAATATTTAAAACGCCTTTTGGTCACCTAACTGTGGGTACAAGACTTAAAGTTTTTTGAATCCCCTCACTCTGAATTAAGATGGGCCTCGATGTATAGGAGAAGACATCATTTTTGCTTGATTATTACGGTTTGAAGGGTGAAAGAGCCAGCCAACAAGCACAGGCGCAATTTCTTAGTTCATAAAGTTGGCGGTGCATTGGCCAAGTAAGGAATGGTAATTATTTCTATCAGAGATAATGATTATTACCTGTGGTGACCACAGACCAACAGATGGTCTCCGTTGGGGCCAACAAATACATTAATATAAAATTACAAAATCTTGTTATTTTAATACATTAATGAAATAGGAAGCCTACGTTATTCATATTGTGTTTTTTACGTGACTGCTTTTTGCGTGTTTTAACGTGAGATACAGCGAATGCTACTTATAAACACGAAGTAAGATAATTCGTCAAGCCATCTGGTTTCGCTGACAAATAACAAACTTAGAGGAAACTGCCTGAAACATGTCAATTCAACTAAGACTTACGTAATGACGGAAATTTATCCTGAACTTTGTTATTAGTCTGTTCAGTCAGTACATAACAAGATTAATTTAAACTTATCTACCTTGAAGGTCTCGTGACTTGATTAGGAACCTGATGAATCTTTCCGAGGTCCTGAGGTCGATATTCTTATTATTATAACAATAATTAGCAATATAGTATATAATGCACGCATAATGCATCACATGGTCGAGCAGACGTGGATGGCATGAGACAGCATCATGGCGTATGACGTCACAGCATACGAGGCTTACCTCCAAAGCGCACTATACGTAACATACGCAAATAAACAATAATCAAGAATTTTTAGTAAAATATTAAAAATATACTATACCAATTGAGATTGCAATAGTATACTTAAGCATCCAAACCAAGGCATGCTTTACAATAGAGAACCTACTTGGGTATGTGAAACCGTGATGACATACAATTGCAAACATCAAATACAAATAGTGGAACTAAATTTCTAGATTCGATTGTTAACATCGAACAAGTGTTTCGTGGAATACGATTCGTGTTTATTGACAAATACTGAACAAAGACTTCAGTATAAAGCAGTTGTGCGACAAAGCATGTTAGTTGAACTGAATTTAATAACAATCCCTAGGAGTTAGGTCTCATGCAGACATGGAATAAACTCAGACTATAACTGACTAAGTGGTATTTTAGAGCCAGAATTGCTAACTGGGTGGAATTAATGTTGTGGATTTAAATCCGAGTAAGTAGCAACAAGTTTTCCACGTTCTTAATTTATGTGTAGAATTAATTTCAGGTTCAATGTTGTTGGAACAAATTTAGCCTCACGAGTCCATCAAAATGGGATGAACTCGGATCTAAAATAAATAAATGAGGAGGTTTTATAAAAGGTAAAAATAATGTATTTTATCAAGGAGGCCTCATTTTGTAGTTTTATATATAGCTCCAGCTTAGTTAAGTACTCTTCTTATCTCATTTTAATCACTTGTTTTATAGAGAAGACATAAAGGTTATTATATCATGTTAAATAAACAAATGAATTATATTTTTATATCCAATCGTTACAATTCATAAGAAGTTTTATTACGACGTATCTAGCTCATAAGTTTTATAGTCTAACTATGAGCAAGCAGAAAATATAATCTGTAAAAGTGAGCCGAAGGTTCCCTTGATCTTGTGTTACCATCACCATTTTTAAAATGAACCAATGTCACAAGTAAAACAAAAAACATTTTGAATCAACCTAATTTTTTGCGTGATGCTCGAATGAACTGACAATTTACAGTTTTATAAAATAAAACTAGAAGAGCATTTCTTTGAACCGTGAAACACTACTAAAATAGCTTGAACAAATAAAATAATTATTCATTTGTACCTTTCAAGAACAAAGTCGAAGGAATGTTTAATTTTAATCTTGAACAATGCGCAAACTTCTACAAAGAATGTAGTTTAATGCATTTGGTTGAACTAGAGTTCATTCATACTGTTTTCTCAAGACTTTTTTTTTGGGTTAAGTTACAATGTAGCTGAATTGAAATGGTTGAACTATGGTCACCATCAATTCTCTTTTTTCTCAGGATTTTTCTTGCTTTTTTAGGTTAAGGTTTGCATGAAGGCTTAGGCATTTGATTAAAATATGCTTAGTATCCATATTATTGGTCGTTTTTTATGGTCATTCGAGACAACGATTTTTTTAGGAACTGGAACGTAAAGTCTTTTAATTTTAATCAACAACACATAACTGTCTTATATATAAACAAATAAAAAACATAAAGCCATCACGACGCCCCTAAAGTGTGAAACTTCGAAATTGATTGTCATTGAGTCAATTATAGAAAAATATAGAGAATATTTTCTATTTACTAAGAACGTATAAAGTATGCGCGCCACCCATAAAAGTTAAAATCGCAGCGCAGAAAAGACATGACGGCATAAGAAAGCGTTATATAATTTTCCATAACAGCTTACGATTCGGACTTTTATCGATCTTCAGTAGACAATATGATCACTAAAATTGTTTTGTGCATATTTGTAACTAATTGCTCCAATGTGCTTACAAAACATCTTAGCTGATGTTGTTAAATGTTCATCTTAATGTAAATGTGTGATTAGTAAGGTCTGATGTAAATCAATAAAGATATTTTCTGAAATATTGAATTAATGTAACTAAAAAAATTTTACAAGATTTATTTAAAGCAAACCGATTTCGAATGTAGGTTATACCAATAATTCGAAATCAATTTTCAAACTAATTTTATTATCAAGACTGAAAGTTTCTCCAGCATCGTTGCCCCTTATATCATATTTTGTAACTTAATACAAACTAATGCGAAATTGATAACATCCGTTCTTCGTATAATGTATATTGAAACCTATCTCCAATATTTTGGTCACGAACCTTTAGACGGAGGTAATTTCAGCCATAAATAATATTTCTGAAATTTAATATCGTTCAAAATATTTGATATTTTAAAATTTTATCATCAGATTTTATACTGCGTGATACTTTTTTATAATTAATCGTCGTCGTTAAGTTATGATATCAAGTTTTTCAGTATTATTTTTAGTCGATATGAATAGTAAAGAAAAGGAGGAAAACGCCATGCCGGCTATTTTTTTAGTTGACTTTACAAAGGAGGTTATTAATTGGGTTGTATTTGTTATATATGAATTGACTTGGAAATTTTTTCCCTTTCCGTTTGATCCCATTTAAATTTGAAGGATATATTAGAAGTCCATTATTTTCTTGTTAAAATTTTATTTTCGTACGCTAAACCCTATCTTCGCCGACTGTAAACCGATATTGAAGATTCCAATTTTTTTAAATACGTTATTTTTATTTAAATTTTCGGAAAATATTTTATTAAGATTGGAAAAAGAGGGTTCGTTTCTTTGTTGAGTCCTGCTATGCTAATTGTGATTTCATTTTAAAGATTTTTGAGTAAATGAATAGTCTATAATTTATTGGTTATCTATAATCTTGGCTGTATAGTGTATCGACAAGTGTAATCGAAAAATGTTTGCGTCACTATTTTCTCTAAAAACAGCGTTGTCACCGTCACGTCGATGATTCTCAACTAGTATTAGGATTGATGCGGTTTTTTCTCTATATAAAAAAAAAAACGCTGTTGGTATAGAATTATTTGATATTAATAGACTTCGACACCGGTAGACCTACCATTTTTCATGACGACGTTTTTTGTACAAAATACATTTTCTTGTTCACGCCACTAGATGGCGCGCAGCATATAAACTTCTACGTATATATCGGACAATATTTTAGTGCAAGTTGCATCGGTGTATTATAACGCATACCGAGAACTATATATTATTATAATTTAATATTGTACATAGCTTCCAGATTGTTATATAAAGGCACGCAGCAAGGCAGAGTTACAGATGAGAATTCACCCGACGTACATCGTAATTTCTGTATTATTGTCTAGTAAAAATTATGTTACAAAATATTACAATGTTACTTACTTATTTTTTAGGTATCAATCTATAATAAATATGACAAGTTCATTTCAAATTTCACTTGTGAATTAGCAAAACCGTTTATTCGCTTTTTATATAAAATACCTAAAATCGCGTACGATAAAAAAAACACCGTTTGTGCGCCCATTCAAAAATGATTTGTTTAACTGCCAAGTTCTTTATTGACGTTGACAATGTTATAAATTCAATATTAACGACCTCGAACGCTTTTGAGGTTTTAACAAATGGTGTTTTAAAAATATTAACCTTAAAATTGTTTGTTACAACTTGTTTGATGTCAGCGATGGCGAGTATTCAATGATAATTTGTAATTGGAATAATAATGGAGATATTTCTTTGAAGACTTTTATATATCTTTAAAGAGCCCGGGGACCCTCGATGAATCATGTCGGATCGGGATTCTCCTCTCTCAGCTATTATATTCTATAATAATTCTTCAGCACTATGTGTTGAGTTAGCCTTTTCCGTAATTATTGTAAACTTTTGGTTAATTATATCTATTCAAGATATCTATTAGGTAATATTTTTTAATTGGTTTGGCTGTGGTAATAATTAAGATACAA
This sequence comes from Vanessa atalanta, assembly GCF_905147765.1. Classification (NCBI taxonomy): domain Eukaryota; kingdom Metazoa; phylum Arthropoda; class Insecta; order Lepidoptera; family Nymphalidae; genus Vanessa; species Vanessa atalanta. The sequence goes on along the minus strand of NC_061892.1, from coordinate 4,546,060 downwards.
ACTTGTTGGTAGGGCTTTGTGCATGCCCGTCTGGGTAGGTACCACCCACACATCAAATATTCTACCAGCAAACAGTAGTATTCAGTGTTGTTGTGTTTCGATTTGAAGAGAGAGTGAGCAAGTGTAACTACAGGTACAAGGGACATAACATCTTAATTTCCAAGGTTGGTGGCGCATTGATGATGTAATAAATGGTTAATATTTCTTATAGCGCCATTGTCTATGGGCAGTGGTGACCACTTACCATCAGGTGGCCCATTTCATCGTCCGCCTATCGATATCATAAAAAGAATAAGATCTCTAAATATACTTTCGAAATTAAAAAAATATCTTTCATATTCTTATTTCCTATGCAATGTTTAAAAGTCTAATCAGTAATATTTTTTATTTCATTAAGATACGAACTCAGATCATGGATTAAGCCAGCAGTAGTAGTAGTCGTAGTATACCACTAGTTTTATCGTTTACGTAAGGTGATATCAGAAATTCATACTTTGCAGAACGTGAGTGAATATACATAATAATACCAACACTCGATGAAGAATATTCAATATGGTTGGATCGTCTTACTAAAAAATTTTTTCGCCATTTTTTGTTTATTTTTTTCTTTAAAAGCACTTTGAGTTCAAGAGAAAAAAAAGCGTAATAAACTCTGGATTTCACCTGTAAAACTCGGTCTAGGTGTAACAACCTGCCTAGGGCTGATCTCATTTTGTTACAAACGACTCATATGTGAGTTAAACATACTCAGGACATAATGACTATGTATTTTTTATATGTTTGTATACTAAAATAATCCTTTGATATACTTGTATATATGTTATGTAAGTCGGAACTAAGCCACAAACAGCAGTTAAGCCTTTCCCTGTTTCTAAACAGAAATTAAAGTCGCATTTTCCGGACTAAGTAAACTTTTCTATAGTGGTAAGTTACGACGAATAGGGTGACAATAATTTATAATAAATAAGGCAGAGATCAAAGTGAAATTGATTAAAAAACATTAGACCATCATCATCATAATTTTTATGATTCTATTAATTGAGATTACTGAAATAAATAATTTAGCATTGGAGCCGAGTTAGAATAATTTTAAGGTTATGTTTTATTTAAATTTACGATAACTTTTTTTTCAATTGGTTGTATGTAGGTAGGTATCCTGGCCAACTGATCACTTCCTGAAAGAAATATTAACTGTCCCTTAAATCGTCAGAGTGCGACTAAACTAAGGTGAAGATAAAGTAAGAGTATCCTTTACACTGCTACCCTCAACTTGCAAACCGGAACACAATTATATTAAGTGTTTAGCGGTAGAATAAGCGATGACTTAGAAAAAATCTGACTTGAACAAAACCTCCAATCCTTAATAAATAAACTGTCTTAATATTTCCAAAGACAAAATACATCACTATGTAACATATGTACATGTAATTTAAAATTTCTCAAGATACGTAGAATATCATTACATTTTTTTTCTTTATTTCTGAGAATAAAATAAGTGTTCAAGAAAATTAGCACACTAATTGGTCCTCAGAAATGCTTGCCTAGATTTATTTTTTTTTTAGTTGAGATTTACTCTTTAGGAATTTCGCCTCTATCTACATAGTTAAACCATTAGAGTTCATTTTTCCGCCGTATTCTGGAATTAGAAAACAGACATAAGTCCTGTAAGAAATAATACTTATTCTTCATATCACTGATACGTCGTCAATCTCGGGAACTAACATATTATGCTTCATATGCCTGTAGTTCCACTGACACGGTAATCCTTCAAATCGGACAATAATAAGTCTATCACATGTTTATCTAGCCGGAGTTACATGGTGGAATGCGTTTGAAAACATCTTAACACTTTTGTTTAACACTTAAAGGTCATTACGCACGTAGTAAACAATTAACACATTTTAATTTTTATTTAATAAAAAAACAAAAAAAAATGTCTCTAATCTTTGACGTAGCTTGTTCCCTCTACTGTGGGCTTCGGTGCTCATCAGCCGTTTCAACATAGCACTGGTTGGTCGAGGGTCTCCGCCTGGGCAGTTTGCGTACATCATGTTACGGTCGCAGTCCTAAGGATTAGAACATTTTAGGTTTAAGCTTAGAACATAAGTGATGAGATGTATTTGAATAGTCTTTTTAACTTGGATAGTTTTGAAATAGTATTTGGCGTAGGTAAACGTACATTAGTTGTTTTAATTTCGTCATAGTAGCCTAAACCTTAAAGCTAGAATGTATTTACGTGAAATGACTAATGACAATATGTCTTTTTTCAATGTTTACTAAGTCTGGATGGTATATTTTATAGAATTTAATTCTTTTTTAATTGTATTATTCTTTTTGAAAAATAACAAGAGTTCTTTATGGAAAAGGAAAGGACACATAATTGGAGTGGTGAACAATCTACTTGACGTCGCGTTGCTTAGAGATCAATTATTATCCATGAAATGGGTGTAACAGAGGTGCAATACTAAAAGTATTCCCGTGTCCAAATGGAATTCATATCCTTTCGTCTGTAATTAAACTAATTCAAACACCCTTCTTCACTAACTACTTTAATTCAACGTTTTAAGATAGTTGAGAAAGGCAGACAAGAAATTTTCTGCTCTTCTAAGATAAATAAAAAATGATAACGTCACCACCATGTAGGAAACCTTAACAGAATAATCAAGTCGTAGGAAAACGCAGTCGAACTTACTCAAGTTAGATTTTTTAGAGTTACTTTCAGTACTAGGGTTTAATATATATTTAAAACCGATGAGACTTAGTGATTAGAACAAGTGTCTCTTAAACAGAGATTGTGCTTTATAATCCAGATAAGAACGTCTGAATTTTTATTACCTTTGCTTAATTTATGTTTATAATTAATCTCGTGCTCAACTGTGGAGGAAAACATCGTGAAGACTAAGTTCTCCACCAATCGCTTTTATAGTTTGAAATACACTTTTAACCATAAAGGCGGTTTTTATTTTAATCCTGCAAAATATAAATTGATAAAATTTTCGTTCACGTCCTTACTTTTGCGATTAATAAGCAAGACCACTGCAAGTTTTAATAGTTTCAGCTTTTTCAGGTTTACCTTTAATTCTGTAAAAATAATTTTTAAACGCGCATTGACTATAAGATCAGAATGGCTCTATGAAAACAAGGTGGGCGAAGTACAGGTAAAAACCAATAATGTCATAAATTCGAAATATCTTTTTTAAATTTTATATTTCTTTTTTAGGATTCTATTTAAATTAAAAACAATTTAAAATTCTGAGTATAATGAAAATACTTTTGTAAAAATATATGCTCGTATTGTGGCATTTCTCTTTTTATCCAGAATTATTTTAGAGTTAAGACACGGTCTTCTTATTGGATAATCTTTTTTTAACAAGCATAGCTTCTCATTTTTGTGTAGACGTAGTTTTAATTGCTGGCACTTATTTACATTTTTACAAATGCGAACGTTTATGAGGTAAATTTTTTTCAGTGTCTCTATTGTGTATTTATTTGTATAAATATTAGTACGCACTTTCAATCTCAGTCGTTAAATTCCTATCACCAGTGTTTTTGTGATAGTGGAAAAACGATCCAAAATGTATTTTATTTCTATGAGTGTCCTATGAAATGTGGGACTACTGGTAAGTAGCCGATATTATGGTCATTATGATGTCTTCCTGACAGTTTTCAGTCATGTTGGGCAATCTCAAGGGCGATCCGTCAACTATGCAGGACATATTATAGCATACAATTGTGTATCCAAACACAGGTGCACGCTCCAATTGTCAAATTCTCAAATCCGACACTACCCGAAAGATTCCTAGCGCAGAACCAATGGCTTTAAGTGCTATCCGAGGTACGGGAGTACACATTTGCAACTTCCAGAATATTGGCTGTTATCGAGCATTTTTCGACAGAAAAACCCAATAACTTTTTTATCGGCTTGACCTGGTGTTTAAGCCCAGAACCTCGGTTTTATGGCCTTATATTTAGCCACTAGACCAACAAGGGAGCCATAATATTATAGAAGGCACGTGAATAAAATTTTTATCTTATGTTATATCATAATAGGAAAATATATGATCTTTGTACTGAGGTACAAAGAGAGTCGTGAAAGTTAGAAACACGGCCACAATGACAGAAACTAAGTTTGGTATAAATAATACCTGATAAACTCCTCCCTCGGAAACAATGACTGAGAACTTCTGAAGCGTAGCCGCTTGTTCTTGCGTACATTGAGTTGGCTTAACGAAAAGCGATTCGAGAGTGCAGCGGCGGAATCGAGATCTTGCGCTAGAATAAACAAGTGCAAATTATAACTCATGTGTTGTGTATTATCATGAATAGAGACATTGTAAGGGTCCACTATATTTAATCACCGGAAGTACCATCAAGTGCCTCCAGATGACAGTCTGGGTACAGTACAGTCTGGCCGCAGTTGCTTAGTTGACTGCGAAAACTACCTTCCTAGGAACTGTTCAGTTTTTAGTGCCTTATTGTGATTTATGACAATTATTTGAATTTGGTTAATATTTGAAAAGAGTTTGTCTAAACTTCTATTTTAATGCATAATACCATCGTCGTCTGAAGATGTTGGTTTTAATATTTTTCTGACCAAATATCCTACACATGTATTTCAAAGCATTTATGTTCCTACCATTTTTATTACATAGGTAGGCGGACGGAAAAATGGTTCACCTCCCAATAGGCATAGGCAAAATACGATTATACATTTCCTTATATTTGCCTGTAGTTATACTGGAAGGGTGAATGATCCTTCAAACTGGACAGACAAGAACCAAAATCTTCTCCTCAAAGGGATAGGAGGCCTTAGCTCAGCAGTGGCTTAACAGGCCGTTGTGGTAGAATATGTGATGAGTGAGTAGTAGTGACTAGACGTTTTTGTACAAAGCACTTCGCAGGTACTTTCGAATTAAAATGATGTTTGAAGTTTAGTTTTTGACTATCAGCATGGGATGCAGAGGCGAGATGGCCCAGTTAGAATTATTGGGTCATAAGTTTTTTAAAGAATTTTGTAATATGTAAATTATTTGCCACTTGAATGATTGTTTATTTTTATAAAATGTATCTAGTATGTGCGAAATTCATCCAAAGTTACCCCTCCCCTTGCTCTCCCTAAATTTGAAATTTCTGAAATTCCTTTCTTAGTGAGCGTCTACGTCGCGAAAGGAAATGATAAATTTTACGTCAATTGAACTTATAGTTTCAGAGATTTCATGCGGTATTTCGCTTATATAACATATTATATTAAGGTTTAATTAAAATGATAAAAAATATAACATGCACAAATTTAAAATTCCACTGTTTTGAAATTCAACAAGCTCTACTGTAATTTAACATCAACCCAAAGGCCTCATGTTTTATTCAATGCCGCTATTGGTTTTTACTACAGAGAATTTTGTAGTTTGTCAATACTGTTAGCTTGGACATCGAGAATTTTGACACTGCCACGAATTCACAGTTGATAAAAGAGATTATATATACTTCATTAACAGTTAACGTTCATATACCTGAATAGAGTAGATGAAGTAATATGTATTAATGACTATTTATTTTAATGAAGAAGTGGTGACGTAATAGTTATTACGTCACTTTAAATCGAGTCAATATCAAAATAATAATGTAATAAATAATAACATATGTTGCAAATACACTAACAGATGGGAACGAAGGTTTTGTTCGTTGATGGTGTTTTGTATCGTTGTTGCTGTTGTGAACTGTTGATGGTTAATAGATAACTGATTGCAGGGAAAATTATCTTTATAAACTCAATGCTATTACCAGATTTATCCAAATTAAACATTTAAAGGAACAAAAAATCTTGTGTTCTAAAAAAATTGCATTTATATAAAACAGAAAATTTGATATCAAGTAATTTAAAAAAAATCATAGTACTATTTTATACCGACGAAGTTGTTAAGTTAAAAAATATTTTATTCAGCATGTTGTGTAAGCTTTCCATATCAACGTCAATAACATAACCAAACTGTATTGAATTTGATTGAAACTCGCATCTTTCTATTAAAGTTAATATCATAATCGAAATCAAATGTGTTTTCTTTACTCAGAACATATATCAGATCCAGGCAAGGAACAAATTTGTATTTGCAAAGCCATTCCCGTTAAAAAAATAGGAAGAAAATCTAAATGACATCAAATAATATGACATCATTATCCCTTGCCCTTTTAACTGGAAATACAACATGACCAAAGTATGTTCTGATGTAGAACAAGGGCCTTATTTGCTTTTCAAGGATCGGGAGCTTATTGACTGACAAATTGACTGTTATCGACAATTTACTGAAACAGAAAGACGTATAACGTTTGGCTTGACCTGGGCTTAAGCCTAGAATCTTAGGATTCGCAGCAATATGAATTAGTCATTAGTGCATACCTTGAACATACTAACGAGGCTGAGGGAATAATTATCTAGACACGCGGGAGCGTGTCAGCCAAGTACAAATAACAGAACTGCCGATCAGCGCCGTGTGTAATATGACACGAACCATTTGGAGCCACTTTTGACCTCCTCATAACTCAAAAACTATTTGACATAAACGTGTCAAAATTCTCAGCTCAATATATAAGCCAAGAAAGACCTTAGGCTACAATATGTTATCCTAAATTATAAGAAGAAATGATATTTTATGTAGTTATAAATAAATTTTAGGAAGGACCATTGTACTTGGCACCCATTTAGATCTCACTTCTTTTGTCGTTGAAGTCAACAACCAAGGTATATCATAATATTGTACTTGGTTCTCATTTTTACATTTATGTTTTTGATGGGATTTCCTTAACAGGATACGATGCCAGCCAATGTAGCTCAAATGACTCAACAACAAAACTCAGAAAAAATTATACGAGTACAGTAGCCCATCAAAACCAAGATTAAGATATTCACTATAAAACCTTACCAGCACAGCTTAAAATGTACTTCATAATGAGTCCATTCTTGGCTAGTATTCTTGTGCTCCTCAACCGAATCCTTGAAGTTAATGTAGCAAGTTTCCCATGAATCTGTTGAACTTTCAACACAGAGCGCAATCTCATCGTACCCTGAAAGATTTTATTATTATATAAAAAATAAATGACAAATATAGCACAGGTTATACACAGGTACAGTTAACCAGAAGTCATGTAACTCGTACCATAGTAAATTGAAAAATGCGTTGCATGCCATATAATTTTTGACCTTATAATAATTTATAGTACAAGTTATTAGTATTATATAAGTCTAAATTGAAATATATTAAAGTGTTTCTAACTTGATAAGTATTAAGAAATTTGAAAGATAAATGTAGATCTAATTTAAGGTCATGGACTTAAGGCGAAAATAAATTCGGGCATTTGCGATTTATGACTTAAAAATTTTCAAAATTACATAAAATTTAACCAAAAATTAACTAAACTGTGAGCTTTTCTGAATCAAGCACTTTTTTAGTTCATTAAACGTTTCATTTTAAGAAAACAAGTACAATCAGGTAAATTGGCAATTAGCAACGAAAATTCCTTTTTGCTGGCTTTTAATTTGACATATTTTTTTTCGTAAATGTACAACTGCTGACTAGTGGATCGTGACGGAACCAATGCCTGTCAATCAAATAATTAAGGGAAACCGAAAAGAAATGCTGAATTGGCGGAAATTATTTTTAGCCGTGAAATTATTTAATATGCCTCAATAAAAGACACGGTTTACTTTTAAAATGCTTAAATCGAATTATTTTAAGTCTAACTGTTGCTAATTCTTTATTTATTCAGGAAACAGATTTACGATATACCTTTAAAAATAGAGTATGAATATAGTTTAATGATGATTTAGTGTTCAATGTCTCCAAAACGTTTTAACTAAAGCTGTTTGTCTATTCAGACCCAAAATATTTCTAGAGATAGTTATATACTTTAAATAGTGATTTAAATATTTTGACGAATAATACTCATTATAAAAGACTCTATAACAACGATCCTAAGGAGTTTGAAAAATTAAAAAGATAAATAAATCTAAATCTAAAAAACGATCCCTAAATTGATATAATTTTAGTAGGTGCAGGTTCAACAGGATAAAGACGACTGATAAACAAAAGAATTAAGACCAAGGAAATTCTACCTTTTTTGAATTTGCAAGCAGTTTTTTTAAAAAACGAAACCTTTTCATTGTATTATACTAGTTATATAATTGAAACCTACTTATGAGGAACCATTCGTCATCGCAAATATTGTTGACGACGTGAATGTGACCTTTGATACTTTCTTCGTTAAAACGACTGTCAGTAGCATCTTTACAATCCGTGTTCCAATTGATAGCGCAATTCGTAAGGTGTCTTATAGCCCTGGGGAAATAAATATAAGTATTACATATAAAAAAATATTGTCATAAGCGTCTGTTTAGCACGCGATATTTGTGTCGTTTGACGTAGTGCACATTGCAAAAGTATTCTCTAAGATAACAAAAATGATTCAACAATTACTTAGCAAAAAACTGCTCTGTAATAATTTTGGTTCTTATGTTTGTATAAAACTTCTTTGGGTTGGTTTGGCGATTGTTATCGCTGTTTTAATCTCTGCTGCTTATTATTTCAAAAGGTCGTTTGTATTAATTTTACTATTATTATTATTATATTATAATATTTTGGCATTTATTCCGTAAATAATATGCTATGCGTACCTGATACCAGTGCTGGTCGGAAAAATTGACGATAATGATCAATTACATTGAAAATAATCAACCACAAATTTAAATCACTACATATATGATAAAATATTTTGTTGCAAACTGTTTAAAATTGAAATAGGTTTTGTAATCTACCTTTTGATTGTAAAAGTCAAGCGTTACATAACAGTTTTGTTTTAATAAAAATTCCAAGGAGATTTTAGAAGCCTCAGTATTTTTACATGAATAAAGTGTTATTATTTATTTATCTACCAACCCGTATGGTTCCGAAGAATAAGCTAAAAACCTCGTACGAAGAAAAGACCTTGGTCCAAAGTGGTACATTCAGTGGAGAAAATCTTTTAACACATAATAATATAATAGTATAAAACAAAGTTTCTGCCTGTCTGTCCCTGTGTATGTTTAGATATTTAAAAGTACGCAATATATTTTGATGCGGTTTCTTTTAAATATATAGAGTGATTTAAGAGGAAGGTTTATATTCAACATACATGCATAAAATGTTGTAGAGAAACACTGATGATTTTAGTGGTTTATTATGTCGTAGTTTTGCGCTTACATTGCAAACTCTGGCTGAACACTACGAGATAGATTAAAATAATATACTACAGTATTGTACACATTAAAATGATCTACAGAAAAGTCCGCGATGGTATATGCCTATCTCTTAGGAATAACTCACAATGACCATTTTTTATCCTTTACTTTTTACGAGAAATAATGGTTTATTTTCGAAGCGATTTTGAGCAATTATAGCATTAATCCTTATCCAATTAAGTATTTTAAATACATTGTGCATTTAGTACACTTTACAGTATGTAACTAAAATGAATATTTTCGAAGAAATTAAGGATTTAAAATGCAGGGACATATTGGTTTGTTTTGTCTCATGAGTGAAAAACTGTAAACGTTGTACATTCTGTAGTATATTTAGTATCAGCATTGCACCCGTGCGAAAACGGGGCGGGTCGCTAGTTATATTATAATATTGAAATGTAATGGGTAAACTACCTGTAAACTTTCGTTGCGAAGCGTGAACAGTGTACATTTCATCTTATATAGTATCTTAATGGTCATAGAAAAATATATCATTACTAACCGACACCAATCATTAACTTTCGCAGGGTAAGGCGGAGACATTCTACTTGAGTTATAAATCATTGCCGCTTCAGCCGTACAGTTGACGGCATATTGTGTGAAGTCATCACAGTTTAAATTATGAGGAATATTTCCTGAATCTTTAAATGGAATTATAACAGGTTCAGATTCATAATTTTGAGATTCTCTTACGGATCTATTTATCGATTTATTTTTATAATTTAAATCTAAAACTGAAATATTACCTGATTAATTCACTAGTTTAGTTTTATCATAACGAATTAAAAATTCTTGTAGGAGCCGACTTTTTTAATATTGGCCGGCAACGCACCTGCAAGCCCCCCGGTGTTGCAGATGTCCATGGGCGGTGGTAGTCACTTTCCATCAGATGATCCTCCTGATCGTTTTCCCCAGCTACACTAAAAAAAAAAAAATATTGAACTCATATTGCTACGATAGGTACCCAAAATTCCTAGTCCCATGAAGGTCAATAAACGTTGGTGGGTTTTTTAGTCAAAAAAGACTTAGAAATTTATCAGCATTTCCGTGCCTAGTGTAGCAACTGCCCCTCAATGGGATAATGAGAATAACGCATAGAGAATGCACCTGTGGTTGGGCTCACAACAGTACATAATATTATCGGCGTCAAATTGAGATAAACTATGTGCGTTGAGCGATATTCGATCAGCATATTAAAAAGTTTTAATAAAATAAATGGAAGAACACTTACACACCGCGCTTATATGATCAAAAAGTATAACGAAAATTGGTATTTTCATCGTATAAATTTGGAAGCATTTTACGTATAATATACAATATCTCTAGAATTAGATTTGGGATCGTCAATATGATAGATGTCATTTCTCTATGAATGCCAGACAGAACTTTATATAATAATTTTGACACATAATTTCGTCGCATCCATTTCATAAAATACTCGCGAAGGATATAATAAATAGACAATATTTATATTGTGAGGTAAAAATGTTTAAATTTAAATTACATTCTTTTAACACTTTCAATAAGTCACCACAGATTCGACATTACGTTGTCTTAAGGTCGATTTTGTCCATCACCAGGTAAATTTTATTAAAATAATAACGTAGACGATACAGTTTATTGTAAGACAATATTGTGATATTCAGTGATCTTGGATGATATCTCTTCTAACCTGTAATGTATTGTATTGTATGTATTAATGTATAAGCGCAGTCAGCCTTTAAAATGAAACTCAGAAGATTTTAATTTTAGATCGTGAATCCCTTCAATGTAAAGCTTCCCTAATCAGTCGAATGATGTCATGATGATGATATCTTTTTTATTCAATTTTATTGTTATATTCATCATAAGAAATAATTCGTAAACGTATTCAGATTTGAAAATGAGACTTTACGTGGAAGACTCGTATAAGCGTATTTAAAACAGGATATTATCATGTTTTTTTATGAAGCTCAAAAGAACCACGAGAATTAGGGCAAGCTACAGGCGAAAATCTCATTACGAGCCGTGCCTTAGGTCACCGCATGTTTTTAACGTAAATAAACAAAATGTTATACATTTAAGAATTAATTTAAATTAAAAAAGCTTTCAATATTTAAACTACGTCTATTGAATTGGTCAAAGATGTAGTTCAAATTCAAGAAAAGGTCAGTACAAAATGATCTATGAATTTCTGAATAACTCCAGAAAATATATTTTTTTTTCATCATAAGTTTTTTTAACTTTGAAAAGTTTTATTACTTCAGGAAATACCAGTAATGTGTCAAATCAAATCAGGCCGGTTCTTCTCGGTAGAGTCTGCATTCCGAACCGATGGTAGCTACACTTAATATAGTTTATTAAATGACGATTCAAATTGCTTGTAAAAGTCTACTTGAATAAAGTTTATTTTGAGTTTAACTCATTCACAAGGTACCAAGGTTTTATATGAGATTTGAGTTAATGAAAATTTCCGTCAAATATCTATTTTTGACATGCAAACAATCTTTATATGAAGACTTTAATAATAGTTAAAAAAAAAATACTTACGATTTCGGCCATAGAAATAATAGAATTTTTAAGAGTGATCAGCTTACAACATCGAACTACACAAGATCACATAAACAAACATTAGCAACGGATAGCAACTACACAAGAGTTAGCCGAAAAACTCGTATACTCGATCATTTTCAAAGTTTCATAAAGCAATGAGACGGCAAATCCGTTACAACTAGAAATATTACAGCCTTAGGTGAAATATTTCTAGTTGTAACGGATAGTTTTTAACAGCGTTTTCTATCTTTTTCAAGGCACGGAAGAATAAGCACTGCTAACCTCAAGTCACTTCTGCTATTGAGAAAATCTTGACAGAAAATTGAACCCAGTTATGCTATATCTACGACGTTAAAAGCTAGTCCTAGATCGACTAAATAGAAGTAATTACTGGCTCAAACAAAGGACATCTTCAAATCCATGTTAAGCGAAGCGCTAAGAAGTTGTTTATAAAGTTTCCATACAACAGGCTTTTGTTCTGCATTAGAATATTTATCAAAAGTTAACCGTGACTCCCTTTTTTCTCAACAAAAACAAAATATCAAATAAATCCACTCTGAATAATTTTGTCGATCACTAAGAGTAAAATGCGGTACGGTATTGGTCAGAGAGTATTTACTGAGTAACTGTTCACATTGAATTGAAACTTTTCTACTGTTAATGAATGGGTCTGTATGAAGTATGACGATAATAATTCTCAAATAATGAACATGTATATAAAAGATTTAAATTTAAAAGACAATTTATAGACTTTTGAAATTGTAATATTAATGGGGTCCTTTGTTTCATTGTCCCTTTTCGGATTCTTCATTCAATTTTATATCAGAACGAGTAAGTTTAATTTACAAAATTGTTTTAAAAAATTCTTTGATTTTATGACGTCATAGTCTTATTTATATTATTAAGATGGAAGGTATTTAAATATTTATAAACACACAATATGCAGCCATACATTATTCCCACGGGCTTTTCTCTGTTTGTTTTGGATTAAATTAAAAAAAAGATGGTGTTTTAAATGTATTTATAAATATTACGTATTTTATTAGTAAGTATATACAATTTATGTTCTAAGGTAAACTTTATTAAAAACAACCGATTTTAGTATTTTTATTTAAATTATTATGTAGCTTGTGGCAGATAATGTTTTTAATCAAGTTCCGGTCTTATAACACGGTTGTGTAATTGACTCAAACGACAAGTCTTTATAAAAAGTTCGACAGGTTCAGATTTCAGATGTGGTTCAGTGTTGAACACTGCACTGTGCTCTGAACTGTTTATTTGATAATAACCCAGATGAGCATATTGTTGTATTTATTCTGTAATAATATAATTTAACTTAATTATTTTATGGAATTCATTGTAATCAGTGTTTAGAAATAAGTGTAATTAAATAATTACCTGCTATTATATTAAATATACTTTTTATAATATTTACTTATAAATTGATTATACTATTTATTTGGCTTTCCGTCCTCTCATAGATAATATTTCATCGCGTAATAAAGTATCGATATCCAGTTTTAATCGATGTTTTTTTTTAATTATATTTAAATTGATTAATATTTAGTAATATTGATATTATTGATTACAAATGAAAAAATGCCCGGCCGACAATACATTGACTTATTCGAGTCAGATATTTAAAAAGACAGTTGTTACAAATATTGGAGAACATCACATACATTACTCTGATCCCAATGTAAGTAGCTAAAGCACTTGTCATGTTAAATCTGAAGTAACGACGGTTCCACAAACACCAGACCAAAGACAACATAGAAAACTAATGAACTTTTTCTACATCAACTCGACGGGAATCGAATCCGGGACCTCGGTACTCATGAAAATCGGTGTACACTTTACTCGACCACGGAGGTTGTCAAAATCTTTGCTATTTAATTCATTATCAAAAACATACATCAGCTTGTCATGTCATTAGTGCATGGAAAAAGAAAATGGTGGCCGTTTGGCTGACGTCATCCCGTCTCAGGAATTCTTTGGGTCGATGCCCAGCCACTATATGGGTGATTTAGACGTTTACGTGCTCTACCGGATGCGTGTAATAAAAATACCCTTACTGGGCCTTACAACATCGACGCGTTGAGATGGTTGATATGGGATTGCTCGAAGAAAATAAAAATTATGATCAATAAATGTTAATGTATAAATATCAACAAAATAGAGAAGGATTTGAAACAATTCAGATAAAGCATAATAATTCTCACCAAAGATTAAAGCTTATTATAATGATATTAGCTTCATATAATTTTTTGACGTTTTAGCGTCTACATTTAACCAAGTGTCAGGCGAGACTTTAATATTTATTAATAAATATATCAACCAAGACGCGTCCTTTAACAAAAAATAATTAGAATCTTGAAGCTTTAGCCAATTGTTTAATAGATTACAATAAACTTAATTTATTCCAACGACAATTAAATAGCAGGTGGTTTGTCAACCATTGAGCCGAGATGGCCCAGTGGTTATAACACGTGCATCTTAACCGATGATTTCGTGTTCAAAACCAGGCAGGCACCACTGAATTTTCATGTGCTTAATTTGTGCTTATAATTAATTCATCTCGTGCTCGGCGGTGAAGGAAAACGTCGTGAGAAAACTTGCATGTGTCTAATTTCAATGAAATTCTGCCACATATGTATTCCACCAACCCGCATTGTAGCAGCTTGGTGGAATATGTTCCAAACCTTCTCCTCAAAGGGAGAGGAGGCCTTAAGCCCAGCAGTGGGAAATTTACAGGCTGCTAATGTATGTTATCCAACTGCCCGTGACTCATTTTAACATAAGTGAAATACCAGCAAACATCGGCATCACCTGCTAAGATTAACATTTTAAAACTATATCGTTAAAGTATTGCACTTTACCATAAAATGACAATGTTTACATGCAAGGAAATGTTGCATTACTTCGAAATCTTATAGAGGATCACCGTCGGCGTGACATCGGGTAAGCAAAGCACGTTTTACAGGAGAGTGGAGTTAAACCTCTACGAGCTTCTAGCGACATTTTACCGCACAACTTTAGAGTTGACTTATACTGAGATTATTTCTAGTAAATTTGATTATTATTGCTTTTTTACTAATTTATGTTTCTCTTATAGTAAGATGAGTGGGCAAAGGCTTTTCCGATAGTTATTGCAAGGTTTATTATGTCAAATTTGATAATAACACTATAAGTGAAGATACAGAAAGCAAAAAAAGTACTTAGGAGTAAAACACATAAAAAATAGAGTTTCATTAGAAAATTTATAAAAATGTAATTAAACTTCGGAAATAAATATGTACATTTGAATTTGGAATTGGCAAACGCTTTTGAAACTTTTTTTGTAAATATCCACCGATATAACTTCCCACTTAAAATAATCTCCTTCAAAAGCCAATAAATTACTAACAAATTATGTTCCTAAAGGTAATTTTGCATTTTCATTTGAACGATTTACTGCATTAGATATAAAGGTATTTAAAAGTCTTAATAATAAAAGAACAAATGACTTATAGGATCTTTCAGTGCACCTGAAATCAATATTATAATCTCCGTACATAGCCTTAATTTTTAACAAGAGTTTGAAAATGGGTTAATTTCCAGATTTATTAAAATGTAGTTTTATTATCATTAGCAGCCCGTAAATGTCCCACTGCTGGGATAAAGGCCTCCTCTCCCTTTGAGGAGAAGGTTTGGAGCATATTCCACCACGCTGCTCCAATGCGGGTTGGCGGAATACACATGTGGCAGAATTTCGTTGAAATTAGACACATGCAGGTTTCCTCACGATGTTTTCCTTCACCGCCGAGCACGAGATGAATTATAAACACAAATTAAGCACATGAAATTTCAGTGGTGCCTGCCTGGGTTTGAACCCGAAATCATCGGTTAAGATGCACGCGTTCTAACCACTGGGCCATCTCGGCTTTTATTAAAATGTAGTATGACCATTTTTTAAAGGTGAAAACAAAAGTGATTAGTGTAATTATCCCATTGCTAAACTTCTGCCTTTGAGCAAAATATTTGAATAAATATATATATATAGGTAATTTAACATACGGTTATAACATATAATATATAATCTGGCTCACATTAATATACTATTTTACAGTTACATTTATACTAGTTTACAACTGATGCTGAAATGGCACTACTTAGACATATATACGACACAGGGGAAAATTGCAGAATGCTATTGGCGTGTTCTGTGATTTTCCTAAAGCATTTGATTATGTAGAGACCGAAACGCTTTTGTACAAGCTAACACATTACGGTCTTAATGGTAAAGATCTTGATCTCATTGCTCATCAAATATCTCAACTGGTGTTTACTAATAGCAAAAAGGCTACTATGTCTGTAATAAGATTGCTTGTTTCTATAGGGATCAATTTTGGGTCATTTTTTATTCGTGTTATATATAAACGATCTTCCTTTTTGTCACAGTATTCGTGATATTGTACTTTTTTCTGATGATTAATCATTACTTTTTAAAGTTGACAGGAATCAACCTAATTATGACGATGTAAACGATACTTTATCATCGATATGAATTTGGCTTACAAAAAATAATTTAGTTCTAAATTCCAAAAAGACTAAACGCGTACTCTTTACCTTATCTGGCTATGCACCATAAATTTTAAAGTTGACTTTAAAGTATAGTGATCTAAATCTAACTGATACTATTATTTCTAGGAATCATTTAAGATTCAAAACTACATGGGATTTATCATTTATCGTCCCTGATAAATCCAGCTCCGCAGGATACGTAGTTAGAAATTTTAAACAACTAGCTGATGTCGATACTGTTCGATTAGGACACTTTGGTTACTTTTATAGTGTTATGTCTTACGGCATTTTACGTTTGGCATAAGCTTCAAATTTTAATAACCCAAATACAATAACTGTGGAAATTTATTGTAGAAACGAATACCGTGTCCCCAAAAGGATATATTAACTCTGCAAAGTCAGAAGCTATATGTTATATGAATATACATAATATTGTTGTAAGCATACTCTGAATCAACTGTTAGTATAGGTTCATTAAAAACATTCCGAAGGATATCTTTTGAGACACCAAGATTGTAAATAGACCCAATAGCTCTTTTTTGCAGGATAAAAACAGTTTCAATAACTGTTAAGCTAATTCAGTGTAAAGTTATAATTAAATGAATTACTGTATAAATATGTTGATTACTCAGATATACTGGTTCCTTTACGAAGGATCTATAAATGTAACGGATTTAAATTGAACCAAAATGCTTATACAGTCTTCAAACCAAAATTATAAAAAAATAGTTATAACAAACAGTAAAAAGTAATACATTCTACATGAATAATAAAATATCACTATTTTGATAGACACAATGAGACTACTTTACTTGGTCGTAGGGCTTTGTGCAAGCCCGTCTTGGTGGGTAACACCCACTTGTAGGAGACAGCAGTACTTAGTATTTTTGTATTCCACTCAGTGAAACAGCTATCTGGAGGGAAGCCAGTCGTTATCAAGCTGGTTTAAATTGACAAATAATTTAGATGAAACTCGATAGAGTTTACATTTAAACTATGCCAGACATAACATGGTGGTGCATTGACAATAGGAATGGTTTATATTTCTGATTGCTTGACTTGACTGATTCATGTGGTGGACCATTTACCGGTCCATATTACCATCTAAGCTGTTACATTAAAAAAGAAAATACATTCTTATTTTTTAAAATAAAGCGGTAGACGATTAAGAAATCTTTTCACTTTTGAAATAACAGAAGCCTTATTTGAAAAGGCTATCGTAAAGTAACAAACGATTAATGATCTGTATTCGAACCACGTATCTTAATAAACTGCGAAGCTCTCGTGACTCGAGGCAAGAATATTTTAACAAATAGACGATATAAATTTGTCCAAATTGTTTATTGCTATTGATTTAGTTTCTTGTACGTATTGGTTCCATAGAATTCCGTAATTCACAATATGTATATAAATATATAAAACATACAATAAGTGTGTAGTTCACAATAACTTTTAGGGTCCCATACCTCAAAAGCAAATTACTTAAAACCCTTATAAGATCTCTTCATTGTCCGTCTGTCCGACTGTTTGTATCTGCTCTCCGTCAAGAATCTTTTTCACAGGAACACGTAAAGGTAAATTTAAATTATTACCAAATACTGAAGTTTGCGGTCCTTGAAGCGCCTTTGGAAAAAAATCAAATCCCTAAATCTACACAATCCACCGATATGGCCATTTATGTCGCACTTCCCATACGTTTTCAAAAGGAATTAAAACCTATGTATACTTCCTCGTGACTTAGAATTGTGAAATTTATTAAGAAACAATATCTAGTATACAAAAAAAAATCGAAAACCGTAATACCGTAATCTTTAAGTATTATTTGATAATATGGAACTCTCAGTCAAGTAAGTACGACTTTCACTTGGCCGGTACTTTTATTAGGTAGGCAGAACAATTGAACGACTTTGGATATTCTATCTTCTACGAAAAATCCTTCGTTAAATACATATTATATTCTCAACAAAAAACAAATCACTCAAAGAAATGTATATATGCGTATCCTTTAGCAAATCTTACTTTATTTTTTACACATTCTATCTCAAATATTCCGCACGCTTTCGTCAGCAAACTCACTTAAATCCGAAACCGGGTTCGGTAAATTTGCGTCCATCACGGCGACAGAATTGATTTGATGGTGAAAATATATCACAACCAACGCTGAGGGGTGTATACGTCACTAAAGGATCAAAACCCCAATTGATACGAATTATTTTATTCAGAATGAATACTTACTAAACTTTGAATGTAAATTTTATTTTACCATATTATAGTTTTACCGGTAGTCGCTCAATGGTCGAAACTCGACATTCATTGTGTAAGCATGAATGATAATAATGACTAATGAAATAATAGAATAATAATTATTAATTACTCCGATCTTCGAGCCAATAATAATTTATGTCTACTGATAATGAACTTTAATTTTCTTAAACGACTTATGACCTAACCTAAGATTGTATTATCTGAGGAAAAAGGATTAGGAGTTGGCGGGCTTTCAAAAATATAAAATGACGTATGTTTTCTTATAGCAGATTACAAAGATATATAAATCATAAATTGATGAAAAAATGGTTGAGTGTGAATTTTTAGTAATGTAATTAAATTAATTCAAACTATAGAAAAGAGTTTTCTTACAATTGTTAACAAAAATATATAATAGCTTAGCTGAACGACCTCTGTCCTTGTCATTATTATATATAAAAAAAAACAAATGTCAAAATAAACGTCATTGATTTTTAGCTTTGACATGTCATTTTTCTTATTGGCAGTGCTAACATACACTATGAATGTGTCATTTATTTTGTTTATGAAAATATATTTAGTCTATTCTAATTGAATAAGGAATATAATAAACAAACCCTAGATTTTCGTATTTCATACGATTTGTTAATTACTCAGATATATTGTGCACTACGAGTACTGACAGTTCTTGATTAATACGTCATTATTTATACTATCTCACTTAGTGGCTCATATATACTATAATTTTACATCCAAAGCGCCGATAACAGTATTGTCTTCCTACAAAACGCCAGTTTTTCGAAAATCCTTAATGTATATCATAGATTATTCAAGCTCTCGACCAATAACATCGCGTCAAATCGATGTCAAGTTTTGTTTATTTAGCTTTAATGTCCTCTTGAGTTCTAGTAGGGTATATAATGTTTTCGCGTCTAAAACGCAACGTAATTTCTTACGGTTACTTGAATATTTAAATGTATTTAAAATATTAACATTAAATTAATAAATACAAGAATATTCTTATAACTTTTGTAAAACTATGTACAAAGTATTTGCTTTACGTGTTAACAATATAATAGATAACGCGAATAATTTACGTGCACGTTACAGAAATGTTAAAAGTATTATAAAAAGTTCCAATATATATTTCGTTAAAAATATTCAACAGCAAATTGCGATTCAACGGGTAAATGCTGCCAGGCTTATTGCCATCATTCCACACGGTCATGATTTGGACAATAGCTATTTTTTTATTTTGATGTTCATGTATTTAATACATAACGTATATACGTTTCATAAAAATGTAATATTAAACGATACAATAATATACGAAAAAATCGTGTTTTTTAAACAAGGATCTTCATTGAATTAATCGGATAAATGGCGATTATAATGAAAAATTATGGACGCTAGCGAAGATTAGGAACGCATATAAAATAAATATACATGCATTATTATTTATTAATATAACAATTTTCAGTTTTAAATAAATATATTATTTCTCCTTTTTTTTCACAAAAACCTTTCCATTATATTCATTATTCGATACACAACGTATCGTTGTGTACAGTAACAAGCGACCGTAACAATAAATAATAATATTTTAACAGGTATTATTATTTATTTAGTTGTCGAAATGTGACTGTTGTTAATGTAAATAATATGTTAAACATGTTTGTGAAATACATTCAATTCTAACTAAAATATATTGTTGACTTCAGAATTTATTAGGTTTCACACTGAGCTGTTTTGTATAATAACGAATAAGGTTTTTTATTTGAGTTATTTAATTCCAGTGTTTATTTGGTACAACATATTATATTACCAAAGATTACTTGATTTCTGATTACTGGCATTTGAATTTCAAAGTAATTTTTTGGCAGTTATTAGAACACGTGAATTTTGATCAAACCAGGGTTGAATTTTAATTTGGTCAATTATTGTAATCCACTAATACGGATTAGAGCGATGTGGTTGAATAAGCTACAACTCTTCTACTCATAAAGAGGAGAAGAGACTACTACTAGTTTACTTACCGACTACTAAATTATTAACAACGCGTCTTAACTAAGACATGATTACCATATTCAAAAATAAAATCATTTGTCTTGCTTACGTCTAATACAATTCTCTAATTGACGTTTACATCTGTCAATAATATGAAATATTTATTCTCCATCGCGTCTTTCCATTGCACGTGACATTGGCGGAATAATCTGTGCCTTCTCGGCTCAAATTAAAACCAAAATAAAATAATAAAGAGAACTTTTCATTGCAACACGACGATATGCCATCTTTAAACATTTATCTTACTATCCGTTGTTCGTAGTCATCTGATCCGTAAGTATTTTTTTTTTATGTTATATGTGGCAAACGAGCAGGAGGCTCATCTGATCATCTGACATCCGCAACACCGGGGGGCTTGCAGGTGCGTTGCCGGCCTTTGAGGTAGGACGTTAGGTACGTTCTTTTCTTAAAGGTTCCCAAGTCGTATCGATTCGGAAAAACCGAGAGTACTAAGAAAGCCAATGGTAGCTTCTGAATTTTCTCTCGAAGAGAATTCTACTATGCTTAAGCATAAGGAATTGTTTCTTGAATAATGTGCCCACATTAGAACGCTACCAATATTCATTTTGTCAAGAGGTTGCTTGAGTGACATCCATGTATATCTATATTTCTATGCGAATGTAACTCCGCTTGTTACCTCTTCACGCTCAAAATCGCTGAACCGATTTAGATGAAATTTGGTACGGAGATAGTTTGAGTCTCGTGGAAGGACATAGGCTACTCTTTTTATTCAGCCCTCGAGGATGGGAGCCGCAGAGTCAACTAGGAATATAAAATAAAGTGTTACGATAATAAAACCGAAGTAATGTTTAAATACTTATAAAGGATATTTATTCATCAATCTACAACTATAAGTTCAAAAGATATTCACTTTAAAAAATCTTTAAGAAATTGGCGACGACGGTCTAGGTCTCACTTCTGCAAGAGATATACCAAATTACGTAAAGGAAGCGAGTAAATGAAGCGAGAACGCGATTATTTTGCTCGGAGACTTACGAAATTTATACAGTGTACGACTTGCCGAGAGACATTGTTACGAAACCAGCTTTAAATGATATTTTTTGTATTTATATATCAAACTAGCTAGTTTAGGTAGCTACCCAATCCGGTTTTGCACGAGTAGAACAAGGTCTATAAAAAATATATATATTGACGGACCAACATAAAACAAAATCTAGAATGTTATACCAGGGTTCTTTCCGTAAAAAGGGTATAGGAACGCATTTTGGCAAACACATATATTATTTTGATTTTATTTAAAAAAATATATACTTTTGTTATATTTCTTGATATGAAAAGGCCAAAACAGTTTGCCATTGATGTAAAAGAATTGTCTAATAATTTGAAGTCTTCTGGAACGATTTCAGTCACGCCCCAGTCAGCTTGTCTCGCTTAAGATCGATCATCTAAGGGGAAACTAAGTAACTACACAAAGCATGAGATAGTTCATAACTAGTATACTAGTAAATACTAACATAGTATACTCAGTACAACTGCTATATTTATATGATAGATCAAACAATCTACTCTTTTGTTACAGTCTGCTCAAAATCAAAATTTAAGAGGCAAAAGCAAAGTCGCGTATTGATTGCTTTGCTATATAAAACTCGCAGGTTCGATATTACTTTAAACTGTTGTAATTTTCAAACTCATTCAAATCCAGCAGTGTGATTCTGTGGGAATTAAATGATGACAACCGATTTGTGTGTCCTATAAATTTTATAGTTTGTAACGCTTCGCTATATGCTAAGCCGAGAGGAACCGAGTCGAACCGAGCACAGCCAAGCCAACTCAAGACAGGTAAGCCAAAGCCAGGCCAAGCCAAGCCAAGCTAAAGCTATGCCACGACAGTTAGTGCTGGAATCATCTTCCAATCCCTACCGCCTGTGACTATTAGTGACGTCACATACGATTATACAGTGTGAGGAATTAAATACCCGAACCATTCTTTTCGGAACGTCATCCGAGTTGTAAAAATATAAAAGATTAATATTAAAAAGTATGTATAACATAGTAGTTGTTATTACCTTTCGTTTCGTTCCACATTATTAAAATCAATGTTGCATATCACATTGCGACATTTCACTCTCGTGTTTTGGGGTGAGTTTCGAGTTTCTTCTCACAGAATACCCCTGCTGTTTCAAGTAAAGTTCGAAGTATTAAGATTAGCAAAAAGTTTTCTTAACCTTACTGATAAAGTAACCTGATACATTTTTAAATAAATTATTAATTTGCATAATTATTTAATGCATTTTGCATAAATAAACATACCTTTATAATTAATGTTTTTGATATAAATGGCTGATCCCGTTTTATATTAAACAAATGAATTCAGATATTTATATCACATTAAATTGACAACAAATATGATATTTTAGATATGTAAACGAGTACTCATCCGTTATTTTATTAAATAAATATGAAATAAATGAACGTGACTGCAAAAAATGTCTTAATACCAAACACTGAAAATTCTTCCAACTCATTTTCAGGTTCGTTAAAATGCTTAAATTTGAATGATGTGTGCGAGAGATAAGGGATTTCTTTTGATTTTCAGTCGTTGGAGCCGCAGACTTTACAATATGAATTCCAAATTCGTTTACTTAACAGGGTTAATTAGCGGCATTCCCTGAGCGATGTGATTTTTAGAACACAAAAAAAGAACGAAATTTCGTGGAACTAGAATAGATAATTCATTGTTTCGATTTTCGTTTACAATTTAAAAAAAAAAGCTTAATCAAACACTTGAAATTCGTATTTCTGTTTTAAATTATGGTAAAATTCATGTTATTTATATCGTCATTGTTTCAATTTTAGTGTGAAATTTATTCTTATATGGAGTTTGGTACTACGACGAATAATTTGAAAACTCGGTTTGCTTAAGTTTTGATTTATGGTTTTACAGTTTTTAACTATTCAACTGTGATTTTTGTATTGCAGGAAACAATACTCTGTTACGCTTATTTACCAAGAAGACGAAAGAAAAAAAAGAAGAAAAAATACATCAATACTTAAATTATTATATACGAAGACCTCCGTGGTCGAGTAATATGTACACCGGTTTTCATGGGTACGCCACTCCGAGGTCCCGGGCTCGATCCCCAGCCGAGTCGATGTATAAAAAATTCATTAGTTTTCTATGTTGTCTTGGATATGGGTTTTTGTGTTACCGTCGTTACTTCTTATTTCTATAACACAAGTGCTTTAGCTACTTACAATGGGATCGGAGTAACGTATGTGATATTGTCCAATATTTATTTATTATTATTATTATATTTTTTACTTTTTCAATGCTCTCGTTTTATCGAGGTTTTATTTTCCGTTTTTGCGGGATTTTGTCCAAACAAAAACGGTTAGGACTACCTAATCATTAGATAAGAATTTCCGAACAATTCTACATGTATTGAGTATAACTGCTTTCTGTAATAAAATAAAAGTGAGTTTGTGAATACCAAGCGCCTGTAAGCTGGAGAAAAGTGATTGAGGAATGACTCCAGTTGATGAAATGATAATGGGTATAGTTTTTACGATTTTTACTTTCCATTGAGATTTAATTTCGATAGACAAATCAGTATACTTGGCAATTTTTTCGGTGAAAGTTGAAACTATGTTATGAGTATTAGGCACAGCGATATCTATAAGGTATACTGTCTCATTTTTCTTATCATGTAACATAATGTCCGGTCTATTAAAGTGCACAGTCTTATCAGTTATTACAGTCCTATCCCAATACAACTTAAAATCACGTGATTCGAGGATGATGTCTGGTTTGTATTTATAATAAGCAGTTTTGTCATTGACGAGTTTGTATTTGAATGCTAGGTATTGGTGAACAATGGCAGCTATTTGATCGTGTCTATGTTTATAATCTGTCTGTGTTATTGAACTACATGCTCCTGTGATATGTTGTATAGTTTCTGAGCTATTGCGGCAGTGTCGGCAAAGGTCCGATTGTAGTGTGTGGTCTTTGATGATGTGTTTTCTATAGTTTCTGGTATGTATGATTTGATCCTGGATTGCCATCATGAAACCCTCTGTTTCAGGGAAGAGATCACCGCGTTTGAGCCACATGTTAGACGCTATCTTGTCTACAACTGGGTCCATCAAATCGCGGCGATGTCTCCCATGAAGTGATTTCTGTAGCCAGGTGTTAATTTTTTCTTCTGTGGAGACAACTACTTCATTTTTCTGTTTGGTATGGTCTTTAAGGTTGAGAGGAGTGAGTTTTATGTCTGCATGAACTATAGCATAATGGAGTGGGGTCTTAGTGGCTTGGTGATGAAAGAATGCACGTATAGAGGTAATTTGGGAGTTATGGAGATTTTTGATATCGATAAGGCCTCTACCACCTTCTTTTGGCGGTAGCGTTAGCCGTTCAATGCAAGATCGTGGATGGTGTTTTCTATATTTTGTTAGTGTTGTATTTATAAGACGTTGGAACTTAATTAAATTACTTTTAGACCAGTGTATTATGCCAAATGAATATGTTAATGTTGGAATGACATAGGTATTTATTGCTTTTATAGTGTTTCGGGCATTTAGATGTGTTTTCAGTATTTTATGCAGTCGTGTTTTAAATTGTTTTTCTAATATTTTCTTAGTTTGTTTCTCGTGGATCTGTTTAGTTTGGTTAAAGCCTAAATATTTATAACCAGATATTTCATCTACGGGTTCTATTATTTCACCAGTTCGAAGGCAATATGAGTTTTGTTCAATTTTGCCTTTGTTAATTGATTGTATACTACATTTATCTATGCCAAATTCCATATGAATATTTATTGAGAAGTTTTCTGTGAGATCAGCAAGATTATTAATTTCACTGAAACTATTTCCATATAATTTGATGTCGTCCATGTAGAGAAGGTGTGAAAGAGTGTAACTTTTATTATTGCATGTAAGTCTATAACCCAAGTTGGAATTGTTAAGAAGTGTAGATAGTGGGTTTAGAGCTAAGCAGAACCACAGGGGGCTCAGCGCATCGCCCTGAAATATTCCACGTCGGATTTCTATTGTTTCTGTTTCTAAACTATGGTTGCCATTAAACATTTTGAGAGTAGTTCTCCAATGAAGCATTGTATTTTTTAGAAAATCTATAATAAACGGGTGAATTTTATAATGTTCAAGTATGTATATGAGCCAGCTATGAGGTACTGAATCAAATGCTTTCTTATAATCAATATACATAGTGTAAATATTTCTTTTTTTGGTGATTGCTTGCTTAGAAACAACTGCATCAATAGTCAGCTGCTCCTTGCAGCCTAAACTACCCTTCCTACATCCTTTTTGCTGTTCCGTTAAGATATTTTGTGAGATCACATGACTGTAAATTAATTGACTAAGACAAGAGGTAATGATCTTATATATAGTTTGGAGACAAGTTATGGGTCTATATTTAGCAGGATTTTTTAAATCAGTTCGGTCTTTCGATATCATATATGTTGACCCTAATGTGATGTAGTTAGGCATCATTTCCGGTTTTTTTATAAAAGCATTTATATGACAAAGTAGCAACGGATGTAAATATGTAAATTTTTTATACCAGTAGTTGTGTATTTTATCAGATCCAGTAGCTTTCCAATTATGTGTTTTGTTTATAACTTGTTCCAGAATATCAATATTAATTTCATCAAATTTCATTTCAGG
Organism: Vanessa atalanta; assembly: GCF_905147765.1. Classification (NCBI taxonomy): domain Eukaryota; kingdom Metazoa; phylum Arthropoda; class Insecta; order Lepidoptera; family Nymphalidae; genus Vanessa; species Vanessa atalanta. The sequence goes on along the minus strand of NC_061892.1, from coordinate 4,519,743 downwards.
TAAATCTACTAATATTTCCCTATCTCGTTTAATCCAATCGGTTTCATGATGTGTTTTAGGATTAGACCATATGTTAGACCAAAATTGATGTAATTTTGTTGCTTCTGGCATATCTGTTGAAGTTACGTTATTACTATCTTGTATATTTGCATTAAGGTTTCTATAAAATAATTTCTCATTGTTATTAAATAAGCCATTTTGTTGTTTTCTAAGAGCAGTTTCTTTATACCTACGTAACCGATTAGAGAGAGCGGTTAGTTTTTGTTTCAGAGTATCGAGAAAATGAGTCAGTTCTGTATTAGCATTTTCATGACGTGAATGAATTTTGTAAGCTTTTTTAATATTATCAACTTCGAGTTTTATTTTCTTACTCGTATTGCCGTTAATGTATTCTGTTAGTCTTCCAATTTTTACTCTAAGGGCCGCAACTTTATCGTCTAATCTTTTTTGCCATTTAGGTATAAGCCTTGTCTTGTGTATAGGTTGGTGATCACTTATTTTGCATCCATTATATATAGAAGCTGTAACGCCGCCACAATATATAGCGTTTTGAATTTCACTAAAATCGGATTCTGGTGATATGTGGGCAGGAAGAACGGATAGGTTTATATATTGTACTATGCTAGCAAATTTTTTGGAGGTCTTTTGTTTAGGAATACTGGGTCTATCGGTGGGATCCAAGTTTTTATATTTATTTAAAAGTAACAAGAACGTCTCTTTAATTTGATTTTGTATGTCACTGGACAGGTTAGGTAAATGTTGTAAGTTGTTATTGTGTTCAGTACCTTGTACAGTGTTATGGCTAGTATCAGGTTGTAGAGTATTTTCAGAAATAATCGGTAGACTTACAGGAGTTAGAGTAAGTAAATTGTCCGGAGCTGCTGTTGTTGCTGTCTGGGTGCTATCTAAAGGAAAATGTTGTACTTGTGATATTTGCAAGTTTGTGTTACGTTCAGTAAGATTTGTGTTATTATTGCTATGACTCGCTAATTCTATTGCGATTTCATCTTTTAATTCTTGAAGTCTATCGGTGTTTATAAGTTTATTATTTATAATTATTCTACGTTGATCCGCTACGCGTTGTTCAGATACGTGAGAAAGGTTAGGGTATTCTAAAATAAAGCATTGATGTAATGGTCGTCTGTACGCAGTTTTGTTTGTTTCAACTTTAGTAATTCTGTAATAGCTTCTCATAATAAATTCATTTAAATCGTTATCCCAGCGCATTCTTTGGCTACCGCTTACATTATTTTTGATCTGGCCAGGATTCTTTTTTAAGTAGTCACCCGCCTCTTCACGTATCATTTGAATTTGTTCAGTAGTTAATAAGTTATTTCGAACTATAGCCCGGCGCTGGCCTCCTACATGTTGCCTGCTGGCCTGCATATCCGGAAATTTTTCTGTGAATCTAGAATGAAGTTCGGGAAGGTACGATCTTGTATTAGTTTCCATAGATGTTAGAATGAAATATGTGCGTAGGATAAAGATATTCATAGCTTCGTTCCATTTCCTACGTGCACGTTTGCTAGCTTTGGCGGGTGCAGGCGTTTCGGCGCTTGCCTCCTGCACAACGTCCGTAGCTAATAACGACGTTATCGATCCAGTGGTATCGGAGTCCGAGAGACTAGCATTGGTCGTCTGATAGTTAAAGATTCCCACCCGGAGATTCATCTTGCCCCTGGCGCCACGAGTTAACTGCCTACTATCATCAGCATCCCCCATGGAGCTACCGGGAACTAGGGGCTTATTTAAAGGATTATTATTCATAATTTTGTTCATTTGGACGAAGAGAACTCATCATATTAGTCCAAATTTGATGAGCGCACAGTAAGCTTCCTAACTGAGCCCGTGGACGCCGCCGTTGGTATACTTTATACTCTTCCGCCGCCGTCCTGTAACCGACATCCTGTGCTAATGCCAGTTGTACTATCTAAACCTTAGTAAGATGTTCACGCCTAAAAGCTTTAGATAGCTCCCCTGATGGATATACCGCCATCGATCGGTCGCCATTACCTCGTTGGTTTGTAGCAGGGTGCACCACGAGCAGGTGAGGTTGGCTTGGAGTCTATCCCCCCTTATTAGACTCCCTTACACCCCTTATTATTATTATTATTATTATAGCTGCCCATCTCAGCTTTGTCTGTGTAAAATAAGACTTTTATCTCGAGATATTTTTAACCAATGAGATGTAAGCATTCGTCCGTACCAATGTGTCATACTGATACAACAAATCCCGACTATTTTTATACATTTCTTTAAATATCGTATTTTTTATATAGTAAAATATGTATATAAGACATACGCTTTTCGTTTTAAAGAACTACATCATCATACCTTATACAAAAATTTTGTGTAATTTTTGAGTGTTATAGTTTTCGCCGTGTTCACTTCAAAAGCGCCTGAGCTAAAACTGGAATAGGATAATTTTATGCAATATTTAATGTTACATAGACTATTTCGACCAGAAACAATATTAAAGTTCCAAATCAATCGGATCGTTTGTTTTTGTGTGAATTATCTTGTACACATATTGAGCAAGATCCTTAAGGATGATATTTTTTTGATATAGGTTGGCGAACCATCACCGTCCACCGGCCATGAATTTTGGCCATTCCTCACATCGCCAATGCGCCACCAACCTTGGAGTCTAAATTGTGCTTGTAATTACACTGAATCGGTCATCCTTTAAACCGGAATACAACAACACTAAGTATTCGAATATATGAATACCCATTCTTGCAAAAAGCCCACCAAAGTAAGTATAAAGTATGATAAAGTCAAATTTCTCCGTAATTCAAATATTAATGTTCACAAATTCGTATTCTTTTTAAAATTACATATGGAAATCAAGAAGGATATGAAACGACTTGTTCGTTTCACAATCTCGGACGTGCTGCGAATGTTTATTTTGCATTGATATTTCTTACTAAACATACTTCTTTATGTTTTTATTCAAAGTTTTAGTCGACGACGTCATTTATAAATAAAATAGTAATTACACTGTGGACTGAGTCGACTCGTATTGAAATTTCTTTTAACAAAATAATACGATAAGAATTTTATTTCGAGTTGGAATGAAACGGTAAGAACGTACGATTCTAAGAGTAATAAAATAGTTTCTTTTTTTACTATTAGACTTATTCTCAAAGATTTCGTTGCACAAAAATAAATTCAGTTTTTGTAATATTTTTTTAAAATTTTAGATACTGAAAAGTGGCATTTGGAATAAGCGCTCTTATTTTGCTATTTATGTACTTATATTGTAAAGATCTAAAGTATGTTTGTATGTAGAGAGTAATCTCCGGAAAAATAAGCTACAATATTCTTGATTGCTATATAAATATAATTTATACCCAAATTATATTAGTCATATCAATTTCGTTATTGATAAACCGTACCCGTGCGGTGCCGTGATTGATACTTAGTATATACATAGGTAATTAACGAATAGGAATGCTTCGAGTCCTGCTCTGATATCTGCTCGATGTTTCAAACTTAAGTATCCGAAAATTTATCAAAAACGCTGTTATATTGTATAACGCTGTTATGTTATATTATGTTACAAAGATATCTTTTGGTTATTTCTCAAAATTACAGACGGAAAAAGCAAGGCCAGACTTGTCGAAAATAATATGTTCTAACTTCTTTACGTTTACAATTATTTTACGTTTTTTCATTTCAAACATACGAGTATTAAATGTTTATGCTAAAGGGAAGGTCTGTATGACAAGCATAAAATTTGACAAGTATATTGAATTAGAAGTCGCCCGCGGCTTCGCTCCTGTTTTAGGGGGTTGGTTGTCATATTTTAGGCAAAAGAAGTAGCCTATGTCTTTCCTTCGAGTTCAAGTTTGCTTCATACCGAATTTCGTCAAATTCGATTCATCGGTTTGGCAGTGAAAGAGCGACAGACAGGCAGACAGATAGCGTTACTTTCATATTTATAACATTAAGTATAGATTGGATTTTTTTTAAATTGTAAAAATTGTCTCCGTAATAGTTACTAAATATAAAAACTTTTTCTAAATATTATATATATAAAACTTTTTCTCATGTGTTTGATGAGTGTTTGTAACTCATCACACTGGCGTATAAATAAAGTAACTTTTAGCATTGCTAGAAAAAAGTAAAATCTCGTAAAATAAACTGCCTTATAAATAATCGAAATTTTTCTTGGAAACGATATAAACTTTACTCAATATATTTTACCCTATTAAGATACCATAACAAAAGTTATGAGTCGAGTAAATGATTCAACAACATGCGTAAATACAAAGTAAAGCCAATGAATGTTCGCTATTTAAAATATTAAATGTTAGTTCTTGGTTCGTGCAAAATTTTGGGTCCTCCGAAAACGCTTGATGTACCTTTGTAACCTTCGAAACGAAGGAGGCTATAAATTGTATCGCGTTACATGCACATTATACTATGATATCTTTTGGTAAACTCTTTTATATTGAATAGGTTTATACCTCGAATATTCAATAAAACATTTTTTAACTAAAACCCTTGAAATAATATACAATAAACTTTTATAAATAATGAAATATTGTTTACCTATAATATTGACAATAATGTATCTAGGATCTCTATCAGATGTCTCTTATAAGAAACAATTTATGCTTTGACCATTTTTTACCCAATAAGAAATTAGAAGGACAAAGTAAAGATCATCCTTATGTTTTATTTTTATCGACTATATTTGGACCAAAAACACTCATCAATAAACTAATTAGGACACCAAAAGAAAATGATTTCGTTGTCCCAATCAGCATCTTAATGATGACACATTATATATATAACAATACAATATTTACCCTGTGAGCATTTAATTCGATTTGCTTCGTTTGTTTTTGTTAACGTAGCACATCTATACTAATATTATGAATGCGAAAGTTACTTTGTCTGCCTGTATATCTGTTACGCTTTCACGACTAAACAACATAAGAAGGACATAGGGTACTTTTAATACCTAAAACCTACGACCGGTCTCCTAACTCTCTAGCGAACGAGTACATTATATAAAAATGATATACATACATGACGTCACAATAAATAAAACCCAACCACAGAGATAGCATACTGTTCTTATTTATCTCATACAACAATATGTAAGCAATAATTCACATGAATTGTGCTTTACTTCGTAAACGATAACACTCCGAGAAAACGTAGCTGAAGTTTCAAATTATGATTTATATGTTTCAAAGTTATTTTATTCGAGAGTTTTTATATCGTGTATGTGGTTCGGTCCCTATAAAGGAGAAAGATATAACGTTATATTGTTCAAATTTTATTTTAAATTGTATAAATAAAAAGTATTGCTTGATATACAAAATAGAAATTTTAATATTAAATTAAAGTTTTTAAAGCATTATAGGAGATATAATATTTTCATCGTATTATATATTGTAATCTGTCAACAGCAAAAAATGTGATTGATTCAAACTCATTGATAGAAAAATATTTAGTGGATAATTTAATAGAAAAGAAACGAGCGATCCTTACAGTACGCATTTATGACGTAACATCTGACGACTCACCTTGGTAATAAGCAACATTGACGTCATATGCTCACGAAAAATGAGTCATTAATGTGACGGCGAACCGTAGCACGCACGCTCATTGGTCAAATCAAATAGGGCGCCCTTATATCTTTCCGTTACACACTTCCGTCCCTTTTCACAAAATCACAACCAAAAATACCTCATCAAAACCCTAGAATCCGTATGTATCTTAATGATCAATATTTATCTAAAAGTCATATTATACTTTACAAAGTGATATAGATAGGAAAAGGCTGGATTAAGAAGGTTGAGTTACGAATATTTGTTACTTAACGCGTTAAAGTAATTCTAAGTAAAATATTTAATATGAAGCAGCAATTAGCGATAGTTGGACTACAAGGCGTAAAATTGATTGCATGCATTTCCGACTTTTCAAAGTTGTTAAGTGGCCAGTTTATCCGTATTCATTTTAAATGAATTCATAATATAACAATTTAATATCAGCGTTATGGACTATGGTGACGGCAAAAAGTTTAAAATTAGACATACAGAGTTACTCTTGCATTTAAATACAACTAATTCATCAATTCAGAATAAGAACTGCATTTTAAGCGCATTTTCTCAGTAGAAACCGGTGACAACTTTGTATTTAAAGTATTCCTTTAATTGAGGAATACGCGAATAAATTTGTTGCACTGTGATTGTTTGAGGTTTTCTCCTATAATTGATGCTAGTTAACAAACATAAATACTTACAATATTTGGACATAGGGCTTTGTGCAAGCCTGTTTAGATATCACACAGAAGTACCTAATTCCAAGATGGGTATGGTAAGGTATGGTTAATATTTTTGAATATACGGTACGGTGGTGACCACTTACCATCAGGTGGCCCATTTGCCAGTCCATCTTCCAATACTTGAATTAAAAACAAATCTTACTACCCCAACCGCCGGTTCCTAAATTTAGTGACATTAGTTACTAATGGAGCTAGATAGCTTTCAATTTCTCTTCAAATCTTCATTTAAGATTAAACTTTTTTATAATTTTGTGAAAATTACAGTTACTAAGAGTGTGTGTTCGCTAAAAAGTCCCAAAAAAAGAGCGTGTGCAGTGCAAATCGAAGTTAACTTTAAAGGAAGTGCGAATAATATATGAATAAAGGTTGAATCGTTTTATTAAAACTATAAAAAAATTACACATTTAAAAGTATAGGAGCTTCATAGCTGTAGATGTGGTAGGCATACGAATTTTATGTATTATTTTAAAAATAAATTATGACGTTTTGGTTTTTATATAATTCGTTAACTTTTTCTTTAATAATTTCCATAGAACGTAGATGGATAGAGACATTATTAGTAATATACTAAATAATGCAATAAGTACAATTAATACTAATTCTAATTCTAAATATTCAGCCCAAGATATGTTAGCGCCAGCTGCCCGCAAATGTTTAGCTCCGCCGTGACGTAACACGTGTTCCGTCCACCAGACCGCGCGTTCCAACGGTGACTGCGGTTGATCTTCCATAAGTATTCGTAACCGCACTATATTGTCACGGTAGCTGTTAAAGATAATTGTAATGCTTATATTACAACCTAAAAATAAATCGTCAGTTGAAGAAAAAAAACCGCTAAAGCACCAAAATCATCATTGCGGAAGTGAAATGTATAGTAAAAACTACAAACGTCATTTCCGAATAGGACCATTTTGGCGCTTCAGCTCTTCTTCTTTTTCACTGACGAAATACTAAACAAATTAGGTTGCAATATTATATAGCTAAATTATAATTTGAAATTAAATGTAATTGTATGAATGAAACATGAATATATGTGTGTACATTATATATGAACATTTTATGTTATATCAAATAATAAGTGTGATTATTTCTGTTGAAATCATTCTAGTAAAATAAAACTAATTTAATAAATTGCAAAAGTTCCTCATCCGTACAGTACACACTACATACGTAAACCCCTATATTTGATCGTTGAAATTCGACTTTGCAAACAAATCAATTTGAGTCTTATGATAAAACAACCTTGAATTAATAATAATCCTTATTGTTACCCAATACGAGCTTATGTAAATGACACCAAAGCGTGTTGTTAGTATTCATTGATTTTTATTTGTATATCGCTGATGATGTTATTTCATTTGCGAAAGTATAATCTACATTCAGTACCTATGGTAGAGTAAAGAAGTCAATATCAGATTCAGGTGCTCGTGAAAGCCTATTCAAAAGAAGTAAATTTTAATTGTAAGCATGATTATGATCGTGATTCGATTTCGATTTGTTACTGCAGATCAAGGCTACTAAAATATTCAGAATTCACTGAAAGTTAATGAATTTTTTGTCAATAGATCGTTACTAATTGCCCCGATTTAGAAGTTTGACTGTTATATTTGTAGGCCTCGGAAATTACGTAACACCATTGGTATTTAATCAATTAAACATTAATCATTCAAATACAATATTATTCAAATAGTAATTCAAATAACTATTCTCAGATAATAAGCGTAAAGGAGTCAATGATGTTCCTATGTTTCAAAAAAGACTTGGACACCATATCAGCCATAATAAAAATAATTATTAAATAAATACCTGTTATCTCGGGTGATTTTTGCGATTGCGCTCCTAAATTCATTTTCATTTAACGAAGCCAGATCTAAGCGAATTCCTATTTTATGAAGAACGTATTTTTCAACATTATACCATTGGTCTCCCAACATCGGTATACCAATGAGAGGTACTCCTGCACTTATTGCTTCATCTGTAGACTGTAGTCCTCCTTGAGTTATAAATAGCTTTAAATTTGGATGACCTGTAATAAATTACTTAGATTTTATTGACTAATTAAAGTATGTTTTTTTTTTTGTTATTAATGTTTTTCTTAAATCCAGTAATTAGAACTGGGATAAAACATAACAGATTCCATCATACAAATTATCTTTCAACAAATTAAAGAATAGTAACAAAAAAGTTTCCAAAGTTAAAGTATTATAACCATGCAGATATTCAATGATAATGTGCGACGGCCAAATATAACTTTATATTATATTTTGTTAAGGATATAATCTGATATCATATTACTTAAGAACATATTCAAATACTTACGAAGGACATCGGACTGTGGGAGCCATTTGAATATTTTAATGTTTTCCGACTTGCCGGGCAACACGTCCTTATCCCACTTCAACAAAACATCATATGGTAGTTGAGAGAAAACATTTACAAACATCTGTATTTTCTCAGGAGGCAAAAGAGAAGGACTAACATTTGTTCCCAAACTAAAGTAAATAACCCCATTTTTCGATGAATCCAAATAAAGCTGTAAGTCCTGTAAAACATATTAGTATCAGCATCGATTGAATCAATTATTATGTTGTTGGTAGCGTGCAAGTCGTCTACCATCGTAGGTACCACCTACGTATCATATTTGGTTTGTTTTGCGGAGTCCTGTAATTAATTGGTATAGTATTGCATTGACAAATTCGATATTTATATTATATTATATTTATATAATATATATATTATTTTATAGGTAAATGTCATTCGTGACAAATCTATTTATTTATTATTATTATTATTTTTGTGGCATTGGTGAAAAGAAAGTGAAAGTGACTGTCATTAAACTATTAATTAATGGCTTTTTATTGCTTACGTAGATTTATAAATAGATTTAACAAAAAAAAAAACCTATAGAGGTTCAGATTATTTGAAACCATGCAAATGTAAATATTGTCGGAGAATTCTGAATCATCTTTAAGAATTATAAATTAATTATTATTTATAGAACTTGAGTTGACTTATCCAAATACAAAGTGATTTTACCAGGATCAATGTTATTTAAAGATTTTTGTGCTGATAATGACGGGTTCGAAGCAAGAGACCCAACATCAGGCTATATATATTATTTTAGGCAAGTAAAAATACTAATTAAATAATCAAAGTAAATATGTAGCCCGTAAATTTCCCGCTGAAAGCTAAATGAACATTCATTAGAACTTCTATTTGAAAGGCATAGTAAGGTGAAAAAGGTGGCAAATCAATTCATTTCAATTTAATCTGTTTTTAGCACCATCAAGCATGAGATTTATAAACACCATATAAAATATATAAAATTCAACGGTGTTTGTCCGGATTAAGAGATAATAATGATTTTTAATAATTTTTCTACTCAATGAATGACATTGATTAACAAATATGTATGAAAATAAATAAATGATAAGAATATAACTATACCTGAGGCAATTGCCTAGGAGGTGTCTTGTGTATTCCTCCCATATAAACAACACTCGATGGCACTGGTTGATTGTCGGTCCAAATCGGATGAACATTAAAAAAAATCATATGTATATTATTAAATAAATCACTTAAAGGTGGAACATCAGAACCGAACATCGATTTTAACACTTTATCGTTATCTAGTTGAATTTGATATAATTCATTTTCGATCCACAGATGGTTAAACATTTGATGAAGCTTCTCCCATTTTGATAGATTGTACAATCTTTGATGAAATTGTGATGGATACAAAAGAGGATGTGTAGCTGCTCCAATTAACTTTAAATGGTACTCCAGCGGACTCATAGAACTTATATAGATTACTGGCACTTTAAATATATGTGAAAGTATCAATGTTGGTTGAGCACACGCTTCTAACAATAACAAATCGTAATCTCCACTTTTATTTTCAATTATATTTCGAACTTCCTTTGTTTGTGTTTGTAAATAAAATATCTCATTTATAAGCCGAATAATTTTACTCATTTGTGTGTGAATATCTTTAACTTCTCCAAATGATTTACTATGTAATACATCTCTCCACATTGTGTAAGATAATTCATGGACGTCTATTTCTGTAAGGTTAGGTGGCGCTTGATTTGGTTTGTACGCCGGATCGGTTGTGATAACTGTCACTTCATGTCCTCTTCTGACCAGCTCATTGGTCAAAGGTCTGAACGCTATTTGATGACTTATTGATGGTGTTGGATATACTGCCAATATCCTTGCAGCTGTGATGTATTTTACATAGAATAAGATTAAAACACTTATTAACAATAATCTCACCATGGTTAAAGAAGTTACAAATTAAGACTGATTTAATTTATTGTCGAAATCTTTATATATATTAAATGTGAGGATTTTAAGTTTTTGCTTGATGTTTCAATCTTTAGTCAAGGTTACTCTTTCGTTATTTATATACTTTATAATATATTCGTATTATCATAAATAATAATGGCTTATATAAAAATAATAAATTACCTTAACTTTATAAAATGTTTGCAAGGGAAATAAACTTTTATAAATTTAGCATTTGTAAAAATTGGAAGATTTAGAACAGGTGGAAAGTTAGTTTTACTTATATTCATTTTTAACAGTGTCGCAGACCAATTTCGAAACATCCTTTTAGTAGGGGGCCGAATTTTTTTCTGAAAAAATCCTCAATGACGTAAGTGGAACCAGAATATTTAGTAATAATAATATTTATTTTAACATCAAATTGTGTATAGTAATTAATAATATATTTAAATAAATATGTAAATTTATTAGCCAGCACACTTGTGACTTAATATACACGTCGAAATAAACCTGCCACCCGATTCTATTAAAAATTATATTGAAGTCCACACTTACATTTTTATAAAGTTATTTTCTTTTGTAATCTGACTTAAGTTACATTTTATTGCAATAAAATTTTGTAATGTTACAATAGCCTGTTAATGTCCTACTTTTTTTGCCTACTTTCCTTTCAGAAGAAGGTTTGGAGCTTATACCACCTCACTGCTTCAATTGGTTATTGGTGAATACTGAATACTGATTACTTGGAAATTCATACGTATTTGAACTTGTCTTCTAAAATTCTAGGTCAGTAGATGTAAAAAAAACGACATATTGGCATCTTATTATCAGATATATAGTATACACATAGATCACGTTACGACACGGTGATCAAAGTACAAGAAGTGTTAAATATTAATTAAAATATGATAATTTTTGTCATTAAGTGTAATATGTTTTTGTTTTCAACTTACAACGGAAGTGCTAATTAATGAATAATAACCAGTCCATCTACTTAATTTATGTAGATATACTGGTTAATTTTGATTAACACTTAATTATATGTACGTATTGGAACAATAAAAAATATACATACAAAACATGTCAAAGAGATCTTAGCTTATCCCTTTAAGAGATTTCGTACAGCACATCCAAAAAGTAAGGAATTATAATCGGACATATATATCGGTATAGTATATACCTACATATATAATATATATAAAACATAAATAGACAGTGAGAAAATGCTCTTAATTTTTTTTTTAATATTAATAAATCTTTTTATACCTTTTTATCAGTTTTATCATTATCGTGCCCAGTTACAATACTAAAACTTGCTGTTTGGCGGTAGAACAGCTAAAGAGTGGGGCTGACTGAGTAGTGGGGGTACCAACACAGATAGACTTGTACAAAGCCAGTTATTATTATTAGGTAAAATAGTATGTTAACTAGCCATAAAGCGATATTATACAAATCAATTTAGGCCACTGACAAAGTGATTAGATATTGTAAATTAACAATTATTGAGTTACCAATAAATGTACTGGCTGGCACATGAAAATTAAGAAGTGTTTCCGGCTTTAAGCGCATCTTCCGCTGAATCTTAGTTCACTGACTGTTCCATATCTGCATTTTTTTTTATTCTGACTAATATACAACGCACCGCCTAACCCGGTGAGTCTAACAGAATGAAATTTTGCGCAAGATTTTCTTACGGAACGTAGATGAGGTAACTAAGGAGAGATTTTCTGTCAATTTTGAAGTTAATAATATAGAAATTAGTGTGCTTTTGCTTAAAAGTATAAGACAGATTTACAGCGTTTTAAAAACTAAAAATTGAATAAATAGAAATTTATATGGATTTTTTTAAATATTATTTGAAGTTAGAAATATGATAATTGTGTATTTGTTAATATGTATAACATCATTTTGAGTGTTATGTTGATACTGATTTTTTTCCCTTAAACCTGAAAAGAGGTAGAGGAGTTCGTTATTTAAAAAAAATCTAATATAGGAAGTGGCCTTAAAGACAACTTCTTTTCTTATGATACGAAATGTTTCTAATGGGATATCCAATCAAACACATAAGACATACTAAGAACAATTTTAATTATTATACATTTTACATTGACATCATTCAAGGAACTACTTTTAAGTTTTTGTAAGTAATTGCGGGAAAATGTAAAAATCTGACAAATTTTTTACCTATTGTATTCGGTTTGCTGAATTTAATAAAAAATTAATAAATTAATAAACACTTTATTCTGAAGATTGCACTAAAGATTTAAAATAAAATGAATGTTATCAGTGTGAAAAGATGTAATCGCAAACCATCAAGAACTTAATAAATTATGTTATTGTAAAATTGAAGGTACTTTTTTATAATATTATAAAACTATAATATTAAAACTTATTCCAACTAGTTATTCCAGGCTGCCTAGTTTTTATTTTTCCATGGTTTACTTCGTATTCGCAGTTTTATAAAATCAATTTTGTTTTAAGCTTTTCTTGACAAGAAGTTTGCGCAGAAAAAGTGCTTATCAGACCAGTATGTGTTGCTACCGATCACAGCGTTGATGATGTATAAGCAACGAGTAGGTTCCACCCACAGTCGCCACCTGGGAACACCTTTGGGGGCCCACGATGCATACTCCGTCCTGGTATGGTAGGTCGTGTCCTCTCTCACAAGGCGCGCCTTAGACTAAGGCCTCGGCCAAGGAACCCAGATACTTGCTCCCATCGGGCGATCAGGATTTTTAAACTTATTTGAACCATAGTGATTGTAAGTTTCTATAAAGTTTCCCTGTTTCTAAAAATAGAAATTTGAATCATTATAAGTATTTATATTTTTTATTTAACAAATAAAATAATCAAATACAATATGGGGCCTCTTCTCAGTATTGGAAAAGTAAGGTCATAGTCCAAAACATTAGCAAATTGCTGATTGAGCGAAACTTAGCGTTGCAATTCAGCAGCGTCCTCACTAAGTTGGTATGTTTTTATATATCATTTAAATATGCATTTTTATTAGTAAATAATATTAATTTTAAAATAATAGTAGCAATGGATATTAATGAAAGGTGGATTCCAGAAGCCACAGATTCAAGTGGTGTTTGGATCATACGGCATACACGTGGAAATTAAAATGTGAAAAGGTTTTAGTTGTATCACCGTATTTTGTTTTTATTTATTCTATATTATCTTGGCCGCAATTTCAATTAACGAATCGTATCTGCTTTTAAAAAAAATATCTATTGCCATTAAAATATCTATTGCACTTAATGTTATTACGATTCTATAAAAATAATACAGAGCTAAAATGTAAAAAGGAACGTATTGTAAGCCTAACTACTCATATTACTATCCACCGTTTATATGTATGTGTATATGTACGTAAGTTGTTACGAGGAGAGAGACGAATAAAATCTAAATTTTATGTTAACGAAATCATTCCTTTAAACGATACAAATCAATATAGGATTCGTCTTAGGCAGATGTAAAGCAAGCTCACTTTTACATATACATATATTACTTAGTAGTATATGTAATATTATTTAGGAAGTCAATGTGATCGTAAATTTGATTGTATAAGGTTGTGTTTGTACTATATAATTTCTTCATGGATCTTTAGCGACACCCAACGCGGTATAATTATAACTAACCGGCGCGACGTATAAATCTATCGTGCATTCTTGAAATGCGTCCATATTTTTTGGATATTGTTTACAGTCCGTGACGCACGCGCTAATTTACACACAATTACCTTTTATCGACAAATCTTCTTCGTTTCAATGTCATCATACTTAAGACTGGTGGTTAATATGTTTACAAGATATTTGTTTTTGAAAAACTTCAAATTTTAACCAAAGATATGATTTTCGGGCATTTACTACCACCTTCAAAGACCACCATGACGTTTTGAGATAGACTACATAAGTACCAAGAGTTTTATCCACTAGCAGAACAATAACATGACCCTAATTATTGTCACTGACTGTAACTTTATCCTTACTTAACTTTATATATTTTTAATAATATTTTATAAGATTTCTATATATATTATTATATAGGTCATATCGACGTAGTTGATATTATTAACTCTTGAAAAAACTATGATGAGAAATTTTCCTTAGATAAATAAACTTATTAATGAATTTTGTTATTAAAATATTTACTGTTTAACTTTATTGTGGTGAATAATATGATTTTTTTTTTCTGAGGTTCACAAACAATATACGGGTTTTAATGTCAATTTAAAATTTAATGACTATAATTAACAAACCATAAATATTCATAGCTTAGCAACAAAAACGAACTAAAAAAACATGATATCGTATAAAATGCACGAGAGTAATTTTGCTATTATTAACTTAAATTTAAAATGTTATTATATTAAAGTTATGCTACAAATAAAAAAATTACAACATCGTTAATTTACCGTATTTGTGGTTACTGATGATTGGACCGATTTTTACCCGCCGCGTATACTAGCTGCAGTGTAATTATAAGCCCAAGGGATATGACATCTTGAAATCCACGATGACACTTAATTTTCGGTGCGATTAGTGGCTGTCACCAAAAGAACCGTGCCTGACGAAGCTGGATGCAAGCCGAAGAACGACCACAGTGGCGTGCATTTGGAGAGACCTATGTCCAGCAGTGGACGAATGTGGGCTGATTATATGATATGATATGATATACCAAAAGAAACGTGACAGTTTTTGTGGTGAACGTGAACAGTTGAACGGTCTATTGGTTAATCGATTGCGTTTCCAAGAAAATTTACTCGTATATATTACAATATACTAAATCTCTTTTGATTGGATAGATTGGATTGCATTGGTAAAGCCGCTGGTTCAGCTAGTGTATAAATGAATTATATTAGGCGATTTCGATTTCGTCGAAATGTAGACAAAAAAAAAGGGTACGATCGCGGTTAAAATCCGAATATAATATGTATTAAATGTTATATAAATAATTCAACTTAAAAATTAAATTGTGTAAGGATTAATCAACGAAATCTGAGAATTAATTTATTGATATGGAATGATAATCGAATTATTTTTCTTAAAATATGATAGTAAAGTTTAGACCAAGAAAATCTTATTAGTTTATATTGTCAGTCCTCGAAGCGAACAGCCAATAATACGTTCAACCTTTACCACTTAAGATACTTAATGTACTTATGAGAGCCGAGATGGCCCAGTGGTTAGAACGCGTGCATCTTAACCGATGATTTCGGGTTCAAAACCAGGCAAGCACAACTGAATTTTCATGTGCTTAATTTGTGTTTCTAATTCACCTCGCGGTGAAGTAAAACATTGTGAGGAAACCTGCATGTGTCTAATTTCAACGAAATTCTGCCACTTGTATATTCCGCCAACACGCACTGGAGCGTTGTGGTGGAATATGCTCCAAACCTTCTCCTCAAGGGAGAGGAGGCCTTAGCCCAGCAGTGGGAAATTTACAGGCTGCTAATGTATGTATGTAATGTAAAAAAATACTCATATTAATATTTCATCATAATGTATTTATTAATAGCTCATTTTTAATCATAATTATAATATTATGAATACATGTTTTGTAATATTATAAACGAATTATATAATTAAATTTTGCTCCTGCTCTTCACCTCCACACGCGGATGTAGCTGCAGTTTGAAGCTAGTATAATTATATGCCTAACTTTTGCTTGCTGCTTCCTTTACATTACCTCGATAATTGCTAGTGTCCGACTGAAATTCAGCATCGGGTCCGAGTTCTCTGACGTAAGGTGGGTTAGGCCGCAAAAGCCACCTTCAGCTAAAATAGGCGGAAGTTTTGCCCGAAGCCGAAGATTCGAATAAGCGCGGAAATTGAATGATTACGCCAGAGTTAAGTGGCAGAGGCGATGCGCGCGACGCCATTTCCAGTATTAAATAAAAAAAGATACCCGATTATCTGCTCAATTAGCTTGAATTAAGAATTCAAGAAGGCTAAGTGCAAATATTCAGAAACGAATTTCACTTAATCTGATCTAATTATAATCACAACACTGATTATGGTTTGTAATTCATACTTTTATTAATAAAAAAAAATAAAAACAATTTATTGACATGAAAAATTAATATAGTCATAAAACATTTAGTGGCCCCGCAATAGGCGAGCCAGTCTTGCGGGTACCAACTACCGGTTACATTTGCGTACGTTTAAACAAGAACTCGGACGATATACAATCCCATAAAGAATTATATAACAATATTTCGTTATACAAAATACAGCAATATATATGAAAAATAGAATAATACCTAAAGAAATAAAAACAATATATAAATTAAAATAAATAATCAATCTCATAAGAGAGCTTATACAGCATATGTAGGTGCTAATTTATTGAGAATGGGGTTTAATATACATACTTGTAGTTTAGAAGCTGGTTTAATGGTGCCAAAAAATGTTCAACCTCGTCGTATGTCATGGAATTTAACCAGTCAAATATTTTTGTTTTGCTTCGCGAATATTGCATTTTTTGATATTGTAGACCTTGGTTACTTTATTGTATATGGAGTACTCTTTAAATGTACCGAAGCGTCTCGCAAAGGGAGTGTTCAGTCGTGGTATCTCAATTTTGAACAATCGTCGTTTAATGAGATTTTGATAATCGGCCGAATTTAAAACAGGTTGATGAACCTAAGCAGCGGTTTTAAGTATAAATTTACGCACGCTAAGTAGATCGATTTCCTCCAACAGCTTTTGGGTTGGATATCTAAAAGGCTTTTTAAGCATCGTTTTAATCAAGGATCTCTGGACTCTTTCCCATTGAAGTAAAGATGTCTTTGGTGCACTTCCCCAGCTTGTAATGACTGAGTTAAAGCAAAGTAAACAGACTTTAATATATCTCTCGTTGCCGAGACGCAAAGAAGGCTCATTATATTTGCTGGTTTACGTATACGAGATGAAAGGGATTTTATGTGTGTTTTAAAGCTTAAGTTAGTGTCAATAATTACGCCGAGATACCTGACAGTATCAGTGGATTTTATAGATTCATAGTTGCATGTATCCACAGAATTTCACTTGTGTAATTTTATAAAGGGTGCGAAAACGCGGTGACGAAGCAGATGTTTTATAAAAACATAGTTTTTTTTTTAATTATAATCAATTGATCGATTATCAACAAAAGTGCATTTAATTGACTACCTTTAAGATAAAAGATAAATAATTCTAGTGTTACACTGCTTCAGAAAAACTAAAATTTATTGGAATTGTTAAATGACTTTGCGTAAACAAAAAATATAATTGACATATACAAATTATTTCGATATTTTTTTTATATATATTAGTAGCGGAAGTCGATTTTAGTCCCAGTGACTAGGTATAGGACGATAGCTGTGCATCAAAAATGGGTTATGGTTTTAAAGAGCACCAGAAGTGGTTTTAAAGAGTGCAGAAAATGAAAGATGATTCTTGATTGCAATTTACTAAATTACTGTTACAATTTAACGAATAATTAATTTTAGAGAGCGGAAAAAAGTTACTGGTCGGTTAGAGAGCAGTGCAACGGCTGTATAATATCCATAAACTCCAATTCTAACTGAATTAATGAGGTACGTATTATTAGAACATTTGACATTAAAATTTTTATTTAAATAATGTTTTATAATTTTGACACAAAATGTAGTTGCGTGACTTGCAGTTTAATGAAATCAAAACAAAACCTCTCATAGTTTTCGAACCTCCTAAGAAATATTTTGAATAAACGCGAAAGTTCGCGTGTGTTAGATTTTTTTAAGCTACCACCGGTTCGGAATGTAGATTCTACCGAGAAGAACCGGCAAGAAACTCAGTAGTTACTCTTTTTCAATATCCAAAAATATAATCATGTTAGTTAAATACAATTTTACTAACTTTGTATATATAATACTATCTTTGTATATTGATAATTGCAAAAACACAATTCAACTATTCATCAATAATTTAACAAGCAATAACAATTATACTATATCACAAAATTATATCGTACCTTAAATATTAGCACCTTGCTAGTCTAAGATCAAAGTGGATAGTAAAAAGTCGTAGTCCCAACTCAAAAGTGTTCTGAACCGAGCTTCCATCACTTATATAAACCTCACTACGAATCACGTGACTCACAATATTGAACAGAAAAGTCAAAGTACCCTCTTATTTAATATCAATGTTATCAATACAATTCAAATATAACTTAATTTTAAATATTATTATTACAGAATTGATTAAAACATACAATACATAGTGTAAGCCTTGTTTGTAATTGTCTTATTATTTATTTATATCTTACTTAATTTGACACGGCCATCCTGACAAGTACTTCGCTCTCGAAGTACAATACCTTGTAGATAGATGTGATTGTTAAGAAATATCATAAACCTTTTATTATTTTTCTGTTTTGCCTATTGCCTAGACATGTCAAGTCCCTCCACCCGCTGCTAGTGGGATAGACTTGCATCAAGCAAAAGACCGACCAGCGGCAACAGATTTTTTTTTTATATCGATTACCTCTTTTTTTTCTGTTTTGCCTATTGCCTAGACATGTCAAGTCCCTTTTAAATAGTTTGATAATTACGATAACTACAGCTATTACAATGGCTAAATAATCTTTTATTGTCTTATAACCTTAAAATATAATAAAATAATAAAGAAATAGAAATTATCTTAAAATATCCTGACATAATGTATTAAGGATTTCTCTCTAATAATAATTGATAAAAAAAATCTAACACGTGCGGCTTACTAGTCTTATTATTATTGGCAAGTTACACGGTGATTTTAATCATCTCATTTTATATAATCACAATAAACATTAAAAAAAATATTTTATTTACCTGATCGGCTTTGAATTCTGTGGAAGATTCTGGCGATAGCCGGGCCTGGGCTAGAAATCGACCTTCGGTTTTACATTAATGATTGCATAATTATGTTCAATGATATTACGTCTCACAAGTTCGTTTGGACTAAAAAACGCGATAGGAAGTCGAATTAATCTTTAGTTATAAAATAAATTTGCATTGGAAAGACGACGTCGAAGAAAAACAATGAGGTAAACTTTGAGCGGTACATTTCTTTTCATTTTCAAGCTAACCCAAAATGATATTATAATCAAAAAGGTTTTAATGGTCATTACGTGAATGTATAATCGACTTAAGAACACAGATTTTTCAGAGTCAGATCTTAAGATGAGATTTATTTTTCGTACCTTTGATCAAAATAAATTGCTTAAAAATCCTCATGACTCCCAATCTTTCAAGGAATTAAAAAGTTTAAGGAGCCTTTGATATTCCGAAATTATAATCGTGTAACTTGAGTCGATAATATAAAGTACCGATCGAGGCTTGGCTTCGTTTTACTACTTTCATCCATATTTATCTCTTTGAAAGAGATATTTCCTTTTTATGAAATATTAATTGTACCGACGGCTTTACACGTGCGAAATTTTTAAAACTTTACCAATAGCACACAAGCTGTCAACCCACATTTCACCCTTTCGAAGAGTAAATTAAATGAAGTCCCAGCTTATATCCTTCCCCAGAACTCAAACTATTTCTACACCATATTTCATCTAAATTAGTTCAGCGGTTTAAGCGCGAAGAGGTAACAAATACAACTAATGTTCACATTTATAATATTCGTATAGATTTCTCTCTCTAGATAAGATATCTGTGATATGAACTTAAAGAAGAAAACTCGATATAAATACAAAATTTGAGTAAAATAGTTATCGAGGCGAGATACACAAAATCAATTTATAAATACTTAAAAGAAAATAAAGTCCAAAATCAAAATTATGAGAACAGTGGTACTTCTAACACTTTTTGAAACGTGTGCTCTGATGATACGGAACAAGAAAATCTTCTTATCCGAAATTGTATTAAGTATTCGATTATTTCTTATATAATTACTATACTACTTTTAAATTCCCATTGTAAATTAAGATAGCTGTCCGTTTTGTCTTCGTGCAGGTGAAATCCGATCGTAACACCAATATTGGCGTAACGATCTAATCTAAATCATTCAATCCATCCAACTCAAATAAACACTAAAAAAGTCATCGAAATCCTACAAATTGTTTAAGAGATCTCAAGAGATACTCACACAGAAGTTCATATATTATAATATATAATTCGCATATAAGGTCGATGGGAATTTGCCCTAAGGATTTGCTTGAATTTATCGGTCTTGAAAAATAATAATCTAAAATGTATTGTAACGTAAGTAAAAATTAATATTATTATCATTAAATTAAATGCGAGACTTATATGTAATAAAATCATTCACTCTAGTCGTTTAGATATCGTAAATCAAGGGAGCGACAATGCAGGGGACAGTGCCATCTTACGCAAGCGCCCTACTTTCCTGCACTTGAACAAGACGTGTGGGTGATGATATTATAGTAAGGTTCCGTTCGGCTATTGGAACAAGAGATTGTCTGATTTTAATCTACGAAAACTCTTAAAACCAACTTACGTTATTATTATTATCACTCATTGTCCAGTAAATTTAACTAATATTATTGGTTTTAGCTTGTTTTGCCAGTTCCTCTCATGTTTGAGATGTTTCGTTTCTGGTAGGAGAATTTAGTCAACCAATGAGAAAGTGGGATACTTCAATGTTATTTTGAATTTTGTGGTATTAATGTTTAAATAATCTCTTTGTGATAGTTCAAGAAGGACCGCTTCAACGATTGTCAAAATGGAAGATTTCGAAATTCATCCACGCCAAATATTTGGATATCGTATACAATACTGGTAGCTGACTGATAGTTCTTATTTTATAAGAACGTATTTGTAATTTCATAGACATTTTAAGAAGCAATTAAAGAGAAGACAATAAAAATGTTCACAGTCTAGAAGTTCAGTATATAGATAACTTTCTATACGAGTCTGCACTTCGTTGGAGAGAGTAAACTATAAACTTTACCTTGGACAACATGCTCAACCATATTTTTTGCTTTTAGTACCACTATATTCTAAGGGAATAAGGTTGATAATGGCATATTGAATGGGCTTTGAAGTCTGTTTTACACTATACGATGTCTCTCAATTGTGAAGTGTCTCTCATCTGGCACGAATGTGAAAATTATATAAGTGTGTGATGACATCGAAGCCTGTGTGCGTGTGGTTCAGAAAACTGATGAAAATTTAATTGCTTTTGTGTGTTAAAACTGGAACGAATTGTTACGAATGAAATTGTTTATTATACTTAAAAGAACTTTTATAAAATTTTGCCTTGGCCATCCAAAAAATAATGTTTTTAAAATAGATCTATTTATTATTTTTGGAAAAAAATTGCTGCATTGATGGAACCACTCCATCATAAAATATATTTATCAAGTTAAAAATGACACGGGAATATTAAAATTTCAAAATCAGTAAAATACAATATTCTTTACAATAAATATGCAACGCAAAATTATTTAGAACTCGAGGATTTCTAGGACCTAGCCTGCAGCAAAGCAAGCAAAATATTTTTTATCTATGAGAACTCTCACAACATTTGAGCAAAACTTGGTCTCTTTTCTCAGAGGATATTTTTTATTTTATATAACAATATTATACTTACATTTTTATATATAAATAAAAGTATAATTAATTTTACTCGTCTTATTTAGGGCCAAGCTTATCTGAATATACTACCTGATGTCACAACTAATCACAGACATTGACAGTATGAAGTAGGTATTACTATTTATACTAATGTTTGCTTATAATTTTAAGGATTTAGTGACTCTGTTAGTTCTTAGTACACGATAACAAAAGATACAAGCAATGTCAAAAACAAAATATTTTGTAGTCATGTATTAATAACGAGGTGAATAAAATTTCTCTGGTGATCATATACGAAAGGCCTTTCCAGTAGTGGATAGCGATTGGCCAATGACGACTTCTATACTAGACTACTATTTCTATTTAGTACCATTATTTCATACATCTTTTTGTCATATTCAATTAATTATACATACATACAAATAAATCTTAAAGTTGAATAATAAATTTCTACATTCATTCCAAGAACTTCAAACAAGCTGGCTAAATTTAATTTCTAAGGATATCATTAACTATCTATTACTAAGTTATTTACTACTCGTGTAAACTTGAATACCAATTTAACTTTACTTCCAAAGTTATCAAGTGATTATTTTAATTGTATATTGTTGGTTATAATTTTTAGTAACGTAATTAATTCCCGCGCACGTTACAATTAAAAGTTATACGTGAGCATAAAATAGACAATTGTTATGGCATATTAGGTAGAGCTAAGTTTTGTTTGTGTGTCTCGCTATCTTATACAGATTCCAGTTAATGCTATTAATTTCATTCAGTAAGAGTGACATGAGACTGTAACCATATATAGAACATAGTCGAGACGGATCTAGAGTTTAAGTAGTTATTAATATTATAATAAAAAAACACGAAGTTATTTTTTTATGGCATTGGTTGGCGGACGAGCCTATGGGCCACCTGATGGTAAGTGGTCAAAGGCGCTGTAAGAAATATTAACCATTCCTTACATCACCTATGCGCCACCAACCTTGGGAACTATGATGTTATGTCTCTTGTGCCTGTGATTACACTGGCTCACTCACCCTTCTAACCGGAACACGACAATACAGTGTACTGTTATTTGGCGGTAGAATATCTGATGAGTGGGTGGTACCTACCCAGACGGGCTTGCACAAAGCCCTACCACCAAGTGATGACCAAGTCACGTCAATACCCTAAATTTTAACTACACACACAACAATATTTTATACTAAGTGCTTCTTTGAAACTTCACGCTCCATTTTCTTGTAGTTTTTGTAGTTAGGCAATAGAAAAATGTCTATTCATTTATTTTTATAGACAGATATAATATATTTCGTAAAAGATTTTTGGTAATGTTATCCTCTGGTCTAAAGGATGGTTTACCAATATTATTAAATACATAAGGGACTTAAATTTTAGTTGGAGTTGTAGTCTTAAGAAATGGGTTAAACAATAATGTAGGAAACATTGCTAGTGTAATAGGACTCAGGATAAGGTCGTTTTCATTGGTGACTTTTTTTGCTTATAAATTAGATGAAGGTAAATGATTTTCAAACAAGTTAGTGACAACGTTAGTTCTTTATAAATGACAATACAATACAATCAAAATCAAAATTTACTTAAAGTACCAACTCATCAAATATTGTACCACCGAACAACTTTAGATAGTAAGCATTGTTATGTTCCAGTTTGAAAGGTAAGTGAGCCAGTGTAACTACGGGAACAAGGAAATTTGAGATTCATTCTAGTTCCTAAAGTTAATGGAGGGACATAGTATACAGTTGGGGGTGCATTGGCGATTTTAGGAATCTACTTAATGTACTGGTGATCATCTATCTGTACTGAGTGAAAACATAAATCACAAAGACATAGATAAATTGATATACTATTTAATATTAGTATAGAAATAATGATTAAAAAAAACGATAGATATACAACACGATTAATGTTAAAACTGTTATTGATAACGAGTATTACGATTTTATCACCAAATTTAGTCTTCCATATCTACCACTTAAGGATCACGCAATTTACATTCATCACTACGCATGCCAATTGATTAGTCTAGTTTGTTTTTACTTTATTTTTTCTACATAATAATTTCGATATAAATCTAAATAAAAATATAAATACTAGAATTAATAACATGAAAGCAATAAATACTATTGATAATACAAATAATACTATTTCTAATTCTAAATACTGGGCGTATGGAATATTAGCCGCTGGTGCACGGAGATGTTTCGCTCCACCGTGTCTTAATACATATTCGATCCACCATACAGATCGCTTTAATGGAGTTTCTGGTTGATCACGCATTAGTTCACGAAGCTTGATAAGATTTTGACGATAACTGAAAATGACATACATTTTAGTTATATGTTAGTTATGTGAAGTCGCAACTTCTAAAACATATCTCACTGCCTTAAGCCTCATCTCCTATTGAGATTTATAATATCACGCTGCTCCATTGCGGGCTGACAGATACACATGTAGCAGATTTTCGTTAAATAAGAAGGTTTCACGTGATTTTCCTTCACTGTCCTACAAAAGATGAATAATGCAAAATTGAACCCGGATTTTAGCCAACAATTTTCGGTTAAGATTCGCGTTATAATTGAAACTAAACGCTTTCGGTAAATTCATTAAAATAAAATCACTTAAAGTAAACATAACATATGGGGTTTTTACCATATCGTTACGGAACAAGTATAGCATATGTGTTGATAGGTTCTTGTTAGATTTGTTCGTACTATGTTTTCAGTAACATAAAACTACAACGTAAGCTACAACGTAAGGTAGCAACGTATTATTTGTAAACTTCACCAAAAGAAATATCATTTTTTTCTTATTTTTATGTTTCATTCCAAAAAATAAGTTGTACACCTAATGAAATTATGCCCAAAATTTGCAAGCCTCATGTCGCTAAAGATTTTTTTTTTAATTATAAGCAATATGTGTGTATATTAAATAACCTATAAACAATTTCAAACTTAGCATTAGTACTAAATAGACTGCTTGATCATTTAACTATATATCAATATTTTTGGTAACGTTGTGGAGCTGGAATTATTTTAATTTTCCCCAAATTCTGGGAATTGGTAAAAATAGTAATATATGTTACTTTCCCAATAAATATAAAAATAAATAACCAATGTGTGATACACATATGTAAACCAGTATTTAAATTAAATTAATCTAAATAATATTCACCTTTCCTCGTTTATAACTGTTTCAATAGCGTTTTTGAGTTTGTCTTCAGTTAAGGTTCCAGTCTGAAGATTTATACCGATTCCGTGTTTTTCATATTTTTCAGCGTTATACCATTGGTCTCCTAACATTGGCAGAGCGACTAGAGGAACTCCAGCAGTTATAGCCTCATCCGTTGATTGAAGCCCAGCTTGTGTCACAAATAGTTTTATTTTAGGGTGCCCTGTAAATATACTATATTTTTGACAAGGAATATACTTCACATTGAATTACTCATAATAATGGTTTAAAATACTTACTCAATAGATCAGACTGTGGGAACCATTTAGAAATTCTAATGTTTTTTGACTTTACAGGCAGTTCATCTTTGTCCCACTTCCACAAGACATTATAAGGTAACTTGGAAAGAACATTTGCTATAATTTTTACTATTTCTTCGGGCATCATGCCTGATAACACATTTGTACCAAAACTGACGTATATGACACCATGTTCCGATGAATCCAAATATGACTGGATATCCTTAATATACACAAAAAGTAACATTACTTTACAAAATAAATCACAAATGTATATAAAAAAAAGAAAACCCAACATGACAAACCTTTGGTAATTCTTTTTCAGGTGACTGATGAATACCACCCATATACACAACACCTGGTGGCACAGGTTGATTGTCTGTCCAAATAGGATGGATATTTAAAAACAACATATGGACATTTTCATATAATTTACTAAGAGGTGGCACATCTGGGCCAAAATGTTTTTTCAACATTGCATGTTCATCAACTTCACCTAAATAGTTCGCGTATTCAAATGAAAAATGTATATACAGATTGTGTAACTTTTCCCAGAACGTCAAGTTGTAAATTTTTTGTTGCAATGTCGACGGATACAAAATAGGATGTGTTGGTGAACCCATAACGTCATGGTTATTAAAAATAGCACCAAAAGAACTAACTAAAATAGTTGGTGCTTTAAATATATGCGAATAAACAAGTGCAGGACGAACAACAGCTTCGATTAGCACGACGTCAAATTTATTATTCTTATTCGATACTAACTCTTTAACTTCAGGTGAATTAAGCTGTCCAAGAAAAATGTAAGAGAAGAATTGATTTGCTTGTCTAAATTCTGTAAATTTTGGCATTGATTGTTGCTCAAACTTGAAGTTTTCTTGTAATGCCTTTCGCCAAATTGTATAAGATATATCGTGGGTATCTATTTCTGTTAGATTAGCAGGAGCTTTTCCTTTGGGGTAAGCTGGATCTGTTGTTATTACTGTCACTTCATGTCCTCTTTTAACTAATTCTTGAGTTAATTTACGAAATACCACTTGATGGCTTATAGATGGTATCGGAAATATGCCTAATATTTTCGCTGATTGCGTAACCGTAAACAAATACGTCAAAACAAATATTGATGTCTTTAAAATCATTTTAAATCAGAGCACAATTGTCAGACAACTTAACGGTTTAAATAATTACACAAAAGTAAATCCATTTTATGAAATTGTTATCTTTTGATAGCATATTATGTAAAAGATAATCTTACCATTTGAGTATACTCGATATATATTTTTTTTTATTTCAATTAGATAATATAAGCAAATGGATTATTAGGCCGAAAATTTAGGTAAAGACGACATTAAGCAATCAATGCGTGATCAAAATGTTAGCTAGCTATTTCACTGTTCCACTAACCCTAACTAGAACACAGCAGTGTGGAATATAATTTGGTCGAACTCGATAACCCAGTAAAATGTCCTAGCAATTTCACCTGTAGAATTTACACTTAAGTACTTCAAAGTATCATATTTTTAGAACATTGAATATTTAAATACTTATCAGTAATAATACGGTTGCTGACGATAAAATCTTGTCAAGATCACAAATTAGGGTAAACAACTTTGAAGATTAAAATGCAATAAGTTCTTTTGATATAACAATATAGCCTGGATCAATCTTTAATGGCTTAATAGAGGAAAATTAAAATAATTCGCTCAGAAGACTATTTAAAATCTATTTTAACCTAATGAGTGAGTTTTTTGTACAATTAATAAGAGAGCTATCAGATAATGGGTGTTGAACCGGGGATTTCATCTGAGGTAAAAATAAATATTGATAATATTTTACGCAATTTTTAGTGAGAACTTTTTGTTTGTTTTTTTTTATTAATAATGGTAATGTTTAGGCGAACCGTCAAATGGACCTTATGTTAAGTGGTCACCACCGCCTATTGATATTCCTTACAACGGCAATGTGTAAACAACTTTAGGAACTAAGGAGTCATATCCATGGTGTCTGTGGAAACGCTGGCTCACTAGCCCTTAAAACCAGGACATAGCGATAACTAAGTATTGCCCTTCAGTTTTGTTAATGCAATAAATTTATTTATTCTGTCCCACAGATGTTGCGGTTTAAATGCGTCTTAATAATAAGTACAATTGTGTATGGGAGACTGGACTAGGTTGCCCTGCACTAAGATTTCCCGGTTCCGCCTCTAGGATAGGAGCTATTTATTTGTTTAATTTTACAGTATATATATAGGAGAAAGACCAAACATAAGAAATTTCATAACATTATGAAATAAATTTAAAAAGAAAAATGTGTGCTCGTGAATATATGTGCGTGTATGATATGTTATTGTGTTTTTGATATTTAACGTACATCATAAATTATGTATTTACTTTCAATATTTTTGTATCTACATACGTGTCATTTTGCGTCCATTTCCATCAAAAGTTAAAATTATGGTTTGTTGTGGATTAGGTATATAAACTGTATGACAGCTTTTGAATTTCCCACCAATTGTTAAATAACATTCTACAGGTTACTTAGGTAATAAATTCGGTTTGTTTATTTTGGTTTCAATTAAAAAACTACAAATTTTATTAATTTTCATTTTTATTTGTATTCTCAAGACGGATGTTTGTTTAGAAGTAACCTAATATGTTGCATTTTTTAAAGATATATTAAGTTCAATTGGGTTAATGTTTATATCTCGTGGATTAAAAAATACCATAATAGAGATAAAATATTTATTATTACCTAGTTTTACTTGAAACGTTTAGACAGCCTTTTTATGGATAACTGTCGAACGAAAACTGAGTAACTTAGTCAAGGAAGTGACATCACCTTTCAGACACTTGGGTTGTCACGGTGGTAACAAAATTAAACTATTAGTTGCGTTCTCGATGAATTTTATAATATTTTTCAAGTATTTACCTAATCCAGTTACTAGATAACCGGTCGATTATAAGATATACTCAAATATTTTTGACCATAATATAAAATATAAAAATGTTCACTGTAAGATACTCTTAGAAGCTTCTATTACATTTTTTAAAGACGTTTTCACTAGGAATCGTTAAGCTAAATTAGTTTCTTGTAAATGTAACTACGACTTAATTGTCAAATATGGTCAACACGAATTTAGATAATTTACATAAATACATAATACATATAGTATAATCATTTAGAATAATGTACCTTTTAAATGGTGAAAGATTTTTTCAGATAGGTGTTGGGATTCCGTAGTTTACTTTCCGTGAGGCCACAAATTCCCAAAAACGCGCACATTCTTTCTAATATTAGTATAGATTATCAATATATTTTGTAAACGCATAATATAATTGTAATTGATAATGGTTTACTGTTTATTTTATTTATACTATATCGTATGGCCATTAATACATTACTACCACGCTAACAAATTGTGTGAAAGATAATATGGTCAGAAATAATGTTACTTGTGAGATGACAGCCGACAGAGAAGTATGGAAGAAGAAGACATGCTGCGCCGACCCCAAATAAAATTGGGATCTCTTATCCCAGGAGGATGATGATGATACCACGCTAACAAATGTCTACTAGACATATAACTTGTATTTTCTCTTCGAAACATGATTCAAAGACAGTGTTACAGAACGTTGTAGATTTAACATCAATGTTTCCAATACACAAATTGTAAAAGAAATGCATTTTGTCGTCACCCGTTCGTTTGACATTCTGGACGAACGTGAAGCGAATTGCGATGTTTAGTATTTCATCGACGAACATTCCTTAGATTTATCTGCAATGTTTATTTTACTATAAAACTTACTATTTTCTACTTTTAAAATAAAACAACTCACATCACATAAAATTCCATTATATCAAAACCACTCGATACATATATTACTTATAACTTTAATAGCAAATCCGTCCTTCGTCCTCAGTTTTTCTCTCCAGTTAAAAATCCCGCGCTTCTCCGTGCCAGGCAGTACCAGCTCGCCTCACCACGCCACGAGACGGAAGTGACGGGAGTGCCACAACACGGTGTCGATAACCGAATCAATAATCATACTTCATACATGTTATTTCAATTTAAAAAAAAAAGTATTTAAAAGTCAAAGCAGTACTAAATATTATTATTTCAATTAAAATTATATGAGTATATTTAAAAAATCATGACACTTTTATCTGACTACGTTAACATATCATTGTGGTTTGAATTACTCAATCATACCAATCATTTCGAATTTAAAAATATCACGTGACCTTTAGTAATTTTGTCTATATGCTAATAAAAACGAATTTAAGTGATGATATTTTATTGAATTTAATTATTGCCTTAGAAGGGTTAGCTAAATTGTGATCGATACGGTATTGCGGCGCAGTCTAAAAGGATGTTGATCATATATTTTATGTACAACATCTTATATCTAAAAGTTCTTCCGAGAAAATAATTTCATATCCGCTTCAATCCCACTGCTATATACTAGATGCCTTGAATTATTTTATAGTTTTCATATTAAAAATAAATTTTTGATGTTTTCAAATAGAAAACATAGATAAATAAAAGAAAGGATAAACTATTTTTTCAAAGTTTCAAGCTTGTAAGGATTCTTTGAGTTTAAGCTCAAAGATGTCAAACGTGTATTTGACACCTTCTCTGTCCATAAAGATAATATATTATTATATCAAAACACGTTTCTTCTGTCTGTCTGTTTTTTTTCTCATTCATGCCATACTGCTATTCCAAATTTGATATAATATGAATTGAGGCATGTTTGAACCCAAAAGAAGAACAAAGGCTACTTTTTATACCCAGCACCTGACATTAGCATTTAAAAAAAAAACTCCACCTGACAACCACCACCTAAAACGCGAGGAAAGCCGTGACGACATATATATGACGACAACGATAGATAATGATATTGGACATTGTGATATTATGTATTATGGAACACTGGCTCATTACATTTGTAATAGTCGACACCTCTTAACACAATGCTTAGTTTTGTTTTGTTCTTTTTCCTTGAAAAGGAACAAAACAAAACTAAGCATTACTGTTAGGGGGGATCATATTTGATGTGTGGATGCTACCAATCCAGATGAACTTGCACTAAGCGCCAAAATTGTATAGCATAGATAAGACACATTTAGCATAAATCTTTAGATTTTGATGAATCTTTCCAAACAAGAGATATTTAATGTTAATGTTTATATGTTATCAACACATAAATCTCCGCTATCTTATGAAGTTTCAAGATAAATAATGAATTCCTTATAAATGTTTCAATGACGAAAGGAATCAGTCGCTATTGTTATCTAGACATTATTAAAATGGTGAAAATGAATTATTTCATAATTTTACTCTGCTTTAACATAAAGTTTACCTTATGCGCCAGAATATTAGCAGTGTTTCCTACACCATCGATAAGCCATCAAATGGTATTTAGACCTTTGATTAATGAACTGGTAAGACGGGGTCATGTAATAACAGTTATCACTACAGATCCTCAGTACCCACCGGGCCAAACGCCAAATAACCTAACAGAAATAGACGTTCATGATGTATCATATAAACTGTGGAGAGACGAATTCGCAAAAATGCCTAATGAAAATACTCCTGATACACTTTCTCAAGCGAGAACAACGCTCAAAGTACTTTTAAAACTCATACTAGCTCAATTAGAGACGAGTAAAGTTCAACATCTTATCAGAGAGAAGAAAGGCGAATTTGATTTATTATATATAGAAGCTTGGGTCAAACCAGCATTGATTTATTCACATTTCTTTAAAGTGCCAGTAATACAGATAAGTTCTTTCGGCGGTTTAAGCCATAATTATAAAGCAATCGGTGCTGTTGAGCATCCATTCTTGTACCCCTCAATACTGCAACAGAGACATTATAATTTGACGAAATGGGAGAAAATTCAAATGTATTTAAAATACTGGCGACTCGAAAAAATCTTCGATGAAGCTAATGAGGAAGATGATAAAGCGTTACAAAATATATATGGTTCAGACTTTCCATCGTTGAATGAATTGTGTGATAATATTCATATGTTATTTTTAAATATTCATCCTATTTGGTCGAACAATCAACCCGTACCCTCCAATGTGATTTATATCAGAGGTCTAGACGTCAAGCCACCGAAACGATTACCGAAGGTATTTTGTTTTTATAATTCTAGTTTGTTTCAATATCTGGTTCTAGGTTTAGGTTTGTTGGGACCTAGGGCGAGTGAATTGATAAAACCCAAAAAAAAATTCCTAAACCAATTTAATATTACAAAAAATCCCCGGTAGTGTTGATATACCATGAAGTACAAAATTCAGGCTCAGCATTAAATTAAACCGAACGTTTTATCCTAAGATCCGAACATTTTTCAGCGATAAGTACGACTGCATTACGCTCGATTCGATATACTTACAATAAACCGATAAGATTGGATTCTTAAATTTTTGGCTAAGTATTTATACCCAGCCAGGTTCAATAAGAATATATTAAACACTGCAATTTTTATTTTTACAGGATCTCCAGACGATACTGGATACATCGAAAAACGGCGTAATTTATTTCAGTTTCGGAACAAGTATTAATTACTCTTTAATACCTCTAGAAAAAATACTAATATTCATAAAAGTATTTTCACAACTACCGTATGATGTTATATGGAAGTGGAACGATGACGTCTTACCGGTTAAATCAAAAAATATTCACGTATTTAAATGGCTTCCACAAGCCGATCTGTTAAGTAAGTTGGTTTGATAATAAGAAAGTTAATAAGGTACTCAAATTTAAATTCTAAAAAATGATTTAAACATTATTTTTGTAAAGAAAACTATTGAAGATGATACTGATCATATCAGGATATTTACGAAGCAGATTTGGCTCTGTTAATTAGTTATCCATATAATGTATTTAACTTGCTATTAAATCCGACATTGCGTGATTACATTCTACTGTATATATTTCACTAGTTGTCTCGGCGGCTTTTTAGTTGTTGGTCAGTAGGTGTTAGGTATAAAAAATACCCTATGCCCTCCTTCCTTGAGGTTCAGACTTGGTTCATACCAAATTCAGTTTGGCCGTGGAAGCAAAGTGGAGCAACATATTGACAGACAGAATTACTTTCGCAATTATTAGTATATATAACTAATGAGATATTATTGTATACACAAATGTTACAATATTAGAGTATCAAACTCAGTGATCTATCTAAAATAGCTTCTCTTAAGTCAATGATCTACCATAAAATACTCGTTCCATAACAATCGGGTATGTACGTAGTTTTGACAATTTAAAAAAATAAAATGAAGTATATGATAATTTTATAATAATATGTTAATTTTCAATATTTTCTGAATGTTTAAGACATATACACTTCGCAATTGGTTCCAGAACATCCAAATATAAAATTATTCATAAATCAAGCTGGACTGCATTCTACAGACGAAGCTATTAGAGCTGGGGTACCATTAATTGGCATACCAATACAAGTGGATCAATGGTACAATGCTGAAAAATACGTTTATCACAGAATTGGTGTTCATCTCGAAATGGCTAAACTGAATGAAAAAGTATTGCGTGATGCAATTGTAAATGTAATTAGTGACAAAAGGTATTTACTGCAGTTTATTCTTCAAAACAGGATTTATTATATAAGATTTACTTGATATGGACGTATTGATATTCATTTTTGTAATATGCACAATTTGCCAACAATGGCTAAATGAGGTGTTTCATATAATAAGGAAGATACGCATCGAGCGAGCGCGAAGTGTGTCACTGACTTATTATGCTTTATATTATGATTGCGGATTGTTGGAGATAAAAACGACATAAATAGTACTGAAATGCCCGATCGATAGAAATATTGCTGGTTTGGAAGGCTCTTAATACAATTCACACTAATGAATCCCTTTGATACTTTAAAAACGAGGAATACAATATTAGATGATGTGTAATATATGACATCTCTCGTTTGTAATAAGCAACGTTATATCATAAAAACTACTAAGAACTTCGAATTTTTCACTTGGACAATATTGTCTCCATATATATTGGTAGACAAATACAAATCTGTTCGGACAAATCCATTTTTCTTTGTTTGTCAAACGAGGCTTTATATACGACATTGAAGAGCTTTGGTGTTGTCAAAAGAAAAAAATAATAGTAAATATATTTTCAATATTGATTATGGAATTTCGAAGTAAGTAAAATTATATAACAATATCAAGTTAAATTAAAAAAACAGATCGAATTGAAAACTGACGCAAGGCTCACTTACCTCTTTTTTACAGCTTTGGTATGCAGACGAGTAAATTGTCCACCTGATGGTAAGTGGTCGCCACTGCACTGCAAATAGACATTGGCATTCTAAGAAATTTTAACCATCACTAATGCGCCACCAATAAAATAAGTATAAGTATTTCTGCTGGGCTTGTATCTGGTGAGTGGGTGGTAGATACTTGTCTAGTGGCTTGCACAAAGACCTCTCTTTATCTTGTTGTCTTCTCTTTATTTCGTTTAAATATTTTTGATAGTATCAATTTATTTTACAGCTATCGAGACAATATATTAAGATTATGTACTCTTATGGAGGATCAATCAGATATGGCGCTAGAACGTGCTGTGTGGTGGACGGACTACGTATTGCGTCACGGAGCTAAGCATCTGCGTGCTGTTAGTGCTAATATTTCTAGGACACAATACTACGAATTAGAATTAGTGTCCAAAGCTATATTTATTGTTTTATTCATCTTAATAGTAGCTATTATATCTGTATACAAAATAATTAAACATATCAAAGCATATTTAACTATTAAAAAGAAAATTTCTTAAGATAAGTTTTTTTTTTTCAAATATATGTAATAGATAGGCGGACGGGCAAGTGCGTTATCTGATAGTAAGGGGTCACCACGGCCCATAGACATTGATGCTGTAAGAAATAATAATCATTCCTTACGCGCTACCAACCTTGGGAGCTAAGATGTTACGTATTTTGTATGTAATTACATTAGCTCGCTCACCCTTCAAACCTTAACACAACAATACTAAGTATTACTGTTTAGCGGTAGAATATATGGTGAGTGGGTGGTACCCCTATAAAGCCCTACCACCAAGTAAATATACAACCAAGTATAATTCCACTTTTAAATGCCTGAACAGATTTTGATTTATGAGGTATATTTCGTAATTATATAAATATCATTATCAAATCCTTTTATTCTTGATACCTGTATCTTTTTACATTTTTAATGATGCAGTCGCTTTTTTTTTTTAAATTTTTGACATCGTCTTAATTTTTTATTTATGTTTCTTTAATCATAGCTTTTTATTAATTTAGAAATACATTTCTTTAAATATAAAATTGTCTTAAATGCTGTAAACTTAATGAATGAGATTCCTCAATTATGTTTATTGCTTTATTAAAACATCCTCTTGAGTTTTTATGTTGGATATTGTTGAAAGCAAAATTATTATTATTATAAGTACTTAATTGTAATTGCTTAAGTGCTTAAAGTGTCTTATTTAATTGATATATTTTATAATCGTTGAAATTATTTATGTATTTTAATGCTAAAGATATATTTTGAAGACTTACAAATAATTTTATAAACAAGTTGGAAGCATTGAAACGAGATAAAACACGAGATCAATCATGAGGTTATTAACTCAAATTAAACACATGAAATCTATGTGCTTCATGATTACACGTGTTCTGGTCACCGGACCATCTCATTTTCTAAACATTCATATATATATGATTTATATGCTGTCTCGCTTTTCTCCGTTCAAAATAATATCACTCTGAAAATCGTATATAATAACAGTAGCGTTCGACGCCGTGTGAGAGAGATGACATGTGTTAAGTAATTTATGAATTAAGTCAAGGTCTAAGCTATATCCATTTCAAATTTTATCCAAATCTGTCCAGCCGTTTTTGAGTGATTGATTAACAAACATAAAAAATAAGATAGATTATTATTTAATTAAAAATATCGATAAGCACGTTAAGATATATCACGCAATCAATTTTTTAGTACCGTAAGTTAAAAAAAAAAAAATTAAAGATTATAGGTATCACGATGATGCAGCTTTTTATGTTGACAATGATTGAATATAAATGATACATTATCAGCAGACGCTATTTATTGTATATACGATAGCGTAGGCAAATCACGAAAGATACGTTTGTATAATTTAAAATTGTATTAGAAATAAATGTTGAAGCGAATTTATTCGTTTTTTTTTTTTTGCTGTTGTAAGTAATCGCCTCTACACGTAGACGTTGGTAGTATAGAAATATATCCCTTACAAGGTAATTGCATAACCTTTGAAGCCCAACCACTAAGCCCTATCCAGTAAAAGGAATGCCTCAGAAATTTCATTTAATTGAAAACTTTGGAAGATATTACCGACTCTAAGCATATTTACCAGAATAAGAATTAATAATGTACTGGCTTCGCTAATAACCTGTAGTTTTTTACGAATCTGTAATAAATAAAAAGAGATCTCAGACTTGTTTTAGGCCTTTTTAAGACCGTCATTTTTCTATAAAATTAATTTGAATTAGATCCAAAGGATTAGTAATGTAGGCTTACCAAAAAAGTTTTGTGGATTAAACGCCGTCATAGCTCAGCCATTTTCTGCAGAATATTTAGAAGTTGTATATAAATGTCTTCATCGTTTATCGTTATTTTTTTTTATTGAAAATCGCAATCGAATGAAGAATGCTTAGAAGGCAGACGCAGAAAGCGACTTGGTATTATACCATTTCCGATTGCAAAAATACAATTTATTATTAATAAAATATATTTATTGGGTTACAGGTAATAATCATCATTTTCAATGTTTTCAATCTGTCGCGCGTTCCGTCACGATAATTTTTTCTAATAAGTGTTCTTGTGATGTATTTTTAATACTTATAATTTGTTGATACTTAAGAATATTTATTACGTGGATTCCGCACATATAATTTATCATTAAAACAATAGTTGTTATCAGGACTTAAGGTTAATTAAATTATCATTTTATCAAGATTATATTGAAATCCACTTAAGATGCTGCGTTGAAATGGCACGCGAACGATGTATGTGCTTGTTATGCATATTAGTTAAGACTAAAATATAAAATAATACTATAAATAAAAATCTGATAAGTTACAATACAAAAGGAACGACATGTAAATATTTAACATTGAATAACATTGGTAATAAAATGCCGTTTATAATCTTGACGTTACGATCAAATTCAGAAATATATTAAAATAAATTTAAATTTATCATTAGATTTGTTCACTTTATATTTAGCGGTGAGAATACTATATTGCCTTGAGATTTTATTTAGCTTTTTATATCCGAACTCAGATGTATTAAAGCAGTTCGTACTCGCAATTTCTGAGAAGATGACGGTGCTAGTTTTAAGTGTTTTATTTTTATTAAATTTTGGAGATATTAGTGCTGCAAGAATATTAGCGGTGTTTCCAACACCCTCAATTAGTCACCAAGTTGTATTTCGACCGTTGACCGTTGAGCTAGCGAGACGAGGTCATGAGGTCACTGTTGTCACCGCTGACCCCGCTTACCCGCCAGGACAAGCTCCGAAAAACCTAACAGAAATAGATGTCCATGATTTATCCTATAAATTATGGAAAGATGAATTTCCAATTCAATCCGTTGGTTCAAAAGAAGACATATATGCACAAGTAACAAAAATATTTTCTATAACTTTCAAGCTTATTATGTCTCAAATAGAAACAAAAGAAGTACAAGATATTATTAAAACGAAGAAATTCGACTTGTTGCTGCTAGAAGCTTATACGAAACCAGCATTGGTGTACTCACATTTCTTCAAAGTACCAGTAATACAAGTCAGTTCGTTTGGTGGTTTAAAATTTAACTATAGAACTGTTGGTGCGTGTACACATCCTATGTTATATCCAACACAAGTACACCAAAAGCTCTACAATCTAACTAATTGGGATAAATTGCAACAGCTATACATTCATTGGTGGTTTGAAAATTTCCAGTGGAAAGTGGAACGAGAACAGGACGAAATACTGAAATCTAAATTCGGTTCTGATTTTCCGTCGTTATATGAATTATCTAATAATGTGGACATGCTTTTTTTAAATGTGAACCCAATTTGGGTGGATAATCAACCAGTGCCAACAAATGTTGTTTATATGGGAGGAATACATATGACAGAACCTAAAGAATTACCACAGGTAACGTATATACGAGTACAATAAGTTTATATTGTGGTGCATTTCATTATTTTAAATTGCAGCTGAATTCATTCAACGATTTCATTGAGTTACAATTAGTAAAGTAGAGTAGGTATTCTTGGCAGAACTTATTTTTAGACTGTTTCAATGCCATTCAAATTGTACAACGTCCGATTTGCCTATTGATTGAATGAATGATTGACATATTTGAATATTTTATAATGTTACAACATTATTATATAATTTATATTGAATACCTAAATGGAATCATAAATATTGTAATACTAGGAAAACCTGGTGTACTTTGTACTGTATATATATTTATATTTTCGACGCCTCCAACGACGGTTTAGTTCCGTGTTTACAAGATTAGAAAAAAAAAATTGCCTAAAACATTTATAGAAAATATCAACAGTGCTCAAATAACTGCACATTTTTATATCGATAAGTTAAATAGGATAGCAGACGAGTTCTAACAAAGTGGTCAGTATAAAAACAATTGGTGAACATCCATTTTGTATGTTATAGCCATTTTGTATATTTACTATGCCGACAAAATATAAAATATTGTTTTAGTTTACCACCTAATGAAATTTTTTTGATTACCTCACTATCTAACGATATTTATTAAAAAAAAATTAAATAATAATATGACCTATACTTAAATTTAGATTTTTACGAGTTCCTAATGACATGCAGTTTATAAAATTAAAAGTTTTTTAAGTAGTAGTAGATTCTGCGTTTTACATGTCCACGTCATTATTTAGATCCCATGCTACCTCAATATCAAATTTTATTACGATCGCTTCGGCGATTTAGCCATTATGAGATGAAAGAAGAAGTTTTATAATTACTAACAGTATTTAAAACGGGATATTTACCATGTTTTTTATTTTTATTTGTTGGAGCTCGATATTTTGACATTGTCTACGAATGTCTTGTTCACGAGACTGACGTTTGCGGGTAGATGATGACGGCATTAGAAGTGTCCATATCGGACTACCTCCTTTCTCGTACGTTTGCTGCGTAAACACTGATTACCACTACCACTGTCACTTTCACCCTTACTATATGTTTTATTTGCACTCGAAACTCGATCCTACAGCGGAATGGATATAAAGTGGGAAACACAGCTACACGGGATCATAAGTTACTGCGGCAGTACAGGGTTGAAAGACAACCAGCATTTATGCCATATGTTAAAGGAGTGACAGATAAGATAGCTAGAGTCCTGAGCAAATATGCGGTGAAGACTATCTTCACTCCTTTCAAGAAGATAGGGCAAATGTTGCGTTCACCTAAAGATAGCTTTCCCTTGGAAAAACCCGGAGTTTATAAAATCGATTGTAGTTGTGGTAAATCCTATGTTGGACAGACAAAGCGTAAGGTATCTTGTCGTATCAACGAACATATCAAGGCGGTAAAAAACAATGATATCAAGAAATCAGCCATCGCGGAACATCTTCTGGAAGCCGGGCCGAACCATTGGATCGAGTTTCATAATGCTCAGATACTCGCGACAGAACGCCATTATATACCCCGACTGGTACGAGAAGCCATTGAAATTACTAAATATAGTAATTTCAATAGGGAAGATGGGTTTCAACTGTCGAAAGTATGGAATCCAGTGTTAAAGTTATGCAAACCCTTGAATAATAATATAAAAAATTCGCGAATCGATACGGTGAGTTTCGTTTGTAAAACATGGGATCGAGTTTCGAGTGCAAATAAAACATATAGTAAGGGTGAAAGTGACAGTGGTAGTGGTAATCAGTGTTTACGCAGCAAACGTACGAGAAAGGAGGTAGTCCGATATGGACACTTCTAATGCCGTCAACATCTACCCGCAAACGTCAGTCTCGTGAACAAGACATTCGTAGATAATGTCGAAATATCGAGCTCCAACAAATAAAAATAAAAAACATGGTAAATATCCCGTTTTAAATACTGTTAGTAATAAAAATAACCATGTTAATTTAAAATCTTATAAAGTTTTATAATGTTAGCTAAAATTTTATATTTTGTATTATAGATTTAACATTAGTGTGCGTTCATATAAATAAATGAATTGGAATACTTTCACGACAAGAAGAATCAGAGACGAAGTTCATTTATTTGATTTTTATTTACAGGATCTTCAGTCGTTTTTGGATTCATCAAAAAATGGTGTTATTTACTTTAGTTTGGGAACGAATGTTACGCCTTCTGTTTTGCCTCCGGCAATAATACAAATGCTTGTAAAGATATTTTCACAACTACCTTACAACGTTTTGTGGAAGTGGGATAAGGACGAGTTGCCCGGACAGACAAAAAATATAAAAATATTCAAGTGGCTGCCACAAACAGATCTACTAAGTAAGTTCAGTTTAGTAGTTTAATATGTCTGGGTTTAAGAATGTTAATCAAAGATAATTAACAGCATGTAAATACGATATAAGGAAAATAAATTCCAATGCTTATTCCTAGCCCGATATGTGGTCCATCGCCATCGCCTACAAACATTGGCGCTAAAGAAATATTAAAAATTTCTTAGGCCTTTGAGCCATCCTTGAGAAGTTAGAAGTTCCTTGTAAATGTAGCTCACTTAACCTTCAAACCAGCAAGTTCACAATATTTTGCTTTTCATATGGAACGAATCGGGAGGTTAAGATGTAGAATCAGTTCATACATATATCAAAACGCATCATTGGAAATAAACCAAATATTTTTTCAACTCCGTGAGATAATTCTGATTTAGCTTACAAGATTTGACTTAAACAAACAAACAATCATTGTGAGTTAAATAAAAACTTGTAAAAATACACATACGAATTATAGTTACGAATACCCATTTAGACCCATGATTCTTGTTCTCTAGATTATGTTTATCTTTTGCATCTATTTTTATAATCGTCGTAATTACTTAAATCTCAGTCGGCACCGGAGAGTTAACGAATTGTATGAACACAGTCTTTATGTTTTTAAGTCTGTATAGACAAAGACGTAAAAATATCAAATAATTTATGTTTCTTTTATTATCTGCACAATGAACTTGATCGTTAATGAATTGTTTTTGTTCGGAATTCAAATTATTTGATACAGCTCCGTATAACTAATATCATGAATATAAATCTGATTTTAGAAAATGGGTATGGATGCGAAATGGAAATTCAGTACTAAAATTACAAATAATGTTATAATAATTACAAGTTTGACAAAATTTATTTCAGAACACCCAAATGTAAAGTTATTTATAACTCAAGGCGGTCTGCAATCTACAGATGAAGCCATAAATGCTGGAGTACCACTCATAGGTATACCGATGCTAGCAGATCAATGGTATAATGTACAGAAGTACCTTCATTTTGAAATTGGAGTCCAGCTTGATTTCACATCTGTTACCGAAGATGAGTTCAGAAATGCCATTTTAACTGTTGCGAGTGACAAAAGGTAAATTTAGTTTTTTCTTCAAATTATTCAAAATCCAAGATTTCCGTAAAGATTTCTACCGTATTGATAAAATCTTTAATAAAAAACATTTATTCAAATTTTAATCTTTTGTCGAATTATTCATTGTATAAAAATCTTTGTGCTGATGAAAATTCTTCAAAGATTCTAATATAAATGACGTTACGGTCGTTTGATACTGAATTGTTGATTCGTATCAAAGACATCGCCACCGCAGTCACTTGGCTTAATTGACATAAACCAGTGTCAAAGTCAAGATTTTCAATATAACTTTTAGAAAACGTTATTCACTTTGATATAAATTTAAACTTTCCTTATCTTTAAATGTAATTTTATAAACTTTGAGAAATGTGGGTTATTGTGCGATGAAAGTCCATACAAATGATATAAAAGCGTGAAAATAAATATGAGAAATAATATTTTAATTTAATATTGACTTCCTTCAAGGTTTCTCTTTTAGATTTTGATAAGAATCTATATTAGAACAAGGTCTACCATGTTGTTCTAATATTTTATTAAATCCAACATGATTTTACAGAAGAAGGCAATATTTTGATATGATAAAGTATAGATCTTTGGGGACTACTACGATATTTAATAATAAAAATGACTTTTTTTACTGGTTCTAGATTTAATACAAAATATGATTAGTATTAGGAACTTCTTAAATGAAGTTACGAATCCATTTTATCTATTTTCACTTATATGAATTCCATTTTATTTATACGTACAATGAAGTGATCTCATTGCTGGACAAATTTAAAGAGTGAATAAATAAGTAAACGTCCTGTAGCCTACTCTAATAACAGAAATCGTAAATATACATATATAAACAACTTAGACATCGTATTGATGTGGTCAAGATCTAGGCTAATCTATTTACATGG
The DNA here is from genome assembly GCF_905147765.1 of Vanessa atalanta. NCBI lineage: Eukaryota > Metazoa > Arthropoda > Insecta > Lepidoptera > Nymphalidae > Vanessa > Vanessa atalanta. The sequence continues at coordinate 4,477,591 of NC_061892.1, read as the reverse complement.
GTTCATAAATAAATCGTAATTTAATTGTCGTGGAAGTTACTTTCAGAACGTCAAAAGTAATTTACAAGCGGAAAAATATTCAATTGTAAATAAAGATTCTTTATTACTTAAGGTCTGTTTTTAGTCCATATTATGGCAGAGTTTTTACCATATCGCTAATCGTATTATAAGGTTTGTATACATTTTCTGTCATTGGAATAAGATTCCATTGTGATCAGGGAAATGATGACGTCAGGAATTATGCATTTAAGTTATGTTATAGTGGTGATTTAAATTTAAAACTACCACTGGTTCGGAAAGTAGATGCTACCGAGAATAGCCGACCAGAAACTCAGTAGTTACTCTTTTCCACCATTTTAATTACAGAGTATCTCAGTAAAAAACAATTGTTTTGCCTTATTTATCAATGTTTTTTTTTAACGATCTTTCAATTTCTTTATTGGCCATTTACGAATAACTGTGTGAATCTTAATATATTAACGCTTATTCGTCGTTATCTTGATAAATATGTCTGATATAGGTTAATGTCGGAAATGCAAATACCAAAGAAATTATAAAATATTTAATTCTTATGTTATCACGTTAGAGAACGTGAGAGATGTCAATTTTTAAAACTATACAGCTAAGGAACATTCTTTAAGACCCAAATATTAAGCATTTACAGAGTAAAATACAATCGACATTATGTGAGACCTAATACATAATTATTTTCCTTATGACATTGTGTTTATAAAGACTGCTCTAATATGAGATTTATTTATTTTACAGGTATCGCGAGAATATAATAAGGTTACGTACCCTTATAAATGATCAGCCCCAGTCGCCATTGGAGCGGGTCGTCTGGTGGACGGAACACTTGTTACGTCACGGAGGAGCTAAGCATTTACGAGCAGCTGGCGCGAATATATCGTGGGTAGACTATTTGGAACTCGAATTAGTGTTAATTGTATTATCAACATTAATTTTTGTATTAATAATTATAACTGTATTTATTACTATGTTATGGAAATTTTTAATGAAATACTTTAGGACTGATATCAAACGAAAAGTTTCATAGATCTTAATTTTTTTTTTTGTATTTTCTAAGTTTCTATCGATTTTAGTTATATAACTCGTATTATATATTAAAATATTCATAATCTTAACTGTGATTATGCTGAAACTTATTAAAACCGAGAAAACATAATTATTTTATTAATAACGGAGTTAGAATTAGATCACCAGTTCCGGAGATCACCAACATACAACAAACAAGTAAAATAAATGTGAAATCATAGTTTTTTTATGCATAATAAAATGCTTACAATGGACTTGTAAATATATTTAATAAAAAATGCTACTTTTCGGATTAATTACAGTCATAAATAATTTTTTTTAATAGTGACTAGATAAACCAAGTTGCTTTTCGGAAAAAACATGAATTTTTAATACGTACGTTGAAAGATTACATTGCGAATTATAATAATGAGATTTAATAATAATAATACAAAAGAGATTTATGATTCAAAAAATATTTTTTTTTTATATATATAGTTATATAAAAAAAAAATTTAAAAATTTTGATATTTCTGATGGAGTAGGTTAAACAAAATATTATTAGTAATGAACAGTACAGAACAGTGATGAAGGAGAACAAAAACAAAATTTACAATCATCGCTTCTAATTATTTAGGAAAAAAATTTAATAGCGTTGAAAAAACGTAATGTATTCAAAACACATTTTGATGGGCGACCAAGGTCATCGAAATGTCAAGGCAATTGAATGTTATTCTACTATTTTTATTTGGATTACATTATAGTCTCTAGTGATACTCGTTTGTTTGCATGGCGATAGGGAGAATCGATTATAATAATTATTATTACATAGTATAAAACAAAGTCGCTGTCTGTCCCTATGTATGCTTAGATCTTTAAAATTACACAACGGATTTTGATACGGGTTTTTTCAATAGATACATTGATTCAAGAGGAAGGTTTATATGTATAATACATGTACAATATAGTAAAGAAATACTGATAAGTTTATATTTTTAAAGTGATGTCGTAAATAAAAACATATTTGCGCTTACATTGCAAACGCTGGCCGAACCCTACAGGGTAGATCAAAATAATGTACTACAGTATTGAACATCTTAAAAATCCCGCGATGGTATATGTCTATCTCTTAGAGATAATTCACAATAACCATTTTTTATCGTTTATTTTTACGAGAAATAATGGCTTATTTTCGAAGCGATTTTAGGCAAAACAACATTAATCCTTATACAATTAAGTACCTTAAATACATTGTGCATTAAATATAGTTTGGCGGTAGAATATCTGATGAGTGGGTGATATCTACCCAGACGGCCTTGCACAAAGCCCTACCAACAAGTAAATTATTTTGCTTTTGGTTTTACTGGTTATTGATAGTTAGTATAACTTGTAAGTTGACTGTAATACACTACCGGACATCGGAAAGTTGATTGAAAGCTGGTTAAAAGTGATAATTTTTTTTATCGATTTTTCGAGGAAGTAATAGCATAGATCTCTATCTCTGATTCAAAGTGCACAAGTCTATAAATAATGATCTTGACTTATTCGACTTGATCAAAATTTCATTCAAAGTTCGTAAAACATGACTCATATTTAAAACATTACAACATTTGTATCCAAATTCAATTTAAACCAGCAACGTAATATAATATCAGCTAAATTATATCAGCCGATGGTTCGTGACCGAAATATTGAGATAGTATTCGATTCGGCTTGAGAGCCACTGAAAATTTATTATTATAGCGCAATTTTCTGCTATAAATAAGCGTAAAAATATGACGAGGAATCTATACCACTGTTACTTTGATATTCGTCAGCATAATAAATCTAATAATTATGTGTTGGTTTCGTAAATAAATACAATATTTATTATTAATATTATATTTGTAACTCCTGTTAAAATATAAAAGCAAAAAAATATATTTGTGTTATTGTACTATTATTTTTGAAATGGTGTATCTATATTATAAAAAAAATCATTACTTTACACAAAAAAAAAATAACATGTTCTATTAGGACTCGCTTAGTTGTGGAAGCGTACTATTAATGATCTTATGAGAAAATGTGATACATTGGTAGCATTGGTACAAGGAACAAACACAAACTTGTTACTCCTGTTACTCGACTGCATAGAGTCAGTAACTCCTTTGTGGGGCAATCTATACGGTTCCACAACAGGATCCCAAAAGGCGTTCAAAATGCCTCTGTTGCCAAACTAAAAAAAAATCGTTAAGGATTGTGTGCGAAAGGCAATACAACTAGTGAATTTATGATTGATACCACACCTTGGGAATGAAACGATCGCTTCCTGGCTATTTCTATTCATATTCAATTTTGTAAATAATAAAATAGAGAAAAAAAAGACCAGCTAAGTTTCTTTCGCTGGTTCTTCTCAGGTCAGGGTGTTTTCTTTTCCGAACCGGTGGTAGTGTTTCATTTGACTATATTGAATAAATGAATCTGAGTTTGAGTTGAGTTGAGTTTGCACGGAACGATATTTCAGTTAGTTACAGAACATATATTTTTGCCGTGAAAGTCAAAAATTATTGGCGCACCTTAGGGCAAAAAACTGACTTGCATGCAAACGACATTTTGCTCTCTTATGCCTGTCTTCTCCTTCGCCGCTCTCTACTTTCTAGTAAGCATGTTGCATGTTTTGCGTGAGTACATGCGAAAAACCCTCAGAAAAAAGCTTACTCGGATTAAATAATTTTAAGATACAATATCATTCACTAAGATTATAAAGAAACTTCCTATTGCTGTATAATACTTTGTGGTTTATTATTATTATAAGCAGGTATTTATTATAAATCGTTAGATAATTTTTAAATTGTCTTTTGAGTATCAATGTTATTGATATATTTATTATAATAGCTAAACAGTGATTCACAATTATTTCTAAATTGATCAAAATTTATTTGAATACATTTGAAAACCACCTCCAACCTCAAGAGCTCACTTCACGCTTACTCGTGCAAACCAATTTGCGCAGTTAAGCACGGCTCTGTGGTAAAACGATATTTCAGGCTAACAGCTTTTGTAATCGTTGCATTAATTGCGTTGGTTTTCGAATACGACTTTACCTAGTTTTAGACTAAAGTGAAGAAAATCACACGTTATGCTTACAAGTACCGTACATTGTAAATAATTTTACTGTGAGTGGTGAAACAAAATAAACGCTATAAACATATCAAAATCATAGTATAACCCGATACATTTAATTTTTGCCTAGTAACGTATTTTTTATCATCTTTACGCGTATTCAGTTACATATTTTAACAGCATTTTTATTATGAATATGAAATTCTTTTCACATTTCCATCAGTATAGTCAATAGGGACACGTACAGAATATCAGTATCGAAAAATTGACAGCGAAACTTGATCCCGTTGATCTGTGAGACCGACATACATGTTCAAAAGTATTAGGTTCTAAACCATCATTAACTGGAGGAGCTTTGGCGGGAACAATACCGTATGAACTGATCGTGAAACTACAAACTTAAAATTCATAAAGAAATAAACCAAATCTCTTTAAGGCTGTCATCAACGAAGATATAATAATATTCAATGAATGGACATTTGAGTTTATGTGAAACGATAAATATGTAAATCAGTAACATCCAACGATGCTTCTGTAATTTATATAAGGGCTCGTAAAGTTTGTACATTTTCTTTTTCAATGGTTCCGTATATAAAATATTATTGTAATTATAGATGAAATTACAATTAAAGGACAAGTGCGTTTTCATGTCCGTAATTTGTGTGATATCGATCGCGTACTCGGTGGTGGAGGAAAATCGAAATGGATCGAGTAAAAATTTGTCACATATGTGTTTATTAACTGTGTGTCTTCAAAACATATAACAGCATAGTGAAATAAACTACAAAACTTTTCGTCGGAGAAGGGAAGGACTCAGAAGCTCTTTACTAGCGCGAAATTTATAAAACACAAACTCAAACAAACACAAACCCCGTTTTACCCCCTTAGCGGTGGAGTTTTATAAAGTCCGTTCTTAGCGGATATTTACACCCTATAAGGAACCTACTTGCTACAATCTTTTAGGTGTTATAATACATAGTTTCTGAGATTTCGTGATTAATCAGTGAGTGGTATTTCGGTTTTATATAAATAGATTAAAACTGCTTAATATATCGTTATTGGTATATATCAATATATTATCAGGGTTATCTAAATCACAAAACGGAGATTTCAACAGTATATATTATTTAACTCCATACTCTCGATAGGAAATAAAAGTGAACGAACATATGGGCCATGATGGTAAGTGGTCACCACCGCCCATATATAAAGGCGCTATAAGAAATATTAACCATACCTTACATCACCTATGCGCCACCAACCTTGGGAACTGAGAGCACTGTTATTTGGCGGTAGAATATCTGATGATTGGGTGGTACCTACTCAGACGGGCTTGCACAAAGCCCTACCATCAAGTAAAACAGTATGAGTGATATCTAAACTACTTAATATGATTACATAGCAATGCGATGTTCTACTAATTACGTGAAGGATTTATGTGAAACACATTAAAGATATATTTACAATAATATTGTTTTATGACTACGAATATATTACTACATAACATTACATTAACAGCCTGCAAATGTCCCACTGCTGGGCTAAGGCCTCTTCTCCAATTGAGGAGAAGGTTTGGAACATATTCACGCTGGCCCAATGAGGGTTGATGGATACACTTGTGATAGAATTTCGTGGAAATTAGACACATGCAGGTTTGCTCACGATGTTTTCAGTCACCGTCGAGCACGAGATGAATTATGAACACAAATTAAGCACATGAAAATGCAGTGGTTGCCTAGCCCGGTTGTGTGGCTTGCCTGGGTTTGAACCCGCAATGATCGGTTAAGATGCACGCGTTCTAACCACTGCGCCATTTCGGCTCGAATATATTATATAATTTTGTAAAAATATGGCGTCGATGTTGTTTACACTTGCAATGCATGATGCGTCAACCATCATGCATATTTTGCAGTAAAAATGTTTATATATAAGTGATACGTAAATTTTTAAGATTAGTTTATATAAAAAAACGAGAGGTATTATGGGGCAGTATTCATTCACAGCTATAATTAATAATTAATTAATAATAAATTATAATGTATCATAACAGTTACAATCAAATAAAAGATTTTTTAAATTAATAACCGGCTACAATCAAAATAATAACAAAAAAGTTTGGTGGTAGGGCTTTGTGCTAGCCCGTCTGGGTAGATACCACCCAGTTATCAGATATTCTACCGCTAAACAGCAGTATCTAGAATTGTTGTGTTCCTGTTTGAAGGGTGAGTGAGCCAGTGTAACTACAGGTACAAGGGACATAACATCTTAATTCCCAAGGTTGGTGGTGCATTGGCTGTATGAGGAATGGTAAATATTTCTTATAGCGCCATTGTCTATGGGCGGTGGTGACCACTTATTACCTGGTGGCATATTTGCTCGTCCGCCTACCTATATCATAAAAAAGAAACAGTAATGTATGTAATAGAAAGAGACAGACATATATAAAGAAGAGAGATAGAGAGGGTATAACGCTTATTCCGTCTGTGACGATTACTGCCAATTCACTGGAGGCCGCGTAAAAGAACTTCGTTACAAAAATTAAGTTTTGAAGACCGCTGTTAATTGAACCCTGACAATAAAATACTTTATCGCCTTCGGCTCTCTCCCTTAAATTTATTCCCAATTATTTCTATTAAATTTACTCCCAATCACTTATACTTCTTACAAAAGTTTTATTTAAGTTTCGTACAGATCCATAAAATAAAAGCAGGTACAGTCGCGTCGTTAAATGAACGGATAGCTTTAATAGATAAAGATTAACACATGGCATAACATTCGTTACGGGCTCAGGTTGTTGAATAATTAATTTGTATAAGGGATATCAGAGTTGCTTAAACGGATATAGGGTAATGGCTGGCTCGTTCGATACAAGGATTTAGTTTATGGAGTGTGTACACTTCATGCTGAAATCCGATTACGGAAATTAGCAATATAAATGTGTATCAATTTTAATACATTCGCGTTAATCCTTGATTATCGTTATCATTACATAGTATAAAATAAAGTAGCTTACCACTGTCTGTCCCTATGTATGCTTAGATCTTTAAAATTATACAAGGAATTTTGAAGCGGTTTTTAATAGATAGATTGATTCAAGAGAAAGGTTTATATGTATAATACATGCACAATATAGTAGATAAACACTGATTATTTTAGAGGTTTCTAAAGTAATGTAAATAAAAACATTATTGCGCTTACATTGCAAACGCTGGCTGAACTCTACGAGATAGATCAAAATAATGTAATAAAGTATTGTACAACTGCTAAAGGTCTTCAAAAAAGTCTATCTCGCAAGGATAACCCACAATAACCATTTTTTAACCTTTATTTTTTACGAGAAATTATGATTTATTTTCGAACTAATATTAAGCAATACAGCATTAATCCTTATCCATTTAAGTACCTTAAATACATTGTGTATTTATTATAGATCAATATGGCCCCATGCAGCAATAACATGTAATTTAAATGAATATTTTCGAAGATATTACATATATATTTAAAACGCATTTACGGGACATAGCGGTTTGTATTGTTTAATGTATGAAAAACTTTAAACATTGTAAGAGATTCTGCAGTATATTTAGTATCAGCATTGCAACCGTGCGAAGCCGGAGCGGGTCGCTAGTATTGTTATATAACTTTCGTAGCGCGAAAATTGATAATCTATCTGTTAAAGAGAAATGGATTGTCTCGCAAGTATACCATAAAACAAAAACTAATTGCTAAAGAAGTTTTATTATTTCCTCGTAGTAAATAACATCCTGTATATGACTCTTAGTAAATAACAATGATTCACAAATAAGACTTCTTTTCCTTAAAAAAATATTTCATGACACTGCTCCAGTACTCATTGGCACATGTGGCAGACTTTCATACGAAAAATGTAGGTTCGTTTACGATGTTTTTCTTCATTGCCGATGATGAGATAAATTAAAAGGTAACATTATTTTATTTATATTTATGATATAAAATATTATTTTGCTCATTGAGACGGACAAGAAAGTCAAATAACAGATTAAATTTTTGTATTTCAGTGTATAGGATACTTAAGGATACTTTGTTTACATGTTTCGTTAAAATGGCGTCATCCAAGGTTTTAAGGAGCTATTTATTTAAATAATGTTCTCCTTCAAAAATAATGTGTTAATATAATTCTGTCTTTATTTTACACTGACTCCTGTTATATAAAATATTTTTCAGATTCATAAGATCTTTTAGGACAAATTCAGGTGAGTTTTTCTGAACTTAACGGATTTTTAAATAAGTAAAATTTGATTCAACATATTGCGTTCAGACTTGTAAGTTTTAAATTTTATAAACATATTTGTTTAACTCTATAATAACTAACGATTATTGCTTGAAGTTAATATAAAATTATAATTGGTATTTCGTTTAGTTGGAGAAGTTCGGAATGTAACGCACGAAGAAGGCCATAAATGCCATTGTAATTACTGTTCCCCTTTTCTTCTCAGAACAATAGGATTCGATATTTCCAGCACAACTTATTGTACCCTCGGTGTGAATGATCTTTGTTCCGAGATCCTGTGTTCAAACCCAAGGTCAGACCGATAAAAAGTTTTTCTGTCAAATATTTCTCCGTAACAGTCCTGAGTCTTGAAGTTGGAAGTGTGCATACTCAGGAAGCACATAAAGCATTTGGTGTTGTGCCTGAACTATACTGATTACCTGGTGTGACCTGTGATTGCGCACACGCTTGTGCAAGTTGTTGGGGTAAAAGTTGGTCAGTAAGATATCATTAGTACTATTAAATTACAGGTTTTGAAGACTGAACACGATAACACACTAGTAAACTCGAAAATGTATTCTTAAGAAAACATTACCTAAGATATTTATAGAAAGCACTCATAATGTGGAGTAACTAGAGTAAAAAAAATAATTATTGGCATTACTTTTAATCAAGTAAATATGTTTACATATAATTACTATTCAAATCACAATATTATATATCACTGTAGAACAAAAATTGAGTAACGTGGTCAAGGAAGTGACGTCATCTTTCAGACATAGTAAATGAAAGGGGTATCCATCTTGGGTTGTCATGGTGGTAACAAGTTTGTTTGCTGTCAGTTGCATTCTTGATGAATTTCATAAGGTCCGTCGATATTTATTTTAAACGTTTTAGTGAATGGCCGGATATAATATAATACACAATCAGTTTTTATTCAAAACTTCGAGTAGTATACAAAATAATGTCATATTTCAAAACCACAAAGCGACTCCACGTATTGTAATGTCTGCCTTATTCAGTAATATGATTTACTCCTAGTAACACGCTGGAGCTTCCTTGCTAGTCAAATAATAAAGAGAAAATTGAAATACCTACTGCTGCTCCTTTCTTCCATATGATAAAACGTTATTCAATTTATTTTGTAAGCTTATAGATTTTATTCATATGAACAGATTCAAGTATGCTTCTCCTTCTCAGAATCATTGAGCATAGTTCAATAGCTAATACGTCTCCAACTTAATAGAATTCTAAAATGACTGACTGATCTACAAATCACAGCCAAAATCGGGAAATGGTCGCTTCAATTCTGCCTATTATGATACCCACTCTTAATACAAGCTTTAAAAAGACCCTGGGCCATCTTATTTCGCTTATATTGAGATCTGATAGTTGATATTTTATTCATCAGATTGTTAACATTAAAAATCAATATAACACGAATAATCTTTTAAAACCACATATGCATTTTTAAAGTTATACTTTTGTTGGCGTACTTTTGTGGTAGTCCAGTCATTATAGACAAAAAACAGGCCGAGAAAGGCAAATTAACCGAGAAGGCTGATTTTTGGATATGTTGGAGGAAAAGCTTTAAAAACTCAACTTGAAATTGTCAACCTCGATTTCCGTTGTGCGTTCGCCGTCATCTTGAAAAAAGGGTTGATTTTTTTTTTGCGATAACTCGCCTGTGCTTCGTGATACGAGAATTATGATAAGATACTTTTTTGTTGCTTCTTTTTCGTTATACAATTTAGGTTCTATACATTTTTAATCTACGGTTGATGGTTATTGAGGTATTTTGATGACTTATTATGATGTGCGCGCAGAGGTCAAAACTTCACGATGAAGTTGCACGCTAAGCCACTAATTACGTGACAAGTCGTGAATAGACAACTTCACACCTTATCTCATTTTATAATTTTTGTTTTTATAAGTTTTATAAGTTTTGTTTGTTTTGTAATCTGTAATTGATTATTATTGTGTATTAAGCAGTGGAGAAAATACATTTTTTTTTCTACTAAGTACTTTTATAGATATTTACCATAAAAATTCTAGGGCTTCTAATTTTCCTTTATCACAGCATAGAGCAATTCCATCATATAGGTCAAAGCCTAAGGAATTGCTGCGTTAAGGCGTTCAGGCAAAGTGCTTAAGTTTAATTAGCAATATATTAAACATCTATTAGTCACTTTGGGCTCATAACAGACTAATAATAATAGCACTTTTGAATCGTCATGGTACAGTGTTGAAATAAATTTAAAGCTACCACCGGTTCGTAAAGTGGATCCTACCGAGAAGAACCGGCAACCGGCATTTTTATCTTTAATATAATCTTGGTTTGAGTAATTTCATATGCCTTATTTATCAATGTCTTTTGATATGAGATTTATTAAGGTCATGTTAAAAATAGCTGTGGAATCTTATTATAGGAACGAATACCGTGTCCCAGGAAGGATTTGTTAACTTTGCCAAGTCGGATACAGTCGGTGTTATTAGTACCTGTCCTCCTAGTGTCTATACAATGATTATCACCGTTCCTTCGAAAATGTGTATATTATTGTGAATTTATTAACATATTATTTATTATAAGGTTGTATTGTTAGATTTACTCTGGACTTAATTCATCCAAAGCTATTTATTATTGTCGAAATATCATAACATTTTTTGAGGCTTCTTTTCCTATTCAGGTTTATTTAGTTATTTATTTATGTTAATTAAACGAAAACATAAAACCACCTTTGTTGCCTAACGATATTTTAATTGAAACGATGTTCTGCCAAAAATACTTTTTTGAATATAGGACTGATTTACCAAATGAAACGCGAGATATGAATTCCAACCTTGAAATATTTCTAGAGGTACGGGTGGGTAGTCAGACTCAGGATAACACGTCTAATGAATATTCCTTAAATGTGTGCAAAATACGTTATTTAAACCGCCAATTAGGCTGTAATATTGCTTTGTAAAGTAAAGTCAAAAATTTGTATAAATTTAAATAAACATGCATAAATTCAACATTGTTATCATTTTAATGATCATATTATCCTCATTATCATTTTAATAACATTTTAATCAATAGATATAAATAATAATTAAACATTTTAAAACTACAATACGTAGAATAAATAATGGCCTGAGGAAGATTTTATAGTTAGTTAGCCAGTTGGTATATGTTATTTTCACTAGGCGTCGCTCCGAACTCCTGGAAGGCTGCTTTAGTGTACCCGATCCCTAAAAAAGCAAACGGCTAAGACCCGGACTATAGCCATCTTCCACCTTCTTGTTCTGCAAGATAATGGATACATAAAATCTGATTAGCGTTTCCACTGGATTCGTTCAGCCGGTGATCTTCTAATTTACCTACTAGACACACAGATCGGTGGAAGCAATTGATACCAAGAGGGAGACACTAGCAACCAGTTTGGACATAGCGTATGGCACAAAGCGCTTCATTCGAAGCTTCCTTCCTATGGGCTTTCCGGGTAATTATATAACTGGGCTATGGCTCCTTTTGAGATAGTTTGGAGCTTATTCTACTATGCTGCTCCAATGTTGGCTGATGGATACAAATGTCGCAGGATATCATTTAAATTAGACACATGCAAACAGCCTCGTGATGTTTTCCTTCACTACCGAGTACGAGATGAATTAGAAACACAAATTAAGAACGCGTGCATCTTAACCGATGATTTCGGGTTCAAACTCAGGCAGGCACCACTGAATTTTCATGTGCTTAATAAGTATTTATAATTCATCTCGTGCTCAGTGGTGAAGGAAAACATCGTGAGGAAACTTGCATGTGCCTAATTTCAACGAAATTCTGCCACATGTGTATTCCACCAACCAGCATTGGAGCAGTGTGGTGGAATATGCTCCAAACCTTCTCCTCGAAGGGAGAAGAGGCCTTAGCCCAGCAGTGGGAAATTTACAGGCTGCTAATTTATGTATGTATCTATGTATAGTGTTACGAAAATCAATAATGCTCTATTGTCCTCAGATCTATTTGGCATGCAATTATTATAAATAATAATTACGTTTGACAAATTGAAATTACATAATGGAATAAACTGTACGTTAATATTTGGTTGGACATGTGCATTGAATTAATAATTTTACATTATTTTAATACGTGTCAAGTAGTAGTAATTATTTATTTATTATTCCTATGTGACTCTTACTATGATTATAGTATATACTCTCTCTGTGATTCATGCTAACGACATAAATTACCAATTATGACCAAAACCTCGTCAACTTATATTTACGTTTATCAAAGATAGTATCTTTATTTTGTACTCGTCGTATACGTTTCATAAGAAAACATAAATAAAATCACGTATTTTTAGTATCGTGAATGTCACATTTCCGTACCATGCAACCTGTGGGGGATTTTCGAGAAATCAATTATTAATAGATGTATAACCATTAGGTACATTTTTACTTCTAAACGAAAGCTCTGTTGCGGCGTATTGCAACCCCAACCCATGCTTATGAAGATCTCGTGATGTGTAAGTTAGTCTATTCTTTGTATTGAAAGAATTTGCTTAATTGCTATTCCACGAAACATACGCCAAGGGCACTGTACGTATTTTTACATTATATATAAATTTTTCATTACGGCAAACATGAGAGTTTGCTTTTAAAACACTAGAGGCACCTACGAGTATGCCACTTAACGAAAAATGCAAAAATTCACAGAAATATTTAGGTAACTTAAAATTTAATACTATTATTTAATTTAAAAACTTTTTATAAGATTAATCTTGAATATATTTCTTAAGAGAGGTTAATGTTCAGAAGCGTTTTAAGATAAATCCTTATTATAAGTTATTACTTTATATACAAAAGTTTGTATAACCAATTGTCACATAAATATAATCGTTGAGTCATACTATGTATATATATATGTTTGGTATTTCCAAGAGCTTCCATGGTTTAAAATGAAGTCTATGTATTAATATATTCATGGTAATGAACACTACTAAACTTACTTGGTTAGTAATACTGATTAGTACTAAAAGGATGGATATAGAGGTAGGGGACGACCAAAGAAACGATGGATGGATTGTGTGAAAGACGATATGGTTAGAAATAATTTTACTTGTGAGATGACGTCCGACAGAGAAGCATGGAAGAAGAAGACATGCTGCGTCGACCCCAAGTAAAATTGGAACAAAGGCAGGAGGATGGAAGGATGGGGTTAGTAATACTATCCTACATGTTAACTAACACAAGTTAGTTTCTATATATATGAAGTTATCAATACATTTTTAACGAAATATTACATACATGTTCATAAAAACGGTGATTGGTGTAGTAATCGTTACTATTTTTACACTATTTTTAAATGTTTGTGACTTGATACTTATCTAATATTACTATTCCTTTTACCTTACATACCCATGAAAGGATTTGGGAACACTTTTAATTGGTAATATTAAAAAACCTCATATTTTTATCGATATCTACATTAATATGGATTTATCTGATTATGATGAACTGACGGAGCTGTATGATGTATAAAGTGTTCTACAAATGTCAAAGTCAAGTAAATAAATATTATTCAACTATTATAAAATATGTCAATATTTGCTTAGCAATAGATATCAACTTTACAATGATTGTTTTATGATAAAGCTGAAATAATTACGCCCGTGTCGCACACACACACACACCATTAATAAACAAAATGTAATGTTACTTGGTGGTAGGGCTTTGTGCAAGCCCGTCTGGATAGGTACCACCCACTCATATATATTCTACCGCCAAACGGCAATACTCAGTATTGTGGTGTTCCGGTTTGAAGGGTCAGTGTGCCTGTGAGTGTAACTACAGGTACAAGGGGCATAACATCTTAGTTCCGAAGGTTGGTGGCGCATTGGTGATGTAAGGAATTGTTAATATTTCTTACAGCGCTATTGTCTATGGGGGTGGTGACCACTTACCATCAGATGGCCCATTTGCTCATCCGCCTAGCGACACCATAAAAAAGTGACCTACTCTCAGTATATAAGCTCGTAATGTATTATTTTATTTATTGCTACCGTTTATAATAATACGAAATGAAAAAGGAAGTACTTTTTATCAAAATTTATCAAAAATATGAAATACATGTCTTACCGAAACATTAAATGGGCGTGTGACTGAGCGACTACAAACATTGAATACGGCTGGAAAATTAGATTTGTGTTTTGTTATGATTGTGTATATTTGAGTAACAAATGATTTGCCCGAATAATATCCCGAGTTTAATTTATATATTTTTTTATGTTAAACCTAATCTAACGAATCCAATTAAAGTAATTGCTTGTTAAATTGGAGTGGTTTTTCGATGTTTTTGTTTACTGATGATTACATTTATCAAATCAGATTAAATAATTCCCACGAACTTCCTTTTTTAGTAAATGATCATCGTCACCGGTTGAATTAATTTTGCAAAAAAATTGAATGCTGCTTAGGTTTTAAATTACAGAATCTGTTCATCCGTCCTCAATTTATTTTTAATTTGCCCAATTAATAATATCGAAATTTAATTAAATATGCATTCAAAAATTTTATTTGAATTTCGTGATACGTTCTTTATTTAAATTAAAGCACTTAGCGAAAGGTGAAACATGGGACCTCATTACTAAAGTAGCGAATTATCCCTGCATTACGTAGGCAGAGGAATAAAAATCATTACATACCCTCAAAAGGCAACATTAACTTGAATGTAAGTCGTAACTATATAATAAAGTAAGTTTTTTTCCTGAATCCACATCTAACCTAGTAACCCAATTAATATAAAAGTTTTTTTTTTAATTAATATATAAAAGTATTCAGTTTCGTTTGAATTTCAGGGATTGGTCGTAAAGTATAAAAAAAGTTTAGAGTACTTACACTACTTTACGTATTTTAAAGCTATTGGTAGCCTTAACACTTTCTGCTTGTGACGGATTTTCCGTCCCATTGTTATAGGAGAGAAGATATGGGGAGCACAGTTATGTATGCGCACATACTTGTGCGCTGGACTTGTCAACTCTCTCTTGGGAATGGCCTTCATTGTTAATAGGTCAAGAGGACATCATCATTGGTTTAGGAATAATACATGCGAATGAATCGCTTGCCTACCGTATTTACTTAAATTAGATTTTTAAATTTACTTATTTAAAGGAATATCGTGGCAATGAGACCTTCAATAGTTATAGATATATAAAAAAGGGCGGATACTAAATAAAATTAAGATTTTGTCTCGAAATGTTTTTATAATTTACAAATAACGTCGAAAATTATACACAAAATAGAAACCCTTTGTGTCACATTATTTTTTATCAACGGAATTGAAACAATTATAAATTTTAAAAGTCACAAAATAATATGAAACAATGAATTATTACCGTTTGCCCCAACGTTGTCGAAATTTTATGAGTACTGGCAAGGGTTGAGCCTTATGACGGAGTAACGGTGGTACATAAAGCAAAGGCCGTTTTTCCCTCTGGTGCCATCTGTCCGGGTTGTAATGAATTAACTTTGAGCAACTGTGGCGCGTGATAAAAACTTCAGGTTATAAAATGAGGTGTAAAAATTTCAACGTGACCGATAAACTCTGGTATAACCTGATATTATTAGGTATTCAAACAAAATTATTTATAAAAGTTACAGTGTTTTTTAATTTGAAATATTAAAACAAAATTATAAAGTTAATTTCTCCATAAATTCATACTTTGAAGTTTGCCTAAAACACTATATTGCTGCTTTAAAAAATTCTAATAGAGTAATTATGAAAATTACAAACAGACAACATTCTAAAAGAACACAAAATACCGTCTGAATCTTAAATTTTATATAGGTATCATTATTAATGTATATATATATCCCATCAAAAACATAAATGTAAAAATGAGAGCCAAGTTAAATATTATGATATATACCTTGGTTGTTGACTTCAACGACAAAAGAAGTGAGATCTAAATTTGTGCCAAGTTAAATAGCCCTTCTGAAATTTCTTTATAACTACATAAAATAGCATTTCTTCTTATAACTTGGGACAATATATTGTTACCTAAGGTGTGACTTGGCTAGTTCTTATATACGAATTATATTATAGCCTTCGTAAGTTCTAAGCCTTTACAAATGAATTATAAACACAAATTAAGCACGCAAATATTCAATGGTACTTGTCTAGATATGAACTCGCAATATCTGGTTAAGATTCATGTTTTCTAGTGACTGGACCATCGCAGCTCTTAATGTACGTATATACTAACTAAGCAATACTGAGCTGTCCTCCCTTCTTCTTAGATGTTCTGAGTTATCATTTGTTATTCTAAACACAAACTACAAGTTGTGTTTATAAACATATAAGAACTAGCCAAGTCAGACCTTATATATATATATATATATATATATATAAGTATATAACAGTATATAACAACAAGAATATATATATATATATATATATATATATATTCTTGTTGTTATATACTGTCCCTTGTGCCTGTAGTTACATTGGCTCACTCACACCACAAACTGGAACATAAAAATACAAAGTATTATTGTTTGGTGGTGGACTATAATTGAAATTGTCTTTAAAGGAAAATATTATAAGCTAATAATAACACAATATATGTGTATTAATATGGAATCGTTAGATTTGACTGAAATTTGGAATCTTATTTTCAAATCCTGCAATCAGATTTAATTTTATGAGGTAAACTCTTTTATCACTTAAGATAGGATTTTTGGAAGTTTCGACTTTTATGACAGGAAAATGGAGGTAACTTTATTTAAACTTTACCCAATCTGGACGAGCTGTTAGTCACGTTTACAATAGTTTTAGAAGAAGATGAATATAATAGATCTGTTGTTTAATAAAGATATAAAATTCAAACAATAACACCCATTGTTCTTATACGTATTTAAGATAACAGTATTTATATATATTATCTATTACGTTTTATTTTTTCTGTCTCGTTGGTCTAGTAGCTATTTTAAAAGATCTTATTCCTAGGATCAATGCCCTGGTTTGGCCAGTAAAATGATATACGGTTTGTTCGAGAAAATTAAATGACAACATGACAAGATACTTTTTGTAGAACAAATAGGAAACATTAATTTACTTAAGAATTAAATGATTATAATATAATATTTGTCTTCCAACCTTATTTAGTAAGTAAATGTAATTATATCATTACGATAAAACATTGTCTCGAGACTAGATCAGGAATTTCTCGAATGAACACATTAGTGTGAGATATAAATTGCTGTCGTTAACAATACAATAACTAATTAATTTAAATAATTAAAATGTTAAAACTTTTGTGGTTCGTGGTGACTTTAAGTACACTTGACTTATGTAAATCTGCAAGTATTTTAGGGGTATTCCCCGCACCTATTCTGAGCCATCAGCTGGTATTTAAGTCATTGACACAGGAACTGGCAAAGAGGGGCCATAACGTTACAGTAGTTACAGCTTTATCCGTTGCAAAATATGAAGAAATAGATAATTATACTGAAATTGATTTATCTCACATCGGAATGGAAGTCCGATCTAAGTTGTTAGTTGATGAACTAAATCAAGTCCATGATATGTTCCATCAGTTCAAGACTACTTTGAAATTAGTTTTTAAATATATAAATACAATTATACAAAGCCATGAAGTGCAAAATTTAATTAAATACCAATCATTTGACCTGATTTTGATTGAAGACTGTTCCAAATCAGCATTAATTTTATCACATTTAATTAAGGCACCAGTTATATACATAAGTTCTTTTGGAGGTAGCTTCGATACATTCGAAACTGTTGGTGGCGTTGTTCATCCAATATTATATCCCCTAGCGACGAGAAAACGTTTTCATTATTTATCGACGTGGGATAAAATTTCGGAATTATCTATTGAATATAAATTACAGAATTTTTATAATGAATTAGAAACATCACAGGATGAGATTAATAAAAAAATATACGGTGAAGATACTCCGACACTAAATGAGTTGAAGACAAATGTTCAGATGATATTTTTAAACATACATTCGATATGGGATTCAAATCGTCCAGTCCCTCCAAATGTTATATATCTAGGAGGTTTGCATCGTAAACCGCAAAAAGCACTGCCAAAGGTAACCACAATAACAAACATATATTAAGCTATTGGACCGCATTTTTTTAATTACCATTAAGAGTAAGAGTAAATATTAGTTAACAAGACTATTAACTAATATTTTCGTTCTTTTCAGGCCTATTTTTAATTTTTATTTATATGAACATAAATCTTATGTAAATTATTAATGTACACTTTTGTTATATTGAAGTGATAACTTCTTATGGGAGGGTAAACCGCTTCGTTACGTAACGAGTCACGGTGTTAGTATATGTGGCTTTAAATTTCAATATTAAATAGTTATTTACTAAAACTATTAGTGTCCCAAAATGCTCACGTTTTTATTTATATAAACGAATTAATCTTGCTCTCCTAATTGCCGCATACCGAATACTAAGGTGTTAATAAAGAAAATTGAAATAAATTGGCTCAAAACAAAAATCAACAGTGGTTTGGAATTGTATAATCTAAACATATTTTAAAGATTGAAAACTAAAATAAATAAATTAAAAATAATAATGAAATAATTCACAGGACTTGAAATCATCTTTAGACTCATCTGTTAGAGGAGCTATATACGTCAGTTTTGGAACGTCGGTCGACTGCTCAATATTCACAGAAAAAATGCTACAAATACTAATCAATGTTTTTTCGAAATTGCCTTACGATGTTTATTGGAAATGGAACAATGAATTACCAAGATTACCTCAAAATGTTAAGATATCAAAGTGGTTTCCACAATCAGATCTTCTTCGTAAGTAAATAATTTTTTTTATCATATAAAATGGGTAAAAAAACTGGCAAATTACCTAACAGTGAGGGGTCGCCATAGATCATAGATAGACCCTATCTATTGATAACGGCTTACTCCCTCTTTCCGAAATGTGTCCATACCTGTAACTGACCCACCTTGACTTACTTGGCGTTACTCTCACGTCGACTTTAAATTTCAGCTCCCTAATTAAAGCCAAAGCCCAAATAGCCGCTCGTAGGCTTAGTATTATCTCCAAGGCTCACCTTAGGCTCCAAGTTACTTTACTCCAGAACAACTTCTCAGCTTATACAAAGCATAAGTGAGGTCAAGTTTGGTGTACTGTCCGCACCTATGCTACTACTCTGCTAAATACCACCTTCAGCCTTTAGAGTTGATTGAGAGGCGTGACAGGAGGCTCATAGGAGACAACAATCTGGTCGAGTCTAGGCTCCAAACTCTGGAACATCGACGTGTAGTTGGGTCGCTTTCAGTTTTCTATCGGATAACAAATTTCGGAAAACGTGCTCAGGAGCTACATTAATTAATTCTGCCCACCCCTTTTACTATCGAACAACCAGGTAAGCGCGACCAAAGCGCCATAGGTACACAGTGGAAATTCCTCGCTTACGAACGAAGCGCTTCGAATCGGTGGATTCGCACCGTCAAACTGTGGAATACTTTGCCTGAGTCGATATTTCCCGTTAGGTACAAACTTGGTGATAATACCAAGTAGGTATTGCTGTTAAGTGATAGAATATGACGTAGGTATTGCCGTTAAATGATAGAATATGATAGAATATGATGTATGATGAATCATGACGTATGATGACTGGGTGGTAACTACCTAGGCTGATTTAAAATATTGTATTACAGAACATCCGAATATCAAATTATTTATAACACAAGGAGGCCTGCAGTCTACTGATGAAGCTATAGCTGCTGGAGTACCTCTCATAGGTCTACCGATACTTTGGGACCAATGGTTCAATGTAGATAAATATGTTCAACTGAAAATTGGCTTACAAATAGATATAGAAAAAATTACGGAAGATGAATTGGAAAGTGCAATTAAAACTGTAATAGGCGATAAAGAGTAAGTAGACTTTATATATTTTAGTCAAAATAAATGATTATTCAAAAAAGGTTCTTAAAAACAAGCCTTTGTGTACAAAATTCCATGTCTTTGTAGTCAGTGTCAGTGTACGGCTAAGTTCCTTTATATGGAGCCAATCCTGTTGATAAATCGTTTTATTGATCAGGATTTATAACTGAATTTAGAAGTATTGTCCATATTATATTTAATAGTTCAGTCATTTCTCCACAAGCCAAATTAAATAAACCATTCACATTTTCGCTTATCAATACCAATATAATTTTAAACACCTTAAGCGAAATACTTTTATTGATATTATATTCAAAGTCAACTTCACAAATCCAAAGATTTGACTTGCCCAACAAATGTCACGTATTAACCCATGGGAGTTAGTTTCGTGGAATCTTTTTTAAAAAATATTTATTGTATTTATTAATATTTCAGATATACCCACAATATATTGAAATTGCGGTCTATTATGTTCGATACTCCTCAATCGTCTCTTGACCGGGCTGTTTGGTGGACAGAATATGTTCTACGTCATGGAGGTGAACATCTCCGAGCTCCTTCAGCGAATGTGTCTTGGGTTGATTATTATGAAATTGAAATAGTATTATATTTGGTGGCTATCGTTACTATTGCCATGACATTAGTGATTATTGTGTTAAGGTGCACGTTGAAAAGTATTATTAAGAAATCTAAATTAAACAAAACTAAAATTCATTAACTAGGTTAAAATAAACAAATCATTAGAACATGATCTTTATTTATAATTAAATATACGGGTTTAAGTTTAAATTTATTTTAGCAACGCAGAAGAAAAGTAGCAACATGTCACTGGGATTAGAACTATCGATTGACTATATCACACGCTACAAGTTATAAAAATGTATTTTTTTTTGTGTAAACGTACTGAAGATAACGGTATTTCACGACAATTATGAAAGCAATTTCCCCGCAAATTTTCCCCAGTTCTGTCTGATTAATGGAAGGAAAAGTTTACGAAGAAATTAGGGGTAATTGAAAAATATTGCCTTCAACATCTAAGAATTTTACTAAATTGATAACGGGTCTCCTAAGTATGTATTTTATATAATATACAGTAAATGATATGCGGACTGGACTATATGACGTAGAATAAAATTGAAAATATTTATTATGTCAACTTACAATAAATATTACTAGCTGTTGTCCGCGGCTTTGCTCGCATTTAAATTGATCATATTACAGAATAATTTAGAATGTTACATTAATTTAAGACCTCATTTGTGATTTAACTTTCGTGGGCGAGATACACCAGACTGCTTAAAGAGCTCACTCTCGAACAGGTTATATAGAGCTGTCCATGCGAAAAATAGTTTTCTCTTATCTACTCTGGCCAATTTAGAAATTTGACCTTGCGCTTTATTAATTGTCATGGTGAAGCATACTTTAAGCGCGAACTGTACTCTTATGGTATCAAAGATATTCGTGGAATATACTCTACTTCTCCTTTAGTACAGTGGTAACTGTTACATAAAATAGCAAATAAGCTCTTGCGTTTTTGAATAGAAGTGGAACAATTAATTATCAGGATTGCTGCAAAATGTTAAGATATCAAATTGGTTTCTACAATGAGAAATTCTTAGTAAGCAAATATATATTTTTTAATAAATATATCTCTATATATAAAAAGCGAAATATCAATTACTGCTTAATCACGTAATCTCAGAAACCATAACACCTACAAACTTGAGATTTGGCAGTTTCTTTATAAAGTGTAGACTTCCGCTAAGAACGGATTTTACGGAACTCCCACTCCTAAGGGATTAAAACGGGAGTTTGAAGTATGTATTTTATAATTTTCGAAGGTTCAGCTAATATTATATAAAAAAGGTAAGAAGGTAAAATATACTGTTTACTCAAGTAGGCTCGAACACATTTGAACCATGGTTTTTCAAGATTCAATTACATTTGAAGTAGCGAGACTAGCAAGAAGAATCGTTAAAAAAAAATATGTAAATCAATAGTAACATGTGTTTGAATTATTAGTGACTCTGCATTGAAGTCAACGAATGCTCCATAGTTTTTATCGGCTATATAAACTTGTATCGAGTATTACGCTGCATTAATCAAAGATTTTTTAACATTAAAGTTTCGATTTATGAATTGGCAAAGCTATAACAGACAGATGACAGGAATGTCTTCTCTCAGCAGCCAGACTTCAAGTCCAGTATGACTTAACTAACTCCTGATATAAATGCCATAGCAAATGCTACAATGTTTCATTAATATTAAAACAATCGTCAACACAGCCATTTACTTAAAAAGATTTTCAACTTTTCAAAAACGTATTTAATTATTCCTTATTGATTAAGATTCATTTTTATTTTTGCAAATTATCTAGTTGCAGAATGATAATAATTAATTACTTTATGACCCACGTCGTAATCATCCAAAAAAAATGTCACGTAAGCCTACACTGTGCCCAAAAACATTTTTATTTTATTAAATGGGAATACTATATACATTAAAAAAGTAACACACACAGACACTCGGTCGAATTGAATTTTCTTTTGTTTTCAGACACAATGAAATAAAGTTTTAACGTTTGAGAATAATTAAATGTTACGAAATAAAATTGTCATTGAAAATCCTGTGCGAATAATAAAAACAGACAAAGATTATGTGAAAGAGAGTGAAAGATTATCTAGATGAGACAGAACGCTTTTTCCATGGACAACGATTTCTTTTTCAATTTACTATAAGCGGCAATTTTTTTTAATTATATTAATGGCGTCATCAAATCAGCATAAGAGTCACCTGATGGTAAGTGGTTGGCATCGCCCATAGACAATGTCGCTGTAAGAAATATCAACCATTCCAATGCGCCACCAACCTTGGGTTCCTTGTGCCTGAAGTTCACTGGCTCCCTCACCCTTCAAACCGGAACACAACAATAATGAGTACTGCTGCTAGGCGGTCAATTAGCTAATGAGTAGGACCACTTACTCATTAGATAATTGACCGCCTTACCTGGGTACCTTGGGCTAGGTATCCTTATCTGGGTAGGTTGGCTACCCAGATGAGCTTGCACGAAGCCCTACTACTTCGTTACAAAATCAAACAAATCTGCTTAATATGGAATAAAGCTAGAAATATGAAACTATTATTCAGTAAAACATAAAAGACGTTAGTATAAGTCAAGGAAGAAACCAAAAATCTTATTACGGAAGATAAAAGCCTCTACTACAACTACGTCCTAATGCCTTACTATATCTCGTCTTGTACTTGTAGCTTATATGAAACATTTTGTAAGATAGACACGCTAATATCCTTTATATTACATCACATATTTTGTATTACATAACAACATTACGATCACGAATATATATGTCTTGTTTCGTTATCATAAAATATACTTAAATAACAGTCGCTAACATTGTAACAATATATTTTCTTAGGACTGACAGTTTTCTTAATGGAATTTATAAAAGTATGTGTTAGAAGTTAATTTACTGCTTAAAAAATAAATCATATTATAATAATATTATATAATTTATTAATTTGTACATTTTTTACTATTTACTTTATATTGTTCAGTGTGAAATTGAAACGTAACTTATTACGTAACGTAACGTAACGTAATAAGTTTTATTATTTTATTTAACACGTTCAAAGATGTGACCGTAAAAATAAACATTAATGCATGTTTGCGGACAACTGGTATTATATTATACAACAAACAAAGCGTGTTCGACAAACTATTCATTAGCACGATCAGAAATTCTAATTAACATTCTACATTTATGACGGTTATCGTGATCAGACCAAAAACCACGCAATTACATATAATGTTTCAAATGCAATAAAATAAATAGTTATTTTGCTGAAACTTATAACTGAACATTAAATGTCAGATTAAAATTACTTTAATTAGTCGGGGTAATTTAAATAGACAGTATAAAGTAGAATTAAAGTAAAATTTCTTTCCTCATGGAAATATTACTAAAAAAAGAAAGTGTATAACTACATTGTTTAGACGAGAGACGAGTTTACTATATACATATTTATATAGGTTACTGTAAAAGCTCGAACTACTGTGATGATGATCCTAAGATTTTCCAGTAAAACCGAAGATTTACAAATTCTTAATGGTAAAAGCCCAAAACGGTTTGCGATTCGAACTTTTGCCACCATTCACTAAGTAAATCTTAGGATTTATATTTAAGGCACGGTAAACGTTGAAAAAAATCATGTCATGACGTGTTATAAAATAATATCCGAAATGAAAATAATTTAAAGGTTAAGTTAGGTTAGTTATATAATTGGGGTACATGGCAGTCACCTCCTCGTGGCGTACCCTGGGCAACGGGGCCGGCTTGAGCTTGCTCGTCGGCCACGGCTAAGACTGGCGGGAGGGATGCCGCGGGGCTGCTCCTGGTACGTCCCTGATCGGCGTCATGGTGGACCACATGAGTGGCCTCGTTGGCTAGGAGGGAGTGGGAGGGCTCGCTACTCGAGCCTCCCAGGTGTTTTACACCGGCGGTCAGCGGCGGAGTCTACCATCTTATCCGCCGCAGGGAGTCAGCTTCGTTGACGCCCAGCCTCCAGTGGCGGACTCGGGAGAGTTCGCCACATTCCCGCGTGGAGGATGAGGGGGAAGTACGCGTACTAGGCGCGCTTTTCATGAATATTCAGCCGCCTTATGGCGGCTGCCGCTGGTGGGGTCGCGGTTGCATGCCCTTGGCGATCCCGTGGCCTCACCACTCGGCGGCATGGTGGAAACCCGAGGATGGTTTTAGTGGGTAGGACAGGGCATTAGCACTAGCGTGCCCTGGCACGGGGCATTAGTTCCCGGTTGAGTCCCACATACCCGTCCCGGTCCCCCGACCGGGCGGCATGCGTAAATGCATTTCCTCCTCGTTAACAAAAAAAAAAAGGTTAGTTATATATTACTATCATTTGATTAATAGTTCATTGAAATAAGTGATTAAGAATTACTCATTGTTTTATTCCTAAAACCAACATCTACCTGCTGAAAGCGGTAAAACCTAGCATATATTGAATTCGAATGGTAAAAGCCCGACAAAATCGTCCCATTTTCAGAAATACTTACATTTACCAACTCATATTGGTAAGCCCTAACTTACTCTTAAATCTTAGGATGTACCGTAGTTCGAGCTTTTACAGTGACATATATATAATATATATATATATATATATATATATATATATATATATATATATATATATATATGACGGCGGAGGGCCATCACCACAGTTATAGTTCATGGTTTTCTTACGTCTATCGGTGGGTGACGTAGGATCAAGAAAACACACTTGTACAATCAACCACAGTATAATGACTCAGTAACACAGTTTAAGTAGGTGACCGGAATGCGCGATGGTTCTGTGACTGCACGCGTCGAACGCTCGGAGTGTAGTGATGTCCGACGTTCCCCTCTGGCGCATGCTTACACAAACTCCATCGAGTGCCGCTACGTGGCGCTGGCGTTCCGGAAACGATTCCAAAACGTAGTCTCGAACGTATACCACTAGATGGCGTTGTCAGAAATAATTCACCCGGTTGCGACATATATATATAGAGAGATGTACATGTGTAATGCAATTGAACTACTATGTCGAATTCGATCAATATTTATCTTTGTATTTGATTGCGACCCTGAATTGTTATTAAAATACATACTGATTTTATTTAATTATAAATTCTTACAGATATTGAAACTGTTTTCATCAAAGTCAAAGTCAAAGTCGAAAATCTTTATTCAATATAGAAGTGTTTGCACTTGCTTATTGATTGTCAAAAATCTACCACCGGTTCGGAATTTAGCACCTCGGACCTGAGAAGAACCGGCGAAAGAAACTCAGCGGGATATATTTTTTTTCATTTTTTTTAACCATTTTCCATGTAGGTACAATGATAAGTATATATTAGTTGTTTGAAACAGCCTGGAGGCGATCATTTCATTCCCAAGGTGTGCAGTCAACTAAAAAGTCATTAGTGTTGTAATATCCTTTAGCACACAAACGCTCTTTAACGACTCTTTTGAATTTTATAATTGAATAATTTTGAACGTTTTCTGGGATCCTGTTGTAAAAACGTATACATTGCCCCAAAAAAGAGTTACTAACCCTGTGTAATCGGGTACTTGGAGTAACAAGTTTATTCTTGTTCCTAGTGTTAATAGAATGTACGTCACAATTTCTGGGAAAATCATTTATGTTTTTGCGTACATACATAACATTATCAAAAACAAATTGAGAAGCGACAGTCATTATTTTAATTTCTTTAAATTTACCTCTTAACGAATCTTTTGGGACCAGGTTATAAATTGCACGAATAGCCCTCTTCTGCAGTACAAAAATAGTATTAATGTCAGCTGCATTACCCCAGAGTAGGATGCCATACGACATTATACTATGGAAATAACTGAAGTACACAAGGCGTGCCGTATCCACATCAGTCAAAAGTCTAATTTTTTTTACCGCATAGGCTGCAGAGCTAAGTCTATTCGCCAATTTATTTATATCCAACACATCCTACAACAAAAGAGCTGTCCATTCTATTTATAGTCTTGGAGCGCGATACTCTCTTTGGGATGTTCGTGTATTACTATCGGGCGTCCCGTGACGGCTATATTTTTATCAACAATATACATTTATCGTAGAGTAATGAAAAAAATGGCAGAATCTTGTATTTTCATTTACAATATAACAATGTGAGTTATACTTCACACGATGCCAATGATAAAAAGGCACCAGGTGATTAACCTTTCCGCGGCATATAATACAAAATAATTGTTTCGCGATTGAAGCTCGTAATTTCTCTCTCAATTAACGTATTTACAATAAGCAATGATTGCTCATTGAATAACATAATTATTGCTTTTAGCTTAGGAATATTAAATTCTTATGTCAGAATATTAAAGTTTGTTTATACTTACTTAATATAATTAATAAATAAGTTTGGGTAAATTATGGAGACTAAATATTATTTGTTTATAAATTATATAGGCATAAGGGCACAAGGGCAATTCGATGGTAAGTGGCCACCACCGCAAATAAACATTGGCGCTGTAATAAATATAAATCATTTCTTACAACGCCAATGCACCGCCAATTTTAAAAACTAAGATGTCCCCGGTGCCTTCAATTACGCTGGTTGGTAAGAATCACTCTTTGGCGGTAGAACATATAATGAATGGTTGGTAGCAATCCAGACGCGCTTGCACAAAACCCCACCAAGGGAAGGTATTCGTAAATTGTTATTATAGATTTCGCAGATATTTTTAACTTGGCCTATTCATAAATTTAAATCTAACGATAAAATATACAATCTATTACCACACTTAAAGTAAAATTGTAAAGTTAGTATTCGGTGAATTTCACCCATATATATACATATAAATATATTTTGTATAATTTTGCTGTTACTATAAATAGTCGCTTGTTTTAGTTTTAATCTTGATCTGATCGAAAAAATATACAAGTTGCCTGCAAAAAGTTACTGACTGGATGAATTAACTTAATATATGAGAATCTTTGCGATAAAATATTTTAGCAAATCTTGCAAATCAGAAAATAAGATCTTTAGATTTTTAGGAAAATATCGAGAAAAAATTATTTGCTCAAGGCTGCGAAGTAAGCGATTATCACGATTACTTTGTTGATACGAGTAGAGTCTTCGATATCTAAATTACTCAAATATTTTTTATTTGCAGTGATTGAAATGATTAAATTAAAAGATAAGCCAGCAACTTCAAAGGCAGCCATTTCGTTCGTTTCGTGTTCATAATCAAATTCAAGGTCATTTCTATATTCAAGATCATTTTTCACATTGATATGATAGGAACTGTAAATACAGTTTTTATTTTGAAAAGTTATTTAAAGTAAATGCACTATTTTAAGTATGTTAGTTCGATCATTACTTCTCGACAAAATGTTAGATGATGCTGTTGTTACCGGCCGGAAAGGATAGGTGGTTTATTGTCACAAAAAAACACAATCGAGTCTTTATTCAACAGAATTTATTCGTAAATATAATTTAATATCTATCTATAGATCTTCTTTAGCTCTTTAAATCAACAGAAAATTATTATTTCTACTAATTGTTATATAAGACTCCATATTCATAAAATATTTTTATAAGCCGAAATAATCGAAGAATATTGCGAGGGATTCTTGGTCAAAGTTGTAAACTTTAACGTCTCTATTGAGTTCATTGATCGACGAAATCTCTTCTTGAGTGAGACGGAAATCGAATAAATCAATATTTGACTGAATTCGTTGAGTGTTTATTGATCTTGGAATTGGTATTGTGTTAAGATCAATCTGAAAACGTAATTAATTTTTAATAATAAGAGAAATGAAGCGTTGTTATAAACAATAAAAACATAAATTATTTCTTAAGTGTTAATGTGTAACATTGTTACTTTTACATAAGCAGCCCGTAAATGTCCCACTGCTGGGATAAAGGCCTCCTCTCCCTTTGAGGAGAAGGTTTGGAGCATATTCCACCACGCTGCTCCAATGCGGGTTGGCGGAATACACATGTGGCTGAATTTCGTTGAAATTAGACACATGCAGGTTTCCTCACGATGTTTTCCTTCACCGCCGAGCACGAGATGAATTATAAACACAAATTAAGCACATGAAATTTCAGTGGTGCCTGCCTGGGTTTGAACCCGAAATCATCGGTTAAGATGCACGCGTTCTAACCACTGGGCCATCTCGGCTCTCATCTTGTTACTTTTAACTTCACTTAATATACATAGTTTGTGAAATGAAGATTCAAAAGTGCTTGTAAAAGTGTACTTGAATAAAGTATATTTTGGTTTAAAGTTAAAAATTAAAGCGTTAATTGAAAATAATTACAGATACACAAATCAAATATAAATACATACCAAATATCGCAGAACAACTTGGCTGCTAGTTTTTCCGTATTTTTGAGCTATTCTCACTAATACCGGATCTTCGAAGGTAGATGTTATGTTAGATTCGATTGGTCTGGGTACCATGAAACCAAATGGCGCATACGACAATACGGTTATATTAAGACTTTGACAGTAAGCTATAATTTCTGAATTTGTGTAAGTAGGATTTACCTGAAAATGAAAATATAACTCTTAAATTAATTTTAAATCTATTATAGATGAGTATGAGTAAGAGGATATTAAAGTTTTTTTTTTTTGTCCGAAAAGATAAAAATTGTGAACTTTCCTGTTTACATTACATACATTAGAGAAGGTATGGAGCATATTCCACCACCCTGCTCCAATTCGGGTGGGTAGATACACTGTGACTGAATTTCGTTGAAATTAGACACATGCAAATTTCCTCACGATGTTTTCCTTCACCGCCAAGCACGAGATGAATTATAAACACAAATTAAGCACATGAAAATTGGGTGTTGCTTGCCTGGGTTTGAACCCGCAATTATCGGTTAAGATTCACGCGTTCTAACCACTGGGCCATCTAGGCACATAGTGACATGTCTTGCTAAAATGAGGAGGTTCTCAAATCATTTCTCTTTGGTTGTCTGGTTCTCATATCATTTTTGTTTATGAAGCCAAATTGATGTTCCTTAACACAAAAGTGTTCGGTCCAATGTGGTCCTATCCCGATTTCTATAGCATTGACATAAAGTTTTTATTTAAAAAGAAGATAAATTATATAATTCATACTAATTCTGAATGAAATGTAGTTTAACTTTAAATGAAAAGTTTTACCTCAATTTCGTTAACAGATGGCACTATTTCGGAGTTTGCCAGAATTCTGTTTATGTCGGTACTGTTGAAATTAGAAACGCCGATGGATCTTGTTAAATTCAATTTCTTAACATCCTCCATTCCTTTCCACACACTTAAATAATCATATTCTGGGATTAACGCCTGTTTAAAAGATAACATATTATCTATTGGATCTCTGTTATTAAATGTTTGTGGGTTTACAAATTAACTTTGTTGAGTGGGTGTTATTTAAGTAATTTTCTAATTCTCTTATATAATTAATTTGTCATTTATAAGAAATAAGACACAGAATTGCTTAACTAATCACCTTCCTAAGATAATATCGTTTGAATGTTTGTTATTCTATAACGATTACATGAACTTACCAGGTTTTCAGGCGAATGTACCAAGTACAAGTCTACATAATCTAATTTCAATTTTTTCAAAGACTCCTGAAGGGCTGGAAGTACTCCTTCTCTGTTTCCGACGTCTAAGTTCAACTATAAAATAAAAAATAATTATATCAAAGAACAAGTTCACAGGATATATTATGTGATAGATCTTTTGTTTTGTATTGAACTTTTCAGCATTTATGGTTTTATTTACAGACGTTTCCAGCCTAATCCTACATTTAAAAAAAAGTAAAAATATTATAAATCAACGGATTTTAAGTAACAACGAAACATAACTAAATCATTTTCACTCCTCGATTTGTTTAATCTACAATTTCTTTAATGATTTTCTCATCGAGTTCTTGATTTTTCTTCCATAGTAGAAACATTTTGACAGAATCTATTTGAATACTTTAACTTAAAACTTAATTAATACATTTGCATATAAACATGGATTGTGTGATTATTTTTAAATTGAAGTAAAAGATGAAAATATAACTGATTGAAATTACTTAATATCTAAAGTTATATAAGTATAATCATACTTTCGAAAAGCCAAATATATAAAATAGATTAGTTACTTTTAGTTCTACTGGTTATTCTGACCAAAACTAAGTAATCGTAGACATAATAATATTATTAAAAAATACGGCATATACTCAAATTTCAAAGATTACAACTGTCTTCTACACAGATATTGTGATATTATTTCTTAAAAGAATAATATTCGAAGATTTCACAACAAATTAGATCGACAAACTAGTTTTAGTTAAAACAATACAGCTTTTGTTTTTGTAACGTTGACAAAAATAAAAAAATACCAATAAGTAGTTGCCTAAGTAAGCCAATATCTCTTGCTTTTTTAATGTCAATAGTCAATCGCCAATTTGGAAAGATATATTACAGATATAAGAACCAGTTACGAGACTATTTTTCGCTAAAGGTCTGATAATAATTAAATTTTTACATAAATGTAAATTACACTTGATAACCTTTTGTGTCCCAAAATCATTTAAGGAAAAGACTAGTAACATTTTGGCAACAGCTAATATTATGATATTCCGATTCCGGGGTTCGGAGGAGTGGATAATTGTTTATGTTCAAAATAGGCAAACAATTTCTTTATACCAGTTGTGTAATGAATTTTTCAATTAAAGCGATAAAGTGGTTGTTTTTATTTGTTATTTACAAAAATAATTTGCTTTGGTGGTACAAAAATAAAAGCGTACTCTGTGTATCAAGAAGGGAACTCAATTCACATTCCTAGAAATATGTCATCGAATCAGGCCGTGCGCTTGGGTATTGCCCTAATTTTATGAGCATTTGAGAATTATACCTAATAAAAAAAAAGTCACAGGAATTGAAGATGATATTAAGAATATCACGTTTTTGAGTTTCAAGTTTCAGGTGTATGCTCGCTCTTTTTTACATTCAATTTTTACTTATGAAAAATTCTGACACGATTTTTGACGAATGCATCATTCAATAATTTTATTTTATTAACTGCGTTGAATAGTTACCATCGAAAGTGAGAATATTCAAGTTGAACAATCCTTTTAACGCGAATGAATAAAGTGAAATTCTGAGAAACTACGCGCTAGTGAATACCGATGACTTTACCTTCGTAGTAATCCATAATTCTTCTCTCGTCACAATTCCTCGACTGGTCACATCAAGAATCGCATCACCGATTTGGTCTTCGTTTTTATAAGCTGCGGCTGTATCAATTTGTCTAAATCCAGATTCAATGGCTTGTATCACAGCAGTTTTTAAAAGATATAGTTCTTGTGTCTATCAATAAAAAAAAAAACTGAATAAGATAATATGTTACAATAATTGTTCATAAGTAAAAGTTACCTCGAACTCTATACTGAACAACATATGTATCATGAAACTTGATAGTATGTATTATAAAACAGCGATTCCAAAACAATTTAATAATCAAAATAGTATTGTTTTTTATATTTATTGCAATAGTGATGGCATTCCTGCTACAATGTACCTTTTTGTTTCACATTCTAATCATTAGTTGCTGTTATATCTATTCGAGTTTAATACAATTCACTACTTCTATGAGAACACATGTATATGGTGGCTAGAAGGAACTTTTTTTATAAATAAAATCAAAATATTACAATAAATAATACACTTCTCTACGATTTCAAAACTATTTGTTTCGGCACTTCTTGTAAACGTTATGTTCATTTTAGCAGTATATTTAAAGGGCCAACCCAATTATTTACGTTTAATATACATAGGTATATAATAATAATATAAAATAATAGGTATATTTATTTTTGTTTTTAAATAGTACTAGCAATGCATGAAATCATTTAAGGTATTAGTAATATTCCTATTTACCCCTCCTTTTAAGTTTATCACTTGTGTTAGGAGTGGAAGCGATAATAGTCCAAGGGGTCAGGATCGATCCTGCGAGTTTTTAGTTTTTATATAGCTAGGCGGCCCGTATAACATTAACTTTTATACAAATTAAAACTCTCTTCAAACATCTCTTTAACTACGCTTCAACAAAAAAATATTTATTATTATGAAATTATTTTTATTTAAATGCAACTACTCAAATCATTTTTGACTTAGTGTTAGTTAATAAATAAAGCAAGGGTAATCTACTTAGATGTCATGATACAAACGATACTTACTTTTATTACAGTACCAAACGAGACAATTGGCATCCTTTTACCATCATTTAAGAGTACAGTTTTGGGCAACACGTCAGCATTTATTACCTGCAATTAAAAAAAAAAAATGGAAAATCCAATAGTTCACTTACAATTATAGCCGAATCTTAGAGTATACAATAATTTTTGATTATAATTGAATATTAAAACTATTTGAAAATCGAGAAATTATAGAGATATAATTACATTAACAGCCTGTAAATTTCCCACTGCTAAGCTAAGGCCTCCTCTCCCTTTGAGGAAAAGGTATGGAGCATATTCCACCACGCTGCTCCAATGGGGGTTGTTAGAATACACATGTGACAGAATTTCCTTGAAATTAGACACATGCAGGTTTCCTCACGATGTTTTCCTTCACCACCGAGCACGAGGTGAATTATAAACACAAATTAAGCACATGAAAATTCAGTGGTACTTGCCCGGGTTTGAACCCGAAATCATCGGTTAGGAAGCACGCGTTCTAACCACTGGGCCATCTCGGTTCCATGGAGATATAATTACTGGACCAATTGTTAAGAGACATTCTATTCAAGTTGCGTTTTTTTTTCGCAAATTAGAGCTTTCACAAGTTTTTAGGACATTTGGTTCTTTTTTTATAGTAGCTTAGCTAAACAAAAATGATATACTTATTATGTGAGTCATAAAATGAGAAATATGATCGAATTGTGATAGATTGATCGAAATTTGTCCACGGCTTATAGATTCAAATTTGGGCAATTAAAACTACCAAACTGTAACTTTATTGTTACAGCTAGTTATCGGACCACCCGTTTCGCAGCGAACGATTTTTGTTTAATGCACATCATTCTAAAATGGTGATACAAAGTAATAGTTTAAACGATAACGTTAGTCTGTATTAAATGCCCAATTTAAATATGATTAATAATGAAGTGGAGCAAAATTAAACCGCAAATAAACCATTTTTTTTTTAGAATTTGCGAATGTTAAAAATCAGTTATAATTAGTGTGATTTAGAATATATACACGTTACACACACATATACATCACATAATTTTAAGCCAGCGTTAGACAATAAGGTGACGTAAGCGGATAAAAACTGCTGGGCCATTTTATACAAAATATTTATAAATGATGCATACAAAACTTCTTTGTTTACCGCTCTTTCTATCAGAGAAAACCTTATCAAAATCCGTCGAAAGGCTTGGAAGAAGTAAGCTGATACAAATGAGAGAAAGAGCCGAGTTGGCCCAGTGGTTAGAACGCGTGCATCTTAACCGATGATTTCGGGTTCAAACCCAGGCAGGCACCACTGAAATTTCATGTGCTTAATTTGTGTTTTATAATTCATCTCGTGCTCGGCGGTGAAGGAAAACATCGTGAGGAAACCTGCATGTGTCTAATTTCAACGAAATTCTGCCACATGTGTATTCCGCCAACCCGCATTGGAGCAGCGTGGTGGAATATGCTCCAAACCTTTCTTCACAAAGGGAGAGGAGGCATTTATCCCAGCCGTGGGACATTTACGGGTTGCTAATGATACAAATGAAGACACACAAAGACTTTATTTTATTTCAAGATTAACACCCACATACGCATATATTCTTTTGTAAATGTTGTTTTATCATGTAATAGAAACGAGAATTATTATAAATAGTGAGTATAGAGAATAATGAAATATAGTTTAGTTTGATAAGATAATTTCACCTTTAAAGGAATGGAAGGCGTTATATACAATATCTATAGCTATATATATATATATATATAGTGTCTTGGAACATCGATATTTAGCACTTAGCAAAGACGCTCATTGGGAATTCGCTTAGTTGATAATGATTGCTTTATTTGAAGTCTAAATAAATGAACATATCGAAAAGCGTAGAACAAGAAAGAAACTAAGATATATATACATAAATATTCAAATGAATATTTAACAATGTAGGATAGTATTTACTAATTGATAATCAAAATAAAAATTTGCATCGGTTCGGAAATTACGATAGTTAGACCTCAGAAGAATCGGTGTCAATTTTCATTAATAAGAAATAACCTACATATGAATGTTTCATTCCTAAGGTGTAGATATAAGACAAAAACTTAATTATACAGTTAAAAATTATTGACCAGGACTTGATCCATAGTTTAAAAATGGCTCACATTTGCAAGACGCTTGCATTGAAACACATTTCCATAGATTAAGGATAGGGTGGAATAAAAACTTCACTATTACACTAGAAAAATGTCTTAAATCATTACAAATTTGGTTGTTATTTGAAGGTTACGTAAATGTCAAAAACAAATTTGTTTCAAGTTATTTCAATAACAAATTGACATTAACAAATGTCCCAGTAGGGGACAATGGGAGTCTGTGAATTGGTTCATTGTATATTACAATGAACCAATTCATCATAATCTCATTGTAACTTCCACCGTTTCCAAATACAAATAAATATATTTTCTGAACCGTTACTTAAATGAACCTTAACTTATAAAATAATAAATAAATATTGGACAACATCTCATACATTACTCTGACCCCAATATAAGTAGCTAAAGGACTTGTGTTTTGGAACATCAGAAGTAACGACGGTACCACAAACACAGAGACCCAAGACAACATAGAAAACTAATGAAATTTTTCGACAACGACTCGGCCAGGAATCGAACTCGGGACCTCGGAGAGGTGTACCCATGAAAACCGGTGTACACTCTACTCGACCACGTGGTAGAATAGTGTGTACACCGGTTAGGTAAGGAAATAAAAAAATTAAAAAATCTCACTTACTGACACTATTACTAAAAAATATAAAATACGATACATCTTGTCACGTTTCTTAATACAGCGGTAAAAAAATCTGGATTTGCCTAATACAGCACTTTGTTTTATAGTATGATAAGAATTTATCATTTAAGCTATAAAAACTATTATCAGTGTGATCCAGGCAAATAACAATAATATTTAAGCGGGAGTTACAAGCAGCAGAAGTCTTAAGGAGTTAAATAGGTGACAGAGAACTGGAAATAAATTGTCTAATACTAAAAATACAACACTTTACCTTAGCTAGCTGCATCAGGATGAATAACGATATTTTTTATTTAATTACTGAATATTTGTACAACAGGAAGGACGACGAGACTTCGGTAAGGTAAACTAAAATATGGAATACTTTTCTCTGCATTATCTATAAAAATAGATTATTTTTTCCTATAAAGTAATGTTATTTTTGAAGGGTGGCCAAAACTATGTATGTGCGTAATGACAAATTATGATTTTTACATTCCCCAAAGCGTAAATATCCCACTAGGCTAAGGAATCCTCAGAAATTCTAGAATTAATTTACTTTAGAGGAATTTAGTGTACTTAATAAAACTTAATTAAAATTATTCGATATATTATTTAGTCTAAGTTCATTTTGAAACTATAAGCCGTTGTAATTTGAATATTCCTTGTCAATCGGATTAGAAATTCATGCGGGATTCCAATTTCGAGATAATCGATTATAAATTGGATGTGATATAGTCGATAATATTATCGGTATAAAATATAATCGAAATGTTACGCTGACAATAATGTTCATGAAAAATCAAAGTTGAATTGAAAATACTTTCTTGAATAACAGAGAGATTCATCGATGTGTATTGGTAGAAAATAAAAGGACCCTAAAAAGGTTGGGCTTCTTTCACCATGAATAGAGGGTGCTGATAGTGATTGATTTTGATTTTTTTATTAAATATAAAATTTTAACTGACAGTTTTGGAATGACGAATTAGTGATGGTAATAAGCTAATAAGCAATTTATTCAATTTCTCTCTACCTCTTCTTTGAATTTAATGTCTGGAGCAAAAAGGTTCGGTTATATTGCTACACTAATACGGTTGTATTTGCTGTGTGAACCTAGCCTAATACGAATAAGATCTTTATCATATTTGTTTTTAACTAAATTATACATACTTTTAATGTTAGGTGCAAAGATCATAGAATTTACTCTTGATTGAAATCCTTGTGACGATAATGAATGCCTGTGGATGATGTACTTACTAAATGAAATCAAAATAATGAAATATTTACAGTTCCCCTTTTTTTAATAATATAGTATAATTATATAATTATGCTAACCGGTAGTAAGATTCACACTGTAAAAGAAGTTTAGAGATACAACTGACAAAAATCTATGTTCTCAACGAAGCTACTCTTGAAGGTAGAACACGTCATCTACCTTCAAGAGTAGGTTCGTTTTCATATTCGATATACTCGTATATAAATAGGACAACTTTAAAGTATATATTCTCAATAAAATTATCAAAAATTCATCTAGTAACATTGAGAACTGATTGAGAACTATCTTTTCGACTCTTATGAGACAGAAACAATTCATTTTATTTCAGGCTAAGCCTTTTTGAATGAGACTGGATGTTCATAATGACCTGTTATTATTTATTGACTTATCTTAATATCAGCTTCCTTGGTCCCATCAACACGAATCAGGTGTCACATTTAATAAATAACATACCTATTCCTTTAATATTTGACATAATTCTTCTTTTCTCTAGCTTGAGATTATTTGTAAAAAGCACTTTATTTATTGCGTGGTTTGTCTATCACATAAAAATTTGCTATCACATCTTGCACCGATGCTTCTCAAAATACTTTTTATTGTTGTTATCTAGGTAAACATGCGAGCAAATAAATCACCCGATGCTAAGTGGTCACCACTACTCATTGGCACCGTAAGAGACTTTAACTATTCCTCACACCACCAATCTCGGGAACTAAGGTGTTATGTCTCTTGTACCTGTACTGACACTGGTAGGCTTACCCTACAAATCGGAATACATTCTTAAAACCCAGCTTAAAGCATGAGTGAACTAGTGTAACTATTGGTATAAGGCTTATTGACATTGTAAGAAATAGGTGATGGTGACCGCCAAGAATATGGAGATACTTAATTTAACACAAACGAAATGGTATGATAAAAATACAAAAAAAAATGTTTATTGTGAATAATAAGAATCTTTAGCTATCATAATATGCCTTTATTGTTATATGTTCTCCATAAAAACGACAAACGACGAGTACAAGCGAGTTGTAAGTAACATAGTTGATATAGGAAATATAAAAACAAATATACATCAGATTTCATTTAATTTGATATTTCATACAAAATCAATAAATTTTAAATACTGAATACATAACAAATCTGTTAATATTAATTTAATATAGTTTTCCAAATTATTGTTACAAACCATAATAATCGACAAATACAGGGAGGAATGATTCGTCGTTAAAGTCGTAAACTTTAGCATCTTCATTAAGTTCATTGATCTCGTAAACTTCATTTTCAGTGAGATTGAAATCTAATATGTCAATATTTAACTCAATTCGTTCCGCGTTTGTTGATCTCGGGATTGGTATTGTATCACGATCCAGCTGAAAAATCAAAGATAATTTTCATGGGTTTGATTTAGCAACGAAATTTGTTTTTTAGCAATAAAGGTAAGCATTAGCATTAGCAGCCCGTAAATGTCCCACTGCTGAGATAAAGGCCTCCTCTCCCTTTGAGGAGAAGGTTTGGAGCATATTCCACCACGCTGCTCCAATTAGACAAATGCAGGTTTCCTCACGATGTTTTCCTTCACCACCGAGCACGAGATGAATTATAAACACAAATTAAGCACATGAAATTTCAGTGGTGCCTGCCTGGGTTTGAACCCGAAATCATCGGTTAAGATGCACGCGTTCTAACCACTGGGCCATCTCGGCTCTCAATAAAGGTAAATATATCATGAAACCTGCATACGTTGAATGCAAATCTTCATGAAAGCAGGGTGGAATAAGCTCAAAACTACTTCTTAAAAATGAGAGATGTTCTAAGCCCAACAGTGGGACATTTAAATGCTGTTTGTTTTACTTTATCATTAGCACCAAGTGTATGTGAAATTTCATCATAATTCTATGGGAAGAGGTTTAACATTTAGCAATATTTTAAAATAGTGAAGCTAAATTAAACGGAAAAACCTTATTAACAACGAAATGTATAAATCCTAACAAAGATAATTATAAATGCGATACTGAGTTTGTTTATATCTTAAATTTATCTATTGAATTGTAACTAGTTAACAGATAATTTTAATAAATTTGCATTTCACGTACAGATAAGATAAAGCTAAATTGGTATACTATAATCTTTTTATTATTTTATATCTCTAGATAGACTATAAAAGCGTTGACCGCGTCGAAAAAAATATTTGCAAACATTTCGCCGACATCAGTAAAGTAGTATGACGTTTGAAGAGTGACAAACATGCTGCCAGACACACAAAGATAGATAAAGTGTGCACATTTGCAAATAATATAAACAATAAACTTTGGTTTGTATTATTTGTCAAAGTACACGATTAAAAAAAACAAATATACGTACCAAGTATCGCAGAACAACTTGACTTGTAGTTTTTCCATATTTTTGTGCTATTCTTTTAAGTACCGGATTTTCGAAAGTTATACTCGTTGTATAATTTAAGTATGGTCGTGGAGCCATGAAACCAAATGGTGCATAAGACATTACGGTTATATTCAAGCTTTGGCAATAAGCTACGAGATCCAAATCTACGAAATTAGGATTTACCTGAAATCGTTTGCATTATTATTTGATTCGTTTTTAATTAAATTTCAATGAATATATCAATATTCAAAAAGAGTAATTTTTATATATGTCTGAAGTGTAATTATACAATTATTACCTCAATTTCATTGACAGATGGTACTATTTTGGAATTAAGCAAAATTTTGTTTATTTCAGAACTTTTAAAATTAGATATGCCGATAGATCTAGCCAAGTTCAACTTCTTCATATCCTCCATGCCTTTCCATATACTTAAGTAATCATGTTCTTGAAGATTTCGCTGTAA
This sequence comes from Vanessa atalanta, assembly GCF_905147765.1. Taxonomy (NCBI): domain Eukaryota; kingdom Metazoa; phylum Arthropoda; class Insecta; order Lepidoptera; family Nymphalidae; genus Vanessa; species Vanessa atalanta. The sequence continues at coordinate 4,437,590 of NC_061892.1, read as the reverse complement.
AAAAAATAAAATACGATGAATTACATGTAATTATATTTAAATATCTCATGATTATCTTAAAAAGAATATGACATAAAAATTTCCGACATTTAACGAAGTTTAAAAAAAATCTTAATATTTTCACCGACTTACCAGATTCATCGGAAAGTGTATCAAATATAGATCAACATAATCAAGCTTCAATTTATTTAAAGACGTTTGAAGTGATTTAAGCACTCCTTCCCTAGTGCCGACGTCTAAGCTCAGCTGTAAGACCAAAATAAGAAAAATAATATAATATGCCTAATGAATAACAATGTGAAATACAACTTTTAAAATTTTGAGAACGCAAACCCAGACATATTAACCCCAAACAAATTATATAAGGCACACGAAAATATGGTATAATACAGACTTTACCTTGGTAGTAATCCATAGATCTTCTCTCTTGACAATTCCACGTTTGATTACATCAACGATCGCATCACCAATTTGTTCTTCATTTTGGTATACTGCGGCTGTATCTATGTGTCTATATCCAGCTTCAATAGCTTTTATTACGGCTGGTTTTATGATATCTACTTCATACGTCTATTAAAATAAGTCTTTAAGTAATTATTTATTAATAATGGGGATGTTGAATATTATTAGAAACTTTTTTTTTAATAATGTCTAAGCTAATTTCATTCGATAAAATGTTATATAATCCTGCTTATTTATTATCCTAATGTGCTTCATAACAATAATATAAAAAGATAATGCTCAAAATGCCTTTATGTTACAACTAATTACACTGATTACCAAAAAATAATTAATGTTGTATAAATTTTAATCGTGCATAAAATTCATCTCGGTAGAATCTACTTTTCGAACCTCCTTGAATAAAGAATATTTTGATTTTGATTGCTTTATAATTTAAAATGTGATTAAACAGTACTTACTTTCCCAAACGTGCCATAAGCCACTATTGGTATCCTGTTACCATCATTCAATAGTTTAGTATTCGGCAGCGCATCAGCAGTTGTAACCTGCAAATCAAGAACAGCATTAAATTCATATTCTTATTTACTGGATAGTAAAATTTGCTTCTGTAGCGATTTAAAGTCAACAATGAATCACTGATCGATTTGAGGAATGCAATGAAATTTTAGGCTTGATATTGGTAGAGACATATGTAACTTGTTTACCAAAAGGAACAAGGTAATAATTCACTATAAAATGCACATGAATCAAAAATTATACTTCATCTATAATGATAAAACTCCATTATATTTAATTTATACTTACAGATACTATCACTAACACATTTACTAAAATGCGAAGCATTTTGTCAAGTTTGCAACAGCTTTAGTAACTATTGCTGAATTTGCTTTATATATAGCGCCTATGTTATACTGAAATGATAAGAATTTATCATATAATTAAAATCAATTATCAATATTATATTAAAATGTATAAGATTATGTCATTAGTATAAATTTAAAGTCAGAAAGTAAAACCGTTTCAATTTTATTTTTGAAACTTACCTTAACGATTTTTTTATACGCAATACCTATTGCGCGGACTGGCAAAGAAGCCACCTGGTGGTAAGTGGTCATGATCGCCCGCATTTGCGCTGTAAGAAATAATAACAATTCCTTACATCACACCAATGCGCCACTAACCTTGGGAGCTAAGATGATATAAGATCTCTCCTCAAACCGGAACACAAAACAATACTAAGTATTGCTTTTTGGTGTTAGAATACCGTATAAGTGGGTGGTACTGACTGTACTCAGATGGGCTTCTACAAAGCCATACCATCAAGTGAAGTAAAGTAAAAAATTTGGAATAAAGATGATTGACGAAACACTAATACTTTGCCAAATGCATATAAATAAAATATTGATACGACTACAGGCATGATAGGATCACACTTATTTATTGTCTGTTAAAAAATCTTGCACCAGTTCGGCAGCACACAACACAGACCTGAGAAGAACTTCTTATTAACAATGTTATTAATGTATGTATTAAAAACAGCCAGGAAGCGATCATTTATTTCCCAAAGTATGCTATTATCTAAAAAATATTTTATATAGACTGTAAATTTTTTGAGCATTTTTTGGGTACCTGTTATAAAATTTAATTAAATTAAAATGAAAATACATCCCATTAGCAATACACTGAGAAGCAACAGTCAATATTCCAATTATCTTAAACGGGAATGCAGTTCGCGTTTAAGTTTGCTTACTCTGCTCACCAACCCATTAATATGAGGGCCTCGTTGCAGTTTAACATCTATAGATCCCGAGAATTTTTCTAGTATCAATAATGTCTAACATTTTTAATGGCAGTCGTTTGATTGGCGTAATACCATAATAAAATTCGAAGAAATATCGATCGTCAGCAAACAAAATTATATTGTGCGTATCATTTAAAATATAAGGAAGATCATTTATATTATTTAAAATATAAGCAAAAGATCAAAGACAATGATCCTTGGGTTTGATGGGTTCCACCCACGTACTTTCCGGAGTCTCGGGAGATCTTAGTCCTTAACATTTGTAACAATATAGGTACTATGTTTGATATTTTTTTAATTTCTAAGTGATGTACCGATAAGGCGCTTTTAAAGAAAAAACTTCTTAAATTTTATTTATTTAAAATGATAGATTTTATTTATATTACCAGCTAGTGACCGCGACTCCGTTCTTTAAGCTTGACTTTAAGCCTCAAAAGTAGGGATATTATATGGTTGACATATTTGTGTATCTTTGCGTCGGTCGTGGCATTGTAGTTCCCAAATGGATGGACAAATTATTATTTTTTGTAGATAGATGATTTATTTGAGTGCTTTTTCATAGATTTCATAGAATAACCAAACCATAAACAACCGAACGTTTTAAATTCATAATTTAATCTTGTAATGTTAAAAAGTTATGATGCATTTGTCTAACTGCGCAATGTATATTACACGATATTACACGTAGAGCCGTCGGGGATTAAAGCATAGATTTTTTTGCCGTTGCGATTCCACGACAGAGCCACATAAGGCTAGCCATGTGCACTCGAAACTGGACTCGCTTAAAAGTAAACGTAAACTTTTTTGAAATGAGAAGGAACCGGTGTATAAACATATACCTATTTATATACCTACTTATATTAATAATATATTTATTTTCAAATGCAAAGGGATAATGTAATACCCCTGGAACTCTTTAAAAAGGTTTTAACCCCATCAGCCCTGATACCATAACATCCCGATTTAAATAAATGTATATGTTAGCCCAAAGTTACTACAGTAAATCAATGAAAACTGCATCCAAATCATTGAGGCTAAGCCGATTTCGATATTAACAGTAACAAACGAACAGATAAACAAACAAACAAACAGACCAAAAAATCATATTTACTTGATTGTGTGCTATTGCTATTAGTATTTAAAACTGGATATTTACCATGGTTTTTTATTTTTATCGATATTTCGACATTATCTACGAATGTCTTGTTCACGAGACTGTGTCTGTTCTATTGTATTAATAGATATACTGGAAGTATCTATTAATATTTTTTCTCAAATATCTTCCATATACAGATTTCGATCTGTTACGATTTTATTATATGTATAGATATAGAAGAAAAGGCAAATATGTCCGGCTGCATCAAAGAGAGCTTACATAGGAACTTACATAGGAATATTTTTGTAATTTGTAAATCTCCGAAATCTACATTTTTTTTAACGCATTAACAGTTAATCAGAACCATTTTACAGACTATAGTTAAACAAAGCCTCAACCAAATCAACTTGACGACATTTTTACAATAAGTATTTAGACATATTTTCTTTAAATAGGTATATCTTTTTTATTTTTCAACCGATTTTGATAAAACAAAGCCTGATATGTTAACCCGAGCTTATTTCAGTACATCAATGAAAACCGCATCCTAATCAGTTAAGCCGTTGCCGATATTAGCAGTAACATACGAACAGATAAAAAGACAAACTGTCAAAAATTCTAATCTTCTATTTGATCTGGTCGAATTCTTTCGACTAACCAAATAAGAATGTGTGTACGCAAGCTTCGTTTTTGCCAATCGATTGAATACATCCCGCATCGAGTAATTCCAAAAATATTTTACCTGATTTTCCTTGAAAATACATGAATTAATGTCGTGCCAATCACTTGATGTTTGTCAGGAAAACAGTATATGAACAATTTATATCCATTTTGGATTACATATAAATGTAATGAGTAGGTCTGGCCGACCACAATGACGAACATAATATGTCATTGCATCTAGCGAACCGGTGTGGTGGTAGTTTTTAATTTGACAAATAATCAATAAGTAAGTGTATTGAATAAATTAATTTTGTTTGATTTGATATATATCAAGAAAAAAACATCAGTTATTTATATTTAAATAGTTTATTATAATATCAAAAATTTTATTATTCAAATCTAATTATTTTCTAACTAATTTAACAGAAGCATCGATGACTGAATCAAAAACAAATCTATTTAATCTAACTTTAGTTAATTTAAGTGATGGAAGTACCCCTACCCCTATACTGTTACTGACAACCACACCCAACTGTAAGACAAAAATGAATAAAATAAATAATAATGTGCCTCATATAAGCAATCATATAATTAGTACCTATCCAAAAAATAGTCAATGTTGTAATTATTCTCAGAACGAAACACTCAAAGCGTGGTGAAACTATATAAATATAAAACCTAAACTTAAGGTTTAATTAATATATAGGTAAACAATTAAAGTGAAATAAAACAAAAACAAAATAAGAATAAAAAGAAAACACCAATGGCACAGACGATACATATCTCTGAGACGATGTTCTAGGTTCAAGAAACAAAAAACTAATATTAGCTTTGTCAAAATCAGATAAACGAGAAGCTTTAATTCGGTACCCAGCGTATTGAATATATATAGAATCAATATATACAGATATAGCAAATAAAACAGAAGAATGAGATACAATGTAAACTTTACTTTTATTATAATATAGACAACAACAGATCTTCTCTCTTCTCAATACCACGTCTATACCAATGATCGCTTCACCAACTTGTTCTTAATTTTGGTTAACCGCAGCAGCTTGTTTTTACTTACAATTAAAATTCGTCATTTTATGTAACCTCAAAAAATTTTAATTTTATTTGGAATCCAAAGTCGTCTGTGCAGATTTCGCATGGACTCCAAAAAAAGAAATTCAATAGATAATTTATGCAATTTGATAATCAGTTTTAGATATCTAAAATCACGCAGTCAACAAACAACTTATATCTAACATCTTGATAGCTACAATCAAACGGAAAGATTACAAAATTAATATTGTTGTTTGATTTCATTCAATCCTCTCCAAATTGGCTCAGTGAAAATAAAAATTAACGGTAAGACAGAACACACTAAATACTAGTATAAGATTAAGGTGAAATACTACAACTACTACTATTGCCTAGGATAACTTTGTATTTAAGTAATTTTAGCAAAAAAATCATGTCAAATAACAAATATTATTAAATAGAGACAATATAATGGCATTATTAATAATAGGACCACGAAACATTAACTAAAAACTGGAACTAGGAAATGAAAAGTTAAAGAAAATAAAAGTTTTTTGTGAAAAATAAAAATTTTTGGCAATTTTTCAATTTGTTGTCATATCTTCTCCAAACAAAAACGACGAGTACAAGCGAGTTGTAACTAATAAAGGTGGTATAGGAAATATAATAAACAAATATCAGATTTCAATAAATTTAATATTTCATAAAAAATCACCAATTTTAAATACTGAACTACAACAAAAATTCTTGCAAAATAAATTAAAAATAGTTTTTCATTTTATTGTTACAAACCATAATAATCGACAAACGCAGGGAGAAATGATTCATCGTAAAAATCGTAAACTTTAGCATCTTCATTAAGTTCATTGATCTCGTAAATTTCATTTTCAGTGAGATTGAAATCTAATATATCAATATTTACCTTAATTCGTTCCGCGTTTGTTGATTGGTATTGTGGATTGGTATTGTTTTACGATCAATCTGAAAAAGCAAATGTAAATTATCAATAAAAAAAAATTACAAGTTTTTCTTAATCTATATATTATATATTTTATTGGCTTGATTTAGCAATGAAACTCCTGATTAGTACTGAAAGAAAACATCACGAAGAAACTGCATACGTCGAATGCAAATATACATAAGAGCAGTGTGCTGCAATAAGCTCTAAAACTTCTTCTCAAAAAGGTAGTGTAAGTATAAACCCAGCAGGAGCACCATCAATTGCTATAATTTTTAATTTGTCATCAGCACCGAGTGTTTCCGAAATTTCATCTAAATCTTATGAAAAGAGATTTTAAATTGATCATTCAGATTACATACTCACAACATACTCATACCCAACCTTACAAACCCAAACAACGAACAAAGTGAAAGTAAATTAAAAGTGTATGACCTCATTAAAGTTCTATTACGAATATACAAAATGTAGTCAAATTTAGCTATTTCACGGTACAGATAACTAAACTGATATATTATAAGCTGTCACTGTCAAAAGTGAGAACGCGTCGAAAAAAAATTTTGCCCAACAAATTGACTAACGACAAACATAGCTGTCACGCACGCGAATATAGATAAATGATTGCCACGCTTGTTTTAGTTCCTGTGTAGCAACACTCTATTTAAATATAAAAATCATCTCAGCTATAAACATTGATTTATATGATGTTGTTATGTCTAAGTAGACAATTAAAAAAAAACTGTTTTTTCCTTATCCACAGTTACAGTATAAATAAAACATGTCATTTACAAATATACGTACCAAGTATCGCAGAACAATTTGACTTGTAGTTTTTCCATACTTTTGTGCCATTCTTTTAAATACCGGATTTTCGAAAGTTATACTCGTTGTATAATTTAAGTATGGTCGTGGAACCAAGAAGCCAAATGGAGCGTAAGACATTACGGTTATATTCATGCTTTGACAATAGGCTACAAGACCTAAGTCTACGTAATTAGGATTTACCTGAAATCGTTGGTATAATTAATATTCGAATAGTTCCTAATAAGATATCAATATCTAAATAAGAATATTTTTTTATATATTATTATTTAATATTATTCTACATATCTGAAATGTAATTATACAATTCTTACCTCGATTTCATTGACAGATGGGACTATTTTGGAATGAAGCAAAATTCTGTTTATTTCAGAACTGTTAAAATTAGATACACCGATAGATCTAGCTAAATTTAACTTCTTAATATCCTCCATGCCTTTCCATACATTTAAGTAATCATGTTCTTCAAGATTTAACTTAAAAAAAAGATCAAAAAATATTATAAGTTCCACGCAAAAAAAAATTTTAAAGCTGCTTAAAAATTATTTATATAGTTTCACCAACTTACCAGATTCATCGGGGAGTTATCAGATATAGATCTACATAATCTAACTTCAGTTTATTTAAAGACGTTCGAAGAGACGCAAGAACTCCTTCCCTAGTACCGACATCTAAACCCAACTGTAAGACCAGAATAAGAAAAATAAATAATATATGTAACTTATATATATATATATATATATATATATATGCCTCTTGATGTCAATAAAATAATTGATTATCTACTAATATTATAAATACGAAAATTAACATTTGTGTGTCTGTCTGTCTGTGTCACTTTCAAAGTCAAACCACTAAATAGATTGATGAAATTTGGTATGGATCAAGGTTCCAACCATAAGGAAGGGCATTTGTTGTTTATTTAATTATATTATTTATATATTTAATTATAGTACATATCGCACCCCCGGTGCGAGACCGTCACTTTAAAACAAACACATTTAAAACTTTGTCATTCTCCAAGCGTCGCCGGGATTCGCGCCAAAACGATAATGACACTCAACCCATCTTACGGAAACGATGTGTTACGGTTATTGCACCAAGTAAAGGGTTGCTTTAGGATACTTATTACGCATTTTACAATTTTTTTCAATTTTTACAAAAGTGACGGTCTCACACCTGGGGCGCGATATGGGTACGCCGGCTAAGTAGTTGGACAGTGTATAAATGGGAAAGATTTTATGAGTCTAAAGGAGTCAAACATGTTTGAGGAGAATAGCTTGATTGTAATATACAACTTTTAAATGAGATGCATTGAAAATATATTTTGATAATGGATTTAATAATTTCAACCCAAAACATATATAATAAAGTACACGAGAATAAGGTACAATACAAACTTCACCTTAGTAGTGATCCATAGATCTTCTCTCTTGACAATTCCACGCTTAATGACATCATCGACCGCTTCACCAACTTGTTCTTCATTTTGGTATACTGCGGCTGTATCTATATGTCTATATCCAGCTTCAATAGCTTTTATCGACGCTGGTTTTATGATTTCTACTTCATTTGTCTATTAAAATATATTTATACTTATAATCTTTAAATATGTGAGTTTGGCTATTTATAAGAATAGGGATGTTGAACACATGAACATCAATCCGCGCTTAACGTTTTTCATAACAATATTTCATGGAAGATAATCCTCAAATAAAAATAAATAACAATCAATTGAACGAACTTCTTAATAACTATGAATGTAATGATGTTTTATAATTTAAAATGTGATTAAACAGTACTTACTTTCCCAAACGTGCCATAAGCCACTATTGGTATCCTGTTACCATCATTCAATAGCTTAGTATTCGGTAGCGCATCAGCAGTTGTTACCTGCAAGTTACCCATTAAATTCATCATCTTACATACTGCCTGCTAAAATCTGCAGTCTAATATTTAATGTCGAAACCTAAAATTTTATTTGTACTTCACAGTTCATGTTTTATTCCAAAGTAACTATATTTTTGTTTAACATAAAGTTAATTTGTTTAACATAAATATCTTTATAAATATTAGACTAATTATGTCTTAACCCGTTGAACTCCATTAGATTTTATTTTACAGAAAAAACTAATTGCCCTGTAATGTACAGCACAGTAGTGTATTGAACAATTTGTGGAAATCTGAATACAAAAATTAAATCTGTATGTATAGAATATACATTAAATTGAATAGCTCAAACAATGAAAGATACCTAAATTAATGCAGACAGTAAATATCTTATATCTATTATTATAAAAGCTATAATAAAACGAGTGATTACAAAAATAATCTTATTTTATTTGGTAACATTATAGATAAGACTTAATACGGACTGTTGGTGGTACAACATTTGGAAAGGCTGGGATAAATATAATTACTAATAAGATAAAGAATTAAAGACACTGAAATAATAAATAATAAATAATTTAATTCAAAAGGTTTCAATTATGAATAAGTAGTAAAGACAAAAACAATAGACTGTGATAAACAAGACATTTAAAAAATCATGATCAAGGTGCTTGCTCAAAGTATTGATAACTGAAACACAGTTCTTATTATGAGTGATAGGAGGAATTAAGTTTATGAGGCCGTAGAATTTTGAAGTCAACAATGAATCACTGATAGATCTGAATCCCTACTATGAATGTGAGGAATGCAATGGATTCTAATTTTAGGCTGGATATTGGTAGAGACATATCCACATATACATAGCATTTAAAATAAATTGTATTTGGTACACAACAATGAAATACTATCACTATAACAAATGCACATGAATTAAATTATACTCCATATATAATGATAAAACTGACTCATTATATTCAATTTATACTTACGGATACTATCACTAATATATTTACTAAAACGCGAAACATTTTGTCGAGTTTGTTACAGCTTCACTAAGCATAACTGAATTCACATTATATATAGCACCTATGTTATAGTAAAATGATAAGAATTTATCATTTAATTATTATAATAATGTATATACATACATTGTAGGTCGGAAAGTAAAAACCATTCCAATATTCTTTGAAAACTGCCTTGAGTAAGTACAAATATCTAATACAAATAAATGGAATAATAATACTATAGACATGTTTAAATTAAAAAAATATATAAGAAAAATTATATGTTATAATAGTGATAATGGCATGGTATTCAATATTGGTAATGGTAATGGTAGAAAGGAGGAAATGGTAGTGGTAATGGTACATATTCATAATGGACACGAATTGAAATAACTCTCTTTTTTTTCAAGCTCATCTTTACTAGTGACCGCATCAGTCTTCTTAATTACCAAAGTAAATTTGGGCTTCTCGACTACACTTACAAATAATTTTACCTTATTGAAATTACCAGAGCATTCTTTTTTTTTATTATTATTGAAATATTATCGAATCATTGACACAAACCCAAAAACCAAACCACAAAATCGACAAGAAAGGAAGGAGAATATATCACGAAAAATATAATACGTTTACAAGACCTATATATATTATAATTAAAGCATTTGCTGTCCCCTTCTAGCTCACATAACACCATATGCCTGTTTCTCGCTCATACAAGATTATGATGAAGTTGGCAACTAAAATCCACAGATAAATATTAGCTGGTAACCTGATCATTTAAAATGCGTAAAAATCATTTAAGAAACGAAAAGTTTAATTTGATACTCTTTCTTGGCCCAATTAATGAGGCAAACCAATATGATACAATATAAACTTTGCCTTAGTAGTGATCCATGTATCTTCTCTTTTCTCAATATCATGATTAATTACATCAGTAATTGACTAACTCATTCTTCATTTTAGTAAACTGCGGCAGCATGTTAAAAGTTTAATGTATATATCTAAAATCATCTCTTTATGTACAAAAACCCCAATGCAGATTTCACATGGAAAGCCAGTGAGATCCTTCATGAATTTTTATTCCAAAAATACCATATACTATCAATGTTTATAAAAAAACTAAATTAAATGGTTGGAATATTCAATTTAAGACACAAAATCAAAAGGAAAGATTACAAAATTAAGAATGTTATTTGATTACATTCAATTCTCTTTAAATCAAAAAATATTTATTTATAAAAATTGTTAACATTAAGAATTTAAATATGTACAAATAAGATTTAAAAATAATCACTGTATAAATCATGACAAGAATGCTAGTAGCGTTTCCCCGTAGAATGAAGAGTTGCTATACTTTTTATGAAGCTTTTTGCACTACTACTTTAAGGTCCAAGCGTTTCAACGGCAAATGGGATAAATGCATAATTTTTAATAAGATACAAATAATGGATCGTTTTTTCGTTTTAGCTTTTTCCGCAGCGGTTCCGGCTCTTAGCATTGTTTCTCTGATATAAGACGGGACCAGCGTGTCAACGTATGTAGCGTTGTATGTGTCGTTAGGATCCGTCCTCATTCCCAGGGAACCAATATCAGTCCATCAGGTTTTTTACCATCATCACGACTTTTTCCACGGGGCTCAGAAAGAGCAGAAACGTCGATGGCTACGTCAAGGGTCTCATATAACTCCTTTAATATTCAATTAATATCTAAATGATTCTTTTTTTTATGATATCGATAGGCGGACGAACAAATGGGCTACCTGATGGCAAGTGCTTACCATCGCCCATAGACAATGGCGTTGTAAGAAATATTAACCATTCCTTACATCACCAATGCGCCACCAACCTTGGGAACTAAATTGTTACGTCCCTTGTGCCTTTAGTTACGCTGGCTCACTCACTCTTTTAATCAACTATTGAACACAACAATACAGAGTACTGTTATTTGGCGGTAGAATATCTGACGAGTGGGTGGTACCTACCCAGACGGGCTTGCACAAAGCCCTACCACCAAGAGATTCCTAATGAGGGACATTAGAATATTTAATGAAGCTACAGCTCATTAAAAGAATTATCTTCTAATTATTGAATGGTCCAACTGTGTCCACTATGAATATGGAAATTTGAAATACTCATTTATATATTTGGTTCGATGTAGCAAAGTTTTGACTTTCTGTACAGAAAAATACATATACATGGCATAAACAGTAGAATATTGGTTTAATGTAATAAATTTTAATAAAAAAAATATATTACACTAGCTGTTGCCCTCGGCTTTGCTCGCAGTGGCAGTTGAATATATTTACAGATTTACTTAAAATATTACGTTAATTTAAGACCTCTTTCTATACCATATTGGTGTGTACTTCCAGAAACGCTTATCGTTAATACGGATCTACTCATTTTTTATCAGTAGCCCACAAATAAAGTTTTATGCTTCTAATTTCAAGAATAACGGACTTCCAGACTAACCTATATACGAAATGTCAACCCCTATTTCACCCCTTTTAGTCGTAGAACATCTAGAATCGCTTAAATACATATCTACTCATTTTTTATCAGTATCCTAAAAATAAAGTTTCTAACTTATTAAATGACGTACTTCCACACAAACTTTCAACCGCTATTTCATCCTCTTAGGAGTAGAATTAACAAAATCCCTACCTTAGTGGGTGTCGACTTAATAAAACAATCCTACTCACCAAATTTGGCTCTAAATGAATTAGTCAGACAGTCAGTCAAGACATGTTATTTTTTAAGTATAGATATGTGATGATTAAATTATATTTAAATAATTATTTAGGTTAATTTATACAACTAATTTAAATTCGTTTATTCCAACTGGTAATACTGGTAAATTTGCTTTTAATATGATAAAAATTATCATTTATACTAATAAAAACTTTTATTAATATATTTCAGACCATTTAATTGCAATATTTTTTAGACGATGTAATACTGCGAACCTACTATGGCACGACTGCTCGTAGTCTCACCAACAACTTCAAAAACCAGGTTTACGCATCCAGCGTATCCTCGACTGGATTCCAGTCTATACCACAATTGTATCTATGCGTCGGATCTTACACAGGTATTTGCCAATGCAACCTTTACCGTTCAAAGAGACATCTAAATGACCCTCTTATAGTTAAAATGTTTCCAAATTGTATTCCTATTAAAATCTGGAAATATGAGTTTTAAGTATAATATACTTTTAGAATTAGAGGACTAAGCTGTAAATCAAAAATATCGAAAACAATGTTGCCCACTTTATAATACGTCTGGTATATTGTCAAATATTATTTCAGGTTCTGCGATAAATTACGTTGTCAGAATACTTAAGTTAAAGTATCGTTACAAATAAATGCTTGAAAGTCATAAATAAATAATATAAGTTTCTAAGACTATCACAAAACACAGACAAAACAGAGCACTTTCGAAAACATATTATTATGAGGAAAAAAGGCTAAATTTTGAAGAATTGTGTCTATTATTTGAACGGCAGCGAGAGAAAGTAAATTAGAAATGGAATATATGCAAAACCATTATAACGAATCCAATTGAATCCAAAATGATCTAAGGCATTCATTAACATTTTATTTGGCTTTATTAAGGCCTCTTATAAATATTTTCTATTCAAATTTGGAACTGTTGTAATCCAACGATTATAAAAGACTATCGCTGCTTTGTAATAATAATAAAATAGATTATCTGTATATAATTTCTAATAACAAATTGTATTTAGGGATGTTTGTTACTCATTTACACAAAACAACTACATGGATTCTAATGAAACTATACAATAAAATAGCTTATACATCAAGATAATACAACGAATATAATTTACAATCAAACAAAACGGGCGACAACTAGTGTTATAAAACAAGGATTTATGTTCATATAGTTGTTCAGTACTGCAGATATTGTTGTGAATGTCATACGAATCGATTATATAGGTATAGACAAATTAAATAATAATAATAAAAAAAAAAACAATTTAACATTTCATCATAATTATAATATGCAAATAAAATATATACAAATAATTACTCTGTGGTATATATTGTACTTATAATACTTGGTGTAATAAAAAAAAATTGTATATTCAGTCGAAGAGAACTTTAATACAAATCATGATAATCAAATATGGCAGCGAGGTGTTCTGGGTCAAAGTTATAAACTTTAGCGTTTTCATTAAGTTCATTGATGGAGTAAACTTCTTCTGAAGTCAGAGAAAAATCAAATACGTCTATATTTGACTTAATATGTTCCATGTTTGCTGCTTTTGGGATTGGTATCGTTTCACGTTCGATCTGAAAATGTAATAAATAACCATTTAAAGTTTGAATTCTTGTAAAACTTTACAATCCAATTTGATATCACCAGTATGTTTAATTACGTATTTTATAGCCGTTATTCTCAACGGAGAATAGCCGACAAAAATAGTAGCACTCAATTGTTTTTACAATTCATATATAATTCCTACGCTAACTATGGCATAGGAATATAGGCTATACATGCTGTCCGAAGTACGGGGGCTATCAAACTGTCAACTTCTTACAGATATTATTAACTAGCCACTATTAACTAGACATGGGAAACAATGAGTGCAAAAGGAATATTTCCAAATATACGCACCAAATAACGTATAACAACTTGATTGGTCGTCTTTCCATATTTTTTTGCTAGCTTCACTAGTATAGGTTCTTCAAATGTTGAATTTGTTGGATCAGCTACGTATGGTCTGGGCACCATGAATCCAAACGGTGCATAAGACAATACGGTTATGTTCAGGCTTTGACAATATGCCACGAGTTCTAAGTCGGTATAAGTAGGATTTACCTGAGAAATTGTATAAAATTATTTCTTAAATACTTGGGTTTCAATTAGGTTTTTTATAAAGAAAGTTACTCTAGTATTTACTATTATTATATAATTTAAATTGTCATTAAACTGTAGCATAATTCATACCTCGATTTGATTAACAGATGGTACTGTGTTGGAATTAACCAAAATTTTATTTATTTCAGAACTGTTGAAATTCGATACTCCAATAGATCTAGCTAATTTCAACCTCTTCATATCCTCCATGCCTTTCCAGACATCTAAATAATGCATACCATTTTCAGAAGACAGCTGAAACCATGTTTATTGTATGTTATTTAAATTCCAATATTTTGTCACGTTATTTCAACCCGTACTATTAAGTATCCCTTCAAAATGTCTCTTCAACTTACTGGATTTATAGGCGAGTGTATTAGATACAAATCTACGTAATCCAACTTCAATCTTTTTAAAGATGCTTGAAGTGCTGGTAGCACTTCTTCTCTAGTAGTGGCATCGAAATTTACCTATAAAATAAACATAAGATTATGTAACAAGATTAAATACGTTATCAGAACACCATCTTAAATAGTACAGTTAAACAAAAAGAATAGCAGAGCAATGTTATTCCGAAAATTTATAGTAAGAATACTTTGCAAATTTAAATATTGAGACTAGTGAAGTGAGTATCACCAAATACGAATACACAGACAAATTAGACTTGTCTAAAAGCTGTAAACACTAAACGAATGACAACAGGAAAATATAGAACTTAAGCAATCTCTAAGAAATCAAATAAATTGGTAAAATTTAAATTACAAATCAAATTAAATCGAAATAAACTTTATTCAAGCACTTTTGAATCGTCATTTAACAAATTATTTAAAGTAAAGATGCCACCGGTTCGGAATTTAGATTCTACCGAGAAGAACCGGCAATAAACTCCGAAATTACCAAAAAGCAGACGTATTTTACCGAGGGGAATGATGGTATTGTCGGAACATCATCTACCACACTTTATAATCTTAAAATGAACTGAATTACACTTTAAACAACTGATTGCTTATTTGCACATCTGATTAGTCTATTGAATCTACACTTTGATGTTTATATATTAAGAATTTTGATATTGTTGGATTTTGATCCCATAATTACATATCTATCGTAGTCCTATCTATTAAGGAGATCTTGTTAACAAAGCGAATGGCCTCGTAATATTCCAAAATCGTAACGAATTTAGTTTATCAGGAAATAGGTACCTGAGCACACTCATTTATCTTAAAGCAGCGTACGCTGTAACGTAAAATTGTTGGAATCACATATCACAATTATTCGGTCCTAAGTTTTGAAGTTTTCTGTTAAAAATTCAAACCGTTCGAGCATTTAATATTACTACATTTATAAACGTATAGACTATATAGACATCATTTTATTAGCGCTACTTTGTTTGAGTAACTGTATTTATTGTAGATATTAAATTAATAATATGTTAATTATTTTTATTTATGTTCTAAAATAAATCAAAAAATTCAATGCTATTAATAATAATAATAAAATATAAATAATATACAATGTTAAGAGCCGGTGCTGGTACATAAAACGATCCAACTATTCTATTCATTTGCAGTCGAAACACTTGTGTAAAAAGCTTCTTTAAAAGTGTAACACCTCGCCTTATTGCCTCCACTGGTGACAGGAGGGCTGGTTCGTTTTTAGCCCAGAGAATCGAAATTGCGATTCAACGGGGAAATGCTGCTAGCATTCTTGCCACCATTCCACGCGGTCAAGATTTATACAGTAAATATTTTTAATTCACAATATATTTAAGCACTTAATGTTATTAATTTTTATGTAAATAAAATGTATATTTCGAATGTAAAAGTGTATGTGTAAAGTTATGATGATATATGTATGTTAAACTTAAAGTGTCTTCAATAAACGCATAAACTATCAAAGAAAACCTTTACCTTTGTAGTGACCCATAAATCTTCTCTCCTAATGATTCCTTGACTAATTACATAAGCAATTGCTTCACCTATTGCCTCTTCATTTTTGTACAATGCTGCGGTATCAATATGTCTATAGCCTGATTTAATAGCTTGTATAACAGCTGGTTTCACTTTCTCTGCTATATCGATTGTCTATTGAATGGATAAAAAATTATCATCAATTTGTTTATGAATGAATTCGAAATTTACAGGGAAGTTACAAATTATTCGACTTTCACTTCAAGTTTATTCGTCAAAGCGAAATAGAGAATAAATTAATAAAATTTACATCCTTAACAGAAAAAGGAGCTACCGAATATCCGGTCACACAACTTTATTTCCAATATGGTTAGATTTTAATATACATTGGAGTGTTTAAAAGATATTGCTTGTCTTGTGATGCAACAATACTTACTCTGCCAAAGGTACCGAAAGACACTATTGGTATTCTGTTACCATCATTTAATAATTTCGTTCTTTCCAACTTCTCGGTAGCTACAACCTGCAAATAAAATAATATAATAACTAAATAGTCACAATAAATTACGATTGTAAAGAAACTTTTTGCACCAATTCTATTTAATTATATAAAAAAAAATGTATTTATTGGAATTCGTTCTTAAAAGTTCTTTGATCACTTAACACCTGTCTCGTACAAGAAAATCATGTTTCACTACGTAGCTGAATATGATTACTAAATTAAAATAAAATCAGCTGTAGTAGTTACATGTAAAATTAACGAAATATCAAATTAAATAATTATAATAGTGACAAAAAAATAATTCGATTGTATAATATTTATTTAGTACTTACAGACAATCCAACTAAAACAAGCAAGAAAATGCAATGCATCTTGCCAAGTTTCGTAGCACTTATCTATGGTTTTTTCGCTTTATATAGCAAAAGTACTTTGTTCATTATTAAAATGATATAAAATTATCATTTTTACAATCAACATGTTTATCTTTATCATCCGAGCATTTATGAAATAGTAAAGTTGCTGTCATATGATTATAGTAAAACTCATTATATTTCAGTACAAATTATGACTTAATTAGATTTTATTGGTGTTTATTTTTCGTTGTTTTTATTTTCTTATTATTGATTATATTCATGATATATATTTGTTTTAAGTATTTATACCGAACGAATGCACTCTATTCTGGTGATATATCCTTACATCTAGCATCATCTGCCAGTTCAGTCAAACGTCGAAGTACATTCAGAGTGAATGTTAAGAAGCAATAAGCTCGTATAAGTTTTCCTTTAAGCTCGATATAATCACGTCGTTACCGTTAGAATCGATAGTCTAAGTTTTACATTATAGGTCATTGAGCTTGGAAAGAATTTATTTAACTTTATGCAAAGTTTAATTCTTATCTTTCATAATATAAATGTATTCTATAACCAGAACATAGTAATATCTAAACGAGATCCTGATTTCTGATCGTTTGATTCCATATCCCCTTAAATTTACTTTTAGCGAATAAAATTTCATCAGGCATCATGATGTTACTAAAATTAATTTAAAGAAAGTCTATCCATATGATCAAATAACTCACCTTCAACCAGTATGTAACTCGAAAGCAGTTGTTCAGCTATGATACCAGAGCTCTAAGGCTCGAGTGACTTGAGTAATTTCAGATGATTCCATTGAGGAAGTTTTTTTAGAAGAATAACAATTCTAGATATTATAGATACATTTTGCTTTTAAATATTTCATTTTTGTGGGCAAAGCCTTATTTAAATAAATATGATAGTGAAAATAAATTCAGTACTTTTAGTACTTTCGTAACATACATGTTATGCTGCGGAGTTAAGGCTATCTAGTAAGGATAACAAGGTTTCGTCATTATTTACTGATAGCTTAAATTGTGTTTTCTCTTACGATAGATAAATGAAGTAAACACAACGCTTTAATTTGTTATACAAAAAAAAATAGTAACATAAAATAGTGCCCTGTGGAACACTCGTTTTTAATAAGGCTTTTCAAATTTGCATCCCCCGATGTTTACTTTAGTATTAAGTATTAAAACTAATATTGTTGCACACGGCGGTACCTCAGAGAAGTCAAAAGGAAGAGAGGTAGATCGCAGAAAAGGTGGGATGACGACATCGGACAAGTGGCAGGTATGTGGAACAGAGTGGCTCAATAAAGGGATGAATGGAAAAGGTTGGTGGAGGCCTTCGCCGACTGGCAAACATATCTACAGATGATAACCAAGAAACAGATATTAGTTTAAATACTTTATTTAGTTAAGAGTTAGTTAAGTTTAAATTGATTGTAACCTATTAAGAGATCTGAATAAATGATCTATAAAAAATAGTTTCCTGGATTTTAATTATATAGTCTTTACATATTGATGCCTATTACTTACACATATTTATAAGATATGTCAGTTGTTGACCGAAAATTTTATCTTATATTCATATATATTAATCAGAACCGAGTCGCTTAACCTTATCACTTTCGCATAGAAATAAGGCATAGATATAATATAGTGGTTTTCTTGTGATGTTTATGTTAATTAATGACAATGTTAATTAATTCATTAAATGAATCAAGAGTTTCCATGACTACAATATCAAATAGAACTTAACATTTGGTAGGAATTAAAACATAAATGTATCTTGAAAATTATATTCATAAATTTATTTTCATATCATTTTTTTAATTAAATGAAAAAATATAATAAGGTCAATTAAATTATTTACGCGATTGCAAGCGATTGAATGTAATTATTAATATGATAATGAACAGGTTTTAATTATTTTTGTTTCTGTAGTTATTTGTTTATCGTTTAACTAAGGACTTGATGAATATAAAATTCAAATATATTGACAAATTGTCTTCACCGCGTTGTATAATGAAACCGATGATTATTTTTTTTTTTTTATTTATACTAAAAAGTGCATACAAGCTATAAAAATAATAAGACTCCGATAAGTTAATAGTGTAGACAAACTTAATTGCACTAACACCAATTTTCCTTGGAATATATTAAATTATATTTTGGTGCACGATATTAGCGTTAATTTTTTTTTTTTTTTACAGTATTTCATTAAATGCATAAACATTTTAAATGTGTTCTATCGATCGATCAAGAAAGATCTAAAAGAATTTTGAGAGGTGTCAAGGGACACCCGGATGGAACGAAGTTCCTTTCGATTAATTAGTGAAGGAATTGTTATATATTTTTTTTTAAGTTATAATAATAATTATTTATTATGTACAAAAAACCTGTATACACTAAAAAAAAATAATCGTCGCGACAACACACTGTTCAATGCGAAATAGAAATGAAAATATCTGCCTTGCTTTCTATAAGAGAGAGAGAGAGAGACAGACAGAGAAATATGCGCACGCCGCACAGCTTAGCAAAAAGTGTCGTTACAACTTTTCATGAGAATTTTTTCCGTCTAGCCCCCCGTCACAACGCGCGATAAGGGACTTTGTTCCAATAATATAGCTCAAATCTACGGCATGAAGATCGAGTAAGTTCAACTGGTCAAAATAGACCGTAAATAATATATGTAGAGTAATATGCACACACTTTGAACTTACTGAAGGACGTTCTTATTTATTTTTGATCGTTTTTATGTGTTATATGTTTCTATATATATATTTTAATATACAACATCCACGGGCTCACAGTTGCCCGTGCCTTTTTTTTCACATTTTATGTTTATAAATTGTGGCGTTATTTTATATTTTTATTAAACATCAGCAGATCTTCGCTGGACTTCGCGAGCTTGTCGTCTTCTTGGAAGACGTGGCCCACACTGACATTTTTTTTTTTTTTTTCATTTTAAAATAATATATAAATAATATATGGTAATATATAATATTTATATATTATTAAGAATAAGTTCTATATATATTAAGAATAAGTTTAATAAAAGTAGTATGAAATAGAGAGTTCCGCGACGCATTAGAAACTTTACTTTCGGAAGCGATAGTGTACATATTACAAATTAAATAAAAGATTGTAATCCACTTTATGCCTAGTCTTCGCATACTAGTTGATGGTTACGCTTCAAAATTCCCTCCAGTGATTATTGGGATCCCCCAGGGTTCTGTGCTTTCCCCCACATATTTTCTTGCTCATCCTTAGGAACATATATTGTTATGCAGAAGATAGTGCAGTATATGGGAAGTACCATAGAGGCGCAGTATCCGGGCAAGCAGAAACGATGAGAGGTGGAGATATCTTATTGTTGAACTCGATATGTATTAGAACTCATTGCTAATTAGGGCTCTCATGATCTTGTTGAGTTTAATACCAAGAAAGCGCAGGTAAGCGCCGTGACAGTCAAAAAGTCACCATTTTCCTCTGTTCCATTACTCAGTAGCACTAAGCTGTGACCTTAATTCAAAAGATTATAACGAGGCTGTTATTGAAATAGTCTCACGGAAACTCGGGCTCCTGAACAACGAAAAAATGAAAAAATTCAAATTAGCTATGAGTTAAAAATAATTTACACAAAGAATATATATTTCAGTACCCGATTGGATATCCCGTTAATAGAAATATTATAAAGAACACACTGATGTTTCTTAAGTATTATAACTTCAACCTAACCTAATTTCCTTTAATTTGATGAAAGTAAAAAAGGAAGATAGAAGTTTGAAAGCTATATATATTATAAGATATTAATTTATTATATTATGTTTATTGGAGAGCGGCCTCATTGCTATAGTAACTCTATTAATTGATGAATTTTTAAAAACACTAAAATATATTATATACTATTACTCACAAGTTGTAACATATACTTTTTTTACTTGCAATGTATGCCAAGTCCATAATCATACTCATATATGTGCGTAGAACTTTAACGCAAATCTTCATCCAAAATTCCACCTCTTCAAATGATTAAAAAATGCTGTAACATCTGTTTTTATTTATATAAAAAAACACTTAATACAGATTTTAGTTTTTCTTAGAAATATGGAGTAATTTAATACAAAGTTTCATCACCTAACTCACCCTTAGATGATGTATTTACAAATACGGTATTAGATCAGTTATATCCTCATAAGTCTTAATACCAAATACCGTATTTCTAACTTTGAAAAATGACTAACTTCCATATAAACTTTAGTGAAAAATCGTCTCGTGTTCACATACGTTCCGTGAGGAATTTCTGCACAATTTCAGGCTGGTTTAGCCGTTAGTTTCAGCTGTGTGTATCTCAGTTACTAATTTTAGAACTATCATAGTCGACCATTTACTAATGAATTTATAATAAATTTTAATAACTAAGTTTTAGTTGTATTCCAATAAAGTATTATGAAATTCGTCAAGAATGCAACTGCCAGTTCAAATTTTGTTACCACCGTGACAACCCAAGATGGATGCCCTTTTCTTTTTCTACGTCTGAAGGGTGACGTCACATCCTTGACCACATCAATCAGTTTCTCAGTTTTCGTTCTACGATACTATATTCATTAGATAGTCGTCTCCATCAATTTACAATTATGTAATTTATTTTCTTTACAATTTTTGCTAATTAAAAAATGTTTATATTTGATATTTGTAGGTATCAGAAAGTATCACTTGTAGTACAAACAGTTTTCATAAAGAATATACATAGTTAGTATATTGAATATAATTTATTTATTTATTATACTTTATCATTATACTTTATTTGAGAAAATAATTATTTAGAGTTATTAAATTACCCAACCTTATATATGTTTTTTTTTTATGATATCGGTTGGCCGACGATCAAATGGGCCACAATGGTTAGTGGTCACCACCGGGCGGTGGTGACCACTTACCATAGACATTATATTAGAAATATTAACAATCCCTTACTTCGCCAATGTGCCACCAACCTTGGAAACTAAGATGTTATGTCCCTTGTGCCTGTAGTTACACTAGTTCACTCACCCTTAAAACCGGAACACAACAACACTGAGTACTGCTGTTTGGCTGTAGAATATATAATTAGTGGGTGGTTCCTACCCAGACGGGCTTGCACAGAGACCTACCTCCAAGTAAATTTTAGTGTTTTAAGTACAACTCTAATATTTTTACTATATTATATAAATAAAATAAACGATTATACATCGTTTTTTTTTTTCGTCTAAGCTATTTCTAGATCTGCAAAGCAATATTTGCACAATAGTGGCATTTATCTGATTACTTAGATATACTGAATGTGTTATATTCCTTCTCATGTGACAGTTCGCCGTTGGAGTGCGCTTACAAATACCTGCAACGTTATCCAAGGAATATTGGGCGTGGCTAAAATATTGGAACGTTCGAGGTCATTAGGTGCTGTCAGCGTCCTAAAGATTTAGAGGGTACATGACTCACGTAAAAATCCAAAGTTTTATAATATCATTTTTAAGTTGTCGTTTCATATATCATCGAAAATTATGTTTTTATTTAATTCTGTACCCTAATCGTTTAGTCAGGATGTTGCCTTTTAAATATAATATCGATATAGTGCTTGGTTATTATGTGTTTGATCGAATTTCACTTTATATGTGTTTTATCACATACACTATACATATACACTATTATTATACAAAATGAAGTGAAGGTTCGAGCTTATTTCACCGCGCTGCTCCAATGCGGGTTAGTGGATACAAATGGCAGAATTTCATTGAAATTAGACACGTGCAGGTTTCCTCACGTGTGTTCTCCTTTACCGCTGAGCATGAGATGAATTACAAACACAAATTAAGCACATGAAAATTCAGTGGATTTGGACCCGCAATCATCGGTTAAGATACACGAGTTCCAACCACTGGGCCATATCGTTTTTTTTACAGGCTGTTACTTTATATACAAAATAGAAGACGGAAAGAATGAACAAAGTCACAAAATGAGATGGTGAGTTACAGTTATTAAGAAGATATACAATTATTATAAATTTATGCACTATTTAACTTCATAGACATAAAATGATGAATTATCTTAATTCGACCGTAATTTATTGCTAGTAAAATATTAGGTGCGATTCGAAAGATACGGAGGAAAGATGAGGCTCAAATGTAAGATACCTTGTCACAACTATAATTTAAAAAAAATCATCTTTGAGATACACGTGTTGTTATTGGTAGTATGAACGTAAACTATAATGAATGTTTCATATAAAATATTATTTTGTTGAATATTTGTATGTGGATTATTGATGATAAAATATCTTAAACGTATTGTGTGTGTAATATTTTTTCTACAATTTTAATGTATTTCTAACGCATGTTTAATATAAATATTAGCTTTCTGCACTTCGCTTCCAAATAAAGTTTATTAGTGCCAAATTTAATACACCTGCGTTACCCCTCTTTTTTGTAAAAAGGGGTACAAAGTTATTGCTTCACTTATTAAAATATACTCGTAGATGTTGTTGATGGGTGACAAAAGCTATCGTATGTTTTTTTAAATGTTATATGACAGCAGACTGGCACTGGACTGGCAAAAAATAATAACCTGATAGTAAGTGGTCACCACCGCCCATAGATAAAGGTATATTAATCATTCCTTATATCGCCAATACACCACAAAACTGGGGAAATAAGGTGTGCTATTCCTTGTGCCTGTATAATTGGCTTAAGCAGCCTTCAAATTTGAATAAAACAATACAAAATATTGCTATTTGGTAGTAGAATATAATTATGACGAGTGGTTGCTATCCACTCAGAGGGGCTAGCAGAAAACCCTACCACCAAATAAATGAACACTTTTAAATTTCACTGGAATGGTCAGTTTTATATTTGTTAACTCAACTAACTTTCTATAAATACCTCTAAAGTCGCAGGAGCCACTAGGAAATAACGACTTAGTAAATTTTTCTCAGCAAGATAGTTCACAATGGTACATACAGCTTGTAATTTAGAAGAATAAAAAAATATTTTGTAAAAAATTTTTATATTAATATTCGTTGAAAGTACGTCAATAAAACAAAATTATAAATATTGTAATAAGATACGAAAAGTTTGAAAACATTTTTTTCGCTAACGCCACGAGATACAACGTCAGTGACCTCTGATAAGTAGCGGAGCTAGATTATTTTCTCCAGCATACTTCAACCCTTATCATAAACAAGTACATACCTATTTCTTTTTAAAATGTAGATCTTTGCTCCGGATATGACCATTTTTATCAATTGTTCATTAATACCAAAAAATATATAAGTACAAATATTGTATTGTAAGGAGTTTTTTAATGTATCGTCATTAATAACAATAACCCGACGAAAACGAACTCCGAAGAAATGTGACATTTGTTTGCCATCGGTGGTATGGTACGGACGATGGAGAAAATCAGTGTTAGTCGTGATAAAGGTCACATAAGCCATTTTGATTTCACTTGATTTTATTTTTATTATTGACGTTTGCAGTATTTGTTTGTGATATTCATTTGTGTGTTACCTCGCTTCTGATTGCTAAACTATTATATATAAATTAAAATCAGACATATTTAAAAAAAAAAATCTTCTTACTGCCTATCAAAGTGTACATTCATAAGTGGACACGAGACAGTTAACCTCCCCATAAAATAAAAAAACTAACGGAGATAGATATGAACTGCTGGCCGAATATTAAGGTCATATTCTGACATCATAACTAGGTATAACATTCTGTCCCTTAATATGTCTCCCATTTAACCAGTGATATGATACTAGGAAAACCACCATATCATTACACATATATATATATAAGCAGCCAGGTAAACGTTGTCCTGTCCATGTATATAATGTTCTGTATAACAATTGTCGTGTTCAAAAACATTTTCCAGTAAAAATACATGTATTTCCAGTCAAATAGTATCGAAGTCGATTAATTTCAAACTTATTTACCGAGATATATGTTTATATATACGACCCATCCCGGCTTCTCCGAATAGAATTTTTTTCTAAGCCGAGTCTGAAGTTTAATTTCAAACATTAACAGTTTAAAGATAAATAATAAGATCTAATCCGCAGAAGGTACATCTATTTATTTTTAAAAGTTAGTTTTATATCAAAACGTCAATAAATTTAATATGTATTTTGATCAGAGCTGCGTTGGCACATGTTTGTATCCATTATGGTAAACGTACTAAGTTGAACAGCAGTTCACACAATTCTATTCAAACGTCAAAACTTGACCGCGAATATCTTCACAACGACATCAGAAATTGGTTTTTTTTTTGCATGAATTGAATGAAAATTTTCTTTTGTCATGAATTGACTACGATACGTATAGTTTTTTAACATTTTAGTTAGAGTAGTTGATTTTGTCAATTTCCGGTGTAAACAATACGCAGTTAAACGAAGCTGTAATTCTTAACTATTTCTATTAAATCATCGGCTAAGTGCCTTTTTCTTTTTTTAAATCGCACTTATTTTTTTTTTTTTTATTTACATTTAATGCACTGTAATCCTCTTTGTCATATACATATTTAATATTTAAGGAAAATTCGACGAGTTTACATATTTTAGTTCTTAATGTGTTGTTTTTTCAAAGACAGAGTGAACCAGTGTAACTACAGATACAAGGGCTATAATAACTTAGTACCCAACGTTTGTGACGATTAGATGTAAGGAATGATTAAAATTTCGTACTGCACCAATATTTATTAGGGCAATGACCACTTACAATGTAGTGGTACATTTGACCGTCCTCCTGCGTATTCCAAAGGATTTATTTTATTTATTAAAGACAGATTATTAATACAGATTAGCGGTAAATATATTATAATATAATAAAAATGTAAAATCGCTTTACATCCCTCATATCAATGTGTATTTCACCCGAAGTTCCGTCTCACACCTGTTACCCGGTTCTTTGTAAACTAACGTTTTTTATACGAACAGTAAACTTTTTGTTTTAACTTATTTGAAATCGATAATTTTTAGAATCGTGAGAACTGTTTGTAAGTTGGAAAGTTCAAACATATTTATTTGAGGATAAATTTAATTCATTGAACGATGTTGTTGATGAATGTTCTGAACTGATCGAAGTCAGTATGCAAAGATTGTCACTTTGAGGGATAGAGGCAAAATCTATATCAATATTGTAAATGCGAAAGTAGTTCTGTCTGTTAGTTACTCTTTCTTTTTGTACCCAATACCCGAAGTTGCGGGCGACAACTAGTATGTATTAAGCTAATATTTAAATCCTAGATTTACGAGTTCTAACTGGGCAAGCAGCACTGAATATAAACATATATGCTTTTTCTAAAATAATTAATTTTCGTTTACAGTTTGTTGTATTATGTAACATATAACTTTGCTTAATTCATTGCTCATTTACTTTTCGTCATTATCATCATTAACTTTATCGTTAAGTTTTATATCATGAAGCTGGCAAGCAATCTTATTCTGCATTCTTCTAAGTGTCAAATCTCAAAATTAATTAAAATCAGTGAACAAAATTCTGCCTATTATTATTGGTGTTCCAGGAATTATGATTAATCAAATGGACTCAACTAATACCACGAGCGAATGAACTAGTAGAGCTTATTTTTACTTTTATTTGCGGTACCCTAGATGTTTTATTATTTTCAGAATCACATTGCCTCAGAGGCAAATATGAGCAAAAATATATATTTTTTTCGAAGAGCTGTAGTCAAAGCAGTGGCTGGCAAACCAAAATTTATCTTTTGACTTTCACGATGTGAATATTCGAATAATTCAGGTGTATACTTCCTATACATTTTATTAAATTACATTAAATCTTATAGTAAATTACTTATATTAAATCTTATTTAGCTGGGCAGGATATCTCTTCTATGACTTTCGTCGTTTGGTAGGAAACTGAGCTTCAGCGTCAGGGGCTTTCAAATATAAAGTACAAAAAATCTATATTACAGACAGTATTTATATAATATATATCATATTTTTTTTGTATTTAAACTAATAAATATAGTTTAAAAACAAAAAAAATCGTGCATTATTCATAACCTAATTTAGAATTTAATTGCAGACTAGCAAATGGTCCACCTGGTGGTAAGTTGTCAGCATCACCCATCAACATTGGTACTGTAAGAAAACCAAACCAAGCCGTCAAACCAAACCATCTCGGTCGTACATGACAATGTAGGCATTGTGCACGTATAACCAACGCTTAGGAACTAATATGTTATGTCCCTTAGCCTGGAGTTACTTTGGCTCCCCTACCCTTCAAACCATGTTAAGTATTTTTCTTTGGCGTTAAAATATGCGATGAGTGAGCGGTGTACTCAGATGGGCTTGCACAAAGCTCTACTGTCAAATAAAGCAAAAAAAAGTATTGCTAAGGACTTCGCATTGTGAAGGATGGAAAAAAATTGGACTTTTTGGTGAAGCCACGATGATTTTTGGTTTATAAAATGTAATAACGTTCAATAAAAGGAGTCCCTATATATATTGTTAAGGAGATGTATTCAATTTATTATATACTGAAAAACATTTACGAAAATGCGCCATATTTCTGTTTTTGGATGGCTAGAGGGCATTGACTCATGACTAGTAACAAAATTGTTTGTTTCCATCATTTATGTTTCCAAGAATCCTCATGTTTGTTGTCCTCTTTCATTTTACATTATTCCAGAACATTCAACTTTTCCTGAACTAAGTTCGTTGCTCTTCGTTTAATAGTGTTCGATTATCTATAAAATAATATAAGGCAATTTTGCACAAATTGTCTAGAAGATAAAACCTATTTAAGTAACTATGATAATAATAAAATAAGTTAAATAAAAGATAAGATATTATAAGAATTTCCTTAGGTCAAAGAAGTTTTTATAGTTTCACTGAATCGATCACTTTAGTTCAAACTCATTAAATGTCATAAACAATATCTGATAAATTGTGACATACTTCAAAAAGTTTTCAGAAGGTTGTATGTACTAACTAAACCTATTTTTTCCTTTTCTTGCTAGGCTAGCGCATCAGTTGCAATCTGTCATTATTCTTAATTACGTTAATAATTAAAAACAGCTGAGATGTACCAAAGGTTATAACACATGAATGTCAACCCAAGATAGCGGTTTCATCCTCAAACAATCAGATTTATCTTATGTTTAATTTGGTTTAATACTTTGTCTCATGCTCAGAGATATAGAAGAAAATCGTGAGAAGACGTGCATACATAATTATGTCTGACAAAATGAGAGGAAAATTATTTTCAAGCATTTACTATAATAAAAATGTATATAATTATATTCCATGATTAAAATGAAGCTGTTTACATTGGTAAGAAATATAGGAGGATATTATTCTCTCTTAAAACCGACTTCAGGGAGCTTTATGGAATAGATCAAATATGTTTAAAAATATACTCCCCGTTTTTGATTAATTTTTTTTATATAATAGGCAGGCGGATCGGCAGTTAAGTGGTCACCACCGCCCAAATACATTGGCAACCATCCCTTACTTCGCCAATGCGCCACCAACCCAATGGAAAGTAAGATGTTATGTCCCTTGTGTCTGTAGTTACACTGGCCCACTCACCCTTCAAACCGGAACACAACAATACCAAGTATTTCTGTTTGGCAGCAGCATATCTGATGAGTAGGTGGTACCTTCCCCGACGGACTTGCACAATGTCCTACCACCACGTAATTATTATTCAAGTATTTTTTATTGACTGATTGTAATAAAGTTTTAGAATATAATTATTCACCAAATGTAAAGGTTGGTTAAAACGATGTAATTAATTGATACCTATTCAAAAATTTTTACGCTGTCAGTCAATAAGGTGAGTAAACTAAAATGCTGTGGATATTTACAAGTTATTTAGATACATTAACGCAATAATAGATACGACAGGTCACATTTTTTACACGAAAAATACTTTTATGTTCTGAAATAAAATATTACTGTTATGAATATCTTGAAAGAAATTCGCAATCTCTTTTAACATGAACCCATTCTTTCTGAAAGGGGCTCTCAAGAACAGCGAACAAAAGTGTTACTCGTATCACGGGTTAGGAGTAATAACACAAGTTAAAGCAACTATTTTTAAATAAAAAAAATTAGAATATCGATTCCTTTTTGTTTTTCAGAAAAAAATACCTTACCTGAAAACAAGCTAATTTAAATCAACAGGCGTTAGGCTGAATTGTGTTTTTTATCAATAAGCGAAATGATTTATTTGGAAACGGAGAGACAGAAAACAGTCATATTCATATTGTCGCATTAGACCAACCAAAGATCCTTAATTTTCTCATAGCATTGTGATACGAAAATCTTCCGATAGTGAAATTCGATACTTCACAGTAAAAACTTATATAAGTCAAATAGGTATTTTTCCATTATCACAATTATTTTCTTGAGGTTCAATAATAGCAGGTCCGTCTCTGGTGGTATCACTTTTTTATCATACACTGAAGAGAGCTTTAGGCGTAAGCCTACCTGAACCACTCATACTAAAAAAATCGTGTTAACCGAAATAGCCTTTCACCTTCCTTTCCACCCGGACATGTGTGCTCAATGTACAGTCGCAGATCGATTATTAGACAAAAATATCGTCTTAAGTATCCAAAAGTTTTCAAGAATTATCGTTAGCAGTTTCTAAGAAACCTGGCATGGTTTTTCATATTTCATCAAACCTATTCCATGAAGCCGATCATTAATTTTCAATAAGATCAACCTCTTTACCTGCTGTACTTCCTTCATTAGTACCATTACTTTAATTTAGATTTTGATAAATGGATATTGTCAATATAATACGTTCATGTTAGCACAGTATCAACTACACCATTGTTCATAGGTATGAAAATGCGTTTAAAATTTGACAAAACGTCCTCGTGATAAATGGGTCTGGTTAAAATATGGGATGTCAAAATAGAAATATTGACTATGCGACATGTTCCACGCAAATTGCTTTAGCTGATTTATGCTTCGGACGTGACCTCAATATATCCTAGACCAAAATAAACTGGTGCCACTATCGGGTCATGAAGGCAATGGCCATCGCATTTTGAGCTGTCACTTCTTATTATTGATTGAAAATATTTATTGAAACTCGTTACTATTACATTTGGTGAACATCTAAAATTTAATTGCAAGGAAAACTTGTTAAATAAAGTACTTATTAAAAAATTTGTACAAAATGTCGTCACGCGAAAGATTAATTGATTGCGTTATTTGACTGCCTGTCCTAGACATAAAAGATTCAGTTGCCATATTTATTTAGTATCCTGCGTTCGAAATCAACACGTGATGTATGTAAAAAATAAATTTCCACGCAGTC
Source organism: Vanessa atalanta (assembly GCF_905147765.1). NCBI lineage: Eukaryota > Metazoa > Arthropoda > Insecta > Lepidoptera > Nymphalidae > Vanessa > Vanessa atalanta. The sequence goes on along the minus strand of NC_061892.1, from coordinate 4,406,878 downwards.
CTATATACTTATAAAGATGTGATGTCGGTACATTATGTTATGCCATCCATTCTCTACGCAAAATGCGATAAAATGTTCAACTAAATACAGAAAACTGTTCCAATTACTTGAACATTGTTTTCAACTGAATAATTCGTTAAATACGACATCAAAAGCATGTGTTATGCAAACGATCAAGAGAATCATAAGATTAAATTTCATCTAAGTTCTCTTTGATGAACGCGAGCTGTAACTGATTCTTTCAAGCAAAATTGGTTGTGCTAATTTCAAAGAACATTTCAACCAGTACGTGTGTAATATTTATTTTTCTTATAAAAAAATTAATAACGTGAATAAATTTAACTCTGTTATTGATCCTTGATGTCTGTTACTTTAATTAATTATGGCTTATGTTGATGTATATAAATATTATATTATTTTTATGTACCTACCAAAAATATTGTTATACCCTGTTCAAGTTAGCTTGATCTTTTTGACAGACGGGCTAGTGATGAGAAACAGAAAATATAACATATATAACACTCGATGGAACGATAGAATGCGTAATTCAAATTAGAATTCAATTTTATTTTTAACTTATTTTTCTAAAAAGAGTTATACCAGTAAAGAGACCCCAACCAAAACCCCGTTCGTAACAATAACCTAACAATGATCTTTAATAAAGATTTTTGTAATCGATATTCGCGTCCCTACCGACAGACCATTGTAACATTGTACAAGCGTCTATTATTTGACAGTGTACTATTTTAATTTTACTTTGAAGCAATAATATATAATAGGAAAAGTCTTAAAATTTTCAGATCTTATTTTTTTGGAACTTTTGTATTATAGGTATGTATTATTTTAAATATTTTTACAATTTTTAAAATCATTAAATTAAGAAAATAATATGTTCGTCATTGCAAAGTTATGTCGATCAGAAAAAATTACATCTGTCAAAAAGATCAAGCTATCTTATACAGGGTATAGTAGAATTTTAATTTAATTGCAATAGTATTGTCTATATCCAACGACCAAAGAAACGATGGATGGATTGTGTGAAAGATGATACCTACCTATGTATATGAATAAGACTATTCCTATTTTATTAGTTGCATCTTGAATTTTTAATTCAATTTAGGAATAGCTGAAAGCTTGATCTTGTGGGCATTTCGCACGGCGATGAAGAGAAACAACGCGGGACAATCTGCGTGTACCTAATTTCAAGGAAATTCTGCCAAATGTGTATTCTACAACAGCGCAATTTTTAAGGCATTTTCTGCCACCTACAATCAGTCTGTGGAACCAGATTTCGCCGGCAATTTTTCCGAACTAATACGACTTGGCAACCTTCGAGAAATAAGCCTACTCATAATCATTTCTTAAAGGCAGGCAACGCACCTATAAGGTCCCAGTGTTGCATTTGTTCATGGGCGGTGGTAGTCACTTTCCATCAGGTAAGCCTATCCGCTCGTTTGCCAGTTATTTAAAAAAAAATAAAAAAACCTCCAACCCGAATTGAAGCAGCATTGTTGAATAACATTCACCTCGGAGGGATAGGAGGCCTTATCTTAGCAGTGGGATGTTCTGTTACTTTAAGACTTATCTTTTTTTTAGGAAAACACAAACGAATTAAAATGTAATTAATTATGCATAACGCGGGACAAATGGCAGTTGTGTAACTTTACTACTAGAGAACGTTATCTACTAAGTGTAGTAATTGCAGGAAGGTACGATTTCCATACAAAATTATCAATTTTTCAAGGTATTTCATTTTAAACCACCGCTTTATTGGAGCGAATATATCAAAATAAGTTTTATTCAAATCGATTAAGCCGTTTTTGAATTATGAGACTAAACAGCAATTGATTTTTATATTTATATTCTGTAATTATAGGATCCGTTTCATTACCAAAATCCGTTCTAGTGCAATGTAAGATACAAATTTTGTAACTGAATATTTAAAATTAGATTATAATAATATTCAAAATGTAAAGCGAAATACGACAAAACAAAATATTATTTCACACTAAATTTTACTGGATAATTTGGGAATTTATTTGAATGTTCGTTTACTTCGGATAATGATACAATTGTGATCTCTATCTCTTTTGTATTAAAGGTTGTAATTGATGAAACAGCAAAAGTAACGCGTAGTATATAGGCCATTTGTATTATAATCCGATGTCATTATCAAAGTTGTAAACGTCTACGAGTCAATATTTTATTTATGTATACATAATTCGTAAGTAATTTACTTAATAAAGTAATATTTTTTTAATATAACACTAAACAGTTCAAAGATATTTGTTACAAGTATCTTAAGGATTTCAATTATGTAGGTACTGAAACGAATATAATGATCATGGCAATAGACTTTGGGGCTGTAGCCGATTAGGATGAATTCATACGATTTCTCACAATAAGATTCCATTCTTTTTAAAATTTACTCAGCGCTAGTTAAGTATATAAATCTTAGGTTAATAATGCTAAAACAAAACTATGTTATTAAAAATAAGTGTTATTGTACCCAGTAGATAATATCACGTTTAATTTGACCAAGGCTCAATGATAGGATATTGTGTAATATGACTGACGGTGATAATTCCAAATACGATTAGAATTTAAAAAATGATTGAGAAATGTTTGCACTACAAAACAAATTAATCGATAATATTACATCTTAAAATAAATTAATGCTATTTATTCTGGCGTCTCGACTTTTGTCTTCAGTCAATTTATTAAGTTTATTGTTAATTAGAACATATTGACTGTTAAATTAGATTCTAATTGGTTTAATTGCATTAATATTTAAATAAACTTTCCTTTCCTTATATCCTTAAATTATCTCTAAAGATTGTGAACGTCTTGCTTGATAATCAATCAAATCACCGCCAATCCAGATATGATATTTTAAATCCTTTACAATCTTGTTTCCGTCGTGGTCATAGTACGACTTCTGTTCTGATTAGTACAAATGTCTTATAAAAATAATGATAACAGACTGTATACTTTTAAACATTATTTACCCATAATATTTATCATCTGTTGAAATTAGTTCCGCTAACACTGCCCGATAAACACCTCCATCATTCAAGTATCAACAGAGCAAAACTAATAGGAATAACAAATGTATGTAATCCTTTTCAAAGTCGTATAAATTTGGCGTTTTACGGAAAAATTGGTAAATTTTATTCCAATAGAATAATATAAAAAATATAGTCTAAGATTTTTTAGTAAAAATTTAAAGTGTATAAGCAAAGCGAAACTATTTACAAATCAAAGAACTTAAGGCCAAGAATAACGAACGAACAAAATTAGTATTATTTTTTAAAGATTTTTTTTTTATTATTCAAATACATGTTAGATGATTTTCGTTACGTTAAATTACATCGTTTTAAGTTTGATTATGTTTTTTTTAAAAGGGCATAAAATCGTAGGAAAAATGGTCCAACAAACTAATAATGTGCTGAAAATTAATAGAGTTTTAATGTTATTGGTAATAAGTATGGATATTTGTTATACGGTATTTTTAACCGGAAAACCAAGCTAATTTCTGAGTAGTAGTTTAAGTTATATCCAACGGTATTTACAATTTTACGGTGACATATCTATATTTATAAAATAACATGACCTTCTTATGATATCGGTAGGCGGACGACCAAATAGGCCACCTGATGGTAAGTGTTCACTACCGCCTATAAACAATGCGCCACCAAACTCGGGAACTAAGATGTTATATCCCCTTGTGCCTGTAGTTACACTGGCTGACTGACTGATTCATCATCGTCGAGCATAAACTATTTAAGTTAGGACCATAAATTTTGGTGAGTGGAATTGTTAGACTAGACACCCACTAAGGAAGGAATTTTGAAAATTCAACCCCTAAACAGGGTTTGAAAGTTTGTATGAAAGTAACAAAAAAGCGTTTATGGACATTCAACCCTATGGGGTAAATATTCACACCAATGAGGTATACAAAGAGGTCTTGAGCTAACGTAATATTTTAAGTTCATCTGCAAATATATTCAACTTCCACGCGAACAAAGCCGCGGGCGACAGCTAGTTGTTAATAAAAAATATATAAAAATCAAACGAACAGATAAGTTCATTTAATATCCGTGATTGAGGAATATACAATCGATATCACAAAATCACTTAATAATATTTGGTATTTTAATACTATTTAATGCGTTATCAATTAAACTTCCCCTTATCACTTCTTGCGTCATATACAATTAATATCACTTTATTATATACCCTACTGTTACCAAAGATAAGACACGATAATAACATATCCTAATTATGGTAATCTTTTCAACGAAATTCTGCCACATGTGTATTCCACCAGCCAGCATTGGAGCAGTGTGGTGGAATATGCTCCAAATCTTCTCCTCAAAGAGACAGAAGGCCTTTAGCCCAGCAGTGGGAAATTTACAGGCTGCTAATGTAATCTAAATACGAAATTTCTGTATATATCTACTATATATAATACGCATACTCAGAATCAGTCAGAATCTCAAGACAGATCTAACACCAATCAATTTAGCTTTGTCTCATATACAGATTACCTTGATGATCCCATCAAAAATATGCAGTTTGTCATTAAATTAAATATCTCCGGTGATTGCATGATCAGTAGATAATAATTATAGTCTCGGTTGGTAACCTTCTTCATATAAACCAAACGACTATTAACATAAAACTAATTTGTCACTTGCTGTTCGATGGTCATAAATAACGACTCATGATATTCTATCATATGACGTTAATCTTTTAAAATAATACTATAATTATTGTATTCAATGTGGCATAACTTTTTGATATATGGTTCGATATGTCTAGTTTCAAAGTTTTACTTCACCGAAATAGTGATAATATTATTATAATACCATAATTTATATTACGTAATGATTAAAGAGGAGCCTATAAGATATAATTCAATGAAACAATGAAATTCAGTTTTAAAGATGCTTATATACTTATTTATGACGTTTTCGAATTCCGATTTCAAAACAAAAAAAGAAATCGCATTCAAACGTCGTTTTTAGCAACCACGACAATATTTTCCTATAGCTTAAATTATATCATTATATACATTAATCTTATAATAATTATTAATGATTGAATAATTCTAACCCTTCACTTATCTTACTATTCAGTGAGTTTTTACTTTAATATTATTTTTTAATAATTTGTAAACAATACTAATAATTAATTTTATGATGATACCTAAGAAGATTAAAATAGACATTATAATGGCTAATGTTAAAAGAACTAATTTGATCTCATAGTAGTCAACCCAAGATATATCAGATGCAGGCGATCGCAGGTGGCTTCCACCGTATTTCAAGACATGTTCCACCCACCAAACAGCATTGTCAGCGGGCTTGATTGCATATGATCTCATCAACTTCTTCAGTCTGATAATGTTCTCTTTGAAGCTAAAAAACCGTAAAAAATAATTATAACAAATTGTACGTAATGCATCCAAGAAGAGTTCCTTAGATTTAATCACTGGGTTAAGTATACTTGATATAAGCATGATATAGTTCAATATAAACGAACGGCGACTAGTTGATGCTCTGTATCTGTACTACATATCATTGCAACTGCATCGAGCATTTTTTTTATGGCATTGGTTGGCGGGCGAACATATGGACCACCTGATGGTAAGTGGTCCCCACCGCCCATAGACAAAGGCGCTGCAAGAAACATTAACCATTCCTTACATCACCTATGCGCCACCAACCTTGGGAAACAAAATGTTATGTCCCTCGTGCCTGTGATTATACACGATTTGAAGAACTGCTTATAAAGTGCAAGCTGTTTAAATATATATTATTAGAACTGATTTTTAATATTCTGTAGTCCGTTTATCTATTTTTAATATTTACCTTTTATCTTCAATGACAGTTTTGATTGAACTTTTGAAATCGTTCTCTGTTAAGGTCATTAGGTCGTGTTGTAATCCGATTTTGAGATGAACATATTTTTCTACATTGTACCATTGATCGCCAAGCATCGGAATACCAATTAGTGGCACCGTTGCATCAATAGCTTCATCAGTCGATTGTAGACCTCCTTGAGTTACAAATAATTTTACATTGGGATGATCTGAAACAGACAACATTTTTGTAAAGTAAAAAAAATGGTGCATTTAGTTCATGTCGTAAGAGTAAGTCATATAAGCAAAATCTAATATTTTTTTAAATAACTTAGTATTAACAGTAACTTTAGTATAATAATTCATAGAAACTTTGATTATTTTTATATGATTACAATGTTCCAGCTAAAATTAAGATGCTTCCACATTTATATTCTTTTATTTATCATTTACAGGGTTAACTTGAGGTTAGATTCTGATATATTATGAAACTTACTTAGAACATCAGTTTGTGGAAACCATTTAGATATTTTCATATTCTTTGATTGTCCTGGTAATGTGTCCTTATCCCATTTCCAAAGTACGTCATAAGGTAATTCAGACAAAACTTTTGTCATTATTTGAATTTTTTCTGGTGGCAAAATAGATGGTAAAACATTTGTACCAAAACTTACGTATATGACGCCATTTTTCGAAGAGTCTAAATAGTTTTTGAGATCCTGTCAAAATAAATAATAAGATTAAATTATATTTACTTACCATTTTTATAATAATGGCAGATATGAAAACATTTTCAATTACCTTAGGTAGCTCTTTTTCAACGGATTGGTGAATGCCACCAATATAAACTATGCTTGGCGGTACAGGGCGATTATCTGCCCAAATAGGATGTTCGTTTAGAAACATCATTTGAATTTTTTTTCTGAGTACTTCATATGTAGGCACATCATTGCCAAAGTGTTTTCTCATTATTTGGTTATCAAATTCTTCGGTATGCGCAATTAAAAATTCCAGACCCACGTGTTTTAATAGTTCCAAACCCCTTTCCCAAAGTGATAGATTATATAACCTCTGTCGACCTGGTGTGGGATACAATAACGGATGTGTAGGTGCCCCTAATGAACTATATTGTAGTGGAACTGCTCCGAAAGAACTAATCACAATTACTGGTGCGTCGAAGACATGAGTCAAGCCCATGAGCGGACGGTTGCAAGCTTCAAGTATAAGTAAATCAAAATACTTTCTGTCTTTATTTTTAAACATGTTCTTCACTTCTGGTGTTTCCATCTGAGAATCGAATATAGTTGCAAATCTTTCGAAAATCAGCGTCACTTGAAGCATTAAATCTTGTTTTTTTCCGTTGTGATGTACAAACAATTCTTGCCATTTACTGTAAGAAGCATCGCGTACATCTATCTCGGTTAGGTTTGCAGGAGCTTTTCCTTTCGGGTATACTGGATCGGGTGTGACGACGATTACTTCATGACCTCGTCTGGCTAATTCGTGAATTATAGGCCGGAAGACAACTTGATGGCTAATCGAGGGAGTCGGGAAAAATCCTAATATTCTTGCTCCTTCTATTCCGGTCACTGATAGCACAAAAAGCGCAAGAATATTCGTTATCATGCGTGCCATGTCTTGTTTTGAGTTCGAGACTGATAAGAAATTGTAAAACCTACCTTTATATAATATTTTGGTAATATTTTCATAAATGTTATAATTATATGTTATCAATAATTAGGTAGTTTGTTGATTAAAATTACTTGATGAATGATAATTTAGTCCTTGACTAAAATCATTTTTATCATAATTATATAATTTTTAGTTAATTTTTTCACTAGCTAAATATAAATTAAAAGCTGTGATTTTTACCTTAATTTTTCTAGAGTTTGGTTTCTAAAATATATGTAGTTAAATAGACTCTCGAACATTTAGTTACTGCACACATGCATACAATTTTAGATCTTTATCAATAATAATAATTTACAAAAAAAAAATACATATTGTATTTTGTATAGTATAATGTAATAATCTTGAGTTATCTGATAATATTTTTTAAATATATTTTATATCTAATCTGCAGCTATTTTGACATACTTATGAATACTGAAATAAAAAATTATTTGGGTAAGCATTCTCAGCCTTGTATTTTTTGTCATTGTCTCAACATTGTAGAATCTATACTAATGTACTAAATTGGTAAGTAACTCTGTCAGTCTATACAGACAGCTGTATGTTGCTCTTTCACAACCAAACCATTGGTTGAAGAACATTGGTTACTTTTTGTTACCCCTAAGACCTGAAATTCAAGAAAAGTAACGAGGGATACTAATCTTTGATATATTTTGTTATTATTATTAACCTGGCTTACTAAATTTTCAAGTCGTAGTGGTAGAATATTCGATTTTAGAAAACGACAAAAAAATAACTTTAAAAAAAAAACTTTTTTTATAATAAATATTGAAAACTCGCGGAAAAATCTTATATTAAAGAAATGATAAAAAAGGCAATAAAGAACTTATTATTAAGTTGCATAAAAATTTTCATGAAATTATTATGAAATATTTTCTTCTCTTAATAATTATATTTCGTATGCCTTGTTCCTAAATTGTGCATTTTATTGCAGGTATAAAATATTCAATACTAATAATAAAATACAGGCTCAGTGCTCATATGACTAGTTACTAGAAACTAGTGTTTCCAACATAATTATTATACAAACAGAGTGTTATTACACCAGCGCTAAACGCTATTGCTGGTTCGTATTGGTTCGTAACGTGATATATTCTATCTAAGGCAATATATTTTTTTAACAATAAGAGTTGTTTATCCTGTGATAAGTGCATTCAATAAATAAACGAACTCTTAAACTTTATTAGAAAAAAATCAAGCGTGAGATGTCTTCAAGACAGAGTAGGATGGTTAGTAGTTTTTTGTAAACACTTTTATTAGTAATTAACTGTTAATCTAGGTATTCATTCCTCGTACGGTAGCATATGAAAGCGATCCCGTGGCGTCCACATGTCGAATCATGATACTGCTGGTTTTTTTGTAAGTATCTACATGCATCGACGACGACCCGACGGGATGACGATGCTTGGAAAATAAAAATAGTTGAACTTACATAATAGATGTGACGAAAACAGTTATGTTAGGTTAAGAATATTATTTGTTAATTTTTAGAATTTATTTTTTCGGGGGGTATTTTAAAATTTTTATTTAATTTATATAAAGTATATAAAGTAGGTAAGTAAGTATATTAGGAAGGTATTTTTAGTGATTAGTTAGTTGAGTTAGTAACTTAGTTAGGTAATAGGTATAATAGGTATAAATATAGTGGTAATTTATCCTAATTGGTCCCATTTAATTACCCATCTTCGAAATCTAAAACTTACCCTAACATGGCATATTTGAAGTCATAGTTACCTTACCATTTTCTTTCTGTCATTGAAGTAATACGGTACTAAATTTCGAATGGATAGGACACATGGAAGGAAGTCACATCCCCTCATCGACTATTAAAGAGCTGATGATTTTTAAACGGCTGAACAGATTTTCATGAAACATGGCTAAGAACACTAGTAATAAAATCTTTGACACAAAATTAACGAAAATCAGTTCATCCGTTTGGGAGCTGCAATATCACAGACAGATATACAGATACACAACTCATATACCCTCTCTTTTTGAGAGGGGCAAAAATATACACGATCGGGTCTTTTTGGGACACCTGATTGCCGACTGAAAATAATAAATAACAAAAAATAAAATTGTTATTAAAAATCCCGTCTGAATTAAAACAATAACAAAGAATAATTTCAAATAATATTATACAAAAATAGAAAGATAAATAAATAAATATTGGACAACATCACATACATTACTCTGATCCCAATGTAAGTAGCTAAAGCACTTGTATTATGGAAAATAGGAAGTAACGACGGTACCACAAACCCAGACCCAAGACAAAATAGAAAACTAATGAACATTTTCTACATCGAATCGGCCGGGAATCGAATCCGGGACCTCAGAGTAGCGTACCCATGAAAACTGGTGTACACACTACTCGATCACAGAGGTCGTCTGCAGAGAGAAAAATAAAAAGAGGCAAAGATCGCATGAAGGCAAAATACATTCTCCTCTCGTAGCGATTTCTGCCACTGTTACTGTGTCTGTTCACTCTACTGTAAGCTGCGTATAATACCTTTTTTCCAATTATCTGTTTTGTTATCAATGTTAAATAAAGATAAAGATATACTACAAATTATTCAGAAATCTCTTTATTGATATACAATGGCTATTGACAATTTCGGTAGAGTGTTTTTACTTCTATACTTTTAATTAGCTTCGTATTTCCTTCATAAATATCTGTAGCTAACTCATCTCAATTGGTTGGACCATATTATTTGAAAAAAAAGTAAATATTATTAATATTAATTGTCATTTGCGCTCACTTTATACAAATACATTCAATCCAAGATATAAACAAAAATATAAAACGAAATCTTCTTCCTTATTAAATATCACCGTTTACACCAAACGAAATAAAATTATCCATAGGTGAAATATATTTCATTATTACATAAATTTTACACTAAAATCCGTGTGAACTGGATTTTATTAATAAATATCACAGGTCTATTGGCGTTTAAGCTTAATATTATTTTTAAGCAATCTGTATACAAAACTGATAACTAGTTTAAGGATATAACTTAACAGGGCTAAAATAGATATAATGATGGCAATTGTTATGAGAACTAATTTAATTTCATAATAATCAAACCACGACATGTGAGCTGCAGGGCTCTGAAGGTGACCAGCGCCATACTTCAAGACATGTTCCACCCACCAGACGGCTTTATCGACGGGCTTGATCGGGTGCGACCTCATCAGTGCTTTTAGCCTCATGATGTTGTTTTTGTAGCTAAAAATTTTAACAAATATAAATTATCAATATAAAATGATTAGTTATTATATATACTTGACAACGCATCAAAAAATAATTGATAACAATTAATTTAAAAAAATCTTATTATTAAAAACCGTGTAATTAATTAATGACGTAAAATCACTGATACGTTTGCACTAAAAATAAAATCAGAACACAAGTTGCTATGTCGGTGCAACGAATGTTACAAGTATAAATTTAAAACATTTGTATTAGAGCCTTTTATCCTTGCTCTTTAATGGTGATAAAAAAGGTTATAATTCATGTGGTATAAAGACATGTTTTTGACTACTGTAATTAATAAGAGCGTTGTATCGACTGATAAGAGCTAGCCTAGAACTTCAACATATACGAAAGCATAATAAGAATAAGGTACAAGAATTTATAGTGATACGTTTAATCATACATACCTCTTATCAGTGATCACAGTCGTTATGGAGTCCTTGAATTCCTTTTCTGTTAAAGTCGTCATATCAAGTTGTTTACCGATTCGGTGATAAACATATTTTTCTACATTATACCATTGATCTGCTAACATTGGAATGCCAATTAATGGCACAGTAGCATCGATAGCTTCGTCAGTCGATTGTAGTCCTCCTTGCGTAATGAATAATTTTACATTGGGATGTCCTGAAGTGAATAAGGTTAATTTGATCATTATTATTCTTCTAAATATGACTTAATGTCGTTTTAATTCAAAAATATATTTTTACAACAAAAACTCATATAGGTAAAATTTGGTGACTGTAGAATATTTGAAAGTCATAATCATACATACATCGCTGATAAACAACTTAAAAAAAGGTTCTAATAACTAATAGATTCAGATTGTGGTTTAATGTCCCATGATCATGGGAAATCATTAATTTTAGATGCTAGAAATATGAAAATCATCAGATACAAGACACATATATATATTTTTTAATTCAATATCACAAAGGGTGAAATTACATTTGTTACAGCTTGGCATTAAGTTTTCTCCAATCATTAACAGCGCGGGTTTGTATGTTCCAAGTCATAAATAGTTACACGTGTACTTTACCGATTAGTTTAGCATTTTAGTAAGTTTAAATATGCGTTAGAGTATACTTCTTGATATATATGTATATATTCATAAAAAATGAGACTTACTTAAAACGTCAGTTTGAGGGAACCATTTAGATATTTTAATATTCTTCGATTGTCCTGGTAGTGTGTCCTGATCCCATTTCCATAGTACGTCGTAAGGTAGTTCAGAAAATACTTTTGCTATAGCTTTAATTTTTTCCGCTGGCAAAAGAGATGGTACAACATTCGTACCAAAGCTCACATATATAACACCATTTTTCGACGAATCCAGATAGTTTTTGAGGTCCTGCGAAGATAAATAATTAGTTTATATGATATAATTAGACTTAAACTTTCCAATATAATAAAATCCTCAAAACTTGCCTTAGGTAACTCTTTTTCTACAGCTTGATGTATACCGCCGATATAAACGATACTTGGTGGTACAGGGTGATTATCTGCCCAAATGGGATGTTCGTTCAAAAACATCATTTGTATTCTTTTACCCAATTCATGATAAGAGGGGACTTCGCTACCGAAATGTTTCCGCATTATTTGATAGTCAAAAGCTTCAGTTGTCGAAACTATAATGTCGAATGCCACGTATTTGAACATTTCCAAGAATTTATCCCAAAGTGTTAGATTGTATAGCTTCTGTCGACCAAGTGTAGGATATATTAAAGGATGCATTGGTGCACCCATAGCACTATATTGAACGGGTACTGCACCGAAAGAACTTATTACAATTGTCGGTGCATCAAACATTTGAGTAATACCAAAAAGAGGACGGTTGCAAGCTTCAAGTATAAGTAAATCAAAATACTTTCTATCTTTATTTTTTAGCATATTTTTCACCTGTGGTGTTTCCATCTGCGCATCAAGTATAATTGCCAACCTTTCGAATATCATTCTTATTTGATTTAACACATCGTCTTTATTTCCGGTGTGGTGCTTAAGCACATCTCTCCATTTACTATAGGATACATCGTGGACATCAATCTCTGTTAGATTCGCAAGAGGATTTCCTTTCGTGAATACCGGATCAGTGGTGACGACAGTTACTTCATGACCTCTTCTCGCTAATTCGTGTATTATAGGACGGAAGACAACTTGATGACTTATCGATGGCGTTGGAAAGTATGCTAATATTCTCGCTCCTTCTATTCCCGCCACTGATAACACAAACAACAGAAATACCGTCGTTGACGTACCTGCCATGTCTAATTTTGAGTGCTACACTGATAAAAAAATCTAAAATATACCTTTATATAATATCTTGGAATGATTTTACGCAAATATCATATCGACGTGCTATCAATAAGTAGTTACTCCGCTGATTAAAATGTCTTGTTGCATGATTATCGAGTTCTATTAGTAGAGAATAATAGTTTTTATCAATATATTTATGAGTTTGGTGAAATTTTATTTGTATGTTGGATTTTGTAAAATTGTTGAAAAAATGTAACGAGGATGAGATCTCTGTCCTTGCTCTTACTCTTGCTTGCGTGTATGTTATTGCATAACTTCTCTAAATACTGATATATAAATAAATTCATACATAACTACCCACCAGTTTCGGAAACGAGTCAGATTAACTAATCTGACTATATACTTAACGATCATTGGTTGCCCGATCGGGTGATGACGCGATCTATTTTATGATATATAATAATAATTTTAGTTACTAAAATCAAATTTATTAATTTGACTCTTATCGTCGTTTCAGACACTTGAGGATAGCCTTTACTAATACCATATTTATTGACTGACATGACATGAAAATAATCCATACAAATATTGATATATTTTATTATAATTTTTTGTAATTGAAATAATTATACTATTTGCCACTTGTAAACTTTTGATACAAATTATAGTACGAAAGTCATTTAATTCAAAAAGTAACTAAGGTGGACGTCTACCTTAAGTTCATTCCGTATTTTATATTATTAAGCGTATGCTTAGTAATATAAAATCCGGAGAGTTCAAAATCATTAATAAAATGCAGTAATATATATATCAAGGCCACAGGACTTAAGTTTAAAGATGTAGTAAGTGATCCATTGAGTTTAAGTTGACTGGTGTATTATAAAAACGTAGACACTTCTAGAATTCTTCTTCAAACGGCAGAGTGCCGTTTAGTACCGAAGAAATATAACTTTATTGTTATATGCGTTTATATATATGTGTATTTTTGCTTCATTATTGTATCAGGCGTCGTAAACAGTGAATATTATTATTTTTTCTTGAATTTCTATTGAAATAAATAAAGATCGTATGTGACGATATGGTTAGAAAGAATGTTTCTTGTGAGATAACGTCTGACAGAGAAGTATGGAAAAAAAAGACATGCTGCGCCGACCCCAAGTAAAATTGGGATAAGGGCAGGAGAATGATATATATCTTGAATTTCTATAATTTTTATTTAAAACAAAAAATATTCGGAATACAAAATCTTCACGATTATAGCATTAAGCTAAACATGAAAACAACATACGTTGATAATACTTGGATAAAATGTTATAATAATATCACGCCTTACGGAACTTTAATTTGGGGTAACGCTGCATATTATATGTAACAGTTTTCATTCTGTAAAAATACTATCTCGTAAGTATCTATTTATGTCATCTTAGAGGTCGTAATTTGTTTCTATATGAGTTTAATAATGAAGAAACATATAAATAATACACATCATTCTGAAAGAATTATTAAAAATCATTATATCAGTGGAAATAAAGGTAATCCAAAAAAATCCATTTTCAGATTTTAGGTATTATTTTCTGTAATAAAATTCAACAGATATTTTTATCTTTATAATTAATTAAATACTTATCTTATATGATAAGCCGTATTACACAATACGTGTATATAATGTGATGAAAAACGTAGCAATTATTGGTTCCAAAGGCATTTCAAATTAATGGTTTAATATTTATGAATTTAATTTGAGAAAATGCGTAAGCCTAAGCGAGCTTCTTGCGTTTTTCCCTGAAGGCTCTTTATTCTGAAACAACGGTTGCTTAACATTTTTTTATTTATTTAATCCGGTAACAACAACAGAAAAATCGTCGTCGTTGTCCTTCCCAAGTCTCATTTTATGGTTGGTTACAAATATAGAACACTAGCTGATTCTGCGGCTTTACCCGCACGGAATTTATGAAGATTTTTCCTAGCATTTTTTTTTTTATTTTACAACATTGGCAAAATATTAAAAAGGAGAGGTCTAAGATATATGTCGGGGCACGCTTCCTAAAATCGGAACAACAGAGGAAATAAATAAAATTGGATGCTTGCTTACGTTTTCAAAGATGAATAACTAACTACCGTAGAAAAGTGATTTTAGACTCCCATATTTAAAGTTCTGACTATTAAATTTATGTTTTATTATCTAAACATCGATTTGACCCGCAATTTCTACGAGTCAGTTGGGATAAATATAATGTTGTATTTTTTGTAATAACTGTGTTCTTTTAGGGCGTTGGAGATCATAAGTTCAATTGACTATAGAGGAGGAAAATAAAACTAGGTTTATCAAAGTATAAATATTTTGTTTTATGTAGATAATAAATTTTAATAATTAATTAATGAATATTAATAAACTATTGGAGTTATAAGACACCGGTTCATCCTTTAACACTTATTACGAATAACTGATGGAATTAAGCTGTTATACATTGATGGCATAGAGCGCCCACACTTATTAAATAATATAACAAGTTAAAATAAAGTTCCGTAGGTATCACAGCTAAGCTGTATAGAAGACTAAAAGTCTTAACAATAAAAAAGACCATAGTCCTGTGGATAGCACAGTTATAACTGTGGTGTTAACATCAAAGTTGAAACTTATCATTAAGTCAATAAACCCGTCCAGTGAGTATCGCAGTCGTAACTATGATGTTTATAAAGTAGCTACAGCCACAACGATAACAATAAAAATAAGGATCCATGTCCCCAAATCAATCAGTCGTATACGAGGAAATCTTAAGGCAAAGGGACAAAACCTGATTTATTATGACATTAAATCACTGTTTCTCATACTAACTCAAGTGTACAACCGCCAGGCGACCTAATGCAAGCAAACATTGTTGATTAACAATAATCAGACAAATAAATATTGTGTCAAATGAATAGACTACCGCCTAGGAATCATTCAAGTGGATATGGTACAATATACCTATTATACTTTCTACCATAGTTGATTATTTATAAAGTATTAATATATTATATTAATCTCTAATATATAAACGCAGTACTTTGCTTTTAACTAAGACTTATAACTACACCGACCTTTTTCCTAACTTGCTTATAAACCCTTAATACGCTTTACTTAAATATAAACTCCACCGTGGAAATAAAACTTAACGCTAGCCTCCAACAGGCAAGCATCCGTTGGTCGATTACTCAAAATTTACATCATTATTTGTACGTCAAGTTACTACTTAAAGGAGCAGGCATATTCAGGCTTATCACATTTAGAGGAACATAACTAAACTACTTTTATATTATCATATACTATCATTAAGTAATCATTCATACGTCTCTAAAAATGACGAGACATTTTACTACAAGCGACAATTCTCGTACAAAACGATTCATGTGACAGCTATCCAGGATGCAATCCGTTATATGAGTCCTTAACAACGTAATATTTTAGCATTATTACATCCTCCGATACGCCCTTCAACATTTTTTCTAAATTCTGGTACTACCAAATAATAAAAACATCGATAATGACATTGGTATGTTAACCAGTCAGTACCACATAGTACTCCAGCAACCCGGTCAGACAGAATGAGGAACATTCGCATATCGCCTAAAACTTTAAACAGTAACCTCAAACCCCAAAATCATCTCGCGAAGGCAGTCTCACCGGTAATGGAAGGGGGGAAACTACCAAAGAGCCAAAGACATTTTACAGTAACCTTTAACCCCATTATGCAAATGCATCACCTACCTAATGCACCTCCTTCTTACTATTTTTTTTATTCTTCTCTTCCTCTACTCTAATACCTTCTTCCTTATCTTTCCCTTCACTTTTTATCTCCCTTCTTGACTCTATATCAATCTAGAGGGCAGATGGCAATCGTTCCGTTTAAAATTATCTTCGCCGTTCAAATGGCCAGATCCAAGGGAATGCTTGGATCGGATTGAATGAGTACGGCTATGGCGTCGCCGCTAAACGGTGCGCAAGAGCTACCGTGTCAATTACGGATACAGATAAAGAATTTAGCACCCAGGCGGATAATCGCTTTGCAACTTGGAATATTGACTCTCTAACACGAAGATGCAGGAAAGTCTCTAACGCGAACTCATTAGACGACGGGTTCGGTGTTCCTTCACGAAACTCACTAGATGGGCAATATATGTATCTATACGCATACATTTAGTAATATAATTGTTATATATGTATCTGAACTCTCGGAAACAACTGTGCTTTAAAATTAAATAAATGTGAGGGTGCAACTTTGTTTTTGATGATTAATTCTAGCAATTACATATAACTTCGATACGTCTCTATATTTTTTGTCTTGGGTACAGTCATTTTTAAATTAAGGAAACAACATGACGTTTACGATGTATGTCATCGAAAATATATTGGATAAAACTTATTTATAAACACCAAACAATTGATTGATTCTGAAAATTGTATTTTACAATTGATAAATTAAATTAATTAGTTTTTATATTTTCTTAAAATTTAAAAATATTCCTTAAACTCCAAAGTTAAAATCATAACATAGTTTAAAACAAAGTCGCTTACCGCAGTCTGTCCCTATGTATGCTTAGATCTTTAAAATTACACAATGGATTTTGATGCGGTTTTTTTATTAGATAGATTGATTTGAGTGGAAAGTTTATATCTATAATACATGTACAATATAGTAGAGAAACACTGAATATTTTAAAGGTTTCTGAAGTGATTTCGTAAATCAACATATTTTTTGCGCTTATATTGCAAACGCCGGCTGAACCCTACAAGATAGAACAAAATAATGTATTACGGTATTATACACCTTAAAAAGGTCTTCAAAAAAGTCCGCGATGATATTATATCTAGTCTATCTTTTATGGATAACACAATAACCTTTTTTTTATCCTTTACTTTTTACGAAAAATAATGGCTTATTTTCGAAGCGATTTTAAGCAATACCACATTAATCCTTATCCAATTACTACCTTAAATACTTTGTGAATTTAATGTTGATCAATAAGGCACCTTACAACATGTAATTTAAATGAATATATTTAAAGATATTACAAATTTAAAACGCAGGCACATAGCGGTTTGTATTGTCTAATGACTGAAAAAGTGTGAAAGTTGTAAGACATTTTTTAGTATTAATTTAGTATCAGCATTGCATCCTTGCGAAGCCAGGGCGGGTCGCTAGTGCTTCATATATAATTATGGTCAAGAAAATAATGCGCCTGACATTATTGCGTGAGCAATATTCCGTATAATTTAGCATTTAGGTCACATGGTCATATTGTGAGGGTTAACTCATCCTATGCTAATGAAACAATTTAGTACAGCCTGCTTTATGATCTAGACACGCGGTAGCGTGTCAGCCAAGTTCTAGTAACAGAACTGGCTAGTAGCACCGTGTGTAATATTACACGAACCATTTGGAGCCACTTTTGACCTCCTCATAACTCAAAAACTATTTAACATAGATGTGTCAAATTTGGCTCATATATTGAGACTCGCGAGATACATATGTTTTCCAAATTTCATAAACGCATCTCAAATGGTTATTTAGATATTAACGTCTAAAAATCGTCATTTTTATCACTGACTGACCTATAGATCAAAACTATAACCTACTTCCAGGTGACCTAGAAAGTTCAAATTTGGCATGCAGGTAAATAATTAAGCCAATATAAAGGAAAAAATCTGAAACTGGTAATTTTTTATCATATTATTATAATTTTTCATTTTATTGGGTCTATAGGAACACTTATATACTTAGTTCCTGTAATAACTGTAATAATAAAAAAATGATGTAAGAACCAGCAATCAAAACTTATGACAGCCGGTCTTCATGTGGATTTTAAGGTCTTCACGTGAATATATAACAAGTTGAATACCACCCTTAAGTTTTTTGAATCCAAATATTTCCGTTTTAGTACTTATGAGTATAGCCGACTTTCGTATTTATTACGTTATTAACTAGCATTTAGCGCACATCAATGGTGCCAAATAATTATACTTAAAAAAATAATAATAATAGGCATTTCGGTACACGGCGCGCGACGCGACGCCGGAGCAGCGGGTTAGGAGCGTTGCGATTAAACCTTACCGCGGACGTGTCTGAGCGAGTGGCAACCGCGCTCATAAGAATTATTTCAATACCTTCCGATGGAAACTGCCTAGTCTATTCGACTGCATATTTTTTTTTTGAGTATACTAGTATACAACAATAAAATAGGTTTCGTGAGATTGTAGTAGAGTATGTATATCGTAACTGGAATGATTTAAGTTTGTACTCTAGCGCTACAAACGGGGATCCTTATTGCTTGGAAGAACAGTATCGAGCAAGCATGCTGATGTCAGCAAAGGACTGATGAATGGGTTCAATGGAAAAATAGAGAAGGTACATTGGGGACGTCGATAACAGCAATAGCGCACGTAAAATAACAATTCAATTTAAACATAATTTAATTTGCGAACTAGAAGTAAAAACCAAGTTACAGATATTAAGTAATGTACATATATGTTCAAAGGAAATAATTCTCTATTTGCTTAGCATATTCTACTATTATACACAAATTACA
Source organism: Vanessa atalanta (assembly GCF_905147765.1). Lineage (NCBI taxonomy): Eukaryota > Metazoa > Arthropoda > Insecta > Lepidoptera > Nymphalidae > Vanessa > Vanessa atalanta. Next base: position 4,387,241 of record NC_061892.1, on the reverse strand, counting down.
AGGCCTTCGCCTTGACGGTGCTCTTTTCGACATAGGCTCCTCTATATTAAGAAAAGAGCAGGCTTACGTTGGCCTCTCTAGAGTTAAAACCTTAGATGGAGTACATCTTATCAATTTAGGTCCAATTCAAATCAAGACACAAGAGAGCTCTATTGTAGAGTACAACCGTCTGCGCACGTTATACCACCCCTACTTGGCCAAATTAAGTATAAACAGAAAACGCGTAAAAAAAATCCGGACACTGAATGGACAATTCACTCGAACATTTCAGAGGTACCTACAAGAAAAATAAGAACGTATCAAAAAAAAGACAATTATACCCCGTAAACGTAGGAAAATAGAATAGCTTAACAAAAACCATTTGGTATTAATTTTGTTATTAATAAGTACCTATTAATAATTTATATACAAAAAGTAGTGATATCCCATCAAAAACATAAATGTAAAAATGAGAGCCAAGTTAAATATTATGATATATACCTTGGTTGTTGACTTCAACGACAAAAGAAGTGAGATCTAAATTTTTGCCAAGTTAAATAGCCCTTCTGAAATTTATTTATAACTACATAAAATAGCATTTCTTCTTATAACTTGGGATAATATATTGTTGCCTAAGGTCTGACTTGGCTAGTTCTTATATGTTTATAAACACAACTTGTAGTTTGTGTTTAAAATAACAAATTATAACTCAGAACATCTAAGAAGAATGGAGGACAGCTCAGTATTGCTTAGTTAGTATATACGTACATTAAGAGCTGCGATGGTCCAGTCACTAGAAAACATGAATCTTAACCAGATATTGCGAGTTCATATCTAGACAAGTACCATTGAATATTTGCGTGCTTAATTTGTGTTTATAATTCATTTGTAAAGGCTTAGAACTTACGAAGGCTATAATATAATTCTTATATGAGAACTAGCCAAGTCAGACCTTAGGCAACAATATATTATCCCAAGTTATAAGAAGAAATGCTATTTTATGTAGTTATAAATAAATTTCAGAAGGGCTATTTAACTTGGCAAAAATTTAGATCTCACTTCTTTTGTCGTTGAAGTCAACAACCAAGGTATATATCATAATATTTAACTTGGCTCTCATTTTTACATTTATGTTTTTGATGGGATTTATTCTATCTAGAGTAGGCTGATTTATTTATTACATAGGATTCTGTCACCTTAATTTCAAGCTACCGGCGAATGGCCTACCAGCTGAGCTGTGCACCTGGATTGCTAGCTTCCTATAAAAGTAAAGGTCATACGTCGCGTTCTAGTTGAAGGTGGATCTTTAAAATCCGACGCAGTGAATGTTGGGGTTCTCCAGGGTTCTTTGCTTTCCCCCACACACTTTCTTTTGCATATCAATGATATGCTTACCCCTGGGAAAACACGAGCGCAATAGCCGGATACGCGGAAACTGAGGAGAGTTGGAGGGATCTTGTTTTTGAACTCGATAGGACGTTAGGACTTTTTGGCAAATGGGGCTCTGATAAAAATATTATTGAGTTTAAAGCCAATAAAAGGGTGTAAGCGCATTCACAGCGCTTTCTCGCTTCCCCTTTTTTCAACAAGACTACAAGAGCTTGCTCTCGATGTCACCGCCTAACTGTGACATCAATTCCATCGCTCATGCAAAAATTTGTCGCAACGCTAGGAAATGTTTTTTTACCAGCAAACATGTTTCAAACACATTAATTTGTGTTACAAAATGTGTGATAGTAATCTTTAAAGCAAAAAAGCCTATATTTTTTTTCTTCAATGTTTTTAGTTTTTATTCAAAAATGTTAGCTAGGCTTATTTTAACGGTGACTGAAACTGGGTCTGAATTACATCAGCGACATATCTCCATCAAATATACATTTATGTCAACGATTCATAAAATAATAGGAAGTATATATATTTTTGGTGGTCGTTTGGTGTATATAAGTGGTCTCTTACTTTAAATATTGACGATATTTATTATGAACTTCGGCAGTCGAACACATTGGACATTTGACTTTAAGTAATTCCTTAAAACACCAATGCGCCAAAAGCCTAAGATTACCATCTTATGTCTGAACCCTTCTACCAAGTAAGATATAAATAATAGCTGCTGAATTTTTTTTGTAAATATTTTTCATAGCATTCTTAAAAATAAAACTAAGTAAATCGAAAATAATATAATTTTATAAATAATGATTATTCAACGTCCAATCAGATTAATTACAACGTACAGGTACCAGTCTTATAAGATATAATAGTAACTCTTAACTATGCTTAAAAACTTTTTAACTTTTTGTCCGTAATATAAATATTGTAAGCAATTGATAAAACAAATCTTAATACATAACTGAGTAATACTAAAATTACCACTAATATAGCTAAAACTATGAGCACTAAATTTATTTCATAATATTCAGTCCAGCTCATTCGAGCCGCTGGACTTTGAAGATGTTCCCCGCCATATTTGAGGACGTGTTCTATCCACCATATGGCATTGTCCAGTGGCTTGACGGGAAATTCTCTCATAAGGGTTCTCAGCCTAATGATATTGTTCTTGTAGCTGAAAAAAATACAAATAATTAATTATGATGTCATTAACGTCATGATTTGCGTTGCGAATGATTATTTCTGTGATTTCTAAAAAGTAAACATTGTTGTAACTAAATCTGATCGATAACCTTAAAGCGTAACTTATTGATAATGTTTCCTTAATAGCTTATTAATCTATTCAAAAAATCGAATACGATATACCTACTTTTTCAAAAGTAAATATTTCAAAATAAATTATAATTTATCGAAATGAATTAAAGGCTGTCAAAATTTTAATATTATTAATTTAGAAAGGTAAAAATTAAAAAAAAAAACTTCATATTTAATTAAATTTTCCGTTTCCTGAAAAATTTGAATTTAATTTTACCTCTTGTCTTCAATTACTGTTGTAATAGCATCTTTGAATTCTTTTTCTGTCAATGTTGTTATATCGAGTTGAAGACCAATCTTATGATGAACATATTTTTCAACATTGTACCATTGATCTCCTAACATTGGGATACCGATAACAGGAACTGCAGCGTTAATAGTTTCATCTGTAGATTGGAGTCCTCCTTGTGTTATAAATAGCTTAACATTTGGATGTTCTATAAATAATAAAAAATATTACTGTACCTTTGAATTTGTTCTTTGCGAAACATAAAAAATAATTATTTAAGAAATCAAATAATATATAATAAAAATATTTTACTTAAATTTAAAATACTCACTTAGAAGATCACTTTGCGGAAACCATTTAGATATTTTCGTATTGTTTGATAGTGGAGGTAATTCGTCGTTATTCCATTTCCATAAAACATCGTATTTTAATTGTGAGAAAACTTTTGTCATTATTTGAATCTTCTCTGGTGGCAATAATGACGGTTTAACGTTTGTCCCAAAACTTACGTATATAACGCCATGTTCTGAATTATCCAATTGATTTTTGAGATCCTATAATAAATAATATTACAAATTACTATTAAACCTTATTATTTTGATTACTATTTTTATCAATTTAAATTAAACACTTTGATTTCGTGTTATATTACTTGTTACAAAAACAAAAGCGTAATAAGACAAATGCTCAATGGAATTAAAAAAAAAAAACATTGTTTGATTGAAACTGCGTAATTTACGGCGAATCGTAAGTTATTCCTATTTTTTCAACATAAAACATAAAGTTTACATGCGATTAGAGCTTGTTAACTAGATTGTAAACGATTGTTCTGTAATAAAAAATATTATAAACTTAAATATAATTATATTTTGTAGTTAACACTGATTTTTTTTTTTTACAATTCATATGGGTATATTGATTTCTGATAAATTATATATTATAAGAAAAAAATATAATGTGCAACCTGTTACTTATTAGTGACTATACCTTATTTTTATATCGTAAGATTTTATTATTTATTAAAGTACTAACCTTAGGTAATTCTTTAACTTCACTCTGATGAATACCACCGATGAAAACCATATTTGGTGGTACTGGATGATTTTCAGCCCAAATAGGATGTTCATTTAAAAACAACATTTGAATTCTTTTTGCCAACTCTTCAATAGTTGGAACATCATCACCAAAAGTTTTCTTCATTATCATAATATCAAAATCTAATGCATTTGAAATCATAGATTCTAATATTAAATATTTGACCAGTTCAAAACCCTTTTCCCAAAGAGTTAAATTATATGATCTAAAACTGCCAGGTGTGGGATATAATAATGGATGCATTGGAGCACCGAAATTTTTATACTGATGTGGTACTGCACCGAAGGAACTAATATGAATGATAGGAGCATCAAACAAATGAGCAATACCAATTAATGGACGATTCATAGCTTCAAGCAGAAGTAAATCAAAATATTTCCTATCCTTATTCTTTAAAAAGTTTCGAACATTCGGTGTTTCCATTTGTATTTTGACAACTGTCGCTAATTTTTCGAATAGTGAGTTCACCTGATGTAAAATATCTTGCTTCTTCCCTTTATGCATCAAAAACAATTCTTCCCAATGTTTATATGAAACGTCGTGCACATCAAGTTGTGTCATATTTTCTGGTTCTTGTTCCTTTGGGATTGGATCGGTTGTGACTACGGTGACTTCATGTCCACGCCTGGCTAACTCTTTCGTTATATGACGGAACACTACCTGGTGACTTATTGATGGTGTAGGAAAGTATGCTAATATTCTAGCACTTTCGATTTCCGTCGTTGCAAACACAGATAGCGCAATAACAGTACCCCACACCCACGACATGTTAATAGGCTTGACTGAAATAAATTATCAAGGTCTGCTTTTATATGAGGTTTTGGTAATATTAAATATTGATATCGACACTTTGATAGCTGGCTCTTCTTCGTGATTGCTTTTGCGTAACGATACGATTACTCGATAAGCCCATAAGATTTGATTCACAACAAAATATTAATATTTTAGTTAATTACACTTTTTATTCAAATATTCACAGTAAACGCTTTATAGTATTTAGTTTTACCAAATTGTTTTTTTGAATTTAATTTATCAGAATAATATTGAACACTCAAAATAATATTTGTTTTCTTAGAAAAATATAGGCGAGATTCAGTACTTATACTTACAGACCATATTTTCTATAGTGACATTTTAAAAACATACTTTATATGCAAATCATCTAGTATACAACATTTATTAGCCGGAAATATTTTAGTTTATTTGTCTAATTTATTTAGTATAATTTAACTAGGACTCGGCGGTGTCTGATGCAATTCTGCCAAAGGTAAACCTGCATTGCTGTTTCGAGATACGGTCGAAATTTTCTTCTAGAAAAGGATGCATTTATCCTACTTTGGGAGATTTACAAGCTGTTCTTTTTTATAAGACACAATTAGTTGTGTCTTCCAAATTTAAAGTTAAAGAACAATTATAACATAGCGCATAAACATTCTATCGTACAAACGATTTGAGAGACAATTTATTCGATACAAGATTGTATTGATGATAAAAAAGCGTGGAGTTAATGCTTATTGACTTCCAGACAGGAGATATAACATACATATATAATTGTATTTAACTAACATGACTGTATTTTATATATTGAAAAAGAGTAACCACTGAGTTTCTTGCCGGTTCTTCTCGGTAGTATCTACATTCCGAAACGGTGGTAGCTTTACTTTAAATAGTTTGTTTAATGACGATTCAATAGTGCTTGTAAAAGCCTACTTGAATAAAGTATATTTTGATTTGATTTGATTTGATTTGATTTGAGAGTCATATTAATTTATAGGAAGTTATTTTTTTATGTGTATATTATGAAAAATTATGTAAATATTATCTATTAAACTTGTAATCTTATTTGTTTCAATGTAATTACACAATACGATTTTTCACGGGATACTAATTTAAAAGGTGTGACTGATAGTGACGCTTTGAAGTTGTAGTAACTACTTTTAATGCATATACTATTTGTTATCACACTAATTCATTGACTACTATTAATTTACTTGGTGGTAGGGCTTTGTGCAAGCCCGTCTGGGTAGGTACCACCCACTCATCAGATATTCTACCGCCAAATAACAGTACTCTGTATTGTTGTGTTCCGGCTAGAAGGGTGAGTGAGCCAGTGTAATCACAGGCACAAGGGACATAACATCTTAGTTCCCGAGGTTGGTGGCGCATAGGTGATGTAAGGAATGGTTAATATTTCTTTCGCCTTTGTCTATGGGCGGTGGTGACCACTTACCATCAGGTGGCCCATATGAACCGCCAACCAATGCCATAAAAAAAAGACTAGTACAATAACAACTACTGTATTTATTATACTTTCATTGTAGAATTCATAGAGTAGAGTGCGTGCATCTATCTTAAAATAAATACTTGTATCGATAAAATTAGTTAGTAACATTAACTAATTTGGAATTTATGGCATATTATATTGATACTTAAGGCATTTCATGTAATCATTTTGATATGAATCTCTCTACATTGCAGGTTTAACCAGTATAAAATACATTTTGAAATATTATTTAGTTTAAAGTCGTTCTTATATTTCATAACGTAGTACAAATTGATTCGAACGAATACCGATCGTTGATATTTATGTTACTAATTGATTACTTAAATCTCACTGATATCTTGGTTTTTCGTAATAATTTTGATATCTTGGTTTTGTAGAATTTGCATTACAGTCATAATTTTATCTAGATATGCAGTATTTAATCCCAATCGCCTTGTTGGTCCAGTGACCAGCTTATAATGATATCTGATATTTCAAGGTCTTTGTTTCAAAGTCTGAGTCGGGTAATTAAAAGTTTTCGGGTGTTTCCAGTAATATATTCTCAGTAACAGCCCAAAGATAGGAAGTTGTCAGTTTCTCTCTTTGACTTGAAAGCCGTGTGAACCCCGAGTGCCTGATTTCTCTCCAATCGTGTCGTAATACCGTATCATCGTATTATGAGATTAAAGAAATATTCTTTACTAGTGTTTGTGAACAAACATCTGCATTCAAATATATTTGTCAAATACCTTGAGATGCTTTGAGACTGGACTCCCTTGCAATTATTACGTCAGGCACATATGAATTATTACTTTATTTAATAGTATATAAACCTATATTATAAATGCGAAAGTAATTCTGTCTTTTAACTTTTCACACTTAAACCGCTGAACCGATTTAGATGAAATTTGATTTGGAGCTGAAGTCCCTGGTAAAGACATAACTTACTATTTTTAATTCACCCCTCGAGGGAGTTGAATGGTGACGGATTGTGTCATGTAGGTAAAGCCGCAGATTCAGCTAGTATTAAATATACCTAAAAGGGCCCTTATGTATGGGCAGAATTATTCACTTGTCATCAGATCGCCATGGTATTAAGTTCGAATATAATAATAAAACAGTATCAGAGCAGATTTGCTAGCTCATTTTATTATCTTCTTACTTCTATGTTCTATAATTATAAGGTTGATATTAGCTTGCATGTTGACATAGTGACCGGTGTGTATTTTAAGCTATTTATGTATATATTTATCAAGATAACTTCGTGATCAACTGTTTGACTGATACGTTATCATTTATTTGGCAATACCTCACGTAAAATAATCTGGATTAATTATTAGGTTAAAAAACTAATACTTTATCATTTATTGTGAAGCAATACTTAATAATAGTTATGATTTGAGCAATAATATAATATTAAAATCCAAAGAGATAAAGAATGAAAAGTTATAAAATATTTTTAAATTCAAATAGTTTTCGCTAATCTGAGGGTAGATTTGCTATAGTGAAATTGAACTGTGTAACAACCTTTAATAGTCAGACTAAAATATTTAAAACCGAAAATAAATTGTGCATGTTGAAGTTAGAATAAAGTGCTTAAGTTACGTTAGTACTCGAATAAGTGAATGGTTATTTCTTTTTTGAATACTAAATGTCTTTAAGCCTCTTATTTTTTTTTTATAACATTGGTATAGAGACGGATAAAACTTGACAGTATTGTCACCACAGGCCACAGACAATGGACCATGGGAACTAAGATGCTATATCGTTTTTCCTTGCAGTTACACTGGCTCACTCACCCTACAAACTGGAACACGCCAATATTGAGTATTATATACACCAATAGTGTTTAATTTGACTATCAATAAGTAAGTGTGATGCTTCTATATTGAGTAAAGGAATTTGAGTTTGAGTACTACTGTTTGGCGGTAGAATATATGTTAAGTAAGTGGTACCTACCCAGACGGGCTTGCACAAAGTTCAACCACCAAGTGAAGCAGAAAAATTACAAATTCACTGTAATTATTCTAATATCCAAACACCTGGCAAATTAATGGAAATAACCGTAATATCCAAAAGAATCGTTCGTATCACATTATAATTCATCATTCTATATGCGATAAAATTTTACTGGAAATATTATTCAGATAAACGAAACAATTACTTATTTATTTTACGACATGCTAGAAATTTCCACATCATCGTTCATTCAATATTCGATTTATGATCGCTCATTGGTAAATAAAATGAAACTTTGACGCAATTTTTCATACTATTTGATTGGACAGCAAAAGTCATAAATGTATAAGAATTATAAAATTTATAATAGGTCGCTTTTTTCTTCAAATAGTAATTACTATTAACTGACTACGATAAAGTCCCAATATCGTATATCAGGAGGCAGATATGTGAGGAGACTGTCAAGAGCAAAACTCCTTGCAAACCGGATTAGGCACTAAATTATTATTCTTACCAGACAAAGAAAGCCAATAAATTAGTAAGAACATCGATTCGGTTCTGACACCAACCGACACTCAAATTCTAACCCGCCATGGGGGTTCGCGACATACTATCGCCGATTTAAAATCAAAGGCGTGTGTGACTCCGAATGCGAGGAAACAATCCTCTACATAATCCTAGAATTCCTCAGGATTCGGCCTAGGAAGACTGCAACTGGAAAGCCAGATTCATACCAGACTGGCCCAGTCTTCTCTTCAAACCGTAATGGAGAAGACATTTAAAGTATTATTTCTTGGTTTATTTCATATAAATATAGGTATTAATTTCGATATCCTCCAAAATTTTGGAACCTTTGGAATTTTGACAAATATCCAAGTTTAACGTTAATTATTAATAATTACGGATATTTGTCAAAGTTTAGTAATTCGCATTTTCTATCCATTGTATAACCTTCTTTCTTTATATGTACCTAAGATGACATATTAAAAAATAAAAAAAAACAACTATTTATCAAAATCGTATGATTAAAAATTGAATCATAGTCCATTTATATCATTAATGTTTTTCAAATTTAGTTAATCTAATTAAAATCTATTTTATATTCAATTTATTTAGTATTTTTTGTATTAGAGTGTTTTTGCAAATTATGTATTTCCCATTTTCTTGTCGATTCGAAAATAGAGCTAATGCACACAAGCGAGAAAGTTTCTTATGTGAAATAATCTATATGCAAAACGTTTTAGTCTCAGTGCTGAAGCGTATACTGGTTCTTTAAAAAAGGAACACTATTGCTCAGTTTTTCACATGTACGACACCAATGTAAAATTATATTCCTCTTCTTCTATTAGGATTCTTATTTTCTTTTGTAAGAGACAAAGATACGATATTAAAAGATGGTTACTATCGCGTCAATGAATACATAAATCAAGCAAGCAACCAAACTACACAAGAACAGCTTCGATTCTGTTTTTTAAATTTTTTAGATTCGTTCTTGGGGACTTCCGCGTAAGACACGATTTTTGCGGCTATAAAAAATATTTCTTTATTTTTTTGGTAAAATAAAAGCTAGGTCAATTATTTGGGAGCTTAGCAACTCGCATTACATTTGATTATTTTTTCTTTATATTGAATAAACATGCAGTCAAAAGGTAGTGGAAAGAATTGAAGATGCATATTTCAAAGAACATCTTATCCTGCACTGTTTTTTAAAAATTTAATACTTTAAAGGAGATTGTCCACTTAGTATGGGGACTTTGGCCTGACGTGAACAGACATTTTATCATATTTTTTGTAATTAGTTTAAAAGCACTAACTAGTAATAATGAGAATATGAACTTAATTTTGTATCAAAATGTTTAAAAAGAGATTTTTGTCATGTGAGGAAAAACAGGTTAAAACGAAATAAAACAACATTTTTTATGATTTATTTTTATTCTGAGACATCATATGTTATTAATATGTATTGACTGAACCTGATTAAGATCTAGACTATGTCGCCTTCGCTCTATCAAATCAGTTCCACAGTTTATGCATCTCAGAGATACGGATTGGCAAGAAGTCACTTCTTCTGTGTGCAGACTATCATGAGACACGCTTTGGTTTTGTTCAATGTCCATATTCAAGCCGTGGTTAGCGATGGAGCTAGTTTCGGGGTCCATATTACGTGAGTGTTGGTCATCGTTTATGCTATGTTCGGAGTCCATAATACAAAAGCCAGGGGAGCGAAATTCGGGGTCCGTAGATGTGCCGGGGTCATTGGAAAAAGATAGGTCGGAGTCCATAATGAATAAACAATCGTTGAAAGAAAATCCACAATAAATCAACACTCTCAATGTAGGAAAACAAAGCGAATGTAAAAATCAGTCTGTGACATACCAATGTCAATTTGTATTTTTTTGTTTTATTAGTGTTGCATTAGAAAAAAATAATTACAAAATCGATCGAAAACAGATATGATTACGTTTAACATTCTTCATATTTCAGTTTATAAAACGTTTTAAATGACGAAACTAATTAAAACAAATATTTTTAATTTTTTTTTTTTTGTATTAAATACTTATAGTTGTATTAAGTACTGCGAGATGATTCGATTTGACACAATCGTTACTTGATCTCGCTGGTAACACAAAACGTGGATCAATAAAGCAAATCAATGAAGATACTTTAAAAATATTTTTTCAATAAAATACAAATGTACACTCAACCAAAAATAGAATGGCTAGCTAAAAATTAATATAATTTTTTTCATAAACTTGTTTTTTTGATAGCAGCTTGTTCACGCTAGGCCAAAAATGGACATTGCCCTTTATACCTTGACCAAAACTACTATTCTCCAACTATGCCAAGGGAATAATAATCTAGAATTATATTACGGATGCGAAACTCTGCCAGTCTGTCTGTTACGCTTTTACAACCTTCTGAATTTTTTGGAATTGGCTATGAACCCGAAGGAAGGATAAGCTTTTTTATATCTAACACCCGACGATCACCCTAATGCGACCTAAGCTGCAAATGACAGCTAGCTGTCACCTGTCATGTAATGTTTTGCTCTTAGCTTATAATGTACGCGATGGTGAAGAGTCGCGCAAAATGTCGCTTTCCTCAAAGCATCGCCATTCACGACCCTCGTTCCCATGGCCAGGCGGCATGCGTTCCTTTGTTGATATTCGGCTTAAGTTATAAACTCTTTAGATAAGAGTGATTATGAAAAATATTGAAATACTATTAAGTTTCTTTTTTTTATTTCTTTTTTGGATTTGGTTCACACTGTTTTGACTGCATCGAGGGAGCCTTGAGAGATTGACTCTCGATATCGACTAGTCTATACCTTCTTTATGTAATGCAATTGTTACAAAGTTTAAAATAAATAACAGTATTTTTTTTAAAGTATGTTTAGCGATTGTACTCTTATACTTTACTTGGTAGGGCTTTGTGCAAGCCCTTCTTGGTAGATACCAACCACTCATCAGATATTCTACTGCCAAACAGCATTACTCTGTATTGTTGTGTTCTGGTTTGAAGGGTACTTGCACAAGGGACATAACATCTTAGTTCCCAATGTTGGTGGCGCATTGGCGATGTAAGGAATGGTTAAAGAATTTTACAAGCTATTGTTTATGGGGGTTGGTGACCATTTACCATCACGTGGCCCGTATGCTCGTCCGCCAACCTATACCATATTAAAAAGTAAATTTCGCGATTTAAGCTATGGGTTTCGAACTCAATTACACCGTATTTCTATCGTCATTATTTTGCCCAACGAGACGTTTCGACAGTCGTGACAGTTGTTGTCACGAGCAAGCTGAAAGCTGCCCACGCCTTCTACCGTATACTGCACGAGTTGTCTTTGCACCTGTATGGCACTTTTGTTATCTTAATTTTAACCATAAACAAACTACACTATTACATACATTTGGGCAGTGTAAAAGTTTCTCAAAGCACTTTAGTGTTATAAAATTAAGTACCGGATTTCACTTTATGAAATCGAACCCCAACAGTTTAAATCCATCGACGTGATTATATTTTTTTTAAATTATTAAATATAATCGCTATCTTTAATATTGATTAAATAAATAATGTTTGCAACGTATATATATATTATTTTAGAACAAAAACTGAGTGCCATAGTCAAGTATGTGACTTTACACTTCAAATGTAGAAAAAAGGGGCATCCATCTTGGGTTGTCACGGTGGTAACAAAGTTTGAACTAAATCTTCTGAAATAAAAATGTAGGTTCAATTTCAGATTCTCTTCTATTATTAGTATAGATAATCATTTTAATAACGATCGAATTATCATAATTCTTTATTTAAGAAAAAAATTTAAGCCTTGTTTATTCAAGATTCAGTTCAGTAAAGTTAAACAACTAATAGATATTTATATTATACAATTATTTTATTTTGGTTATAATCATATAATTATTTTTTAGTTATACATATACTGAAACAGTCACGACTCCCTTGGGGTTTTTAAAAAAAGTAGGCATTTACCCAATAAAGGTACAAAAACATTATGTATGTTCACAATAGTGTAAATAATTTTGGTAGAATCAATAACAATCTTCGTATACACATGAGAAGTAAACTAAACACCATTTTCCGACTCAATAAATGCTTCCCGAGAATGTGTTTACTTTTATAACAAAAAATTAGAAATGCCGTTATATTTCGACCGACAAAATAAGTTAATTTTTTATTAAAAAAATACATTGAAAGGTATAAGTTAAATATTCGGTAATAAGTTAGTATTTGTTGATTTTGAATTCATATAATATATTTAATTGTAAAATGTTTCAAGAAAGAAATTAAAAATGAAATGGTTGATGTAAAGCGTCTTCATTTGACTTGATAGGTTTTGAATTTTTGTTTTTTTATTTATCCAATAAATTATTATTTCTAAAATGCAATTACCAAAGTGGTATGATATTCCAAACGAAATTATATAAAGAAAAATCAAGTCTAAGCTAAATGTGAATGCACAAAAGTCATAAAACACAAGCTCAATCATTAAGAACCGTAGGAAACAAAAGTGAAAGGGGCACAAGATGGCGGTAGTGGAGGAGTGATTAGCACTCTCGCATGCATTTGTAATGGACGATTGTGTACAGGTGAGTGTTATGGGTTCGCACTTGGCGTATCGCCAACAAGACTTCATCTATTGCGATGTATCTTGTGTTCATTCGTGGATATGACATTGCATGCGGTAGAGAGCCAAGAAAAAAATATGTACATATTTCTGATAATATTAAAAAAAAAATATAAAAAAAAACAAAAACTTTAAAAACGATATGTTTTATACATATAAGTATTATAAGTATATTCGTCTGAATTTTGTACGAAGTCGGGACGGGTATTGGGTATTTGGGTAATTTGAAATAATGCTCTGATGTTATGTTTTAGGCCAACAAAAAAACTTACAAAGTATATCTTCCCTTTATAATATTAGTGTAATAATGTTTTACTGAACAAACAATGTTACGCACGCATAAGAAACGAAGAATTATGGCTTAATGTGTAAGAAACTTTTGAAGTTATAATAATACTAGGTTTATTATTTCAAAGAAGCTATAACAATAAAACAAAATGTCTTTTGTTTCAAAGCAAGGTCCTTATAATTAACCTCTATTTAGACCGACTTTATTTATTTCAGACGGAATTAAATAGGCCTCTTATTCATCGTAATTATTTTGGATGGTAAATTTTCAATGTGTTCAAATTTGGTAAATCAAGTACGTGATAAAATATTTTGACGTGCTTATTTTATTTAAGTATTTCATCTTATGGTCGGCGGTGAAGGACAAAAGTCAAAGGGAATTTTCAGTGTGTTGGAAGAGCCACGGCGTAACTTTGGGGGATCAAGTAATCGCTTACGCATGCTTCCATTGAACTAACTGGGCTCCAGTTAAGAGCATCTGCTCATACAGAGCCTTGTACACCACACCGACGTATAAACGCCACCACAGCATTTCCGTCACTCCCACGTTTATTGGGAAATAGTAAGTTACATTCAATTCTATTCAGAAGTTTTATTGAAAACCGTGCGTTTAATTTACCCCAAATATATCTTATTTATAAGCAATTAACAACTAAAATGCATGCAAACCAACATACTATTTCAATATCCATAGGTTTAAGAGTTTCATCTCGCATGACACCTGATGTGAAATGGTAGGAAAAACAATGATAAGCAGAACGAGACAGACATGCGGACGCGACCTAAATCTTTGTATAGCCTGAACAAGTCATTATCAGACTGTAGGGGCTTACTCCTAAGCCTAACGAAAACATTAAGACAATTCTAAAGACTATTTAAAATCGATAAAAATCTTAAGTAGCCCTGATCTTATCAATCTAGGGAAGTGTGTAGAAAGTTAGGTTACCTTATCTCATTGGCAATTGGTCAACGTGTGTAAAATTTGGTTAAGAAAACACAATTTTTGTTTACCACGTAAGCGTATAAAAGTTCGTTTTATTCGAAAGGATCGTCGTTCTCAATTTTTCCCGTGGTATTTGTTGAAACAATATGTCAGCGTAGTTTTATTTTGATAATCCAAGCTTTACTGTCAAGCCACCAAAAACTAAAACCGAACGAGTAGACAGAACAAAATGATTGCGGGCTAGCTTTCAATCATTCTAGTATACTAGTACGGTATTATAGGACGGCTTAATGTCACGTACGTACCTTTAAGCACCGAGAGAACTAACAAATACGACATCTGGATTTCTTATTATATATAAATACTTATTCAATTTATTATATACTAACTGTGCCCGCGACTTCGTGCGCGTTTGGATTTAATAAAAAAGCGTGACTTTATTCTTATATTTCTCATAATTTCATCATATAATTCTAAAATTAAAGTAGCCTAAGTTACTCCTTATTATATCAGCTATCTGTCAGTGAAAGTCCCGTCAAATCGGTCCAGCCGTTCCAAAGAGTGACAAACAGACAAAAATTGTAAAAAATATTATTTAGGTATATGTACCGTGTATAAATACATATGCATTAAGAAAAACGCGGTTAATTTATTATTACAAACAGACAATTTTATTATAATAATTATAGAAAAGATCATGATATTGACACTTGTCACTCAATTGTCTAAAGCTGGTGAAACTGTAACGTGCAAATGATTTCATCATATGATATACAAATAACTTCCCTTAGTAAAGAATAAAATGTACGAGGTCCTGGTGGTTAAACGGCGAACAGTATTTGTTATTGTGATATAGATTGAAAATTTACAACTACACCAAAAATTACAATTGTTAATAAATAAAATAAATTTTGGAGTCATACCAGTCATTAATCTTGGCACAGATAAATAATTACTAAATCTAAAACGATTCTTTAGCCCCGAACTGTTACAATTTTTTAAAGAGCTATTAAACAAACATTAATTTAATATTCAGTGAAACAAACAGCGCTTAATTACGTATCAGTACGTATAAATACATTTTTAGCATTAGCAGCCTGTAAATTTCCTCCTTTCCCTTAAGAAGAAGGTTTGGAGCATATTCCACCACGCTGCTCCAATGCGGGTTGGTGGAATACACATGTGGTAGAATTTGAAATTAGACACATGCAGGTTTCCTCACGATGTTTTCCTTCACCGCCGAGCACGAGATGAATTATAAACACAAATTAAGCACATGAAAATTCAGTGGTGCCTGTCTGGGTTTGAACCCGAAATCATCGGTTGAGATGCACGCGTTCTAACCACTGGGCCATCTCGGCTCACGTATAGCGTGTAGTTACAATTAATCTGTTTGACTTCACTTAAAATGGGCGTCTTTTATCTCTTCAAAAGGAGCCATAAATATAAATAGTTGAATCTCAGATTTCTATTTCGTATGTGTCATATATTCGTTTTGTTATGTCATGTTTTGTGGTAATGGATTCGATTTGCCACTACTATATAGTCTCAGGTGGTACGGAGTTCGCCTTCTGAATAAACGATGAGCATACAATACGAGAAATCTCTTTTATATTTTGTCATCTGAATGTCGTCTTTTTCAATCGCATTTATATTGTAAGTTATATCTTTATTTATAATATAGGTAGACGGATGGGCAACTGGGCCACCTGACATTGCCGCTGTATGAAATATTAAACATTCTGTACAGCTAATTATGCCAATCGAATTTCGAAACAAAGATGTTAAGTCCCCGCTTGTAATTACTCTGGCTCACTCACCCTTCAAACCGAAACGCTGAAACTAAGTATTGCTGTTTAGCGATAGAATATGTGAGAGACCTTCCCACTGCCAACCAAGCGAGATACCATAGACTCCGAGTATTTTCAAATCAAATCAAATCAAAAACTCTTTATTTGGACATACACATTGTACAAATCATAAAATAAAATAAAAAATATACAAAATGACAAAAAACAGGAAAGAATGTGATGCCCAAATTGGTAAACCACTCAGCTTGTGTTGAAACCATTGTTAAATGAGCTTCATCGCTGGTATTCTGTGGTCGCCAGTAGCTACGTCACGTCATAGGTAGCGAAAAAAATAATTGATAAAGTAACTAATTATAAATTTATTTATTTATTTATTTATTATTAATTTTCCTAGGTATACTTCAAAAATGATCGGTTACTATGTTAAGAAACGATTAATTTTGCTTTGGTTTTACTGATAAGGCTTCATCAAATAGACCCGACAAAACTGAAGTTCAACCAAGTAATATAAGTATACGATAAGCTTTATGATCTTTTGGTTTATTTTCGTATAGTATGAATATATTTGTGTTTAATTAACATACTTTATTGAATTGTTAGAAAAATAAAAGTAGCTACTGAGTTTTTTTGCTAATAATTCTCGGTAGAATCAACGTTCTAGATAAGTGGTCCTTAAATAAATGTAAATTTAAATTTTTCGTTATAAATTTAATTTAGAACCTACTTGAATAAATCAAATTATATTTCGATTCAGTTTTTTGTCTCGTAATAATGAAACAAAGTAAAAACATCAAATTATCCGCTCATTAGAAAAACATTTATTCGACCATCCATAGACATGAACCCATCACTTAAATCTACCCATCGATTTTCCATCCTCCTACCCACCTAACCATGTGTCATTCTGTCACTTGCCCGCCATTCCATCCTTTTTCTATTATAGTATTATCCTAGACGAAGGTTCCTTATCCCATATACTGTTTTCTTGCCCCAAACTCCTCCAGCCCAAGGACGACGTTCCCCCTCCTAAAGTTCCTCGGCCTATTAATGTTGAATGTTTGTTAATGTTTGTGTTTAGCCCAATTTGTAAATTTTTATGTAAATATATTGAGCGTAATAAAATGACGTTCTAAATATTTTTTGTTATTATTTTTATATGCTATCTTAATAATTTATGTTTATCTAATTATTTATTATTGTGTTGTTTTAGGTTATAGATCAACAAAGAGTCTCCTACTTTTAAGCCTTCAAAATTAGATTAAGCGTGTAATCTCGACCGTTCCGTTCGATCTCCATCATGTCTTCTCCTTAGCACGTGACATTGCTGAAATAATCTGTGCCCTCTTGGCACAAATAAAAGCCAAAATTTAAAACTTAAAATATTATTTATGAGTGACATGCGAATGTAACTCAGTTTGTCTGTTGCTCTTTAAACACCAAACTAATAAACTGAATTTGAAGCGAAGCTACGGACGTCAACTAGTCCTATATATATTCTTAAATTCAATTCCATAACAAACTAATAAAATTTTTCGTTTACAACTGAAAATGAAACGGCCTAACAAACCATTTCATTTACACATAATACATTACATAAATTTAGTAACCCAGGCTTGACCTAACGACCGCTGGTTCTATTCAAATGCTTTATTCACCTCGGTTCTAAAATTAAATGGTTGTTAAAATTCGAATACCTTTTAAATTAAGTAAGTCTCATAAATGAGCTTCTGGAATTATGGAGGAAAATTAATAGGTTTGAGCTTCAACTTTAATGTTTATAAGTTTAGTTGGATAATTAAAAATGTCTTCAAAATAGACAATTGAATTATCTTGATCGGAAACTTATTTTTTATGGTATTGAAGGCGAAGCTCTTATGTACCCCGGTAGAGGATTACGCAGTAGTATGATCGGATACTGATTAATCACATTGCATTGTATATTACATATAGTATATTTTCCAAATATCAAAACACACCGTTAATACATAGGTTCCAAATTGAGGAGATTTATTTTATCGGACCGTATTGTGCAGAAATGTTCCAACACAAAAAAATAAAATAATTAATAAGCTTATTCTTAATTTATATTTGATTTTTACTGATATTTATTTTTCAATTTTTTTTTTAATTGTATTTAAATATTTTTGCTTAATAGTGCATGCTGTGATCTCTTATAATTGAAGGAGCACACTACTTATAACACTTCGACACCCCCCACGAAAATGTCGTAATATGTTTTTTTGGCAAAATAAGATTTGGATACTATAATGTAATATTATGTAAATACTACAATCACATTACACTACACTAATACCGTGAAAACCATATTTTCAAATTTTCTCTAAATACCGGGATTATAACTCGCTAATAATCTTATCATTTTTAAACTCCCGTGTTTATAGCCGTGTCCTCGGTTGCGACGATTTGCGTTGATCTATTAGAGCGCGCGAGTTGATTAAGTGAACCTATACTCAGTTCCGACGTCATACAATGTAAAAAGAACAAAATATTACTACGGCAATTTGAAATCTAAAAATACAAGAAATTGTTTAACTTTTACATTTTATTGTTTTGTGAAAAAAATATATATGTCCGACGCAAAACGATGCATCACGGAAAGTTGCGACTCTTTGTGGATTATACGACGTTCCTAAAACTTACGATCATATGCGTCGTTTAATATTAAAGTAAAGACCTTGTGACAACAAGAATAAACTTAATTCAATAAAAAAATCTTATTATATAGAGAGTTTCTAATATACAATTAGTCGTGTTCCTGAGCAAAGCAAAGATCTATTGGACAACATCACATACATTACTCTGATCCCAATGTAAGTAGCTAAAGCACTTGTGTTATCAAAATCAGAAGTTACGACGGTACCACCCTGACCCATGACAAGATAGAAAACTAATGTAGATTTTTTTCTACATTGACTCGGCCGGGAAACCGGTGTACACACTACTCGACTACGGAGGTCGTCAAAGATGAAAGCTAAACATCCCTCTTCTGAAAAATCACTGTCGACTTATATTGCTTAATTTTTAGAATATGTACTTAGTGTGTACTTTTTGTTAGAAACTCATAAATAAAAGTGTTGTTCGCTCACCCATCAACCAGCACTAAACTGCAAGCACAAGGGATGTATATATCTTAGTACCCCCGCTCGCTGGCGCATTGGTGATGTAAGGAATGGTTAATATTTCTAATAGTGCCAATGTCTATGGGTAGGGGTGACCTATCATCAGGTAGCCTATTTGCTCGTCAGACTACCAACATCATAAAAAAAAACTATAAGTGGGACTTCACTAATCGAGATAAGCACATTTCAACACCAACTTGGGTAACTAAAACTGATGTACATTTTATGAATTAATCATTTTCCAAAATACATTGTATATTTTTTTTTTATCTCCAAATAATAGTCTATAAATAGTAATTATTTAAAATGTTTATAAAAATATTGATAAACTAATTTTATATATTTTGTATATACTGTTAACAGTTGCTGTTATGACTAATGTAATCATATTTGATTAAACTAATTTATAAAATACGTATTAATCGCAACGAGTGCTAGCATTGATTGCTGATTTCAATTAGTAGTAATATGACTAATGCTTTGATTTCACAAACAAAAACAACCACCTACTACTCAACCAATGATTATGCAATTTTAATTACACATTTTAGGGACTAAGGCAAACGCCACAGGTCATGGTAACGGTGCGATGAGAAGTGCTAAGAGGCCCTGGGCTACGGCAGGGTACAAACGGCGACTATTACTAGTCATGTATAACGGACTCTAAGTTATCACTTAGTTAAGTATTATTTTACGAAGACAGGGCGAGGACACGGTGCCACAAAATGCCGGTCACTTACTCTACTTCCCAGAAGGGCATCAATCATTCCAAGGTGACAGCGCCTTTTTGATTCGCACGTCACTCAGAAGCAATGTTACAGAGGTTGGCAAAGCGTTGGAGAGGATAGCATACCTTGTCATAAAGATAAAGTTAATACAAATTAATATACACTCCAACGTCTACATACACTGACGAAGAGATCGAATCCATTTACCAAGAAATAGTAAAAGCTATGTCTCGTACTAGTACCTTCTACACAATTATTATGGGTCACTTCAATGCCAAAATGGGAGTGCCAGAAGATCGTTAATCAAGACTAGAAAAAATCGGCCGTATGCGCAGGAATCATCGGTGACAAATTCTATTAAACTTTCTGGAGGGTCAGGAATTGTTTCTAATGAACTCCTTTTTCCAGAAAAAGCCCCAAAGGTATGAGATCTGGCGAAATCCTGATAGTGTAATTAAAAAAAAAAGCGAATTAAATTCTTATGAAAAATTAACGCCCAATTTCTCATTTAATCCATTCTTATAAGTTGTGTTCGAGGACAATTACAGACTGTCTTGCCCAAAAAATTTTATGACTTCCATTTTAGATTCTGGGTTTAGAATAGGTTTTAGCAAATACAGCACAAGACCGAGGAATATAATCAACCTCTATGCTGTTATGAAATCCATGTAGAGATGCCTAATTGAAATTGTTGACAGGTGTTGAAGTAATTCTACGAAGCAGCGACCATGACAAGCATCTTTCAAGTGCATCAGAGCACGAGACCAATCTAAAAGCATCGCGAAGTAAGACAAAGTCAAAGTCAAAGTCAAAAATCTTTATTCAATATAGAAGTGTTTACACTTGCTTATTGATAGTCAAAAATCTACCACCGGTTCGGAATTTAACACGGATCTGAGAAGAACCGGCGAAAGAAACTCAGCGGGATATTTTTTTTTCCATTTTGCATGTACAATAATAATTATATTTTAGTTGGAGGCGATCATTTCATTCCTAAGGTGTGTAGGCAACTAAAAAGTCATTAGTGTTGTAATATCCTTTAGCACATAAACACCCTTTAACAATTCTTTTGAATTTTATAATTGAATAATATTGAACGTTTTCTGGGATCCTGTTGTACAAACGTATACATTGCCCCAAAAAACAGTTACTAACCCTGTATAATCGGGTACTTGGAGTAACAAGTTTATTCTTGTTCCTAGTGTTAATATAATGTATGTCACAATTTCTGTAAAAATCATTTATGTTTTTGCGTACATACGAGTACATAACATTATCAAAAACAAATTGAGAATTTACCTCTTAACGAATCTTTTGGGCCCAGGTTATAAATTGCACGAATAGCCCTCTTCTGCAGTACAAAAATGGTATTAATGTCAGCTGCATTACCCCAGAGTAGGTAGCCATACGACATAATACTGTAGAAATAACTGAAATACACAAGGCGAACCGTATCCACATCAGTCAAAAGTCAATTTTTTTGTTACCGCATAGGCAGCAGAGATGAGTCAATTCACCAATTTTTTTTACATGGGGGCCCCATTGGAGCTTAGAGTCTATTGTCATACCAAGGAACTCTGTTGATTCTAAAACATCTAATGCTTTCCCGTTTAAAAGTACACTCGTTTTGACACATCTTACATTGGGAGTAGTGAATTTAATACATTTTGTCTTTTTACTATTTAACATTAAATTATTAACACTAAACCAATTTACTATTTCAGAGAGAGCATCGTTCACATCGTCATATATTGAAAGACGTCTTTTTTTTTATTTTAAAAATTATAGAAGTATCATCAGCAAACAATACTATCTCGATTTTATCACCTAGGAGATGTGCAGGAATACATCTACTATATACTCTCCCCTGGAAGATGTGCAGGAATACATCTACATGGGCCAAACTCAATAGGGCCGGCACAACTTTGAAAAGATAGCTAAAAGAAGAATACGTTTGGACAGAGTTGCATTAGAGAGGCTACGTCATATTTTTGAATCGTCGATCCCACAGTCAGTAATAGCACTGCATGGCAATAAACGAATAATTACTTTTA
This sequence comes from Vanessa atalanta, assembly GCF_905147765.1. Lineage (NCBI taxonomy): Eukaryota > Metazoa > Arthropoda > Insecta > Lepidoptera > Nymphalidae > Vanessa > Vanessa atalanta. Next base: position 4,364,906 of record NC_061892.1, on the reverse strand, counting down.
GAGAGTTCATTACAATTAGCGAAATTATAATTTCAATTGAAACTCGGTCTTCTAGAACGAGCTCTACCCATTCAAAATGTAAGCCTTAAATCATACCTTATGCTAACTATTGAGATGTAATGCACATAATTATGTAATTAAATACAATACAATATTGGTCTGTTTTGAAATAAGTGGCCTGTGATGCGAATATATAATTTTCAGTTTTTACCTGTCTTCTAGAGTTGGTGGCAAGCTTATAGGGCCGACGATCATGGTATGTACATTTTTAAATAATAAATGCCCTGTGCGATGAAGAAATTCTATCATATTCCTTACACTGACCTATACCTTACCTAAAGGTTTTTTTTTATTCTTCAATATTTTTATTACTACTTGCTTTTAAACTTATTAAACAAGAACCCGTTTTTATCATTATACTTAGCCTAATTCTTAATCCTGTTATTAACTTTATCGTCAATAGATTGTTATCTTTACCGAGTAAATTTATTGTATCATTTGGATTTTTAATTTCTTTTAATTGCTGTTTTACTAAATGATAACAACATTTTTATCAAGATTTCATATGGAAAAATGTTTTGTTGTCTCATTCGCCATTGCCTATTGATTTTAAAATTTCATAAATAGGCAATTAATTTTTGTTTTTAAATAATTGATATTTTTTTGTTTATATAATGTGGAGGTATTAAGCATAATTAATTATTGAACTTTTCGATTTGGACCGTTCCTATTTGAAATAGGAATATAAAAAATAAATTAAAATGAACGCTATAAAAAAGGACGTGTACTTATGTACGCATGTGAGAAATTCTACTTCTTCAGCGTATTTAAATATAGTTTTAACTGCAAATGATCCATTTGAATATAATAAAAATATTCTTAATTTTTTAATCAAAATAATAATAATAATTGTGATAAATACAATTTATTTTATTTCACCACTACTATAACACACTCACACACACAAATTTAACATTCTCAATTTAAATTGTAAAATAAGTGTGAAATTGTCTATGTCGAGCAACTTGAGACTTGAGGCAGTTTAACGATCAACATCATGTAGTTTTTACTTCACCTTATGCGCGCGCATCATTAAAATTCACTCTCATATTTGCAAATGGTAATTTGACCGGTCCACAAAATTTATGTTATATTTTTTCGCCATAAAGAAACGAATTGGCATAATACGTTTGTACACAATATAAATATTTCTATGATTAAGTTTTCACTGAGATACACTATCTCTTGACCGAATTCATGACTATGCATTTGCTAAGGGCGATGACAGCTTCAGATACGTAATTTAAGTAAAGAGTCTCAATATTTCTAAGAAAATTAATAATACTGATTATGCAGTCACCTGTTTTATTACTTATCGGTATGCTGGAGATACTTCCAATAATAAATAAATTTTATCATTATCTTTTGTGCATCAAACATTATTAATAATATCCTGCCATGGAGGCAGAAAATAAATAATCGGACAAGTCGCGAAAAAAGCGACATATTGATTAAATATTTCTGTGACGTAAAGTAATATGGCCTGAGATAATCTTAACTCAATCAAGCGATAGCCAAGCGCAACTTCCTGCCTAATTAATATAATCCGCATAATGCTATATTGAAATATTTTAATACGATTGCATATTCTATTTATGGACATTTGTTGACACACATTTTATTTCATTACCAAATAATTCATTTTAATTAATTTCTAACGATTTTTTAAAGATGTCGTTTAATGTTTAACACGAGTGTTTCATTAAAAAGTGACATGATTGATTTGTCAATAAATAGAAAAACACACAGTTAAAGTAGCAATCATCTGTTCATATGGGGTCTTTTCGTGCACTTAATCAATAATATTATTGATAATATCATCCGTATATAGTATTTATTTTTAATAAATGTTGGAAAACGGGTTTATTTGCTGATTTATTAAAATGTAGTAAAGTCACACCAATTTTTAAAGATGGGACAAAAGCGATTCGTGCTATTATAGGCCTATATATATATTTCCGTCGTTGAGCAAAATATTTGAAATAATTATGTTAAATACACCTCTGGTTAAGTTTTGAATGAATACTATTTTTGATAGTGATCAATTCAGATATTATACTAGGGGTCGCTCAGCAACTTATGCTGGAATGGCACTACTTAGACACATATACAATACATGAGAATAATTTGCTGAATGCTATTGGCTTGTTTTATGATTTATTCAAAGCATTTGATTATGTAGAGCACGAAACGCTTTTGTATGAGGTAAAAAAATTGCGGTGTTATTGGTAATGATCTTGACCTCATTGCTTTATACTTGAATCAAAGAATTTCACAGTTGTCTATTAATTAAAGTCTTCTGGATCTGTACAAAAATGGGAGTTCCACGAGGATCAATTTTGGGTCCTTTTTATTTTTGTTGTATATAAATGATCTTCCTTTTTATGTTAAAGGTTTTTGTGATATTGTTACTTTTGTAGTATTATGTTATTAGCTTATCATATATATGTATATTTTCCACGAGTATTTTTAATTTGGCCTATTAATTAGAGAAACTCAGTAGTTTCTTTAGCTTTACATTTAATTCAATACTGTAATATGACTATTCAAAAGTTCTTTTATGAGCCTATTTATGTAAAGAATATTTTGATTTGATTTGACTACTTTTAATGAGAGCCGAGATGGTCCAGTGGTTAGAACGCGTGCATCTTAACCGATGATTTCGGGTTCAAACCCAGGCAGGCACCACTGAAATTTCATGTGCTTAATTTGTGTTTATAATTCATCTCGTGCTCGGCGGTGAAGGGAAACATCGTGAGGAAACCTGCATGTGTCTAATTTCAACGAAATTCTGCCACATGTGTAATTCCGCCAACCCGCATTGGAGCAGCGTGGTGGAATATGCTCCAAACCTTCTCCTCAAAGGGAGAGGAGGCCTTTATCCCAGCAGTGGGACATTTACGGGATGCTAATGCTAAAAAAAAAATGCTTTTAATGTTTCGTTATTTCACAGGGGTATTATAAAACTATGCGGTCATTGGATGATTATAACAACAATTTCTTCATGGTAGGGGGAGGGGGGGGTTGTCTAAAGCCGTTCGGTAAGTATTGTTGTATTTCAGGTTCGGAGCCAGTATACTTGCACAAGGCACATAATATTCGAAGCCGTATTCTTGGTATAACATGAAGGGTTGTATCACATGATCCTAAACTGGAAAACAATTTTTTTCCGATTTTTATATTCTGATGACTTTGACCGGCCTTGATAAAACGTTGTACGAAAATATATTTTATTAGGGTTGCGCAACGAAACAAAAGACATATTACTTAGCTTACGCGAACCGTCTATCAGAGGGTTATATATTTAAACGTAAAGTAAGTCAGCAATAGTATGTGTACTGTCGTGACAAATACAAAAGGGATTTTAAAATCCCTACCTTAAGAAATTTCGAAGAGTTTTTCTCATTCTTCATCGTTAGTTTTACCTTCCGATTTAGTATAGAATATGATATTATTATTAAGTAGTGTATACTGTATAACATTTCAGAAGTAGATAATCTGTTAAAATATTTTACATATAGGAGAGCCAGCCTTCGGTACGTCATGCTAGCATATGCAAACGAGTGAGACGAGGGAGACAGAGTGGGTATTACTAGTTTTTAGTATGTTTTCCGGAAGTGTTTTCTCTCCCCACTCAAATGGAGGAAATAAAAGTACAGCAATAATTGGTAATTTGTAAATATATTCCGTATATGTACTACCAGGATTATACTAAACAAAGTTGTTTGTGTATAGTCTAGACAGATTATAGACAGTTACTTCCCAAACATTGTTCACATACGGAACCCTTAGTTTAAAAATAGCACTCGTTAATTACTAAAAATTACATATTACGTACAACACATGGATACAATCAACTAAAATACCCACTTACGTAATATTTTACGCACTACGCTATCAACGGATAAGAGCAGAATATAACACATTATTCATGTGTGCAAAATAAGTCACACCAAATGCACGATACCTCATAGCAATGGAATTAATAGAAAGATTACGGTTAAATATGAAATGTATCTTATTATTTACTCCTTGTCTATATAATTACTGTTTTTTTTTACATATTATTATATTTATTTTTACTAAGCATCGGCCATTATTGTCAATACAAATTTGCCATTCTAATGGATAACTTTCCGTGATGATGACGATGTTTATATTTTATCAGATAAGAGTTTTTTTCCCTGCAAATAGTCATCGAAACACCGAAAACAAATTGAAATCATTTGTAGTAAGAGTCTGGTGGTCGAAGAGTTTTCAGTCGTAACTCATCCAGTTTTGAGATGGTCGATTATACAGGCGTTATCTCGAAGAAGGATATGAGCATTTGACAAGTCTCGGTCGTTCGATAGCATGATTGTTATTTGTTATTTGATTGAGAAGAATTGTTTTGCCTAATGTAATAAATATTAGGCTTTTGATTCACTTTTGATACAATTCGTTACATTGGTTGCCTCATCTGCGTCTATATGCTAACTTAATACGATTTCAATGACGAACACCAACGGAAAATTTATTCTTAAATAATGCGTTAATTAGAAATCCCATCTTCTATGGCTAAAAGCAGCAAAATAAAAGACAAATTTGTTTACAAGTTTTATTTATATTATAAAATTTACTTAAATTATAATTCATAGTAAAGTTAACGATACCAATCCTTAGGTAGAAGATATTAAAATTTTCGTTAATTAGAATAATCGATAAAATTCCTTAATCTCATCTTATGTAAACAATAATAAATTGTCTACGTCATAATTTTTAATTCTTATCGAATGGTTTCGTCTGAAAAAAAAATACAAATAAAGTTAAAAACAAAAACAGCATATGGGAGAACTATTTATTTCGCTTTACTGACTTTTTGTAATATAATGTCGTTAGTCAACTACTTCTCATATGTTCTTTCCGAATGGAAACGGTAAAATTTTACTGTAAACATTTCGATTAGTTTTATTTTCAGATGAAATATTCGCCGTTTGTGTTTTTTTTTTCTTTTATTGCGTAAGAGTGATTTTAGGGCGATGATTGCGATAGGGCGTAAAATATTCGGAAATTTTGTATAATCAATTCTAATGAATCAAATGCACCTGCAGATGTGATGTATTAATAATAAATGAGATTAGTTATATTCTTTTATAAATTAGTCACGTCAATATTTTATGTATCGATAAAAAATTTATCACAACCAAATCTAGAACATCGAAGAACATACTACAAAGAATTTGGATTTAAATTTCTATGGTTCCTCTATTTTCCCAATAATAGTAAAATACAAGATAATTATAATTTGAATGATGTCAACGAACCGAAATCGAAAACATCGACCAAATCACGTGCCGAGCACGTAAGACGCGGATTACCCTAATTAGACAGGAAATTGCATTTGGCTATCAAACTGATTGACCAGCGATTAACTCAGACCGTATTAGTTTACGTCAAAGAATATTTTAAATACTAAGAATTCATAGTTGCGTCATCAGTGTTGTTTGTTTATTATTCTATTTGTGAGAATATTATTATACAGATGTTGTCCTGACAGATTTCGGTGCAGCGATCAATCTCAAGACATATTATATAATGCGTAAGTGCGTAAACAAACACAAGTGCACCCTCCATTCCCTTCTCTTATTCTTGATGAGGCGTCAAATCCGACATGACCAAAAATAGTTTAGGATCAACGACCTTTTTAAAATAATAGATAGGCGGACCGGAAAATGGGCCACCTGATGTTACATGGTCACCACCGTCCATAGAAATATTAACCATACCTTACTTTGCCAATGTGCCACCAACCTTGGGAACTAAGATGTTATGTCCCTTGTGACTATAGTTACACTGGCTCACTCACCCATCAAACCGAAATACAACAATAACAAGTATTGCTGCTTGGCAGCAGAATATCTGTTGAGTGGGTCGTACCTACCCAGACGCTGTTGCTGAGAATCTTTCAATATTAAACAGAATAAGTTTTTATCGACCCGACCTGGGATTCGAACTTAGGACATCGGGCTCTGCGGCGTTATATCTAACCACTAGACTAATTATTAGATAGATAAAAATTACCTACACACACGTACACATACAGACATACATATAAACATATATCGTGTCTTCTTTCCAAAATCAACATCAACATAAGTTATAAGATAAGAAAACTAATTTCTGTCAATCTATCATTTGATTTTTTTTCAGACTTACGTCTTACTCGCTATAATAAGGTAAGTCGAAAAAACAATTGCAAAACTTAGAGTAACTATAAAGGTAAAGAAAGCATAACGATAATAAATAATCAAGCTAATTATCATATTTATCCTTTAAGGTACACATCTGTATGATTTAGCGAAACGAAGACATCACCATTCAGACTTAAAGAAGTGACTAATGATATTATTATCTACATATCGACACATTCTCCGTATACCGGTATTTGTACCGTACACACCAAAATGTTTTGCATTGCGTTTTTGAACTCTACATACCAAATCTATAATGTTACCTAAGTCAATGGTGAGAAATAGTAAGTAATTATGAGGACAAAGGACAATCACTTAACTAACACTAACTACTCAAAACTTAATTTTATTACATTAAATATGTTTTCAAATTAAAAAATCTAACTGGCTAAACAAAAAATTCAGCAAACCTTCAACGTTTATAGAAAAAGGAACTCTATAAGAGATAACGTTACAGATGAGACAAAGTTTCTTTGACCTTATGACAAAGCGTTCGGTTAAAAATTGCCCAGTAAATTGTATAAAAGTATGATAAAACAAATGTCCAATAATCATCTGACATCGGAGATATTTATAGCTCTTTATTGTTCACCATTTGAAAAATTCCTTCTTCATTCGTGAAATACATCAAGAATTTTATTTACTAGGCTGATATGATGAACGATTTTTTTTATGATATCGGTAGGCGGACGAGCAAATGGGCCACCTGATGATAAGTGGTCACAGACATACCCATAGACAATACCGTTGTAAGAAATATTAACCATTCCTTACATCACCAATGCGCCATCAACCGTGGTAACTAAGATGTTACGTCCCTTGTGCTTGTAGTTACACTGGCTCACTCACCCTTCAAACCGGAACACAACAATACTGAGTACTGCTGTTTGGCGGTAGAATATCTGATGAGGTGGTGGTGGTAGACGGCTTGCACAAAGCCCTGCCACCAAGTAAATAAAACAAATCTTGATGTCTTTTCTTAGTACTGACTTATATCCGTGGTCTGAAAACCACTTACTTAGGTAATGCATTGCCACATTTAATTGGAAGATTATATTTCTCACAGATTTTCTATAATATAAAACAATTTTATCATCATATTGGATTACAAAAATTATCAACAGACAAATCTTATATGTTGTAAAACAGAGGACTGACCTTTGAAATAGACTTTGCCCAATAAGCCTTTGTAAAAATGCGAGTGTTTTTTTTAATAATAAGTAGTTATAGTAGGCTGATGGAGCGAGCCACCGGGCGTTGGCTACCTTACCATCAGGGAAGTGATCACCAACGCCCATAGACAATTACACTTTAAGAAATATTAGCCCTTGTATACCTTATGCCTTTAGTTACGCTGGTTCAATCTATTTTCAAACTAGAATATAAAAATCCTAGGTATTGCTGTTTGACGTTAAAATACCAGATCAATATGTTATCTGCAAGGTAACAGTAATACTCAACCCAACAGCCGAAATGCAATGAATATGAAGAAAGTCATATGTTCAATTATTTCAGGAAAAAAAGAGTCAAAATAAAAAACAGTAAAAAAGATACTCTTACCATTGGAAATGGCTATTATTGGACTGTTGTTGTGAGTACATTTAGATTATTATCAATAGCACTCAACCCCTTCCGAATGACAAGAGGTATTAAGTCAATTTCTGCTTTCCATTAACAATTTTTGACGGCATATAAATTAAGACAATGAAATTCCAAGGAAATATTCATAAAAAGATTGATTTTATTGAATTTGAACAACAGTAATAACTGTACTTGGACACAACAATTGTTATAGCACCTACCAATCCAATCTACATTTATATTTAAACTAGCTGTGCCCGCGACTTGTTGAATTTAAGTTATTTGGATATTATAGCATGATTTTATTTTTATTCAGGAACAAACAGACACACAGACCGACAATAATTGTAAAAAATATTATTTTGGTATATGTATCGTGTATACATACATATGCATTTAGTAAAAATGGGTTATTACAAACAGACACTCCAATTTTATTATATGTATAGATTGCTATATATTTATATTCCATTGTGTTTCATATTCCTTACTTAAATAATAAATAATAGCAGGTAGTTATTACATATTATAACATACAAATAACAAATACAAATAGCACATTATACGTATAAGCACGCTACAATACGTAGAATAGTCGAATTCCACAGAGTTATAAACGTATAGACTCGGATAAACGAGCTACAGAACATGATACGAATATTCATTTAAGAGGCCTCACCGCGAATAATATTTGAAGGCCAAAAATGCAATGTCACATTTGAAAGAAAAGTTTCGAACGAAAATAGGTTTTACGTATCTGACGTGTGCTGAGTTACACGCGCTTTATATTAAATCTCAATTTCTTCGTTTCACATTAATTTGGCTTAATCGCGAGTCACGGTTTGAGTTACAATTTTTAGAATTAAAGAGATATTATTAGAAATTATCGAAAAAATATTTAATAATTTAATATAACATTAAAAAACGAGCCGTGTCTATGCGCCTTAAGGTCTTGTTAAGAAATTATAATGAGCAATTTCATGATAACAAACAATTTTTCTGATGATAAGCTTGTCGTCATGAATTTGACAATGAGTAGTCATGTAATTTTTTATTAATATGGAAAGATAAAATAATATATTTTTATAGTATGAAAACTTCAAAATTCAAACAACATGTACAGAAAATGTTACTATGAAAGCTCGAACTACGGTAAATCTTAAGATTTTCCAGTAAAACCTAAGATTTACCGATTATGAATGGTAAATGTCCATAAAACTTTGGGATTCGAAATTTTACCATCATTCAATTGATGAAAATCTTAGGATTTACATGTTAGGTTAGGTTAGGTTGGAATGGTAAAAGTCCGAAAAAGTCGTCCCTTTATAATAAATACTTACATTTACCAACTCATGTCGGTAAATCTTAGGTTTTACTGGAAAATCTTAAAAGTTACCTTAGTTCGAGCTTTTACAGTAACATAAACACAAATAAATTGCTCCAGATTACCATTGATACACACAGATGTGTTGTGACATATTAAACACCGAGCGTTGTAAAAACAATATCGTGATTCTGTATGCCAAGATATGCTGCTACTTATTCTTTACACCTTAAAACAAAAATAATCAATCTTAAAGTCTTAAACACTATCAATTTGCGGAGCCAATATTATGGCACCAAGTATATTATATTAAGTTTCCATCAAGCAAGGCAGGCAGGTATCCTGTTCGTTTGCCTTTTATTCCATATTAAAAAGACAGACAAAAAACATACGATAGGAATAACACCTTTACCTGCACGGCGGCACAACGCACTGGCAGATCGTAACATAAGGCAAGTTGGTACATTGCATCTGCGTCTAAGGGCAAAATATATTATCAAAATAGATATCGATATTCCTTGCTTATTTATTGTTATATTCGTTTGCTACACATCATTTTACAAGATACTGCATTTAAATCATTCAGTTAAAACCACACGGAAGGTGATGGCAGGGACCTAATTTTTGTAGCGCCGCACTGGAACCCTTATTCACCTAATTAAGCCACTGATGAGACGTCACAGTCTAAAGTATTGCAAGTTAGCCATTAAATTTACAAGCACTTTGGATTATTAACTTCAAAGACTTCATTTTATCTGCTATATAATATAATTAACAAGAAGACAAATTAAATGTTTTAATGTATTCATTTTCTTCATTTTCAATAAATTTATTAATTCCAAAAGCAGTTATTTCATGCTGTAGCGATATAGAACGATGCCAATCGTAATGTACTGGCAATATGTTGGAAATTTATTGATTCAGCAAATTTACAGATTCTTCAATTAAACTGTAACGGTTTCAGATACATTACTTTAATATTGATCCCAATAACGGGCTTCCACGCAAAATCGTTGTTCAATTCGTTGAACGGCGTTGGAAATATACTTAATTAAACTAAGTCAACATTTCATCCAATACTACATGAAATAATGGCTTCGCGTAACTTAATTTAAATTTAAACTATAAAATTGAACGAAAATGATCTATGCATATAAGTAAATCTTTTAGAGTAATGCATCATTACATTATTTAAATATAATTTATTTCGAACTTCATTTGTTTGGGTTGTAAAGTGAAAACGTAAGTGATGCGACGTAAAGAGTACTCAAAAGATAGAGAAGTATAAACATAAGCTAAGGAGCTATTATTAAAAATATATATATCGAGTTTTTAATTCTTAGCTTATCATTCTAATTGAATAAGGTTCCGCAGTATGCTAGTCCAGTTTTAGAGATTACGCAGATATGACTTTTTTCTCCAAACGGACCATCCATATCAGAGAACTTTTCTCATTATTATAAGCTGTAAAAGTTAATATCGTACATTCCTGAGAACCTGTACTAGATATAAAACTTTATATATATTAACCGCGTAATAATTTGCGCGCTTTGTCCCAAAAAAATGTTGAAGGTTTTTTATCAATTTAATTATGTCTGATAGAGCTAGAGTCGAGATGGTCAAATGAAGACTATGTTAATCTTCATCGAAGATAACAGATTCAAACCCAGGCAATCTCCACTGATGAAGTATAGCTGTGTGTATATATCCTAATAAATTCAACATAGTTTATGTTGAAGGAAAATATTATGAGGATTAGATAGAGAATAAGGGTCTACATAAAACACTATATCGCTATACTAATTGATATTGTGTAATACAATTACGAAAGCTACAGAGATACCATACGGAATGTTTTTTTTTTTTTTAATTATATAAAACCGTAATGCATTTAACGCCCAAAACTCATGTATCACTCCATCGATTGGTGAAAACGTGTGAAGTCCATTCGGTAGTTTTTGTTTCATACTGTTCAGACAAATAGACGGTCGAGGACTTTGTTTTATAATATGTAATAATGACAATAATCATTATTACATATTATAAAACAAATCATTATTCCATAGTATAAATCTTCTTCGAATTCATAGTGTGAAGTTTACACTACTAGAAATGATTACGACAGCTTGACGTCTAAATAATAAAAAAAAAAACATAATTTTTATGACGTACAATATCGTTTTCGAACGAATAAATGAATTTTAAACGTTGTTTTATTGATACGTTGATAGCGATGAGTTTACGAGCGAATAAATCAATTGAAGTACGCAATAAAAATAGTTAAAGCAACATTAACAAGTGCACAGATCATTAAGCCTCAACCAAAACTGCATATAAAGAGCATGTTATTCCCCTTTATAAATTAAACCAGCTTATTAAATGTTGAAACCGAAACCATTAAATGTATTTATTGAATTGTTTGAGAAAATTTTTACTCTGTAATTAATCTGGCTTAATCATTTCAAGGCGGTCAATATAAAGTCCTGCTTTGCTGATACAATAATTGTACATTGAATGTTATCTTCCCAGGCATGCACGTGGCTCTAGAATTGTTAAAATTATTCAACATTAATTGCTTATTTAGCTAATATGATTATATATTACGTATTATTGTAGATATATCGAATAAAATTCAAATTAATTTCAATATGATAATGGATGATGTCCTCCTGACTAATTTCGGTTACGATGGACACTCTCAATGGAAACCAGGGAACTGCACAGGAGGTAAAATACCACACACGTAAATTTACGTAAATACGCGTGCATTATCTTTTAGAAAATGGCTTTCATAATTCAATGTAATGGTAAACATCACACTACTGGATAGAGTTCAGGTGTCAGACAGTTTTAAGTACTCTCCGAGGCACGGAAATTTAAACACTCCCAATTTCAAATCAAGAGGCTGCAACTTTTTTTACGAGTATTTTTATGCGGTTATATATTATAAAATGTCTTTAAATCTACTTAAATCAACAACAATGAAACATTTTGTAATATAAAACTTTTTAAATTACAAAAGGTTACCATTCATTAATGGTTTTGCAGATAACGTTTCATATTACAATGTTTTATTTTATTTTTTATATCGGTAATGATATATAAAAATATATTTCAGTTATCTATAAAATAAAATTAAAAAATCTGTTTTGAAACTGTACTGGACTGGATATTTTTGTATGACAATAGTCAAAGACGTGTCAAAATCGATGCTCGGTTAAGATGAAGTTACCAAACAAAGACAGATACAAAAAGCGCCTTTGTTTGAAATTTACGTTTCCTAAACGTTTGTTCACCTGTATATTAGATATAATTGGTATGTATTTAGAAGTAATCTTGTATGATTAGTCATTAGAGGATAAGGTTTACCTTCCCTACTAAGTCCTATATTCGTATAGTTTACTCTAATGGCACAACATTAACAGCCTTTAAATTTCCCACTGCTGCGCTAAGGCCTCCTCTCCCTTTGAGGAGAAGGTTTGGAGCATATTCCACCACGCTGCTCTAATGCGGTTTGGTGGATACACATGTGGCAGAATTTCGTTGAAATTACGAGTACACACGCATGTCTGTACTCGTAATTTCCTCACGATTTCCTTTCCAGGTTTCCTCACGATGTTTTCCTTCAGCGCTGAACACGAGATGAATTATAAACACTAATTAAGCACATGAAAATTCAGTGATGCTTGCCTGGGTTTGAACACGCAATCATCGGTTAAGATGCACGCGTTCTAAACACTGGGCCATCTCGACTCACACTCTAATGGCACGAGAAGTGAAATTTAACAAACCATTTACATATTCCATATGATTTATTAATAGCTTTGATATATACGTGCTAGAAATAGTTCTTGATTAATATACACATCTCTATTTGTAATACAAGACTTACCTACTCCACTTTACTAATACTACTTTAATTTTACCTACCTAATTACCTACCTAAATACCTTTATTATTTAAAATCCCATTTATAACATAATGATTCGAGTTTTTTTTAAATTATATTTGTAAGCGGATTTTTCTGTAGCGTGGATGTCACCTCCGTCCATAGACATAGGCGCTTTAAGAACGAATCATTCCTTATATCCCAAATGCGTCACCGATCTTGGGAATTAAGGTGCTCTTTGTGCCTGTAGTAACACTAGCTCACTCACCCTCTTACTAGATCACCACAATAATTAGTATTTTGCTGGTATTGCGCTGCTTGTTGGTAAAAAATCTGATGAATGGATTGTACCCACACAGTTATACGATACAACATCAACGATATGTATATATATGTTGGAGAAGCAGGATGCCGAACTGTTGGGTTCGGGGATTGATCCGACATTTGTAAGACTATGTGGGCGTGCAATGGAGATATTCATAAAATAAAACGTATTTAATATCGTCTAATCACTGTATTCATTGACTCAATAATCGTACACCACAATAATATCAAAGTATTACAATAGTTCATCTCGATTAAGAGCAAATGGGTTTGCAAGCAACCATCGCATTCGAGAAGCTTGTCAAAACATAACGACTCGCGTTGCCATGACACTTACAACTCCATTCGGGGTGACCCGCTCTTATAAGTAAATCAGCCATCAAACATTATTGCCAACTATTCGATTCATTAATTATCCAAATCAACAACTAAAGTAACCACGCTCCGATATATATATATAACTAGGTATATGTATATATATATATATATATATATATATATATATATATATATATATATATATTTATATAATATGAATTCTTAACATAGTTACTAACATAGTTACTAAACAAAATACACAATTTATATATTCCATTGTTCGACAAAAATTTCGAATACTAGAATAATATTTTTAGAAGTTTAAACGATCTGCTAGTGCTTAGAGTTTGTTGGAAGAATCTATTGGAAATAAATAGGTCATTAAACGAAACACCACGGACATTGTTAAGGGTAAGTCGATCGCGAAAACGTAAAGTAAAAAACTAAAGTACGTTTAGTAAAAAACTAAACATTAAATAATTTATTTTGTTACCATTATTATAATAAAGAATTAAGACATTGTTTTTTTTTAATTTCCATCCAAGAACTAAGAATGCATAATTTTGATTGATATTCATTTAAATTAATATGAAACATCATAATCGTAACATCAATTTTAAATGCTTGTTTGATCATAATTAGTCCAAGTCAAGTGGATTTATTCAGGATGAAGAGTAACCTGTGTGTTAATTTACATTTACATTATAATCTAACTCTGTGCCAGAATTTATTCAGATGCATCCAGAGTAACAGACATCCATCCATTCAAACTTTCGCATTTTTATAATAAGTAAGATATTATGGCCGAGATGGCTCAGTGGTTAGAGCGCGTACATCGTAACCGATGATTTCGGGTTCAAACCCAGGCAGGCACCACTGAATTTTCATGTGCTTAATTTGTGTTTATAATTCATCTCGTGCTCGGCGATGAAGGAAAACATCGTGAGGAAACCTGCATGTGTCTAATTTCAACGAAATTCTGCCACTTGTGTATTCCGCCAACCCGCATTGGAGCAGCGTGGTGGAATATGCTCCAAACCTTCTCCTCAAGGGAGAGGAGGCCTTAGCCCATCAGTGGGAAATTTACAGGCTGCTAATGCAAAAAAAAAAATATATTATCCGGAAATAGCTAGACCTTAAACAATAATTACTGAAGAGCAATTCGGATGTACCGAGACGATCACAATCTCTCGCTCTGTTGGCTTCACAAATGGAGAATGGACATATTCTTTTTAATTGCATTTACAACACATTAGTTCTCTTGAAGTCTACCGATGGATTAGAGACGCTCATTCGTCCATATAATTTAGTCAACGTCTATCGCGTTAAAGATATTTGGGATTTAGTTTAACTTTTCTGTATAATGAGAAAAATCTGTAGGTATTTGTTTAGCTGTGGGGCGTCTAACTATAAAGACGATAAGAATTTCTGATCGAATTCGGCCTTTTATAAAAGGACCAGCCAACTATGCAAGACGTAATGAATGTGTGTACTCTCGTAATCCGATAAGACAATAAATCTGGCAAGAATAAAACGATCAGTCTTTACGTTCTTTATCATAAACGGAATACTACTGTATTTCTTACGCTATGCATCCCCATAGGACTGTAATATTATATTCGAATTTAAAATATTCGTAAATGCGTACGGTAAATATAACTAGGTCTGTTTTTTTCATTTTATTACTAACATAAGAAAAAATAACATTAAGTGCTTAAATATATACAAATTATTGCCTTATTGCCTCCACTGGTGGCAGGAGGGCTGATTCGATTTTAGCCCAGAGGATCGGAATTGTGATTCAACGGGGAAATGCTGCATTCTTGCCACCATTCCACGCGGTCAAGATTTATACAGTACCTATTTTTAATTCATATTGGTATATGTTTAATAATTAGGTTATCTATAGCTAATTCCAAGCTATAGTTGAGCTTATAATAAAAGGGAATTATTATTAACTCACAAATCTGAACATATTTTTCTTAGAAAAATATTTTGATGGCATATCTAACTAAAATAATCGCACGATTCACATGAAATATTTTTTCTTTGCTCTAGAACAAAGGTTTTTCATCGAAACTGAGGGTTTTTCAACCATAATCTATCAAAGCACTCTGTTGTGGTACTCGTCTTAGAATTTATTTTTAGACAGACGAAATGTACAAGAATATTAGAAGGCCATATAAAACTAAAAGCAAGCATTGTTTTGGCGTGCACCTTTAATATTCTTTTGTTTTTATATATACTGCCGGACAGACAAAAAGTATACATATTATGGATACACATTTAAATATTGCAAATAGAAAGATTGGCAAAGACCTCTGATAAAAAATAAAAAATGCCTTACAACTTTAAAGCGCTGTTAAGACTGAAAACAAGAATTAATGATATCTTCTAAATTATTCATTCGAATGATATATTGAAAGACTATTTTAATCTATATTAAATGTACACGTTAATTAATGACTTTGTGAAGAAAGTACCGTATTTTACTATTTTGTAATCGATAAAAAATAGTTTTTATGATTCTTCCTTAGAAGCTAGGACCATGCTATTACGGACTCTGTCGTAGTTTTTAGATTTTGATGTATCTCCCAAGCTTTAGTTAGCTGTGTAAGGATACGAAAACAGTTTTTTGGATAAAATACCGGCATAGCTCATCTAAATAATCAAACTTACAAAATTATTGGCTTAAAAATAAAGGCAAATTTATTAATTAAAATCTGCGGAATTTTATTTAAAAAGGAATACCTTGCCCCAGGGAGAATGTATTCACTTTGCGGAGTCAGAAACTTGGTTAAACTAACAAAGTTTAACTTTACTTCTCCTCTTTATACAAGGATTCTATTAAAATTATACACAATATTGTACTTCTACTTTATTAAAAACTAACGTACCTGTCCAAAAATGCAGACAATTATTATTTTTATCTAATCCATTCAAGACCTTCATTAATTATAATAAAAATATACTTAAAAAAAAAAAAAAACAGAATATATAAAACAATAGTATAACGATATTCATCTGTTTCATTTTTAGAGTTTCTTACTAACAATGAAATCACGACCACGTCAATCTCATACCAATCTGTTGGCTAGTTTTTACTCCCAAGCAACATCACAATTAAAATTCCAAGATTACTATTTTGGTTTGGGTCTTTTTTATTATTGTGTGCCTATTGTTTGTTGTACCTATTTTCCTTGTTCGTGGCGTAAGATTTCTAGGCTGGTTTGTGTGATGTTCTTGCAGCCTGACCATAGTGATTAGGTCTATTATAGATGACCATTTTGAGGTTCCAGTCCAAAATCACCTATGCAGTCACTGTCTGTGCCCTCTTTATCAGGTTCTACGCCAAGTCTCCACTGACCTTAAAGGTAATATATACGTAGTTCTTCGTTTGACGTGTTATTGCAACCATTACATAAGGTTAACTGACATGCTGTTTTAGCTTTTTCATCGCACCAATTATGAAAATGATCGTCTTGTAGTGTCCCTGTGCCTGAAATACTGTGAGTGTGTCGGATCTTCCTCCTCCTTCATCGTCTTCCTTCACTTTCTAATAGATATTCCGTCACTGTCTGTTTCCATGTCAAGCAAACATTACTAGGCAGGGTCTTGGTGATCGCAAAGCCGCTGACTAATACGCAGGGATTTTATAATTTTACTAGATATGTAGATAAGTATATGCCTCCGTATACTTTATCATATTTTTATTGTTTATATATTTTTTTATGATTCATAGCTATGATCATTTACATTATAGGAACTTATTACAATCTATAACGCATCGGATTCTTAAATATTTTTTTTTATCAATTTTATTATCATTTTCCTATATAATCTCCTTGCATTTATAAAAATTATATATTTAAATATTAGTTAGGTATACTATACCAATGGATTTACTCATTAATAGAACGGTGTATGGTCATTTGATAGATTTAAATAGCTTGCATTTTTTTTCTTCTTTAGTATTATTTATTGTACTAAGTCTAGAATAAGATGATTGTAACTAACAAAATGGGCATATAGTCTGAAATAAATGATACATTATTATTATTATTTGCGGGAAGCAACTTTGTTACATTTGAATACTCTAATCTGTAGTAGAGGGGTGTGGTGGAAAATTCCACCCAAAGGATGGACCTTTTCCCTTATTATATCGTATACTACGTATCTTTGTAGCTTAACATTTTATTCAATACTGTGCCATGACAATTCAAAAGTGTTTTTATGAGCTTAGCTGAATAATAAAATTTAAATTTTGTTTGAATTACAAATAAACAATATTAATTACTATTATTTTCTATACAAATAGTAAATAAAAAATAATAATAGAGGTATGTAATAATATATATATAACATTTGAACCAATGGAAGCATAGAAAAATACATGTGTGTAATTTTTTTGCGTTAATATTTAAATATTCAAGTAATATATGACATTTTATAGATAGTTAATAAAAATTTCAAACGCAGAACACAGTTTTGCATGAGGATTAAAAATGATCCCAAGGGAGTCTCGAAAACTGTATCCTCGTATACAACGTTCTCGCGAATTCGGTACACGAAAACACAACAATAATTCCATGTCATATAAACCTTAATAGTGAAACATGTTTTTTGTAACATAAAAACATTCCCAGAAGATTTTCAAAATTAAACGTTAAAAATGCAAACGAACAAACGCGGACAATTTATATTTTTGTATTATAACAGTTAACTTTCGGTGCATAAAAAAGTGTGCACAAAATATGTAACGTCCCATTTCTAGGATTATGTCCATTCTTATAAACATACGTGTGGGATTTTTCCCCGCAGCTATCTAGCACAAGTTAGTGGATACACATTTGGCTGAAAATCTATCAGTATATGCAAGTTTCCTTATGTTGTTTGAGTTGAATTATAAACACACATTTAGAAAATAGACTCAGTAGACTTTGTGAGATTTTGAACCTACTATCTTCGGTTAAGAGCCATTTTTCCATCTGAGCCACCGTCGCTTCTTTTACATAAACAAAAGATTTTTGTCATTATATTATCGCTAGTTTTGTTTCGACTAAAAATATAATATTACTAACTCAACAGTTTTTATTTTTATTTTAGTATAACATACTTCAATGAAAACGTTGAGTGTGCTCACTGACGATTCTCGCTTTCGAATATTTTACTGACTATAAATCCGCTCCACACCTTTTATTGTTTACTGAAGTTGTTAACAATCTATGCAATTTTAAATGAATTTCATTTTAAATTCACAACTTCAGTATTATAGAAGTTCGCGTCATTTTTAGTCTCCACATGTTGTAGAGATATACATATGAACAAAACATTATTTTCTATAATGCTGAGCACGAGATAAATTATAAAAATAAATTAAGCTTAAGATTAACGTGATCAAATTACTAGGCTATTTCAGCTCAAACATATCTGTCACTCTATTTATAAACAAAATCTAAAAATAAAAAATTAAATATATTCAATTATGTATATATCCGATAGATATGATCGTTACAAATAGCCTTTAAAATAATTACAGTAGGTAAATGAATATTGTAATTGCTTATTCGATTAATAAATTTTGTACCCTTGTTTCATAACCGACCAAAATTTGACGATCTTTGGATTATATTCGATTAAACGTTGATTAATATAAGATTCTTGTTCTTGTTACGGTCCTCGTTAAAAGATTTATTGTATATGATATATTAACAAGATTAGCTTTATATTTATAGTAATTTGAAATCAAATAAGACAAGCTTTAGATACCCTATGTTTTAACCCCTGATAAAGCATGTGTCAGATTTTATGATTATTATTAATTGCTTAACTGATAACTCCTAAGCTAGACGTGAAAGGGTAACAAACGAACAAACACCCATTCATAATACATGGAGGTTTATTATTTTCACAACAAAACATAATAGTATTCTTGAACGAAGACTGAGTGACGTCGCCGGGGAAGTGACGTCACCGGACAGACGACGTGGCATGGGAAAATATATGACAGTTCAGTTTGTTAACTAATGAGTACTTGTGTATATTTTTCAATATTTTGGTGAATGGTAGATAATAACAGTTTTATTTTTATTGAATGGTTTCTCTAAAACAAATGCGTCTGTCAAGATTTTTAAGAATTATATTAATTAGACATTCCCAAAGAACAATTGTCTAATTCTGAAAAGACTTGATTGACTAGGACTGCTAGCTAACGACAAACAAACGACTGATTTATAATTTTAGTGTAGGCGCATGTGTAAAATACGTTTACTAGATTTGAAATGACGATCGTCGAATTAAATCAATCAAGCAATCAGCTTCAATGGTAACGAAATAAAAAGGAAAATATTACGAACTGACCCTAAAATGATTTTGACATAGTTTTGGATCAGTCTTTATGATATTACATTTATTTGTTCAAAGTTTTACATAATATTTAAATAGATGTATAAACTCCATTGTCATGCGGGTCACGGCTTAACGGAATTATCACTCTCATTTTGTTGAGGGCAATTTCTGTCAGCGCCTCGAAGAGAATGTTTAAGTGTAGCTCACTGTGGAGCTATTGAATAGGCGATTTTATAAAATGCGAGTGAGTCTCACAGTCTTCGCAGATGATTTGTAACATCGCGGTGGTAGGGCTTTGCGCAAGTCCATCTGGACCACTCACTCATCAGATATTCTACCGTCAAACAATATTGCTGTGTGTCTGTTTGAAGGGTCATCTTAGTTCCTAAGTTTGGTGGCGCATTGGTAATCTAAGGACTAGTTAATATCTCTTACAGTTTTAATGGGCGATGACGATCAGGTGGTCCATTTGCTTGCCCTATACTATACATAAAAAGATCTGATATGTCACTTTATTAACAAGCAACATTAACATTATATTCTCTCGGAAACCTTACTAACCTATGGTACGGCACGACGCACTCATTAGTCAAATCTAATCCCGACTTTGTTATACACTTCCGTTCCTTTCCACGAAGTTACTCCGGCTGTTTTTAACAATGGCAATTTAAATTGATGACATGGTGTAAGATTCTTTTAAAGAAGGATTTGGCAGACTGATATGACAGACCACCTGACTGACTCTTTTTGAAAAAAAAATACTGTTTCATCTATCCCGTCACATTAGTTGAATTTTTGTGTTGTTTAATGTTTCTTATGGATAGTTTTAGTTGATGTATTCAAAAAATAGTTTTGAAATTTTGGTAAAATTGTATGACATCCGAAGATAAGGGATATATGTTTTTTTTTTAATATAAAGTACTTTGGCGGTTAGGCAAATAATCCACGCGATAGTACGTGATCACTACTGTCCATAAATATTGACGCTTTAAGAAATATTCACCATTCCTTACATCGTCGTCAACCTCAAAAATTATGGTGTTATGTCCCTTGTGCCTGTGCACTTACTTACATTCTCTTACATCGTCGTCAACCTCGAAATAAAAGTGTTATGTTCCTTGTGCCTTTGATTACACTGGCTTTCACTCTTCAGACTAGAACACAACAACAATAAGTATTACTATTTGTTGGTATTTATAAAATGATAAGATACATAGCGAGTTTGTGAAAATTCGTGTCTGGTTTCGTGGCTCCATGTCAAAAGCAAATTGTAAATCTCCTCATTTTACACGGAAGGCATGGTAAGGTGAAACCGAAATTGTTTCACAAATTATTTACTTCAGCTCTAGAAAATTTCGTTGTCACTTTTCATGACAACGTTGTGTATAAGCTTATTAAACATACAAGATTCTTAGTACTAAGTCTTGTTGCTATATTTGACTACAATAATGTTCTTAGACATATTATATATTATTATTATCTTCTAAGCTAGAACCTTTTCCTTTTGAAGAGCTAAATCCTCGGAGGCCTTTCCGAGGTGGACGTTAATGCAGTAAAGTACTTTGCTATACATAATTTTTAATAAAAAAAATTTATTGTTCCTATCAAAGCTTACAGTTTTTAAAACAACTTACTCAAGCCACAGTGGACGGGTGCGTGTCTAAATATTCTCAATCGTGTTGTTTGTTTATAAAATGAATTCGTATGAAATGAAAATGAGGATATTTTTCCAGCTTTTCAAGAGTAACAATGTGTCCATTAGTACCAATTTTTATTCTTAGCTTTTTCAATTTTTTTTGTTTAATATCATACTAAATTATATAACAACAATCTTATACAGGATTACACATTGATCTATGAGTTTTTTTTTTTTTGGATTTAACGAAAAATTTATGATTCATATTATCTCCATTGATGAAATTTTATGTATTATGTAACAAAATACTATGTCAAAAAGGATGAATTACGAATTACAAGCGCTTATATATTATAAAAACCTACTTGAATAAAGAATATTTTATTTTGATTTTACAACTTAGTTCAACTTCTTATAGAAAAACCTTTCTTATTCTCACTTCAAAAACGCATTACGCGTTTCCCCCACATGAAGTGGGGGGTGTGTGAGACTAGCACAGGACGCCTAGTGCGCCCTAGTACACCGGAATACCCACTAAAAAACCAGCGGTACCCTCTCCGTCATTCTAGCGGGCGCAACAGGATCGCTTTCGCATAACGCCCTGGCGGACGGCCAGTCTCTTATAGAAAAACCTAGTTAATCTACAAATATATTTTATTACAGAATTCATCTTAAATCTACTAAGACGTCATTAAAATTTCTTTTAAAGTACATGATCAGTATGTACAAGATATTAATAAAATGAATAAGTAAAATGTTGGTCCGTTGTGTAGAATCCTTCTTACTAACATAGAGTGCCAATATAATCTCCTCCCGTCTATATCTGTGCAAAGTCTTTGTTTAAATGTAAGCTCGATGACCAAAATACTCAATATTATTTTAAATATATATAGCATTAAAATGCAACATTCAATTTTATCTTAATCAATTCTCTAAGAGCTCGAACTCGGTTTCCAACACCCTATTCTGAGCACATTTACTGATAGCCTCGATTGTAACATAATTACATTTTATAACATTTATTTAGTATAAAACCAACTTTATTGACTACATACCATATTTTACTCCCGAAGTATAAAGTTATTAAAATAATATTATTATTACAAATGACAAAAGACCGACTGAAAAGAAAAATTACTGGTAAAATATTCCAGATGTTAACCTGCCTTTGTATACGCCAATTGTCAATGGTGATCGATTGAATTGTATAAAAGTTGAGCAGCATTGAAATCTAGCGACGAATTATAATGAATGAGATATTGTCAAAAGTCCATGAAAATCTATACAATAGATGTGCCAATTCCCCTGATGATCGGTCAAACGGTGTTGAAGTACTGAGACTCGAAGAGCATATTGAGTTTTGATGTTTGGTCTAAAGTTAGTCTAAAAGTTATCGAAACCTTAGTCGTAATATCTGGTGATGCAACTCATGTAATTTCACTAAATATGAGTATCCTAACTAATAGCATAAATACAAAAGGAAGTATTCCAATTATTTTAGCAATTCCTTCACAGCTAAATCTGCCAAGCTTTGGAACTCTCTCCCCTCAGATATTCGCCAGTCAGAATCTATAAACTCCTTTAAAAATCGTTTATTCAATTATTATTTACTTAAAGTTGATGATCTTTAAATGTACAGTGCATTTTATGTATGTCTTAAATTCATTTTGTATATATTATAAGTATATTTATATGTATTTAGTATATTTGTATGTATTTATGCGTATATGTATGTATGTATGTATGTATATATATATGTATGTATGTATGTAGTTAGGTTTTTATAATTGTTTGGATTACCTTCGCTTCTCTTATTATTATTTGCACTACCCATATATTTTGACTTTGCTTCTTTACTACTACGGGTTGTCTGGTAGAGATTGCTTATAGCAATAAGACCGCCCTTGTACACCACTTTCTTTTACCTATATTTGTTATTACTGTTTTTTTTTTCCTGTTTATGTTTGTGTGCAATAAAGTTTTTATCTATCTATCTATTTCTATTTCATTGTCTCCCACCCCCTCCCCCGCCCCTATACACAGGCAAAGCAACCTACAATTAGTCTAATATTATAGTTAATATTGGGACTACTGCCTACTAGACTGCTAGTCTAATTAAAGAACGTCAATAAACCTTGAAATCTAAACACAATAGATAAACAATTGCTTCCCTGTATTTGTAGTGTAGTAAATTGCAGTGTAATAAATTGATGACCCAGTGGTTAGAACGCGTGCATCTTATCCGATGATTGCGGGCTTAAACTCAGACAAGCACCACTGAATTTTCATGTGCTTAATTTGTGTTTATAATTCATCTCGTGCTCGGAGGTGAAGGAAAGCATCGTTAGGAAACCTGTATGTGTCTAATTGTAACGAAATTCTGCCACATGTGTATCCACCAACCTTTTGCATTGGAGCAGCGTGGTGGAATTTGCTTCAAACCTTATTCTCAAAGGGAGAGGAGGCCTTAGTTGAGCAGTGGGAAATTTACAGGCTGCCAATATTAATGTAAAAAATTGAAAGAATAGTAGCAATATTTCTACTTAACCGTAATCTAGATAATTGCTATAAAAAAATAATACAAAAATCAATGTTTATTTTGTAACTACTAAAATAGCGTGCGTTATACAATAAATCGACAAACATACATTCTGTAAACAAAGGTCAGGAAACAGACTGGAGCTACAATTGTGTGAACTCGCCATTCAATATCGGCCGATATGACGATATATTAGGTCTCTTAGCTTCACGAAATTGTCGGTTGGTATTTCTGTTTTTGACTCAAGCTTACAGACAATATGAGGCAGTTAAATTACAAAAACATTATTCTTGGAAATTAAAAAATCATAATTTATATTCATTTAACCTAGATTTAAAAATATCTCTCGTATTAAAAGACAAATTACTTTGTAGTAGGACTTCGTGCGAGCTCATATGGGTAGATACCACCCAAACGTATACCCAACATATTTTACCACCAAACAGTCCTAATTAAAGGCTCCAGTGAAACTTCCCAACTTTGTGGTAAGTTAAAATGTCTTACGGCCATTGGGCCAGAGCGGTAAAGTACCAAGTACTGTCTGATAGCCTATCTGCCGATCCACAAACCAATTTTATAAAAAAAGGGGAGACATAAACATAAACCTTAGTGAAATTACATTATGTATGTTTGTCTAGCAATTATACAAATAACCTTCCCTTTTTGAAGTGAGATAAAACTCGAGCTGATCACAAATTAATCTTGGCACGGTCTTCATTGAAAGATACTTCATCAAAGTGTTCTAATGAGTCAGGAAATCAATTCCGACTTCAATTTTATAATTCCAAGGCGTAAAGTGTTGAAGAGTATTTGGATTGCGTATCATTAAAATCTTTGTTGAGTTTACAAAGTTTTTTCGCAACTAAGTTTCGTCGCTTCAAATGTTTTTTGGAGAGTCTTATAAAATCATAAACAAAATTAGCATCGAAAATGTTCAGAATCTTTATACATATAACAAGACATAAAATTGACTTTCAAGTATTTTGAATAATTGTGCAAAAAGGCAAAGATAATATTTTGTTAATAACTTCTCTTAAAGACGATAAAAATAATCATCATTTTGAATAAAGTTAATAAAGTCCATGTTTATTGTTTTATCAGATTTATACTTAAATACTTTTACATGTCTGTCTTGTTGATTTAGTGGCTAACTTTAAAGTCTGCTGACCTTGAATTCTTGGATTCAAATCCTGGGTTGGTCCAATTGAAACTTATAATATTGTTCTGCCAAGATATTCCTGATAGCAGCTCGGAGTCTAAAAGTTGAAAGTTACACGCATGCCTTAGAAAGCACGTAAAACGGTTGGTGATTAATGACTGGATAATGGCCGTTGTGGTCCAAAACGACCAGGAGAGCAGCATTATCGTCATCCTTCAAATATATGTTATTATATCGTTTATAAGATAAGCAAAATATTTAAATTCAATCAACACAAATTTCAATTGTATTTTTAATAACCACATATTTTTTTTAGAAGTAAATGCCATTTTTTTTTATAAAAACTATGAAAGTTTTACCCATTATTATAGAATATCTGATGCTACCTCGTGACCTTTGCCCATAGCCTGACAGATGCTGTAAGAAGTATAAGACACTTGTAATAGTGTTGTTTGTTACTATGTGGTATCTTGCTTATAATATATGTATAAATAACTTTTTAAAAACACTCACGCTTCAAATCAGAACAAAGAATTTAGGGTATAATTATTTTTAGGTAAAACGATTGAAGAGTACCACATGAAGGGTTATAACTTGCTTAAGTAGTCTCTAATAATATGTAATATACATTTACTTTTTGGTGAATAATCCCAACAGTTCTAAACGTACGAAGTTTAAAGGCCAATTGTCAGCAATCTGCAACCACCTACAATTGCAGTTTGATTTCAGTGAGGCAGTCAAACGATCTGTGGCGACTTGTACCGTAAATAAAGATTAGAGTCACCCATTTCACCCAAAATATCCCCGATCTTGTGGCTAGTAAACGAGCGGAACAATAGCTTCATTTAATTAGTTTATACAATTATTCTAATATGCTCATGACTGATTGGTCATAACTGATCTGAACAGTGATGGACATATTAAGCATGAATGACGAATTGTAAATTCAACTTTTTATATTGAAAAAAAAAAACTAATTATATTGAGAAATAAAATAAGTGCATACAAATTAAAACTACTAATAGCTACAAATGCTGACGGCATAAGAAGGTTGGTGGTGGCATTAAATTAGCCAACCTTTTGTTAGTAGAGACAATAAGACGTGGGAGTTATTACTATATAATAATATATATTCATATTTTTATATTACTTTATGTTAAGTCTCTCAATTTTAATGACACATAATTATTGGGAATAAGAGATGAATTTAATATGACTAAAAAGGGCGTCAAGTATGATGAAACCGAAGAAAAGCTGGATTTGATAAGTAATGTTTTGGTGTACTGAACTACATATATAATATGAGGATAAATAAAGAAAGGGAAAACCATTGAAAAGAAAGCACAGATTATATGAACAAAGATGTAGGTAAGATTGCTGTGGCTGTGACATCCGACGAGGAAGAATAGAACAAAAACTCAGAAAAAGAAAAAAACTACGCTGATCCGTAATGAGTTTGAAAATGATAATGTTCTATATTTAAAAATTCATTCTGTAATTATTCAACTAAAACCAATTTAGTGGACACACAAATAGACCGACAATGTGCTTTGCCTGTTATCATCGGTCAGTTCAGTCGTTAAGCTTTAATAAGAGACGATAAATATGCCAAAACGACCTTGCAGCGGAGCCGCACGAGTGTAAACGTCTACAAATTACTTTCGGTATTTAGTTCCTTATCGACTATTTTGCTTTGTATACGGTAGTTTGGACTTTCTTTAATATAAAGTTTGTTAGTTCTATAACTTACGCAATACCATGGGGTTATTTGTCGGCTTAAATTAATATTATATCTATTGTATTCAAATCCTTTGGATATTTTAGATATGTACCATCGGAAAAGTGTCACTGGGTTTCCATGTCAAACTGCACTGACGTTTTTTTTTGACGTCAAATATTCAATCAAATTATCAACCAAACGATGAAATTATATATTAGGTATTATATAATTACATTTAAAACGATAATTACTCAGATATGCGAATGATAATTCAGTCAGTCTGGAATTGTTTAAGTCAACAATCATAAAATTAGTTAAGCCCAAAATATTTCCGTCGACCAATCACGCAATCAAAATCACCTCACAATATACTAATTATATTTTTTATAATTCAAAACAAATAGAATAATCGTTTAGTTTTACAATATTTACATGTTCGAGATCAAAGTTATAAAAGTTAATAAATAAAATTACATTATCCCTGTCTATATGAAATTACTATTTATTTTATCTCATCCATCGCAATTTCCCAAATATTTCGAACTTGACAGGAAAAGCTCATTATTTAACATGCCTACATCCTAACTTTTAGGTTTAGTCGACTTTGAATTTTAAACCCTTAGGATAAAAGTCAATTTACCCTGTTATAGTTTACTGTAGGTCCATGATTGATGAACTCAGATCGCGATTAAAAAAAAGTTATTTGAATAAATGCCTTTGAAATCTAATGTCATTCAGTTCAACATTTTATAATTTATCTTGTTCACGGAGCGTCCGTGGCGTGAAAATAATTTAAAAATATATTCTTCGTTTTATTTAATAAATGAAAGTGGTATTGATAAAGAAAAAAAAATCTTTAACAACTACTAAATAGTAAATTAAATAATTGAAATGACCATGATTATATAGTAATTTTAATAGCTCACTCAGTGTATAAACACGATTACAGTATGGCTACAACAAGTAAGATCACCGACCAGACAGATTTAAACTACAAGTAAGCTCTACCATTATTAAAACCATCAGTTTTTTTTTTACTGAACAATATGCACATTTTTCTTTGTTAGCTATATACGATTTAACGTAAAATGACTCATTGGATCAATATAACAAGTATTTGTATTACATTGTTAACAAAATTCATATGCCTTTGTTCTACCTTTCAAAAACATTATAATAGTAACAGCCTGTAAATTTCCCACTGCTGGCACCCTGCCCCTTTCTTTGAGTAGAAGGTTAGGAGCATATTTCACCACGCTGTTCCGATGAGGGTTTGTTGATTCTCATAAATTCAAATAAGACACATGCATGTTTCCTCACGATGTTTTCCTTCACCGCCCATAACAAATTAAGCACATGAAAATTCAGTGGTGCTTGCCAGGGTTTGAACCAGCAATCATCGGTTAAGATGTACGCGTTCCAACCACTGGCCCATCTCGGTTATATAATAAAAGAAATTAAAAAACTTATAATTCGGAATAAAACTGTGAAGGTATTAATTAAAACCGTCAAACGATAAAATTATTTGTTTATTTATTAAAAAAATAAAAATATATACAATCATTACCAGATAAATCGTATTCGGAAATATTTAAAGAGTTCGGAAAATGTGTTTCATTCTTAAAAGCATTGCTTGGTCGTCAATCCAGTCTCTGAGAGCTGCTACATTAGCGTAGACGCCAGGGTAATTAGGCCGTGCACACCCTAAGCCCCAGGAGACAATACCGGCGAGCTTTCCATTATGTACTAGAGGACCTCCACTGTCACCCTAAATCACACAAATTAAACTTTTACTTATACATGCATATTTTTTAATAAATTTTCCTGGAAGCGTCTGTTTTATCTTTAAAATATATTACTAAAACTATTCAATGTTTTAAATGAAATTTAAATGACACGTCGCTCCATTTTTAATAGAACTGTTGTTAATATTTAATCTGTGATGCTCTAAACTCTTCGATTTGCATTTTTTTTAATGTTCCGTAATATTAGAATAGAACATCTTTTTCGATAAATTAGAAATCATGTGTTGTTTCAAACGATTATTTTATAATTTTCAATCCAAATTCCACATTAAGGAACATGCTTTTTCATAAGTCAATTATGACCGCTTTTGTATCATCAGTAATATTAATTTTGGATCTTTAATTTTAAGCAAAAATTTTTATCAATATCACACGACATTTTTACTACACTATGTCGGAGTAGTGATTCTTATTGATGAGAAACCAGTTAGATTATTTAAATATACTTTTTCACTTTACCTATTGAAGTTCTAAATCCATTAAGACATTAATTACCTGGCAGGCATCCTTTCCACCTTCTGGATTACCAGCGCAGATCATCCTGGGTGTGATGTTATAAAGTGGTGCGTACGCTTTTTTACAACTATCTTCGTTCACTTTTGGGACCAGTACCATTTGTAACGTCCTTGGTACACCACCGCCTTCCTAAAATGTATCATCAAATATGTCATTTTTTTATGTGATAATTAATATGATTATTATTCTACTACATTGACGCATGTCTAAGCTAAAATATCCCGATCGATTGGTCGCCCTTGTTAAGTGAATTAGTAGCAAACTAATACATTTTTGTTAATATTTTTTCAATCAACAGAATAAAAGGAAGAACATGTATTCTTTACATGCAGGCAGACAGGCCAATGGGTCACCCAATGGTAAGTGGTCGCCACTACCCAAAACACGTTGGCACCGTAATAAATTCAAATCATTATCATTATCAATAATGCCCCACTAAATTTGGGAACTGAAATGTTGTGCTCCTTATTGGATTGACATATGCAGATTTATCCATTGTAGACTACAAAGTTAGCAATGGAGCTTAAAAATGACAATGGGAATTCCAGGGAATACTAATTTTTCAATTTGATATTTTTATTTGACAATATTTTTTCAGAAATTAGGTAATTTAATTAATCAGATGCTTGAGCGAAAATAAAATCATATGAGAAATTGATTTTTAGAAGGATTACTGCCTAATTTATTATACACAATTATACTCACTCTAAGATTACCCCATCCAGTGACAATGGTAAGATCACCGTCATTGATTTCGTCGCCATTGTTAAACATCTCAATGGGAGCGATACGTTTGCTTAATTCAAGAGGTTTAGATAACCAAATAATTGCCACATCACTATCCATTTTGCTGTAAGTGAATCCTGGATTCCATACAAAGTCACCGACAGGATAAATTTTGCCACCATTCACACTAGATGATGAACCAGCGCGAACTTGTAAGTTAATTGGAGATGAACTGAAAAAAAAAAAACAAAATAATAAATCACCGGACATACTTATTTGTGAATATTATTCGACAGGAATATTACGACGCGGCGAAGGGTGTTATTAAAGATTCAAGGCAATTAACATCTTAGATCTCATGTTTGGCTTTGGGTTGAAGTTACTTAAAGTTATTTGTACTTCTTGCAGTTCCAGTTACTTTATGTAAAAGTGACGTACTATCATGTACTACGACATCATGTATTACGACAAGCTTTCTAAGCGAAATTGTATCAAATTAATTGTTAGTTTGTCGAAGCTATAAAATTGCAATTTTACGATCTAGAGAATAGATCGTGACAGTTTTAATTATAATATAAACTACCTATTGAAATTGGTTTGCGATTGATATTCGCCGCAAAGCACATTTAGTACTGATCAAAATTAAATAATATTTGAAAGGCGTTTTAAATTTTTTGTAATAACTTTTTATTTTATTTATTAAGTTAATCCTTACCCGATCAAACAATGCGCTGCTGTTAATATAAGATCGTCTCCAATTATTGAACCACCACAAGAATGTCTTCCTCTGTTTAAAATTGAAACTTGGTAGGGAGCCATTGTTATGTCGACATCCTTCCCTCCAACGATCCTCGTATCTTCCGGCAACGGTGTTGACACTAAATAATTGAATTTCAAAACATTCGATTACATATTCCAAATTTAAAATCTTAAAAAAAAAAATCACATCGTAAATACTGTTTTGCTTAACATAAAATCTAAATTTAAAATAATGGAAAACAAAAGAATTTCTTGCTTAAATTAAAAAGATTTAATATCTGTTTAATTAGAAATTATGTTTTTTTGAATACTATGAACCTTACCGGCATAGCCGATGTAAATGATAAATATAAAATATTTAAACATTATGCGTTACAATATGCACTGGCCCATAGTTCCATTCAGGAATCATCATTTATACCTGAGAGTTACAAAAGAAAGATTATTGGGTCAACACAATTATCAAATGTCTGATAATGATGGACCTTCACACCAATTCAAAGATAAAGATTATTTAAAGATAAGCCATTGTTTATAATTATTTTGTTATAAGTGCCATGATAACTGTTATAATATACCGGTACATTCCTACTGTTTTGATAAGCGGG
Source organism: Vanessa atalanta (assembly GCF_905147765.1). Classification (NCBI taxonomy): domain Eukaryota; kingdom Metazoa; phylum Arthropoda; class Insecta; order Lepidoptera; family Nymphalidae; genus Vanessa; species Vanessa atalanta. Next base: position 4,333,364 of record NC_061892.1, on the reverse strand, counting down.
TGAAGATTTGACAATGTTATCCGATTACGCTGCTGTCAAGGAGAATGATGCGTTTACCTTTGGTTCGTGTGTATGTCGCATGCTTTTTAGTCCCTATTATTCTATTCATGGATGAATATCATCACATAATTTTTTGGTGAAATCCAAAAATAATTTAGATACATTTTGAATGAAAAATAAATCACTCTCGACTTTTATTATGACTAAAGTACCAAGACTGGTTGACGGCAAATTTCTTTTGGACTACATTCATATTATAAAATACGCAGAAGTTAAAAATTTCCAAAATAATTCCATACAAAAAATTACACAGTCTATGAAGATATTTGAATATCCATTTTCAAACTATGACGTATTTTACTCCATACTTATTTATTATTTTCGTTCAATTATAAATTATTTCAACAACAATCAATTTCGATGTATCACACTAATCGGTCATTAAACTACGTCCTATATTTTTTAATTAAAATTTATGGAACTCTTGAAAATACCGCGAATTAAGCCAAATTTGCGGTATTTAGTATTTATTAACCATTAAAAAAGGCCCTTTCTTTCTCTTGGTTTGCTTCAAAATAGCTCAGGAACCAAATGACTGTATTATTTCGAATCACATATAGCTTCAATATATTTTTTTTTAATTGTAACACAAATATTTTATTTTGTTATTGGTTATTGAATGTTATTTTGTGTATTTTTGATTTTGGATTATTTTATTATTTTACATCGAATTATCGATATTATTTTTAATTAGTTATGAGATTTTATAAATTAATGTTAAATTTGAATGTAAACTAAGGAATTATTACAATAATGGTTTGGTAGTCAACTAAACTAATGCATTGGATTACTGTAATGTTAGATAAGTTTTTTGTAAATAAATAAAATAATAAATAAAAATAAATTTTAAAACGATACGAAATTTAAAAGTCGATTAAAATCGATATCCCAGTGGTTAACATACTAATTTACGAATATAGTGAATTATACTGAAACTTATAAATTACGATAAAATATTTCACGGAACCTTCTAAAACCAGATTTGACTTATGTTTATTGTTTGTATGAATTCTTCGATATTTAGAATAGAATCAAAGTTAATGTCGAAACAAATAATATTCCATGGTTATTAGGAAATCCCATAAACATACCATAGGTAATTATTTTATCATAGCGATAACAATTTGGTTCAAGGTGTGTGATTATTGTTTTTACGCAATTAATGTTAGTTAATTTAGCGCCCTTGCTTTGATATGTATGTTTAGGTCATTATAATGTTGTTATTGATAAAGAAATCGTTATAGGACGCCTTTGACTGCCTCGTTGGTCTAGTGGCTGGCTTATGAGGCTGCAGATCAGTCTCCAGTTCAATTCCCGGTTTGACAAATAAATTACGATGTTCTGTTAAGAAATTTAAAGTATCAGTCTGAAGTCTGTAAGTTGGTAATGTGGCAATGTGTTATGGTGCACTTGTCGCTATGCACTGATCCGTGCATTACAATAGGTCTTGTGCATTTAGCTACTTTTCCTTGGGCCCAAGTAGCCGATATCAATCAGGAACACATCATCATAATTCTAAATTTGTTACACCTCATACAATTGATTCATTATATTGTACTTTAACATTCTGAAGTTAATTTTGAGATCTATTAAAATCTTTCCATTCGTTTGAAATAAAAGCCTAATATTTTTATTTCAACTACTACACATTAGAGTACCATATATATATTCTTTATTTAAAGAATTTATTCGTTAAAACGAATATGCCAATCTGTAAAATGAACAATTAATTAAATAAAGTTAAGTTAGTAGTACTTCTAACATTACATTATCCTTTCTTATTATTAAGGCCGACCTTAACCAATATATAAATATACATATATTCATTAATAAAAAAATCTGATCGCTGCCAGAAGTGTTGCCATTCCTTGCGGTATTTGTTAAATATCTATGATATTGTTTTTAATTTTTTTTTATTTCTCAATTTTTTAAATAGGAATTCGTGTGTACTCGTGTGTAGTTCTAACTAATTATCTGCCTCTTGTGACAAGTGCATTATTAATTATTGATCCCTGTACTCAAACATTTCAAGAAGGCTGTACCTACTCACGGTCTCTTAATGATGAGTGTCTTTATTGGAGGTGAAACAAAATCCCTGACAGATAAACAGTAGGCATATAAGTCGTTTAGATGTGAACGTTGCAAGTTCAATCCTAAATATCCCACAGTTGGGCTAAAGTCTGCTCTCCCTTTTGAGAAGATTGACAACCATGTTCCACAACACTGTTAGCTAAAATGTTTGGTGTGTATATACATGTAGTAGATTCTCATACGAAACATGCAGGTTTCCTCACCGTATTTCCCTTCACCGCCGAGCACGTGAATTATAAACACAGATTAAGCAATTTAAAAGTCAGGGGTTATTTCCCGGATTTGAATTCGCAACCTTTGGTTAAGATTTACATATTCTAATCACGAGGCCGACCCGGCTCATTCTTGTAACATATTTTTCCTTGTATTACAGTAACAGTTAAAACGAAACCGTATATGACGTCATATAAATATGACTTTTTTTTTAGCATTAGCAGCCTGTAAATTTTCCCACTCCTGGGCTAAAGGCCTCCTCTCCCTTTGAGGAGAAGGTTTGGAGCATATTCCACCACGCCGCCCCAATGCGGGTTGGCGGTATACACATGTGGCAGAATTTCGTTGAAATTAGACACATGCAGGTTTCCTCACGATGTTTTCCTTCACCGCCGAGCACGAGATGAATTATAAACACAAATTAAGCACATGAAATTCAGTGGTGCTTGCCTGGGCTTGAACCCGAAATCATCGGTTAAGATGCACGCGTTCTACACACTGGGCCATCTCAGCTCATAAATATGATATGTACAAGTAAATGTTAAATTTATTTTTAATTAAGTAGTTCAATCCATTCATTATATGTTCTTACGCCATACAGTAACAGTAACATTGAATATTTTTGAAAGCTGAGTGAGCTAATGTAACTACCAGTATCAGAGACAACATCTTAGTTCCCACTGTTGTTGGCGCTTTGACTGGGTAAGGAACTGTTAATAAGTCTTACAACGGTAATATCTCGACGACCTTAGTGTTTGAGTAGTGTGTACACCGGTTTTCATGGGTACGCCACTCCGAGGTCCTTTGGTTCGAGTCGATGTAGAAAAAGTTCATTAATTTCCCATGTTGTCTTGGGTCTGGGCGTTTGTCGTACCGTCATTACTTCTGATTTTCAATAGCACAAGTGCTTTAGCTACTTAAATTGGGATCAGAGTAATGTATGTGATGTTGTCCAATATTTATTTATTTATTTATCTACGGGCGGGGAAGACCGCCTACAATAAAAAAGGCGAATTTTGAGTTAAAATCTATTCAATAGAGAATACTCATTAAAATCGATTATTATCAGCAACATTGCACACGATAAAATATACGGTAAATACTCCAATGTTTTTATATTAAGGCCAACTTAAAAAAATGCGCGTCTCAGAAAGTAGCATTATTATGCTACAAGCGCATAAGTATTTCTCGCACATTTTTAACTAGCTCCTTTGGGATATCCGCACTGGACTTTTATAATGCATGTCTTTCCACTTTTTAGTAAAGTAGAACAGTTATGCGGTATGCGGTATATGTTATACTAAAGAGTTTACTACGTTTTTCATTTGAGAAATACATTACATTACATTAGCAGCCTGTAAATTGCCCACTGCTGGGCTAAGGCTTCCTCTCCATTTGAGGAGAAGGCTTTAGAGCATATTTCATCATTAGCATTAGCATTAGCAGCCTGTAAATTTTCCCACTGCTGGGCTAAAGGCCTCCTCTCCCTTTGAGGAGAAGGCTTTGGAGCATATTCCACCATTAGCATTAGCATTAGCAGCCTGTAAATTTTCCCACTGCTGGGCTAAAGGCCTCCTCTCCCTTTGAGGAGAAGGCTTTGGAGCATATTCCACCATTAGCATTAGCATTAGCAGCCTGTAAATTTTCCCACTGCTGGGCTAAAGGCCTCCTCTCCCTTTGAGGAGAAGGTTTTGGAGCATATTCCACCACGCTGCTCCAATACGGTTTGGTGGAATACACATGTGGCAGAATTTCGTTGAAATTAGACACATACAGGTTTCCTCACGATATGTTCCTTCGCCGCCGAACACGAGATGAATTATAAATACAAATTAAGCACATGAAATTCAGTGGTGCTTGCCTGAGCTTGAACCCGAAATTATCGGTTAAGATGCACGCGTTCTAACCACTTAGCCATCTCGGCTTTGAGAAATAAGAGCAACATTATTTTTTTACTGGATACTCTCGGTAGGACCTACATTTTTGAATTGTAGATTTACTTATTTTTTATGACATAATTTGGCACACGGGCATTTTTGTAATTTCTTCGTCACCGACTTGGGAAACTAAGTTGTTGTATTCCTTGTACTTGTAATTGGCTCACTCACCCTTCAAACAAGAACATAACAATATAACTTATGGCTGCTTGGCGGTCGAATATATATTGGGAGGGTGGTACCTACACAGTCGGACTTTGTGAAAGCCCTACCAAGTAAAGATTCAATAGTTTAGTTAAATTCTTATACATTTGATTTCATTTACATTTCTTACAGTGCCATTGTCTATAAAACAAGCTGAAATAACCCACCGCTGGGTCTAAGGCCTCCTCCCCTATGCCATTGTCTAAAAGGGATAGGAACCACTTACCACCACATGGATGACTCATTTTACAGTCTGTCTATCCATAGGAAATAAACTTAAAGTAATGTCCTAAAAATAGTCAACTTGATATGCATATTCTTATATCGATTGGATTAAGAACTGATTTTAGTACAGATCGTACTAAAATCGCGAGTACATCGTGTAGAGGAAAGTATATCGTGAACCGGTTTCAACCAGACGCCAAGTCGCCATCGGGCTGGACGTAAATCGTTTAATGCATCATTTTAACGCATCACAGAGTTTGATATCGTACTGAAATTAAAAATAAAAAAGTTTAGTTCTTACTGAATGTTGTTCGACCGAGTGCAAGTAATCTTAATAAATTTCATTGAAGCCAATTGCGTCATGAAAAATAGAACATCACTATTTTTAATTTAAAACTATTATACATCATTCGCAGGTAATATGAAGTCGTTAGTGGTACATCATTACTTAAAACAAATATGATTATAGAAAGTTTTACGTATATATATATATATTTAAATTGACGCTTTAGAACTATCAACCAGCAATCACTATGTGACGTTTGAGAATATCTTATCTATACACATAATAAAATTGGAGTGTCTGTGTGTAATATTAAAATACCCCATTTTTACTAAATGCATATGCATGTATACACGGTACATATACCAAAATAACATTTTTTACAATTTTTGTGTCTGTTTGTTTGTTCCGGCTAATCTCTGGAACGGCTGAACCGATTTCGACGGAACTTAGGCTACTTTTATTTTAGAATTATATATAGAATAAAAATAAAATTACGCTACAATATTCAAATAGCTTAAATTCAAACAACGCGCACGAAGTCGCGGGCACAGCTAGGTTAATGTAAATTAACCTTATTATTAATTTTATTTTTATATTACTTTTATATGAGACCATTAAGTTCTACGGGAAAGTTAAATGCCTTGGGTTGTCTTGTCGGAAGAGATGGTTAATTAGGCATAAGTCCTTCCGTTGTAAAATAACGTTTTTTTTTTTTTTATTGGCCTGACCATTTTTTTATGTTATATTTATTTTATATTGTATAATCAATACTTATATTCTAATATTATAAATGCGAAAGTCCTACGTATCTGAAATTTTATATAATTTAACATTGAATCAGTTCCGATGACGAAACATGGCAAGTTCTCATTCGCAACGTGCAGGCTAGCTTCAATATTTGCCTTTACGTCTAACACTTTGAACTCAGAAGCATCGGTTAAGATTCACGTCTTGTAACCACTGAGCATATGATACCGCTATTCATTTAGGGTTAAAGTTTTTCTGGTGTTGGTTAACAATCAATAATCCTACCGGTTCGGAATGTTGATTATATCGAGAAGAACCGGCAAGCAACTCTGTAGTTACTCTTTTCCATATCCTTCCTGAAAGTCAACAAGTCTAATACTTGTTCGAAGCATTTTTAACATTTTATATATTTTGCTTTATGTGCTCTTCTTATTGAAGAAATAAATTGTACTAAAATAACGGAAAAGCGACCGCACGGGGGTAATGTTTTTTTTGAAACGAACAGACTTAGAAACCTATCCAGAAAAAATTAAAAAAATATTATCATACATAAAAAAAAACATATTTTAAAACAATATTTCATTAATTTTTTTTTATTAAGGAAAAAAAAAATTAAAAATTGGAGTAATTAATATCTTTGTTTCTTTATTCAATTATATATGTTATTAAAGTTTGTTGTACAAAAAAAATTTAATAAAAGAATATAAACAACTAAATAAATATAAAATTTATCAAAGTATGGTATATGTAATATGACGTATAATATCAAAATAATAGTCTATAATAACATATTTATATATTTCAATATTAATTATGAATATTAATTATTTAATGCAATCAAAAATATATTAACAGAATTGAATACGAGTATCGATACACATATTACGAAAGTTCGTGTATAGAACACCCCTCCCCTTTTTTAAGTCAGGGAAAAGATGAGGGATTGGAAATTTGTTAGGTGACATGGAAAATTTAATGATGAAAGGTAGTTAAGCCTTAAAAGCTATACAGATTCGCATTTATAAAATTATTAAGAATGAATCTTAGATACTAATTTACGTAAGTAAATAAAAAACCATTAAAGCTAAAGCCCCAAGACATCTGTAGCAAAGCAATAAAAAACTGCAGCGGTAACCAAGACGCTGAAAAAAAACGAATCAAAAGAGAATTACACCTCGTTAGTGCTTAAAAGGAATGCCTGAAGGCTCCAAGAAGCGTCCTTCCGCTTTACGGAGAAAAGGCCTCCTCTGTAATGAAATCTCTTTCAAATTACGTCTTATTTTCCATAACTTGTTTAAAAATCTTTACGATATTAATCGCAATTTTAAATAAAGTTATTAATTTGCTTTTTCATGTATTTCGAAATAATTGCTAGTTCAAAATGTTCAGTTTGCAGTACATATACGTATTTTGATGTATAGTGTAAATGAAAAACATTACTAAAGTACTTGGTGTTAAGGTCTTATATATGTTCTGAGGAATATCACCTAGTTATAACATATTCTATCGCTAAACAGCACTAAATTGTATTGTTGTGTTCCGGTTTGAAGGGTTGAATGAACCGGTGTTATTTCTGGCACAAAAAATACGTACTTCAAAACGTATAAATGTATATATCAGCTGGTTCAATTTTCGCCAGGAGAATCGGAGTTGCAATTAAAGAGAGAAAATTTGCTACTATATTTTATTTAACTTGTGTATACTTCTTTAAGTTCTCACTGTAAACAACTCTTTAATTAGATAAATAAATATACAGACACTAAAAAAAATATGTAGCTGTTATTTTTGTAATATTCTCATGTGTACCTTGTAACTATAATCCTAAAAATATCAAACATGGCACGAAAATGTATTAACAAGACGAAAATGTTATGCTGTCAGGAGCATAACGGCGTTTATACTTGAAGAGGGTCGGAAGGAAAATATGTTAATTGGCTTAATCTGTTATAAATCCTCTTTCTAAAGAATCTCTATACTTCTTACGTCTATACGAAAAGTTAGTTTCTCAATGAGGACTAAGTTGTTGCGCGTCGTTATACTACAAAAAAATGTGCCAAGAAATTTATATCGACTAGTTGAAAAGGAGTGCTTATTTAACAAAATAAAAATATTTATTTGAAGATAAGATTTTATTTAAAATATTTTACTATAATTAGATGATTGATAAACATGAGAACATCTAAGATCAAGTTGTTGGTGTTACTTTGATGATAGGTTGTAAAAAGAGTTTTTTTTATTTTTATTTTATACTTTGGCAGACGAGCAAATGGGCCACCTGATGGTAAGTGGTCACCATTGCCTGCCACTGTTAGAAATAATAATCATTCCTTACATTATACCAATGCGCAAACAACCTTGGGAGCTAAGATGTTATATCCCTTGTGGCTGAAGTTGCACTGGCTTACACACCCTTAAAACGGGAACTCAACAATACTAAGTATGGTTGTTTGGCGGTAGAATATCTGATGAGTGGGTGGTACCTACTCAGACGGGCTTGCACAAAGCCTTGCCACCAAGTAAATTGCGTTCTGTATTTTTTACAATAGCAGTGTTGGTATATGGGCAATGATATGCACGTGGCTTGCCACCGCCCTTAAATATTTTCGACAAATTAAAAAAAAGAATCTTAAGCCTTTATCGTCGGTTTATATTCAAAACCATTTTTGAAATTGAACTGTTTCAATCGAGGTCGGCTGCAATCAAGCCACCGAATTTACTTTGATATTCCTACGCACATTAGATATGCCTATAAAATCTTTTGACGATACCAAAATTCAACACACGAGCATACGAAAACAGTAAAGCGAAACCTAAATGCTGGAAGTTCGTACTGTAAAAAAATATTCCCTATGAAACCAAGGTTCACAGGCGATTTTGAATATGCAAATGTTTTACAGCAAATTCAAGAGAGAAATCTTGTGACTGTTCATGCAAAAAAAATGCAATAAGATTTTAGTGTTTTTATATCCAACATGATCTACGTAAGTTTTGAAGTTTAATGTTAAGCGATTGACTAATGAATTATGCTGAGCCACACCTGCTATCATATTACCTTTCAACTTAACGTAGTAAGCTGTCATCGCTGGAAGGTCATTACCGTATGCTTAGTTTTATGGTGTTTTATTTAATTAAAATTTGTAAGTACATGCTTTTTTAATTTTGCTTTTTTTACACTGTTTTAAGTAACATCTAAAAGATCTATGTATGCGTTTCTTAACAGCATCACTAATATGCATAAATAAATAATAAGCATTACATTACATTAGCAGTCTGTAAATTTCCCACTGCTGGGCTAAGGTCTCGTCTCCCTTTGAGGAGGAGAAATGCGGGTTGGTGGAATACATGTGTGGCAGAATTTCGTTGAAATTAGACACATGCAGGTTTCCTTACTATGTTTTTCTTTACCGCAGAGCACGAGATGAATTATAAACACAAATTAAGGACATGAAAATTCAGTGGTGCCTGTCTGGGCTTAAACCCGAAATCATCGCTCATTAAATAAGCGATGTAGCTAAATACATAGCTCGTTATTTATTTTAAGGATACGTTTGTTTTTATGAAAATGAGACATACTGCCAAATGGATCGCCTGATGGCAAATGATAACGACGCCTTTAGACATTGGCACTGTAAGAAATATTAAACACTATCTGAGTCGCCGATGTGCTTCGAACCTTGGGAACTCTGATGTTATATCCCTTGAAACCTTCACACAATAATACTAAGTATTCCTGTTTGACGCTAGTATATGTGATGAGTGAGTGGTACCTACTTAGACAGGATTGCAGAAAATTCTACCACTAAGGCAGGAAAAATTATGTTTATTTAACTGCCTCACTTTTCGGAAACATGCTCATAAAGCTGAATAGCCCGAGGTCAAATGGAGGTTATATCATGAAAAGTAACTACGTTTTTCTTACGGTAAATTCTTAAAATATTGTATTTAATTATTAGATTTATCGTTTCAAGCCAAGGAATTTATGTGCTACTGCAAATTGTTCAAGCCCCGTGAAAGGTAATATAATAATAATAATAACTTATAGGTTGTAAAAAGCGATAACACAAAGTCCATAACCCGATGCCAATTATGAAATATAATTTGTTAAGTCAATATATCCAGCAATTGCCAAGGAATACTTGAAAACTGTAACACAGGAATACACTTTACATTTTGCAGAACAATAAATGGCTAACTAGATTGCACCCAAACGAGCCATTACGTAAACGTAGTTTCACCAAAATGATATTTGAATAAATGTATTGTATAATTTTCGAAGACAATATTAAACCAAAAATAAAATAGTTCATAAATGTCCCGCTGCCACAATAAAATAAAGAATTTGGAGCGTATTTCCATTGTGGTTCAATTTTTCGGCCATAATTATTGGTACTTTCCGAAATATTAACCATTACTTACAACATTAATGTGGCACCAAATTTAGGAACGAAGTCATGCCTCTTGTAACTTATACTGGATCACTCACCCTTTAATCTGGAAAACAACAATACTGAGTATTGGTGGTATGATATGTGGTAGGTACCATCCACTCATCACTTGCACAAAGCTCTTGCACAAAACTCATGAAGTAACACAATTGTTTGTTGGTCCGAATTTCTTCCATAGGCCAGTTTCCACAATACTTTTTCTTCATCATCATAAGATGAATTATAAGTATCAGTATGTAAAATACTAATAGTGTTTACCCAGGTTTGTATATACAATTTTCAGTTAAGAACTAAGCATTCTATCCACTCGGCCTTCAGCTCTTCGCAAATTGAAAGCGAATCTCTAACTAATCTCGCTCTCATTAAACATCACTTTGTATTTGCTTAATAATGTAATCGTTTCTCTGCCTCGAGGGAATTTAAGACGTTATCAGACATATAGCGCTTATATAATATTCAGTATATACAGCGGCATAGAATAATACAGATTTAAATTATATGTAAGAAACATGAAAGAGCAACTAAAAAAGATAATAATTGACTATATCGTCATTATGATAATAAACGAAAAATTACATTTGAATTACAATTTACCATCATAATCAAAACGATTTATCTAACTACCGTATTTTACGGTGCTACGATCTTTTATTTGATCTCGCTTGAAAAAGGCGTTACGCGTTTCCCCCACGTAGAAGTGGGGGTATATGTAAATCGTCGATACCCAAGAGACCAAGGACCCCAACAAACCGGAATATCCATAAAAAGCCATCGGTAACCTCTCCATCTCTTTGGTGGGCGCTACAGGATCGCATGCTACCGTGAAGCCCTGACGGTCAGTCCGCCTATCCGTCTATCCAGGTCACCAATTCCTAGATATTCCCCTCACTCTCAGTCTCCTCTCACTCTCAAAATCGTTAGACCAGCAAATCCGACACAAACGGAAACAGTTCAGGCAAAGGACCAAAGTTTTCGCCAGCTTTCCGAGGCACGAGATTGTGAACACTTCCAACTGCCAGACTCCGGGCGGAAAAAACCAATATCTCTTTTCGGTCCAACCTGATGTTTTGATTCAGGACCTCGAGATATCCAGCCTTATATTTAGTCCCTGGACCAACGAGGCAGTCAACACATAAATTATCTTAGGTAACCTAAATTTGTTTTAATAGAAAGAGGTTCGCATCAGACGCTACAAACGGACAGCTGATGTATCACACATTCGATTAATACGAAAAGAATCTTTTATCACCTATACGGTGCTGTATGCTCATATTTAAAAGTTTAATTTTTATTTAATAACTTAGTACAAATCTAAATAAAAGTCAATAAAAGTCAATCTTAATGATAAAATTCTATTAAAATCAAACAATTTTCCCGTAAAAATTCTAAAAGAGTACAAAAAATTTAGTGGTATTTTTAATTACTGGTTTGAATCTAAGCAGGAAAATTCTTTCTTCGAAAGTCATTCGGTCGAAAGGCAATTGTTTTTTCACGGACAATTAACATCGAATAATTGTTTACTTTAAACGCTTTATTTATTGGAAAAACCTTCGACACTTAGCAAATGTATATCTAATTTATTTTTATTTGAACTATTTAATTCATTTCAGTGTGTATTTTTAGTATACGATGGAAATATTTTATAGAAAGTGAGGGATATCATTAATAATATGAATTAAATGTATGCTTGCTATTTATAAAAAACTGAAGAGAACAAAGACCCCAAAAATATTGACATATTATATTCGTTAAATATTCGTCTCTAGTTCCAAATTATGTCTCTGTATTTGCAGTTCAACTGCAACAACACTTGGACCTTGGAGTAGTAGTGGAAAGCTGCCTGTTGTCAGAAGGGCTGTTTGGTTTATTGCCCAGAAGATACGAACAGCATTTCAACGGGGAAGTGCTGCTAATATTCTTACCGCCATTCCACGTTTAATTCCATTTAAGTCTTTATTTATATATAATTAAGACCTTAGTGTTAATAAACATTATGTAAATAAATGTTATGCTAAAATGATACCCTACCCGTTAAATTTAGCTCACACATTATAAGAACTTATGCAACAAGTAACTGCCTCTCAAATCTTCTGCTTAAGCTTATGTGATCACGCTGCGGTATTGTTAGTTGGTGATAATAGTTGACAATCGTACACCACATGCAGGTTTCCTCGTGGTGTTTTGTTATACTGTCGAGGTAACATAAATACAAATTAAGTACATGAAATCGTAAATCGGCGATGTCTGTCCAGCTTTGAACCAAAAATCTTCGTTTAAGATTTATTTATTTTTGGCTCTTAAAATAGGATAGCAACATTGTTAATTTTGTCTTAAATAATTTTATTCACATTCATTACTTCATAAAAGTCGTTAGTTTACAAATATTGTTGTTTAAAATTATTCCAGTGTTTTATATCCATGTGTTCGTACCAGAATAAAAGCAAGCTTAGTTAAAATTGCAAAAATACAAAAGTCGTGACTTCTAAAGCATAAGAAGATTACAGCGAACAGGGACCCAAATGACCTTTAAAACTTTTTTTTATGAACTAAGATGTAAATGTAATTACTTTTAGGAAGTCAGGGACGTGACTTGCATAACTTAATTATTGAGTTCTTAGGTTTTTACATAACACTGGCATTCCTTAATAAAAAAATATTTGTTTTTTTTTTTTATTTGAAAAAGTGATTAACGTATTTATAGCTTGAAGTCTTTTGACCTTCGGACAAAATACGAGAAAATTATTATTATATATTATATATGTTTTATAGATCTCTTTTTGTAATATTTAATTTAGAGTTTACTTTTATGCCGATATTTAATGTTAGCCGTAAAAAAAGTATTCAATAATTGTTCTGAAAATTTGTATGTTGCCGCTGATTTCTAAATCGCGCTAACGTTAGGTTCGCTCCAATTTTTGAATTTTATAATAAGTGTCAATCAAAACCAATGAAGTGTTCTTTTGGATTGTGAGTGTACATTTATAATATAACTATTTGTAATAATTATAAATCAAATATCGTACATTGTCTTGTTGTTTCTAATAATTACAGATGCACCGTTGAAAATTGATCAAAGGCATTAGAGGTAGAGGCTGGAAGACTATAATTAATTTATGACAAGGACGTGACATGACAACTAGCTTATGATAAATATATGGGCACTACTAAGTAGGGATTAATGTTACATTGAAAGAATTTTTACTGTTAAAGATAGACAAGGCTCGTGTAAGGTTGAACGAAACGATGGATGGACTGTATGGGGACTAACATGCAACTATGAGTTTGAGATTAATGGAAATGGCAAAATAGTACTGTTATAGTATTAGTCATTAATATCTCATTTCGTATCTCACTCGTGAAATTTTAAAAATCGATTTTCGCTGAGTTTTCTTTTATCAATTGAACGTCATGATGGTAATAGTTAATTTCGCATTCCTGACATTTCACAAAGGTGTCGTCTGGTCTCGTAATCGTAAATCGAATATCCTTAAATGATCGAAAAACATAAAATTAAAACCATCCTTCATTTGTTTTCTTAAAGATCGATAAAATCTAAATTAATTATTAATTTATTGTAAAATTCATTCTCCGAAAATCCGTTTAAACGTCAGCCGGAGACATAGAACATCAAATAGAAAGAGATTTACAATATATATTTAATTGTATGTTAAATCTTACTAAATGTTCAATATCGAAGTTTCGATCAATCGAAAAAATTCAATAAAACTAATATAAAATTCCATTACCGAAACAAACTGACAAACTCGACGGTTGCTGGAATTTAATACAAAGACAATGCGTTGTAAGGCTTGTTGACTACTGAATAAGATTTAACTTTAAAATTGCACATATAATATATATAGATTCATAAATTCAAATTATGTGTAAAAATACATTAGTAAAAAAGATTATTATTCAATATAAGATTATATTAATGATAAAAAAGCGTGGAGCTAATATTTGTTGACTACCAGGCTGGATATATTATATACAATAATTGTATCAAACTAAGATAACTTTGTATTTTAAATGTTGAAAAAGAGTAGCTACTGAGTTTCTTGCCGGCTTTTCTCGGTGGAATCTATATTCCGAAACGGTTGATTTACTTAATATCGTTTGTATAATAACGATTCAAAAACCTACTTGATTGAAAAAGAATTTATAATTGGTTTAATATTATATAAGTTTAGCTTTAGCTACTTACATTGGTATCAGAGTAATGTATGTGATATTGTTCAATATTTATTTAATTATTTATTATAATGCACTAGTATGTGTGTTCTTAGATTCTCATTATGTAATCAGACGCAAAATCTGACACCACCGGAGACTGCTAACAGGTTTAACGATTTAACGTGCTTTCGGGTTTATTACTGACAATTTTTTTTCTAGAAAAACCTAATAATGTTTTTAGTAGGTCCATTTTATTTTTTGCAAACACACGGTATTTACAGAGATAATGCACTCAATATAAAGTATATTGTAAGACTTATAATTTAGATAATTGCAATAAGATTCAGCACATAAAATCTCGTTTAGTTCTCATTCTTCAAACCGAAACTCAAAATAAAAATCAATTATTTATTCAAGCACTTTGAATCGTCATGTTACAGTTTTGAATTAAATATATACTACCGATTCTAAACTCTAAATTTTTGAATGGGCTAAACTAAAAATAATTGTGGGATCTTATTTTAGAAACGAATACCGTGCCCCAGGAAGGATGTATTAACTTTGCAAAACCGGAAACGAGGTATTATTAGTTTACCATTAATTTTACAATAATGCTAAAATGAAACAATACGATAATAAAATATCTAGGAGTTTTTGCTAATCCTCCTTCAAAATTTATAGTTCGATCGTTGCGATAGCATTACCCTTGCAGTGGCAATAAACCTTATATATACTTCGCCCATCGTACGATATCACGACAGGAGACGACACTGAGCCTTATACTCTTATTGTTTATTACATAAAAACAATTGTACTTTGTCTTGTTATATGCGCAAATACGCATATAATAAGAGTACTTTAATTTTGTATTGTTTATCAATGACAGCGTCTTCACAATCATCTTGCGACTATACGTTACAAGTTATTTCTTCTTGAGCCGAGATGGCCCAGTGGTTAGAATGCGTGCATCTTAACCGATGATTTCCGGTTCAAACCCAGGCAAGCACCACTGAATTTCATGTGCTTAATTTGTGTTTATAATTCATCTCGTGCTCGGCGGTGAAGTAAAACATCGTAAGGAAACCTGGATGTGTCTAATTTCAACGAAATTCTGCCACATGTGTATTGCACCAACCCGCATTGGAGTAGCGTGGTGGAATATGCTCCTTAGTTGGATGATTTGTAATCGATATTCGTTTTAATATGAGAACTGATGTATGCAATTACTTGGTATTGATTTTATTCAGACATATACTCGTAAGTTAAATTATTGTATGTATTTTCGTCGTAATGCCTTGAAAGCATGTTTGTAACCAACTTACTTTGATTCTAGTCATAAACCACCATCAAAAAACTTAAGTTTTAGCTGAGTAGACTTACGACACAACGCAATTTTCTCAAACGCACGAAAGTTAATGTTTCAAAAATCTAGGAATTAAATTTGATGTCTAGACCGCTCCGTTTTGGAATAATAGCCCTCAGAGTTGTATTTTGACTGAACACGTCCAGCCATCTCATCATTTCTGAGTTGTAGAAGCCATTTCCTGAAATGTTCTGATATCAGGCTAAAACGTGTGTGGTATAAAAAGCAATTTATCATGTCAGGAGTTATTGCAAGTTTTATTAGTAAAAAACATAAAAATCAATCGAAAATGTTTAGTTTAAATAAAGTTTTTTTTATGTATAATTATACGCCTTTGTGCAAAATCGTGTAGGTCGGTACTATCCATCAGATATAAATTAAGATTAAACAGCAATACTTAGTTTTGTATTCCGCTTTAAAGGGTGAGAGTATGATATAGCCAAGGTCTATGGGCGACGAGGAAAATTTTTCATTAGTTGGTCCATTTGCCAATATACCTAACTATAAGACGAAAAATATACATGTGCGTCTCTGGAGGCCCGACAGAAGTGATAACTTAAACTATTTTTTTTTATGGAATCGGTAGGTGGACGAGCAAATGGACCACCTGATGGTAGTGGTCATCACCACCCATAGACAATGGCGCTGTAAGAAATATTAACAATTCTTTACATCACCAATGCGCCACCAACCTTGGGAACTAAGATGTTATGTCCCTTGTGCCTGTAGTTACACTGGCTCACTCACCCTTCAAACCGGAACACACGTACGTTTATTTATTACGTAACGAAGCGGTTCCCATAAGAACCGTTTTTAAAGTAATAACTATTACTTTAAAAACGGTTATGAGTTAAAATTTAAGTTTGAAATATTGGAGGTAGTTTTTTCTGTTGAAGTTATAATATGTAAAGGTACTTCTCATGCTCTACTGAATAAATGGCAACCTTTTTTGTTGCTATGGTTTTGACTAATTTTGTCAATTACCACTGGCATTATGGGGACATATAATTTGATAATTTATTCGTCAACGCTTGTAATAAATATAACAATTTAGCTTAACAATGGATTTGCTATAAATATTAAATAATACTTTTCATAAATAAAACTGAAAATAATAAACCTTAAAATAAAAATAGCAATTTCAGTAGTTACAATTATTGCTTATAAGGCGACTAAAGGACTTCTGTAAGCAAACAAGGACATGTATGGCACATTAAATAGTTGTCTAAAAAGATTGCAACAAGGTGATAAGGTTTATTTTAAGGGACTTTGGAAACCATACGGGTTTACATCGTGGGTTAGGTTCCACTAAGTCATCGGACCTTGATTCAGAAGCCATTAGCATCGCAGCTGTTGCGTCCATTACTTTTAACTAACTTCAAGATCTTCTGTTCATTTGATTTGGTGTATATAGTAATGGTACCAGCTCTTCTGTTCATTTGCTGTCTATGGTAATGATACCAGCCAGATATATTTTTAAACGTAGTTCGCGCCATTTTATGCCATCACATTAATATATTGGATCGAGAAGAACAGAGAGAGAAAATATAGTATAAAATCGATATTTTCGTTTTTGATGTGAGATGAGACGTGAGCCGCAAAAGGATTAAAACTTGAATATGTTCTATAAATATAAAGAAGAAAAAATTGAATACAAAAAATTGTAAACAGCTTCCTTTAAATATAAGTATAAATCATAAAGATGACGAGAAACTTAGCATGGAAGTGAATCATAATCAAGAGAAATAGAGAGAATTGGTCATCTTAATATTCAAAACAGTGTTAGTACGTATCGTACAAACTTGATATCAGAGATTTTGTTACGAGTAGGTTTATTCTATATACTATACTTTATGCATCTTTAAAAACGTCATCTATAAAAATGCTTCTTTTAGAGATTGCGCGGGAGGATAATGACATTTTCTTTATAATTCATCTCAAAGCGATTACAGATTCTAGCAAAGACGGTGACGCAGTATAAAGTACTAATATAATTTACATGTAATATAATTTTGGCAACGGAAACAATTTATTTTTATTCAAATTTATTTTCTTTCTTTATGTCTGTATATTTTATGTATGGGTTTGATAGATTGTCTGGAATAAATATTATTTATTATCATTCGGTTTTGTCATTGTCAACTAAGAAATGGTTAGCTTAAAATTTAATTTTACAGAATATGTTTATTTTTTTTGGCTTTGGTAAAACCCCACTAAGATTAACTTCATCAAATTCCTTTAAAATCCGTTTAGTCGTTTAAGCGTAAAGCGGTAATTGCGAAATTATGATAAAAAGCTTTATCACAGGAACCGTTAATTTTTCCGGGATTAAAAGTTTTAGTACGAAACGGAAAATAGCCAAGAATTATTTAAAAAACACTTATACAATACTTTGATTTTAATTAGTAACATACATTTATAAAATTGTTTTATTTTTGTGACTCATCCAAGGATAAAATAAACAATGGCGAATATTACAACTCAATATTTTCGATATATATCTTCCTAAGCTCATCTCTGATTAAATCGTAAGTTGGTAAGACTTGTCATTGACGTGATTTTGTCACGTACTGCCGATACTGATGAGAACCAAAGCCTTCAAAAGTTTCTCAATAGATAACGTGAGATAGGGAGATTAAGATAAATTATTTAATAATAATATAAGATGAAATTGAATAATAATTCATTAAAAGTATAATAACTTGTCTTATAGCCTCTATTATTGGTGTCAGAGGGGATGGTTAATTTTTAATCCAGATGCAGCAGAAAAATTTTGCAGGTATGTTAATAAAATCAAAATCAAAATATACTTTATTCGAGTAGACTTTTACAAGCACTTTTGAATTGCCATTTAACAAATTATTTAAAGTAAAGCTACCACCGTTTTGGAATGTAGATTCTACCGAAAGAACCGGCAAGAAACTCAGTTCCTCTTTTTCAACGTCTAAAAATACAGTCATGTTCGTTGAATACAATTACATATGTATGTTATGTCTTCTGCCTGGAAGTCAACAAGCATTAACTCCACGCTTTGCCACCATTCCTAACAGTCATGATTCGTGGATTGGCCATTTGTATTTTTTATTTGTATTCGCTTATTACCTTTTTTACTGACCAAACAGCAGTTCTCAGTATTGTTGTGTTTCGATTTGAAGGGTGATTCAGCCGATGTAACTGCAGGCTAGTGTTAACATCTTAGTTCAGAAGGTCGGTGACGCTTTCGTGATGTAAGAAATGGTAAATATTTCTTAAGGCGCCAATCATCTTTGTGCGGTGGCAACCATTTATAATCAGGTGGCCCATTTGTACGTCTTCCTCCCTATGTCTTAAAACCTTATGAAAATAAACATATATTTTGATAATTTATTAAATAATAGTCATAGTCAGCTTCGAAAGTGTCAGACGCTCATTAATCATCATTACATAGTATAAAACAGAGTCGCTTACCGCTGTCTGTCCCTTTGTATGCTTAGATCTTTAAAAATACACAACAGAGGAAGGTTTATATGTATAATACATGCACAATAAAGTAGAGAAACACTGATAATTTTAGAGGTTTCTGAAGTGATGTTGACATTTAGATCAATACAGCCACACATATACAATTACAGATTTAAAACGCAAGGACATTCTGTAGTATATTTAGTATCAGCATTGCACCCGTACGAAGCCGGGGCGGGTCGCTAGTAAAATAATAAAATTAACAATTAAACCAAAATATATACATAAGCATCTTAGATTTGTATATTTTTTGACAACCTCAAGTTACAAGTAATCTTTGTGACGTTGGTTTTTAACGTAATATTAGATGCCCGAAAATATAACATTTTAATAATGCCCCCAGAGTTAAAAGATATATTTAAATAATATTGCATTTTAATATAATTGGATTATGTCGATACGTAAACTCGATAAAATGTTATCTGTCGATATGTGCAGAAGAGAGAATTGTGTTTTGTAGTATCAATCATATTGTGGAAACAAAAGATTAACGCCTCGTCGCTTCGCTTTTAATGCTGAAAGCAAAGCTAGTTCATTTTGTCCAACAAAATTCATTTAGCGCAACGTTTGGAATTGTGATTCAGTGAGAAAACAAAAAGTGAATAAAAGAGGGGAGATCAAAAGGACCAGAACAAATGAATCTTAAGTAAAAGACGTAGATTGATATAAAAGCAAGTTTGTTATTTTTTAAAAGCTTTTAAATACTTGTAAGTAATTAAAAGCAATAGCAACAGAATCATGTTTGCTATTATGAAAAAGTACTGAAATAATGTTAAAACAGTCAATGTAGAACTTCTGGAATTAAAAAATTACCTTATTTACAATTGTTTTTATTGCGAACCTATACTTTTACTTGTAGCCATTAAATTTACCGAAAGTATATTTGAAAACTAATAATTTTTACGGACTTTTAACTGTATTTATGATGTGGCTCAAATCCATCTTCTGTAATTCAGGTTGTATTTATCTGTTCCCTATACGACATTTTTATTATCTTCGACGTTCTCATTCTCTTGATTAATATTTAACTCTATCTGAAAAATACGTTTTTATATAGAGCTGAGGGGAACATTTTGGTACAATTCAAACTCACTATTCTGTTAGGCTATTCTGTAACAATAAACTCGAAAGTCACCACAGAAAACGAATTTGTATGTTATTGTTTTATGAAGTATCCTGTAAGTCCGTTATCGATATCATGACTGAGATAAGAAGTGATTTTTTACAGATTCGCACTGCAGATGCGTATTGAGAAATCGAATATCGAATACTCTTAATGTTATATATTACTATTAATATATAACATTAAGAGTATTCGATATATCGCTTACGATATTACGCTATCGTAAGCCGATTTTTGTTCCAGTGATAGCTGCACGTAGAAGATCAGTTATGGGCTTATTTTGAATAACTCCAGCCGTAGATGTGCAGAAGATTAAAGAGGATTCTTGATTGCAATTTTCTAAATTGTTACGATTAACTAAAAAGTAAATAATATTAGAGAGCGGAGAAAAAATACCGGCCGGGTAGAGAGCGGCGTTATGGCCGTATAAAAAAAAAATGTAAAACGTGCGTGAAATTCTTGAAAATCTGTTGAATAAACGCGAAATTTCGCGGGCGGCCCACTAGTTTTGTTAATTAAATAAAGAACTTATTATTTTATAAGCTGAACAGAACTGCTTTCAGTAAATCCTTCGCTTTTAGACTTCAAATGAAAAAACAATTCACTGTATTGTTTGATTAGTGATAAACGTACAGAAGTTATATTTATATAATTATATAAATACGGCTTATTGTTGTACGATAGTGTATGTCATACACGATGCACTTCGTGACCTTTACCGTGACCGATATATTATGATTGTTCACAAATAACGATAGCCACTATTACAGAGAGCGTTAGTCGTATATTAGACACAACGAAGCGTTTATGCGCTTAATATATTTAAATATCTACCGGAAATCCGGTAGATTTCCCACTTACCTACGAGACATTTAATCATTATTTTATCCGCGAAATTTATATTACAAATTCAGATAAAATACGTGTATTTTTCTTTGTATTTTGATTGATTGAAGGTATAAACTTAAATATGAGTAAATCGATAATTATTATTTTATCACTCTGATATATCAGAGTTTTGATATTTGAAAAACATGTGTTTCCGCACCAACCAAAATTAACAACAATAAGTATATTTAAGCTATATCGTACATTGCAAAAGTAATTTTTCCGACTCATGCAGGTATCCTCACGATGTTAACTATGATGACGTTTCCTTCACCTCCGAGTACGTAATGAATTACACAGGCCACTTAAGCCCTGATAGCTCAGTGATGCTTGTCTGTTTGATCTTTACTTAAGATTCACGTGTCCTTTATCGGCTATATTTTTTTTACATTAGCAGCCTGTAAAATTCCCACTGTTGGGCTAAGACCTCCTCTCCATTTAAGGAGAAGATTTGGAGCATATTCCACCACGCTCCAATACGGGTTGGTGGAATATACATGTGGCAGAATTTCGTTGAAATTAGACACATGCAGGTTTCGTCACGATGTTTACCTTCACCGCCGAGCACGAGATGAATTATAAACACAAATTATGCACATAAAAATTCAGTAGTGTTTGCCTGGGTTTGATCCCGAAATCATCGGTTAAGATGATCGGCTAAATCGGGCCCGTTAATCACAAGGAAAAATGTAAAATTATATTTAAGTACTTATTATACGGTTAAACAGATTGGACGAAAAATATTTATGTGTTCAATTTATTCCGTAAAACAATTTGAGTTTAAAGCATTTTTTAATGTAAATAGCTTTAATAAACTTACGTTAATTATTTAAATCTCGTCATATAGCTTATAAAATGAAACAATAATAATATAAGACTGAGTTTATAGAACTTAGATAGAGACTTAAAACAGCGCAAAGGAACTAACATAAAACATTTATTGATTCCGAATTTAAGCTTAACCTAATGCTTTTATAGCTTAGAATCCGCATTTCGAATTTTCTATCAAGATATTCCCAACAGCAGCCAGAAGTTTGGACGTTGAAAGTATTAACAGTAAAGCTATGGGTCCTGCTTCTGAAATATTTTTGATCGTTTTGGTATTAACTACCATATATATGAGCAATGATTACTATTACTTATAGTTCCAATGTCCATGGGTAGTGGTGACCACTTACCGCTAATGGCTCATTTGCTAGTCCGCCTTCCAATATCATAAAAAAACTGCTATGTCGTTTGAATTTTTATTATTATTTTTATATGAGGTAGGAAGGTGTGAACAAATGTACCACCTACTGGTAAAGACCATGAGGGTGGTGACCATTTACCATCAGACATAAAATAGTCACCATTCCTTACATGATCAATTTCCCACTAATCTTTGGAACTAAGGTGTCAGTTATTTTGACCCTTCAAACCTGAATTTAATAAGAAGTATTGATGTTTGGCAGTAGAATATAAAGAAATTAGTGAGTGGTACTAATTCAGACGGTCTAGAATAAAGCCATACCACCAAACGGTCATTTTATCCACACGGAAATCCATCATAATTATAATACAATATGACATCGAATTCGACATTGTTGCTTGAGAAAAGAATATTTAATGACTAATAAATCCATTATTAGAAGAGCCGAGATGGCCCAGTGGTTAGAACGCGAGCATTTTAAGTGATGATTTCGGGTTCAAACCTAGGCAAGCACCACTGAATTTTCATGTGCTTAATTTGTGTTTATAATTCATCTCGTGCTCGGCGTTGAAGGAAAACATCGTATGGAAACTGCATGTGTCTAATTTCAAAGAAATTCTGCCAAATGTGTATTCCACCAACCCGCATTGGGGCAGCTTGGTCGAATATGCTCCAAACCTTCTCCTCAAGGGGAGAGGAGGCCTTAGCCCAGCAGTGGGAAATTAACAGGCTGCTAATGTAAATCCATTATTAATTACGAACGCAAAATGTAAATCACTCTAATGTTCTAATTTACTAATAATTATTTTACGTTAAACAAACATTATTCAATTGATTCACGTTACTGATATTTGGTTTTAAAACAATTACAATAATCAACGATCACTCGTAACTCAATGCGGTCAGATAAACACGCAACTCACTGGCTAATACAGAAGTACAGAAGATTATTTATTTGTATGTTTAATTTATTCCATCAAACTAATTTAGTAATAGAACATTTGAATTGATTCTTTTTTTTAAGTAAATTATTTATTACCTTTAATTGACTTAAGTTACGTTGTTTTTATTAAAGGCTTACAACTTTTCTTATGAAACTTGTTAAGCGGCGTTAAACCTATAATTTCCTTCTTCTCTGATTATATTGAATGGATATTCTAAAGAAACAGACACAGCATTATGTTACCAATCACGAGTACTTTTGCCACACATTCTTTTTTCAAAATTGTCACACAATATTGTAATCGCTCAAAACATTTTACGAGTAGGTATTCCAACGAATAATTATATAATTTAAAAATATATGATATAAGCTAAAGTTTTAGAAAAAAACTAATATTTTTATACTATGTATTTGGTATTCGCCCTTCATAACTCGAATAGAAAAAAATCTATAAATTAAATTTTTAATTTTTTTTTAAATTTAAAAAAGACAAAGATTGAAGAGTGTGTGGTTCACCATTAAATTCCGAGTTGAATCTTCAAACCCACTAGACGCTCAGCTCGTTAGGGTAACTGGCTCGACGCCAGATCTACAAACATATTGACAAATGACGATACACCTCGCCAGGGGAGTTAGTGATCCTTAACCGATTTATTTGTTCAGATTTAGGAAACAATATGTTATCCTCATACGATCTGATAAGTTGGAGCTTAGGTAAGGGATGTGTCTGGTGATTTACGGATCAACTGGTAAATATTGGTACGAGAAGCTTACAGCTGTTCAGCTAGTTCGTTATTTATGATATGAAAAAAAGAAACCGAACCAGTTTTATCGTGTTTTAAAATCGTTGATTGTAAATTTTTCCATAATAATTCTTGCAAGAGAGATCTCTTAGTCAATAGAACGAAAAAAAAAAAAATTGGCGCTCGATTAAGCAATAAAGTAAATTTATTGACTATAATTTATAAACACATGCTGTATGTCTATGGATAAATATATTGGTGCCTTTTTTCTTTTTTTTTTTGTTATTTTAGTAACAATAGCTTATTTCTGGATTAATTTCTTCAATCTATATTTAGTACTAATCTGGTGAAATTGATTTGATCGTCATTTTACTATTATGCATTCGAAATTCAAATTTTGTTTTCATTGATTATTTTAAAGACTATTTAGTAAGACGTTGGCATTTACACTGGAAAACTAATTTATGTATTCTTTAATATACTTTAGCTTGCAATAATTTCGTTGAATGCCTAGTTTATTGAATCTTCAACGAAGGTAATTTGTAAGAATTTTTCTAACGCAAATATTCAAAATTTGTTTCAACCAAAAGCTTTCAACCAAAAGTGGTGATTTTTGGTTCATAGCTTACGATTGAAACCTTACTTTAAATTGACGTAGCAAATACTTCTTTAAATTCTAAAACTTACAGCAACAAGAGATCATTTTTATTAAGAATACGATATGTATTTAAAGATTAATTCGATTTCTTTTTCGTCGTTAAGGATATAAATATAGCAAAAAAACAATATTAAAATCATTTTCTGTATAAATATAAGTCAGATGATGATGCAAGCCTGAAATTTTATCATATTTTGGTGTATAGCTGTGTTTTGGACAAGAAGTATTGTTATTCTAGCAGATAACACTAAAGCAAATACATTACTAGCAAAAGTATTTGCAAGGAAGCATCAGACAAGCGGCTTTATTAAAAATATTTCTAAATCTATTTGAAGCAGCTTAAACAGTGCGCTGACCAGAAAAAAATGTAATAAATATAAGTGAACAATTTGTTGTCGATGGGATAGATTAAGTTATAGAATTTTAAAGTCTGTAATTGCTTAGACACAAAACAATCAGTGTTTATTCTGCGGCTGTGCTTTGTGCAAGCGCGTCTGGGTATCTAATCCTCACTCATCAGATATAGGCACGCAGACAAAATTATTCGTCAACTTTTAAACAATAAAATTGCTTATTCCTGTAGTATATAAGCAAAATAAATTTCAGTTCTTGTTTAAATATACTTTAGTTAGTTAGTTCAAACTTTCATCTTTATGCACATTTGTGAATAAAATATTCAAGTCAATTTGAGAACTATCTCTGACAAGCCTTACGCTACATGTTCCACAAACGCTACGTGAGACTTCGAGATATTTCTCCAATTGTAAACATGAATATATTTGGCTTAACGATAATACTGCGGGAATAAGTTTGCTTCTTTTTACAAAAAACAATGTAAATTTTTCAAAAATAAAATTTAACTTAAAAACATATATAAAATGAAATATCAGTAATAACTAATAAATATTCTGTAATAAAATTACTAACACTTTTTTTTCCGTAGTTTGAAATAATTATCACGCAAAACAAAGAAATTTATTTTGGTTCGATTTTCTATGATCCGCATATTCGTACAAATATAAAAATATATCACTGTACAAATATAATATTACAAATAATTTGCACTTATGTTATAAATAATAAAAATGTAGCTGAGTAAATACTAATGTATAATGGAATAAATATTTAAATATACGTATATAAATTTATATTATTTATTATAGGTTTTGAATTAAAAGACAATAAAAGGGGTTAAGTCTTTGTTCATAGATATAAAACAAACATATATGTACATATGCTTTTTCGCTTTCACGTCACTAAATTGGCAATCAAATAATTAATTCTCTGCCTCTAATTTTAGTTGCTATTAATTCATATAAGACAGTTTTGGATATAATCCAATTAGATTTTGTCAAGAGTGATTGTACGAGCAGTTTTAAAGCAGCGTTCCCGATACGATCGTCACTGTCTTCCCTAGATACAGTTGTGTGTATCAACAGTCGTATATATTACACGGACGATGTTAGCGCTCCGATCATTAAACGAGGAGTCGAATAAAACAAGCAAATTCGCAATCACGTGACTGAGGAGTCGTGTGATAATAACAACGAGTTTATTTTATCTAAATGCAACTATTACATTGATATGTTTACTGAGTGATCGATGCACGATAGCAACTAGAACAGCACATCACTTTATCTTGTAGGTAAGTGTTTGCACGTGCTATAAATGCATTAAGGACCTAATTTGTTTAAATGGATATTTAGTTTTTTTTTTTTTTATATTTATATGAAAATAAGTGTCAATTGCGATTATAAGCACTAAAATTTGTGTTAATTTCAAACGAGGTCTTTTTTATAATGTTTAATGATGATATTAAAAAAAATGTGACTATGTACAATTTTAATACTTGATAAACTTTATATTATTTTGTAACGTTAAAGAATAGCTTACGGGGACAGTAAATGAAAATATATAACTTAAGTTTTTATATAATATGATACTTGTAAAACTCGTTATATATTGTCCTCTCTGTGTATGTACCTATATATGCGTCTAAATTAAATAGACAAAGGCAGAAGTATTTAGTAACCCTATCTTCGGCGTTTGCCGAAAGATTTGTATTTTTTTTTGGTTCGCAATTTTCAGGCTTAAGTATTAGAAATAAACAAATTATGGAAAGTTTAAGATCAAATATTCAATTATGTAAATATTTTCAAATTAGCAAATAGTTATTATGGTAGAAAATCGACCACTGAGCGAATACTAGTTATATTGTAATGGTCGCTTTAACATCCAGTGCCATTTAGTGGTAAGTTACAATAAAGTGGATACTATAAAACCTTTACCACCAAAAACGCATCTACATATGGTAATTATAATTGGTCAAACTACTTGGTGGTAGGTCTTTGTGCAAGCGTCTATGTAGATACCACCCACATATAGTATTATTTCCTGGTAATAATACTTAGTATTGTTGTGTTTCGGCTTAAAGGCTGAGTAAACCAATCGTGGCGTATTGGTTATGTAAGAAATGGTTAAAATTTTATACGGCGTCATGTCTATGGTCAGACGGGACCACTTACCGTTAGGTGGTCCATTTGCCGTCTACATACTTACTATTATGCCATAAAAAAGAACTTATAGTTAATTAATTCGTCATATATAAGTTATAAATACAAACAAACAAAAAAAAATATTTGTTTATCTTTTCTATATTAATAAACGTGTGAAGCCGGGGCGAGTCGCTAGTGTAGATGTAACTAGTTATTTCCAGAGTCTTAACGATAGAACACGAGTTTTATAGTCGGTTTTATTTGTAAACATCTATTTATTAATTATTAATTAAAATAAATATCAGATTGTTTATATTTAACAACTGGGTACTATAATTATATAATATAACGATTCAGTGATTTCTATACAATAGTATAGAAATAAAACCTTTTTAGATGTTATATATTTTTCTTTGTTGCATACAATAAAATATTTATTTTCTGAAACTTACCTAAATTGAAAACTATGAACACTGTATAAATAAAAAAGACAATTATTATGCATTCTTGAAAATAAAAAAGAATATTTCATTGGACATCTGATTAGAATGAAATTTCTTTGATATATACATCCATATTAACAGGGGTTTATTTTTTTGTCAATTATCAATTGTGGAGTAAATTGATAACTTTTCTTTTTGATAAAAATCTCCTTCGAAAAAAATGACTTTAGAACTTCTAACTATCTAACTAACTGTTATTAACATATACGATACTAATATTATTATATAGCCTACATTCGTAACTGGTTGAAGAGTGTGTTTTGTTCAAACGAGCGAATTTTCGAAATTTAATTTGGATTCACACTACTACGTCTGTTTTAACATTGTATTTGAAAATTTAAAAAATTGTTTTGTTATTACCCGATGTCCAAAAGAAATGATCAGGGAGGGATCAGGATTGTTGAAAGAGTCCACTCGGTAACATGGATATAACATTACCAGTTACCTCCAAAGGCTTCGCTTGCGTGTAAGGGAAAGGCTTTTTGTTGTTGCGTGTATTTTTTTTATGGCATAGGTGGCACACGAGCAGGAGTCTCACGTGATAGAAAGTGACTTCCACGGCCCATGGACATCTGCAACACCGGGGGCCTAGCAGGTGCGTTGTCGGCCTTTAAGGAAGGTGTATGCTCAAGCTTCAAAAAGAAATTGCGGAAAAGATACGTTAAGACCGGTGTCAACTCGGGAGTACATGTCCGTAACACGATTGGAGAGATGCCGTCGGGTCCACTCGACTTATGAATGTCCAAGGGAAGAAGTGCTTTACGAACTGCACTTTGGCGGAATTTAACCTCCGGCATCGTGGTATTACACCGCGGAATTATTGGTGGTGACTTTCCTCGGTCATCCAGAGTCAAATTCGACGCGAAAAGCGAGCCTAAGAGATCAGCTTTCTCCTTGGCATGGGCCAGTGTCTCACCGTCCTTGTGCAGAGATGGAAAGGAAGGTTGACAGAAATTCCCTAAGACAGCCTTAGCGAGAGATCAGAACGCACGTATTCCTGAAGGGAAGCGCACCAGTCTCTCGCCAATTCTGCCAATGTACTCCGTCTTCGCTTTAACAATCACGTTTTTTGAAGGACCTAGAGGCAGAGTTATATTCCTTTTTGAATGCGCTGGTCTTTACATCAAGAGACGCTGATGCGTTAGCCCAGTCATGGTAACGTTCCCATTTTCGGCGTGAGGTCGTTTTGCAGAAACCACCAAACCAGATCAGACTTGCCACCAATGGGCACCACAGAATATGGAATGAACAATTCCATACCCTAAAGCACCACATCGACAACAGAGTCAGCAACAGCGCTTGGATCATCCGGCGAGAAACAAACCCGCCCACAACCCAACAACAAATGGGTAAGATGCAAAGAAGGACCGCATCCCATTCCAATCTGCTAACCTGTAATACCATACGCGGCAGCAGCCCACGAAAAGAGGTCGTGAGTACCGGCACTGTACTCCGAACGAGACATTGGTCCGACGAGCCCAGAGGGGAGGGGGGATCGACGATAACCTGTTGTCCGGATGGGAAGTCAACAGAAGGTTCTACAGGGAAGGTGTATGATCCTCCACGTCTGGACGTGGAGGATCATATACCATATATATTCGCGTTGGCGAGGTGACCAGTTGTGTCAAATCATATGCTAAAGTGAAGTCGGGTACATATCTACCCGCATGATAGGTAGTGCGTGATCCAAGATATTCGGTATGGTGGGATTTAAAAACCTCAAGAATTACGATCTCTACGGATGGGCTCTGCTGCAGCATAGAATCTGTATCCATTTGGACGTGCTCAACCAGTCGATCGGTTTCGGCATTACCGCTATGGGACCTATAAAGGCACGCGTAGATTCGCGGATGGTCGTCGCAGTCTACACGCATCCAGATAATCGATAGGTCCTACCTTTCATTACTGCCGAGGAGTCGAGAGCAGATATCATTTCTGACGTAAACGCACACCCCAGATCGTGGTACAAAGGAATGTTCCAATTTGTACCCGGGGTAAGAAAGAAAAGTCGTATCGGCAGGAGAGATCCGGGTCTCGATAAGAAAGAGCAATGCCGGCTTTACCGTCTCAAGGTGAAAGTAAACGACGTTCAAGTTGGAGTTGAGTCCCCTTATGAGAGAGTGATACTTCCCCGGGCGTGCCGGCCCATTCGGCCGCAATTCGAAGGTATGCAGTGTGGCAATACGACTTACAAAAGTATAGTGTTAGGGTATGTATATCCTATTCTGTACGTGAATTCCAAATTTCATGATAATCATTCAGTAGTTAAGACGTGCAACGTATAAAACAAACAAATTCACTTCCGTATTTATAATATTCTTTAGTATTTAAATGTAAATTGACACAAGGCCTTTATATAATGAAACTGTCAATAATGGCATGTTGAATGACTTGCGTCATTCGCCTATTGTTGATACTACATGAACTGCAATTTATATAATTTTTATAAAATAAAATTATAATATAACAACTCACGTTACCTTAACTTCCATTATATTAAAACAACTCGATACATATATTACTTATAACTTTAACAGCAAAGTCAGCAAATATCCGTCCTTCCTAGTTTGTCCTCCATCTTTTTCTCTCCAGTTAAAAATCCCGCGCTTCTCCGTGCCAGGCAGTACCAGCTCGCTTCACCACGCCACGAGACGGAAGAGACGGGAGTGCCACAACACGGTGTCGATAAACGAATCAATAATCATACTTCATACATGTTATTTTAGTTTAAAAAAAAAAAAACGTATTTAAAAGTCAAAGCAGTACTAAATATTATTATTTCAATTAAAATTATATAAGTATATTTAAAAAATCATGACAAAATAATAATGGATTCAATTTCATTCAAAAGAAAAAAATATTTTGTTAATAAAACAATTATTTAAATTTTTGCATGATTATAATAATAAATAGAACATTAAAACAACATTATTGTATATGTACATATACAAAACAATAAGTGTACATCCACACTGAATGCGCCTTGACGGGAGCCTGAGGCGGGCGCGGCGAGCGGGAGCGTGCGGCGGCCACAGTGACGCTCGAGCTCTTGTAGCGGTTCGACGTATGTATATACATATATTATATACATTATATACATTATAGTTTGCAACACTCATATGAGTGTTGCAAACTATAATGTATATAATAGACGAGGATTTGCTATTTTTACTAGACAATCCAATCGTGAGATGGGAGGTGTTGAACACGAGAGATAGTTATTGTGCGATTACTGTGGTGTAGGTGTTTGCTTTGCCATACATGTGGTTAAGATTTAATCGCAGTTATAAACAATTCAGTATTTACCGCCATTTTACGACAGACAAATACTAAGTGTGCGTCCACACTGCAAGCCTAGCGCGGTTGCAACGACGGGCGCGAAGTATCAAACATTCAGTATGGACGCACATAGACGCGCATACGCCGAGCAACAAGACCTGATAACAAGGTTTGTTAACCCTGCCACCCGCGCATAGGGTCGCTCGGTCAGAACGCGCGGACAGAAGCTTTTGATAACTACGCGCTTTTGTCTCCGCTTCCGCCTTAGTCATTACAATATGGACGCAAAGGCGCGTTTCATATGTTTGATACTACCGCGCTAGGCTCATAATATGGACGTACACTAACACAACAATAAAATGCGGTAGGAGTCCCGACGGTAAAGGCGAGCGTCATGCCGCTTCCCATCACGGTTTACAGGTCAAATACATAAATATAATAAAAAAAAATGCAAGAAAAAGATATAACAATATATTAATGTTATTAAGTAATGTAACGCATCAAATTGGCTACCTCTCATGTTGGATGGATGCTCGCAGACTTCTGGATGCTGCAGCATTGGCTCAACAAAAGTCCTGAAAACATTACCGATATAACAGTACACCGAGTTTTAATTCAACCGGCCATGTGAGAGTTAGTATACCCTTTTTTAAGTAAGAACCATTGCCAACTGCAACATATCGATCCATTTGATAAACAGATACAAAAACCCACACGTTAAACTTATAACAGCCCTTTCTTCATTGGGTTTTAGTGTCATGTCCGTTAAAACTAAAGGTTTGGAAATCTCGACATTTCCACAGTTGCGGTCCCAGGAATTAGAAGACTTTCTATGCTCTTTCTATGATCAGTAGCATTAGCATTTTAAAGACAATATCTAATTCTAACATTGTTAACCTTATTTAATCTTTAATATATTTATTCTGTTATAAGATCCTCTAACTATAATGTTATGGTACGAATTTAACGAGCATGTCTCGATCGGGAATTCCCGGGACGCGGGACTATTAAATCTGAAATGTCTCAGGACTCGCATACACCAGGCATGCTGGAAATCCATATTGATTGTCTTAATATGTTACAAAGAATGAAATGATAAACAGATCGATTAATTGACGCGCACCTTAAAATCGAAATAATATATTCTCCAAATATCTCATATCTTTGAGTACGTACTACAGTTTACGCTTTATTAATACCAGCAGGTTGTCAGCTGATTTTACAATTACCTTATAATTATATATTATTCAATATTCAAACATCTGTAATTGTTTCGCGTCTCAAGGTCAAAAGCATACTTTATTCAAAGTAAGCTCTGCAAGTACTTATGAATCACATTTTACAATTTTAAATCTATATCTAGTTTACTGCGACTTAATTTTTTTTTTATATAAAAATATATATTTCTTCGAAGAATTGCTTTACCTTATACATGTTCAAATGAATAATTAAAAAAAATTGATGGACTGTATATGGTTGACGAGAGTGATTTTTTATAAATCAATATATTTAGCAGATAAGTGTTGAAGTAGATAAAGTCACGCGTATCTTTAATGTTGATCGTAAGGTCGAAATCACACGAACGGACGTCGTGAAAAATGAACATACATAAACGAGTTACGTTAATAAAACGCCTTAGCAAATAAACAACCCTTGTGATTAATCCGTCCCCTGATCTGTGTACCATATATGATCACGCTTATTATTTAATTATTGTGTCAGATATATGGACCGGGGACTTGTTGAGACGCTAACAGTAATTAAATCATATCATTCAACGTTCACTCAACATTAAACGTTTCAATATTTTAGCCACGCGATCTTATCTCAAGAATTTATCTACAGTAAATAACTATTATTGTGTTTACAATGAATGACCTTTGATGTTCCATATTGTGGCTACCAGTTATTATTTAGAATTATTGCTTCATCTGAATATAGGTTACACAGATATATAAATGTATGTTCTTTTTCTTGCACATTTTATACAAATTGTAAATAGTTTTACGAAAAATTAGTCAATCAAAAAGTTTTACGTCAATCTTGTTAGCTCAGCTGCGATGATTGGAGTATTGAAAGAGAATGAAAAAAAAAACCCAATTAATAAAAAAGCAATATTGTTTTTATTTTCTTATCTT
Source organism: Vanessa atalanta (assembly GCF_905147765.1). Lineage (NCBI taxonomy): Eukaryota > Metazoa > Arthropoda > Insecta > Lepidoptera > Nymphalidae > Vanessa > Vanessa atalanta. The sequence goes on along the minus strand of NC_061892.1, from coordinate 4,300,160 downwards.
ACACTATTGATAATTATCCGTCTACTATATTTTGATATATACAACATAAGAAACATTTTCATAGGTGTGGTTTGAATTCACCAAACTTATTTCGTTGGATAGATTAAGCTGAATGAAAACCTCTTTAGCTGCCTTGTCTGGTTGGGGCTGAACACCAAATTGAACGCCGTACACTTTCTTTTCCGTATGTCAATGTCGCGTTTTAGTAAAAGATATATATATATATAAATATAAATAAGTTTTTTTCTAGTATTCTTTTTATTAGGACGACACAGTTAATGAAACACAATCAATTTTCTCTGTAAAAAGAGATTTATTTGTTTAATTTTACAATAAGAAAGCATAAAATAAAAGTTTGTATTTATCTTCGCATTTTACAAAAATAATATTTACACACCTGTAAAAAGAGAAACGACATTAATGTTTATTTATTAACAATGTCTGTTTCTAAATCACAAGATACTTTATACTTTACTTTTCACAATCACGAGATTGATAATATTTTTCATGGCTAATAAAATTTAGTTGTCATGTCACTGCGTGGTCGATGACGGTTGATGCGCGGAATTCAAATTAATGAAATCGACAGCTTACCTTTCTTACTAGTAGTATCGCTCATATACAGCTTTACAAATACCTCCATATCCATAACAGTTTTGCTTAGATATCGCCGTAAAAACTGGCTCCGAAATCAATCCCCCAATATATATGTATATATATATACATATATGTATAACATAATAAAATATCAACATGTAGGATCGAAATATTTTTTCAATTTACATTTTGATTTCAGATAAAAAAACCGCTCACTTATCCGTGTGATCACTCCAAAGAATTGTGTGTTACAAAGTCGATTTTTTATGAGTTTATAATATGTATGTTTAGGTACACTTACTATTTCACATAGTAATAATACACTACATTAAGGAAATAATTACCTTTTAATAAATAAATAAACAAATGAAGTATTCGTCTCCGTTATCGCTTCAGCTGACAATTTCACTTAATATAAGTACAAGTGATATTATAATTATGAAAACTTACATGCCATTGAGAACAATAGATTGCCTTACTCTCAAAATCTAATAGAATAGCACTCTACTACCACTAGAAAAAGACAAACGTAGAACGAAAGTTTGATTTTTACCTTCAGCATGCTACTGAATTTAAGTTTTTGTCAGAAAACCTACATATTTATAGATTTAGAATTAATAAAAAAATCTATTATTGAATTTAATAATTTTAATACGTCTTTATTGAATTCATAAGATATAAAAGCTATAGAGATTTCTCATAGTGAATAAATAAAGATAATTTTCATATTTATTTATGTATCGTTAAAAATATTGCAATAAAGCACCGGCATATTCACGCAGGGAAGACGGCTATATTGTAACTTCCTTACGACTTCTTGGTGGTTAAGATTCGCGAGGAAAAATTGTTAGATCCTTGAAGTATTTTACATAGAAAAACTTTCCATAGGATCCTTAATACGTTAGGAGCTGAAATTATCAGAATTTTAAACAATTTATGGGTCAAATTCGGAAAGTTACAAAGTATAAATGTGTTTCAATTTTAAGATATAATGTGTATCCTCAAACCTTTGTGGCAAAGTGGTAAAAGCTGGCGGTAAGAACGTAATGCATGTAATTTAAGCGTAATGTTTTTTGCCCAGCAGTTAGCATCTATAGGCAGTTTTTATACTACGACATAAATACTTTAAATAATAGAATGCGTAAATAGTTTTAATATCCATATACTTGTTAATAAGTTTGCTTTGTCATCTTCATTGATAATGATTTAAAAGGTGTTGTTGATATAGTATAGATAATATGGTCAACACGTGGACACAGTAATGACAAAGCATATTTTGATTTGCAGTTATTGTATACAATTATATATGAAATGACTTAATGTTGGTTTATTATACCCAAAAACAAATAAGATTCTGAACAGAATGTGTGTAAGCACATTTCATCAATACAAGCATGACAAAAAAAGGTCATTTCGAAACTGCCATAATTTCTGTAAATCATTAAAGTGAATGTGTCTTCAGAATTATCTTATGTCAATGCTTATCACTAAACAGAAAAAGTTTTTTATAGCTATAAAGCTGTTTTATCCACTAGTTCACAGCAATAAATCAAATATGACAAACGTACTGGCGGTGTTACTCTTTCTTGTAATTGCAAAATGTGAGTGCGCGAAAATATTGGCAGTTTTTCCAAGTCCGTCTATCAGCCATCAAGTGGTGTTTCGTCCCTTAGTGCATGAATTAGCAAGACGTGGACATGATGTGACAGTGATAACAACAGATCCAGCTTTTCCAAAAGGAAAAACTCCTCAAAACCTGACTGAAATAGATGTTCATGATATATCTTATAACATGTGGACCAATTTCTTAAAAACGGATAAAGGAAACGGAGATAATTTTTACGCCCAACTTAGATTTATTTTTGAATTAATGGCCGAAGTTTTCGAAGAGCAAATGAAAACAGCCGATGTCCAGAAACTTATTAATGATAAGAAGAATAAATTTGATTTACTATTTATAGAATCATGTATGAGACCAGCTCTAGGTTTTACTTACTTATACAAAATACCAGTTATAGCTATAAGTTCATTCGGTGCTATATACGAAACTTTCGATGAGACAGGAGCTGTAACCAATCCTCTCTTATATCCTGGAACATTTTGCCAACGAATTATAAATTTAACATTGTGGGAAAAAAGTCAAGAATTATATGCAGAATTTAAGGGAAAATATGTATATGCTGATCTTACACATTCAGAAGATAAAATGTTACAGAATATATTTGGTTCAAGCATTCCAAGTATTACAGAATTAAGAAAGAATATACAAATGCTATTTTTAAATGTACATCGGATATGGGATTTCAATCGTCCTGTACCACCGAATGTAGTTTATTTAGGTGGCTTACATCAAAATCCTGCTAGACAATTACCACAGGTATGACAAAATACTTAATTCCTTTTATGGCAAATGCTTTTACTTTCTGCGCAAGTTCTTTCGGCATTGATTACATTATTTTTATTTGAATCATCATCATCATCATCATCTTATCTTCATAGTTCATTTTCACTTTTTGACATCTTGATATTTTAATTAAATAAAATACCCAAATCGCAACTAGTTTGATGATACACAATATTTGACCCAGGAAGAATTAAGTTTACTTCCATTGGTAAATGAGATAATATTATGCTAGACTAAGTTCCTATACTTAAATGATAAATAATAATCATTGCAACTAACAACGCCTTCAATGTATTAAGGTACTAATTTGTTATTCATATGTTCATATATATTTTTTTCAATTTCTTACATTTATAACTTGTGTGATGCCTAAAGAACATTTTTTTTGTAGGAACTCAAATCTTTTCTTGACTCCTCAAAAAATGGTGTAATATACATGAGCTTCGGTACAAACGTCAAACCCTCATTATTACCGAAAGAGAAGGTGCAAATATTTACTAACGTATTTTCCGATCTGCCTTACGACGTTTTATGGAAATGGGATAAAGATGAAATTCCAGGACGTTCTAAGAACGTAAGAATTTCGAAATGGTTCCCGCAGTCCGATTTACTGAGTAAGTTCAATATTTTATTTTATTAACATAAAGTTATGGCAAGAATAGAAGTATAAACGTTGATATTTTCAGAACATCCTAACCTGAAGCTATTTATAACTCAAGGAGGTTTACAATCGACAGACGAAGCCCTAACAGCTGGAGTACCTCTTATCGGTGTACCAATGCTTGGAGACCAATGGTTTAACTCCGAACATTATGTCAAACATAATATAGGCATCAAACTTAATATTGAAACACTCACTGAGGCAGAACTAAAGGAAGCCATAGAAACTATTATTACAAATAATAGGTATGTATCATAAACAGATTTTTATACAGTATTCTAAATTTTATTATTTTAAAATCATATTATATAGATATTTTTTTTAATAAAATGGTTTTATTTTAGCTTTCGTGAAAATGTTGTTAAACTAGGAAACACCATCCGAGATCAACCACTATCTCCATTAGAACGTGCTGTGTGGTGGACGGAGTACGTCTTAAGACATAAGGGCGCCTCACATCTTCATCCACCGGCAGCTCACATACATTGGACCCAATACTATGCTATGGATTTAGTATTATTTATTTTAGTGGCTTTTATAACTTTATTGTTAATATTGACGTTTGTAATACGTATAGTTTTATCAAGATTAATGTATATTCTGATTAAGACAAAAATTCATTAAATGTATCTTCCAATATTATGGACTATTATTTTGCTATAACTTTCATGTTTGGGAGAATTCCACGCAAATATAAAAAAAAAAGTAAAGTAAAAACCGTAAAAAGACATTCAACAATGCGCTCCACGTGGTAGGATCTCAACGCTTAGCTATCCATGTAGTGCAGATACATTCCAAAGCACTCATTTGAGGTAAACGCTTGAGTTAGCCTTATGATCTGTCTGCTACTATTACCCAATACCCAGCGACTCAAGTGGAGATTGTCTCCACTGTCGACATGCCTGCTTAGTCCCAAAGGTCAAACTGCCTCGTCCAACCTGCGAATCAGGGCTCGTTTGGCGAGAGTGATTCTCAACGCCTTCTCCTACCGAGGACAGTCGTTTTTCAACCTCACTTCCACTCGAGACCAGTGCACTTCTGCCTAGAGCTCCCAGGGCAGTACGCCCAGGGTTAAAATGTCACCGCCGTTCACGGCAATGTACGATATCTGCGTGTCATTGTTCTCTATATCACTCTTAGTAATCTCTGCAAAATAGCCTTGTTTCGAGCGGTGAGCGTCATCAGTGTTTAATATTAAGTCCACCAAAAACATTAACACAAAAAATGTCGACGTAGTATTATTTAAATCATATAAAAAAAATATCAAGATTCATTCGATTCCCCAAGCTATTTTAAAACAATCAACAACTAATGGATGGTATAATTAAATTTTTTTATTAAATAATAGACTGTATTTTAACTATCAGAAGCTATCAAATGGAGTGACTAGAGTATTTATGACTTTTTCTAGTCAAAGTCACTGGGTCAGCGCTCGCTGGGAAGTAAATTATATATTTTTTTTATATTTTAATTGTATATGGACATTTGTCCATATACAATTAAAATAAAAAACTTTTCTTAACCATTACCAATTAAATTAACCATTCTTTACATCGCTAATGCGCCACCAACCTGTGGAGCTAAGATGTAATGTCCATTGTGCCTGTAGTTGAGCTGGCTTACTCACCTTTCAAACCGGAACACAGAAATACTAAGTAGTGCTGTTTATATAACGCATTGAAAGTAGTCAACGTGCCGTCACTCGACATCTTATCTTCTTACCAGTGGTATCTCACTCAGTCATAGACATTTACATATACCACGATCCCTGTTTTCTACATAAAATAGTAATATAGTACAGTGCAGTGACATAGTCATATTTATATCAGTTTCTCATAGATATTCCCTTTGTTATATATTATACCATTAGACAATACAAACCGCTATGTCCCTGCGTTTTAAATCTGTAATATCTTCGAAAATATTAATCTAGACGCGGTAGCGTGTCAAGCCAAGTTCAAGTAAAAGAACTGGTTTAAATTACATGCTCTAAAGGACCATATTGATCTATATTAAATTTACAACGTATTTTAGGTACTTTATTGGATAAGAATTAATGCTGTATTGCTTAAAATCGCTTCGAAAATAAGCCGTTAATATTTCTCGTAAAAAGTAAAGGATAAAAATGGTTATTGTGGGTTATCCCGAAGAGATAGACATGTACCATTGCGGAATTTTTGAATACATTTTGAAGGTGCGCAATACAGTAGGACATTATTTTGATCTATCTCGTAGGGTTCCAGCGTTTGCAATGTAAGCGCAAAAACGTGTTTATTTACGACATCACTTCAGAAACCTCTAAAATTATCAGTGTTTCACTACTATATTATGCATGTGCATTATACATATAATCTTTTCTCTTGAATCATCTCATAATGTATTATAAAAACCGCATCATAATCCATGGTGTAAATTTAAAGACCTAAGCATACATAGGGACGGAAAGCGGTAAGCGACTTTGTGTTATACAATGTAATGATGATATTAAAACAATATTTCATATCCCTTTCGTGAAAACTTGGCTCCGAAATAAATCTCTCACTATATTTATATGTTTAGTACATTTTGGTTTTAGGTAAAAAAACAGGTAAAAAAAACATTTCCGTAAAATCATGCCAAACAAGAGTGTATTTATGTTTTAGGTAAAACACGAATTCAAAACATACTTTTCAAATAAATAAATACACAAATGAAGTATTTGTCACCGTAATCGCTACAGTTGACAATTTCAAAGATTTTCCTGGAAGTGATATTATAATTATGAAAACACACATGCCCACTATAAAGCCTTACAATTATAATCTAATGGAAGAGCAATCTACTACTACTTCAGCTAGAAAAGGATAAAACGCAGATCACGAAACAAATCTAATACAAGGTACAAATCTAAGTTTACTCAGTAGCATTACTGAAGCTACATTTTGTTTTATCTTTATTTAATTATTTAGATATTATAGCAATAGAGTTTTTTCACAATAAAGACTAAAGATTTCTCATAAGAAAACTAAATATATTTGCCATATTTATTTATGTATCGTTAAAAATATTGCAATAAAACACCGGGACACTCACGCAGAGAAGACGGCTATATAGTAACTTCCTTATGGCTTCCTGGCGGTAAAGATTCCCGTGGAAAAATTGTTAGATCCTTGAAGTATTTTACATAGAAAACCTATTCCATTGGGTCTTTAATACTTTAAGAGATGAAATGTGAAAGTGTGGGCCACGTCTTCCAAGATGACTGCCTTGAAGTACAGAGCAGATCTGCTGATGTTAAGTAAAAATATAAAATATGAAACGCCAAAATGTATTAAAGTAGAATGTAAAAAAGGAACGGGCAACTGTGAGCCCGTGGATGCTGTTAACATAAATTAAAAAAATATTCTTGTTAATAAGATGTTTTGTCATTTTCATTCATATGTCATCTTTATTCATCACTAGCTGGTGACCGCGACTCCGTTCGCGTAATTTTAGGCCTCAAAAGTGGGAGTATTATATAGTTGACATATCTGTATATCTTTGAATCTGTCATGGTATTGTAGTTCCCAATAAGTATCCGTCTTACTGCATAATGTATGTTACAGGATATTATACGTAATGTCCCCCGACGCGACGACGACGCTTAATTTTTAGAGTTTATTTTTTGTGGCGGGGATTTATTTATTCACAAATATCTTCCATGTACAGTTTTCGATCACCTACGATAGATAGATATAGAAGAAGACTAAATGTTCACACATGTTTCTAACAATCAAAGTAAAAATTCAAAAAGCCAATTCATCGACTAAACTAATTATTGAAAGTGCAGATTAAAAAAAAAAAAATATAATAATGAAGTAAGTCTACTTAACTATCCGAGTTAACGAAAATAAAACTTACATAAAAGATTGTCAGTGTAACACATAGCAACCAAACTAACTGAAAAACTAAAGTTTAACCTATTCTATAATATATCAACACCGTCTAGAGATATTTTGTATAAAGTTCTTAAGCTCAAAAAATCCTGGTCAGTTTTAAAATGAAAGACTACTTTGTAAATCTTTTTGGACGATTCTAAATTTGAATTTGAAAAAATAAATAAAAACAAAATATTTACATGGCATAATGGTAGCGAAGTACGAAAGTTTCCTTTACCTACAGTAATATTGAGATGTTTTTTGTTTCAAATTTAAGTTTTATAATAAGTTATTGATTAATTTCGAGTTAAGCCTATTGTGTGCATCACGCAGCGACGCCATTTAACGAGATAAGAAATGCTATGACCAGTAGGCATGCTCCAAGCTGGGGCAACGATCGATATTTATACTCAAGCAAGGTTATATATGTACATACATACATATAGATTTTTTATTATAAATCTAACCTGACTTATAATATATTCTACTGCTCAAACAAAATTTTTTTTTAGCATTAGCACCCTGTAAATTTCCCACTGCTGGGCTAAAGGCCTCCTCTCCCTTGAGGAGAAGGTTTGGAGCATGTGGCAGAATTTCATTGAAATTAGACACATGCAGGTTTCCTCGCGATGTTTTCCTTCAGCGCCGAGCACGAGATGAATTATAAACACAAATTAAGCACATGAAAATTCAGTGGTGCCTGCCTGGGTTTGAACCCGAAATCATCGGTTAAGATGCACGCGTTCTAACCACTGGGCCATCTCGGCTCGAACAAACAAAATAATAATATATAATACAAAATAACAAATTAATATAAGGCTAAACTCATTATTGTCAGCGAAGACTTTTAACAAACAAAATATTTATTAATTAAGTCTTGTTATCTATTCCAATAATGGACAGTATTATTTATATAAAAAATATAAAAACCCACAGCAACCAAATTAACAAACAAACTACGTCACAAAAGTTTAACCTATGCAAAGTAATATGTATGTACCTATAACGTTTTTTTACGATAAGATCGTATTAACCTATGTTATTAAATATATTAAGTAGACATAATACATTGGTTTTTAATAATATTATTGTAATATGCGTGCACACGCTTACAATCATTCGATACTACGGGCAGCGCGGCTTTTTTCGATCTGAGTATGCTGTTGCCCTAATGGCCTCTACAGCGTCACCAGGCGGTAGCAACAGCGCGGGCGCGGCTTATATTGGATAGGCCGTGACTGAAAGGACCAGTATAAGTTAAACCCTAGTTCATATGTTCGACTACATTGCTAGAAGCTCAACTTACATTGGACATCGAAATTAGCAGTTTATTAACTTTGTGTTCACATTAACTGCCAATTATAACCGTTTTACAGAGTATAGTTAACAAAAGTTTCAACCAAATCAACTTGACGACGCCCCCGAGTTACCCCGAGATAACTACAGTATATTCGTGAAAACCGCATTCAAATCGGTAAAGCCGTTTCCGGGATTAGCAGTAACGAACTAACGGATAAACAGACAAATAGACAAAAATTCTAAAAACCACATTTTTATGATCTATTGCGTTAATAACTCCCCCAGTAGTTTTCTCAAATATCTTCTATGTACAGATTTTGATCAGTTAGGATTTTATTATATGTGTAGATTATTTTATTTTTATTGTATATATATATATATATATAATATGAAATAAAAATAAAATAAGAATTTAATAGTTGGTGTTAGTATAGTATAGATAGTATGGTCAACAAAGTGGACAAACAAATGATACAGCATATTTTGATTTGCTGTTATTGTATACATTTATATACGTAATTACTTAATGGTGGTTTATTATACCCATAAAAACAAATAAGTTTCTGAACAGAATGTGTGTAAGCATATTTCATCAATCCAAGCATGACAAGGCAAGGTCATTTCGAAAATGCCATAATTTCTGTAACTCATTAAAGTTAATGTGTCATTATAATTATCTTATGTCACCGCTTGTATTGCTTATCACTAAACAGAAAAGTTTATATAGCTATAAAGTTGTTTTATCGACTAGTTCACAGCAATAAATCAAATATGTCAAACGTACTGGCGGTGTTACTAGTTCTTTTATTTGCAAAATGCGAGTGCGCGAAAATATTGGCAGTTTTTCCAACTCCGTCTATCAGCCATCAAGTAGTTTTTCGTCCCCTAGTGCATGAATTAGCAAGACGTGGACACGATGTGACAGTGATAACAACAGATCCAGCTTTTCCAAAAGGAAAAACTCCTCAAAACCTAACTGAAATAGATGTTCATGATATATCTTATAACATGTGGACCAATTTCTTAAAGACGGATAAAGGAAACGGAGATAATTTTTACGCCCAACTTAGATTTATTTTTGAATTAATGGCCGAAGTTTTCGAAGTGCAAATGAAAACACCCGATGTCCAGAAACTTATTAATGATAAGAAAAATAAATTTGATTTACTCTTTATAGAATCATGTATGAGACCAGCTCTAGGTTTTACTTATTTATACAAAGTGCCAGTTATAGCAATAAGTTCGCTCGGTGCTATATACGAAACCTTCGATGAGTCAGGAGCCGCAACTAATCCTCTTTTATATCCTATAGCTACTCGCCAACGACTTAATAATTTAACGTTGTGGGAAAAAATTCAAGAATTATATACAGAATTTAAGGGACAATATATATATACTGATCTTATAAGTTCAGAAGACAAAATGTTACAGAAAATATTTGGTTCGAGCATTCCAAGTATTACAGAATTAAGAAAGAATATACAAATGCTATTTTTAAACGTATATCCAATATGGGATTTCAATCGTCCTGTACCACCGAATGTAGTTTATTTAGGAGGCTTACACCAAAATCCTGCTAAACAATTACCACAGGTATAATTAAAGAACTTATGACTTTAATGGCAAAGTTGATTTTACTTTCAGTGTAAGCTTATCGTGTTTAGGCATATATTGCATTGTTTTTATTTAAATTCATCTTATCTTTATAGCTTTTACGATAGACTTTTTTTTTACTTTTGTTTTTTTTTTCTTTTGTGTATTCCGACATATAAATATTTTAATAACAACGAAAACCCAAATTGCAACTAGTTTTTATACACAATATTTGCGCGAGAAAGAATTTAGGAATAATGAATTATACCGATATCATGAAAATATTTTTTCTTCTTTGTTTTCTGCTATTAGCCGATAAGTAATTTATTTTCTGGTATCTAGTACTTCCTTATCATTCATAAGTTCATATATTTTTAACTTTTATTTAATATAATTTATGTGGTGCCTAAAGAAAGACCATCGTGTATATTTTTTTAGGATCTCAAATCTTATCTTGACTCTTCCAAGAATGGTGTAATATACATGAGCTTTGGTACAAACGTCAAACCCTCATTATTACCGGAAGAGAAGATGCAAGTATTTACAAATGTATTTTCCGAGCTGCCTTACGACATTTTATGGAAATGGGATAAAGATGAAATTCCGGGACGCTCTAAGAACGTAAGAATCTCTAAATGGTTCCCGCAGTCCGATTTGCTCAGTAAGTTTAATATTTTATTTTATTGACATAAAGTCATGATAACAATTTTAATTTGAATGTTAATATTTTCAGAACATCCTAAAGTTAAGCTCTTCATAACACAAGGAGGTTTACAATCGACAGACGAAGCGCTAACAGCTGGAGTACCTCTTATCGGTGTACCAATGCTTGGAGACCAATGGTTCAATGTCGAACTTTATGTCAAGCATAATATAGGCATGAAACTCGATATAGAAACACTTACTGAGGAAAAACTAAAGAATGCCATAGAAACAATTATTACAAATAATAGGTATGTATGTATAATAAACGGATTTCTATTCATATTAAATTTTATTATTTTAAAATCTTATTATACAGATGATTAAATCTGATAATTTTTAGTTATATTTTTTTTGATAGAATCCTTTTATTTTCAGTTTTCGTGAAAATGTTGTAAAACTAAGAAACACCATGCGAGATCAACCACAATCACCATTAGATCGCGCCGTGTGGTGGACGGAGTACGTCTTAAGACATAAGGGCGCCACACACCTACATTCTCCAGCAGCTCACATGCATTGGACCCAATACTATGCTATGGATTTAGTACTATTTATTTTAGGTGCTTTTATAATTTTATTGTTAATACTGACGTTTATAATACGTATAGTTTTATCAAGATTAAATAATATTCAGATTAAAACAAAAAATAATTAAATGGACATTCTAATATGATGGACTTTTATTGTGGTATAAGTTTTACGTTTGGGAGAATTGAACGCAAATGTGAAGTTCGCAACATCTGGCTATCGCGTCCAGATACGTTCCGAAGCACTCATGTAAGGTAAGCGTATAATTAACCTAATGTTCAGTCTGCAACCTTCTATCTGTAACCCGCGACTCTAGGTTCTCGTCAAACCTGCGTCTGTCAAGTCTGACAAGAGACCTGAATCGCAACATTTCTTCCTACCCAGGACAGTTGTCACCCGATCGCACTTCCACTCGAACTCAGTGCACCTCAAACTCAAACTTAAATTCATTTATTTAATATAGAAACATTACACTTATCCATGGTTGTCAAATTAAACACTACCACCGGTTAGGAATAGGAAATACCCTGAGTAGAACCGACGAAAGAAACTCAGCGGGTCTTTGTTTTTTGTCAATTTTATTATTTAAAAATATTCAATATTGAAAGGAATAGCCACCTCTGCCTAGAGCTCCCAGGGCGGTACACCCAGGGTCAAAGTATCACCGCTGTCTTCGATACCGATACGATACCGATACGATACCGATACGATACCGATACGATACCGATACGATACCGATACGATACCGATACGATACCGATACGATACCGATACGATTCCGATACGATACCGATACGATACCCGCGTATCGGTTTCTCTTTATCACTCTTTGCAATCTCTGCGAAATAGCCTGGTTTGGTCGTTGAGTATTATAGTATTATTTTACTCATATAAACAAAGCCATGTTTCGTTGCTAAGCCGTTTTAAAACAGTTATCAATAACGAATGGTACTAATTTTACACTAGACAGTATTTTACCTAGAAGAAGCTATCAAATACAGTGACGGAGTACAGATTATGTACTAATATATACATAATATATCTGACAGTTATATATGGGTAGTATTATGACTACTATTATTTCAGAAGATTTACTTTCAATCAATGTAACAAAAAAATCTGTACTATCGTAAAGCTAATATATCTACAAAATATAACTTGACTATTTATTGTCAAGTTGACAATTCATTGTTAATTAAAAATATATATATATATATGACTTCATTACAAATATTTACCTAGCTAAGCCGCTTTCTTGAAACTGACCCCAAAGTGTTCAATTATTTTTATTTTATTGTATATGTAAGTAGGCCCATCTGATGGTAAGTGGTCATCACCGCCCATAAGCATTGGTGCTTTAAGAAATATTAACCATTCCTTACATCCCCAATGCGCCACCAACCTTTGGAGCTAAGATGTCATGTCTCTAGTGCCTGTAGGTACACTGGCTCACTTACCCTTCAAACCGGAACACCGAAATACTAAGTATTGCTGTTTGGTGGCAGAATATCTGATAAGTGGGTGATACCTACCTAGTCAAGCTTGCATAAAGCCCTACCACAAAGTAAAATTATTTTCGTATGTGTTATGAAATATATATTTTTTTAAAGTAACAATTAAACTACCGACTTGATCTACTAATCCAGATTGTATCAAGCGACAAGTCTACGTGTTAACGTCTCATTAGGAGATCTTAGCTTTATCTCAAGAGTATACTTTGTATTCTGGGCCATTGTTAATAACTAGCTCAGGGTTTGCTTTTTTTGCATATGATAAACGTCGGAGGGCTGGAAGCTGTAATCCAAAAGATACGTGTGATAGCATGTAACAGCTGCCGGAGATTATGTATGTCACCGCGCTTATGTGTATATATCCGTTTCAATATTCAATTAAAAATTCAGAGCAATAGGACTATACTATTAAACCTAAAACAAAAATGCTTCATTGCGTGAAATACACCTATGTATGAATAATTGTTTGAGATTAAAGGAATTAAACAATTTCTATAAACATTGGCTATTGTAAGTATGTTATCATGAAAATGGTCTTTATACTATCCACTTTATTGTAACTCTCGATAAGATGTCGTTGCAGTACATCAAAGCAAATAATAAAGGTTATTTTCATTGAAGTAATTGGTCGCCATAATTGTCTCGTGTCACAACATTTATTGCATATAATTAACATGCACAGGAAGTGTTTATATATAGCAATAAAATAATTTTATCTTACATTTTACAGAAATCAATCAAATATGTCGAACGTATTAGCAGTTTTATTCATATTTGTAATAGTGAAATGTGAGTGCGCGAAAATATTGGCAGTTTTTCCAACTCCGTCTATCAGCCATCAAGTAGTGTTTCGTCCTTTAGTGCATGAATTAGCAAGACGTGGGCATGATGTGACAGTGATAACAACAGATCCTGTTTTTCCAAAAGGACAAAGTCCTCAAAACATAACTGAAATAGATGTTCATGATATATCTTACAATATATGGACAACATTTTTACAAGCGGATAAAGGGAGAGAAGAAAATGCTCAAGCGCAAGTCAATTTTATTTTAGAACTATTGGTACGAATTTTTGAAGAGCAAATGAAAACGACTGATGTCCAGAAACTTATAAATGATAAGAAAAATAAATTTGATTTACTTTTTATAGAATCATGTATCAGACCAGCTCTAGGTTTTACTTATTTATATAAAGTACCCGTTATTGAGATAAGTTCATTTGGTGCTATTTATGAAACATTTGATAAATCAGGAGCTGCAACGAATCCTCTTTTATATCCAATGGCAATCCGCCAAAGACTCAATAATTTAACATTGTTGGAAAAAATTCAAGAATTATATACTCTTTTTAAAGGAGAGTATGCATATGCCCAGCTTGTAGAATCTGAAGATAAAATGTTGCAGAAAATATTTGGGTCAAATATTCCAAGTGTTAGAGAACTAAAAAAAAATGTGCATATGTTATTTCTAAACGTACATCCGATATGGGATTTCAATCGTCCTGTACCGCCTAATGTAGTTTATTTAGGAGGGTTACACCAAAATGCTGCTAAAGAATTACCACAGGTATAATTAAGAATTTCAATAAGCTTAATGTCGTTTTATAGTTAAATTTCTCGTCCTAATCTAAAAAGTTTTCTTGGTCCGCTTTATTCATTTTTTTATATATGCCTGACTTCTCCTACATTTTTTTTAAATTAATAACAACTATAGAGTTTTTAATATATTTATTATTCAAATGCTCGGAATATTTTTGAATTCGTACATGAACGTACTTGAACTTGATGTAAATTATCCATCGCTTTGCAGGATCTCAAATCTTATCTCGACTCTTCAAAAAATGGTGTAATATACATGAGTTTTGGTACAAATGTTAAGCCCTCATTGTTACCGAAAGAGAAGGTGCAAATATTTACTAACGTATTTTCCGAGCTGCCTTACGACGTTTTATGGAAATGGGATAAAGATGAAATTCCAGGAAGTTCTAAGAACGTAAGAATCTCTAAATGGTTCCCGCAGTCCGATTTACTCAGTAAGTTTAATATTTTATTTTATTGACATAAAGTTATGATAACAATTTTAATTTGAATGTTAATATTTTTAGAACATCCTAAAGTTAAGCTCTTCATAACACAAGGAGGTTTACAATCGACAGACGAAGCCCTAACAGCTGGAGTACCTCTTATCGGTGTACCAATGCTTGGTGACCAATGGTTTAACTCCGAACATTATGTCAAACATAATATAGGCATCAAACTTAGTATGAAAACACTCACAGAGGAAAACTTAAAATATGCCATAGATACTATTATTACAAACAATAGGTATGATTAATGAACAGATTTTATTCAGTATTATAAATTTGATTGTTTTAAAATTATATTATATAGATTATTATATCTGATATTTTTCGTTTTTTTTTTGGTTTGATAAAATCGTTTTATTTTTAGCTTTCGTGAAAATGTTGTAAAACTAAGAAACATTATGCGAGATCAACCACTTTCACCATTGGAACGCGCTGTGTGGTGGACGGAGTACGTCTTACGACATGAGGGCGCAACACATCTACGTTCTCCGGCAGCTCACATACATTGGACTGAATATTATGCTTTGGATTTAGTTCTATTCCTTTTAAGTTCCTTTGTTATATTATTGCTTATATTGATGTTTATAATACGTAAAGCTCTATTAAAATTAAAATATACTGGAATTAAAAGAAAAATGAATTAATATGTTATATTATCATCGATCAATGGAATGATGCAACAAAAATAAGGTAACAAATTGACCAAATATTTATAAGCATCAGCTACCAATAGAAACCAAAGAAACTAGAATATTTATTGTTATAATTTTATTGTATAAAGGAAATATATCTTTAGCTTAAGTTATTAAATGTATGTATGTTGATGCAATGTTTCGAATTTTGGTTCGATATTTATAAAACGTAAGGTTCTCTCAAAATTAAAGTATATTAGAATTAAGAACAAACTTTAGATTATGTATTTAAACTTGAAGAATATACGTGTTACACACACACTCAACACCCTAGCTCTAAGTTAATCTGATTTTGGCTGTATTATCTATTCGTCTAAATTCGTTGTTCCTTTTTTAGTTTTTGGAAAATTTAGTGATGGGCATATCTTTGATGCTTAGAATTATTATGATTTTTGTTTGTATTTAGTACATGTAATAAATAGACGCAGTACAGTGACGGATTGTTGCGCTAAAAATTGTGTACCAACATTCAAACATTGTAAACTATCTGCAATAATAAAATTTAATTGTAAAACTTTGTTGTCAGTAAATGGATGTATATTTTATTTGTTCAAATTTGATTTCCCTATATTCAGGAGTAGTAAAATGTTTATTTATTTGAATTTATATGTTAAAACAGTAAAAACATGTTAATATAACGAGTTTTTTAATTAATGTTATATTAACAAGAAAATGTATTTTTTATTACTTTATTTATAATTCTCTTTACTATTAATTTTTTATAGGAATCATGTAAAAACTTGTTATCCAAGTAATATGGAAGTTTCGCTTTAGATATATATCTGTATATTTGACTGGAGACCAGTAGAATCATATATTATTATATATTTTTAAATAAAAAAAAAACAATGCACCATTTTGGGGAATTACTCATATTTATATTTACCCTTGCAATTGAGCTTAAAGCTTGCACTAGGAGTAGGGACGACAATAGCTCAAGGCGTCAGGATCAAACCAGCGATTTCGTATATCGTTAGGCGGCCATAACTATTGCGAATTATTTTTAGAATAGTTTAGATGTTAGATATTTTTAACCACGAATGAACTCTAAAAATGACGGATTAATCCAAAATTTATCGATTGTCGAGCCCATTAGTGTCAACGTCTAATTCAGAGAACTTGCGAAACGAATACACCTCAAGAGAATACTCTGTATTCAGGGCAAATGTTATCCAGTCACTATCAATGATACCCTTAACAATTTGTAGAAATCCTCCACGTACTACACTCTCGAGAGGATTCTTCTCGACAATACTAATCGAGAAAATATACTTATAATATAACTTTGTCCCAAATCAATTTAAAGTTATTACTTCTGAGACATGATTCAGTGACTAGAGGACGAGGATCTCAACCAAAAAAAAGCAGTGTCATGTCTTACTGAGCACCATAACTTGAATGTGTCTTGTTTAAGAAGAAAACGTTATTGGGATGACACTGATATGATTATGTGGTCCTGATCGATTTCAACTATGTTCACGGCAAATCTCAAGGGAGAGCAGCCAACTACGCAGAGAAATTACAGTTCACATTGTGTGCTCAGTTTGAAGACAGGTACACTCTCTATTCCCTCAATCTCAATGATAGACGATAATATGATGATGAACCCGCTGTACCAACGACTGGAATGAGTTCAGGACCAACAACTTTATTTACTTTCTGAGGCACGCGAGTGTACAAACTTTCAACTGCCAGACTCCAGGCTGTTATTGACAAGTTTTCGATAGAAAAAACTAACAACTTTTATCCGCACGACATAGGGTTTGAACCCAGAATCTCGGGATCTGTGGCCTTATATCTAGCTACTAGACCAACGAGGATATCTGTATTACGAAAAAATATTTTTTAATAGATGAATACTTACTATAGCGGCGCATGGTGGGTTAATCTTTGTTTCTTATCCTTAAGGAGGCACTGGCCGAACTATAAATTTTCAAATTAGTTTAAAAAGTCTCATTGTTGAACAAACACATGGCAGTACTTTGCAAGATTTCATGTCACCTCTTTACCTTTTGCTTCCTACTATCCTGTATATATGTTAAATAGCTTCTCAACTTAAGCTGGTAAATAAGTAGTTTGCTTGGTTTGTTTTTGTATATTATAAAAGGAAGAGCGATGCAAATCACAATCAAAAATTTACTAGCAGATGTCCCTGATCTTGCATGTCAGCGAGTATTTATTTATGATGATTCTAGGGTAATACATATATACCTATAAATTCAAAAGAAAACGAATGTGTATATAATGCTTGGCATAAAAAGTTGACAAAGTACAATAATGTTTTATCCTAATGGATATATGTTTGAGACTTGAGAGATGTGGTCGACATTTGACCGATCACCATGGAAAATTACACATCTTATATTTTTCTCATAGAAGATTTATTTTACTATTAACTTGCAAACCATATTAACTCACAGCTCAGCCGATCACTATGAGGCTTGGTATGGAAAGGTAACATATTGTATGGATATATAATATTATCAATGTAACCATGACAAAGCAAGATTAAGGTTATCATTACCTCTTCCAACCTCCATTATTTCTGTAAATCATTGGAGATAATTTGTCGTTGGTAATTGTCTCGTGTCACCACTTATTTTGCATACTAGCTACCAGTCCTGACTTTGCATGGGTAAAACAATAAATTAATGCTATACTTATTTCAGTCACTTCATATATAGTATGTATTCGGATTGAAATTCGTACTGTGTCAATTCATTTCGTACTCGTCACATGCTCTGTTTATTTTTTTAAACGCTAATTATAATTTTTTGTATTATTTATGTGACGGCAGATTCGAATTGCAAAGTATCAAAGACAATATTTTCGAAATACTAACATACTAAAAAGCACATCCTCAAACTATAAACAAAAATAATATGTCAGTTTCATATCAATCGGAGTCGTAATTTTTAGTATATGAGGATGAAACAAACAAACAAAACTTACCTCTTTTTATTATTAGTACGATAAATGAAGAGGAAACGTTTATAAAGCCATAAAACAATTTAATCTATCAGTTCATAGAAATACATCAAATATGTCAAACATTATAGCAGTTCTGTTCGTTTCTGTAATAGTGAAATGTGAGTGCGCGAAAATATTAGCAGTCTTTCCAACCCCATCGATCAGTCATCAAGTAGTATTTCGTCCCTTGGTGCAAGAATTAGCAAAACGTGGACACGATGTGACAGTGATAACAACAGATCCAGCTTTTCCAAAAGGACAAAGTCCTCGAAACATAACTGAAATAGATGTTCATGATATATCATACAATATATGGACAACATTTTTACAAGCGGATAAAGGGAAAGAAGAAAATGCACACACACAAATAAAGTTTATCTTTGAACTATTGGCAAGAGTATTTGAAGAGCAAATGAAAACGAATGAAGTCCAGAAACTTATTAATGATAAGAAAAATAAATTTGACTTACTCTTTATAGAATCATGTGTAAGACCGGCTCTAGGTTTTACTTACTTATATAAAGTACCCGTTATTGAGATAAGTTCGCTTGGTCCTATTTATGAAACATTTGATAAATCAGGAGCTGCGACGAATCCCCTCATATATCCTATAGCAACCCGTCAACGGTTGAATATATTAACTCTATGGGAAAAAATTCAAGAATTGTATACACAGTTTAAAGGAGAATATATATATGGAGCGCTAGTGAGTTCAGAGGATAAAATGCTACAGAAAATATTTGGTTCAAACATTCCTAGCATTACAGAATTAAGAAAAAATGTTGATATGCTATTTTTAAACGTACATCCGATCTGGGATTACAACCGTCCTGTACCACCTAATATACTTTATTTAGGAGGCTTACATCAAAATGCTGCTAAAGAATTACCAAAGGTACATAGAAGAACTAATTAAATATATACATGTTTTTAAGAGTGTATTAGTACAAGAGATCTTTCGAATTCAAATAACGTTTAGCGTTTTCTTTTATTTTTAAATTATTTTGATAATTCGTAGTGGTAATTCGATATAATAAGTAAATTATTAATTAAATTAAAAATTAAAAAAATCTAATAAATAAAGCTAATACTTAGATTGCAAATAATTTGTTTACGCATAACAAAAATAATATTATTATTAACACTCTCAGCTAAGTATGAAAATATTGTAAATTGACATACATTTTCATTGTGTTTTAACAAGTACGGTTTATTTTAGTAGGTTTGCTTTTAATTGTATGCTTCTATATATTTTCTGTATTCTGTTTTAGTAGCAAAATGTATTTACTGATTCTCTGGAGCTTCAACTCGTGATAGCCCAACATATAGTTCGCAATGGCAAAAACGCTCTTGTCGTCGGACATTTTGAATTAAAAAAAAGCTATGTTCCTGCAATTTATTAAAAGTTATTATACATGTTTTCACGGGAAATTCAGTTGAAATATGTATATCTGTAAACCTTTAACATATCTGTTATGAGTAGTTCATGAGTTGGCCAGAAAGAATATAATAATTTTTGTGGATGGTGGATTTATCTTTAAATTAACGTACGGTCATCACCACTCAAAAAATATGTAAAGCTTACACTTGATAATATATTTTAATGTATATGCATATTTTAGGGACAGACAGATAATAGTTTACAGAACACAATAGAATATGCATTATTTTAAGCATTAATAAAACCTAAACTACACATTCAAAAATGTGGTGTATGAGACATTTTTTTATCTTATCTTAAAATGCCAGCGAAAAGAAAAGTACTTTTTTTTAAATCTTATTAACTTATTTGTAAATTAACCTTAACAAATAATATTTATTGTATCGGCATTTTGTACGTTCGTAAGAAACGTATTCGCTCGACTATTTTTCTGTCGAGTGACGAAATCTCCAAATTTCCATATAAAACCCTTTTATTTTAACGCGATAATGTACAGCCTATGTTCACCCTGAAGGTCCCATCTAAATATTGGTAAATTTGATTTCGTGTGAGTAGTTTTAGTGATTTTGTATATGATGGTTTTGATTTTGTTTCGTGCTTTATAATATTATGTATTTATATGGAAACTAGAATTAAACTCGGTCTAGTGGCTAAATACAAGCTCGCAGTTCCCAAAATCCTCGGTTCAAATCCAAGGTCATGCCGATAAAAAAATTATTCATATTTACAATTTTTTTTTTATTATTATTACTTCATACTTCAACTTGTATAGGTCGCATAAAATATTTATCATTTTGCAGGATCTCAAATCTTATCTCGACTCTTCCAAAAATGGTGTAATATACATGAGCTTCGGTACAAACGTTAAACCTTCATTGTTACCGAAAGAGAAGGTGCAAATATTTATTAACGTATTTTCCGAGCTGCCTTACGACGTTTTATGGAAATGGGATAAAGATGAAATTCCAGGACGTTCTAAGAACGTAAGAATCTCTAAATGGTTCCCGCAGTCCGATTTGCTCAGTAAGTTCAATATTTTATTTCATTGACATAAAGTCATGATAACAATTTTATTATGAATGTTACTATTTCCAGAACATCCTAAAGTTAAGCTTTTCATAACACAAGGAGGTTTACAATCGACAGACGAAGCGCTAACAGCTGGAGTACCTCTTATCGGTGTACCAATGCTTGGAGACCAATGGTTCAATACTGAACAATATGTTACACATAATATAGGTATCAAGCTCAGTATAGAAACACTGACAGAGAAAAAACTAAAGGAAGCCATAGAAACTATAA
Source organism: Vanessa atalanta (assembly GCF_905147765.1). Lineage (NCBI taxonomy): Eukaryota > Metazoa > Arthropoda > Insecta > Lepidoptera > Nymphalidae > Vanessa > Vanessa atalanta. The sequence goes on along the minus strand of NC_061892.1, from coordinate 4,278,476 downwards.
TTACAAATTATAGGTATGTTTATAAATGAGGTGCTTGCTTTTATAGATGATTAAAAATCTGAAAACAGTAAAATTTTTACGTCAAAAAGTTTTATAGCATTGTTAATATTCGTATCACTGTTTTTGAGTGAACGGTCTATATAAGTAGTCAGTTATGATTGCTCCTCTCCTACATAACCTCATGGCAATAAATGCCAGGAGTCTATTCTTTCCTGCCCCACATAAAAAAATTACTCATACTTTTTTATTTTGGGTACGCATTTTATTTTCATTTTTACTTTTAGCTTTCGTCAGAATGTTGTGAGATTAAGCAACATTATGCGAGATCAACCACTATCACCATTAGAACGCGCTGTGTGGTGGACGGAGCACGTCTTAAGACATAAGGGCGCCGCGCATCTACGTTCACCGGCAGCTCACATACATTGGACTGAATATTATGCCGTTGACTTAATTCTGTTACTTTTAGGCTCTTTTGTAATTTTGATGTTAATATTTACTTTTGCAATTCATATAGTTTTATCAAAATTAAAGTATATTCGGATTAAAAGCAAAATGAATTAAAATATACACACCAACGTAGTACACTTTTATTTTTGTGTAATAAAAGAATTAAATGAATAGGTGATGATTGATTTATCATTTAAGAGTTTATGTTTGTATCAGTTATGAACTAAAGTATTAGTAAAAAACTGTTGTTTTTTTATATTCCATTCCAAATGTGCACTTTAGTGAATTATGAGCATTTTTTTTTTAATTTAATTTATGCAAATGAAAATTCATTTTTCGTTTCGTTTTCGGTCTCCAAAAATTTCGTGATCGTGGGTCAAAATTTTGAATTGGTAAACTCACTTCCTTTTTCTACCTTCTAAGAATAAACTTGTTTAATATTTTCGTCACCTACATTCAAGAGCGTTTTCTGTTCTTGTATTCGCGCGACAAATGTTGCAATTCTGTTCACTCTGTACGCCATTAATTTAAAGTAAATAGTTATTTGACATAGCTTAGTGACTATAACACGTAGATGTTAACTGCGACTCACTTTTAGTTATTATACATCTCATAAATACCATTTAAACGACGAATTATCAAAAGTAAAAGTAATGAATTTATCGTCTCGTTTGACAATTTTTTTTTTTTTTTATAAAACATTCGATTCGATGTAAGGTAGTAAGTAGATGTAAGTAGTACCAAGGTCATCAAAGATGATAAATTTCATGAACTGTATTTTTATCGGTTAATTACACATGCTTAATTAACGGGAAATAATGCTGCAACTTGCTACAGGTTAAAGAGAGTATGAACCATATAATTGGTAACACGAGATGTTACAATTTTAAGTAGGTTGTCAAGTTTGTAATAAAATATAAATTGACTTCCGGGTGGAAAATGGTCACCCTCATACTTTTTGTTAAAAGTCTAATGTTTTGCTCTCCATGGATAGGACTGAACACATAAATATGAAAAAAGATGAACATACACACAATACAAACTAGCAAGTACATAATAATAATACAACACTATTAACAATTATGTTAACATCACTTAAGGCTCCCACTGATCTAGAATTGGGAGAGGCTGGTAATCTATCATATAGGTCAACTAGTACAAATGCCAGTCTCTTACACAGAATCACCTTAATAAGAATAGACTAGCGTAAGAACAAATCCTGCGACCATTTCTATGTAAGAGAGTAATAATAAAATTATTATTATTATGTATGTACGACCTCCGTAGTCGAGTAGTGTGTACACCGGTTTTCATGGGTACGCTACTCCGAGGTCCCGGGTTCGATTCCCGGCCAAGTCGACGTAGAAAAAGTTCATAAATTTTCTATGTTTTCTTGAGTCTGGGTGTTTGTGGAACCGTCGTTACTTCTGATTTTTCATAACACAAGTGTTTTAGCTACTTACACTGGGATTAGAGTAATGTATGTGATTTTGTCCAATATTTATTTATTTATGTATAAAAAAAAGAGCAGCATTCTTTAATATTAGTTATAGATTTGTATATCAAGAGAAAGCGTAGAAATAAATAAATAAAATTGGCGAATGGGTGATGAAAATTTGTAAAAAGAACGAACTAGTTAATTTCAATATAAATATTAAAATCACAGCTACCAAAGATCAAAGACGATTGACATTTAAAGTAATATGTTATCTTACATTTTTATATTAGAACTTATATAAGTTAAATTGAAATCACAAAAATAAGCTATTGAAATATAAAAAAAAACTTGAACAAATAGTATAAAAGTGAATTCTTTGAACGTTTTATTTTTGTCCTGTCAACGTTACATCTAAACGAAATTTGAGCTGAACAAGTTGACAAACAATAGTTAGTACTATAAAGAATTTTCGGCTCACACCGTATACATTTAAAGACGAATTTCCTTTAAAATCTTAATAGTTTAAGGGTTAGAGCACACTTGCGAAAATTGACATATCACTTCTCTTAAGTTTCTACAAAGATGTTAGCTGTCTGGTTTGTGTTAAGTTAGCAGTATGCTTTTGTTACTTGAAATATTAACGTACTATTACGAGTTCTGCTGCCATTTATCTAAATAAAAACTTTAAAAGTGTGAGCGCTAGACACTGTTGATGTTATAGATTGATTGCTTCGTCGGTTAAATGGCTAGATATATGTAAGGTCGCTGGCCAAGATATCCTTAGTTCAAATTCAAAGTCGAGCCGACAAAAAGTTATTGGGTATTTCCGCCGAAAAAATATTATTTGTGCGATTAAAGGTGCACTAGTGCCTCGGAAAGCACGATAAGTGGTTGGCCTGCAAGGCCAACTGAACTGAACTTTTTTTATCATATTTACCGTCCAATCAGATTATCAGAAAAGAGAGTGCACAGGAATAAACTGCATTGTTCGAGAAACATCACTAAATTAGCACAAAAAAAAAAAAAATTATATATTTGGTATATAAAGATATTTTAACGCTAATTATATCTAGACAAACTATTACATCATGGTGTGTCAATTCAGTGTCAGGTAAATCTGGTTTGTATTTGTTCCTTGTTCTATATTGATATTTTGTTTTGAAAGTAATTTGCGCATGAATATCCTTTGTGAGATTTTACTTAAGAAGTATGCACGTTCTGAATCTGTAGAACTGTTCTGAGGATAATACTTTTGTGATTACATTGGATCAAAGTTGTCCAGGATATCCTTTGGCACTTAGGAATTTGAAAAGAAAATTTCCAATTCGTCGAAAAACTACTCTTCAGTCGATAATACACCCTCAGGCGTTTATGTTTTACCGTTGACATATTATCCTATATCTCTAAAACGTACAAACACAGCTTTCATTGTGTGATTTATCTATGTCAACCGAAATAGTCTTTCACCCTCAAACAAGGATAAACGAAAGGGAAACCTTACCTTTACTACTAGTTTTACCCAAGAAAAATAAAGAAATATCTATGTTGTTAATAAAATATTATTTTATAAGTTTCTTTGTATATTTGTGTTTATGTGTGTTAGTTTGTGTACGTATACAGATACAGTAATGTGAATGTGTTAAATTGATTGATTTTCAATTGATTTTCAAGACTATTCTTACCTTACCTTCAAATAACTTAAAATAAAGTTAAAAAATAAAATAAAGTTTTTATAACATTTAGTAAAAGTTTAAAAGGGTAATATATAATAATTATGTCAACTACAATTGACTGAGTTGTTAAATATATATTATATTCAGATTAAAGTTGACTAAAAATATTGTAATAAAAAAAAATAAAAAATTTAATTATTTGAGTAATTTTATTATATGGCTTATGCAATTCCATTTTATTTTAATTCGACAAAAAATAGTATTATTTTTAAATATAATAATGCACATGTTTATCAACAATTATAATAAAAGATTGTTTACAATAAAAATTACTCGAAAGGCGTCAAATCAAAACTTAAATGGGTTTGACATACCTAAATCAATTATTAAAGTTCGGTCCCAACCCATGTAATGCCATTAGGGTCAACAACGAAGTGATTTATTACAGCGATTTGTAACCGGTTCTCTTATTACACAACTGCCCCGGGGCTGGTGGAAAATTCAAGCCGTCACGTGTGTCTTAAGTGATCATAAAACGGACGAGAGATATTAAGACAGATTTTCTTGATTTACTTATGTAAATGAATCTTTTGTAAAAAAAAAAAATAATACACACTTATACAGAATAATAATACTTGATATTCCAGTCAGTCTGTCCGTACAAAGTGACCACATTTTTCGCTAATTCGTTGCTGTACGAATTAGCGAGTACAATGAATAAAATTTGAACTTAACTAGATTCTCTAACCTGTGACTCTAGTTATACTACAATACTAAGTGATGGTGTTTGGGGGTAATTTTGATTATATTAATCGTACTAAACATCATTAATGGTAATTATTGTAAATAGCTATTCATATAGACAGCTATAATAGGTCTCTCAATTGAGGTCGCGAAATTTTAATCCGAGTCATTAGTGCTTGAGGCTTCGGAAGCTGTTCGTAATTTACATTGAACAATTGTAATGTTGATTTTACATTTGAAACAACATCTATCAATTTTTTTTCTTACAATTTAATGCACAATATCTTGAGGTCAGGATCAGGTAATATATTTATATATATATCGGTATCGCTTATAGCGTTTCCTCAGACAAAAGGGGGCCAAAGCTCCAAGTTCTCTGTATATCACATCCAGTCAGGACTCACCGCCTTCGTCATTCATCGGTCTAAATGAGTGGAGACACTCAGTTCTGCGTTTGCCGATCCACGGTCTAGATTCTAGAACTCGTCTGCTCTAACGTTCCTACGACATACACGATGATAAATTAATAGACAATATATCAAAACAGACAATAAAAATTCAAAACTAAATTGAAGAACGAGCAATATATTATACAAAACTTCTATTCGATTCGACTTTGTCTCTTAATTTGAAAAATTACTACGAGGGAAATATTATTATGTACTTATAAAGAGAGACATTCACGTTGTCGCTATGAGCCGGAATTTTTATTAAATTCGTTCGTTCGACGGATCACTGACCTTTGAAATACTAGAAGTGTTAAAATCAGTAATGTATTATTGGTCGTTTTACATTTATTATTAGCGGTGGTTTGCCGTTAGATCTGCCTTAAAATAGGATTATACGTACCATATTATATGTACAAAACTATTTCATGCGTGATTTGATTTCCAGGTTGCAAGATTGGCTCAATAAGATGTTATTAACAGCCGCAACTGTCAATCAATAAGCGTACTATTTACCGTGTATAATTTAATCAAATTCAAGTAGTTACTAAGATTGGTGCTTAAACATGAAATCTCTCCAGCTTTGTGATATAAACCAGCTGCTCTGCCTTGTGAGTCCTAGCGTGATGTTGTATAATATAAAACCTTTTTCTTAAATATATAATACTAGCAACTATTAATAAATAAAATTATCTGATACAATTTATACCCAGCACTAGGAAATTATGTTTTGTAAAAATTAAACAAAAGTAGATTACACCCTACATAGAAACAAACAATATTTTACCTCTTTATAATTTTAGTATAAATAAATCAAACTGTTCAACTAATATTATAGTTACCTTAAATTTAAGAAAATGAATTTATTAACATAAGAATTGATAACATTAAGTGCTTAAATATATACAAATATGAATTACAAAGAGTTACTGTATAAATCTTGACTGCGTGGAACGGTGGCAAGAATGCTAGCTGCATTTCCCCGATGATTCGCAATTCCGATCCTCCGGGCTAAAAAAGAAACCAGCCCTCCTATCACCAGTGGACGCAATAAGGCGAGGTGTTATACTTTTGATGAAGCTTTTTGCACCATTACTCCAAGGGCCAAGTGTTTCGACAGCAAATGGGACAAAAAAGTAATTTGACATAAGACACGAATATTTAGACCTTTTTATGCTTCAGCTTTTTCAACTTAATAATATTAGTGTAAATGTATTGGAGCATTTACTTATATATAAAGCTAGACAAATAATTAGTCTATTACATCACAATACACACAAATACACTGGCAGACGTACTTACTGACACCGTCTCTGAAACACATTACGCATTCTGGTATAAGTGTAATGTATATTCATTTAAACTTCTTTGCAGACATTGAAATATGTTACTACAATTATAAGTATCAATATTTAAATAATGATGATTTTAACCAATATAATGGAATAAAAACGGAATAGATGTTAGAAAATCCACAACAGCGCGATTTTTAAGGCATTTTCTGCCTCGCACAACCACTCTGTGGAACCAACTTTTGCCGGCGGTTTTTCCGAACCGTTACGTCTTGGGAACCAAGAAAAGAACCCACACATATCTTAAAGGCCGGCAACGCACCTTCAATACCCTCGATGGTGCAGATGTCCAAGGGTGGTGGTAGTCACTTTCCATCAGGTGAGCCTCCTGCTCAATGTTACCTATATCATAAAAAAGAGTTTAGATTTTAGAGAGGGAGAAAATTTGTAATAATCTGTGACATAAAGTCAAAATCGGCCCAAGGTTAACTTTCATCAAGATAATAAGTTTCGAGGAAGTTCGGATATTTATTATTAGAAATGAGTGGGCGTTTAGCGAATAAAGGAACGGAAAATATGTTATGAATTTATCCTTTAATACGAGATATTATTAATTCTTATCAGATATATTGGTTAATTCTTATCAGAAAAAAATATTTCTTATTCATATTCTGGACTCGATCTTCTAAATATTTACGAGTAATTTATTGATATAGATGTCGGAGGGACATCAGATCTATTGTCACTTTTATTGTTCATCGTGTGGGCGTACAGTTGTTAATCGTGAAAAGAATACAAAGTTACTATTTAATTACACCTTTATTACACTATTAGGTTGACACACAAAGTAATCAGAATAAGAACTCAGCACTTCAGGAACGGTAGGGCAGTTCTCTGACCTCACTCGGCTAATGCGTTGCAGTAAGTGTTCTGCCCCGATTCTTTCGAAAGAAGAAACAGAAGATGCTGTCTGAAGATAGCACTGAACTACACCGAAGTCAAGTTCACAACCGTAGGCGCGCTTGTCGTGAGTGTCTGTACGTTTGACCGGAAGCGACATACATAAGAAACGCCTTGGATTATTATTATGTTTTTACTATGATGCAACACAATGACCATAATTGTCAACAAATCTGTTGAATTTAAGACAATATCAGCTTATGTTTGATTATCGCTTAGTGTTTTACTTACCGTTCTTTTAACTGACTAGACATTTTTTTATCATATGAGTAGGCGGACGAGGAAATGGGCCACCTGATCGTAAGTGGTCACCACCGCACATAGACATTGGCGTTGTAAGAAATATTAACCATTCCTTACATCACCAATGCGCCTCCAACCTTGGGAACCAAGATGTCACGTCCCTTGTGCCAGTAGTTACACTGGCTCACTCGCCCTTCAAACCGGAATACAACAATACTGTTCACTGCTGTTTGGCGGTTGAATATCTGATGAGGCTTACACAAAGCCCTACCACCAAGTCCATCTTGTAGATCCCATGTTTGATGTTGCATTGCATTGTGCGTAGTGTTCATACCATTTTTTTGAGATTAGTATCAATTAAATTTTCACATACCTTTTATAAAAGCAACTTCTTAACAAGCTTTTATTAAATTCGCAATGTTTGCTTGTTTAGGTCAAGCTGATTCTTTTTATCCTACGGAGATGAAATTTTATATGGTTGTTCAGATTTAATGACAATACTATTACATCAGCTTTACTTGATTCTATACCGTAGGTTTATATATTGATACCCTAGATTGGCAGACAAAGACTCCTCAACAATCAACATCATAGACAAAAAGAGTTTTTACTATTAAAATTATAAATATATTTTTAATGAATTATTGTATATTATACGTTGTTACAATAAGGCATATCTAGAAATTGATATCTAGACTAAACTAAGTTTAAGCAGTAGTTGAAGGGTAACTTTTAGATTGCAACACAGAATTCTCGTTACTTCGCTTTTCGATTTCAGAATCTGAGGTGGTATTAGATAAAACTTTCCGCCATCCGTTTCGGAATAATATCAATAGTTTAATATAATCCCTACTCTCTTAGTATCTACTAAATCGTGAAATTTATAGGGTATATTTGATTTTTTAACATTAACTAAACACTAAAGCATTTAATTTAAGATAAAAATATTCCTTTGTCGTGAAGACAAATGGCATGAAGCTGTCTTATGTCCACTTTATATAACGTATAATTTTATTTATCTTCATTCATAGTTTTTTTTATAACAAATACCATTAATATCCATTAATTTCATTCACATAATATATCCGTTCTTAGTTCAGATTAATTGAATGTATATTATTATTTTACTATATTAATTATTCGTGGTCATTATAATAACAATGACGCTATTAACGTCGGATTGACAACATAATCAGAGACTAGTGACGTGTAATCCAATGAGAAGCGTAGCTATGCTCAATGCTAAAGGATCTACCTTGTCAAGTGCGGTGTGTGATGTCAGCTCACGTGATTTGTGATTAAGAAGATAATATATATACTTACATATTTCAGTGAAATGTTTACGTAAAGGCGCGTTTAAAACGCTATTTAAAGACGTTGGATTCACAATTGACCTTCATGTTTGAGTCTCGTCGTGCCTGATGAACAATGATCTGACGACTAGCTTATGTTGCCGCATATCCTGACGTACTGGGGTCAATCAACTTGTCGGACCATTGGTCCATCGTGCATATAAATTAGGACTGTAATAAATATTAACTTATATCGGCAATGAACCACCAACATTGAAAACTAAGATCTTATATCCCTGTTGTTACACTAAAAACTACCACTGTTAAAGAAATTTTCTATCAATGAATTCCCAGTAGCAGCCCGAAGTTTAGAATTTAACCGAATTAATATTGCGTTACTCGCAATAAATAACTCGCATTGAATAACTACGGATCGATACTATGGCGCGATGCGGTGCGGTGTGGATTTAAGCCATGAAAATAAAAATCGCACGGTTTTATTTCGCAGTGCGGCCTAAGCCTTAATCTAGAAAATTGAAAGGCTCCCAGATATCTATCAAAAACTTTTACATTCCTATTTTTTAATGTGTATTATGAGACAATTTGTCGTCTCATATTATTTAATAAAAAAGATTGAATATGTTAAAATTAAATATAGGTTAAGCAAAATAGTAATTAAGTATTTAGCACCTGAAACTGTTTTATTCTGTGTTAGCGACACACACATGCTTCGCACGTGCATTTTATAATGAAAACGAGCAGTACACTTTGCAAAAAAATTTATGACATATTTATGTTATAAGCTATGATTTAATAAATGAGAAAAATAAATAATAATTATTTCACGATCAAAATGTCTACGACTTATAGATTGAATTTTGGACAGTCGTAACTGCCGAAGTAAAACATTATTGCTTCAGTCAGTGTCCGACCAATCGCATAACCACGAGAGGAATAAACAAAAATTAAGCACATGAAATAGTTTATCGAGTTCACTAATTAGCAAAAAATGATGTCTACAGTTATGTCAAAATGTTAAATTTAATATATGTTCGGTACTATTCTCAATTGTGAGCCGAGATGGCCCAGTGGTTAGAACGCGTGCATCTTAACCGATGATTTCGGGTTCAAACCCAGGCAGGCACCACTGAATTTTCATGTACTTAATTTGTGTTTATAATTCATCTCGTGCTCGGCGGTGGAGGAAAACATCGTGAGGAAACCTGCATGTGTCTAATTTCAACGAAATTCTGCCACATGTGTATTCCACCAACCCGCCTTGGAGCAGCGTGGTGGAATATGCTCCAAATCTTCTCGTCAAGGGAAAGGAGGCCTTTAGCCCAGCAGTGGGAAATTTATAGGTTGCTAATAAAAAAAATATTCTCAATTCCTTAATATAACATTTAAAATAAATACGAGTCACAACGGCTCTTCTATTTTATCAGGAGTGCACTCATTAAATCTTTAGCCGACTTCCATAGGATGTTCCATTGTGAATCAACAGCTATAAATTACCTAAAATGTTTCCACTACAGAGTACTAAATATTGTGTACACATAAATAAAGCATATACTTGCCAAGTTTGGAACTCATAACTTGGAACGAACACGTTTTTTTTTCGTTCCACTGGGCTCGTTACCCATACCATAAAACTTCGATAAACCAAGTCTGATACAAGACAATTTTAACTAAAATCAATGGTCGGAACACACTGCTCGCTCACTGGATAGCATTATACCCCGCGAAACGATTGTGTGATATTCGCGTTTATTACAGTGGATTAGATACTGATATTATATTTATTATTTATTACCAGCAGTAATACAGTTGGTCCATTTTTGTTAATATAAATTTAAAAACCAACACTATTAAATTTGCTTACCAAATAAGAGGATTTATAAGATAAGTTAACATATTATATAACAATTACATTGTTGTTGCTGATTCTAGAAAGAAAGTCGGGTGTAAATAGTATATTAAAAAAATACATAAAAACACACTTAGAAAATAAAATACGTCAACAAATATTAAGAAGTGTAAGTAGTATAGTAGAAGTACCTAACGGCCATTGCATGTGTTTTAGCTAAGTCAAGATTACCTTTTTCCATATATATTGTAATCCTTTATTTCACTGAGTACTCTGTTACAATCCCACTTCAAACTACAACACTTGTATAATGGATTGAACCGACTCAGACGGGTTAGTGCAAAGACAATCGACAAAGACCTATATACACATATGTATATATATACAAATGTAAGATATACTGGAAGATGATATGATTGACATAGAAACCAGTAACTGAAGATCAAATCAATGATCGATTGACTTTCAATCTGATATGTGCTGACAAAGGCGTGTCTGTCGTATAACACACGTAATAATTTTTCGAAAAATATGGACCTGTTCTGTGAATTTGAAACTAACAGTGAAAAACTATTATAAAATATCAACAAGAAGTTGGAAGTGTGTACACTCCAGTACCTCGAAAAGCACGTTAAGCCGTGGTGTCAGATTTACAGTTCCATCTGACTATGAGAGTAAGAGAATATAAAATTATCCTGTGTTTGTGTGTGTTTACGCACACACTTGTGCACTAAAATATGTTCAAATAAGTGGGCTAGTATTCGTCGCGATAGCCCACCATTAAAGAAATTTGTTGTCTAGTTGTTGCTGTTTTAAATTGAGAAGGTACCGTATTTGAAGACGAGGAATAATCTCCTCGTCCTCAAATACGGTACCATACCTGAGAGCCGAGAAAACAAGCATAGTGGATAAAATTAAACGTGCGACAGAATAAATATTAAGAATCTGTAAACCAATCCGTACTCTCTACCAATCTACCAATATGATTTTTTATTTCGAAGACATACACTGATATTATGTTATAATTCTCAATAATCTAAATCCGCGTGTTCAAATCAGCCTTGACCGATTCATAGTTTATTTAAAGAAAATTTACTCAAAGGTATATGTTTTGGCATAATTTCATCCTGCAATGTGCGTTTTTAAAATACAAGTAGAACATCAAAGTAAACGTTAAATGGGCGTTACATAACGATGAAATAAACGGAGGCGGAATATAAATTCTCTAACGCGAGTAAATTATATTACTTATGTATTTAATTCAGTTCTGATCGGTACACATGAAAAACATCAGGCAAAATAATATAAAAAGATTTTCCTCATACGTACTTATCAGTATATTTTTGTCTTTCAATAATCTTAAGTTCCAACACGCAGCCAGTAGCGTAAGTGACCCGCCAAAATGCGTGTTACAATTTATCCCCGTCATCGTCTGACGCTCCGGGAAGAAATATTTAAGATTCCCATGAGACGTAACGGAGGAAATCAATATTGTTCACTTCAGGCCTGGTTCATGTGAAATAATCCAGGAAAATTGAAAAAAAATTGCTCACCGTCTAAAACTTCAGAGGGAAGTAAGTAGGTTATAATATTATGGAAAATGTTCATGTAAATTTACTGGAAATGTTAAAGTTAATTCAAAAATAATTAGCCAATTTTAGTGCACTACTTAATTATAAGATGACTGAAAGATGGGCCTCCTGAAACAAGACATGCAAGCACCTTTCTTATCCACGGCCGTAGGGTCACGCCTGATCTTGTAAAACCTGGGCGTCAGTGTTGTAAGCGAAGCACATGTTTCAATTCAAGGCGAAAGTTTCTAAGGTGCATTAAAACCTAGGAACCTAACCCATGTATGGGATAGATGACGTAGAAAGTTTCTAAGAAATGGATTTTAATCCTCATCAACGCAAAATAAGATTAACTTAAACGCCTAACGAAGTGAATATAGAAGAAGAAGTAATATGTTTATTTATATATAACAAAGCAACGCTTATAGATCTACTCACTCACAAAGACGTCTCTCACGGGTCTCTTCACGTTGAATTCCTATTGGCGTGCATTAGTGTGAGTGAGTGACTCTCTTGCTTACAATATGTCTTGGTGTGCGTAAGAGTAAAGACAGCAAAAAAATAAAAATAAGATTATTTTAATTTACAACTTTTTTTTTTTAATAATAATTTTATCGAGAAAAAAGAACTATTTATCCGTAATGAATATATACTAATATCATAAAATATATTTTTATAATCAATAAAAGATTTTATGAATAAATAACGTTTCCTTACATTATCATATATTCATTATTATACATAAAATTTGAGTAATAAATTTTCTCAAGTTACACAATTTCTATATTAAATAGTTCAACTTAGATGAGTTTAAGTTATCACTTCTGTCGGGCGTCCCGAGACGCACATTTAGTTTGTTTTTTATGCCTTATACCTCCTGACTAACCAGCTAGCTAGCTAGCGAATCCGTGACTCCTGACTAACCAGCTAGCTAGCTAGCGAATCCGTGTGTCCGACTAGTATAATATAAATGTGTGACATTTCTCTAAGAATTCTTCATACTTAACCTAAATAAGACGGAGTGAGAGAAATAGGCTTATTATAAGCAATATTTAAACCTCACACTGCAATATAGTATGTCCGTAAAGTATAAGAACCTCTATAATATCGTATCGTTATGGTTGTTTACGATCAACACGTGACGAATTGAAATTTTCCCCGCAGTACCGAAAATGTATGTTGGGGTTGAAATAGAAAAAATCGCAAACGATAATGGGATCGTTGCGTAGCGACACGATTTTTAACTAAATAAATGTCAATATTATATGGCGATTTGTTTAACGAAGGAGATTGGTTTATAGTAAAACTTCTTTCGTTACAGACTTTCGCTGTAAATCTAAATTAAATACAACAAATTATAAAAAAGATAGAAATGATAAACTGGTCTAAGTTGAACATGCGTAAGGGAAAGGGAAGCAAGACAGACTGGCGCAGTAACGCGTTACGTAACGTCACTTTAAAAATACGATTTTAAAATAAAGTAAGACGTACCAGCCAGAAATTAGCCCTTGTTTTGGTAACATGACGATGACACGATGCAATGACCGTATAAACATATAATAATTAATTCATAAAAAACATCATTTTTTATTCTGACAGTGTATATTATTTCATCAATATTTCCTCCAACACACGTAAATTTTGTAAGTAATAAGATTTTGCATACATTATAATTAGAATTTTCTTTTTATTTATTGTGTGCAATAAAGACTAAATAAATAAATAAATTCGTACTCGCAGTACATATAAAGCATATAAAGTACAGAAAGATAGTTAATAACTCCAACAAAAACTAATTGTATTCAAACAGAAGGACTTTTAGTGGAGATTAATTTTGTAATGTAAGTTTTACTCTTCTTACGATGCTGCTATTACGGTTCATTATTATCAATTGAACAGTGCTCGTTGAAGAAAATCTATAAAAATCCTAGACCACATATATGTCAATTCATAAATTGATATACTATGAGAGATTTTTTTTTAATTTATGATATCGGTAGACCGACGAACAAATAGGCCATCTGATGGTAAGTGGTCACCACCGCCCATAGACAATGCCGTTGTAAGAACGAACATTCCTTACATCACCAATACGCCTCTAACCTTGGGAACTAAAATGTTACGTCCCTAGATATATTTAAAAAATAGTTTCAATACAAATTATACGGACAGGAACACGTCTGTCGAGTTTTTATGGTAATCTCATGTAACGGAAAGTGACAATCACATTTAAAATATAATTATTTAAATTGTTCTCGGTAATATTGCGTAATTATTATCTTGTTGATACTGACTGTTATTAAAGTTCCATTAGGATTGTTATTTTACAGACAAATAGAAATAATGATAACAGAATTCTATTCATTACAGGCAAGGAAGAAGTACATTATCATATTTCATTTGCTAGTGTAATTGGGACCATAACCTCTTGTTCCTGGAGGAGCATCGGCGATGTAATGAATTGTTAACTTATCATACAGCTTCAATGGATATCCCCATGTCAGGTGGTGATACATAATGAGGCATCCCATTTGGCAGGCCAACCAAAAACTAGCGACCCGCCCCGGCTTCGCACGGGTGCAATGCTGCCACTAAATATACTACAGAATGTCTTACAACGTTCATAGTTTTTCAGTCGTTAGATTTGTTTTATTTTCAAAAATATTTATTTAAATTACATGCTGTAAAGGGCCATATTGATCTATATTAAATGTGCAATGTGTTTAAGGTACTTAATTGGATAAGTATTAATGCTGTATTGCTTAAAATCGCTACGAAAATAAGCCATTATTTCTCGTAATAAGTAAAGGATAAAAAATGATTATTGTGGGCTATCCCTAAGAGATAGACATATACCATCGCGGACTTTTTTGAAGACCTTTTTAAGGTGTAGAATAATGTACTACATTATTTTGATATATCTCATAGGGTTCAGCCAGCGTTTGCAATGTAAGCGTAAAAATTGTGTTTATTTACGACATCACTCCAGAAACCTCTAAAACAGTCATTGTGTCTTTACTATATTATGTATTATAAATATAAACCTTCCTTTTGAATCAATCATCATAACATAACATAACATAACATAAGCAGCCCGTAAATGTCCCACTGCTGGGATAAAGGCCTCCTCTCCCTTTGAGGGGAAGGTTTGGAGCATATTCCACCACGCTGCTCCAATGCGGGTTGGCGGAATACACATGTGGCTGAATTTCGTTGAAATTAGACACATGCAGGTTTCCTCACGATGTTTTCCTTCACCGCCGAGCACGAGATGAATTATAAACACAAATTAAGCACATGAAATTTCAGTGGTGCCTGCCTGGGTTTGAACCCGAAATCATCGGTTAAGATGCACGCGTTCTAACCACTGGGCCATCTCGGCTCTTAATCATCAAATTAATATCATATCAATCATCAAATCAATCTATTAAAAAAACCGCATCAAAATTCGTTGTGCAATTTAATAGATCTAAGCATACATAGGGACAAACAGCGGTAAGCGACTTTGTACTATATACTTTATACTATTTAATGAAAACATGATTAATCGCAATGGAATGCAATGAGTACAATGGTGTGAATATAATTTGATTGTTGATTATTTTTCTCTCATGACAAAGTGTATATAGTCCCTCAATAAATATGTCATTTACTATACGTGATATTTTAACGGATTAAGGTTTTAATGCTGATGGAAAATGCCGTATCTACTAAAAAATATTTTCCATGAGAAAAAATGTGCCAGTAATATTTTAACATTTATGGTGTTTATGAAACGATTTAGAAAACCTACTTTACTAACGCATATATTTTGTTTAGTATAATGAAACACGATACTTTAAAAAACAAAATGTCAATTCGTATTTTCAATACAAAGGAAAGAGTTACTAGATGTGGCAACGAACTAAAAAGACTTAAAAAGCGTTACAGATTTAAGCTGAAGTTGCAGTTTACTTTGGCACATATACGAGTACACGTTTGATATTTCTAAACGGGACGGATATTTTCTCTACTATGTAATACGTCACATGATGAAGTGGAAATACTCCTTAAAAGTGATATGAATGTTCATTCTAAATTATGTAAAAATAAATATATTGACAGGAGCCGGGATGGCCCAGTGGTTAGAACGCGTGCATCTTAACCGGTGATTTCGGGTTCAAACCCAGGCAGGCACTACTGAATTATCATGTACTTAATTTCTGTTTATAATTCATCTCATGCTCGGTGGTGAAGGAAAACATCGCGAGGAAACCTGCATGTGTCTAATTTCAACGAAATTCTGCCGCACGTGTATTCCATCAATCCGCATTGGAGCAGCGTGGTGGAATATGCTGCAAACCTTCTCCTCAAAGAGAGAGTAGGCCTTAGCTCGGCAGTAGGAAATTTACATTATTTTATTTATTAATGTAAAAATATATTGAATGTTTTCTTTGAGCCAGTGTACAGGTCAATGGAACGCAACAGCTCAGTTACCAAGCTTGTTGACGCATTGGATATTACCTTAGAAATTGTTAATTTCATGAGATTCCAATGTCTATAGGCAGTGACGTTCCATTACCTTTCTTTTATACTACATTCTACAATTCTAAACTCATAATGTATTAATAAAAATGGTTTAATTTTTATCTATATAAAAAACCAAATTATAAAAATATTACGTACAGTAAAAGTATGAAAATTACTTTCTTAACTATACATAGTATTTATAATAGTTAAATGTATATTAAAAGAGAGAGGGGGATGAAGGCTTTCCTGTTTTCGCAAAATTAGCTCCGGAACCCCGGCCATATTTTCGCTGGGAAAAATCGAGAAAATTATTATTTCATGACCATATCTGTGCGAACTAGGGATGAAATTTACGAGTCTTCTTATTTCATTCCGCATTACGAAATAACTCGGCTATTGCTTTGGGGTTGTTCCCATAAAAAGTTATTTTATTACTTATAGTAATTTCCGTAGACAATCAGCACAATTCATTATAATTGTTTTTTTTTTAAACTTCGCTTCTCGTTGCTTTCGCTATGCGTGTCCATAAACATGAGGAATTGGTTTTTAAAGCAAGAACTGTATAAGATGAATCGGATTATGACAAAAATATCAAATAAAATTTTAATATACAATTAAACGATAAATAACACATATAAACGAGTACATATATAAGCCTACTAGACAAGGTAAAATATTCTTGGATATTACTCTTTTTTATACCCATTGATCAGTTTTAGAAAGTAATTATTTAGATTTAAAAACACGTTCGAACGAATCTAACAAATAAATAACTGTTTTCCATTTAATGATGTTCATGATTATGTTCAAATTTCGGGCACCAAACTAGTTTATTTTAAAGTTATGTACGAGTTTTTTTTATTAAAACCCATATATAAAATCTGTTATGTTTTGAATAAAAAATGTCGAAGCTCTTGGACTTTGGAGTCGAAATGCAAAAACTTTTAGCAAACACAACGTAAGCCTTCGCTGATAGAACGGCTGATTCATTTTTCGTCCGAAGAGTTGGAATTACAGTCCGGGGAAAATGCTGGCTTCCTCTCCAACATTCCACGAGGTCTTATTTTGTACACTATTTTTAATTTACAATTATATATACTTATTTAAGTCCTCAGATCTTTTATACTCACAATTAAATCTTACAGTCTTCGTAAACTTACAAACTGGATCAGTAATCTACATTCTAAGTCCAAGGTTGATTAATTAAAAAAGTTCTTTAACGATTTCGTTCCATCAATTCCAGTCACAAATTACTTCTTGTAATCTATCTCAAAGCACTAAGCCCTTAGTGCTTTTAAATGGACTTTATTAATTCCTGCTTCACGCTTTGCAATCAAATTTAAGTCTGTTACTTGAATTGCTGACATAATTATTCGTTCTCATTATATTTTTAGAAGAACATAGTTAATATATAATTGAGATGAAATCGTTATTTTATATTTACTTGGTGGTAGGTCTTTGTGCAAGCCCGTCCGTGTAGGTACCACCCACTCATCATATATTCTACCGTCAAACAGCAGTACTCAGTATTGTTGTGTTCCGGTTTGAAGGGTGAGTGAGCCAATGTAACTACTGGCACAAGGGACATAACATCTTAGTTCCCGAGGTTGGTGGCGCATTGGTGATGTAAGGAATGGTTAATATTTTTTATAGAGCCATTGTCTATAGGCGGTAGTGACCACTTACCATCAGGTGACCTATTTGCTTGTCCGCCTACCGTTATTATAAAAAATAATAATAATCAGGACTCCACGAAATGGTTGCAGGAACAACCACATTTTCTCTAATCGAAAACTGAATCAGTATATCAAGTTATACCTGATTCATAAGAGATCATGGTATCACTCCAAGATAAACTATTATTATGAATGTTAATCATTGAACCCAAGTCAAACCCAGAAATGTTACTCGTCGTGTCAGTGTTTACTAATATTTTTGATATCGTCATAACATATCAAGAGTATTAATTAATATCTCATGTCATTATCAACCCTTTGGGATGTATTGATAGATTGATGATATTGTAAATCAAAGGGATATTATCGAGTTAAATGCCACAACCGTTTAATTCTCATTAAGGTACTGCTTATCTTGAGGTAAGAATATCGGATATACGCTACAATTATGACAAATACATGTTATGTACTAATCAGAATTACATATATGTTTTGTTAAATAATTACGCATTTATGTAGCTGCTTCGGATATATGCTGATTTGCTTCATTAAGTCTTTAACCGGCAACCGGTTAAGCCGGGTCTTAACCCTGATGATAAGAATTTTTGTAATCGATATTTGTAGTAGTTACAGCCTGTTATCCGCGTCCCTACCGTCCGACCGATGTAAGATTATACAAGCGTCTATTATTTTCAGTGTTTCTATTTAAATTGTACTTCGAAGCAATGATATATAATAGAAAAAGTCTAAAAATTTTGGGATAACGCTTGAATCTTTATTAACTTTTGTATTATATGTATTTTTTTCAATATTCTTACGATTTTTAAAATCATTAAATTAGGAAAATAATATGTCCGTCATTGCAAAGTTATGTCGATCAGAAAAATTTACATCTGTCAAAAAGATCAAGCTATCTTGTACATGATATAGTCGGTCTTACTCCCGAGACGAATCAATAGATATTTCACATAGAAAATATAAATTAAATGTTGCCCTAATTACTACATAATATTAATTTTTTTTTTTTAAGTGTAGCTACTTTAGTACCTAACCGCGCGAATCGGGCTGCGCAATCAGGCTTCATGACATTTAACAAATCAAGTGACATGCTGTCATACGGTGGCTTCATAAGGCTCTTCGTACATCACTTATTGATAACAGTTTCATGCAATAGAGAGCCATAATAATACATTTAATTTAATCTTCCAATATCCTCTTTAATATAATACTACTTGGTGGAAGGGCTTTGTGCAAGCCCGTCTGGGTAGGTAGCACCCACTCATCAGATATTCTACCGCCAAACAGCAGTACTTAGTATTGTTGCGTTCCGGTTTGAAGGGTGAGAGAGCCAGTGTAACTACAGGCACAAGGGACATAACATCTTAGATCCCAAAGTTGGTGGCGCATTGGTGATGTAAGGAATGGTTAATATTTCTTACCGCGCCGTTGTCTATGGGCGGTGGTACCATCAGGTGGCCCATTTGCTCGTCCGTCTACTGAAAACATAAAAAAAAAAAACAAAAAAATATATATATCATAATATATTGTTGCCATTGGTGGTATTTAAGGAGTCGTGTGTTTAAATCTGGCCAGGAACAATTTGTGCGCTAATAATTCAATGTATGTAAATCAAAGGTAAAAAATAAAGACATTTTGACTCATTTCGATGTGCTAAGGAAGAACGTAGTATAATTATTTTATTTATTTAATTGATGTGAATATTTGCTAGAAGTACAGGAACAAACCATTAATTTGTTTTAAAAAGTATACATTTATATTCTCTAAATCTTCAATTTATCATAATGATAATACACTAAAAATAAGATAAAAGTTCTAGTTAACATTCAGAAAAAAAATAAGAGAAATAACTAAACTCAAAGTGCCAAAAAAAAACTATAATATCAAAATTGAATGAAATAATTAATGTTGTTGTCTTATTCTCGCATGCAGCTGTTCACTGATGAGTACAGCAATGAACCGAGCTACGACCTACTTAAAAGTCTATAACAAGGACATTTAAACCAAGTGGTGATTAGTTTCTACTATCTTACTTTAAAGTCGATTTAATATGTAATCAGTTGCAAAGACGTTATTAAAATTTATAACAAATATTACTTTAAAAATAAGAATCAAGACTTGTATAATAATATGCAAATAGATAATTGGAAACGTAATGGATATATTTTGTGGGAGAACCAGTATTTTCATGTTTTAATTTATGTTTATAGCTTATCTCTAATTTGGCACTGAATAAAATCATCATGAGAAAACCTGCATTTATCAGAAGAAATTCGTTGACGTTAAATGTATTAAAAGAATAATAATAATTGTTTGAAATAATTATAGTGATAAATATTTTGTTTAAAAAACTACCCAGTCTGGTCTTCGTAAACTTTCTAGTAGGAGCATGATTCCAAGCTTTTAAATATTTAATCCTTTGCTGGCAAAAAGTGATAAAATGTTTTATGACCTCTACATTTGAGGTAAAGATTTACCATCCAAAAGTTTTGTAGGGAACGGAACGAATCATAATCAGAAAGTGCCAGATTAAGATAATATAGAGGGTGGAAATAGATCCAATTCAAGATGTAAAATCTTTTAACGAGTTAACAAACTTGATTGAGGTCTAAAATCATATTTTCTGTGAATTAAGCCTTCTCTTTTTAAGTAAATCGTAAATTTTACTTACTCGGTGGTAGGACTTTGTGCAAATTCTTCTAGATAGTTACCATCTAGCCTAATAGCCTCATTTAAAATCAACTTGCTCTGATTACTAGAATTCGTCAATTCGTCTGACAAGACTCTTGGTCAACTCCTGAAAACAGCTTATATACGTCAGAATACGGATGGGTCTGTAATTTTTCAAAAAAGGTTTTATGATTCTTCTTGAATAACAGTATCCCACACTTTTGCTCCACGCTGCTGGTGTCATGCTTTATTTAGTGTCGGAATTAAAGAGACAAGCTCTTTCAGAAACGGAATCTGCCTTCACCCTGTGATACCCTGTGATTCCGTTATCGTCTGGAACTTTATTATTTCTAAGTTGTTCTAGAGCCTCAGATGCTAAACCAAAACGAATAGTACATATGGGATAGCCAAAAAAAAATCTAATAACATTCTGATATACATTAATCCTGTAACAATAATCGCTGCGCGATTAAGGAACGCGACGTGTTAATTAGCGTCACGTTTAATGGTAGGCTGTAACAAATTCACTCAAAAATAACGAACTAAATGGAACAAAATTAAAAATATATTTTGTACAGTTAATATACTAATTAAAATAGGTCGCATACATTTTAAATTTTGGTCTACCGATATATTTATTTAATACGCACTACAGCCTACATATTAAATTCCATGTTTTTAATTTCATACATCACGAATATGTATACAAACGTTAAGCTTTTTTTTTATCCACTTAGGTGATGATCTTTTAGTTTCGATCGTTAAAATTCATTTTACTTTAAAGGGAAGCACGAATACCAATTTCTGTATTTTTAACTTTCAATAATTAGGGAATTTCACAATCTCTGTTGATGAATTTTCAGACACTTTAACATCTGTCGTTTACTAAAACACAAGTCAAAACAATGTCTTTTATTGTTCTCACGTGAGAAGGGAAGAGGTGCGTTGTCAACCAGACATTTTAAAATTTCTGATAATCAATAAATTAAATATAAAAGATTACATTTTGAAGGATTATCATTATAAAATTAATTTAAAAAAAATTAAGATTTCGGTTGTTTGTTTGTTACGTTACTAATATAAACGTTAAATAGCCTGCTTATTGAGAAAGGATGCATAGAGTTCATTATATTATATAATTTGTATACTTGTATAGCCTGAATCAAAACCAAGGAAGACTCAATTTTCTAGCTTCACATTTTTTATCATATATAATCTTGTTTATAATTCGCCTTAGTTTTTAATTTTATTAATTGACTGCTACTTATTGAAACCTGAAGTGCCTGTTTTTTTCATAGGATCGATTGATATTTATTTATAAATAATACTTTAAATAAGTAAATTCTTATTTTGAATTAATCAAATTGATAACAGACCAAATCATCCCAATAAGGAGTTTGGTCCTTCAAAAAATACCGACTAATATTTATAGATATTCAGTATCGCACAGTAGTATTTAGATTCAGTGAAATGTCAGCTGTTTTGGTTTAGAGTCTGCGTCTATCGTCAGCGCGATTTAAAAGTACCGTAACGCCATCTATGATGACGCAAGTGAAAATAGTTTTCATGGTGGCTTAAAGTCTATTTTTCTTAGATTTTATTGAAAATGAATGTTTTATCGTAGGTTTTCGTGCGTCTTCATTATATAAATTCACTTATATTACGAATTCAATCGCTATGGTATAATATTAGACGCGTTATAATTAATTTAAAGTAAAATAACTCCCTCTGCTGGCAAAATGTCTCCTCTCCCTTTGAGAGGAAGGCTTGGAACTTATTCCACCACGCTGCTCTTATGCGGGTTGGTGGATACACATGTGGCAGAATTATAAAATAAAATGTGGGTTTCCTTACGATGTTTCCGTTCAATGCCGAGCACGAGATGACTTATAAAGACAAATTAAGCACATGAAAATTCAGTGTTGCTGCCTGAGTTAGAATCCGCAATTATCGGTTAAGATGCATGTGTTCTGACTTTGCCAGGCTATAATCTAAGTCGGCAGATAGTTGAATTCTCTAATTGATAGTAATTATTTGCAATCTAACCTAAACGCTAAACGTACATATCATTTTAGGGTCAGAGCGCCGTCAATTACAAATCTAAGACTTTACCAAAATTTTTTGTGCTTTTATTATACTGGTCCTCTCCCCTAAAAACATAACCTAGTTATTCTCTGAAATAATTTTTCGCTGTAGAATAATTAGTGGCAACGACTACCACTAAGAGAAAATACATTCAAAATAATGTTACTAATTAATCAAATTTTAATAACTGATGATTATTTTTATTAACAAAAAAAATATATACAAAGTCAAAATTAAATGAACACACGGACACGAAAATAAATAAGCTTGAATGAAACTTCAAAATAATGTTACTCACCAATGAAATTTTACTATTATACTATGTAGATACTTGTAAATAGATTAAATAAGAACAAAGATAAAAATTATACAAGTTTTCGTTTGACTGACGCAATGTGAGACATGATTCTAGATATGGCAAATCGAATCGTACAGCTTACAATAATTAAAAAAGCAAGGCTGACACATAATGTAATTAGTACTAATTCGAGTTCATAGTATTCCGCCCAGTGCATGTCGGCTGCGGGTGAGCGCAGATGTTCGCCGCCGTGCCGCAGCACATACTCCGTCCACCACACGGCACGCTGCAACGGGGTATAGTCTCGATCCCGCATTATTGAACGTAATTTTATAATATTGGTTCGATAGCTGGAATAATAATGATTTAAATTTTATTAATGAAGTTATCACTAAATTATTATAATTTATATAAAGTAATTAATATGTAGGTATATTGAGTATTTATTATAAACACAAATGAACTTTAAAATCATTACACTGTGGAATTTTGTCAGTTGATTGACGATACATTTCTAATCATATATATAAATTAAAAAAATATATTTATTGACAGGGAATACCTATCTAATTTTGATCATTATCAACAAATTAGGTTGAAGAATGAAAAATGGCACTTCTTTCAAGTAATTTTCAGTTAACAATTGCGTAGAACGTATTTTTCATTAATCTCTTGAATTCATAATTTTTATCACTGTTACTTATGTATAGTATAAAACAATGTCGCTTCCAGCAACATAAAACTACGCAACGGATTTTGATGCGATTTCTTTTAATAGATAGACTGATTCAAGAGAAAGGCTTATATGTATAATGTATGCATATTATAGTAGATAAACACTAGTAATTTTAGAAGTTTCTAATGTGATGTCGTAAATAAACATTTTTTTTGCGCTCACAACACAGACGCTGACCAATCTAAGAGAAAGAAATATAGCATAAGCTAACTTTATACTTAACTTTATACGAGTAATAATGGCTTTTTATGAAGTGCTGTTAAGCAATACAACATTAATTAATCCAATTCAGTTCCTTAAATATATTGCGCATTTAATGTAATAAAGATTAAAACAACTCTTTAAAACTTATTAAATGGGTTATTTCGAAGATATTACACATTTATAATGCAGGGACATAGTGGTTTGCTTTATCTAATGACAAAAAAGCGGTGAAGGTTAAAGCGAATAAAGATATTCTGTAGCATATTTAGTATTAGCATTTCACCCGAGAGAAGCCGAGCCGGGTCA
Source organism: Vanessa atalanta (assembly GCF_905147765.1). Classification (NCBI taxonomy): domain Eukaryota; kingdom Metazoa; phylum Arthropoda; class Insecta; order Lepidoptera; family Nymphalidae; genus Vanessa; species Vanessa atalanta. The sequence continues at coordinate 4,253,998 of NC_061892.1, read as the reverse complement.
CTAGTAATATATAAACTAATAATAAAAGAACCTTGAAAAATCAAGTGCTTCTTGCTTGTACGGAAAGTCCAACGATGATGACATTGTCCTGACTTTCCAGTGGAGACTAGCGAACTGGGTAGTAGATATTATTTCCATATTTTAATTTCTAATTTAAAAATCGAAGAGTAATCCGAAACAACTCAGGACTAAGGGTATTCCGCGGCATGGAAGTGTAAACATTTCCAAACTCCCAACTTCAGCCGTCTGTTGCGAATTTATTGTCAGAAGAACCCATCATTATACTAGCCAGTCCCAAAATTTCCAAATCAATTTGCATACCCTTCATAAACTAGCCACTGCATAAATTAGTTTCCGTTTAATTGATACATAGTACCTATATGTATGTAGACTCAGAGCACAAGTTTTAGGAAGTATTAAAATAAAATTACCTTGGATCGCTGATCACGGCTTCTATAGCATTTCTTAATATTTCCTCTGTAAGCGTTTCCATGTCAAGCTTTATACCAATTTTATGTAACTCATACTTTTCAGAATTAAACCATTGGTCACCAAAAAGCGGTATGCCTATTAACGGAACACCGGCATCGATAGCTTCATCAGTAGATTGAAGTCCTGCTTGTGTTACAAAAGCTTTGATGTTTGGATGACCTGAAATATTTATAAATGAACATTTTGCTTGATATGTCAAAACTATGTAAATTGTAGAATATTGAAAATGTATAAATTCCAAACATTGTTTCGAACTGAAATGGATACTTAACTTTGATATTGGTAAATGTATTATATCAAGTAACTTTGAACTTTGCTTACTTAACAGATCTGATTGAGGAAACCATTTTCCAACTCTGACATTTTTTGGACAATTCGATAACTCTTCAGTGTCCCACTTCAATATAATATCATACTTAAGTTGCGACAAAGTATTCATAAGAATTTGAATCTTTTCATTTGGTAGTGAAGACGGCTTGGAATTAGTACCAAAGCTAACATAGACAACACCATATTTTGAGTTATCGAGGTACAACTTTAAATCCTGGAAGGAATATTTTAATATACTTTAAATCTAAATTGTAACATAAACATACTTATAATCTTTAAGATGATTAATCTGGATTTTCTTTATCTCAGAAATAATTTGGGTTCCTAATTGGGTTCATAATAGCTTAGCAATTAATGCTACGCCGCGCAAAGGAACTTTACAGTATCTTGTACCGCATTGTATAGTACCCTATGATGATGTATAATATACTGTATAGATATATTAACTTAATGTAACTGCAATTAGCATAAGCATTTAGCATTTAGCATAAGTAGTAAGCTTTCTTGTAAATTATATTATTCAAAAAAATAATCGTCTAATAGAAAGAATATGGAACATTAGACACTATAAAATAAATACCTTTGTCAATTCCTTCTTAGGTTTATGATGAATTCCATTTATAAATACGATATTTTTTGTAACAGGGCGATTGAAGTCCCAAACAGGGTCAATATTGAGTAAAACCATTTGGACATTTTTTCTTAATTCACTAATAGGTGGTATATTAGGGTCAACTATTTTTTTTAACATTTCATTCTCAACATTTTCCATATCAATGACAGTTTTATATATTGAACGGCAGAAATACACCTCAAGCATATTTTCCCATATGGAGATATTTAAGATCTTCTGACGGGCTGGTGCTGGGTATAAATTAGGATGTGATGGAACTCCTATTGACTCAAATATTTCAGTCGAACCACCAAATGAACTTATTTGTATCACGGGTACTTTATAAATATGGGAATAGCCCAAAGCTGCGCGACTAATTTGTTCAATGATTAGTAGATCGAAAGTGATATTCTTATTGTTTATCATGTTTTGCATTTCTTCTGATAGTAATTGCTCCTCAATGACTTTTGTGATTTTTGAAAATAAACATTCTACTTGATTCAATAAATCACCTTTATTTCCTGTAGATATTACATAAAATTCTTTCCATGTTTTGTATGACAAGTCATGAAAATCGATTTCATAGAGATTCTTCGGCGATTTGCCTTTAGGGAATTCTGGATCAGTTGTTAACACAACCACTTCATGGCCACGTTTAGCTAGTTCTTGTGTCAAAGGACGAAATACTATTTGATGGCTGATCGAAGGAGTAGGAAACAAAGCCAGAATTCTCGCTGACTCACTTTTTGTAATTATCAATAACGTGACTAATATTATCCTAGCTAAGAACATGTTACTAGAAGTTGTTTTGTCTGCTACAAGACTGCTTGTATAATGTTTCTTTGAATGTCATATTGAATTCGCAGTGTATTAAATATAGTTCAATTGTAATATTTAAGACAATATTAAAAACAAAGGTTACTTCATAATGCTATTTTATATTTATTATATATTTCTCATAATCATATACACTAACATCTTTCAATCACATCTTTCAACATTGTAAGTGTTAGTGTTATGTTGCGTTTTAAAAGCTTTGAACTCAAACCAGGGCACAGCTAAAGTCAATATACCACTGCTGTTTACCGATAGACCATTGATCAGTGTTATCCTTCCTGGTAAGATTCCTCCTCTACCTTTACCAAAACGTAAATTTTATTTTGTAACTCATCCAATCCTGTTCCCCAAATAGGCATCTCCATAATCTAGGACTGACATACCGTTTATAATGTTTACACTACATTTTTTTTCGCGAAAGATCACATCTCCTGTCACAAATCACGGGTACTTGTCATGTCTGTTTTGTCTGATTAATCTTTGAGATGAGAGAACCACTGGACTTTTTAAATAGACATGACATAATTGTTTATACACGAAATATACACATATAAAGGCTATTTACTAATATTTTTCATTAATCACTGTGAACACAGCCTCTGAATAACTCAATTCGTTTCGTTTTAACATCTGTCCAAAGCTTGACGTCATGAAGCTACATTAATTACAAGTAAAATAAACCCACAAATATTTAAAGTAGAAAAACGTTCTACTATGAAGCTTCTGCTACAGAGAGTTGATTTTTTTTAATTCAATGCGGAACACTAACATATAGCCGATATTGGCAAGCCCTTAGTATCTTGGAGTCAGAATACCACACAGGAGTGCAGGAGTTGAATACAGGAGTTGAGTTGAAAAATAATATTTAAATATTAACGCCTAGCTAACTAAACTTAAGTAGTGAGATTAATGAAAAAAATATTTTGTTTCCTTCGTATGTACAGGTGTTCACCGATGACTGTAGCAATGAACTGAGCTATAACCTATTTAAAAGTAATTTCAAGGACATTTAAACGAAGCGGTAATCAATTTCTATGATCTCACTTTAAGGTTGGTGAAATATTTATTCAGTTGCAAAGACATAATTAGATATTATGTTATGAACTATTCAAATTAATTGAAGACAGAGCCGAGCCGTGATGGCCCAGTGGTTCAAATAAAGACAAACACCACTTAATCTTTATGTCCTTCAATAGCTCGATAACTGATGGGATATTTCCTCAGAAACATTATTTTAATTCAATGCTGATGAAACGCAAAAGCCTAATATGTTTAGATATTTATATGTATTTTTAGAGCCCTATGTTCATATACCTTGTACTATTTGTAAGGAATGCAATAAAATTAATTGGTGCCACCTTTCAATGGTAGACTATAACAAAATCACTCAAATATATCGAAACAACATACAATAATTCAAAGCTGCGCAACTAAATGATTAATAGATCGATAGGTATATTCCAATAGCTTATAATGTTTTGCATTTCTTCAGATAGTAATTGTTCCTTCCTTCCTTGTTAAATCCCCTCTGTGTCTTGAAGCTATTACATAAAATTTCCATGTGTTGTATGAGAAGTCATGAAAATCGATTTCATAGATATTCTTCGGCGATTTGCCTTTAGGGAATGCTGGATCAGTTGTTAACACAACCACTTCATGGCCACGTTTAGCTAGTTCTTGAGTCAAAGTACGAAATACTACTTGATGGCTGATCGAAGGAAAAGGAAACAAAGCACAAATTCTCGCTGACTGACTTTTGTAATCGTTAATAACGTGAAAAATATTATTTTGGATAAGAAAATTTTACTAGAAGCTGTTATGTCTTCTACGAAATTGTTTATATTAGTTTTAATTGACTGTTATAAGTATAACGGCATATTTAATATATTTATATTGTATTTAGTAATCTAACACTTAAAACTAAGGCGCTTGGATAATGTTATTTTTTATTTTTATTTCTTTACTTTATATGTGATCCAAAAAAATGGCTTCCTATATTATTATTTTTTGCGGATGACCACATCTGTCTTAAACAGAAGATACGGGTGCTAGAAGCATACGTACATTTCTTAAATCAATAGCTATCGCTCCGTTGAGACGAGAGTATCGAGGGAAGTTTTTGTTCTGCACTTTGTAATAATTATTATCATCGTGGATAATTTAATTAAAATATAAATTCTTTGAAATTATTTGTAAAATATGCCGTCGTTGTAGATAGAACGAATGAGAAATCATATTAGCAACCTATGAGCGGAAAATAATATAGGAAATATGAGTAAGTGTGGCATTAGGAGTTCTTAATATATAAAAGCATCAATTAGTTAACAAATAGTTAGTATTGTGTCTTTAGATTTGCTTGTAGACTATTTGCCGATAAGAATTGTGCTGTAATATTCTCCGTCCTCAAAAGTATATAAAATTCTATGGCGATAGGTAGATGGGTATATCGGTTGAATTAATTTACTGCAATGGCACTTGGCGACTGGCGGACGAGCAAATCGGCGACCTGATGATGTAAGTGGTCACCATCGCACATAGACAATGGCGCTGGAAGAAATATTAAACATTTTTTTCATCGCCAACCTTGGGAACTAAGATGTTATGTACCGTGTGTTAGTATTTACTGTGAACACAGTCTGACTTTACGCTAATATTTGAACAACACCTGTCCAAACTTAGACGGAATAAAAATAAAACTATTGATACAGTAATATAAACTAATTCTTATTTTTTTATTAAATTGAAGTTAACGTAATAAAATTCCAGTAAGGAAGGAACTTTTAGCTTTAGAAGGAAACAGATAAAATTCATTTAAAGTCACATCACGTCCTCACTGCGCGGAAGTTGTACTAGAAGCTATGACACCAACTAAAAGGGAATCAAATGTATACAGTCAATTTTTAAAATGTCGTAAATAACATCAACGTACACTGTAATTTGAACTTTAGAACAAGTTCAAAGAATTCATAACTGAATGAAGAAATATGTTAAATGGGCTCTTTGAACACTAAGAATACTTACCTAGATATACATAATATGAGTCCAGATCGAACAGTGGATTGAACTCGTGCATCTTAACCGAAAATCTCGGGTACAAATCTGAGTTTATTATACGCTATAAATTTTTGTTTATAGTTATTTCCGCTCGATGGTTTCGGAAAACATCGTGAAGAAACCTGCATGTATCAATTGAAAACCTCCACCAACCCGTACTCCAGACGGAAGAATAAAACTTCTTCTTAACAGGCGAGAAGTCTTTTCCCAGTTATTCTCCTTTACATAGATATACATATATTTTAAGATGGGTCCATCTTAAAATATATGCATATCTATGTAAATTCTATTTAAAGTCTCATACAGAAATAAAAGATAAAAGAAGTCGTGTTTGAACAATGTTTTAGTCATCGTAAAACAAACTTTTAATGGTGTTATTTGCAGGTAACTCGTTTTAGTTATCTCTATGGAGAATACGGATACTATTTATTATTTTGAGATAATAATTAAATAGTAATGAATAAAATAAGTATCTATTTTATCTACTCTATATTCTATTATTGTACAATTTCGACTATATTTTTATAGAATAGGCTTAATGTTGGGTCCCATGTAAATTAAAAGATAAAATTGTTTTAAAAATCAAAGAATTCATTCGATTATTTGACTGAAAACTACGATGCTCTAATTTTAGTAATATGTATATAATATATACAGGAGCTACATTTATTATACAAACTATAACAAATATATATCTTTTTGTCCTGTATTTTTATTGTGTAACAGTTCATAAGTGAAGCTAAATTTTCTTATGCAATATTATATTGAATTGATATATTTTTATCATTTGAATGTTTTAATGCCTGTTTTTATTTCATTTAAACTGAGACGATTCAAATGATGAACACGTGTAGGTTATACTGGTTGAATTTTAAAGCAAACTTTTTCAGTTTTTCTCATGTTCGTCGCCGAAGATAAACATAATCGAAATCAAGGTACTTTTAGTTATTATGTCACGGAATAAGTTGTATTTTTGGTATGTTTATTCAATATAATACGAATCAATTTCCCAATCACTAATTATTATGAATAAGTGATTTCTAGTAACAATTAAACTAACAGATTCTAAATCGATCATTGGTGATTTAGTAATTATAAATCTTATATTAATTCCTAATAATTAAATCATTAGTCTGTAGGTAAATGTAATCTACCATCAGATGACCTAATTGTTTATGCTTCCTCATATAATTTTAAGCTTATCACTTGTGTCAGGAGTGGAGACGACAATCGGGCAAAGGGGGCGATACTGCGATTTTTTACATCGCTACGCGGCCCGTAAACCATTGCCCGATTGACGCTTCAAATATTATATAAATAAAAAATAAACACTAAAAAATAACTTTGAAAAATTTGTATAAATACAGGATTTAATTTTTAATCAAATTGTTAGTTTATATAAGTTAAGATCGCTGTTGCAATACATTACGTAAATCGTAAGTTAAGGTAATTAAACTTTGTTTTGTTTTTTTAAACTTGCTCTAAAATGTGAATAGGTTACATAAGAAATACCTGTAAAAATGGTAATTAAAATTAGAATAATAGCTTGCAGCAGTACATACGACCCACTCAGATTTATACCATATTTGCAGCTCATAGAATAAATATACACTATCTGGTATTTTCACTTTTCGAGAGCACAATAAATTCACAACAATTTATGGAATGCCTCGCCACAGACAAATGACGGTCATTCATATCCAAACTAAGCTTGGTATGCAGTTTTCGACGTATCCGATTTTAAACCTGGAAATTGTCAGTTGTGACCGTTAACATTTTATTTGAGAACTATTTATGTTACTTTATTGATTGCATAAAAATAATAACCAGAGCGATCGTCTGTGGACATTGTGGTTTAAACCTAAATTTTCTTAAATTATTTTTGCAGGTTTTTATTTCAATCTAAAGTATATCGGTTATATATACATATAAATATAACTGATATACTATACCCCTATGTTTGCGTAGGTAGACTACCATATAGGCAATATGGTAAGTGATCCCCAGACATCAGCACTGCAAGAAATATTTATCATTCTTCATTTTACCACCAATGCGCCACCATCCCTGGGAAGTGTGATGTTATGTAGCTTTTGCCATAGTTAAACTGTCACTCGGATTCAATAATACAAGCAATACTTATTAAATATTTTTCATAATACAATACTTAGTATTATTGTATTCAAATCGGAATACAATAATACTAAGTATTCCTGAATGTATCAAATAATAATATTGAATATAATAATTTCAACAATCCATAAATTTCTATTAGACCAGCGTTGTGGAATTTGTCACGTGGATCTTTAGCAAAGAAAGCGTCCACCCATGGACATCTGCTACATCTTGCAAGTATATTGCTGACCTTTAAGCAAGTAATGCAGCTTACAGTACCACGGACTATGGGCCTTATCAATTGCCCATCGAGGACTCCATTTATCAGTATCCAATAAAACAACGAGGAACAGAAAACTTAAAATAAGATTTAATAAATAATGTATAAGTTTAAAAGCTGCAACAATACCTTCAATCAAAACTTTTGTTGCTAACATAACCATAGTTCGTGCTTCAGAACTAACTGTAAATTGCATTTAAATGACTACAAGCACAGCTCAAGCTCTTCAAGTGTTAACAATATTACAAATTGAGAGAAATTGCAGAATTGTCCTTTTGGATGTTATTGTCTAGTCATATAATACCTTAAAATGAAAAGAGGCATTAACACTTTTTCCTTGTCTAGAAGATTATCTAAAAAAGGCATCACATATGTCGGCGCAAATTATAAAAAGGCGCTGATTTGACTTTTAAATAGGCACTGTGTGTAGTTGGACAGCAGATGGCATGGCAGTTCGCACTAACGGAATGTTGGGGCCAGCGCCAAGTCGACAAGGGCAGTTCTCGGTCGACAAGCGTTGAGTGCACTCGCATTCTTCCGACGGAACGTTTGCCTCTGTCGCCCTAAATATCTTACTATCTAATAAAGGACTTGTGATTAAATTATTGCGACTATTATTGTTATTATTGTAAACCAAATTAAAGACAATTATTGTTGTTAGTGTTGTTTTTTGTGTTACTTCCTACCCTCATAAATCGATCTTATTACCATTTCTGATGGGAAAGATAATTATAATCGTGACGATCTTCCGAAACATCTATTCGCAAGATTTTTTCCAAAAATTATAATTATAAATCTTATTTCGAACTAAAATAGTAACATAAAAATCATAATTTTAAGGAGAAACACAATTCATACCACAATGCACACAAAATATATCTTTCAAACTTTTTGCTCCTTGACCTGCTTATTTTTTTTTTTTATTGAATATATCATCCTCTACCTTTAGTTTGTTATAGCGATTCGTTCCTTACATTTCAAGGAACCGAAAACAACTAATGAAAAATTTACCGGGATTTGATGAATTGTATGCCCTTTCAGAGAAACGACATATTCACATAAATAATGTTATCATGTAACATAGATGACTTTTTTATCGATAAGTTATTAATAATAACAATTTCGCAAAAATTGGTTGAACTTGAAGGAACAGAAAGAGCAAATCCCCATGTGTTTTGAAACGAAGATTACTCGGAAAACAAAACTCCACATCTAAAAATTTAGCTGTTCGTAAACAGCACTCTAATAGACCAGACATTGTCTTTGCAAAAATAAGCAGAACTGATAATTAAAAATGAATAAATATTGTATATTTACCAAACATAATTAATATTATAGATACACGTATAATTGAAACGATACTCGAGATAACTAATCAATATGACAGACAAGTACTCCCTGATCATTGTAATATGTACTTCTGGTAATATTTTTAATAAGTGTTGCTAAAAATAAAAGCACAATTATACAAGTCATTAAAATGATTACATACCTATTATGCAATATTATATTTATAAGATTGAGCAACTTTTCAAACCATTATTCGTTTTATTTTAAATAAGTTTAAATTACAACGTGCTTAAACTACTGGTATATACATTTCAATTTTGGTTATCCAAACTTAGCTGCCACATCTATTGACTTTTACTCAGAAGGCCTATGTTTTATTCATGACAACTAACCGTATCCACTGCAGAGAATTTGAAGTCAATACAAACAGTTGATTTTTTTTTTGGGCTTGACTTGATACATTGTAAATAGGAAAAGTTACCGTTGTGCCATGAGAATTTTCAATTAGTCTGAATGCGTTTCGTCTATTGGCTTTAAGGAAAACTTAATTAAATCTGTTGTGGAATAAATAAAATTATTTGTGCTGTAGATATGAGGTGCCAAAAAGAAAACGTCAACTAATCTATGTCCTTCTGAAAATCACTTTAAGGCCTGGTGACATTAAGAATATTAACAGCTGGTATTTAAAAGGATAGACCTTTTATAATAACTTCCAAATAAGATGTTAAAGATTGACCAAACTCCAACTCTCACGCTCGTCACATCGAACATCGGGTCACAATACAATTAATGCTTCGAAACGAATACTTCATGCAGGCTTAAAAAATAACATGATGAATGTAATAGTAGGTCTAAACCGAAACCGTTAAGGAATAGCATAAAGTGACTACAATGAAATCACATAATCACATATTTAAAAGAAATACCCTAAAGATGAATTGTATGATGATTTAAATGAAAAAAAAAAACAACGCAAACTGTAATATTTTAATAAACATAAAATTATCGGAAGTAATGTTAAATAATATACAAACTAAAAGTGTTCATTGTCGACAAACTTATTCATATCGACAATTTCATATATATTACTGCACTGTAAGTGTTTAAATTATTCGAAATCGTGATAGGTGGTATATTCAACTGTTATCTGTTTGAAAATATTTACACAACATTCGGAGTTCATAAAATTACGAATACTATTCTCATTTCCATGAGCATCATAAATTCACTGGAATTTATGGAATGGCTCTCCACAATAGGTGAGTCATATACCAAATAAGCGGGGAACGTATTTTTCTGTTTTAATTTTCAATCTGTATAATTTGCTATCATGAAAGCAAAAAGTGATTTTTACTCTTAAATAAAGGAGCCACATTAAGGTATAGTCGGTGTCTTTTTATTTTACGTTCAAACTAAGGAAAAGATTGGAATAATACATGGAAAACCTTATCTGCTTTGGAGAAGCATTTCTGGCTAATAAAATTAGCCAGAAATGCTTCAATGCGTCTTCTAGACTATAATAATCTGAGTTATTTTAGTACAACGACGAACACGATATCAAATCAATCATTTTTTTTATATAGCTAGGCAAACGAGCAAATGGATCTCCTGATGGTAAGTGGTCACCACCACCCCTAGATAATGACACTGTAAGAAATGGGAACAATTTCTTACATCACCAATATGCCATCAACCTTGGGAACTAAGATGTTACGTCCCGTGTGCCGTTAATTACATTGGCTCACTCATCCTTCAAACCGGAACACAACAATAAAGGGTAGTGCTTTGGCTTTTCCGCCAAATGTCTGATAAGTGGGTGGTACCTACCAAGACGGGTTAGCACAACGCCCTACTAAAGTGGTAGGGTTTTGTGTTGTGTAACCATTCTCATATCAAAAACATGGCGACAAGTTTGAATTGATAATGAGCGTTTTCGAATTTAGAACATTAATTATTTGACTAGCCATAATAAAATCTGCAATATTTCACTCCATAAAGTAGACACATTATTAATTAAATAAACAATAGACATACAATAACGGAAATCAAGAACACTAAGTAAAAAAAAAAAAAAAATTTTCGACCGGATCGTTACATGGGTTAAATGCGGAGTGCGTATCTCAGGAAATGATTTATAAAGAGAACCGGGTGGCAACGATTGAGGAAATTATTTAGATAAATAAAGAATTTCTCGCCAAAGATACGTTAGTACACGTAGTAAGTAAGTTTGTATAAAAGTAGTACGGAATTTTGATTTGTTACAATCAACGTAAATTATGCAAGAATTTTGATCAGTTGTATACAGACGCCGTTAGACCCCATTTTACCCCTCGAAGTCCCCTTCGAATGAAAATAAGTAGCCTATGTTCTTCCCGGAACTCAACCTATCTCCATACCAAATATAAACTAAATCGGTTGAATGGTTTAAGCGTGAATATTATCAGACTGACTTATTTTCGCATTTATATATAGATATATAAATTATTATCACGACATTCATATAAAAAACTGACAGTTGGCTGGTTTGTTTTGTAATGTGACATTCTATCTCGATATATAAATAATATAAAGTTTTAAGCATAATGTTATCGTATGAATAAAATAATACTAGCATATTATTTATACATTTTCATCGTATAAAAACAGACCAGAAAAGAACTTAACTAACTCGGTATCGGAAATCCTTCATTCAATCCTTCAATCCTTCGGTATCGGAATTTAACTAACTCGGTATCAGAGTTAGAGTGCCAAAGTTCGAATAATTCACTTTTAAGACACGAACATTTCGTCCATTCATAATAAATTGTTTCATAATTTAATTCCTGCTAATCATTACTAGTCTAATCAAACTTCGGTAACTACATTGTTTTGAACATACTGTATAGTCATATTAATGATTTAAAGTTACACCGACTATGCTGACGTCCTTGTAAATATAATTGTAGTTTTCATCTAGTAATTATGACGCGAAGTAACATAAATATAGTCTTGGGACGTTGAATTACTTAATAGTATTGATTTTAAAGTGTGGTTACTTGTATTCTTGGTCTGATCAATAATTTCCTATTATTTTTAAAAGTGACGTAATTGTCTGCGCCAATCGGAAGAATTTCACGTCAAATAAATCTTAAAAATTAAAGGGATTTTATCAGTTCACAAAAACATCAAGAGCAATATTATTTTCTATGGGTAAGCGGGAAATGACACTTCGATCAAGTGAAGCTGACGATTGAGAGGTGTAACGAGGCCACTGTATTCGGCAATGGCAGATTTTCACGATTTTTCCGTTAGTTACAAGCTGAAAGCCTGTAAGCGTTCTGAATTTCGAATTTCAAGCCAGTCTAGAAATTCTTGTCAATCAAGAGCTCTAATTTGTTATAGAGCACCGTGGGTATATCCATATTTATTAATTCATTTGGATATCAAAATATACGCTAATTCTTCATTTACTAGAAGACTAGTTTCATTAAAGGCTGAATTTAAATTAATTACATATAACGTTGCAAGTTCGATATTATGTCTATTTGAAATAATGACACCCTTGGCATTGCACCCAGAATCGGAAGAAATTAATGATATAATTAATAATGTTTGCTTAAAATGCACGATGCAAAAATTATCAAACAGAAAAATATTTAAGCCATTTTAGGTTTCCTTGTCTTGACAACCTTGAAAGAATGAAGTATCAACGGGATTGTTCCGGTTATGTTGAAGGTAAAGAGGGCAATCAAAATCCTTTTTGAGACTTTTCTATTCAGAGGCTAAGCCTCTCCATTACAAAACACTCGACTTTTTAATACTACATGTATAGCTTCAGCTGTGCGTTCATTATCAGACAATCACGACATTTTTTAAATTTTGAATTTGTTTTAGAATACTTTTATTTAAATGTAGATATTCTATAAGTAATTTTCAGTCGTCTACTGTTTCATTTATATATATATATATACAAACACATACGTGATAAATTTCAATCGTGTCAGCTCTATAGTTCTGGAGATTACGTGATGAATTAATGTATGAATAGTGTCTAATATTATGTATGTAGCGATATAAATATTTAAATTGGTACATTGCTTGTTTAAATAATATAATACTTATTGTACTGCTCTTCGTATAAATATGCGATATATATGAAGCATTGAAATATTGTTATTAATATAATATCAACATGTAATTTTTCCTCTGTTGAACTCTTTTTTCGAGGAGTGAGGAACTTATTCTGTCACGTTGCTGTTTGCGATTTTCTCACGATGCTTTCTTTCATACAAATATTATAAATGCGAAAGTAATTATGTCTGCTTTTAAAATTATCACGACAAAACCACAAATGAGGTAGCCTGACTGTGAATTACAACCTAAATATATTAATAACTGAATTTATATGAATGTATACGATCCACGTGACGCAAACAGATTCGCAGCGAACAGCTAGCTAGATAAAAGAAGGTCACAACCAGAACTAGATCATTACATTGTGAAAATTGGCGTTACTCATGAAAATATTTTTGCAAAGACAATATCGAAATAACAACTAAAAGATTCAAAAGTCATTTGACAATTCCAAATCGTTGCCATTTGAAAAACAAACAGCACTCCAAATAGAAAACAAAGCAATTGTCGACCTGAGATTGACAGTGACTTATTTTGTTCGGGCGCTACGATTCAATTGAAATGACTCTTATCAATGCTATATAAGGCATAATATTGCATGACAAAATATCCAAATGTTTTGTCAAGTTAACGATTGTTGACTTTTATAAATTGGACTTTAAATTTTCGTTTTTAGAATACATTGATTTGATTTATTTCTTCATTCTCGTAATGGATAAGAGATTTATTATTAAATTTCGAATATATATCTTTTGTCTCATTTTTTTAAACACAATGTGTTACCAATGCGAGAAAGACAACAACACAAACATTTTGCTTATTAGAGTGTGTGAGAAAGGTTAAGGTAAGAGATAGGCGGTTCAGCGAAGCGGAAGCTACTGGGTTGATTAACCCCAAAAGTTTTTTTTTTTTACTTATAATAGTCACAGATAAAAAAGTTCTTTCACAAAATTATATGCGTTGTAGGTGGAAATCGAAATTGAAAGTAATGTATTAAAAACAAACAGTGACGGTATTTTCATAAAGGCAATATTGATTAATAACATAACATAAATATTTTACATCACAGAACATATTACTTGATTAGACGTCAGCCTTTTTATGTAAGAGATGGGCGAACTGGCAAATGGGCCACCAGATGGTAAGTGGTCACCACCGCCCTGGATGGACGTTGGTGACCATTTGGGCGTATTGTAGTTTTAACAAATCCCTCCTTTTTATGCAAACGAGCAGGAGACTCACCTGATGGAAAGTAGCTTCCACCGCCCATGGACATCTGCAGCACCGGGGGGCTTGCAGGTGCGTTGCCGGCCTTATATCACCGATGCTCTATCAACTTTAGGAGCTAAGATGTTATGTCTCTTGAGGATGTTCATACGAACCACGAAACACAAGAATACTAAGTAGTGCTGTTTGGCACTAGATTATCTGATGAGTGAGTGGTACTTACCCCGACAGTCTTGTGCAACCACCAAGTTTTATAGTACTTTACTATATTTAAAGAATAAATAAATAAATATTGGACAACATCACGTACATTACTCTGATCCCAATGTAAGTAGCTAAGGCACTTGTGTTTTGGAAAATTTAGAAGTAACGAAGGTGCCACAAACACCCAGGCCAACATAAAAATCTAATGAACTTTTTCCTACATCAACTCGGCCGGGAATCGAACCCGGGAGTGGCGTACCCATGAAAACCGGTGTACATACTACTCGACCACGGAGGTTATCAAATATGTATATATTTAAGAATAAATTAATCAGCATTGACTTGTTAAAAAAAAAGAACACAGCGTCGATACTAATGTCGTGTCGACATTTAGGAAACCATAATTGAATGTTAAAAGATATATAATACAACTAGCCGCTGCCCACGGCTTAGCTCGCGTGGAATTTGAATATATTTACAGATGAACTTAAAATATTACGTTAATTTAAGACCTATTTTTATATCACATTGGTGTGTATTTCACCCCTCAGGGTAGAAAGAATATCCAGAAACGTTTAAATACGTATCTACTCATTTTTAATCAGTATCCCAAAATTATGGTTTCTTGTTTCTAACTTAAGAAATAATGGAATCCATACTAATTTTCAACCCTTATTTCACCCACATAGGGGCAGAATTTCCCAAATTCCTTCTTTAATGAGTGTCTTCTCAATAAAATGATCCTACTCAAATTCATGGCCCCAACTTTAATAGTTTACGCTCGGCGATGATTAATCAGTCAGTCAGGACATGTTATTTTATAAGTATAGATAAGTATTGTGCGTGTGTGACACACTAACACACACATAAAAAGATCAACTTAAAGTGTTGACAATATAATTGATTCAATTCCAAACGTTTAGACATCAGAGACCGTCCGCGTAGTTATTTCCAAAGTGGTACAAAACTGCCACTCGCATTCACGCTCCACGCCGAACAAAGTAATCGACATTAAGCTTCAATAGTTTGCCAAAGCCTACTCTGATTGATTTCCACTTCGTCAGACAATTCCGCAAAAGTTAGAGGCTGGAGTTGGCACAAACGCGATGGACTATTGTTATGATAACAATAGAAATGTCAAACGTATAGTCGTCTTTTATCAGAATAGCAAATAAGTAAATTATTGACAATGATTGTTTAGTTTATATGTGTTGTGATATAGCTCTGTGGTTTGAACGCGTAAATTCAAATAAATGTGGCGTATTTGAATTGAGCCGAACACGAGTTTTTTATGTTCAAAATGTCGTTTATCTTGATAAAATAAAGCATCGTTAAGAACCAGATACCTCGGAAGACACATGTATACTTAATAGCCCATAAATATCCCACAGCTAGGCTAAAGCCTCTTCGTTTGAGGAGAAGTTTTGGAAACAATTTGTTAACCGTTTAAAAAAACACACACTGTAAATGAAAAGTTATAATCTTTTCAATATTCAAAATATCAAGACTACGTGAAAAAGACTAGGGAGGTTTAAAAATTACAAACAGTATCAATGCCTCCGAAGTAGAGGCGAAACAGACATTTGAACTTTCCCTAAAACACCTTATAAACTTTTACGATGATACACAGATGAATGAGAATTAAGTTGAAGAGCTTTGTGAAATTTTAACGCAAACAGAGAAAAACAATGTTTTAGGTATACACGAGAATGTTAACGGAGCGATTATTCGTTTTTTTTTTTTATAAATATACTGACTCCTTATCATTATGACCCTATCGAACTATAATAGTCCTGGCATAAACATATCTGGAAGAATACTCTTTCCATTTTCAACAAAAATATTAAGATATATGAAAGTATTATCTAAAAAAAATATATTTAACTATCGATATATTTTTTTTTTCTTTTTTTTATGATATCGGTAGGCGGACGAGCAACTGGGACACCTGAAGGTAAGTCACCACCGCCCATAGACAATGGCGTTGTAAGAAATATTAACCATTCCTCACATCGCCAATGCGCTACCAACCTTGAGTACTGCTGTTCTGCGGTAGAATACAAATATAAGAGCGGACAACTGACAGATTATGGACTTCCACCTGTTTCTTAATCGTTATTGTAGATTGGAACCGATATTTATGATTTACAAGCCATGAGATACTGTGTAAAGATATGTACATTGTACATACGTCATATATTACATGTGCATGCGTAGGGACACTCTTAGATTCGGCCTTTCGATATTTTTTCAAAATAATTCGAATTTTAATCCACTAATAAAGACTACTTAGAAAAGGTATAAGAACTTGTATTTGTATTACTGATTTTTTTTTTATTCTAACGAAATATTAACCATTCCTTATATCGGCAATCCACTGAACTGGGAAACTACGATGTGTGTACCTTGTCCCTGTTACTGGCTCGCTTACACCTAAAAAAGAACACAGTATTACTATTATTAGGTATTGCTATTTGGCGGTAGAATATGTGATGAATGGATGGTACCCGGACGGGTCTTTACAAAGCCACCAACACCGTAAAGTCAATGAGAAAAAAATATTGTTAAATTAAAATCGCTTTCCGCTCCCGCTGTAACTTCATCATCACACTAAAGGTGAAAAAGAGGCTAACGCGGTTTTACAGTACCATAAAAAGATATTATGGCGTTAGACACATTCTGGTCTGAAATATTGTCTTTGAATTTTTTTCAGAAATAAACATAAAGATATTTTATTAGGATGTGGTTTCGATATAGTCTTTAAGGTTGAAACCGAGTTGATCTTCAGTAAACAACATTCACTCCATTCGAAGAACGATTACGTATTTTCTGAAAATGATAAAAAGTAAAACAAAAATTACGTTTATGTAAATATCTTTGCTAAGTAAACGTGTGCAATAATTTATTATGCTGACTGTACGTATATCGCTACATATAATTATAACCTTTAATTATTTACACTCTAGAGTTATAGAACCCTTATTATAAAGTCTTTGCTATGCCATATTTTAGAAAATGTATATTTTTATTGAAAGGCAAATGGCTCAGTAAGTATAGGAACAATAGTCATTTCAATATATCTCTCAATGCTTATTTTTGTGATTAACGCATTTTGCATTGACAAAAAAAAACTCAAATTAAAGGCAAACTAAGATTTTATGTTTCGAAAACCTGAAATTATAAACTGCAGACTTATACACATAGAGTACATTAAGAAATTGAACTCTCGGCCTTTGTTCAGGGTGTAAGATAAGCAATGCTCATTACTCTCGTTGTCCTAAATTTCGAAAACCAACAAAGATATTTAGGCCTGAATAAATACCACCAAATAATATAGGCATCTGAGGACTCAAAGCAATTTCTTTGTAACCAGGAAAGGATATTGAATTGACAATTCTAAGCTACTATATACATTATTAAATCCTCTTTAGTGATTCACTTTCGAATGCTCCTTATTTACAAAAATGAGTCTTATTTTAAAAGAAATAAAGATTAAAATAGTATATTTTTTTGTATAGAAACCTATACACGAACCAATTTCTGGTCAAAAGTGTCCTCCAAAAGGTCATTATTTGGGACAGTGATGGACTCAATTGTTAATATCTGCAATTTATGCGGGTATAAGTATGCTTTTATTGTAACTGTAATTCTCGATCTTCTCTGGCTTTGATGCCTTTTGTAAGGAATGAAATACAATTGTGACACGCCCAATCAACTTTAGAATTTATTACTAAATATTGTCCAAATTTAAATATTTGAATTAACTAGAAATCTAGGTTTTATATCTTAATCGTTTAAATATTGCATTCAAAGAAGAATTACTTTTTAATTTTGCTTTGTTTTTAATTTTGTTCTTCCTTTGTACAAGCCCGCTTGGGTAGTTGTAAAGTGGAGCCAGTGTAACTACAGGGACTACAAGGGACATTACACCCATTAGCCTCTCCTGTGTTTCATAAAAAAAGAAAGAAAGTATGTAATCTGATATAGAACGGAAAGCTTTAAAAGTTATCAGACGAAAAAAAATTGCAGTGCCAAGTTACTTCAAATTACACTACCGTTAGAGCAAGAAAGCTAAACAAACAGAATATGATAGAACACTTCAAGACGTTTCCGAACGACCTATATAAAATAACTAGTAACAATTAAATATGACTAAACTTGTAATCATAAGAATACTAAAATTTTGATGATATCATGGAAGCCGAAGAAATGGAGGAATCACTTAAAATTGCAATTAATTATAATGATAAACGAAAATTAAAGATAATGTTTGACTCACAGAATTAATTTTGTTGCTGACTGATCACATTTTTGCCACATATATATCCACTTTCAAACAACGGAACAGCGTAATTGAATAAACTCCAAGCCTTATCGTTAACTCCTTCCTAAGGAGTTTTTGGTACAGCTTTTAGACATTGATGAATAACATTATAAGAGGATAATAGTATGTATGTGTAGGTAATTTATCTTTAAAGATAATAATATTTTATGTATTGATTCCTTAGCAAGCCTAAAATGTTAAAGATATCCCATCAAAAACATAAATGTAAAAATGAGAGCCAAGTCCAATATTATGATATATAGCTTGGTTGTTGACTTCAACGACAAAAGAAGTGAGATCTAAATGGGTGCCAAGTACAATAGTCCTTCCTGAAATTTAACTACATAAAATATAATTTCTTCTTATAATTTAGGATAATATATTGTAGCCTAAGGTCTGTCTATTTAATCTGTTTGTGTTGTAATTTTAGAACGTGAAGTCGGTTATAGTTAAAAATCAAAATCAAAATATACTTTATTTAAGTAGGCTTGATGAGCCGGGGGTACATGTCAGGCACCTCCTCGTGGTGTACCCTGGGCAACGGGGCCGGCTTGAGCTTGCTCGTCGGCCACGGCTAAGACTGGCGGGAGGGATGCCGCGGGGCTGCTCCTGGTACGTCCCTGATCGGCGTCAGGGCGGACCATGTGAGTGGCCTCGTTGGCTAGGAGGGAGTGGGAGGGCTCGCTACTCGAGCCTCCCAGGTGTTTTACACCGGCGGTCAGCGGCGGAGCCTACCATCTTATCCGCCGCAAGGCGTCAGCTTCGTTGACTCCTAGCCTCGACTCGGGGGAGTTCGCCACATTCCCGCGTGGAGGATGAGGGGGAAGGCGCGCACTAGGCGCGCTTTCCATGAATATTCAGCCACCTTACGGCTCCTGCCGCTGGTGGGGTCACGGTTGCATGCCCTTAGCGATCCCGTGGCCTCATCACTCGGTGGCATGGTGTAAACCCGAGGATGGTTTTAGTGGGTAGGACAGAGCATAAGCACTAGCGTGCCCTGGCACAGGGCATTAGTTCCCGGTTGAGTCCCACATACTAGTCCTGGTCCCCCGACCGGGCGGCATGCGTAAAGGCATTTCCTCCTCGTTAAACAAAAAAAAAAAAGGCTTGATGAGCCGAGATGGCTCAGTGGTTAGAGCACGTGCATCTTAACCGATGATTGCGAGTTCAAACCCAGGCGAGCACTACTAAATTTTCATGTGCTTAATTTATGTTTATAATTCATCTCGTATTCGGCGGTGAAGGAAAACATCGTGAGGTCTGCATGTGTCTAATTTCAACGAAATTCTTTCATATGTGTATTCCACTAACGTGCGTTAGCGCAACGTGGTGGAATATGCTCCAAACCTTCTCCTCAAAAGGAAGCATTAGCCCAGCAGTGGTAAATTTACAGGTTGTTAATGCAAGTAGACTTTTACAACCATTTTTGAATCGTATATTTATAAAACTATATTAAGTGAAGCTACCACCGGCTTGCAATGTAGATTTTACCGAAAAGAAGCGATAAGTAACTCAGTAGTTACTCTTTTCCAATATTTAAAATACGAAGTTGTGTTAGTTAAATATAATTACATGTTTTTTTTATTCTATCGGTAGGCAGACTAGCAAATGGGCCACCAGGTGGTAACTGGTCACCACCGCACATAGACAATGGCGTTGTAAGAAATATTACCCATTCCTTATATCAACAATGCGCCACCAACCATGGGAACCAAGATGTTACGTCCCTTGTGCCTGTAGTTACTCTGGCTCATTCACTCTTCAGACCGAAACACAACAATACTGAGTGCTTCTGTTATATAGTAATATATGTATATAATATATCAAGCCTGGTCAACAAATAAACGAATAAATAGGAAAAAAATCTATGACAAAGATATTTCAATTAGTAACCATTTCTACAAATAAATAAAGTCTTGGCTTGGTATTATAATCGTGTCTAAAGCTATGACTTTGTCATTATGAAATAAATTTATTTTAAAATAGTTTACATGGATTTTACCTCATTAGCAGCATTTTAGAGCTCATCAGAATGTATCGTATATAAAGTTAACATGTGTTAAGAGTTAAAAGTTTTCTTATTTATGTTAAACGTTCAAGATTGTGTGATGTTAATTTTGAAGTATTATATCATTATGTTCGGAAACTTTTGCTTTTGTATTTGCATCGTAACTTTGTTGACTCTCAAGTTAAACTGTGTTAGCTTGAATTTTATATAAGTATGCGGTAAAACTTATAAACTTAGCTGGTTAAGATTTATTGTCATTTTAAACACAAGTTTACATCATGTTAACTAGAAAAACGTAATGTATTAAAATACATTAGAGGATAAATTAAAGTATCAGTCAGTTAATAGCCCTTTGCTGGGCTAAGAACTCCACTCTATTTCACAGAATATTTAGGAGCTTCCTCCACTATGCGACTTCAACGCGGATTAGTAAATAACATTTGTAAGAAACTCATCCAACAAAAACAGGTTTCTTCACCATGTTTTCCGTTAAAATCCAACCTAAGATAAATTATTAATAAAAAAAAGTATGTGTAAATCAAATTTGATTTAGATGCTGTTTGACACTTTCTAAATACTGTGACCTTTCGGTTGACCCTTATAAGTAATAAGAACAATAAATATTTAAAGATTCTTTAAAGATCCAATCAAATTTGTCGAAAACACAAACCAAGTGACATGTTATATTGACATTAATAAATAATTATAACGATTACATAAATAATACACGCTTTATCAAATGAATTGTTAAAGATTAACACTGCGTCAAAACCGCGTCTAATATTTATTTATATACAAAACTTTTAAATGTATTCTTATAACAAGTATCGTGGATTTATTCATCTAAAATTTTTCTCTCGTATTTCGCAAAGTGATATAAAACTACGTTTCAACGAACACTTTTCGTCGCTTAGTTGACAAACTTGTTGGAGGCCAATTACAAATAGCATACGTAATATATTGGAAACACATTGAAAGTATATGTATTTTGTCTTTGGAATTTCTAAATATTTTTGTATTTTATTCACGCGATCTGTTATGTCTACAATATAATTGAAACTATATATGTTTACAGTATGTGATTACTCTTACCTTCTTATATAAGCTTGGGTACCACTTACTCAAGCAGATATTCTACCGCCGAACAGAAATACTTAGTATTTTTTAGTTCTAGTTTGAAGAATTTGACTAAATGTAACTACTAGAATTCAGATACAAGGAATATAAATATCTTAGTTTCCAAGGCAGGCTTGTGGTGTATTGGCGATATAAGGTATAGTTAACATCTATTGCCATAGACAGATGTCGATCACTTAAAAATACCAGATATGTTTACATAAGCCCAAGGTATATTATAATGTAACCTGATCACGTGTTATTGTGTTGGTAGTTCTAACAAAAAATCAGCATGACTTGGTTTTTCCGTTAGTAGTATAATGCTTTATTTGCAAACATTCTCATCACCTGAAACCTTTTCAAAATAACTAAGCAATGACGTTAAATTATAATAATTCTACAAATTTCAAAGACAAACGCTCGCATACTCCAAAGATACCTAACACATACTTTAAAATGTTCAATCAATCTTAGTTAGAACATTTCTCATTCCTCTGTGATATTTATTTGTTGAAAACTAAGTGCAATGTGTGCTATATTTCACAATTAGAGAGGAGATGACCAAACTACAGTATAACTCTGCAATCTCTTCTACGTAATCCCAAGTCTAAGCCATGTGTGACGGTAATGTCTGTGCTTTGACTTGCCAAGGAAAAATTAACCATATCAGCTTGTAGCAAAGTCGAAATTGCTTCAATTATCACGGTTACAAAAGGATAGGATACGATGGATATGATAAAGTATTATATTTAATGATTCAACTTTCATTCCATCCATCTGTAATCCACTTTTCTAAGTAACCTTAAATCTGTTTCAACTCTACGGTCAAAAACCCTCGTTTAATAAGCAAAATTTAAATGCACATGCTGAAAGGCTTACAAAGTCGGAATATGGTAAAGATGATTAGAATCTTGTTAAATTTGATGTTTGACTCCTACATTTTATGATGCGTAGTTGTCTACATTTTAGTAAATTATTATTTATAATTACTTGGCCCTCATTCTACAAACAAATAGTTTTAGTTCTTAAAAATATATTTTCAACATATCATTTACACTGCTTTAAATTAATATGAACTTTAATTATAGTCTCAGAAAGTTCAAAATCAATAACATTTTGTATTGTATTGCTTTTTACGTTAACTTCGTCATCTCCTCTGTCGTAATAAAGATCAGTAATCCATACTTATGTTTCATTTTTGTTTATCTAAATCTATATATATATATATATGGAAGCGAAATACCACTCACTGTCAGTAAACAATTTCAGAAACTATAAAACCTACAAACTTGAAATTTTGCAGGTAGGCTCCTTATAGGGTGTAGACATAACGTAGATTTTACGAAACTACCCCAAAGGGGATAAAACGGGAGTTGGAAATTTATGTTTTATAAATTTCGCACTGGTAAAGCCGCAGGTTCAGCTAGTATATCTATATGATATAATAGTCATAACAATATTATAAATGTGATTTTTTCTCTGTTTGGATGGTTTTTTATCATATAGCTATATTTTATTTGCAGTTTCAAGTAATTACATTCATTTTATAAACCATTCAGTTGCGTTTCGATCAAAGTTGGATCGAAATATAATTGTGATCGTATCGTAACCGATATAAATAATTAGAATTGGCATCTTATTGGCATTAATGGTTAAAGTTGGATCGAAATAGAATCGGGAACGTATCATTGCCATTATAAGTTAGTAGGATTGCCTCCTGGTCGTAGCGTCAAATTACACTACGTAAAGTAAGATGTTTTAAATATCCTACTACTGAACCACGAGACGACTCGGAGCGTCTCAGGGTTTATTTCTTCATCTTATTTGAATTAACATCAGCTTTGAATACAAAGATTATGGCAAAATAAGTTAAATTCATGCAATTGGAATTTTATTTCTTCATGACGATTTCCTTGCAGCCAATCACGAAATGAATCATGAACTCAAATCACAATACTAATTTTATAGTTGACCCTTGATTTGATACTTTATTATAAGTACTTGAATTAAAAGAAATCCGTAAAAAAATTTAAGTTAAGTACAATTTTTATTGAGGTATTAATTAAAAAAAAACCAACTCAACTAGACGCAACTGATGTATCTAATAAAGTACCTTATCTGAAATTTATTTCGGCTCTGTTGTATGAGATTGCTAATTTTATTTGCAAATTTGCAGGTCCCTGTTAGTGATAATCTGTTTGCACAATTTGCGTTGCGGTTTCTCTCAGCGGCTAATATCAACACGTGCCATTTTAGCTCACCCCAATTTCTACAAATGATCGTGGACGTAATTGTAAGGTGTGTTTGTATAATGTGTACTTTTGTGTTTTTCGTTGAATTTTCGGTTGCACGGAGTGATGAAATTATTTATTATTACTTTATGTGTTCTGTATTTACTTTCACAGCACAACATATAAATGACAGATAACATAAGACTAACGAAACGCAAACAACAAATGGATCGATTATTTTTTTTGCAAGATAAAAGGTACATTTAAATAAGAGAGGAGATAATATCTATTACTTAATAACATATATTAAAGTGTTACAACATACACATCTACATCCCAATGATTCACTTGTCATTATAATCTAAATAATATTTCACACACACACACACACACATTAATATACTATATTAAGGTGATAAAACTAAAAGTGTCTTAATACCAATATTTGTCAACTTATACTAACATATGTTAAGTTACACAAAATCGAAATCAACAGACAAGAGGTATATAGAAATAAAATTTACCCAAACACAAGGATCACACATAAAATAGAGCTATAAATAAACAGACATGCAAATTGTAATTGTCTAATTTATAAATGGTCGTTATCATGATCATAATCGCGGACTTGTTGATGTCAATTACCAAAAACGTAAAATTCGTCCTATGTTAGATAAGCTAACGAGTTAGTCCATTAAAAGGGTTCCTTTTATCCGTAATATAATATTTTTATAACGGACCGTGTAACAGAGAGGAAATTTGAAATTTTATACCAAAGTAAATTATGCTGATCGTTGAAGTTGGAAATTCCACAAAGGTTTTCGTGAACATAATTCTATCTCGGTAACAATTCTGTGGAATAATATCAACTAAAATTATTACTTTTTTTTACTTAAAGAACTCTTTGTGAGTTAATAAAGCAAGAAAGGGCACTGAAATGGTTTTAATTTATACAAATTGTATATATTGTCTTGTAAAGACTACGCAAAATGTATTAATTTTTCCATAAGAAATATCTCAGACAATACAAGAATCGGAAAATGTGCAATTAATAATATGATATTTTTATTTAGAAGGCCTCAGAATCCCCACGTTTATATTTATATTATTCTCTAGACACTAATACGTATGCAGTACAAAATCCGTATTAATATCGGCTGCATTAAAACAGCGTAGAATATCATAAGACATTTTACTATAACAATAACTAAAATACACTACGCTAGCTGAGTCTACATAAATCAACAGTTTTTATTTTACCGCGAAGGCCACAGACCTACTATTTGCTATATAAGTGTTGTCGAAATATATCGGTCTACGTGTAAATAATATACGGTCAAGGTCAAAATCAAATCAGGAACCCATCCCTGTGGAAAGCAATCCCTAAATAATTATATTATCCGCCTAAAACCTTCTAATATATCACCCTGTGAAGTGTTGATGACATAAATCGCGCTATCGCTTTCCGGCCCACTTGACGTAGAGCTCGCACGTCATTGCGGACCGCGGCGCTGCGGACGTTTTATTACATAGTTAGGCACCTCTGTGTGTTTAATGGTCTGTGGCGATTGTTGGTATTATAATAAACATTTGTATATAATGTGATTAGAAACTATCGAAATTTAGTTCAACGTGTGTAGTTTTGTAATTAAATTGTTTCATTACGATAATAATAAAAATAAAAAAAAACACAGACGCTGTGTTTTTTTTTAGTTATTTTCTAAAATTTGTATACAGTAATTAGTAGTCCAAAATAAGAAAAGACATTCAAGAAAAGTATATTTAATACGAGAGTTAAAAAAAAAGTACTCGAAGTCCGTGACAGTGGCATGTTGCAAAAAGTTATCTATTTGTACGAGTTAGCTATGTTACCCAATACTGTTAACATTGTCAATAAAAAAGAAGGAATAAAGACAAAGGAAACAATTTTTCTGTATACTAACCAAACAGATAAATGATAACAGATCTTGTTTGTATAAAAACTCTGCATATAACACACAGATTTGAAGAAGTCTACCGCAAACTGTCCATGAAGCGTGTCTGAAGTACGAGCCACATATTGCCGTACATAATATTTTCTGTTTATATTCATTAGCCTATTTGCCAATTAATAACTAATAAACTATATAAACTAGTGATGTTATTTTAAAAATTATTTGATCTTATCGATAATTCTTAATTGTGATTAAAACTTTTATTTAAGGACCAAATTTATTTATTTTTTGTCTTGCCATTAAAAAGTGTAATTTAAAATAACATATATCTTGTAAACTTGTTTACGTTGAATTCTGTAAACTTTAATGGAGCAAAATAATATTAATAGGCTTCAATCAGAGGTATTATTGATCGAAGTAAATAGGTGATGAATTATAATTTATGATATATCACAAGGTCATCTACTTTACGGGTTATAAAAATGTTATTGAAGATTTTCTTAATGAAATTAATATATTTTAATAATTGTTATTGATAATATTATCTAATGTAATATTGGTATTATTAAGGAAGTAATTAGTAAGGAATGATGAAAAGTTCAAAATAAGTTTCAACGGATAGAAAATGTTTATTTTTTATTAATTTAATGAATGACTTAGGTAATGGTGATTTTCAACACTGAAAATTATAATTATTTTACCTAATTTAATTTTTAATAATCATTCCCTTCTAACTAAAAACTAAGTGATGTACAAAATTTCTCGTTAAGCTGTCTTTCATCTAAATAAATAAATTCGATAATTTTCTAATATGAATAAATTTTTAGACGAAGATTGTGCGCCGGCATTCCTGATAAATCAAAAGAATTTAAAAATTCAATTGGAAAATTCACGTTCTGTTTTTCATCAGCAATGTCGTCGATTGACTTAAAGTCATCAGGTTGACTGACAATAAATTTTGTATTTGATAGTTAGCATTAGCAGTCTGTAAATTTCCCACTGCTGGGCTAAAGGCCTCCTCCTCTTTGTGGAGAAGGTTTTGGAGCATATTCCACCAATGCGGGTTGGAGCCACATACACATGTGGCAGAATTTCGTTGAAATTAGACACATGCAGGTTTCCTCACGATGTTTTCCTTCGCCGCCGAGCACGATATGAATTATAAACACATATTAGGCACATGAAAATTCAGTGGTGCCTGCCTGGGCTTGAACCCGGTTAAGATGCACGCGTTCTAACCACTGGGCCATCTCGGCTCTTTGATAGTTAATTTCATCGAAATCAACATTTTAATCAATTTGCACGATTACTGAGCCAATTATGGTCTAAGTGATTATTAAGAATATCCAAAATTACACTTAATTAGTTCGCTTTTAAATGAACAATAGAGCGGAAGTTGTCTGGCAATTGCGTATTTTGATGTAGTCTGATTATACCGTTTCCAATATCCAGTAATTGATGTGATTGTAACAGTAAGTACAATCATAACCAATTAACTATTAATTATACCGCCATCTGTTAGAATCTTATCGAACTAACAGATAATTATGACATTAATAATTATAATAATGCAATTATAAACTGTTAAGTTGGAATAAAACTCACACTTAAAAAAATATGTTAAAATCGGTTCAGTAGTTTCAGAGTTCATCTCGGACAAACATCGTGACACGGGAATTATATACGAGGGAGTGGCTTGTCCCGGCTTGTTTTTAAAAAACATGACGTCAGCATTGTTGACGTCACGAATGTCAGGGTTTTCTATCCATACTCGAAGTTATGAAATTAAACTCAGGAAATATTATTCTCTGATTTATTCCAAACTGAGGAGGTCCGATCGCTCCGATGGCTCGAACAAGCCTCGTGATACCGACGGGCGTTCGGCCTTTTATAACAACAATGGGTGGGGCCACTATTCACTCAATATAACACCTATTTATGGACGGTGAAATATTTCAAACTAATTTAACATCTCAAAATTCACTAAATATTATTTATTTAGTGAATTTAATAATCAAACAATAATTTCCGGGCACGTGTTTTTCTTAAATACGTGATTTTCCACCGATATATACAGGGTTATTGGTAATTCGACGTATTCCCGTTAGGAGGTGATAGGGGTGATTATTTGCGATAATTTTTACCCCCATATGCATAATGCAAAAGTAAACCATTTTTGAGTTATCACGTTTTTTAGTTTTTTTCAAAAAAAGTCAAAAATGCAACTTGAAAAATTTATTTAAAAAAAAAGTATTAATTAAAATTATTTTTTTTCTTCTGATTTATAAAAACGAATAAATACTGGTTATTTGTCAATATTAAAACAATAATTATCGGTCCAAATTTAAAAATGCGAGACGGATAAAGATGTTGTTTAAAAAAAAATTTGAATTTTTTTTCACAAAAATGCCTTAAAAACAAAAAAAATCGTTATGAAACTTGTCCTGTAGATTATTTTAAAAATATAACCGTTTTATCAGCTTTCCAAAAATGTATAACGACTAAGGTCTTATTTCAAAACAACCGAAATAAAATGACCACAAAGGACGCTGGTGGAAATTCGTAATCGAACATGAACGAATTCGGACTAAAGTTCGCTCTTTAAAATTCACACAAAATTAATGTAAAACAATACCCAATGTAAATAAAACTAAAATACAAATTTAAAATAAAATTTAGAACTCAACTACCGAATTAGTCAAATTATTCCGCATCATAATTGATGCGCTTTTTTTGTTCGGTATTTCATGTGACCCCAGACAAAAAACTCAACCAGCGCTTAGTCCGAACTCCTACCAGGCCACGGAATGGGTCCTACTCTACTCCAATTAGGAAAATGTACAGTGTATGTGTCTTGCTGGTATATGATATTTTGTCTCGTAACTTGGTTGGTAATTAATGTTGGTAATTAGTAATCCCATTTTGATCGATTTTGAATTTAAATTTTCAAACAAGACGCGACGATAAGTTCAAGCAACGACGAATTAGTATGTGGCTTATTTATCTCGAGCTCATCAATCTAAAAACATCGTAAGGATAATTGAATTTCGATAAGACCTTGGAACTAAATATCATCAATTGCTTACCCTCATCTGCTTCTTTAGGGCCTATAATTTTTAAAACCGCTTTTTTGGATTGGGTAGATTTACGATTGCCCGCCAGCCTGACGCCAGCACTCCTTTTGAACAAAATTTGATTCTGGGTTGTTAAGCCCTTATACAGTTTTTTAAGGCACTAAGTGCTGATGAAAGCAATGAGTACCATTGCTTTTAATTCAAAAAGATCTAACTTTTAGCGGTAGCTCTATAATATATTGTCGAAAACCACACGCTTAATTATGGTAAGACTCAGATATTCCCCTGACCAATTTAGATTGTCTGAATAAGGTCAGCTGATGGTCAATATTTACGAGGCATATAAATGGCTAATACAGCCAAATTCTAACGCTGATAATTTCTTGACAGAAAAATTGACTGATTTATCAATGACCCTACTCGGGGCTTGAACCCAGGACCCGGGCAGTCT
Organism: Vanessa atalanta; assembly: GCF_905147765.1. Taxonomy (NCBI): domain Eukaryota; kingdom Metazoa; phylum Arthropoda; class Insecta; order Lepidoptera; family Nymphalidae; genus Vanessa; species Vanessa atalanta. Next base: position 4,224,305 of record NC_061892.1, on the reverse strand, counting down.
TTTAAGTTGGTCTAGTACCAACAAGGAAGACAGTAAGACCTTGTAGGTTAATAGAGTGAATAAGAACTATATTGAGTATGAAATATATAAAAAAAAGGTATTATGAATTATTCGTAATTTATTTGAAATCTTAAAAATAACATTGACATTTTATCTAAAGTGATCTTTGAATTGTAATCACGTTTCCATAAACAAATTGAGCCTCAATTACGTTTTCTAGATAAGAAAAAAACTGTGGGTCAAATCTAAACTCTCAGATATTCCCAAATGATCCGGTGCTAATATTTAGCGAGCTTCTAAAAGAAAATGTTATTTACCTTAATAAGAGAACGGTAAAGATGTTTTCCCTTATGTCGGAATGGAGGAAAATTAAAGTACACGTTCGTATACATATAGTTACAATTTCGTTTAAGGAAAGCGAGGAATTTACTCCGCGTATTCATAGGTAGGTACCATTTGTTCGTACTGTATTAATATTCTCGTATATTTAAATATTATAAAAGAGTTTTAGTAAAATGGCTACTCAAACTTTGAATAAAGATGACGCTTCTCAGCATTTTTACGTATTTTTTTTTTAATATTATCGATAGCACTGAGATCACACAGATGAAGAATTGTTTTGTTTCAATATACTATATATAGGTATATTAATTATGGGGTGCATCTCAGTCACCTCACCAGATGTCCATAGTCCATCTACGTCTATGTAGTCACTTTCCATAAGGTAAGCCAATACTATAAAAAAAGCTATGAAGTATGTTCATTGTACCTGATAGTACACTGCCTTTATCACTCGGAACCTTACGAAAGAACACAAATGTATTAAATAGTGCTGTTTAGACCATCAAGGAAATCGAGATGAGAAAATTGATTCAAAATATTCGAAAACATTTTCGTAACTATACAATGCATGTTAAAGTAAAATTTAACGAACCAACGAATGAAAAACTAAGTAAAACATTCTCATTTAAATATTTGATATTCAAAACGTTAGCTGCAATTAAAATGTTCTGAATGTAAACAAACATTGATTAGGTTAACATTTCAGAATCAGAATGAGTCGAGACGGACCGGTGGATGTAACTTGAACATCTTGCCATAAGTTCGATTTAGTTTTAAATACTTTTATTTGTTTTATGTAACCCAAATTTTCTACTTTTCATTGGTTTCGAATAAACAATATATATATACTAGCTGAACCTGCGGCTTTATCCGCGGAAAATTTATAAAACTTTACATATAGCCTAGAAACGTTCATCATCATCATAATTTTTCCCCAAGAATCGAAAAAAGTTGCCTTTGTGCTTCCTCGGACATCAAACTATCTCCATACCAAATTTAATGAAAATCGGTTCAGCGGTTAAAGCATGAAGAGGCAACAGACAGAGTTACTTTCGCATTTATAATATTCGTATCAATAGATAATTTCGTCTAAAGTAGGACATATAATGGATAAACCCTCTTATGTGAACTTTATATACCTATTACTAGAATGTGATAGTTATATTATATGTTGTAGGCTTCCTATTTAAATAAATAAATGACTTCTAAATTCAAAGTGTTAATCAATTCAGACTTACTTACTTTTTTTTACAATTCACTGAGTATAAGTTATTATATTCATAAGTTTTGGTGGTAGAGTTAGCATTAACTGTTCATCGAAATAAATTCTGCCACGTGACTGCAATGGTGTAACATTTGAATAGAAAAAGTCTTTGCCCAGCGGTGAGATATTTACGGGCTATCACTATCAAGACGACATAATTAATACTAGAGCTAAGTACAATTATTTTAATGCACCAAAACACTGTAAAAAGGCTTATAACCTTAACTGCTGTATATTTACATACTATTGTAATAAATAAAAATTCTGATTAAAAAGTTCATGCCTATTTTGTTTCCGATTCTATGAAAACATTCTACAATGGCATAATTCTGAACCTAATGAATAGTCTGGTCAGCGATTTTGGTCTCATGTTAAAATCAATACTATTGTTCGTCGATTGTGTAATAAAACAGAATAGTTAGGAATTTGAATATAATATTGAGATCGCGACTGAACGTTCATATGTCTGCCGTCTTCAAACTTAGTCAATTTGAGTGGCAGATGTTTGGCAACTGATACAGACAGTGTGAATGAAATTCAACAAAGGGGTTTGGATTCACAGATGCGATTCTAATTTTAACAACATGCTGCCGAAATTAGAATTTATTCGTTTAATTATTTTGAAGACTTTGTTAAATTATTTAGTTTATATTATTACTAGCGATGTAATTAATAAATAATGAAAATGAGAGTTTTTTTATAACATAAGTAGACGTCACGCAGAAACCTGTTGATAAAAGGTCACCACAGCGTACAGACATTGGCTCCAATGTGTCACCAAAATTGCCAACTCAGCGCCTTTATTTAGTTCATTTATCTATTTATTAGTTTATATAAAAAGTAACAGTACAGTAATGGCCTGTTAATGTCCCAAAAGGTCTCCTTTCCCTTTAAGGAGAAGGTGTTGGAGCTTATTTCACTAAGTTGCTTTAATGTGGGATACACATGTGTCATAATTTCATTGAAATTAAGCACACGCAGGTTCCCTCGCGATGTTTTCTTACACCGCCAAGCTTGAGATGCTTTATAAACACAAACACAAATTAAACCCATGAAAATTCAGTGGTGCAAAGCAAGCACCACTGAATTTTTAAACAAACCAATTTTTAAGTTTGAACCCGCAATCCTCTTAGTTTATATAATATGTCAGAAATATAAAAAAAAGTTTGCGTAGTAACTTCAATTCATCTGAATAGTGATGATTAATGATTCAAAGAAAATGTTCATAATATTTTCAAATTTAGAACAAAATATTTACAAATTATGTATACATATAAACCTTTCTCTATTATTGATCTCTCTGTTAGTGAAAACGGCATCATAATCCATTGAGTGGTTTTTTTTTTTTTTTTTTCTTTCTGGCTTTTATTTGTGCCAAAAAATTGAGTGGTTTAGAAGTGACGTCACGTTGTCAAATCTTATCAAACAAACAAGCAAATAAAAAAACTTCACTTGTGCCTTTATAATATTCGTTAGATTGATAATTGTAAATGCGAGTAACTCTATGTCTGGACCTATATACTATACTTGTTGCTTTCACGACTAAAACACTAAACTGAATTTGATGAAATTTGCTATAAAGCAAGCTTGAACACCAAGGAATAAAGACTACTTTTTATGGCTAAACCTGACAACTAACCCCTAAAACAGGAACGAAGCCGCAGGCGACAACTAGTTCTTTTATAAAATTATAATCCGATTCATATATTATGAACAACTTATAATATTCTGTGTTATTCTTGGGTAAAATATATTTTTCTTTTGTAAGCATAGTGTAGAATTAATAGGATAAATTGTCTTTGTTACACTTCCTAATTTTCTGTCTGGAATGTGTGACGTCACTGATAAATATTCTATCTTATACGGTACTTGAAGACAGCTTGTAGTTTCCGGACGATATGTATAGTTCTCTCGAGTTAAAACTTTGCAGTAACCTGTACAGAGAAGTTGGACGCTATTGTGAAATATACTGTAATAGCTTGTTATTGTCCGATTGCTGGACGAAGATTTCCAGCATCTTATAGGAGCGTATTACGCCATGCAACTTTTCTGCATGCTAGCGAATAATTTTCGGTTCATTTGGCCTTCTCATGGCCATATTAGATTTGATCTGTTGAGTAAATTTTAATTTTTGAGTTAAAGTTGTTAGTTATTTATAAAAGTAGTGATTTTCCATTGTCTTCTATTTATTATAAACAATAAAATATTTGAATAACTTGAGTTAGGCTTGGTTTGCACTTTAGGGTGCATGTCAGTCACCTCCACGTTGTGCATCCTGGGCAACGGCGGCGGTATGCCACGGGGTCGCTCCTGGTACTTCTCTGGTCAGCAAAGTAGACTATGTGAGCGGCCTCGTTGGCAAGAAGGAGGGGGCGGGGGCTCGTTACGAGCGTCCGAGGTGTACTGACTCATCGGTGGTCATGGTATCTTATCTGCCTCAGGGCATCGCCCCTGATGCCTGGCCTTTAGTGGCGGACTTGGAAAGCCACGAGCGTTCCCGTAGCTCTACCATTATGCGGCGCGACGGTTTTTATACAAGAAGATTATACGCCACACTTCGATACTCGTAGTCACTTACCCTAAATATCGGAGATGAGCGTCCAATTATAAATTGTCTAAATAGAAACACTATTTAAAAGATAAGATAAAGATCGCCTTGTTATCCAATTAGTAATGTCGATAATTAAAAATAAATACAGAATATTTCAAAGTAAAATGAAGTGCGACTTAAAGTATGAGTGGTGAAAAACTAACATAGAGCCTTAGTATTTACATTTCATCCGGCGATTATGCTAATATCCGCTGCAGGAGTTAGAATTTATTTGCGGGGACGGTTAGTACACCAGCACGATGTTTTTTACTACTACGATTCAGCTATATATTAAAGTAGACGGTTTATTGCTTCGTTACTCCTCGGTGTCCTCGGTTCAAGCCTCAAGTCGCATTAAAAGGTTATTGAGTTTTTCTATTCAAAATTTTCGAAGTTGATATCTGGTAGTTTTATCTAGTAAGGATTGTTCTAAAACTTGTGTTTTATAAATATTTATAGCACGCCACTACCATGTGTATCCACCAACGTACATGCAGTTTGTTGGAGTAAGCTCCAATGCTTCCCTAAAAGAGAAGAGGCTTTACCCCAATAGTGGAGTATGGGCTATTGCAAACCAAACGACATAACTGCATTTTAACCTTGAGATATTTCGACATTAGTATTTTATCTATATGGATGGTCGACAATAGTATGAGGTGTGGTTTATTCTTGCCTGAAGAACATTTTAATTAAGTCTCTAGTCCTGTTACGTGAATTATCCTCTATGAATAAATTGGGCCTTTTTATTTAGCTTTGCATAAATGAAGGCATCTTCGTGTCTTTGAGCTCGGGGACTCGAAATTGTTTTATAGTTTCACTATTCACTTTATTATCTTCCTTAATTTTAGAGACATTTATGATAACATATTATTAGTAATTCTATTTTTAAATTGTGAGAACAATTTAAAAATAAATAGTTGTGTTTGTTGCTAACGCTTTGGATAAGAACTTTTAAGTTCTGTTTTCAGGATTCTGTACTGACTAGATTCCTAGAAACCTGATGTTTATAACCGACTTGAGTTAAATTCCAACGAGGTTATAAAATTCTGTTAAAGAACCGTTGCGTTGGAGTAAAACACGAAGTTTTGATCCTTATTTACAGTAACTTAAAATCGTGTTTGTAAAAATAAATCCTATTATTTTTGCACAATATATTCGTTATGGATTCCTGGTATTTTGTGTATTAACTTTTTATGTTATATGTGGATTTCGTTATTCCTAGGCTGTTTTTCATAAATCATTTTTATACTCTTAAAGTAACAGCCTGTAAATTTCCCACCGTAAGTAGGCTAAGGCCTACTCTCCTTTTTTGCGGAGAAGGTTAAGAGCGTATTCCACCACGCTGCTCCAATGCGAGTTGGTGGCTACACATGTGGCAGAATTTCGTTGAAATTAGACACATGCAGGTTTCCTTACGATGTTTTCCTTCACCGCCGAGCATGACATGCATTAAGCGCATTAAAACTCAATCATCGGTTTAGATGTACGCGTTCTAACCACTGGGCCATCTCTTGCTATTCTTAACTAGTTCTTAATACTGCTTTGCCGAGTCATTATGATAATTGTTATATTTTATCACAACAACTTATTAACATAACTTATTAACATCTTATTATGTCTTAGCTACTTATTCAAACATTTTGATTTTTTTTTTTAATTTTCAAAATATACCCGATTTGTAATTTATTCTTAAACTACACGAAGAAATCAAGTTACATAGAGGGTCCTTCATCTTGTTCTCGGATGGTATTACGCGAAATGTGCCAAGTTTTTAGTTGGCTAATTAATTCAGGCGCACGCTGTTATCTCGTAGCTCGCGAGCCTCGTCAAGGATAGCGTTATGCAGTATGAACGGTAATATAATATTTAAATATTACCAGCTATTACCTACTTGGCTTTCGTGAACAAGAATATAAAGATTAAACTTTTTAACTAGCTCTTGGTAGGTTTTTAATTGCTTTGTTTTAAAATGCGTCTTTGAGTAAGTCTTTATGCAATCCATTCACAAATGTACGTTCAAAAAAAAAAGTTAAATAAAAATTGTCCACAAGTCTTAACCATAGGGTACACACAACCGTTTACACAATCATAACTGAATATCTATGTTTTGAAGTTTATTAAAATTCTATTGAACCTAATTTAGACTGTCCACGTGAGATCATTTGATTTCAAATGTAACATTTCGTGGAATTATAATCATAATTAAAATATAAATCTTATCGCACGTTGGTGTTCAGTAAACATCCTCTTGATACCTTTGTCAGAGAAGGGAAAAGACAAAAATTGTTCTAGAGCTGTAATGACGTCATAACAAGGGCTCTTGGTGATTCTATCAAGAATCTTAAAGACGTACTCTAACATGGCGTATGAGAGATATCGGCGCATTACGTCGGTGGCTTGTTAGAGTTTCGGAGCTGATTTGGAGCGTATTCAGCGCTAAGGTCACAGAGGTCACAAATCTTAATGAATCGACCCAGGTATCCTAAACGAGAAAAATTACACTTTATTGGTATTTGTGGTTAAGAGACAAGAAAGAATGAATCTTAAAATTATACCATACAATTATTTGTAGATAAAGAGAGAGCTAATACATTATTGATAACATCGATTGTAAATATATTATCAGTAAGATATATGCAGTAGTTCTGACTAAATTTTTGGTACAGCAGCCATTCTAGATAGAACTCTGCGCAGAACATATCAGAATGAGTGTATGTCGGGAGAAAAATGTTAGGATTCCGGATCCTATCAGGCATATGACTAAGAACGTTAACTGTTTTTTGAAGTACAGGATTGTACTTCAAAATCTTTTAACTTCCTAACTCCAATATGATGAACAATTATTTGACTGAATATCCAATAACTTTATTTAAGTACTTAAAGACTTTCAGATGACACAGTTTTGTAAGCTAACCACTAGGTCTAAAAGTCAAAATGTTACCAACTTGAATACTAAGTATATTGTAAATTCACTATTTTTTTTTAATTAAAATTAAAAATATATCACCTTGTTCTCCAAAGTTTGCCTCTGTCTTGTATAACAATATCAAACGGCCCAAACATTGAGTAACGTCTTTTAGCGAAGCGTGCTTTATCGTCGGGAAGATGTAAGCAATTAAACCGTACTGTATACGGCACACCCGCTTTTGAATTAATCGCTTGTTTTCCGCTACAAGTTCCAAGGAACTTGGACCGCGTGGTCATAATTTCTTATTACTTTCAGAACGCTGAATAAGAATATTAGGACGTTATTATATCAGTGTTCTCAATTTAAAAAAATATAAGTAAATGCTTCAACATTATAAACTTAACCAAGTTTTAAATAAATTTCCCAAATCCATATAATAACTTCGTGCAGGTCTAAGACCTGATCGAAACCTATCCACAAATAGATCGTTAAAAAAGAATGATTTTTAGTCGACATCATATATACGAAAAATTCGTACAATCGAGATATTTCGGTATTAAATCAATGAAATTCAATGACATGACAGTTCAACGGGCGGCCATGTTTGACGTTTACGGGTGCGTTCTGAAAGTTGTGTAAAGAATTATTAATTGTTAGTTTTCACCACCTAAACAGAAAATAATGACTTACAATCACAAAGTTTATGAAATAATATATATGAAAAGTAAACGATAAGCCATATTTGTTCATATATTATTTCACCCGGACGAAGGGTTTTTAGCAAGTATTTTATATTTTAAACAATTGCAAATTAGGATAAAATTTGAATTGAAATACGCTGTGATTGTAGGTACAAATTTCTTATTCTCGTACATTACTTGGTGTAGAAGTTGTAGTCTACTAGTCCAGGCTACTAGCGAATAGTGTACACTCATCAACCCATATATGTCCCGCAGTTGGACTGCCCTCTCTTCTTATTAAGAGGACTTAGTTATTAAACTACGCTGATGCTTTGTTTAGTAACGACTTGTAAATATTACACTCACCGGCAAAAGCTTTCTATCCTCTTTGGAGCTTAATCCAGTATGTTGATCTAATAGAGATTTATGACACATGTTGCAAAATGTTATCTGAAGAATATGCGTGAGATGTACATATTTGCCCTTATAATAGTCATAGACGTTTGAACTACATAAAAAATATATTTCCTATGTAATATGTTTCCTATAGCATTAATATCATTTCCATGGTCTTATAAAATATTAGTAAATTTGAATTACAGATGTTTTTGTTGGCAACACAAAATCTGTTTATTTTCCATAACAGGAGCTTGTTCTGTTTATTTATCGTTTAAAGTGTCTTTTAAATAAAGTCGTGAATACCTTATTTATTTATTTTATTTAAAACTTTATTGACCAACAACAAAAGTTGGAACAAAAGGCGGACTTAACATATCTTCTTGTATCCACCCCATACATTTTACTCATTTTTTACATCCTCATGTAATAATCTAATAAAGAAACCCAAGTAAATAAAAATATTTTTCCTACTTCACTTGTTTATAAGTAAACCCAAACAAATTCGAACCTAATTATAAAAAGTTCGTGAACATTAAGTTAGCACGAAACATCGTGTAATAGAAGTTTTGCGCCGCAGCCCTGGAAGTTAGACAATTTAATACGACAGCCACATCTCTGCCTCATATTTTCGGCTTCCCATCCCTAAATTGCTGGAAACACCTTTAATATACCGATATTTAAACAGTCTTCTCAGTATTTAAAAGTTATTTAGCCGCCGTAGCCTCCTTTATTGAATGGCTTTTACCCAAAAGTTTGCGCTTGCCTATGTTACCTCGTAGAGAACACTTCGTAATTCTTGGAAAGAAAAATCGCAACAAATTTTTTAAAAGTTTTATTCACACAATATTAAATCTAAAACTCATCACTCGTAAAGTTCTTCGAAGTTCTCTTTCTCGGATAGGTGACTAATGAACTCTTTGAAAAGTCGCGTGAATTTTTGTTGTCGAATCATTTGCAATTATTAATTTGACGACGCATATGTAGCGCCATCTGTTGAATTACATCGGAACAAGATTTGACAACTACTCGTAACTGTCAAAATCTAGAGGAGCGTCGTGTCGAATTTTAGCGCAGCCATGTTGGCGGCATTCAACTTGAAACCGTCATCGTGAGCGCACCTCGAATTCGACGAATCGCTTTTGTTTCGTGGTAATCAACGATAGTTTTTGTTCAGTACGATTGATTTATATTATTAAAGTGATTATTGAGACTGTTAATTTGATTATTGGACTAAACTGTGATTTCAATTTTATTTTAAGAAGTAAAGTGATTATACAATCGATTTTGGAGTTTTATCTCGTTATCCGATTGTACTCACAACTCATAAATCATTGCTTATTTAGACAAAGGTGATCTTTCGCCTTTAAATTTTATACAAAAATGTTTTTCATTGTTTAATTCCGTGAGTTTATTTCTAATTTGTTACAACTTAATGAACTTTTTATAAATCCCAGATGAACCTTACTCTCATTACGTATACCATCTCATCACCATACATAACCCCAAAATGTAAAACTTAGCAAGGTAACTACTGACACAAGATATATAAAGTAGAAGTATCCAAGTTTAGCGTTGACGTTGTATTACGGATGTTTAGGACTTATTACATAGCCTATTTCCTTGTGCAGCTGTAACCATCGCTCATTGGTCAGTCTGCCTTATCTATACTAATATTCTAAATTTGAAAGTAACACTGCATGTCAATCTGTCTATCTGAATTTTACGTTTTCATGCCTAAAACATACGAACATCAATGGAAAAAAAGGGGCGAGTAAAATCTCGGTCGACAACTTATTATAAATAAAGAAACTGTTACATAATTCAATAAATATTGACTTCAATATTGTTACTCGTAGATTTTGTTTTACTTTTGTTTTAGCCTTCAATAAATAGTCTAGATTATTTATATTGAGATACTAAAAACATAAAGTACCTTTCACAGAGATTTACGAATACCTCAAACTATGTACATAGCATAGCATAAAATACCTGATTACTCGTCTAACTTGCAAACATATTAGAGATTGTTTTCATTATCCAACGACATATATATCAAATTACAAAATATATTTAACTAGCGGACTTGCCATAGCAAAATTTTTAAAGCGCTTTTTATATCGACTTCAAGCGGCATGTTTAAATTTAAGCGGTATTTATCGTATTATAGTTTTATTTAACTGCCCCAAAGTATTAACGCTAAAAGTAAATAAAATATTTATATTAAATTTTAAAATGGAGATAATTGTTGCCATTAACACCTCCAAAATTCAAACCGGTAGTTGTATAGATAATCGAAATATGTAAATGAATGCATGAAAAAAATACGAGGGGCGTATTGTACGACGCTTAACCACGCAACGGGCGAATAGATCGAGTCGGTGAACGTTCATACTACATTTGATAAAATCCTTATTTTACTTATACCAAGTCCGGAGCCATAAATTATTTGAATAATAAAACAGTCAACGGCAGGATGTGCCACAAATGACCCATAATATATTTTTATTTTGACTGTGTCCTCGTGCAACTCGTGTGTCTATGTAGGTACCACCGACTCTTCAAATATTTTATCGTCAAGCAATAATACTAAGTGTTGATGTGTTTCAATTTTAATGGTTAGTAAGCTAGTGTAACTACAGGCACAAGGAACATAGCATCTCAGTTTCCAGGTTGGTGGCATATTGGCAATGTAAGGAATGGTCCAAATTTCTTACGCCAATTTTTTTTTTTTATTGTATTGGTTGGCGAACGAACATATGGGCCACCTGATGGTAAGTGGTCACCACCGCCCATAGACAAAGCCGCTGTAAGAAATATTAACCATTCCTTACATCACCTATGCGCCACCAACCTTGGGAACTAAGATGTTATGTCCCTTGTGCCTGTGACTACACTGGCTCACTCACCCTTCTAACCGGAACACAACAATACAGTGTACTGTTATTTGGCGGTAGAATATCTGATGAGTGGGTGGTACCTACCCAGACGGGCTTGCACAAAGCCCTACCACCAAGTAATTTGCTTATCGGTCAACGTATGTAATATAAAAAGCTGTGTACCTGTGCAATAATGCCTCCTCAACTTAAACGATGCAGCAGATTCGAAATCTCAGATATCTCGAAATAATTTTAATATCCCAAAAGCTATCTGTTAATTTAATTTTTTATCCGTCAAAGACGTTGTATAATGAAAACAGACAATTAGGGGAAGTAAGAAACAATCTGTAGGTACAACTATATAACTTTTTCGGCGGCAGTTTACTCAAACTCAGTAAGTCACTTGCGAGAGTTATAACATTGTTCGGATTGATATATTATACATTCGAACACGTACCCATTATAATGTTTTACCAGCCGAGAAAAAAATAGGCAAAACGTATCTCGACCACAATAAACGCTACCGAATCTTTAGAGTACCAGCGGAATGGTAGTGTAGTGTTTACTTATTGTCAAATTGCCGTACAAAGATGCAGTATGGGCAGGACTCCTACAAGGTGGACTGACGATCTTGTTAGGGAAGAGGGTAGCGCAAGACCGATGCGAAGATTCTTTGGGGAAGCCTTTGTGAGGAGATGATTATTTCTTTAAATATCATAGCTTGTCCACAGACCTGTTGTCATTAATTTTGACATGATTTATATTATGATTATTTATAACAATATTCTTATGAAAATAAATGTTTTGGTTTGAATTAACAACGACGATTTGTTTATTAAGTCGGCATCTTTGTTATAGTCACCAATTATGTATATGATAATGCAAGTTCTTATCCGAGTCTAAATACTTAATATTTGCTTTAGTGTCAGGCATTTCAGAGTTTAAAATACAATAAAAAAATACAATTGACAGGCCGTTAAGTTTATGGTCGAATTATTTTATATCCGATTATTGAAAAACAAATAATAACAAAACAAAATAAAGCGTGTCGTATAACCGAATCTATATTTTAGTATAATACCCTTATATATGAAATAGTCTTTTTTACCAAACATTTCATAGAATTTACACAATTTTTTTTTTATAAATTTAATTGTCGAAACGATACACTTCGTAAAATATTTTTTAAAAGCAAATTGTATAAATATTTTTTACATGTCCAGATAGTGGAATAACTATTTTATGTCGATAAATGAAAATGACCAAATAAAAATATTTTTTATATTGAACATTTTCAGTACTTTTTATATAAACTTTTGAACTTTTCGACGAGAAAAATGTCAAAAATGTAACTTTATTTACAAATTTTATTTATATTTTAATAACATTCACAATTAAAATGAAAAATATTAATTTGAAGCAAGCCCTTAATACTTTGTAACAGTTTTATGCGAATTACGTTTAGAATAATAAGAACATAAGAACCCGTAAACAAAATCTTAACGAGATTGTACCCTTCAAACTTGGACACTTCAAATTCGAGGATCGACAGCGACAAATAATGTAAACATAATATAATATGATAAAGAAGCGGACATGTCAATAATAAATAAGATTTAAACAACATTAATTTTAATATATGTGAAGATAAATAATTAAAAGAACTAAACAAGGAACTAAATTAGGTAATCGTCGCAAGAGTAGACGACGTTATTGTATTCCCGCGCGTATCCACCTTGAATCGTCCATCGTCTGTTCACGGTAACGGGCCGGCATCGGCAGTTTCGGCGCGCGGTGCGGTTGACTTCCTAAGTAGTTGTACTAGAGAAATGCTTAAGAAAACATTCGGAAATCAAAATTATATAAAAAAAAAATAAACGTACTAAGGCGGTGGTAACCGTTTACCATCATGGCCTATTTGCACGTCCGCCATATTACAAAAAAAAAAACTTAAATAAATAAGAGCTACATACATATGTGTCCCATTTGCAATTACATAACTTTTACCTTAGGAGTAAAAAGGGGGAAAAATGTCTTAAAGATAAAACATCCAGTCTTATTGCCTCCATCAGTGACATGGCTGGCTGATATTTTCGCCAGAGAACTTTAAGTAAAATAACTGGGGAAGGGAGATGCTACTAGCACACTTTCCACGTTTTGAAGTAGTTAAGATTGTACATGACTTAAATCCAAAATGTAAATAACGCTTGTGTCAGAATAAGATGTTCACGAAACTTCTTCACGTCGGCCTCCACATAGGTTACAAGATAATCAATCGTATACCATTTAATCTGTTTACAAATCTAGTGAATCGAACGGATAATTCAAAGTTAGTTAAAAAAATAATAAACGAAAACATTAGCTCTCTCGCAGGCCAAAGTTTTCGCAACACATTCTAGCCGAAGGCGAAGTTATTCGATTTAACGTAGAATTTTATTGGCTGCCAAGCAACGCTAGCTGATAGTGGAATCGAAATGGAAATACAGTGACAGCTGTTCCTATGCAAATGCACTGGACAATTTAAATTTTGGTATTCTCGATTACGACTCGAATGTTTCGGACACGGATTTAATATTCGGATTCCAGTAACTTGTTATGAAGATTTTTTTTAAAAAGTCAGAATTTAATCTCTGAATGATTAAATTTTTCTTTCAATCGTTCTATGAATATTATAGATTGACAGATAGGAATTCAAATATAGAAATAGCAAGCTTAACTGTTATCGTAAATAAAATTACATGTAAACCGGGCTTAGTGAGAAACCCGGTTTACATGCAACCGCATGTACCCATAGTATTAGAACATGAATACAATTTAGCTGTATATAATTAATTTTTATAATATTGATTGATAAGTTACGCTAAAATATAAATAATAATATATAGATATAAATAATGTAGTAAAATATTTGGTTTGGCAGAATTATGTTATGTTCGTTTTACTTATAAACATACCTTACAGGGACATTTCAAGAGGAAGGGCATTTCATAATTTTATTGTTTTGTTAAAATCGTAATCAGACAAATTCGAGACTGTTGCTAGCACCTATAAACCTACATTTTACTTTACGACATACTCAGTACTTAATCTGCTCTGACAATTAAATTGCATATCTACATAAATACAGTTGAATTATTACTATATGTATTCAGCATAGAACCTGATCTGAGGAAGGGGAAATATTTCTTACAGCACTGATGTCTATCGGTTATTGCGACTAGTTGCCATGAGGTGGCTCATTTGCCAGTCCGCCCAGCTATTCTACAACAAAATCTACGTGGAATTAGAAATCCAACAGCAGGAATTGTAAAATAACTTCAACTTTGTTATTTTTAATTAAACGAACCAGCTTTCCTCGCTGAGTCCGCTTAAACAAATTCAAAATTTAAATTCAAGTTGATTCAAAACTAGAGCATAAACATACTTCATAAAGTTTGCTATCAGAATTCCAAGTCCGGTCCGGGCCTCTTCAAGATATTCTGAAGCCACAATTTCTGATTCAGAGCACTCGAAAGCGCTTAACAATGCTGATCAACGAAAATAAAGCACAGGATCAACAAAAGAATCCAAATTTGAACATAGTACAATAATGCAACTGAAAAAAACAGACCGTAGGAAACTCTACGTTGCTCATTTTATCTGACTTCAAAAAACGAAGTTATCAATTCTGCGTATATATGTTGTATTCCTTTTTTGCTCTGATAGTTCAATTCTAAAGGACCACTGTTAAATAAAAAAAATCCTTTAAGAATGGATTTAAGATAGAACACTTTTGAATTCATCACTTGTTGCTTTAATGTCTGTTGTGTGCATATTACTTGATATTCGCCGATTTATAATTGAGATAAATAAAGACATTATACTTTTTTTTTTTTTTCAAATCAATTAAATTCAAATATAGAGTATTCGTAAGTGTAGAAAGTTCTGTTCATTTTAATATACAAAATAAAAATCGTAATATTAACCACTAATAATCCGGTCGAGTTAGTCCAAAATAAAAGGGGCGATAAATTTATTAAGGCGATTTGTATGGTCCTGTCAAGGTAGTCATGCAAGGTATAAAAAAATTGATTGAGAGGTGAAAATTTTTATAAATTTTCGGAACACTATTTAATCAAAAAACTCATATATGCGATATTTGACCTTGAATAATTTTTACCAACTATTGTATTGGTGGGAATTTTTCATATTTGATTTATAATAATATTCCAAGCATTCGTACGAATTTTCAGTTCTACGCAAATATTGGTTACCTTGCATGACCATAAAAAAAATCCCTAATAAATGATATGTACAAGGAGTTTTAAAAAAAATTCTTACGTTAAAAACCTTAGTTGTGTAATAATGATGTTTCCGTTCTTCTTCTTCTGGGGTTATCCATCGGAAAATTAATACACGCACTGGACATTTCACAGATCATTGATATCGAAAATAAAAAAATGCAGTTTCATATTCTATATTTATAAAAGCAAACTACATCGTGGCTTCGCCTGCGAAAATATAACGATACTAATATTTATTTTACACTCGACCACAGTATATCGAGTTCAGATATTGTCTATTTTTTTAACTGAATTGATCTTTTAGAAATTAGAATAAATATTTTATTTGTTGTTTGTGCTCTATACTGTTCTAAACTATTCATTCGTTTGTGGTGAAACTTTATCGAGTTTTTATATAGCCCTTAATAGTATTTTAAATATGAAAACATTTTAATGGTACTCATACTTAAAAATTACAATAAGAATATTTTAAACAATTCCGTTAATTGTGACGTTTATGAAATTTGGAACACATATGTATCTCGCGAGTCTCAATATATGAGCCAATTTTGACACGTTTATGTCAAATATTTTTTGAGTTATGAGGAGGTCAAAAGTGGCTCCAAATGGTTCGTGTAATATTACACACGGTGCTGCTCGCCAGTTCTGTTACTAGAACTTGGCTGACACGCTACCGCGTGTCTAGATATGTTGAAAAAAAAGCTAGATAAGTAAATTGAAGGAAGATGAGCATAGAGGAGGGAGGGGAATAGGATTGTCTAAGAAAATATGGATGGAGTGTGTGAGGAGGTTTATCAGATAACGAATAATAGAAGAGAATGGAAAGAAAAGACATGCTGACCCTGAAGATTAGGACACGGGCAGGGAAAAGAGAAATAACTAGATAAATAAATTATAAAAACATCTACTGAACCTCAGGAAAATATGTATATGTTAGTTGCTTATAAATATCATTTATAAAAGTATTGAAAATCAAAACACGTAGTTTTATAAAATCAAAACATTTACGCTTGAAATGATTTCAAAACACAGAAACTGCACGAAAACTTAATTTAGACTTGAAGTGCGGTTAATTTTCTTCAACACGCCCTGAAACCGCAGAAACCAGAAATGCTCGATTCGTTCTATATTTATAATGAACAAAATTACTGTAAAAATTTTGATAAAAAATTTAGGGCGAATAAATTTTTAAGTCTAAAAATGAGTGAGTTGTAAACCTGATGAATCTGAACCGAAGATTTTGGGTTTAAGCCGTTTAAAACATCGTGTGCAAAAAGAGGCCTTAACCCAGCTGCGTGATATTCAGAAGCTGTTACTATACTGCTGTTTATGTCATAAATTGTTATTACGTCATTTGTTTTTTTTTTTTAATAATCAAATAATATGCATGTATACAGTCTGTATGCTTATTTTAAGTGATCATTCACAGAGAACGACAACGACTTTACAAGACTGTAAAAGAAGAATCATATTAGGTATGTCCTGTGAAAAAAAATCAAATCAAATTTGGTAAAATTATGTAATAAGTATTTGTATAAAATAATTTCTAAATGCAAATAAAATACTATTCCATTTTAATATACGGAAATAACTCTACCAACCTAACCACGATTGAATTCACAAAAATTAACGCAAAGAAGTTGAAAGTTAAACTATTCTGGCGCTGAAAGCTAGACAAATAATAATCGTGTACCCATCAAGAGTTTTTTAAAGAAATTTAGTATTTATAGCTACAACCAAACCAGAACATTGCGGGATTTTTTTTTCATTAAACGTAGACGGACTCGTCTGTCAACAGACAGACTAGAGAGCGAGATAGCGCGTTGGTTTGAAATTTCGTATTAAGTTAAATGGTTTTATTAAGTGATATAAAATCAATAAGAGAGCTTATCAAAACACATTTAGAAGGGATCGTCTCTATTGTATCGTCCGATGAGGACCATGATATTCCACTCAAATTGAAATCACCCAAAATTACAGTGAAGTTATTACACATGTTCATTTCTTTTAGTGTTATCGATAAAAGATTCAAGTAATGAACGACTGACAGGAGAAGGCAAATAAACTACACAGAAATGGATAGAAGTATTCAGTACCACTAACAGTATCTACGTCTACTGTAATCCACAAGTCTTCAAAGTTGTTTTCCCAGACAGAATCACGACGGGAAAGAAATTTCTTAGAAACGGCTGTAAATACAGCACCACCTGTTTTTTTTCCACATCTGTAGACAAAATATCTATCGTCTACAATTCCTTCATCAAAAATATCATCTTATATATATATATAATTTTCAATATAAGAATTAAATTATCAGGATGTGATCGATTCATTTCAAACCTATGTATGAACTTATCAATTAAACAATAACTTTAACTAACGTGAAATGTTGTAAAAACAAGTGTCTGCACAATACACAACTGCTTACGAAATGAAACTAAATATCAATATAAACATTGTTCATATACACAAAGACAACAAGGATATTCTTAAACGCGGTCAAATAAAAGAGATTTTCCTAAAAACCTTCCTTATAAATGAGGCTTATAACAAGTCTCCAAAAAAGATAAATTTACAAGAAATGTACAAACAATTGTAAGTCCGCATCGGTATTCAGGATGCACATGCAAGTCCATTTTATCTCCAACCGATATAATTTTCCATGTACATACACCAGTTGTTAATCCATACACTTGCAGACACTGAGACAATTCACAGAATAACGCAATTATGATAATTTCAACCTTAAAGTGAATGAATAAAGGAGGTACGGCAAGTAAAATACTTATTGTGCGGTTGAATATGAACAAGGAATTATTTTATTTAATTTAGATGATTTTAAGCTTTATGTCTTTGTTAATAAGAGTGATATCAGTCGTAAAATAGATTGGTTAGATATAGCAGTGTCAAAGTTTATGATTTACATTCGACCGCAGCGCAAATTCGGCACGTAAGTTTTGTTTAGCTTCTTTGTGCCTGTTTTTGACACTAAAAATGAAATATTTAATAATTGTGTGTATTGTGAGTTTATTAAACTTGTGTGTAATCGTTTAATGTTAAACTTTATTACGTACAATGTTGATTAATTATATTTAATATGAAACACAAAATATTATTTATTGAAGTAGGCTCAAAAAGCACTCTTGAATCGTCATGTTACAAATGAAATCATGAAATTTTAAGATACCACCGGCTTAGAAAGTAGAGAGAACCGGTAACAAACTCTGTAGTTACTTGACGTGACTTCGCAAAATTATTTTTAAAATACTAAGATATTATAATTATAGAATACACAATTAGGATTGATATTAATTATGCGCTTCTTTTTTGCTCTTATTGTTTGCAAAATGTTTTAGTAATCACTATTAAAAAAAGGGCTAAAATGGTCAATTATCCCACTGACTATGATGACTCAATGTGTATCTCACAGACAACATATAACACACTATAATAGCTTATTTATCAAACTGTAACCTATCGTAATAAAAGAGTTCCATGATAATCGGATTAGTAGGATTTTGCGTTATTAAAAAAAAACATACCGCTTTGTAATATAATTAATGATTAGTATACTTTTGTATTGCCTTTCTTTGACTAAAACCGACTCCAAAATATTTGAAAATCTAATCCAAAAGTTAGTATAAAATGATCAATAAATATTCTTTTAAAATTTTATATTGAAGTATTCATTGTTGATACTTTTATATTTTTTAACATCTTACCACATAGATTTTATTTTATATAGTTAAATAAAAGCTTTATAGAATTCGTTATTCAAAGTTGGCGCAAAATTTGACTGAAATTTCGGCAGCACATTAAACTTCTACATGACAATTTACATTCGCAAATTTTCCTCCTAATTTTCAACGCTTGCATCAAATAATGAAATAATGGCATATAAAGCTACTCGATCATATGAAATAGAGCACGATATAGCACCGGATAGCTCAAAATATCTTACTTTTTAATTTGGTTACATTTAATTCTTTAAATCTAATATCACTACAATATACATACAAGTAATTCTTCAAAACTTATAGACAATGATTATGCTGATGTCCCCGTGTCAGCTTTTGTTATAGCTTCTGTAGTCAGAAGGACAAATAGGTCATCTGGTGGTAGGTTGTCACCACTGACTATAGACATTGACACAGACCATTTGTTTCACGACTAATGCGTCACAAATTTTGGCTCTAGTTACACTGATTTACTGTGCTAGTTTTCGGACAAAGTGGCCATTCTCTCGAGCATACGAGTGCAGGAAATTTTATAATGCACAAGTGTGTGCTCAAACATTAGTGGACTCTACTCCTTCACTCTAATAATTCAATGGGACTGCAAATCCGACAAGTCCGGAGAGTGTTCAGGAGCGGTAATGCCTTTACGTGCTTTCCTAGGCACGGCTGTTTAAGCACTGCAAACTTCTAAACTCAGGGCTGCTAATCAGTTTTTGTTAACAAAATTAATCTAGAAGAAAATATCCAAGTACATTTTTAGCCAGACCTGTAAATCGAACCCATGACCTCGAATTTACTAGAATTTATTTATTAGGTGACCGACGATAAACATAAAAGTGTGATTTCAGTTGTCATTCAATTATATTGCTAGAAAATACTCTTGCTTTCCGCTTCTGTCAAAGATATAAGGCTTGTTTCAAACCTAAATCTTCTTCATGCGAATTTAACAAATGTGGTCCAAATTAATTACAAGATACTCATCTTGTTTGATGTTTTCAGATAGTCAATACACTGCAGAGACGGTTCACTATTAATACTGTTATATCAGATAGTAGCAGGTTTTAAGCATACGTGTAGAACGTGTTATATGCTTAACAGCATTTACTTGTTAAGCGTATGTATAGAATATGTATGCAACGCGCCATTTTAGCCGTTTTGTGGCCAGCGTAATGACCGAACCATGGAACTAGCTTACTGGCTTTGTTAGATCTAAAGTGAAGTGAAATAAGATAATACGTGTGTTCTCGTAATAATAGGTTTATTCATTTAAGAAGTACATTTATATTATAACTATGTATATGGGTATGTAAGTGTATGGGTTTTAATAATATAGAGACGTCAGTTTTGAAAATCGGTGTCATCTTTTATAAACATTCCGTATACACTGTGTAAAGGTATAAAAAAAAAAAAATGTATGTAATCTATACTTATAAATGACTTTTTTTAAAACTACCTTAGCTAGCAAAGAGGTTACATTTTACAGTTTCAGATTATAAAACAAAAAGGCAGATGAAACGCATATAACATTATAGTGATACCAGATAATCGTTATTAATAATAATTAATAATAGCATCACATTGATGACGTAATTCATTATTGACGAATTAATAATATAAGTGACAGCACCTTTGACGTAATCGGACAGGAAACGGGATAGAACAATCACAATCGTGAATATGCATTCGCTTTAGATTTTGTATTCGCTTTTCTGGCTTCACTATAACGTTTCGTGTGTATCTGATATTACTGTGTAAGAAGATGAACATTGCAGCTTAATCCACTTTAAGTTAACACGTACGAATAAAAGAGTGACACTTAATTAATTAAAATTATCTATTGTACATGATAGTATCTGTTGCCAAATTTGAAAAAAATTGTTAAGGAACGCTTGTGTGCGAAAGGTTACTATACAATTAATGAGCTTATAATTGAAAGCACACCTTGGGAATGAAACGATCGCCTCCTGACTATTTATAAACATATTCAATATATATGTATTTAATTAGATTGAATGACAAAAATAAAAAAAAGACCCGCTGAGTTTCTTTCGCCGGTTCTTCTCAGGTCAGGTTGTTTCCTTTTCCCAACCGGTGGTAGTGTTTAATTTGTATATCAATAAGTAAGTGTAAACCTTCTATATTGAATAAAGGAATTTGAGTTTGAGTTTTGAGCTTATGACACGGATTAAATCTCCTCGGAATATTTACTAAAAGTAATAAAAAAATGTAACCGATAAAAACAAATTATACTTAAAAATATCGAATATTAGACTTTTTAAATTGTGAAAATATTGTATAAAAGTTATATTTTATTAATATTTTAACAATTGTTTTTTTATTTATATTTATAATATTATTATTATTATTATAGAACTTTAAGGTCATTATGTATGCCTTTAAAAGTTATTCTGTAAGAACTGACTATTTTTTTATAGAGAATCAAAGTTAGTCAGTTTTCAAGACTTTACGATTGAGATACAAAGTGAAGTTCTTACATAATACACTTCTGATCGTGATACAGAATAATAAGGCCGTCGCTAAAACAGGAAGGCACGACATTTTTTTTATATTAACTTGATTACAAAAAGTGTACGTTCATCATTATGACATGACAATGTTTATAAACATAAGGCATCGTTTTTTAGCTTAGTATGATTAGGGACAAAGATTTGACCTAAATAAGCCGACCATACATTGCAATTTAGATAAAAACTTTTAATATAACAGTCCAAATGACTTGTGACGTTTGAAATTGTTCCTAATAATACCTATTACTACTTCTATTCTAGTACAAGTCTTGTAATTTTTTTTTTTAATTTGATTTATAGAATTCTACCTATTCAACTATTACAATGACATATTGGTACAACAACTTATTTACATTTTCGTCATAAAAGACGAAAATGGACGACAAAAATTTACACGTATTAAATAAACTAATATCAACATTTTTATAAATATTTACAGTTACACATTCGTCATTCACTGTAAATCTAGTAGACAGATTCGTGACTGTTTCCTCTTATATACCAGTATATAGCCTATTCCAATGAAAGTAGGAATAAAGATAAACAAATCTTAGATTTACGTATTTCATCAGATTTGCTAATAACTTAACTAAATTGTGCACTAGTAAGAGTTTATGATTATTATATATATATTTATACAACACTTTTACACTTAACTACTTATTTCCATTTTAATTTTACTTCCAAAATTCCGATAACGGTTTGGTCGACGTTCACAACGCCATTTTTTCGCAAATCCATAATGATATCCCATCGACCAATGATATCGCGTCAATTTGCTGTCAAATGTTGTTTATTTTGCTATTTTCCTGTTGTATAGAGTATAGATCTGTTCAATCACGAAGACGCGCCACGTTTAATTAGTCCTGTTATGCGTGAGACTATTAATAGTTAATAGAAAAAAATAAGAAATAGATTATATTTATAACCATTGTTTTTATTAAAACGATAGTTTAACGTCAAAGGGCGTGCATCTGTGAGTGAATACATAAGAGACTATGACATAATTAATTCTATGAACATTACAAATATTTATACAAATTAGTAAACCCACAGTTTAGGCATATCAAGACTAAGCCAGTAATTAGTGCGTCTCACTCCCAATGTCGAGGATTAACCGCGTCATTTGCGAACTAATACCAGCTAGGCTCTTGGGATATTGAAATAGTCCAGGAGACAGAAGTGATGTATGGCCGACGCGAATAAAGCGCTTTCTTTATTTTTTATGAAACAAATTACTTTACAGTCGTTATTTCAACGACACTTAAAGGCTGAATAATAATAAATGTTCTGAGTACATTTTGATTGATTACTATTTCATTTATCAATAATAGTAAGTTTTCATCGATTATTGCCACCAGGGAATGCGTCTGGGCCTTTAGGTGTTAGACGATAGGCTAGGGTGAGACGTATTCCTGATGTCCACAACTATCTCAATGAAAAAAAATACTTATTACTGCTATTGGTTGTTAAAAAAACACATAAGTCTATAATAATAATAACAATAAATTACAAAGAGATAGTTATTTAAATTTCAACCTAAAATTGTAATGAATGTGCGTTCTTTGTACCTGGATGATTTCACAACCAGCTCTTGCACTATACGTATGAGTCGTCGGCGAACGAACTTAGTAGGTAACAAAAATTATTATGATCTACCTACAAGGGATTACAACATTCAAGGCATATGACCTTTATTTTGATATTTTATTTACATTTATTTTCACTAACAGCCTGTAAATTTCCCACAGCTGGGCTAATGCCTTCTCTCCCTTTGAGGAGAAGGTTTGGAGCATATTCCATAAAGCTGCACTAATGCGGGTTGGTGAAATACACAATTGACAGAATTTCTTTGAAATTAGACACATGCAGGTTTCCTTACGATGTTTTCCTTTACCGCCGAGCATGAGATCAACATAATAAAAAGAAAAAAACGATGATCGAATGTACACTGCCCGAGAAAATTCAAAATTCACTTTTTCTTTTGAACAAACCTCGTATTCTAATTCTAATTTGTATTAAAGTGATCGGCAACTGGTTGCTTTAGTTGAACAGCTTGTCTGTCGACAAAGGCCTCCTCTAAAGATTTCCACGTATTCCTGTCTCTTGCTAATCGGCTCCATATTGGGCCAGCTATTTTCCGCAAGTCAACTTACCATCTTTTGTTTTGTCTGCCTCTACTTCTTTTTCCATCCCTTGGATACCATTCTGTTACTAGCCCACTCCATTTTTCTATATTTTCTCTCGACATATGCCCCGTCCAACGTCATTTGAGCTGTCTGTATAAACACACACTTAAATAAAACGAGAAATGTCTAGGAACATCTGGTTGGAAGTTGCCTTCGTTGCATATTATTTATTCAACAATAGACACAATTAAATAAAATTCATATTAAAAATCCAGTTTGAATGAAAACAATAATAAAAAATATTTTTTAATAGACCCATATATAAAGACAGAAAGAGAAGAAGAGAAATAGACGGAAAGATCGCCTGGAGATAGAGACAGGCATAACGTATTTTCCTTACGTGACAATTTCTACCAGTTCTCTCTACTGTGAGCCACGTAAAGGAACTTTCCGAAAATGTGGTATTGGTAATGACATGTTAAGTAAGAACATTTTAAACTTATTCTAGCACTGTTACACTTCAGGATTTTAGATAAACAGGAATTCGATTCTCATCTGAGATAGATATACTTACTTTTATTAATAATAATATAAATAATGTTTCGATGTAATTACATTATCTATACAGAAATTTTATAATTGGTTTTGAAGACAAACGATTTGATTATAATGATAACAAAAAATCCTCACGTTTCTATTCCAAGAGCAGATTAGAGCTATACTCATAAACTTTTTCCCCTAAACCGCTTTACTAAAAATATGAAACGGCAGCAATTTCAATTTGGTTCCGTTTGAACCGGTACAATTTATTCAAAAATAGCTCTTAATGCCTTGTGATACGGTGCGAAAGATGAATGACAAGCATATAAAATAAAATACGTATAAAAGCATTGCAACAATTGTCAATTTTATAAAGTCTAGCCGATTACAAACCTAAATTTGCTCTAAAATCGTAGAACCTTTTGATATACTTTCAATTGTATTCGCATCGCAATTCCTTACCAACTTTATATTACGAAAAGTAATATGGTCACCCGTGACTTAACTCGCGTTTCAGCCTTCAGTCTTTCCTTAGAGTTCCAGCTTGCTCCATATCAAATTTAAGGCAAACAAACAGACACAGATACTTTCGCATTTATAACATTTGTATAGATTTCAAATCATTTTTCAACGATAAAGTGGAAAGGCATCAATAGCAAAAGGCATTAATAACCACTATTTTATTTTAGTGTTAATCAACTTTAAATCGTTTATTCATAAAGCTTATATCAAATTGATGAATAATATACGTTTTTGTTTGAAATGACGTATATCTTCAGCCATCAAACAGCAAATATATTTCAATAAAACCCAGCATCGTAAAGGTTGTATTTTACATGGAAATTGCAAATCCACAAAGCCCTAACCGTATTTTGTGGTATAAACAAGAATGTAAGCAGTTCTTTAAAGTGAAATAATGGCAATATTAACACAAGACTCGTTTCACGTCTGAAGATATTACATCCGTATATTGTAACATAATTTGATTTTATGGAACATCATTTTGGTGAGCTGGCTCCAAATTAATGTCCAACTTAGTCATGGTTTCAGTATAAATATTGACAAGTACGAAATTATGAGTATTTATCAACTACTTGCCTATAATTGCTTTAAATATGCAACGGTAAGACATTGTACTAAAAAAAATTTAAGAAAATGAGCCTAAAATTTATGCCACGGTTCTTTACTATGGATTAGCGGATTTTTAACTTGAAATTTCTGGCGAACACTGAAAGTGTCTTGGTCAACTACCTCAAGTTTATTTAAATGTACGGAAAAAATATATTTTGTAAAGAAACTCTAGTCTCTCAGGCAGATTTCGGAAAACTTTAGATATCCGATTTCGAATATCATATTTGCTTGACTTAAGCATACACGGCATTCATTATGAAAAAAATTTACTGAAATGAAGAGGTATAATATTTTTCAAATCCCAAAATTATATAATAAACGCGAACGAACGCTTGTTGCTTTGTTAAATCCATATTTTTGGATCGACATGATTTTGGGATGAATATATTTTATACATCCCAGTTTGCAATATGTTTTTTTTTTTATGATCACAGATCAATTGACAGATGGAAAAATTCCTAATAAAAACGATAGATCATAAATCATAATTAAAGGGAAAAAGTTTGATTTAATAATATTAACAATTAGTTCTAATACTAAATCACAGCAAACAAGACCAGGTATATTGTTGTTCTATTGTAAAGAGCGTTCATCTTATTGTCTTACATTGCTTAGAACTACTAAAGTTGGCTCCTTACCAGTAACTATAAAGTAATTATAATAACGCCCTGTTTTACTCTTAAATTAAATACTCTATTTAGTAGATTCTTTGTGTTGCAGAAGAACGTGTTTTTTTCATATTACCTGATAATAAGTTAGTAACTTTAATTGACGCTTTTGTGAGTATGTGCCCTAACATCAATGAATTGAAATTTCTTGGTTACCCAAGATTTGATCAAATGTTTGCTCCAACATAAACCTGTATGAATATTCATTCTAACGAACTCAGTATATCCCGGTTAAGGATTATTCAAAACCTGACTATAACTGCCTGCAGAATCTAGTCGTCTTTAAATGGAAATGTGAGAAGTATTTACGATGTGACTGGATTTAACACTTCTATGTTAGATGGAAAAAGATTTTGTGGAATAAAATAGCTATAAGGCAATAAGCAAATATATTATATTAAGACCTACAATATTTGTTTACATGAGAAGCTTTCTAAAAATTTTAAAAAGTTCTAATATTAAAAATTACATTTAATTTTTGGGGAAATAAATATACTATATCTTTATAAATATATCGTATAAAATTGACTCAAATTATCATTCACTCGCGGATTTGTCTGTATGGAATGAGGTTATATGGCACTTTCTCCCGACCTACTTGCCCTTAAAAATCAGGTTAAATCTAGTATCGTACTTAAGTACTTACAATTTATGAAATAAATCATTAGTGTTTTTGTAATTACTAGCAATAAATGGATATTCAATACATCCAGTTTGAGCACTTACGGTGCTAATTGAAGCATAATTTATTAATCTGTTTCATAATTTAAGTATGGCTAAGTGAGGCTCACACTATAGACTTGTTTGTGAAGGATTTTTTTGAAAATATTTTTTATTTAACATTGCATATTTACTTAGATTTTCTTTTGAATCATTATTGATATATTATACATAAATATCATTAGCATAAATGGGAAATCAGTTGGATCGATGATGAAAGGTAAATGTCCCAATATTGATCCTAGGAGAACACCTTTCCCAATTAATTTAGATCTTTTGCTAGTGATAAAACCATTTTCAATTGCAATTCCACTATTTTGGTTCGACCACTGCAATACCAATATAATCAACTGCGAAACCATTTCTTTTCAACAGTACTAAATTCATAGTGGCGTTATGTAAATAGTAGCAACATATTTAGTGTATCAAATGCTTGGGAAAAGTCTAAAATAATTAATGTCTTCGTACACATTCCTCTTTTATTTTATTGGTTTATATGGTAGGGTAATAGTTGCATTAGCTGTTTAAAATACAATGCCTTATTTATTATTACGGAAATCCCTAGTTTTTTTGGGTTACATTTTTTCGGTATTGACTACACAATTGAATAATTCTTATGCTTACACTTACTATCTTAGACTTACTAAGACGTATAGAAGTACAGTTAACAACATATCGAGTGATATCCCATCATAACGAACTTTGGGCATAAGATTTTTTATTTCATTTTTTACAAATTTGAAATAAAAAGGGATGATTTTTAGAATGAATTAAGAATTGGAAAAATATATGTCAAAGCGCTTGACAAAATAAACTTTTTCAAGATCTTTTAAAGTACGGGTTAAATGTTATTCTTATTTCAAATACATTAAAAAATCTGAATTTCACACTGTAAATAGACTTCGTCCACCAACCGTTTCTCTACCTGGATGTCTCTTTGTTTTATATATTGTTTTATTTAAACTTATTGTTTTAATTCACACGGGCTTTTTAATAACTATTTTGTTTGTGTCTATTATATCCATACTAATATTAATGTATAAGTAAACTCTGTCTGTTGCCTCTTCGCACTTAAACCACTGAACCGATTAAGATGTAGTTCGGTATGGATTTTATTAATTGGATAGTTTAATCGGGGAAGGTCATTGGCACTGGTCACTGGTCACTGGCGAAGGGGTGACATTTTGTGTTTCAGACAATATATAATACAAAGCAAAAGGAACTTTTGGATTATTTTTACAGAATATCTTCTTTTTTTTAACATAATCGATCGCGATGCGATCTCTCTGTCGCTGTCAGTGTGGGACGTGATGTTTTCCATAAATGTGACACTTTTCTCCGCAAATATTGGGCATTGAGGTTTGTGGGCGGAATATTTATCGGTTATGCCATATCGAACAAGTTCAAAGATTTTGAAGTTAACCGATCGTAATAAATGATCGTAATATGACAATCAATCTGTGAAAATGCATGCGCTTAATCATGGCGGTCTGATAACGACACCCATGATAATGAACAGTACCAAAGACAGAATTAATCAAAAATATTTTCATTGCTTTTATACAATATATTTTAAATCTATAATGTGCATCGCTCTTTGCTTACTCGCGTGATACCGATAGGGTTGCCAGGTTCAAAAATAGAAAATCTAAATTTAGCATAAAATAAATCAATATAGCTTTTAAAAAATGACCAAGCCCCTTTTTGTGATCCGTCAAAATACACACAACGACAAATTTCACTCAATACGAAATTGTTCCAAAAACTGCCACTTACCAATATTGTGGAGATTGACATAAACTACTTAACACCGACTGTGTTGACAACAAATAAAAACTAATATATATACCAAGATCTGGCTACTCTCACTCACAAGCGATGACAATTAATAATACTAAAATTAATGCATATCAATGCGTCATTCGACCCACCATTAGTTGGTTGATCGGTTGACTTGCAATCCGTCTAATCAAAGCTAATGGTTGACACGGCATTAGCATTACAGTGAACCGCGATCTGTCGCTAAACTTACAATTAATCATCGGTGAATACATTAATCTAAGGTTAAAGATACTATTTCTGCGACTTTTAGGTCGAAATCACCAATGTCCTGTTACAGTACGAACAGACTTTGATCTCAGTAGTATTAACTGGCTCGTTAATGTAGGTTGTGTCGTTGTAGATCCAAAGGCTTGAGGGTCAAAATCAGTTGGTTTTTTCTATAACATCTGTTACTTAACACTGTGCAAATGTCGAGTTCGATAGAGCTCTGATAATGATGATTATTATTTCTACGCTCACTTGTACCCTAAAATATTATAAGAAAATTCAAAATTGATAAGGAGGTCGTTATCATAATTATTATTATCATTAATGCGACGATTCCTTCTTTTTTTTAAATTAACCTAAACGCGTTTTTATGTATTTGTTTAAGTATATATATATATAGGTATATTATGTCTTTTATTTTAGCACGATGTTAAAGTCATAAGTTCTCGTTAAATCGAATCAAGAATATGCGAAATTTGCAGTTTGCAAGTTTAATTATGTATTTTTATTTATGATGCCTATCATTCGCCGCTGAGGACGAGATAAATTATGTACTTAAAAATGTGGTGAAAGCGAGAACGGAAGTAAAACGTCGAAACGACGATTAAATACATAATATATAATTAAAGGCAACCAATAAATACATACATGAGAGCCGAGATGGCCCAGTGGTTAAAACGCGTCCATATTTACCGATGATTGCGGGCGCAAACCCAGGCAAGCACCACTGAATTTTCATGTGCTTAATTTGTGTTAATAATTATTCATCTCGTGCTCGGCCGTGAAGGAATACATCGTGAAGAAACTTGTATGTGTCTAATTGCAAATAAAAATCTGCCACATGTGTATCCACCAACCCGTATTGGAGCAGCGTGTTGAAATATGCTCCAAATCTTCTCCTCGAAGGGGGAGGAGGCCTTAGCCCAGCTGTGGGAAATATACAGGCTGTTAATGAATTTTTTATAATCATAAATGATGATATCATCCTAATCGACTTTGGCCACGGAAGTCAATCTCAAGGGAGATTAACTACGCAGGACATATTTTAGAACATAAATGTGTGCGCGAACGCAGGTACAATCTTAATTCTCTCACTCTCATTATTCGATGGAACGGCAAATCCGACCGGAGAGAGTTCAGTTTCGTTCAAATTATTTCAGTCGGAAAAAACAATAACTTATATCGACCTGGTTTGAACCCAGGACTTAGAGCAACGAGGCTGTCAAATATAGTATTAACATAACGACAAGGAGTAGAAAGAGATGACAGAAAGCACCAAAACTTTAAAAAACAACTTAAAAAACAACAAATTTAAAAAACGTCAATCATGACAAATATGGCAATAAATATTTGTTTCCTGGCAATGGCAATAAATTATTATAGTATAACCTTAACAAAACTGAAGTCAAAGAGCACGATATTTACAGCATTAAAAAGACGGTTGTAAAAGAACCAGCTCCTTAAAGGCCCAATCACCCGGATCTTTCATAACATATGCTTTAAAAAATAAAACCCTTAAAATAAGAACAATATCAAAACTTTTGCGTATCAACTTTTACGCAGCTGCAAGGCAAAACTAACTATAAACTCAATATATAATCCATTAACTTAACCGACTTCAAAAAGGAGGAGGTTATCAATTCGTAAATCATAAATGAAGCTTACTTCTAAGTACCAAAAACTTGACTCGATGTGCCGACGTCCGTTGGTTTCATACTATCAAATGCAAGGTGACGGGAAATCGGTTTTGCAACTTTAAAATGAAATTATTAAACAAATCCGTTCATAAAGTACCAAGTAATTCTTTCAAAACCCGGCCCCTTCATGCCACTTCTCCCCTATATTGTATTATTATATACTAGCTGCACTTCGCAGTACCACCTACCTCAAATTTAGACTACTGACGTCACAAGCGTGAATTCCATGTTACGGAATACTTAAATCCAAGAGATATAAGTATTCCGTAACCTTAAGAAACTAAAGCGTAATGGCTTTAGTTTTAAAAAGTACGATACATTATTACATAATTTGAAATGAAATTCCAAGTCGTTTCTCACACAAAAAGCACGATACGTACATAATTATAAATCAAATATTTCCGGACTATTCTGACAACGAACTCGGCATCGTTTGTCAAACTTTTAATTTTGTTGCTCGCCGTATTTTGCAAGTCATATCCGCCATGTTGGATTTAATATGACATTATATAGCTTGTCCTAGTCTAATGTAGGTTATAATTTTTGACAACAATAATAAGGCTCTTAAAGCTATGCGGGCACACTGATATACATCCATAGATAGCTAAAATTGTAACTTCTCTTTTTGCTTTGTAGTGTACCTAGTAAAGGTAATCATTTTCAAACGAGACAAAAATAAAGTTACGAGTATGAATTTTTTCAATAACTCCACGTTCAAAATGCTTTCAATGGCAAATGGAATCTGAATCTTCTATCTTTAATGTAGAATAAATCTGCCTAAAATAGGCGCGTCTTAACCTAGATTATTTTTTCCAATCTCGATTTCGACACTCGCTTTTTCGCTCCTAAGAAAATTGGCCATAAAGCACAGGCGTGCAAATACTGCGAATTTATGCAAATGATCTAAAATAATTCATAGATAAGTAGATATTAATCTATTTCAAATAAAGAAATACTAAAATAAGATATTTCAATGACAAATCTTCTTTACGTTTTACGATAAAGAAATTGTCTTTTGAAACGGTAATTTTATCGATGAATATTTGGAGTGACTTCAGGAGGCTATAATGTTCCACAGATTGAGAGCCACTGATAGTAGTGCTTGCATTTAATAACAAATTTTATTTAAATTTAAATTTGGAACAAATACTTTTTCGACTTCAGTCATCATCACCATACTATGAATAGTGTGGAATTAATCCATAAAAACGAATGTTTATAACGGTTTGCTATATTATAAACGATACAGCTTCCGCAACATCATTTGGATTTAAGCGAGAGAACAATTTTAACACCATAATAAAGAATCAAATATTCAGAGCGATATGATGCGTACAGTTAACGACAGCTGCGGTTAGGGATGGGAATATATCGATATTGTAATTTGACTAAACGCAATGTTTTATATCTTCGTCTATATAAAAATGCTTTCCCGAACTAAGTAAAACCTTAATATAATTATAAAAGCAAACGAGTGTTTGTTGGTTTTACGACCAGCAGGCAAGGAACGTAAGCTTATTTTAATTGTTTAATTTATTTAATTAGTTATTAATTGGTGACATCCTAAGTCATAATGACGCTAGACAACCAATGTGTTTTGCAAAAACGCACAGTTTTAGTTACACACACATTTTTTTATCATTTCACAAACTAACGGTCTTGTATTTAAGAATAGCATCAGACAAGATGAAATACAATAAAATTATATGCGAAATTTAACCCAAAATATGAATTATTTTTTTAGTATAATAGAATAATTACTAAGTTATCAAGTTAAATTGAATTTATTTAGGAAATAATAAAAATTTCACTTCATTTAAATCTAATTTAGAATTTAAATTTTAACTGTATTTTATTTTAACGCAAGTAAAATATTTATCGATATTTTGTTGGCACATCACTTCTACAAGCTTCGCTCGAAATGCGGTTTTTATTTAAATTTTCGAATATTACGTAGAAATCCATGGTAAGGGTTTGGACTAAGCAAGTCCCCGAAATATTTTTATTGAGAGGCCATTGTATAAAAACGTTTCTTTCATACACATTTCCAAAGAGGTCTCTAGTGGGCACACATAATTTCTAAGAGACGAAAAAGGTATAGAGGGTTGAGATTTTTTCATACATTTGAATCAGATGTTTTTATATTACCTTACTATTACTACTACAATCTTGAATATTATAATCTTAAAAAGTTATAAACTTGATAAAAAAATATTCGCAATTTCAAGACATAAAATTTGTACGTTTTAAAATATGCGACGTTTTTCATTCATTTTATTTACATTCATTTCAGCTCGTGACCACTAAAAGTTCAACTCTGTCGAAACGTTGGGGAAAATAATAAATCGCGGTTAAAACCCGAATATAATCATGATGTTCCATTTGTCGTTTTCATGTTTTACGATGTTTATATGTTATTATATAAATTTAATGAATTTATATATAATGCAGTATATTAGGTTATATGCTTTGCGTAGCCTTTTATTGTAAATTGTAATCTAATTGTTTTGATGTATGCGAACTTAATAGTAATCATTATTTAATTTATGCCGTATTCTTAATAAAAAAATGAAGCAATGTTTACTGCTATTACTATTGCTCAAAAATATTTTTCAGGCGCTGTATTTAGTTTTTTTAAATAAGTTAGAATAAAAAGATAATATTTTGTATATAAAATAAATAAATCGTGTAAATTTATTAAGAATGCGGTTTATATTTTTATTGATCTGATGAATTTAATAAAACCTATAACTAAAAAAAAATCGCGATACACTCATATTATATTATTTGAAACTTGTTCCAAAGGCTTGACTCGAGCATTGTTCTCATTTCTAACTATAATTTCGCAAAATTAAATACATAAAAAAACCACTATTAACATTATACGTATCAACAACGGACAAGTGACAAGACTTTGCTTATATACATAATAATTTATGAGTGGGAGAGTTGTTTTTAAAACTTAAAAACATAATTCTCAAATGAAGAAGATGACAAATAAATAAAAAACAAAATGATAATTTTATTAAGAATTCGATATGAAGAAAACTCGATGCGAAGTAAAAATACTTTTTAATCCGAAGAAAGTTACTACTAAGGCGGAGTACAAACATTGATACATGTTATCTTGTCATAATATTTACATTTAGGAGGTTCCTTTATCCACACAACTGGCTAGAACAAATAAAAAAAAAGTGTTTTTTAATCTATTTCTCTTTTGTATATAACGCTATATTAACTAATATTATAAATGCGAAAGTAACTCTGGCTGTATATGTATTCGCTAGTCGGGATGAGGTACCGGATCAGAATAGGGATGTATTTTATTTTCAGTAGGACAACCAACAGTATAATAACAATAGCACATGAAAAGAAATTACCGTTTCAAATTTTTACTTTTTACAGGTAGTCCAACCATGCATTACACAATATGTATTAAATATAATTAACATTAATCAATAACTAATTTGTTAATTCCGTGCATTCAGAAGAAAAGGTTGACACGGACGTTACAAATACGTAACTTGTGAATGTCCTGTTGTTGGGCTAGGTAGGCTAGGTAGAGGTTATAGGTTACCTAGGTATATAGGTTCCTTACTTATGCCATTTGGATTAGTGATTACACATATGGCAGTATTTCATCCGATACCTGAAAGTTTTCTCACTATGTTTTTCTCTATCGCCGAGCTTGAGATCAATTATAAATACCACTTACTTTGCACCCGTTCAATTATCAAGTATCGGCTTCAACTACTATGTTTTAACCACACGGCCATCTTGGGCTGCCATGTGCCAACAAAATACAAAATGACGCACGGTATGTAGGCATCCTTTATTCGGTAAAACCAGCTGAGGATAGCATAAAGCATATCTTATGCATACTTTATATGAAATTTGAACGTATCGTTGCGGGCATGCGGGAAACACATGACGCCTTTATGAAAACTGGCGGAAAAACTTCGAAGAAGTTTCTATTTATATTTCGCTCGAGTATTGTTAACTGATAATCCGCTTCCATTTTAAAGGGAGATTTATTTTCTAAGTCTTCCTTACTTTAATGAGGCTTAAGAGTGAATTTCAAAACGTGTTTTATGTTTGGTAAAAACATTTTACCTTTAGCGTAAAATAATCAACTAAATAGGTACACTGATTTTTTGCGAAAAATCAACAAACATAGGTATTTTACCTAGTCCATTTCAACCCCAAAAAGACGCAAGTTTGCGCGTTAACTGCTAAAAAAACACCATTTGTCGTATCTCCACGATTCGAGAACATTCCGTTAGCCGCCACAGCTAGTATCGGAATACTTGGCGTCGATGTTTCGAGCATCGTTCAGTTCCGCGGTCAATTGGAAGGCAAAGCATCAAATTGGCATCAAAAAAGCTCGGTGTGCTCAGCAAGGCAAGACAGTATTTCACGTCGGCCCATCGTCTAAGACTATACAAGGCGCAAATTCGGCCTCACATGGATTACTGCTCTCACCTCTGGGCGGGTGCTCCCCAGTACCAGCTCCTTCCATTTGACCGTATCCAACGTAGAGCGGCTCGAATTATCGACGATCAAGCCCTTTCCGATCTGCTTGATCCTTTGGCTTTGCGTAGAGATGTTGGATCGCTCTGCATCTTCTACAGAATTTATCACGGGGAATGTTCCGAGGAATTGTTTGGATTAATCCCGGCTGCTGAATTTCACCTTCGGACATCTCGTCAAAATTCCAAATATCACCCGCATCACCTAGATGTCCGAAAATCCACAACAGCGCGATTTTTAAGACATTTTCTGCCTCGCACAACCACTCTGTGGAACCAGCTTTCGCCGGCGGTTTTTCCGAACCGATACGACTTGGGAACCTTTAAGAAAAGAGCGTACTCTTTCCTGAAAGGCCGGCAACGCACCTGCAAGCCCCCCGGTGTTGCAGATGTCCATGGGCGGTGGTAGTCACTTTCCATCAGGTGAGCCTCCTGCTCGTTTGCCACCTATGCCAAAAAAAAAAAATTGTTATATTTCTCAGAATTTATTTAAAGATGGCCCTTTACCTAGCTCATTTGGTTATATGTCACCCCCTCGTCCCGTACTTTTCCGCCAAACAGCACTTACAATTAATATTGCTGTGGCCCAGTTTGGACGCTGACTAAGCCAGAACTGCAGGCCAAAGATACATAACATTATTATTCTCAAGGTTGATGGCGTATTGGTGAAGTTAGGACTGGTTTATGTATCTTATAGGGCTAATATCTGTGGGTAGTAAGCGGCTTATAATCAGGTAGCGTGTGTACGTGAGGCACGGGAGTGCCTCGGAATATACGTTAGGCGATGACCCAGCGCTTAAGTTGCGCCCTGCCGAGATGGATTGCTGTCCCATCGGATTATGAGTGTGAGGTAATCGTAAGTACACTTGTGCTACATCCAGCGTAGTTGACTTCTCTTAGTTTCTATGGTAGCTGAATCCGATGACAAGGTAATCATTGATATTGTATAAGATTTTTCATGATTAAAACACGTTCTGAATAATATTTTCAGCAGATTCATATGTTTCGATCAACAATAAATGACAAAACAATACAACTATCCTGCAAATGGATTTGTTCCACTTCAAATACATAAATTTAAATATGTATAAATCTAATAATACTAAAATTCAAAATTGTTTACACAATGCATTCAGAGTTAAAATTAATACATTTTGCAAGAGCAATTTCAGCTTAGTGCGCCAAAACATGATCTGTGAGATCTCACCCTAAGGCAATTTGTTACATAAAACAGTAGTTACTTATGAGAATGTCATCGTAACTCACTCGTACAATAAGACATCTGGCTGCATGAGGAAGTTTATCTTCGTATGTGTTTTTTTGTCCAAGACGTAGAAAATGATAGCTTTAATATTATATGTAATCGTTTTAAAATATAAATCTCTATTTATTAGTCTCGCAAAATATTACAAATGATCAAAATTTCATACTTCCCTTTCCAATTTGTCCTCTCCGTTCTTATTTCGAATCTTTTAGCTTAGTTTACTTTAGCTTAGCTTTGGAATAATATTCGTTCTGAGATCCGGAAATCTCCAACATTTTCTATTTTCAAATCAACCGCGAGTAACAATCTTTGAAATGAAACAGCCAACTAGAACGATGTCTTGAACTTTAATATTTCGTAGTCATCATTATTCACATTCATATTTATAACTTTATAATGTTACTTATTTACATAGCTGGTTGAATAGTAATATCATACATTAAAATATTATACATTATTTTGATGTACTGTAACAAGCAACTAGTTCAGTTCAATTAGCAGTTTTATTAACAGCCTAGCCATTTTACTAAACGGCACCGTTCATGCTTCCTGCATGGCATCTGCCGTTACATTTTCCATAATAGGGTAAATAGTTTCTTGGTTTGGGAGTGCTACTCAAAATAACTTTTTTCCAAAATTAAATTACGGAATTGTGGTATCATAAATAACCAAATTGATAATCTCGTTTTGTTTTTAAATAAATAAATTTATAAACCTTATTTTTGAATTCCTAGCCAAAAGTAAATAATAATGTCAAGGAAGACAAAATTGTCAGTACAGCGCTTTTGTGGCTAACATAACCGCTATATACGTTTGATATAAAGTAATATGGATTTCAAAAATCCTTGTAGAAAGTCCAATACTCTGAGTCAGATTTTTATATTATCTTTTAAAATACCTTATTTTTTTATGAATGCGTTCCATTAAAATAAAATGTTTTCAAACAGTTTTTAACAACATAAATCCACGAATAAGTAATGTGGGATTATTTTTAAGGATTACGTTATGCCTTGCTAAATGATTAGTTTAGATTAAAATTTACGGAAGTATTAGAATTTATAGTGTATGGTATCTAAAATATCTAATTAACGTCCTACAGAAATTGAGTGTAAAAAACATAAAAGTCGCTCAAGGTAAATTCAAAACACGTAAACATGGATCAGAAGGGCTCTAAGGAGATATTTACTTCCTTGCTAATCTTCCTTGAGCTTCGTGTCTCTGAAATAACAATCAATTAGTACGTCCCAAGTCCTTTACGTAACGATAGGCATTAATTTACATTATTTGATAATAACGAGGCAATTGTTCTTAATTACATTACATTAGCTGTATTAATAGATTCATCCATTTTAATTTCCAAAAATTTCTTACTTTTGGTAATATCGTCTGATTGGTCTAATATAATATATTTGGTTTATATTAACAAGTAAACCTCATTAACAGCCTTCAGTTAGACATATTGTAATTTAACACACAAATGATTCAAAGACGCACACTCACGAATTTACATAATATAATATGTATATTACCAGCCTGTAAATTTCTCACTGCTGGGCTAAGGCCTCCCCTCCCTTTGAGGAGAAGGTTTTGGAGCATATTCCAACACGCTGCTCCAATGCGGGTTGGTTACACATG
The DNA here is from genome assembly GCF_905147765.1 of Vanessa atalanta. Taxonomy (NCBI): domain Eukaryota; kingdom Metazoa; phylum Arthropoda; class Insecta; order Lepidoptera; family Nymphalidae; genus Vanessa; species Vanessa atalanta. Next base: position 4,186,336 of record NC_061892.1, on the reverse strand, counting down.
TGGCTGAATTTCGTTGAAATTAGACACATACAGGTTTCCTCACGATGTTTTCCTTCACCGCTGAGCACGAGATGAATTAAAAACATTAATTAATCACATGAAAATTCGATAGTGCTTGCCTGGGTTCGAACCCGCAATCATCGGTTAAGATGCACGCTAACCACTGGTTGATCTCGGCTCTTATATAATATGCACTATAACAATATCCTCTATATAGCTGTCTAGACTCCTCAGTAGCCGATATTCAGTAAGAGAATAGTCATTTTCACAGACATTTCAAGGTGTTATTGTATTAATAACTTTACCTTTCTGAGCTAGGATTTCCTAAAAGTTAGATGAGTTACTAATAATACTTTAAACCAAAAATCGTTGATTTAACTCTTTCCTAAATATTTCAACGTTTTGGTTTTGTTTTGGAACATATAATTTTATAAGTTTAAATTAAAACAGGAAAAATTAAATCTTAAATCAAACCAAATTCATTAAATGGTAACATTGTATATTATTCATAAAAAAAGCATCAACAATCTTAATAATAAATAAATCAACTACAACATGAAGACCGTTGAAAATGACTTAAAATTAGTTAACAATATTTACAAGGCACGGAACTCACACACATTAAAGCACACATACAGCATAATTAGTGGTGACTTTTATGATGAATGGTTTTGTACACTGGGATTTTGACAGGGTAAGGCTGGGGAACATGGACTGTTACGGTTTTCTCAATCTTAATGGGAACGTGTTTTTCTACTGGGTAGGGGACATGCTTAACAACGGGGTATGGAACTACTTTTTCAATTGGAATAGAGATTTCAGTTTCAACGGGAACAGCTACGGGCTTGTGAACAGGAACCTTGACGGGATAAGGATGAGGAATGCCAATAAGGATAGGCTTGGGTACGTTAACGTGAATCGGCTTGTGGATAGGGACAGTCACGTGTTTGTAAAGAGGCACTTCAACGGGATGCTCCTCGTCAATGTGTTCTCCCACTGGAATAGCTTCAGCGTGTCCGAAGTTGTGTTGGTCACCATATTCATGGCCGCCATCTTGTAAGATAAAACCTTGTTGTCCGTTGTTTCCATGTCCACCGCTTTGGCCTCCAAAACTATGTCCGCCGTAATTTCCATTTCCTTCTTCATTACCATGACCAGATGTATCACCTTGAAAACCACCATGACCAGCATCACCACCACCAAAATTGTGTCCTAGGTCATGAACAGCTTGAAGATATGAATCTCCCCCAAAGTTTTGTTCGCCGCCGTGGCCGCCAGCGTCAAAGTTTTGCTGACCGTGTCCCGAGAAATCTTGGTTTTGAGCGATCGCAAAGGTATGATCATTGCCTTGACCACCGGAGAAGTCGTGAACTTCTTGTCCTCCATTAAATCCATGACCGCTTTGACCACCAGAAAAGTCATGACCGCCTTGACCACCAGAGAAATCATGACCGCCCTGAGCACCAGAAAAATCGTGATTTTGTCCTCCAGAAAAGTCATGACCTCCTCCTCCGCCTGATGGAGCAGCGAAGTGGTAACCTCCACCATTATCTCCTAGCCCGTTGTTTCCTTGATCATATCCAGAGTCAAATCCGGCCTTGCAAGTGGCAACTGCCAGCGCCAGTAAACAAACCTGCAACAAAGAAATTGTTATTAAAATCTTTTTAATCTATATCAGAAAAATTCGTACGTGAAATATATTTTAAAACTTTTTTTTGCGACGTATTTTTTAATGGTCTGTGTTGAAACGATAAATTTTGTTCATATAAAAGTATTTAATATCATAAATAAAATATATCATAAATCGGGCTTCTATTTTTGACGTCATGTGTGTCAATATTGTCATTTTTTGTGTAAGGCCGACACTTGCCTGACATTTATATAGTTAAACAAAAAGCAATTCATTGTCAAGCATTGTTGGGAAGAGAAATAGGCCGGGAGCGGAAAGCGCTGATGCAATCTCGTTAAATTTATTTAATTGGCAATTATTGAACGCATCGCTAGCCAAGCGGATCGGTAAATCATCGGTTCTGGCTCTCAAATTTTAAAACCTCCACACGAAAGTTTCAGTCGCGGCAAATTAGTCCGAGGAGCGGGTTTTAGTTCGCGAATGTGCTTCAAAAAGTATGAATTTTAAGGACGTCGAATCGAACTTTCAGCGTATGACGCTATGCAGTGGCGTATAACTTTTAAACGATTTTAAATAGTTTTTAAATTTTCGTAAATTAAGTGAGAATAAAATCACAGATTATATATATAATTTCAATTTGTGTATGTCAAATTTTCTATACCTATGACAAGGACGCCTAAATTTTTGAATATACATCTTTCAAATACCATGTGTACTAATGGTACCATTGTATGTTTTGACATGAATTTGTACTATTATATTCAGCGTATCTCAGAGACGGTTTGTGGCTGAATATTATCATACAATATAATTTACTGTATAACGTAGCCATGGCAACTAGTAGCTACTAAGTAAGTAGATTGAACACGGAAGAGTGATCCCAAAAGCAGTCAAAGAAATTATTTAGACGAATATTTTTTTTAATTTCTTCAACAGCAACATATATAAATGAAAGGATGAACTGTTACATAAAATACTTCGAATTATAAAAGAAGTTTAAAAAAAATACAATATGTCTTAAGCTATTTGCGTCAAACATATCAATTTCCAATATGAAACAAATTGAGACTATCTTGGAGCTCAACTCAACGCAGACGGAATAATCATAATCGGTTAATATATAAATACGGACTGCCTCACAATAAAATGCAGGCACATTTAAATGAAATAATTTAATCCAATAACGGCTGGCCTGTATCGAAACTATAATAAATAAAAAAAATATATACTTATATGACAATTCAAATGGAGAACGTTCTCCTTTATTGAAGTTAAAAATGTATGTTAAAAAATGCTCATTAGAACAAAAGCACTTTTGCCTAACACGCGGGATGTTAGAATTCACGAGGCAAAGGTCATATCTTTAAAGGCCTATGAATAGCGAATATTAATTGATATACCATTTAACGTGAGTGTTAATAAAAAATCAGGTTATTTTGAAATGTACTTCCGTGTTCAATAAAGTCACCCATTGCCGTTTTTTAGACTTCGTTTAAATAATAGCTATTGAATAATGTTGCCAGTTTTTTATGTAAAAAATCTTCGGATCGTTTTATTTCAACCTTTCACTTTGAGACCACGATCGCTTGTCCATTGTGCATAATGGAGTTACTTATATAGAGCTATAACAATCTGTACCGAAATTTTATATAACTGTTACATAGTATTTTTTTTTTAATTTAAAAATTAGCCCAGACTAGCTCTCCGTTTGGTGTAATCTATAATTTTAATAGATAAACTCTATTTTGATGTGTTTTTTCCAAGCTGAATTTTAGTAATACAATTTTAATTGCAGTTGTGGTAATAGTGTTTTTATTTTTATGTGCCAGTTGTAAATTTTGGGGAGATTTTTTATTTAAATCTCGAGATATAACTTCAGTATATTTCGATTTAAATATAATTGTCTTCGAATTAAATCATATTTAATTTAAAAAATATATATATTATTTAGCATAGAAATGTAAAAACAAATAATCGAAAACATAAATAAATAAATATTGGACAACATCACATACATTACTCTGATCCCAATGTAAGTAGCTAAAGCACTTGTGTTATGGAAATCAGAAGTAACGACGGTACCACAAACACCCAGACCCAAGACAACATAGAAAACTAATGAACTTTTTCTACATCGACTCGGCCGGGAATCGAACCCGGGACCTCAGAGTGGCGTACCCATGAAAACCGGTGTACACACTACTCGACCACGGAGGTCGTCAAAATTGTTTCGTGTCAAAACATTAACGCTTATTGAAATATAATAATAACTTTTTGCTGGCAATCGATAAAAAACCACTTTATAGGCTTTAAATAGGCTTTTAAAAGCACTATTGAATAGTCATGTTACATAATTGATTTAAATGTAAAGCTACCGGTTCCGAATGTAGTTTCGACCGAAAAGAACCTTCACGTGAATCTTTTTCGCCAATTTAAATACACAGTAATGTTATGTTATGTTATGAAAATAAACTAATACAAATTCCACGCTTTTCTATCATCTATACGAGTTCAATACTTCAATTTATTTACCGAAATAAATGCAAAATAATGTACAATCTGGTTGCCCAGTCGATCTCTCAAAGTTTTCGAGTTTTTATTTTGATTCGAAAACAAAAACTTAATTTGGTTAGGAAGTGGTATTTTTTTGAAGATCTTTAATGTGTGAATTTATAATAAAAATTAGAAATGACATATACTGCCACCGATCGATTAGGCATCGTTTCCATCGAAAAGAGCCAGAACGTCTGAGCCATTTAATATACGACTCCAAGCTAGTTATTGCCTAGAACTTGTATTAATTTTAAAATGTTAAAAAGGAATGCGCAACAGCTCTTATTAAATTGGTTTACTAATTCAGAAATAAATGCGGGTTCGCATAATGTCGACGTCATCATAATCGATTGATTAGACATACAGTATATGAAAGTATCTTACAACTGTCAGTATCGTAACACAAATAAAACGAGAATATAATAAATAAGCAACTGATTTACGATTCATTGAGTTCACGTGTGAAATAATTAAAAATCAATTACTAAAAATATACTTGTAAAATAAACGAACCAACCAATATAACTTTGTCGAATAAATTGATTTAGGTATTAGCTTTTGGTTTGTCACACTTTCAATTGATCCCTAAATTCGAATGAATAACGTCACGGTCTACTGAACTCGTTATGCCATTGAACTTATTGTAACAATGTTATCTTACATAACACGAGTAACTTTTCGTAATATAATCGTAACAAGTCAGGGATGGCAACACTTAAAACATCCTTAATAGTTAAAAACTCTTTCAATTTAAATAGTACATCGTCTAAGATTCAAATAGTGGCCCTCTGCGTAATTTTATTAGTATGAATTTGGTGCTATTTGTTCGAACAGGATTATCATGTTTTAAGCTGTGCGTTCCGTACACATGGCTGAGTCGAGAAATTAACTTTCTTATTCCTATCACAAAGGATATAAACATTGAATTCCGCACCTTTGATCTTTTCGTCGATAGAAGGCGTTGTCTTAAACTTCGCTATCTTTGTAAATCTATTTAAGAACAATGGAGTAAATGTATGCGGCCAATATTATTATGTAAATAGTAATTTAAATCTCTTATATATTGCAGATTTTAAAGATTACATTCTAGAGGAATTTAGCATATATGTATAAAGTTAGTGACCCAAACAGGTACATATTACGATGCTGGAGCTAATATCTAGAGTGAAAATTATCTAATTTTACTCTAGATACAAGTAGATATCTATCTACCCCCAAGATATTATTATTTTATGTATTGACAAAAATTGCTCGTTTTGATAAATTAAGGTATAATCTAAATCCCAAATTCTTAACATTTAATTCGCGTGGAAAAAAACAACATGGAACCCTGTCTAATCAAGTTCCTTACACTTGCCAGGCTATTTTATATTACTATGCGAACCATTTTGACTTCGAACTGGACACAGATTTTGATAAATACACGTCCGAAAGTAAAATGGAATTCACAGACAGCTATTAAATATATAAGCATTAGTGAACGTCCCTTTTACCGGCCTTTCTCGTGCAAACGAGTTGGCTAGATTAGTTTAGTCTAAACGCTAAGACCTAGTTCACAATGGAGAAAGTGCTCTTGTCAGTTAATGTTATGCATATGAATGGACTCTGAATTTCTTTTTTAATGATATTATTAAATCTAATTGACGTTTCGCTTGGAAGTTGGATTTATTTGGGGTAAAGTTTATTGACCCTAATTTGCAAATCGCTTCCATTTTGCATCTTTATGTGCAAACATGATGTGTTGACCTGAGATTAAAAACTTAAATGCCCTCTAGGGTTTTCGTAGAATAATGATGGATAGAACAATAAAGTAGTTAAGTGACCATCTTTGTTTTGTGATATAAATGGAAACACGTCTGATTAGATACCACCGCTGGTTAATATACCACAATCATCAATGGTAGGCTGAGTGAAGTAACCTAAAAACAGCAGAGTTAAGTAATCGCGATGAATCATTAAAAAAATCCATATAATTTTGTACTCGTATTCTCAACTATCTACGAGTAAATTGAACCCAATGTCCTTATTCGGTTTAAAAAATTAATTAAGACATATTTATATTAATGATTTTTATTACGTTACTCGCCGTTCACTTTCACACTGAGTTTTTAGACATTTAACAATTTATAAAATATTTTTATTTTCTGATGTCGTAAATATTAAGTTAGTTTATTGGACAAAGTAGGAACTTGTCACATGAATTCGTAAATTAAACCACTTGCCTTAATCCTAGTGATGTCTGTTAACTTATTTATTATCGATTCGTTGCAAACAACACTGGGTTATACAATGTTAGTATGATTAAGTATTTGTTGATTTTCGGATCCGATAAATTAATTTAATTATATTTAATTAATATACGTAATTGGTGAATAAAGTATCTCCTGATTCTTAGGTATTCTTGCACTTAATATATTATTATGAAATGTCGATTCAAAGATCTTATATAAGGGCCTGTTGAATAATAATAATGCTTGAATATGAATACGTTTCTGGTTTTTTCGCGTTACGGTAAACGTAAAAGTTTTCGTTTTAAATGTATCGATAATATGTACACGATAAAGACATTAACGATTGAGTTTTATAAAGAGTTACCAACTTAAATCACACTTTATTATATATGATATTAATAGCTTTCTTTCTCTTGGACGTAATCGACATTGTAGAGAATCTTTTTAGTTTTTATAGTAATTTCACTCTCGTTTCTAATGGCCTTATTCTATACTAGATGAATACTACGAATCTTATATAATATAACTATACATTAAGACTTTTAAAATTAAAATAAACTGGAAAAAAAAAAACTTTTTAAATTTTTTTGTAATCATCTGCCGCCATTTTGATCTTAGTTTTGAGCTTAGTTTAACTAGCTGAAAATATCAAGATTTTAAATATTACAATATTTTTTTAAAAGTTTTGCGTTTTTTAAAGCAAATGCATTTCTTTAGAGATAAAATATCTTCAATCCAAATAAAATCAATATCAGCATATCAGTTATTATTCTACCCCACACATGTAATAGAATTAATTTATAATATTATATCGTATAGAATTATTTTGACACAAATCATCCCAGCTTACATCCCTAAATGGATAAGATACCGCAACAATATACGTCAATATATCGATATAGTCCCATTACTACTCGTGCTTTTGAAATAGGAATAAATTGGATTCTCAGTCGATTTTCACATGGATGAGCTCCTAACCGGGCAATAGTAATCGTTCAATCGACTTTGAAACTGGAGATTTTCCCTTCACTATTTTGTGTTACCATTTATTTACGCTAAGTAAAATATGGGATCGCTTTGATATCGATATAAAAAAAATTGGTATAATGTTTTATTATATTAAATTATTTGTGATATTTACTTTTGTAATTAATACAATCATTTATATTATAATTATGAGTAAGCAAAATAAAAATTAATTGTTTTCATTTTGAAAAAGAAATAGATATCCAGGATATTTAAGTGCACAACTCGGACAACGTCAATTTGCTCACTATCATAGTCTGATGGAACATTCTAGACGCCCGGAAGAAATTAGACGCAAATTCGACTTTTACATGCTTTTCTATTAATAATATAATAATATTAAAAAGTATTGTATCTATAAAAAAGCCTTCATAATATACATGAGTAGTAATTAAATAAACAACAGAGATAATAATTGTACTATCAAAGGAAGAACAGAATTAGCCGTCGCTTATATGGTAAACAAAATAAAAAAAAGTGAATATTAAATTCATTCGAAATTCAAACACAAAATACGTCAAGCGTATCTTAAAATCGGTACAACTGAAGTTTGCATACGCAAATGAGAAACCTCACGGTATATTTCACAGTTGAAAATGTTTAAATGTTTAAATGCATCCTCCTAAAATTGAAATGTTCTGTTATTACATGAAATATAATATTAAACTTATATTTTGTTAAGTTAATTTAATAGCATGTTCCGGTTGCTGTGTCGAATGATATAATTACGAATTGATATCGTTCGTTTGAATTATAAATTAAGTAATTAGTTCGAGATTTAGATCTAGTAACTGACCTACCCTATATCTCTGTTTGACCAATAAACCATCACTAAGCAAAAAATCACATCGATCAATAGCTCCGTTCCTGCACTAAAGGAGACACCGACATATCATAATTATTAAAAAAATGTTCATTATCCCAACTGACATCATAGACGCGAAAGCGAATTTTTACGTTTTACGTCACAGCTAAACATCAGATAACTAACTAAACTAAACTAACATTAGGTAACTAACTAAACTAAACTAACTTAGTTATAATATATCTAGATAGTAAGGTGTTTGAAAAATTGTGAACGAAGCAATAAACACAACAATCACAAGAGAACGTATAAGATATAATAAAAACTTATATTTTTTTCTAGTTCCTACTTTATTTATAATAAACTAATAGTCCTTACAGTCATACAATAATGTATATAGTCGAGAAGCAAGAACTTTTAAATAGTAATCTTTTAAGACTAATTTATATTTAATATTTGTTTTATTTGTAGACGCTACCGAAGAGAACAAGAAACTCTTGTCATTCTTTATTTATTTTTTTAAAACACACACACAGGTTCTATTTTTGTATCCAATATTATGTCCAAATTAAAAAAGTAATGGTTCAAAATAGTTTTATCGCACTACATTTTTGTACTGGAGAAAATATTTAAAGCTCGACTAATATATCTTAATACGGTCAACATGAGAAATCGAATAGATTTTTTTTTTAAATATAATATTTTTTTATACATGGTTAGCTTTATGGTTAATAATTACTTATCTATAAACGTGTCAATATCGACGTTTATTGTATTAATTAAATTGCCAGTTTAATTATTTCCGTTAATTAATTATGCCGTATGATATTTTCAAGTTTTATATTTTTTAATCAAATGATACAATATTATATAAATACTAGATCACTATTTGGATTTTGTTTTCTATCCCTACCTGTATAACATATTAGTTGCCGTTTATTTTCTTTGAAAATAATACGAGCTTTGTAACCTTTTTACGTTAAAAAATACTTGGTTTAATCATATAGCTCGTATGGTTTTGTTTTATTTAAAATTTTAAAATTTGATGCTAAATATTTTTCGAAAACGAATTTAAGGACCGACAACAAAAAAAAATTATACAATGTTATATTTCTTTTTGTTGTATTTTTAAGCTTTATTTTTTTTATTATTATTCTGTCAAATTAAAATATAATTTTATTTATAGATTATGTAAGTGTCATAAAAATGTAAACAGATTAAATCGCATTACCGGTGTCGGTTTTCTTCCTCTGTATAACAATAGAACGCTTATTTCAATGAGCGTTATATAACAATTAAAATATTTATACACTTGTTACGTAACCATATCAACGCGACACGCAAAAAAGTTTTTAAAAATTAATGACACACATACAAAGAAATTGAGCAGACCTTAATTAATATACTCACATACGTCAACTCACACATTGAAATTGATATTTCGAAAAATGGAAAATTATTTTTGGTCAGAAAAAAAAATTTTAACGATTAATCGTTTTAAGAATTTCAAAATCCGAACAATTCACACTTGCACCCACACCTTAATATAATATATTAAATAACTTACAAATGTCTTCATGTCGATAAACTTAGTTAACGGCCGGTGGTAGGAAGCTATGTGATACCAAGCAGTTGATGTTCCAAGTTTTTATACAAGTCGGAAGTGATTGTCGGTTCTTAGGAAAACGGGAAAGGCTTTATATCTTCGAGAGTGGCTACAACGTTCTGAATATTATTGTTTTTTTGACATTATAATTGTTTCATACTATTTAACTTACAGTAGCAGTTTATATGGTCTTTTTTAATTCATATTATATAATCTATGTAGTTTTTAACATTTAAGAATTAATATATAAAAACTCTTTCGGAAGGAACGTTTTTGTGGCTGATTTCGTCATGGTTTTTAGTTAAGATGATTTAAACAAAAGATGCAACAGCTTAATAATACTCGCGTCGTGACTAACGGACTAACAAAACTAAGTGAGTTTAAAATATCGTAATATTATATTTTAAATTATCTCCATAGCTGAGATGAGCAAGTGGTTCATAACACGTGATACTAAACCAATGATAGCAGTTCCACACTAGCAGGCAACTTTGAAATTTAAGTAAATTCGGCATAATTGTATCCATAAATCGTTGGAGGAGGATCTATGTGGTGGACTGGACTATAAACCTTATTCAAAATATAAAAAGAGGCCTCAGCCCAATAGTTACAGGCTGTTACTTTTTATATTCAATATTATTTACAATATAATTAAACATATGTACGATATTCTTTTGCTTAAATCTAAATCACACTTACTGTATTTATATTTTCAGTGAAACTACATTCGTTATCTATTAAGAGCGACATAAAAAAGTGTCTAATAAATATGATCAGATGCAGAAGCCCCGACCGTGATGGCTACATCTTTTTTACAGTGGAATTATTAAGTCAATTCTTTACACTATCAATTCGTGACTTAAGCTGTTGTGTCTTTGTGCTTGTAATAACACTTCAAAGCGGATGACTCTGCCTCTAAAATAGAGTCACTACCATATCAACACTACCGACGAAATTTAACAGTAATAACAATATAAACCTCTACGTTAGTCGATAGAACTTTTTTTTTCATTTCAATATCACATAGAGATTAAATTATTTAAAAATGTTTTTGGATACGTCTTACTGATAAGACTCACAGATGTTGGTTTTTTTATAGAAATTATAAAGCCAATACAATTTTATGACAACGATGACAATATCAAATGAATGGACGGTTATTGTCAGGGAAGTCTCGTCAACGAGAGCGTAAGAGTTTTTATTGAGCTTTATTACCTCAGTGTTATAAACCAACATGACCGCAGAGATCAGGCGCATAATCAATGGAATTTTATGCTTTCCAGGTCATAGGAGATAGGAACTTGCCATTGTATGTAACTAAGTTCGTGACAGGTTACTTATCGTACATACTCGGGAGATTTGAAAATATAGTTAGCAGTCCAAATTCGTTAAAACTCTACATTGTATAAAACCAAGTCGCTTCCCGCTATCTGTAGGCTTAGATCTTTAAAACGTAACAAATTTTAATGATGTTTTCATAAATAAACAGAATTATTTAAGAAAAAGGTTCATACGTATAAAATTGTAGTAGAAAGTCGTAAATTTCAACTTTCTCAGCTGAAATAAAACAAAAAAAAAACTTTTTCATATCAAGTGTACCCTCGTGAAGTCCAGCTTATTAGTATAAAATTTAATTTATAGAACTTTTTTTTAACATATATATATATATATATATATATATATATATATATATTTTTACATAGGTTAGCGGACGATCGTGTTATGGGCCTCCTGATGATAAGTGAGCACCACCGCCCATAGACAATGGCAGTGTAAGGAATTTATTACCATGGCCTTGGAATTAACCAGGCCTTTTTCCATTAAGATGCTATGTCGTTTGTGCCTGTAGTTACACTGGCTCACTCACCTTTCAAACCAAAACACAACAATACTGTTGTACTGTCTGAGTACTTGAGTACTGCTGTTTGGCGGTAGAATATCTGATGAAGGAGTGGTACCTACCCAGACAAGTTTGCACAAAGCCCTACCACAAAGTAAAGCAAGCAAGCACTTACAATTTCGGCGACCATTCCGCCCACTGTTCAAGATATGTTTTCATAAATATTTGCTTAGCATAAATGTTTAGATAGGGCTGAATACTATTTTTCTACCATTATAAGAAATAAATATTACCATACATAATTATTTTTCTTTTTATTGCATAGGTAGAAGAACGAGCAATTGGAATAACTTGTTATATGTGGGAACCACTGCCTGTTGAAATTGGCGTTGTTTGAAATTTTCACCGTTTTGTACAAAATCAATGCTCAACCAAACCTGGGAACTGAGATATGTCTCGTGTCCCTATAGACATGAGGCATTGCTGCTTGACGATGGAACGTACGATGGAGACTACTAGGCACCAGAGAGGTTTGCACAAAGTTTGCACCAACATAGGTGTGATCTCTTTTTCCGGCGTTGGACCAATGGATTTATAACCTTTGTTTCAAAAGCAACTGTTGCAACACAATTTGACCAATCAATGAAAATGTCAAATCAAAAATGTTAATGAAATATTTTTTCATGGAGTTTTTTTTTTTTTATACTATACTATCAATTCTGTTGAAGTTCACCGCTAGACAGTCCTGATAATTGATATGTATAAATCGTCAGTGGAAAAGACGAAATACGTAAGATCGTATTTTTTTTTTTATTAAACGCTATTTAGATCAAGCGAATGAATTTTTTTCGAAAATATGTTTATACCTTTGTTCCCGAACGTACCATTTAGTCTTTTTGCCTACTATCAATATATTTTTAATTATATTATAAGTCTATAAAGACTGTCAAAGCTGAGAACGCGTCCAAAAAAATAGTAAAGTAGTATGACGTTACACGCACACAAAGATTATAAAGTTGGCTCGTTTGGTTCACTTCTTTTGTAGTGTATTTCTTATATGTTATATATATATAAGATACACACACAAAAACAAGACTTCAGTCGGGTTTTGCCGATACATTATATCACAATTACAAAAGACACATAAAACCTTATCAATACAAATTTGTATACGGTTTTACTGAAATATGTAGTTGAAATACTCCAACAATAACTCACACTGAACAAAATGACTACAACTTGAGTAACTAATGTTAAGTCTCGTGATATAATTATTTGGATATAGAAATTAATGAAATGTTGTAATTATAATCTTTATTAGCGTTGATACATTACTTTATAGTAACTTAATTAATTATTTTTTTTTATATATATTTTACAGAACATAAATTAAAACATGTCGAAAATTGGGCAAATTTTCACCGCTTACTCGAGTCGATTTGTTTAACAAAAACGATTTAATCTACCTAAACATACATTCGGAGAATTGTTAATAATTCAATATTAAACTTTAATTATAATGAACATTCATTTGTTTATTTTTTTTTTATCTTGAACAACAAATGTTGGTCAATTAAAATAGAATGACGTGATTCTACTTTAAGTACCTATAAGCTCGAAAATTTTGTTTAGATTCTCTGTTAAAGGATTTGAAGTCGGGATGATAATAATATTTATAAGTCCCAGAAGCACCTCAACTTTGAATATTATGAATAAATTAACATTTCATTGTTGATCTTTTCGTTTCAACCCCGATTTGTTAGTGTAAATATTTATTATGTATTTTTGATTCTATCTTTGTTTATAGTTTAAATATATTTTTTTTGTCGATAAACATGTTGATTGAATCTCATGAAAACCATAAATAAAATTTTAATGTATTCTTTGAAGTTCCTTTTCTTGAAATAGATTTTTTTTTTTTCATGAATTCGTGGAAATCATATCTAATTTTCTTTTAAATGTGAAGATTTATCAATTTGTTTTAAGAAAAAAATAATTGGCTTAATTATTTATATGTATTTTAGAAATAAGAAATTAGAACTCTTTCAAATGTTTAAATTTAAGAAAATATTGTATGTATTTTTAATTGGTTAAAAGTATTGTTATCAGGCTGACCATAAATTAGAATTCCTTGACAGTTAGATGAAGTTGAGCAATCTGGGTTTCGATACAAATGGTTCTAGGGACCTAAGGACCTTTCGTCGTATCCCAACCATTAGTCCGGTTATGTCGAAACTCGGTAAAACTGTTGTTGATATATTACCTACCTACAACAACAGTTTTACTTACGAAGATTTTTGCCATTGTCAAATGTGATGTACAAGAAAAATTAGAAGATACATATTATTACTAAAATTAACTGATATTTTCGAAACATTTTTCGTATTGATTTTATTATTTTCTTTAAACTGACATGATCATATTAGAAATGTCTTATGTCAAGAAGTATAGTTGTATATATTTAGTGACAATAACCTAAAAAAGGCGATGGCATCCGAACTGGGTAGGGAATACGGAGGTACGGGAGCTTTGCTGTTTTGAGTGATGCCTATGGTCAGCAATGGATTTTTAGGCTGGTGATGATGGTTATACTACTAGTCAGTGGTATAGTAGGCATTACTAGTCTATGAATATCCAAATGTCGGGCAAATGGCGCCTCTATATTAAAACAGCCTATATTTATGAGCATATTGAGACGACACTTGTGTTGTTTTCCTTGGTGCTTCTTTTGAAGAAAAACTTAGTGGGCGGACACACGGCTACACGGATTTTATTTTAGTTATTATGACTTCTCCGTCCGTTTTTTCTTGATTTGTGTAGAATAATAGACGTAAATACAGACAAACATACATAAAAAATATATAGTATCGGATTTTACATATCGAATGTTTGACAGAGAAGTTTTGAAGAACACGCATACACACGCAAACAGCACCAAAATAATTAAGAAACTTTTTATTCATAAAAAAAAATTATATATATAAGCACTATGTATATAATATATTAGGAGGCAGAATGTAAAGAAATAACCAAAACATGGTAACTATTGAACACAAGACTGATTATATGAAAATTATGCAGACAGCGGCTATTCTCGTCAGAAACTAATTTAGGATACAATACAAACTTGAAAATTTAGAACATCTTTGAATTAATGTTCACGAAGTCCTTATATTGTTATTTGAATATTTTATAAGTCTTCAGAAGTTTTATGTTAATTTAAGTACCCACATAGTATTGTAATTGAATTCCAAGTTAGAGTTATTATGCTGACCAGTTTTTTATTAGATTTTTTTTTAGTCTGATACTTTACTGAATTCGATTAGAATAAAAAGCCTTCTATTTCTCGCATAAATTAAAGTTGATTACGATTTAAATTATAATTATAATATTGGATAATAATATGCATAAATAATCTGGTTATTATTACATGGATTGATAAATTATATAATTTAAAAATATAAGTTTAAATATTCCAATAATTTATCATACAGGCATGCAAGAACCCTTCTTATGTGACGCTGAAGGCCTCCTCCAGACTTTTCTAGTTGTCTCAATCTTTGGAAATTATCTTCCAGTTTTTACCATCTATTTTTATTATATTGCTATCCCAACGAGTCATTGGTCTTCCGCTCTTTCTAATATCGGTAGGGCCCCGCCATAAGGTCAGTCTAGAAGTCCAACGGTCAACGCTCATCCTGGCTACATGGCCTGCCCAGCGCCACTTTAGCTTTTGTGAGAAACTCTGCTAACTAAACTAAACTACTGTAACTCTAGTCTTTTCCCGTATGATATTGTGTGGATTTTTTTTTTGTTTTACTGAATTACTCATATTTAATTGGAATAATACCGTGACAACGGCATATTTCTGTCGAAACGTAACAGAAATCAAAATAATATAAGGCCGAGGCCGAAGGCGGTGGCTATTTCCATCAGATGAGCCTCCTGCTCGTTCGCCACCATATATAAATAACCAAAAATAAAACATTTCAGTATCTTGCATTTTTTTTCAAAATGTGGGTGAGCCGATTTTTAAATTAATATAAAAGGCGTTGGAAAAATAATGTTCGAAACTTGCATCTTTATATATGTTACCACAAAATTTTGATGGAGTAAAATTTCGACCACATTGGGAATATTTGTAAAAATAAATCAACTTATTGTTTCATATTGTATATCACATTATTATATATATGTCTGCACGTTCCCTGGTTGATGTTTACCAAGGACGTTGGCAATGTTAACGGCAAGCTCATCACGAATGCCAAGAATTGAAGCCAAGTTGGAACAAACATTTGCATTTCTAATAACACTAACTCTTTACGACCCAAAGTATTTATACGTCGATAGTAAAATCGTTAATAATGTCGAGATACTTTTGTTTGTGTTTGCCCATGACTAAATTGGTGTTGGTTATATTATACACATACCTAATTAATAGATAATACGCATCACTGTGTATCTCAATTAAGCCCGTAGTTAATCCAGCGCCATTAATCCTGCGTAATTGATGGAATTTACAGAAATAAATAAAAAAGGAATTCATTTTTGTCATTCCACGTTTAAAAATGTTTTATGTATTAAAACCTTCTTTCTTGTGTGTAATTAATATAAATCAATGTCTGCTTAGAGAGACACTTATTAAATACTATTACACATGAATGCATTTATATTCAAGAAACAAATTATTGTGTTAGAGGCAGTCCAATAAAAAAGTTTTAAAAGTGTCGAGTTGTAAGTAGTCGCATTCCGTAAATACTATAGTTTTTCTTAGATAGGGTTACTGATGTCCGAAGGCCTTTTGTTAACACGTTGACTGCCTGGAAACCACGTATCTGTAAATTGACTTGAGTGACAGCTGTTTGTTGTAACAGCTCTATAGGATTACTTCCCAAATACCTTTCGTTGGTACGGGTAGTGATTACGCTTATAATTTTTGTCTCATTTCATCGTGGTCGCGCATTGTTCGTGCTCGAATTGGAAACATGGTCATAATTGTACCAGATTTATTTAACCTTGCTGGAAAAAATGCATTTATGTACCTGTTTCCCTTGCATGAAGTTAGGGGTATTTTGGAATCGCCGGATCGACTGCACTGGAATAAACCACAACAATAATCAGTAGTAACAATTCCGTCTCTTCGGTTATTCCTCGACGGTTAGCACGCCTTTCATCTGACCCCTAGGATTTTTAGGCCCCCACACCTAGAGGTATTCCGATCCACATACATACAAAATCATCTTAATTAGTTTATAAATAAAAATGTATGGAAACATTCACAATATGTGTATACAAAAGAACTTAGAACCTCCTTGTTTTTTGAAGTCGTTTTAAAACAGACCACGATAAAAAGTCATAATTTTTTTATGTCAAGTTTATCACTGCTAATATCATAATATATGGTATAATATTTTTCATAGTCACGTTGGTCCAGTGGCTAGCTTATTGGGCTACAAATCACGAGGCCCTGTTTTTAAACCCAGTCAATTGAAACTTATTGGGTTTTTCTGTCTAGAAATCGTAATCAACCTTTAGCATCCCAAAGTTTGGATGTTTGAAATTTCCGTGCCTTGGAAAGCCGTCAAAACCCGTTCTGAGCGTGAACTCTTTCAATTCCTGTCGAATTTGCCTCCCCATCAAACACCTGTGCACTATATGCATAACTTGTCCTTTTTTCGCTGGAATAACACATTTACGCGCTTCCGCAACTCGAAGTGGAACTCACTAGCACCAAATACACCGAAATACCTACGGAAATACCCAGCGTGAAATCTTTGACGATTATCGACACCAGGGAATGCCTCTGAATTATCACCACGGCCAATCGGATAAGAGGAAGCAAGCAAATCTAACAAAGTTATTATAGAAAATAAATTATACTCATTATAATATAATAATAATATAGTATCTAGTTTCAGAAGTCAATAAATATAAATCAGAAGTCAATAGACTGTTTCTAATGAACTAATAATATCGAAATATCAATCTAAATATACCTTTGTAGAGCATTACAGATCTATAGTTGGTATTTTGACTTTCTATTTTAGTTTACTGAAATAGCTAAACTACTTTCGATATATAGACTTGATGAATAATAAAGCAGTCAAATCAAGTTCCGTATAAAAAAAACAGTGACGACTGTTATATTAAATATACATGTATGACAAGTTTATAATTGCGTTTAAAATAAACAATATATGCATTGATTGACTCATAAACTACATCTAAGTCCAGGACTGCTTTCGAAATTATAATTTCGATAGGTATGCAAACTTTTTTTAGCTTTTTTTTTAATGAAAAAACGTCGATACTGTCCATTAATCAAAAAATAAAAATAGAACTACCGTACAAGATAAAGTTACAGGCGGCTTAATAAAATTGTATAAATTCGTCTTTTATTAGAGAAAAGTTTAAAATTAATTGTTGTTGATTTTTTTCATTGTTCCCAATGGTTTAAATATGGATACTTCGTCCGAACAAGCCGCTCAGATTGTGGCATCGGTACAGGAAGATATGCATTTGTGTAAGCATATGCAATAAATACATAATAATAGCGTAATATTTTACCGACCACTTAGCGTACTCAGCTTATGTAAAAAGTCGTATGTTCGTTCCTGACCCTTTGTGCTGTTTTTCCCACTGCTAGCACAAGCTTTAAGCTAAAAATTGGAGAATTACTACTTTAAATATAAATATATATCACGCACGAAAGTCATCGCTTTAGAGCCGCGAGTAAAGCATTCAACACATTGAAAAAAAAAAACCTTTTACTATTTTAAAGAATAATTTATATCTTAAATTTAATTTGCACTTATTCATTCTCTTACTATCTTTCACCAAATTACGTCAACGATAGATCGTTTTAAGAGATATGACGGCAATAGCGCTCCATTTTTTAAAAATAAACTACTGACAAAAACTATTTTTAGAATCCACATACAACTATAAAACCGGTGGTCGCTACATGAATGATACTCTAAAATAATAAAATGTTATATATAAGAACATTCTAAAATAACATTAATGTTTTTAATTTATTTAAATTCCAGTTAGCTCAGTTAGAATTTAAACTATATGCCGCGCTAGCAGCTGAGAATATCGGTTATATGAGTATTTATAGAGGACTAAGTGTTCGTGGGTTTGCGCTGTTATATAAGAACTCATTTCGTATATTGATCGTAAAATAATGTAAATAAAATTACGGTTACATGTTTTTGTGTGTAATTGCGTTAAACGTAAGCGTGTACATTATTTCAGTCAATATCACACGTCACTTTCAGTCATTGAAAGCTAAATAAAAATCGATTTATTGAACTAAATATTACATTTTGACCTCCGCGGTGGTCGTAGTGTGCACCGGTTTTCATTAGTACTCCACTCCGAGGTCCCGGGTTCGATTCCCGGCCGAGTCGATGTAGAAAAAGTTCATTCGTTTTCTATGTTGTCTTGGGGCTGGGTGTTTGTGGTACGGTCTTTACTTCTTATTTCCATAACACACGTGCTTTAGCTACTTACATTGGGATCAGAGTAATGTATGTGATGTTGTCGAATATTTATTTATTATTATTTATTACACCGATTCGTAAAATAAAATACCCTGACCTGAGAAGATCCTGCGAAATAATCTTAGCGGATTTCTTTATTCGATAACCGACTTGAACAAAATTGTAAAACTTAGCGCACGCGTCACAATTAACAATATGTCCATAAACAATAGCCCTTTCAGAAATAATAACCGTTCCATACATCACCAATGCTCCACCAACCTTAGGAACTAAGTTTCTTATGCCTGTAGTTCCGCTGGCTCACACCTTTCAAACTGGAACACAATAATAAGCGTACTGTTGTTTGTTAGAACATC
Organism: Vanessa atalanta; assembly: GCF_905147765.1. NCBI lineage: Eukaryota > Metazoa > Arthropoda > Insecta > Lepidoptera > Nymphalidae > Vanessa > Vanessa atalanta. The sequence goes on along the minus strand of NC_061892.1, from coordinate 4,166,784 downwards.
AGACGAGTGGGTTGAACCTACTACTACTACTACCCAGACGGGCTTGCACATATCCCTACAACCAAACAATTTTTGAAATTAATTCGTATCATAATTGAAAGGATCCCTGTTGCGAATGGTTATCTTACTCAGTATACTTGAACTATGAAACAAAAGACTTCTAAATAGACTTTGAAATAGATAGATATACTAGAATTGTATATCTATCTATTTCAAATTAAAAAAAAAGTTTAACTTTGAAATTTGGCAAAAGATTTGCATTTTTTTATTCATGAGCATTATGCCGTGAGGCATTATTAGATTCTCAATTTTTTTTTAAATTGATTTTTTGACACAAGTCCAAAACGTCATTAACGATATTTTGAAATCGTTAAAAAACGGTAATTAAAGATAATGATCATTTTACTGTAAGTAACTTTTTGTATGAATCAGTTATATATAAGCTACTTATATAATACAAAACGTGCTTCTGTATGTTACGTAAACGCTGTGGATAAGCCTTCGGTGTATTATCTATCTATAGATATAATTAAATCGTCACGTGATTTTGTCTGTCCGTAATTATTTTTTTGTGCAAATTTTATATTGGTAGCAAGGTTATAGAGTAAAAAAAATGTTTTTTATTGGTACGAAGTTCTTTTACGCGGCTTACAATAGAGTAAACTGGCAGAAATCGTCAGGTAAGGAACAAGCGTTACGCTCGCTCTAAGCGATCTTATCTCTCTTTCTCTTCTTTTCTGTCTCTTTTTGTTGTATCAATATATATATATATATATATATATATATAAATATAAAACTTCCATCATCCATGTGGACAAAGCCGTATGAAATACCGCCGTAAAATACTATCCGCTATGTGGACAAATCCGTAGGAAATACTCTCGGTAAAGCGCTCAACGGAACAGTGTGTGTAACGAAATTTATTATACAGAGTGGCTCCGACATCATCACATTAATTGAAACGACGATTTTTTCTTATATAAGGCTGATAAGTTTATTGTAGAAACAAATAGAAGAATAGTAAAAAAATGAAAAATTACGCACAAAATAATACACACGGAACAATTAAAACAAAATATAATAACCATTGCAAAATTAATTCAATATCCTGTACAAACGAAAACGCTGCGTGGCAGCGAGAGCGTTGGACGTAACCCGCTCCCCGCACAGTCCCCTAGTATAATTAGTCTATAGTCATAATAATTTTGTGGATGAGCAGTCCGGAACGGCAACTTTTGGCCTATCTTGGCCGTATGCTATTGGCTGAATATCTCCGATATGGCTATAGATGCTGTACATTGATGAAATTAAAAAAATGTCCTGTGGCTATTAAGGAATTTATTCGATTGTATTTCTTTGTGTTTGGTCTTAAAACGCGATATATTTTTAGTAATATTCGATATAGTATCGTTTAATGAGTTGACGACGCAGGCATACCGTATATTGAAAAGCATCATAAGTTCTGATTGAGGTCATTGACTTTATTCGTAAGGTTATAAAATCCTAATAACTTCTCATAATGGATTCTGATAACTATTTTTTTTTTATCAAATATATACGTCGGAGGAAACGTCACGACTGTTACTATCGTTCGTATCAGACATGGTAATATTATCGACTAATGAGGGTAGGTAGTAACACAAACAGAATAATCGTCTATAATTTAATTTGGTTCACAATTAGCATAATAACAAATCACAATAATCACAGTATCACAATAATATTCATAATAATTTAATCACGAGTCTTGAACTACATGATAAGTTTATAGTAACCGAGGCGAACGTACCGTGGGAAGAATGCGAGTGCACCCAACGCCTGTCGACCGAGAATTGTGTCTCCCGACTCTGCGCTGGCCCTGATGTTCCGTTAGTGCGAACTGCCACGCAATCTGCCGGCCAACTACGCACTTTGCCTTTAAGAAAAGTCAAATCAGCGTCTTATTATTATTTGCTCCGACATATATAACCGGATTGAAATAAATACACTGAGAAAATAAATTATAAACAAAATTCTAGGCCGTAAAAATTTCATCCTGAACTTTTTCACCCATCTTTGTGATAATTTTCACTCGCATAGTGGGATGAAAATCGGATTAATGGTAGAAAGTGTGTAGCAGTAAGCTGAGGAAGCGCGCGCGGTGCTAGAGTTGGCTGTCTGATGGTATGGTCAATGATTCCGATTGAATATAATATTAATGATGATGGCCTTACTGTAGTCACGTATGATACGTGACTACAGCAAGGCCCATCTATCATCGGCAGTTTTCTAAAATAAAATAATAAATTGGAAACAAGCATCGATTAGCGTAAATCGTCTTATATGATTTAATTTCAAAGTAGACAACAAATTTTAATTCTTAATACAATATTTATTACTTTGTGTGTGTTGCATGTCTTGCTATAAATAGTATCGATGGCTTAACACTAATCACATAGAAGCAATCTTTGAAAATCTTAAATCGATTAGACATATTTCGTAATATCTGGACTTACCACTTTACACGATCTTAGACTAGAAAGTCTTAATTGTGCGTTATACGTTCATTTCGCTGTCTATCTTTTACCCTTCTTATTGCACCTAACCACAGAGTTATAAATAATCAGAGCTATAATGAGTTAAACAGTAGTTTCCGGAGACATGTCTAGATTCTGTAGCCAGCAAAGCGACGCGTGCGTGCTTACTTGCTAAATTCTTAAGGATTTAAGTCTACATGACAGCTACTTTAAAGTAGCTGTCATGTAGATGTCCCAAGGCTAAGGCTTCCCCTTTTGCACGTTAGTCCATCACGCTGCTCTGAAACGGATTGGTGGGTGCACCTGTGGCATATTTGCACACGGCACATGCAGGTTTCTAAGCGATTAATTTTCCTACACGATCGTACTCGAGATGATAATTATAAAATTTCAATAGTGTTGTTCAACCAATGATTTCAAACCGGCAATTATCGTATGAACAATATTAAGATTCATGTTAAGATTCACATTAAAAGCCACGTTTCAACACAGGCTTATCTTGACTTAAACTTCAATGACCCTCAAGGCGCAGATACACAAAAGAAATTAATTAATTTCAGTTATACTTTGATTCTATTTTTCTAGGGAACCGTTACTGGAAAAATCTTTCTCTCTCTCTCTGTCTCTCTCCTGTGCATTTGTTATTCCCATCTGATGGTGTGGTCTGCCTTCCTAGTATTTTGCTTCCACTTCGCTCTATTTAACGTATCGTTTTCAGTAATTGCACGAACTAATAATAACTAATTAAGTCTAAAAAATATATATATTAACATATATCATGTATAGAATTGACTCTTGTTCTCCAAAAAGTATAAAAATAATTATTCGAAATAATAGAAATAAATCTACATAATATTCTTTGAATTTGTAATTATTACCTTTATTCCGAAGTTATCTATCACTTTGTTTATTGAAATTGGAATATTAATTTACACGATATAATTATAATAAAATATATTCTGCAAAAATAAGTCAAACATAAGGTTTGACTTATTTTTGCAGAATATATTTTTTAATATTGCTTAGTGATTTATTACATAATCGATCGCGATGAAACCCTTCCATCAATAGATCAACGTGGAACGAAACGGTGTGCTGAATGTACTTATGAAACTTTCCGTCGTAAATACAAGGCACAAGAGGTGTTAGATTTCCGCGTGGCATATTTATCGGTAACGCCCAATCGAGCAAGGTCAACGGCGTACATCAACCTCCTATAATGGAGCCGTACCCTTGGATTTAAAAACGATTCATAAATCAATATAAAGGTAATCTCCCTCATCGATGCGATGAGGGGCGAAAGAAATTTTTATCTAAATTTAAATCGATCTGAGATACATATATTTTTTTTATGTTATAGGTGGCAAACGAGTAGGAGGCTCACCTGATGGAAAGTGACTACCACCGGCCATGGACATCTGCAACACCGGGGTGCTTGCAGGTGCGATGCCGGCATTTCAGGAAGGAGCACGCTCTTTTCTTGAAGGTTCCCAAGTTTGGCACATATCAATTAAAAGATGTTTTTTTCAATCTGCGTTTTATTAATTTTATTTATTTATTGATCCAAAACTTAGCTTATTTCTGATATATACTTAATATTTAAACGTCGGTGTTTAGCAGTCGATGCTAAAAAGTTGGAAATAATATTCATATCCTATAACTTTTTATATCTATTAGTGATGTATATTAGTTAAATGGTGCATTTCATATAGAGGGCTTTTTGCATGCCTCTACTCTCTAGAAACGCTGACTAGGAATTATTGTACCGTGATGGACATATTGAATAGCGTTTATAGGCTTCGAAATAACGCTTGGAAATCACATCTTCGCGAAATCATTGGGTATTAAGCTGTTTAATCTCCGTTTACGTATGTATAAGACCAAACTTATAATTCTTAACAGAAAAGAAAACATAGACTAATTAGGTATTGTGTGATGTATACGGATCTCATTTTGAGACAGTAATTATGTTTTCGTTTCGCTCTAGACATTAAAAAAGTATGATTGTTTTTTTTTTTTGTAAATAAACGTACAATTTATTCCAATTGGTTTTAGATGTTGTTTATTACTGATAGCAGACGTTTCATTTTTTATTAATCAACAAATAATTGCTATTGAAAGTCTGTTTATACAGATAAAAACTTTTTTTTTTAATTGAATTAGTTTTAATTGGTTTTATATTAATTTAGCTGTTTGGATTCTAATCGTTTTCAATTGATCGACTAAATTTTACTCATGTAAACACGCCTTAAGAACCATTTAATTTGTGTGAGTGAAAGTCTACTATTATCAGTAATCTTTTTTCATTACAAAATCATAATTATTTATACGTTTATGTCACCTCGAATTATAAATACTGGTTCGATTGAGGATTAATGCAGCTTGTCAGTCAATATTTATTGGCCGAGATTTACTTTCGATATGCAACTAATTGCTGACGTTATTTAATACACTAGTCTACTACAAATAAGTCTACATAACATTATTGCAAAAGTGTCTGTTACACTGACGTTATTCTTCGAAGAAAGCTTGATATATTTTGGAAAGAATAAAATGCTTATCGTTATCCAGCGGGCGTACCGAAATTATTTTATTTTGTTATATTTCGCTACAATTGCGTGAGTAAGTCAGTATGGATCGGATAACATACTACATACATATCCAAAACAATGATATAGAGCAGTGGGTATTTTCCAGAAGCTTCTAACTTTCTCCCTCCTAGAAGAAGGATTCCTAGTAGGTTATTTACAGGCTCTCATTAAACACTTGATCTAAGATTGGTCAACTATTAAGAAAGCAAGTAGGAATATGACAAACATAATTGAAGAACCAAACCATCAGATGATTTTAGCCCGTCTTCCAATCTATACTAGTATTATGAATGTGAAAGTATCTCTGTCTGTCTGTCTGTTGCTCTTTCACTGCCAAACCAAAGAATCGAATTTGATGAAATTTGTTATGAAGCAAACTTGAACTCAAAGGAAGGACATAGGCTAAAACAAATCAACCAACCCCTAAAACGCGAGCGAAGCCGCGGGCGGCAGCTAGTTATTAATAAAAATGTTGGTAGAGGTATTTGTTGGTATTATTTTATGTAATTTAAACCCTACCGAATTCGATTTACTTATGTCATAAATGTGAAAGTACGCTTGTAACACGGTGATTGTATGACTGATGCGAATTGTGATGTTATGTCTCATTCTGAATTAGTAGAACAGAATTCTCGAATTACTTAGTGCTCTCAATTTCGTGCAAAAACCTTTTTTTTTGTATATTCGTTTAGTTTGAGCTCGACAATTCAGATTTTTTTTTTTATGACGCCACTCAATTTGATGGTGAGTAGTAGGGGAGTCCGAACGCGTATACAGCCAATAGCATTAGCAGCCCGTAAATGTCCCACTGCTGGGATAAAGGCCTCCTCTCCCTTTGAGGAGAAGGTTTGGAGCATATTCCACCACGCTGCTCCAATGCGGGTTGGCGGAATACACATGTGGCAGAATTTCGTTGAAATTAGACACATGCAGGTTTCCTCACGATGTTTTCCTTCACCGCCGAGCATGAGATGAATTATATACACAAATTAAGCACATGAAAGAAGCCACCCTCGCCATGTCGACCACTCAAGATGCCTCTTCACGCCTGGCTTGAAGGAGCCCAGGTTACAAGAGGAGCGGAACGCGTGTTCTGTACATATATGGCGGTGCGACGAAGAAAAAAAATTTGCCAAGTTTCTTCGGGCGCGATGGAATTGATGGCACAGTTAAAGCGGCGACATCAATAACCAGGAGGCGTAGACTTGTGAAGGAAAGGGGAAGCAGGAATTAGAGAGAATCAGTTCCTCAGAGTATTCACCGTGATACAGTGGATAGAAAGCGCTCAGCACCACTATTTGTTTAGTTTTTAATCCAAGAAACAATAGCAAACTGATGAAAACTGATTTTTCTTGTTATTTATATTACTTTTTTGGGTACATAGTTTCCTAAAACAAGCATAAAAAATTAAGGCGAAATAAAGCATAAGGCAAAATGATAATAAGGCATATAATTATATAAATATGGTCGTTTCTCTCATAATTCTGTGAAAATATATATATTTTTAATTTATAATAGGTAGGCGGACGAGCAAATAGACCACCTGATTGTAAGTAGTCACCACCGACTATTTCACATTGAGACATTGTCCCTGTAAGAAAAAGTAACCATTCCTCACAACAGACTAATGCACTACCAACCTTGGGAGCTAAGATTTTATCTCCCTTGTGGCTAAAGTTTGTGTTGTTTGGCGGTATAATATCTGATGAGTGGGTGGTACCTACATAGACGGACTTGCCTACTACCAAGTTATGTACATATAATAATAATTTTCGGTGATTATATATTGAGGTTTTAATAAATTTTCTGATGCTGTTCCTTGGGACTGACAATTAGCTCCACTTTACTTGTTCGATTCATCAACATATAGATTCGTTATCATTAACATTTAGTATCATTATTAAATTTGATAACTTGATAATTGTAATAGTAAAAAAATATTGAAAAAAACAAACTCAACCTTATTTAAGTAGACTCTTCAAACGTCGCAACGTCTCAAAAGGATTACAGGAAACTTTTTGTTTCGAATGAAGTAGCAAACTATTTACTATCCCATGGAATTGTATCGTAGACGTTTATATAATATGAACTCATGTCAAAACTAGGAGCAACTAGTTTACGAAATTCTCAAACACAGCAAACAATTGTGCACGCTTTAGAGGAAGAGTTCCACAAACTAGTAGATTTGACAATAAAGGATTTGTTATAGAAATATGATGAATGTAAGTGAATTCTACTTGAAACGAAAAGCACCATCGTGAAATTACAATGACAGCTTGTTTCTATACATTATTATGTTTAAGTAGTAAAATAATACGGCATTGAAAAAGGATTTGGCAGAATTTTGTGATCGATCGCCTTGCATGACGTCATTTTCCTTGGGATTGACTTTGTTGGAACTTCTCGCTACCATATGGTCTTCATCAATGAAAACGTTTACTATGTATATACATAGTAAACGTTTTCATTGATGAAGACGCTTGGCAAAAATTATCTTAGTCATCTTATTTTATTCAGGTAGGAGATCAGTAATGAGTGGTCTTTTGCTCCTCAGAAGAGCTCGATCAAGACATGAGTAGACTTTTTCAAGGTAAGAGCATGGAAAGATGAGAAGATCAGATTGACTTACCGATGTGTGTTGTGGATGACTACATGGTATTTCGTTTAAATTTTAGTTGCTCTCTAAAGTCTAAAACAAAAATATACGTAAGGATTTACATTTAAGTAAAAACAGATCAAAATTAAAATTATAACGATTTTCACAAGTTATTAATATTAATGAATTAACAAATAATTATCACGATACAAAGAGCAGTCAGAATTTCTTAGTTGAATCGCATTCCGGCACTCGGAACTTTAAGATAGAATCTGCATTCCAAACCGGCTCTACCTAGGTTTAATTTAATCTTGCAAAAAGCCGACTCAAACGTTCTAAGCGTCTTCCTGAATAAAGCATTTGATATTATTGATCTTTTTATTCATTTCGGAAGTTATTTTTTTGACACCCAACTATAATGCCAGTGGATTATAACAATAATTTATTAACTTTGTACCCTGTCAATAAAAAAATTGTTGGCATTTCCAATATTGTTATTGTGACGTAATAATGATAGTGTGATTTGTATGTACATTAGTGAGTTTCTAGACGGTTCTTTTTGGTAGAATCTACTTTCAGAATCGGTGGTAGGTTTATATTTAATTCAACTTGCCATTAGTGTATATGTTATTTAAATTCGCAATACAAAAGTATACATAATTTTATCATTTTTAGGGATCCCGTGGTATCTTTACATAAACTTTAATATTACAATTTAAAATTGTTTGCAAGAATCTACTTGAATAAAGTATATTTTGATACAGTAGTTTCGTATTATTTCTCTGTATTCTATACTATACATTAATACATTATTCGTTTTATTACTGAACAGAAGCAACTAAATTTTAATAGGATCAGGTATCCCACTAACTAACACATTTTTTTTTTAATTCGACTTAGTATTTATTCTACTTAGTCCTCCTAGCTAAGTCCAATTCAATCAAAAAAAGAATTTTCAAAATCGGTTACTAATTGACGGAGTTTTAAGTTATGTCATTCTTATTTTAAAAATAATCTTTTTTTACGAAAAAAATACTATGTTGTAAGGAGGTTGAAAATAAATCAACCTTCTTCACTAGTATTCAGTTCGACTGACAGATCCTATTGACATTATAACTAGAAAAAAATCATCATTCTATAGTCAATTAGACAATTATTAAAGCAACCGATTGTAATCATGGTAAATTAAACGTATGACGTCTGATATGGAATTGTTCTTAATTACCAAACAATTTAAACACGACTATTAATATAAGAGTTCAAAATCCGGCTAATTATATATATGAAAGCAAAAAAACTAGACTGCTCGACTGCGTTCATTCCTTTTTTTTTCATTAAATTCTCAGACGCGAATTCATTTTTTATCACAACTAGTTACAAAATTTGTTATCTGTGGTCATGTAATCACTTTTTAAAATACATTATTCATAAACGGATATAATGCAAAAATACGTTGCTATAAATACTAATATATTATATTTTTCAACGTGTAACGGAATTAAATATTAAATTGACGATAAAAAAGTATCTATTTATTTACGGAGATAGTTTTAACTTTTTTTCTGCTATGTTGTATCTCACCCTAGATGGCGTGGCGTTACTGTTCATAAATGCACCCCTGCACCCTTTTCTCTTGTTATACATTTCCTCAGTCATTTTGTCCGTGCTTTCGTTATATTATTTTTAATTCGTTTCTTTAGGGTTCCGTACCCAAAGTGTAAAACGGGTCCACAGTCAGTCCGTCTGTCCGTTTGTCACCAGGCTATATCTCTTGAACCGTCATAGTTAGGCACTTGAAATTTTTACAGGCGATGTATTTCTAATGCCACTATAACAACATATACTAAAAAAAGAATAAAATAAATATTAAAGTCGAACTCTCGTACAACCGACAAGATTTTTTTTGCCGTTTTTATAGATAACTAGCGACCCGCCCCTGTTTCGCATGGGTGTAATGCTGTTACTAATAAATATACTACAGAATGTCTTACAAAGTTCACAGTTTTTCAATCATAAGAAAACACAAACCGCTATTTACATCTGTAATATCTTCGAAAATAATCATATTAATGACATTATGTATAGGGCCATATTGCATTAGCATTAGCAGCCTGTAAATTACCACTGCTGGGCTAAAGGCCTCCTCTCCCTTTGAGGAGAAGGTTTGGAGCATATTCCGCCACGCTGCTCCAATACGGGTTGGCGGAATACACATATGGCAGAATTTCATTGAAATTAGACACATGCAGGTTTCCTTACGATGTTTTTCTTCACCGCCGAGCACTAGATGAATTATAAACACAAATTAAGCACATGAAAATTCAGTGGTGCCTGCCTGGGTTTGAACCCGAAATCATCGGTTAAGATACACGCGTTCTAACCACTGGGCCATATTGATCTGTATCTAATGCACAATGTACTTAATTGGATAAGGATGAATGCTGTATTGCTTAAAATCGCTTTGAAAATAAGTCATTATTTCTCGTAAAATGTGAAGGATAAAAAATGTAGGCTATCCCAAAGAGATAGACATATACCATTACGGACTTTCTTGAAGACCTTTTTAAGGTGTACAATACAGCAGTGTAGTAGTGTAGTTTAGTTTATTATTTTGATCGATCTCGTAGGGTTCAGCCAGCGTATGCAAAAAAATGTGCTTATTTACGACAGCACTTCAGAAACCTCTAAAATTGTCAGTGTTTCTTTAGTATATTGTGCATGTTTTATACATATAAACCTTCCTCTTGAATTATACTATCGATTAAAAAAAAACGCATCAAAATCCGCTGTCTAATATTGAAGATCTAGGCATACATAGGGACAGACAGCGGTAAGCGACTTTGTTTTACGCTATGTAATGATTTTATGTACGGAGCCCTTGCGTGCGCGTGTCCGACTCGGACTTGGCCGGTTTTTTATCGAGACGGGCCTAATGGAGATGGATAAACAAATTCGGATAAAATAAAATAAGTTTGATCGAGAATGAAACTCGAATACCCATATACCTACTTAGGTAATAGTGTTTCAATACAATGTGTGTACAAAGATAAAAAATAATTATATATATTAAAAAGTATAGTATGTTTTCTAGTATACAAATTAATATATTTCCTTCTTCACTAATTAATACCGTCTCGAACAAAGGTAATTGGAATATCTTGAGGCAAATAGATATTTAATGAGGTGGCCCAAGTCTTAATTACTTTGGAACTGACTCAAATGTTATTATCCAATTCTAGAAGTTTATTGGTGAAGATAAAAATAATTAATGAATATCTTTTTGTAGTTAGTGGTATTTACGTAATTATGGATTTGGTTCAGACGATAGAGTACGTGAATTGTGTACAATGTTACCGGGTTCAAGCCTGGCCGAATACGAAATTCAATATGTTTTTTTTTTTTCTATAATTTATTTCGTGCTATGAAAACATCTTATAGATTATTATAACCTTATTAAACTCAAGAGTGGGGAAACGTCTTGATCTACCCTTCAAGGTAGTCATCCCGATGCAATCGACAACGATGTACCTTAAACATGTATATAATATATATATAATGTATTTGCAGAAATACATGTATTCAGTGACAAACATTTTATTAATGAATGGGCTACTGCGCAAGCAATATTTAATAGGGCTTATGTCTCAAACACTAACAGCCTTATACATTTATTTAATCACAAAGGCACTCTCTCCGTTATGTTATTATTAACGGCGCGTATAAGTGAGTGACTATTGCCTTAGTATGCGTAAGAGCCAAAATACAAAGTATATAAATAATAATAATAATATAATAATGAGCCGAGATGGCCCAGTGGATAGAACGCGTGCATCTTAACCGATGATTTCGGGTTCAAACCCAAGCAAGCACCACGGAATTTTCATGTGCTTAATTTGTGTTTATAATTCATCTCGTACTCGTGGGGGAAAACATCGTGAGGAAACCTGCATGCGTCTAATTTCAATAAAATTCTGCCACATGTATATACGACAACTCACATTGTAGCAGCGTTGTGGAATATGCTCCAAACCTTCTCCTCAAAGGGAGAGGAGACCTTAGCCTAACAGTGGGAAATTGACATGCTGCATGAAAGATCAAATCGCACAGACGGGAAGCGACTTTGTTTTATACAATGTAGAGAAGAGAAATAGTCGAACTAATAAGCGCGTTACATTATATTGTGATAATTACAACATTGTTGCCATCACAGATCGATACGTTCACTATAAATTAATAAATAATTTTGTTCGACATGCAATTTATTTAATTATACAATTATACAAATAAATTTCGATAGAAAATAATTATAACATGTAATATCATCAGGCGTTACTTGCTCAATGTTTCGTGCATGTTTATTAAACACATCCAAGTTTCCTCACGATGTTTGACCTTCACCGCCGAGCATGAGATGAATTATAATTTAACTAGATTACGGATTTTAAAGCGATTTTCATCAATAAACGGACCGATTCAAGAGGAAAGTTTATTATGTATAATACAAGAAAATAAAAGTAGATAAAAATTAAAAAAAAGCGAGAATTTCAACTCTCATCGAAAAACATTTTTTATTCTTTTTATGTTTTTTTTTTCAATGTAATAGTCTAGACTTATTGTACCCGTACGAAGCCGGGTCGGATCGCTAGTTAAATATAATGAACAAGCGAAGCGTGTATAAATGTTACTTTGATAAAGTTATATAACTCATTATTGAGATTTTAACAGAATATAAATTGCTTTCCATTCCTGATTAAGACGCAAGAGTATTAATTATTACGTCCTAAACAGTTTATGTTAAAATATTAACTGGTTCGTTGATCTACTCGGGGACAGATAACAGATTTAATATCTTGGTCGCCGTTTCTATGGCAGATATCTATCTATCATTAATCTTAATGCCCTATGCCCTCTAAAGCACGAAAGAATTAATGACGTATGTCAAGTAGGACGAGAATTTTTTTAAAGGATGATAAGAATACTTTTTGCCGGGTGATAAGGCATATTAATTCTACCTCCAAAAAGCAATACTTGGTGTTCTTCTGTTATGGTTTGAAGTGTGGGTGAGCTAGTGGAACTACTAGCACTCGGTACATAACATCTTAGTTTCAAAGATTGATTTCGCATTGGCGTTTTAAGTAACGATGAATACTTCTTATATTGCTATTATCTAAAAGCGGTGCTAACCATTTATGTACCATCACTAGCACAATTCATCCAGCGGCTTACTTAAAAAATACACAATTTTATTTAAAAAAGGCCCAAACCAAGTTTTGTCGGCCCTAAATTTCGCTGCCCTAGCCCAAGCCGACTCAATTTATAGAGAAAAACGCACCTGGGTCTATTACCTAGCTAATAAGGCCGCGGATCCCAATACCCTAGAGTTAAATCTTAAGTCCGGTTTTTGATAAGTTATTTTGTTTTTCAATCGCAGCCTGAAGTATTGAAATCATATCACACGCGCGCAACCATGACTTAGATTAACTTGAGTATCTTTGAGGCAAGGATGTTTTTTTTAAAACTGGATAAGTACTTATCATCAGACATAATTGTTTTTAAATGTATGTCAATGTATTAGGTCCTTACAAATGAAATTAGCGTTTTGTCGTACTTACTTTGATCTGAAATATCTCCTCTTTGGTTAAGAATTCTAAATTCATTTAGCTGGTATATTTGAGTTTTGAAAACAGTCATTCATTTACTTTTTTCTTTGGCGTCTTAGATTATATGAGTGAGAGGTTAATGAGTTCTTCAATGTACACGTACACGCTTAACAGGTAGATAATAAGTATGTACCGCGCATTTCATTCTTTTAAGAATGGCCTAAAATAAAAAAAGGTCTGAGTGGCGAAAGATCGTTCAGAAGGACATAATCATCAGTATTAAGCGTTTTTAAAACGAAATAACTCTAAACAGACTCCGTCTTGTAGTTAATCAATTATCTAAACATACAGAATAGAATATTTTATTCATGAAATAAAAAAAAATGCAATTCAATCAATTTTACATAATAACTACGTGAATTTTGTATTTTGGAAAACTTTCTTTTGTACTACATCACAAATGAATGAACAGCGCCATCTGTTGTACAATTTATGAACTGTTTGAAGATTATTTAGAACTTTTGTAAAAGCGCCATCTTACGGACTACAGTAAAACTACGATACAAATAGATACAAAATTCATTTTCTTTACAGTAAGGAGTTGAAAAGAAAAATTATAGATGACACTAACTAGACATATTTTTTCTTTATGATGTAAGATTTAATAATCTTATATATTTATAGTGTAAGCCGTTTTTTGTCCCGGTGATTATGGGATTATGGGCTGCATAATATAAAAAATTGGTTTTAGTCTTATTTTGAAGAGAATTAAAGAGAACTCTTGATTACAAGTTACTAAATTGTTACGATTTAACAAATTTTACAGAGCGGATAAAAGTTACTGGCCGGTTAGAGTACCTATAAGAAAAATGTTGAAAACGTAAATATTCCAACTTAACTATTATAAATATGTTAACATTATATTAAAAAAATCATTTAAAGGAGGTTTCATAATTTTGGCGACAAACTTCCTAAAAAACTTTCGAATAAACGGGAAGTTTCGCGGGATACCCGCTATTATTAATAATAATTAGACTTTGTATCCATATTGTAGTATAATACTTATACTTTGAATAAAAAAAGAATACAATTCATTTATTGGTATTGGTATCGGTATTCATATTTTAAATAAAATGTATTGTTTCGATGTTCAGTTGTTTTTCGTATATTTTAAATAATAATATTAATATTAATAATAATATTTTTTATAAACGCACTCGTTGAGACTACAACGTTCAGCTAACAATCATATCGTATAATCATAACCCTCATATTGTCTTACTAATTAAAGCTTCGAAAATCAACTATCTAGTAACTTTTAAAATGTCACAAATCACAAAATCGACTTTTATTATTTTTATAAAGTCAAACATTCGTTGACAATACCCTCCCCTCGCCCCGCTATACCCGCGTACCCCTTGATATCTTTAATGTTTTATATTGCCGATTGTTATTTAGTCTATGTATAGATTCTACATTCCGAATTGGAAGCTTCACTTAACATAGTTCGTTAAGAGGACTACAAGAGCTAAGTGCCCTTGAGAATCGCACGCACACACTTACAAAATCGACAAAAACGGCAAGCCCGTGTACTAAGGGCTAAGCGAGGTAACGAGATTACGCCCAAATATTCTAATAGATGGCGCCAAACCGAGCGACGTAAGATCAATCATAAATCTCATAAAAAATAGATAGGACAACAGAATTATTTTTATTTCTTTCGATGTTAGTTAACAAATGATTATGAAATAAAACTGATTCAATTAAACTTACAATATTTTTATTTATATTTTGTATACAATAAAATAGACAGTTAGTTTTAACCTTTTTTTTCTATTATTTATATTATTATACCACAATTTTTAACATTTTATAAAAGTTTAATGATCTATTTATATAATAAAATCGTAAGTGTTCGAAATCTGTAGTGTAGTGACCGTGGGGTAACATATAGCGGAGTATTTGTTCGTTTTATTAATATTGGTTCATAAAGAAAAAATATATATTAAATTAAAAAAAAAAAATCTAAATATTTACTAGAAAAAAATGTTGTCAATTCGGTTTGGTTGAATCATTGATGAATGAAAGGTTAATCATAATAGGTTTAATCATAAATCTCATAAAAATAGATAGGATATTAGAATTATTTGTATTGCTTTTGACTGTTATTCAAAAATGATTAAAAAATAAAACTGATTTAATTAAACTTAAAATATTTTTATTTATATTTAGTACTACAAAAAAAAAAACATTTAGTGTTAATTTTTTTTAAAAATTTTTTATTTAATTTCACTTGTATGTATTAATGTTATTACATTTGTCCTGGAATCTTGGAATAAATATTACACCCACTTTCAGCTAAAAGTTGGCACACATATTTAATCTCGATGACAATGCACGATTCATGAATTGCTGCTATATTCAATCCAATATGGCGGACGTTACAAAAAAATTTAAATTTATGAATTACGTACAAATGACACTTCTAAATATTCTAGTTCTCTGGTTCACAACAATTACATTTTTTTTGTTACGACTTTACTTTTTTTTATTATTATTAAAATTAGTTCATACATAACTTTAATTCTTATTATAAACAATCGATAAAATTAAACTCTTACGCAATATAAATAGCTTCCGTGTTATTGTTTTCGACTTTCTTTATTCTGTAAAAAATAAATATATGTTAGTAATTACATTTTTATTAATTATAAAATTATGTATTTAAAAAATATGTATCTTAATATGTCATAGTAGTTATAATGAAAAAAAAATGCTTCGAGTTCATGGGGATCGAATGTAGTCACTTGATCCCCATGAAAGTCAATTGATGTTTTCCTTCCTTTAACCAAATACTCTATCGTAATTATTAAGAATTGCTCGAAAAATCTGATTATATGAGAACTGATTGCACATTTTTCTAATAGATGTTTTTAATATTCAAAATTTATAAAAAAAAAATATGTTTACTAATTAAATACTCTTACCTTTTAATATCGTTCATATGTATGTTCGGCGCTTGATTTATATAAACGTTTTTTAGTTTTCCTCACGCGTTTCACTTTATTTCCCATATTTACACAATTAAAATTTATAACAAAAAATATTATTAAAAATCAAATGCCTAATTACTACTACACTATTTTAACTTAATATATTTATTTACAAGAAAGAATAAAATTTATTATAAGAAAACATGAAACAATGAATTTACAATTAAAATTACAAAAAAATATCTCGTAACGTAATGAATGATGCGGCGAAAAGATCGACACGTCTGTATAGCATCAGGCCTCGGCCGGCATTGTCTGTACACGGCGTTTACGCACACATGCGTACGCATTTTGTTCGAAAATAAGAATATCGGATTTAAAAAAAATCTATTGATTTTACTAAAAAAGTGAAACCGAGGTTAAATAGTATATTGCTTGTAGAATAATCTGACAAAAAACCAGAATTATGGAACGTATATAAGTATAGTTATTATTGATTAAAAGATCTTTTTAGAGGTAACTTTGTGATTTTTTTCTATCGTACCAAATTAATTACATCATGTTTTCAAAATAACAAATACTTAGCATGTATCCTGAAGATTATCATATATTTTTTTCATTTGGTTTACTGCATTGGATCATATACTTTTTTGCATTATAAAACTTGCATTTAGCTCATGTAGTCCCCTTAAATGGCGATTCAAAAGTCCTTAAGCCTACTAGAATAAAGTATATTTTGACGTTACTTTCGTTCTAATACGTTTTATTGCTTTAATTAATTACCTAATATTTTTTCTTTGTTTTAATACAGAATGATTAAAGTCGTTAAATGTAGTTGTGCTAATTCTCTTCATTCTTCTACTTTACGTTTTACAAAATGAGGATTAATAATTGAAAATATTATATCGATATGAAATTGACTTACGAAAGCACGTATCCTTGAATCTTTAAACTACGTACGTTTTAAATGGCTAAAGGAAATTAAAATTTTATTGTATTTTTGCTTGGACTACAAGGAGGTTTTATAGACTTGTTTTATTTCTTTGCATTTCGGATAGCAGAACAACAGCGTTGTCTAAGATTGGCCACAAAGACACTCGTTTATTTATTGTAATAAATACCCAGATATCATTTTTGTGTGTGAATTTTTTTACTCCATGTTGATTTTACAAAGATAGCACCCTATTTTAGTGTATCTTTTAGAACAATATCTTTTTTCTTTTACATTTCCAAAAATCCTTTATCAGTGAGCGTCGTGAAAGGAGGTGCTAATTTCTAATTAATTTTCAAGTCAATTGGACCTGAAATTTCGGCAATCTCGAGATGAGTGTATTATAATTATGTTTTTATATAGACTAATCATGAGCCCGATCTGAATCTCGGCCTGAGCCGAGATGGCCCAGTGGCTAGAACGCGTGCATCTTAACCGATGATTTCGGGTTCAAACCCAGGCAGGCACCACTGAAATTTCATGTGCTTAATTTGTGTTTATAATTCATCTCGTGCTCAGCGGTGAAGGAAAACATCGTGAGGAAACCTGCATGTGTCTAATTTCAACGAAATTCTGCCACATTTGTATTCCGCCAACCCGCATTGAAGCAGCGTGGTGGAATATGCTCCAAACCTTCTCCTCAAAGGGAGAGGAGGCCTTTATCCCAGCAGTGGGACATTTACGGGATGCTAATGCTAAATGCTAAAATCATGTAAAACCTTTTCCCAGAATCTGTCTGTTTATTAGTGATCAATAAAATTATCTCTGGGTCGTATCTTTATTTATGAATCTTTTGAGCAAATTACCTACAGTAGATACCTACATATATACGCACTTAAATTCGTTCTACAGCTTATTATACGAAATTAAGTTTTGCTGTTAAGAAGTGAGAATTTGATAGTTGAAAATTTATAAAGGCAGAAAAATCTAAATTCGACGGAACCGGTGACAGAATACATATTTAAACCTCTAATTTTTTTTATGCTATATGTCTTTGCATACAATGACATTGTGATTTTTAAATTGAACTATTACTCCAAGCTGGGCCGTCTAAGCTCATTCCATAATATGGAGCTCAGTTGGAAAGTAGTTAATACTCAACATTATACAAATCTTAGATGACCGCTTTTTTATCTAGTTTCTTTAGTGAGTCTCGCTAATTATATCAATATAAAAACATACAGTATAAAAAGTATATTGAAATTATATATGTATATGTATTTAGTGAAAATGAGTACCCTGGGCCCGGGGACGTATGCCTTTATGGCTAAGACAGTATTGACTCCAAGTCCAAGTGTTTCAATAGTAAGCTGCAAAAAAAAGGTAGTTATCGTCCGCGGCTTCGCTCACGTGCTAGAGGTTGGTCATCAGGTTTTAGGTCTAAAAAAATTACCTTATGTCTTTTCTTGAGGTATAATCTATTTTCATAACAAATTTCGTAAAATTTTTGGGTTCCTAAGATTAATTTAGAAAATAGGTATACTGTACCGATAGATATATAAAATTTATATATAATACATATAATTAATTGGACAAACCCCAAAGCTGAGGAAGTTCTAACTTAAATAATTAAGACCACAAAGATACACTTTGGGAAGTTATTTCATAATACACAACATGTTCTTTGAAATTTAAGCCATAATACCTTAATATAATTACAAATACAAATGAAAATGAACTTTAAGTAAATCCTATAGAGTTGATTGTTGAATGATGTCGGATCTCGTTTTATGATCTAACGAAATTGGCTCTGGAAGCAGAGACTACTGGAGTAATTGTAGAAGTTTTAACCTATCGTCCATTGGAGTTTGTAAAGCGTTATTGTCAAAGTTATGGGCTAATGGAAAATGAAATTTTATTTCGAAGCGCTTATCGCCATTTTGTTCATTTAAAGTCACTTTAAAGTATTTATATCACGTGATTTATATTTATAGTAAATGTGACATAATAAAACACGCAACAATGATTCCTTCTCTAGTTGTCTCAGATATCTGCTTTGTCGTATGGTATGTCAATGATTGTGTCGAAATATATTGTATAAATCATTTATTTATTTATTTTATATGCAATTTATTTATTATAATTTTTCAAACACTTTCTAGGTTTTAGATTTATCGAAATAAATTGTGACATAAGTTGTCTCTTCAAAAAGACTCTGCAAAAATCGACCAATTTAAAATAGTAAAATAAATAATTGTAATAGTTGAAAAATCAAATAAACCATACCATGGCACGTTTAAGAAAAGTTTTTTGCAAAATCAATTAAAATTCATTTAAATTAGTTTGTTTATTGTTTAGGTCAACTTTTTTTTATGAAATTATTAACATTGTCGAAGATTAATTCATCGTGTTTTTAGTGTAAACACATAATCAATTAAAAAAAAAAAAAAACGAAAAACGTTTTATACATACATTTAAATTATATTAATAATACAAAATATAACATAAATAATGATTTATTTTTTAAATACAACAATGACTAGTACATTAAAATAATATAAAGTATTTCCCATCACCAAACGTGTTCAAACTTGGCTGCTACACCAACATCGGGTTTCCCATGACCCATGTCTTGGGAGACAGTTCCTCCAGCTGACACGTGAGTATTTTTGTCTAGATTCCAGACTTTAGAAGCAGTAGCTGCGGCCTATAAAGTTATAATGTTAGTAAATTATTTTATGTTGCAAAAGATATCCGAATACATATTTGTTTTTAAGAATAAGGATATTTAAAATCAGTTTTAATTCAAGGATAATTAAGTTGGAATACATTCAGTTTTCAATGCCATACAAGAAGTTCTTGTAGAAGAAAATGTCTTTTTGTGTACTATGAAGATTAAAATTGCAATAACTTTTGCAAGCCAGTAACACATTTAGAAAATATTCTCTAATCACTGAATAATACTTACGTTCGTATTGCCACCGATCTCTTTAGTGAGTGCAAAAGTCGCGTCCGCATTTTTATTAGCGTTAGTCCAATCCAATTTCCCTCCGACATAGCTATTGTCGCCATATGGACTCAGAACACGTGAGCCATACGCTTCACCGGTCAGTACACCCCTACCGTCATTGAATATGTCTTGCCTGTAACCAGCTTTACCCTGAAAATGAGGTGAGTTTCTCAAGTTTGGAGTTTTTTCTAAAGAGAAATAATGGCAAGTATAATATTTTATATACACTTTTTATAGATTACCAGAAAATGTACAGGATTATAATATTAATATAAATTTATGTAAATACAGACTTGGAATATAGATCCTACAAAACAAACCAGCAAGAAACTCAAATAATATTTCGTAGTTGTGTCTGTTTCTGTCATTATTTTATTTTATAGGATTGGTAAGCGGGTGAGCAATGATGATAAGTGATCACCACTGCCCATAGACCTCGGTCCATTCCTTAAATCACCAATTCGCCACCAATCTTGGGAGCTAAGATATTATGTCCCTTGTGCCTAAAGCTACACTGTCTCACTCACCTTTCCATAGTTTGTTCTAATGAACACATTAATACTAAGTTACTACTGTTTGGCGGTAGAATATCTGACGATTGGGATAACCTCCCCAGACACACGAAAGCCCCGAGTTATATAAGTGTATAGTATAATATAACAAACATATTAATAAATATCAAATAAACATCAATGGCAATATTGGACATAGACACTAAAGAGAGTATACTTACAATAAGCATTTCTTCCAAGGCACTGAGGGTACCGAATATTCTTCCATCACCGGTCCTCTTGATCCAAGTAACATCGCGTGGATGACGAGCTGACTTCGCGAACATGTAATGATCAGGGTATCTGGAGGGAAATTAACTTTAAATGCGATTAATTAAATTGACTTTAAATCGAGATAACTCAGTCTACGGAACACGTGAATTAAATCAAGGCAATCATCGTTCGGCTTTTGAGTTTGCGTTTTTTCTCTAGCGACCAGAGAATACATAGTAAAAAAATGGGGGTCAATTACTTTTTACTTTTCAAATTATTACCTTAGTTATTAAATTAGTTGGTAAATAACATTACTAAGATAATGTGATTGATATTTACTTTTTTTTCGTAATCTAGCACTAGCGAACGAATCTCAGATTTTACAATATAATACTGAATTAAAGTGAATTGAAAATAACATTGTTACAGCGGAGGTCAAGTCGGTGACAATACAAAGACAATTTTTATTTCATTCAATTCAAATCTCTCAATCCTTAAGAAATGATGATTCTTGGAATTTTGACCGATCTATAAAGATTGTTTATTATGCTTGAATTATTATTTACCGTTCTTTATATGAAGGTGGTTGGGACACTTGTGCGCAAGCGCACGCCAGCAACGCGAATCCAACAATGATTTGTACCTGCATGTTGATCTGAAAACCAATATCAAACAATGATTATTATTAGAATTTAGAATGAATCAAGTCATAAGTCACCATTTCTTTTAATATAAGGAGGCAAATCAATTGCCTTTTTTTAAAGAAAAGGAATAAGAAGATTTTCCATTATGCTGTTTCAATACTCGTTGATATATAGATACAATATTTATTCCTACTCATGTAGGTTTCATCTCGATTTCATTAGATAATCATAAAAAAAAATTATTAACGCGTTCGATGCACAGCGCATTGAACCCGCGACCTTCAATCGAGTTCTGAGCGGTATCAACTAGGCTATCTCTTCGCAATATATAATTATGTAAGTTAAATAACATATGTTTCCAATTATTCAATATATGTTGACTTAATACACAAATATATACCCGACTTCGCACGGGAGAATTTTATTAATAGAGAAAATTATGTAATATAAATATAGT
The DNA here is from genome assembly GCF_905147765.1 of Vanessa atalanta. Taxonomy (NCBI): domain Eukaryota; kingdom Metazoa; phylum Arthropoda; class Insecta; order Lepidoptera; family Nymphalidae; genus Vanessa; species Vanessa atalanta. The sequence continues at coordinate 4,144,682 of NC_061892.1, read as the reverse complement.
TCATACTACTGACAATATTGAATAGCATTATTAAATACATATGTTATATACAAACAAACAAATTTTACCTTTTTATAATATTAATATAGATAGCTGAACTTCTCAAGCTCTTACTAATTGTGAATAATAAAATTATACTCGGTATATTTATTCGAACGTTTGCACCGAGGTTAAGTCCCTGCGCACAGGAAGAAGTAGTCTATCATGTCTGACTCACGCTTTATACGAGATAAAAACATAAACAAGATATATAACATTGGGGGAATTTCAGCTTTAAAACGATTAGTGACGGCTTCAACGGTGAGGTACAAAATTGTTTCCCAACAAGATGACGAGTGTTTATACACACGGCGCACATTCAAATTATTGACGTCTGTGTGCATCACAATTTTGTCTTTGTTTCACTTATGGAATTTGTCATAGATCGAAAAAGGATGGATATTTAAGTTTTGATTGCTTACATGCTATTGCTATTTGATTGAATACATTATCTTAGATGCTTGGCATTGACAGTGATGGGAGTCTTAATAATAGTTCATATTTTGTGCATATATTTTTTTTTTTATAAAAAACATAATTAATTACAAAATAATTATTACAGATATGCCATTATGAGGTTTGAAGCGACTTAATTGATACACCTTAAATCAAATTTTATTAAACACATTTCGTTTTATTAACCAATACTAATATTATAAATATATAAATAACTCCATCTGTCTGTATGTTGCTCCTCTAAACCAAAGATGAAATTTCGTATAAAGCAATAACTTAACTTGACCTCAAATACAGGACATAGAAGAAATGGCGATCAACCTAAAACTCGAATGAAGCCGAGAGCCACAACTAGTTATCTAAACAACGGAAAATATTTATCAAATTGAAAAATGGAATTGTTTTGTGATACGGGCTTAGCGATTTCCCCTTTCCCCTTTCTATTCGGTTCCAAGAGCGATCGATATTGTTGTCTTATCTCATAGCTGATGCTGCTATAAATCTAACGCCACGCCGTTTGATAAGATCTATCAAATCATTTATAGGCTTAATAAGTGTTTCACATAAACATAATTCTATCTTCATCAGCGTTGTCGGGTTCAAGCCAAGCGGGTTCGTGTCGTTGTCGGGGGAGTTTTTGTGACCCAACGTCAAAGCATTATCACAAGTAATTATGTTTTCATTTAAAATATTATCATAACATAATTATAAATTAGTTCAACAACATCATACGTACATCCATCTACACACAGATACACATATATATACAAACATATATTCTTCAAAACGGGCGCTCGAAATCTCAAGTATATATTATAATTCAAATCATATTTTAAAGGTGATGAATATATTGGTGATGATGTCGATATTCCCCCATTCATTTACTCCCTCTACTCTCAAAACTCAGAGTAGCTGAGTATCCAGGATATATATTAGTACAGTGTATAGGCAAACACAAGTTCACTATCTATTTCGGCACTCTTATGACACTGAGAGGAATCTGATGGGATGTTGGAGGGATATCTGATGGGGCAGCAAAACTCATGCGACCTGAGAGCGTTAGGTCGCAGAATTAACAGTTTTACAAGTTTTCTGACACACGAGGGAATAACACTGTCAACTTATAGACTTAATCTTTTTTATAAAATTCTATGTCTCCACTCCACCTGATAGTAAGTGGTAGTGGAGTTAAAGCGCGAAGTCGGCCAGTGCAGTCAGAGAGAATGAACTGCACTAGTCGCCCTCGCTATCCGGCCCACAAGATGCCTGTTCACGACACGTTCGAACCCAGGATATAATACAGGGGCACACGTTTGCTGGTAGAGAATCTGATTATTGTTGCGATGGAATTAATGTCACAGTTAAGGATTGCAGCTGATAATTTATCGATTCAAATATAGAGATATTTATACAAAAGATAGTCAAATTTATTAATAATGCTGATAAGAACTCTTAATTATACTAATTGTAATTGATTAGTATAGTTTGTTTATTTTATAGTATAATTACTCGTCCCGGCTTTATTAAGGTACAAAAGTGGTCTAAATATCATTTCTAGATTGAAAGAGTGTTTTCGGCTAGGAAAGTTGAAATTCTCAGCATTTCGACTACTCTACTAGGATATGCATGTATTATATATAACTTAAATTATCATCTTAAAACACTGCATTTATTGATGAAAACTGCATTAAAATCCATTACGCTCCGTCTGTACGCTTAGATATTCTATGCAATTCGGGAAGCGACTTTGTTTTGTACTGTGTAGAGATGTATTCGTATTCGGTATGTAGGTATTTCGCAATTTACTTCGAGTTAACTCTATATTGAAACGGTTTTAATCAATTCAATGTAACATCGAAATTGATGGTTATAGAAACAATATAAGAGTTCGTTAATACGTTCATTATTAAAAGTTATATTATTTTTATAATAACGAAGCAACAAATTACATTATAATGTGCCTCGTACGTACAAGGGAGAAGAGAAAATTGTTTGGTCTGTTGTGTCTAATTTGAAAATCGAAGGCTTTGAGATGATGACAGTCCCAATATTATCCACAGTTTATTGAACATTTCGAACGCGATGTTATAAAGTTATATTATTATGGTTATTGAATAAAAATCGTAACTCAATCAGCTTTAAGCATTTCTAACAAATACATATTGTTACTTTTTTATATACCTACTGAACGCACTTATATGATAAAAAATACAGTAATTGCCAGAGAGTATACCGATTAACAATTGTGACGTTTTTTTTATTTAGACTAATAATAATAATTATATAGATGGTGTTCATTAATATTTCTTTAAAAACTAAATTAATAATAATTTATTTCAAGGTTCGGATTTGAAAGCTTTTGTAATTATATTGACAATTTCGATTTAAAAATGTAACCATGAAATTCACAGTTTTACATAATATGACATTTTTAACTAATTTTTTCTCAAGGCTAAAATCAAAATATTCTCTATTCAAGTAGGGTCTTATAAGCACTTTTAAATCCTTATTACATTTAAATTAAATGATACAACCGGTACTATTTTTTATTTCTCCTTTTTTATGAAATAGGTATGCCAACGGACACTTGTGCTACCTAATACGAATACCGCCCATAGAGATCGGAGCAATGCAAAATATTCACCATTCGTTACATCACCAATAACATCCATCATTTCTTACGTGAGGTAAGAATACGCCATCATCCTTGGTAATTAAGGTGTTATGCCCCCCGTGCCTGTAGTTACACTGGCACATAAATCTGAAACACTACAATATCAATTATTTTAAATTCAATTATACTTAATATTTTAAATTCAAATATTCTTGTTCATCATAGATCTTATTGATTACACTTTCTAACTGATTTTCACAATACCGACACCGGTTGGGAAAGAAACACGGTCAGTCCTGAGAAGAATCAGCGAAAGAAATTCAGCGGGTTAATTTTTTTATGTAGCGTTTCATTCCCAAGACGTGCTATCATCTATCAAATAGTTAATGTTATAATAATCTTTAAGTCTATATTTTTCGACCATTAAATATAAAAGTTTTTAACCTTTCTTTTTTGGCATCCTATTGTAAAAGCGTATACATTGCCGTTTGGTGATATGATGCAAGATCAGGTTACCAGGTACCCAGGTCTTGAAAAATCCTATCACGATGTACATTTAGATGCTACATACAAAAACTGGCTAGTTTATATTTAACTACGCCTTTTTTGAAATGAAGTACTACGATGATTTTTTGTTAATCTGGTTTATTAATACAAGTATCGGATGATTAGTAATGGATACGTATTCACCTCGTTTCAAATCTGGTTTGTTTTAAAAGAGCAATTATGTGAGTTTATTGCCGTTTCTTCTTTCTAGTAACTACCTTCCAAGGCATGATAGAGTTGAAAATTGACGACTATAAAATGCTTTATTGTAAAGGTTTTTATAAAGATTTGAATTTGAATCTCAATTCTGGGTCAGAAACTATAATGGGAGCTCCCCATCCTCATCATGTTCTTATGTACGTAAACGAATAACGTATCCACGCTTTTTCATCATCTATATATTCTTGTATCGGTTTATTGATCATGTTTATTATTATTAACATATTTTTAAATTTCATGAATAAATCTTCGGTCGATTTTTATGCAAATTTATGACATTTTTAGTTTTTTAGTAGTATTAAAACAACATTTCTGGTGGAAAAGAAAAAAAGTCATTAATCGCTTTATAGCTAAAATTATCCAACGTTCTATATCTAAATTTTGTTTTCGTCTTGTATAAGGCGTGGGCCAGACATGACTACTCTTTTTCCTGTTCATAGGGACTTAACCTCCGTATGAGCTTTCATATAAATATATGGAGAATGATTTTAATACTCACAATACAGTCTTGAGCTCAGCTGCGTATACTTAAGGTAATATATCTTTGTTTGAATTAAATATATCATAATAAATATTTCCATATAAATAAATATATACACTTAAAATAATTGTACATTAATAATTGAGTGATTTGATTGTTTTTTTTTTAAATTTTCAGATCAAAATGCAAGTACAAATCATTATTGGATTCGCGTTACTGGCGTGCGCTTGCGCACAAGTATCCCAAACTTATGAAGAAAGGTAAAGAATTAAAATTTTAACAATTATTTTCATATAATAATATTATCTGTTGATCAATAGTTTCATTTGGCATTTTGCAGTATTTTATTATAATTAAAACAATATGATTAATATTTAAATTTGATCTATGTACTGGGATTCCATAGTAATAATTTTATAGAACCGAGATGGCCCAGTGGTTAGAACGCGTGCATCTTAACCGATGACTTCGGGTTAAAACCCAGGCAAGCGCCACTGAATTTTCATATGCTTAATTTGTGTTTAAATTTCATATTGTGCTCGGCCGTGAAGGAAAACATTGTGAGGAAACCTGCATGTGTCTAATTTCAACGAAATTCTGCGACATGAGTATTCCACCAACCCGCATTGGAGCAGCGTGGTGGAATATGCTCCAAACCTTCTCCTCAGAGGGAGAGGAGGCCTTAGCCCAGTAGTAGGAAATTTACAGGCTGCTAATGCTAATAAAAAATATATTTATAAGTAGTATGAAAACAAACTCTTTTATGTATAAATTATCTCCAGAAATACTGATCATTACAGGCCAGCACGTCACCCACGCGATGTAACTTGGGACAAGAAAGTCGGTGACGGTAAAATATTTGGTACCCTCGGTAACACGGATGATAGCCTTTTTGTAAGTACACTTATTTTATTCGAATTGTCAAATATTTTGCATTGATTGTTATAAATTTAAAGTCAATCGATATTCTTAACAATTCATATAAAAGAGTGAAAACGATTTCGGGTCGGAAAATATATATTGTAATTTTTAAAACAAATGTCAATAATTCTTAATAATTTATGAATATTTATCTAATCTATGAATACGACTAGTTGAATGTAACGAAACCGCGTCTGTTTGAGTTTAATTTAAAGTTTTTGTTACTTTATTTTCAGGGTAAAGCTGGATACAAGAAAGATATATTCAATGACGATAGGGGTATTCTGAAAGGTGAAGCGTATGGTTCACGAGTTCTGGGTGCAAATGGCGACAGCAGCTATCTCGGCGGAAAATTGGATTGGGCAAACCGTAACAAAAATGCTGAGGCTACTTTGGAACTGACGAAACAGATTGGTGGCCGAACGAACGTAAGTTTTATTGGAAATATAATAACTGTAGTACTGTAAGTACTACTGGCTTCGACACCACACGTTTGAAGCCGTTTATGAATGAATTTTCTGAATTCCGAAGTTTTAATAGTGAATTCAGGTACACTTACTAAACGGAATAAAAAGACTAAAATTTATTACTGTAATATCTTCAGTGTTGTGCAATTGGGCTATTATATATAAAGTTTTAATTTAGCTGTCAGTTTATCTAGCGTTTTACGCCAATTAAAATATCCTCTTTTAGTTCTGGGTCATTTTGGATAATACTTTCAACTTTAAATAATTTACTTACATTATTATTTTACAGGCCGCAGCTGCTGCTTCTAAAGTATGGAATTTCGACAAAAACACTCACCTATCAGCTGGAGGAACCGTCTCCCAAACTCTGGGTCACGGAAAACCTGATGTTGGTCTAGGAGCCAAGTTTGAACACATCTGGTAATAAGAGAAAATATTTTGACATTTTGATGATTTTTGGAGTGAATTAGTGACATTTGGAAAATAAATTATTACTATAAGTTACATTTTGTATTATTGATAGTACCCAATTAAATTTTTAAACGCTATACATAGATCTTTGGGGAATGCCTATGTCCAGCAGTAGACGTCCTTTAGCTGAGAGATGAGAGATGATATATTATATATTTTAAAAGTTATTGGAATTTAGCTCTTTTCGAAGCCAAACTCATAACCACAAAAAATATACAGTTAATTGCAGATCTCTAAAGTTCAGCAAGTAATCTTATTAGTTCAAATCATATAAAATTTTGTTCAATTTAATTGGCTCCATTGCACAAAAACGTATTAATTCTTAAATAAAAAAAATAATTTTAAACGTTTTATGTTAAACCAAATGTATAACGCTTAAAAGTTTTAGAAATATTACAAGATATAAACGCTTGGAAAAATACGCACTGTATATTGTTCTTGAATCTTTATACCTCATAGGTTAAAAATAGAATTGCATACGACTTCGCAGAAGTCTACTGACTTTAATTTAATGTCTATGAAGTCCCATTCTGCCACCAGTCGTAATATAAGCCTGAGAAAAATAAAGTCACTAAAAAAAAACTGTATTTAGACTGATGTGAAGTTGATCAAAAATTTTACTCAAATATGGAAATATTTGTATAGTTTCTTTTATGATATCAGTAGAAACTGGCCAATGGCCTATCTGATGGTATGTGGTCACCACCGCCCATAAACACTGGAGCTATGAGAAGTATTAACCATTCGTTATAGAGCCACCAACCTACCCAAGGTTGGTGGCTCTATAATATATATATAAACTGAGATGTTATGCTCCTCGTCACTTTAGTTATATTGCATCATTCACCCTTCAAGCCGAAACGCAACAATACTAAAATATTGCTGCTTGGCGCTGAAATACATGATGAGTTAGTGGTACCTTGGGTAGGTACCACTAACTCATCATGTATTTCGTCGGGCTTGCATAAAACTCTACCATCAAGTGCTGAAGTATCTTCGTTTTATTTAAAAAAAAATAGTGAATCATAACTAATTTTAATAGGTTATATAAAATTGTATAGTCTCGATAAATAATAAATATTTTTGGAGCGATATTTATCGGAATGATTTTTTTAACATGACTTACTCAAAATCAACTGAAGTTGAACTGGAACTCGATTCGATAAAAAACTTAACGCTACACTTAGAAACGACTCCTCAATATTACATTACGATTTCATTTTGAAGTTAATTCTGAACTGTCATGAAACAAAACTAAAACTAAAGATTATTATTGATGCTATCAGCACTATTTACTCTCGAAAGCAAACATGTCATATGGGAAGCGTGTCCTAGTTTCCAATGTTAGTACTGCAGGGAGTGTTTGTATAAATGCTTTAAAATCGCGTAAAAGAGAGGCTTGGAAAGAAAAATATTATGAAATAAAATCCTTGTGTATTTGTCGCAATATGCGGAGAGCTTGTGTTTTTTTTCTATTTGACATTAAATACCGTCTTTAGTAAAGAGCATTCGTTTATTTTAATTAAATTTATTAAATCCATTGACAAAACAGGAAGGCAACCGTATTTTATTTTGTTTATATTTGATGTTTTTAAGCTTTGAAAAAATTTATATATTTTATTTCTCGGAAGTAATCAAACAATAATTGTTGAAAAAAGCCCTCTCAGCTCAAAAACGGTGGAATATTTTCGACAATAAATAATAAAATGTAAAAAAGTAAAGGCGAATAACCAACATTGACAATATTTTAAGACGGAGTGTTATGTACTGCTGGGAAAAGGCCTCATCTCCTTTTAACGAGAATGTTTGGAGCTAATTCTAATAAATTATAATGCTTCTTTATTAAATCTATAGAGATTATGACATTGATTCGCTCGCATTTATCCCTATTGGGGTGATGCGCGTTTAAAACCTTTCAAGGTAAAGTGTCTGGTTACAACTGTAAATATTGGAAGTTATAGTGTGAATCAAATTTGACATCAGATATTCATTCATCATTCACTAAATATTATCACTAAAGTGTTTTTCTTGGTAGTATTTTTTATGACATAGGTAGACGAACGGACAAATAGATCACATGACAGTAAGTGGTCACCAATACTCTTTGAATTTGGCGCCGAGAAATAAAATTAACCATAATCCTCAACAGCGCGATTTTTAAGACATTTTCTGCCTCGCACAACCGCTCTGTGGAACCAGCTTTCGCCGGCGGTTTTTCCTAACCAATACGACTTGGGAACCTTCAAGGAAAGAGATTATTCCTTCCTTAAAGGCCGGCAACGCATCTGCAAGCCCCCCGGTGTTGCAGATGTCCATGGGTAGTCACTTTCCATCAGGTGAGTCTCCTGCTCGTTTGCCAACTATCATATATAAAAAAGCCATTCGCATGCGCTAATACGCCACCAACCTTGGGCACTGAAATGTTATGCTTCTTGTCCCTGTAGTTATATTGGCTCATTCACCCTTCCAACCGAAACACAACAATACTTAGTGTTTCAGTTTGGCGGTAGAATATATGAGTGGATGGTACCCAGACGAGCTTACAAAATACCATCGAGTGTATGATATTAAATCATCACGTAATGCATAATTATTATATTTTTAGGATCTACATAAGTATGAGTTAAACAAAAGACTAAGTGACTTAATGTGCACACACACTTGATACATATTAGCATTCAAAATTCCCTCTGGTCTTTAATTCCTGTTCTTGTAGTGCCACAGAATATAAATATAGGCGTGATTATAATACAACTCACGTACATAATATTATTAACAGTTCAAGTCAACAAGATGTAATAGTATTTAATTATAATTAAAGTTTTTCAAAGATTTTTTTTTGTGTATAGGATACACAACTACACATATATCTAAAATTGAATCAATTGAAGTCAAATATTCTTTTATATAAAATCATAGATACTTAAGTTACTTAATTTGTATTATATATATAACCTACTGAATTATTTACTCTGTGACAAAACGCACAAAGCCTTGCATCGAGCATACGTAACCTAAATCCATGCATTTTGGGGAAATGGACCCGTACCGGACATGTAACATGCTTCAATCACAGAGTACACTCCAGAGAACTGTATTTACTCTGTATATAAAGTGTGCGAATCCATTACTTCAAGTTAATATTTCATTATAGCTTTATTTAAGATTTCTATTTAATTTACTCTGTGGTAATTATATTATAGCCTTGAGTTTTTATCTTCTTAAACTCTTAACAGTTTTTATGTAAACGTTATGTATCTAAAACTTTACAGCAATAGTATGAAAAAATAACGTATTTTCGCAATAGTAAAATTTTAAATAACGACTTTTAATACGCGTTTTTGAAACGTGAATGCCTAAAATATTTTATTCGTAATATCCTTATTTATAGTCAACGACGGATGTTAATTACTGACATTTCTGAATTTGATCTTATAGAATATCTCTACAAGAAAAGACCTGTTGAATCCTACTATCTTAATGCAAAACGAATTAATTAAATAAAGCTCTTTAACAAAATACGTTAACGTACATGTTCGATAAACTATTCATATGACGAAACAGTTCTCGTATCGTTGGGTGCAATGCAAACAAGCATCTCCCGTGCACTGTCGAGTCAACATAATGTATGTGCACTGCATTTGGCGAGCGCCCAAATTTACTGCCAGATACTGTACGTCCGCCATGTGTTATAGATATGCTTTCATAATGTCCGAAATCGTGACGTCGAAATAGAAACCGAATATTTGGACGGCTTGTCTTTTCTACGAGACAGCCCATTTGTTAAAATACGTGAATCTTAACTGTGCTTAATTTATGTTGTCTAATTCATCCTGTGCTCAGAGGTTAATGCACATATGTTAGATGAACTGCCACATATCAATTCGACCAGTATTCAAACTTTTCTAAGATTTTTACCCCGCAGTGTGAATGGGCATAGTTATTCTACCGCCAAACAGCAGTACTGAGTATTGTTGTGTTCCGGTTTGAAGCGTGAGTGAGCCAGTGTAACTACAGGCACAAGGGACGTAACATCTTAGTTCCCAAGGTTGGTGGCGAATTGGTGATGTTAGGAATTGTTAATATTCCTTACAACGCCGTTGTCTATGGGCGGTGGTGACCACTTACAATCGGGTTGCTCGTCCGCTTACCGATATCATAAAAAGGGGCTCTCAACCTTCAAACCTAAAAGCAGTTAGCAGCGGCATCTAATGAATTGGTTCAATCGTACTTCACTTGTAATATAATTTAATATTATTTAAGGATACTTCCATGGGTTTCAGAAAGCGTAAACATTAAACGGCGTCTAAATAAACTCAATGTGACTATTAGATCTACTTAAGGACTGTTTAATCCCTTCCTTGCCTCAAGAATCACGTTAGATGTCGCCATTGGTCTTTGTCATTTTCTCGCTATAAATATGTCTTATATTTTAAGAGCCGAGATGGCCCAGTGGTTAGAACACGTGCATCTTAACGGATGATTTCGGGTTCAAACTCAGGCAAGCACCACTGAACTTTCATGTGCTTAAATTGTGTTTATAATTCATCTCGTGCTTGGCGGTGAAGGAAAACATCGTGAGGAAACCTGCATGTGTCTAATTCCAAAGAAATACTGCCACATGTGTATTCCACCAACCCACATTGGGGCAGCGTGGTGCAATATGCTCCATACCTTCTCCTCGAAGGGAGAGGAGGCCTTAGCCCAGCAGTGGGAAATTTACAGGCTGTTAATGTAAATGTATGTAATTTTAAGATTCATACTATGTCAGAACTTTGAATAAACATAAAGTGTTGAGTGTAACTAACTTAGGAGAAATACCTAGAAGTATAAGAAAGGGGTTCTAAAAATTGCTACATGTTAGCTAGATCCTGAAATTAACATTTATGCGTGTCCTGATGGGAAGTCATGAATATCAACAAAATAATTTGAAAATAGCGTCTTTTGGAATGTGTTGTCTAACCTTATCTCGCCAATTCCATTTAGATCTATGAAATATTTTCGCAATCCTCGAAATCTCACCTTCTGGCTTCAGCAGCGACATCGAAATGTCATAAATTTTGAGGATCACTTCTTATACACAGAAATACTTCTCGTTTCGTATACACTATGCAAATATAATTTGACACAATGTTCTTTTATTATTATTATTATCTGAACTCTTCTGAGTTCTCTGTTCCGTTGCTTTGTAATAAATTATTGTAATAATCACAAAGAAAATTTGATCCAATGTCATGTTCAATGTAACTTGTAATGGCTTTGAGTAAGCTCGTCTGAGTAGGTACCACTTATTCAAAATATATTCTACCGCTAAATATAAATACTTATTATTGTTGTTTTTTGGTTTAAAGAGTGAGATAGTGTAACTACAGGCACAAGGGTCATAACATCTTAGCCCAAGGCTACTGGCGATGTAAGGCATGGTTAATATTTATTTTGTGCTTATGTCTATCATCCAATTTAATGGAAAAAAATGTTCGCAATTAATTTTAGTAGATATCCTAATAAATTAGACAGCATTCATAATATTTGACTGCACGAGATTGATTTATATCATTAGCATAAATGATTCATCGACACAAACAATTCGATTCGTGTTCAAACATTGATTAATTTAAACGCATCGATTTTGTTCCATTCAATTGACGTATTGAATCACGATTCCATACTTCTCTACATTTCTGTTTTCCTGGTACTTTAAGGCATTGACTTGCTGTTTTTAATTATTGTAAAGACATTGTCTGTCTATATTGTATGTATGTGGGTTGTGACTTATAAAAGTTGTTAGTTACTTAGTACACTGATTTCCCTTTATGTGATTATTTATTTGATATTCGAAAGAAAGAGACGGAACTATTTAACTAAGCTCCCACTGAACTAATTACATCCTTAAAAGAACGTAAAGCTTGTACATCGATTAAAAAAAGAATCAAATTATATCGCGGAATGTTTCTTCATTCCCATATACAGAGATGACCACGTTTTATTAATGTTCAACGATCATTTTGTTCGTATAAGGGGAATTCCTCTATCTCATTAAAAGAGATAAAAAATATCACCGTTTAAAAATACATGATATTTAATTTACTTATTTCAAGTTACAAAAAATATTTTATTTTATTCTTATACCTAAATATTTTTCCTGTTACTCAAAATATAACTTGTTAGTGGCTCTTTGATTTGTTACTAATCTTGGCCATTTATTTGGGTATATTCAACATTTTTTTAATGTACTAACTTATGACCGGTATATATTTTTATGCTATATTTTACTCCGATTTCATAAAAACTCTACAAATTTTAAATCTTATATTAATACTTGAAGTAAAAACTTTACACTTTTTTACGAAAATTACGCAGCTTTTAAAAAAGAGAATTTTAAAATTAGGCATTGTTAAAGTTTATACAGACCGGCTACCCGGCTTTGATTAGAATAAGGTTCTATAAAAAATCTTGAAGGAAAAACATACCAAAAAAAAAATTGTTTTTTTTTTTGGGTCAGTAACCCTCGCGTATACAAAAGTACGCACCAAGTCAACATCGGAATCGGACCTAAGGATAATGAACACTTACAGAAGACACATGTTTTTTAATTTATATTCTTAGATTATATTAAAGTTTACCTATGCCCGGAGCGTCTAATCTTTTCTTCAAACTTCAAAGGCTCTCGAAACATATTTTAAAACAAATGCAAAACAGTACAAGTCTTATAAAATATGTTATTTCAAACACAAGCAATTTAAATTTTAGATACACATTATGAAGAGAAAACACTTTATAACGCACGACATAGCCTAATGAAAGCCTTTATCATAAACGTTCGCCATTAGAGCTTATTTCACAGGCAAAATATTAAAACTGAATAACTCTCATAAAGTAGACTTTGGTTAAGGGTCGTTTTCATTGGAACATTTTATGATAATTCATATACAAAAAAAATTATATATATTTAAGGATTTATAAATGACAAAATTTATTTGTTGTTATTCAATTATTAAAAGACCTATATTCATACATGGGGATATTTTTTATTTTTCTTATTAAATCGCCGAAAGATAAGCGACCGTATCATTGTTTTACATAAACGCTAAATCTATGCCAAATTTTATTGGCTTTTTTTGTAACGCTTAACTAAGGAAACTTTCTATTATATATACATAAAACTTATACAAGTAAATGCGTGCTTCGTATAAGAATTTAAGATATAATAACATTGTATTAATAACTTCGTTTCGCAATTTAACTTACTTTAAATTAAAACTATTGAAATGAAAAGCTTGAACTTCATATAATTTCATACAATTTTGTTAAATAACGATTCAAAGATAAGAGTTCACTTATATAACGCATGTTATATTTTTTGTTAAAGTAATATATTATTTACAGAATTTGAAATAAACTACAAAAGTATCGCAACAGAGGAAATCCCCCTTAAGCAATTTCAATTTCCCGGCGCACGACGGCCTCTTCGGATACATTAAGCACTTAACTATCACTGTCTGCTTACTCTTGGCCCGTTTTATAAAATAAAATCCATTGAGATTTCGCTGTGTATCTTGTTTTTTTTTCGAGTTGTTTAATCAGTCTAAGTACATTTAATCGTATTCATTAATATTAAAAAGAAGGCATGATGGCTCAGTGGCTAAAACTCGTGGCGCTTAAGCTATAATTGTGGGTTCGAACAAGGAGCACCATTGACTGTTCATGTGCTTAATTTGTTTATATAATTATTATTGTGCTCGACACTAAAGGAAAACAGCGCGAGAAAACATGTACGTTTCGGATGAAAGTATTCCATACTGTGAGCAGAGCAGCGTTATGGAATAAGCTCCAAATCTTCGAAAATCAGTGATTGATTTGTTATTGATTTCAACGTATATTTTAATTTATTTAATAATTATAAATTTATATAAAAACGACATGTTAAGTATGTAAGTTCTAATATCAATAATAAATAAATTAAAAAATATATATATATATATATATATATGCCTAATAAAATCAGTGACTGATTTGATACTCAGAGCAAAAGCATGAGTAGCTGTGTAAACAAAAAATCAATCAATAAACAGCATTTAATATGGGTCCTGAGTATGGATTTGCCAGCATAACGTAACTGGTCGTGCACACTTGCTCGCATTCCTGATGGGCTGAAACATCGTAAGCGCTTAGTTCGTGACAACGTGACCTTGGGTGTTTTTATCCCAAGGTCACTCTGAATACGAACCGAGCACAAACTGACCTTCATTTATTATCTTGGTAGCCAAGAGTGACGTCATTAGAAAACAGTTATGAGTTCAACAACCGATTGTAATCGGTTACGGTAATATCATTACCATTTTTTGACTATTTTTGTTCAAGAAATAGTAATATATGTATACTTCAAGAATAAGTAAATTGTCAATACACATATAATTAGCCGAGATGAGCCGAGATGGCCCAGTGGTTAGAACGCGTGCATCTTAGCCGATGATTTCGGGTTCAAACCCAGGCAAGCATCACAGAATTTTCATGTGCTTACTTATGTTTAAAATTCATCTCGTGCTCGGCGTTGAACGAAAACATCGTGACATTCAGGTTATGTGCCAAATTTCAACGAAATTCTGCCACATGTGTATTCCACCAACCCGCATTGGAGCAGCGTGGTATATATGCTCCAAGACCTTCTGCTCAAAGGGAGAGGAGGCCTTAGCCCAGCAGTTGGATATTTACAGGCGGTTAATGTAAAAATATTAACACATATAATTATATTAACAACATATAAAAGTCATTCAAGAGTCTCGAGGCCGATTTTGTTGAAGGCTCAAACTACATCATCATAATTATATTTTGGACAAGCAAATGTGTCACGTGATGGTAATTGGCGCTGTAAGAAATATTAACCATTTTTTACATCGCCAATGCGCCACCATTCTTGGACACTAAGATGTTATGTCCCTTGTGCCTGTAGTTACACAGATTCACTCACGAAAGGTTGTAAAACGACAAAAGGTGGTACATAAATTTTTATGTAGTTATAAATAAATTTCAGGACTGACAATTGAACTTGGCACCCATTTAGATCTCACTTATTTTGTCGTTGAAGTCAACAACCAATGCCTATATCATAATATTGAACTTAGCTCTCATTTCACATTTATGTTTTGATGGGATTTATTCGTGATTTTTAGAGAATGTTTATAAAATAAAAGAAAGTAAATATATAACTTTAACACAAAACCAGTGCTAAGTTAAAATCAAATTGTCGTCAAACTCTCCGTCACCCATTAAACGTGAAGCCCTACAGCGCGATCATTATCTTAAAATTGCCAGAAAAAGGAACGACACAAAAATGTTTACACTTTATGGAAAAAAAAATTCTTACGTCCTTTATGAATCGAATACTTATTTATAATAAAAATTACATATAAGCACAATTAAATGAAAAAAAAAACTGATTTAACTTACATAATAAGTAACTAAGAATATGATTTTAATCTTAAATGAATTTATTTGATGTTATTATTGTAACAGGGACGACTTTTGAATAAAATTAAATATTACTTAAATAAATTAAGCATGTCAAATTCAGATACAATGAACTTAATCATCATTAAAAATTAATCAAATAGCGTTATACTTAAAACAAAAGAAAAATAAAATCAGAAAACAGAAAATCAGTATTTACTGTTTTTTACTATTTTTGACTATTTAGTCAATTTACGACTTATCCAACTTGTTTTCCTATCCTCGTATAATATAACATTATGTTACTTGAGCAAGATTCGTTTTATTGTTGTTGTTACTGAAATTTATTGGCTTTAAAGTTATGTTAATTACTATACTAAAAAGGTATCGTAAACAAGAGTAAAACCAAATGATACAATCCAATCTTTGTTTAATTGGTCACATAATACTTAATTTACGACTTACTCTAACTTACTTAAGATGGCAAGATTTTGAGGTCATGACACAGTTAACAGAACATTTCATGTCAAGTTCTTATTATTAACATATCTTTATATAATACTACTCCAAAGGCACAGAACAATTTCTTTGGTAATTTCATAATAATTTAAACGTAAAACACTTCTTCTAGGCTTAAAAATATTTAGAGAAAGATAGTCCAAAAGCTGGCTGCCAAGATCTGTTGGGAATGTATGGTGATATAGTCTTAGTAGCACCGGCGTTGAAGTCCAAAGTAGAGGTGGGGTTTCGGAATAAGTTGACGTTCGCCATCGCTGAGTAGTCTGTGCGTTTGAAGAGATCGGTGTGCGCTGCACTTAGAGAAGCACCAAGTTTGTTGCTGTAATAACAAAAAGATATCGTTAATTGTGTGTACCAATACTATAGGTGTTTCAGAAATATTTACTTAATTATTCATGTTTAGTTCTCACATTTTTTAAAGCTGATGTTTTTTTTCAACTATTAAGCTCACTTTTTCTCTTATTGTGTTTAAGTACAATAAATTATTTAACTTACTTGTAGGTGTAATCAACACCGGCTCCAACAGTATTGAAGTTTGGTATAACAGGATTCTTCGGGAAGTTTCTCGTGGCGAATGCGTTGGCGTTGAAGTCGTTGTGATCGTTGTGTAAGAGATTAACCTTTCCAGCTGCCGTGAGCTGATTTCCGAAGTCGGGAATATGCTTGCCGGTAAGACTCAAACCATGCCCGTTACTAAAAATAAATGAAAAAAAATTGATAAAAAAGAATGAAAACTAGATTAAATTCACTACGATCTCTTTCCAAGTCAGTCGTAACCCAAACAGAATAGAACTTCGAGTTTCCAGCCCCGATTACTGAGAATTTTTTGACAGAACAACCCAATAAATTTTACTGGTGGAACCAGTATGGTGTACTCAGTATCTTGAAATTTGCAGCATTGTAAGCTAACTAATAAACGATGATTCAGTCAGAAAAACTACACACTAAGAATTCAACTTACACATTATCTAGAGCCACACCACCAGATGCAGCACCAAAGCTTCCGCCAGACTTGACAGCGTCTAAACCACCGATAGCACTCAAAACATTTTTGTCATTACCAGCCAGAGGTAACTTGGCCATGATATTGGCCGTACCATCAGGGTTGGTGTTCATAACACCATGCGCCTGACGGCGTACCCTCGAATTAACGTACAATGGACGTACAGATTCAAATTCATGTTCCGAGTATAAATCGTCTATGTCATCTCCGAATAAGTCGGTGTTGTCTTCAATATAGCTTGCTGGTCTGTACGGCAATGACAAATGACGGCAACTGACTCCAACGAGAAGAGCGGTTAGTAGAAATATTTTCGCAAACATCTTGCTTATTGTGTAATGTTACTACGAACGTTACGGCGCTTGAAGAGTGAATGATAATACCGGTATCGAATTAACGTTTTATATTAAAAGGAATGCGTTCAGAAAATCCCCGGGACCCAAGAACATGTAGCTACTAGATATGCAAAGACTATGACGAATGGATGTTTTATCTTTTTGTTTTGCATATATATTAATAACAATTGAAATTTTAAGTTTTTGCTTTAAGATATAAAATGAATCTAACAATAGCATTATAATCAATTATGAAAATTTTTATTATCTTGCTTATTTTTGTTATTTGTGACTTCGTGCGACTCCGTGTGAGTAAATATTTTTTTATAAAGGCTGAAGAATCCTCTATTTTTCTGGTTTTTTTTTTAAATATTTATTGCTAATTTTTATATAGGACCATTGACTCGCAATATTTTTAATCGGATATTAATTAATTAAATCGATGAATCGGCAAAGATAACGAATAAAATACAAGGAACAAGTAAAATTAGAATTCCAAGCTGATAACACAGATTGTCGTTCATAACAATGTTACGTCTGCAACAAGACTCGTTACAATTCCAATAATATTTTTAAACAAATGACATAACAGTCAACAACTGGGCTACTTGATGGTAAGTGGTCACCAAAGACATAGGCGCTCTTAGAAATATTCAGCAATCCTTAAACATTATCAAGGCGCCATCAACCTCCGTAACTAAGATCTCGGGTCCCTTTTGCTTGTAGTAGCACTGTCCAGTCACCGAAGCACGGTAATACTAAGGTATCGCTGTTTGGTGGATATCGTGATAAATGGCTGATAGCCTGCCTTGGATAGGTGGATTTGTGCCAAGCCCTATCACCACATAAAGTACCAGTTGAAAGTGTAGTTTATTTACTAATTATTTGTAAGTGCAAAGTTTGATTTAAGACGACCGACACTATTTGAAACAAAGAATTGAAACAAATACAATTAACAAAAACAATTGAAATACGCAAATTTTTATTTTTATTTTGTTTATTTTATCTATTTTGACCAAATTTGAGTTAAAGTCTGCTGAGACGATTTGAATCGCTTCTGATTTAACAGCTGTTGTGAACGTGAACTACAAACGGTTAAAAATTTACAAACAATATACAGTACAAGCCGTGACCGTCTCAACTTCATAGATTTTCATAGACCGATTTAATATGAAATTTCTCTGGACATTCATTCAGCTATGGTTAACGATGTTTCCCATGAAGCCTTTTCGCGCTCGTTCAGAAATTACAAATATATATATTTTTTTTTTAATTCGTAAAAATATTAATTAAATTAAACGAATATCTTAACATAAACTTTGATTAATTATGAAAATAAAAATTCTATAGATTTCATTGTTTTAATTGAGACATAAAATATTTAAAAAAAGGCGTCTTTAAGATCATATCCATCTTGTTTGTTTCTTGACAAGCTTGACAGAAACTCGATAAATTAATTTCCAATGTAAATTCAACGTCCGGTTCTCTTGATAGTTCATCTGACGTACACCCAAAACCTTTATTATGTCCTGAGGTTCAGTAAAAAAATGTATTGATCTTGACAAAAGATTTCTAGCATCCTAACTAATATAAGAATGAGAAAATTTGTTTGTTTGTCACGCTTTCACGTGTTAACTTCTCAACAAATTTATGAAATTCCGTGTACTCGTTATCTTGGTTTTTATTGCAAACTGTTTAATCAGTCTGAATAGATATAATTAAATTTATTTTATTAAAAAGAAAATAATACGTAATAAAGCCATGATGGCTGAATGTCTCGAACAATGAGCACCACTAAATTTTCGTGTGCTTAATTTTGTGTATATAATTCACTTCGAGCTTGACAGTGAAGGAAAACAGCGTCAGAAAATCTATATGTATCGGATGATAATATATGATTTCAGATCGTGTGCAACTGAGCAGCGCTGTGGAGTAAGCTCCAAACCAATTTCGACGAAGGAGAGGAGGTCTTCGCCCAGAGTACTTTCTTTATTTTAACGCGCGTCTTGATTAATTTGACACCTATAAAGTTACCAAAAAAATGTGTCAAATATTGTATCCTTAATAAATACAATATTTTATGAGAGGGATAGATGACGGTTAACGTATGAAACCGTACCTGTTAGAAAAAGATGCAAACATTTTATATTACAATTAATTTTCCCCTATAAAAGCGATACACTAAATTGACTTTGTGTATGAAGTTATTTGGGTGTGTTTAACGTAATGTATAGATTAACGGCCTTAATAATAAACTTTACTTAGTGAGTGTTCTAACAATCACTGATTTTCTTCTTTTTAACTCTGAATATCAAATATATGATTGATTTGATATTCAGAGCAACACTGTGGACAACATGTCTGTGGAGATAGAAATAAATTAAAAAAAAAACAAAAAAACAATCAACTCCTAAGCAGTATTTAGTGTGTGACGGCGTACCGCGTTTGGATCCGCCGATATGACATAACCAGTCGTGTGCGCGCTTGCTCGCATTCCGGACGAGTACAAAT
This sequence comes from Vanessa atalanta, assembly GCF_905147765.1. Classification (NCBI taxonomy): domain Eukaryota; kingdom Metazoa; phylum Arthropoda; class Insecta; order Lepidoptera; family Nymphalidae; genus Vanessa; species Vanessa atalanta. The sequence continues at coordinate 4,124,656 of NC_061892.1, read as the reverse complement.
ATTAGAAACACTAGGTTCGTAACCAACGTGACCTTGGGTGTTTTTACCCCAAGCTCATGTTGGACACGATTCAAACACAAACTGGCCGCAGTTCGTATAATGTTGGTAGTTAGTTCCTTCTGCCGTCATTAGAAACAGTTTTGAGTTCAACGACACAGCAACACATTTCCATTTTTTACTATTTGTGATTTAGTAACATTCAAGAATCATTATTATACCAGTACAAAAAATAATATATAAAATTATATTGACAAGATATAAAAGTCATTCAAGAATCTCGGGACCGATTTTGTTGAAGGCTTAAACGGCATCATTCAAATTATCTGCCAGATCAGGAATCGAAATGGTTGTTAATTTTGAATTGGAAATTGTCTATGGAACGATTTGGGAAAAATGACAAACACTTCTACAAATTATTATTAAATTAAAAGTACTGCTTTATTTCATTGAGATTTTATTTGATAACGAAAAAACATGAGTTACTAAATATACTATATAACTTAATCATCAAAAACAGCGCTTCATTCAAATACAATTGCCGTTAAACTCTTCGTCACCCATTAAACTTGAAGCGCTACAAAGCAATCATTATCTTAAAGTTGCCACAAAAATGAACAATGCTACAATGTTTACATTTTTAAGAAAAGAAAAAAAGAATTTTCTCTTTACATGCTATTCTAAAAACAACGAAATTTAAATAAAAAACAAAAAAAAAACAATTAACTTGTACAATTGATTTAAATAATAGAATCAAATTCACTAAGAATGTAAGTTGAATCTTAATCGTATATTAATATATTTGATGCTGTTACCACAACGGGGATGCTGTTGTGGTAACGAACATGCGAAATTCTTTGGTTCAACGAAATACTTTCGGTTAGATTCAATGGACTCTGTTCACAAAAAAATATTCGAAATCAAAATAAACTAGAAAAAAATAATAATTAAAAAGTCAATTTACGATTTATCCATGATGTTTTCCTACCCTCGTACCACAATCATTATTTAAGCAAGACTCGTTTTATTATTGTTGTTAATGAAATTTATTGGCGTTAAAGTTATGTTAATTACTATACTAAAAAGGTATCGTAAACAGAAGTAAAACCAAATGATACAATCCAATTGTTTAATTGGTCACATAATACTTAATTTACGTCTTACTCTAAGATGGCAAGATTTTAAGGTCATGACACAGTTAACAGAACATTTAATGTCAAGTTCTTACTATTAACATATCTTTATATAATACTACTCCAAAGGCACAGAACAATTTCTTTGGTAATTTCATAATAATTTAAACGTAAAACACTTCTTCTAGGCTTAAAAATATTTAGAGAAAGATAGTCCAAAAGCTGGCTGCCAAGATCTGTTGGGAATGTATGGTGAAATAGTCTTAGTAGCACCGGCGTTGAAGTCCAAAGTAGAGGTGGGGTTTCGGAATAAGTTGACGTTCGCCATCGCTGAGTAGTCTGTGCGTTTGAAGAGATCGGTGTGCGCTGCACTTAGAGAAGCACCAAGTTTGTTGCTGTAATAACAGAAAGATATCGTAAATTGTGTGTACCAATACTATAGGTGTTTCAGAAATATTTACTTAATTAATCAAGTTTCTAAGATTTTTTTAAAGATGATGTTTTTTTTAACTATTAAGCTCACTTTTTCTCTTATTGTGTTTAAGTACAATAAATTATTTAACTTACTTGTAGGTGTAATCAACACCGGCTCCAACAGTATTGAAGTTTGGTATAACAGGATTCTTCGGGAAGTTTCTCGTGGCGAATGCGTTGGCGTTGAAATCGTTGTGATCGTTGTGTAAGAGATTAACCTTTCCAGCTGCCGTGAGTTGATTTCCGAAGTCGGGAATATGCTTGCCAGTAAGACTCAAGCCATGCCCGTTACTAAAAATAAATAAAACAATGAAACTCGATTAAATTCACTACGACCTCTTTCCAAGTCAGTCGTAACCCAAACAGAATAGAACTTCGAGTTTCCAGCCCCGATTACTGAGAATTTTTTGACAGAACAACCCAATAAATTTTACTGGTGGAACCAGTATGGTGTACTCAGTATCTTGAAATTTGCAGCATTGTAAGCTAACTAATAAACAATGACTCAGTCAGAAAAACTACTCACTAAGAATTTAACTTACACATTATCTAGAGCCACACCACCAGATGCAGCACCATAGCTTCCGCCAGACTTGACAGCATCTAAACCACCGATAGCACTCAAAACATTTTTGTCATTACCAGCCAGAGGTAACTTGGCCATGATATTGGTAGTACCATCAGGGTTGGTATTCATAACACCATGTGCCTGGCGGCGTACTCTCGAATTAACGTACAATGGACGTACGGATTCAAATTCATGTTCCGAGTATAAATCATCTATGTCATCTCCGAATAAGTCCGTATTATCTTCAATATAGCTTGCTGGTCTGTACGGCAATGACAAATGACGGCAGCTGACTCCAACGAGAAGAGCGGTTAGTAGAAAGATTTTCGCAAACATCTTGCTTATTGTGTAATGTTACTACGAACGTTACGGCGCTTGAAGTTTGAATGATAATACCGGTATCGAATTCACGTTTTATATTAAAAGGAATGCATTCAGAAAATCCCCGGGACCCAAGAACATGTAGCTACTAGATATGCAAAGACTATGACGAATGGATGTTTTATCTTTTTGTTTTGCATATATATTAATAACAATTGTAACCTCATTTATCCTTTTAGATACTAAATGAATTGAACAATAGGATTGTAATAAATTGCAAAAACTTTGTTTGTTTCTCATTATTTACATAGTTACTATGTGTTATTTTATATTGGTTTTAACGTTGGTTGGTTGGTTGGTTGGTGGAATATTATATAATACCATTAATGTATTTTTTATTTTATACAAAATGTAATGTTATTTTTTACTTACTTTTAATTGACTACCTGGTGCTTGAAACTCCAAGTGCATTTTTTTAACAGGACCACCCACTCACAGTGTATTCAATCTAGTAATAATTATTAAATCGATCAATTCTAAAGATTTAATTCGACGATTCTTTAACTATTATGGGGTTATTAAAATTCAAAGACATTTTTACAAAAAACTAAAACGTATCCGTGTTTTAGTTTTTTGTTAAATGTCTTTTCCAGCAAACGTGAGATCTCTTTATTCTCGGGTAAGAAGACTTCCCCGATTACTAACGATATCACATTTGACCCTCTGAGTTCATTGATAGTGAGTGAATTCCTTTTATCAAAATGATTCCGTCTGTTTACATGCGCCTGCGCAAATGTAATACAATTAGCGTTGACCTCGATTGGGAATTACTTAACTAATTAATCAATCGTGAACATATAGTATGATACTATTGTCAAAAATACAAATATATATATTATATGCATAATATTTTTTAACTACTTTCTACTTCCAAGACGACAAGCTCAAAGTCCAGCGAAGATCTGCTGATGTTCAGTCAAAATATAAAATAACGCCATAATTTATAAAAATAAAATGTAAAAAAGGCACGGGCAACTGTGAGCCCAAGAGAGAGAGAGAGAGAAAGGAACGGTGAGCCCGTGGATGTTGTAAAGTAAATAAAAAAAAAAACTGCTTTCTAGAAAGATATTGAATATATATTCTATAATTACACATGAGAAAGTAGCGTTGTCTGTTACGCTGTTTCGGCCAAGCCACTGAACTGAAGTTGATAAAACGTAAACACCTAAAATACAAGCAAAGTCTCGGACGACAAATAGCTACAAATAATATAATTTTCTTCTATAAAGTCGAACAACTTTTAAGAAATCATATTTCTTTGCCATGTTGACTTTACATTGAAAACAAGAGTTATTCTGTAAGAGGAAACTAAAGCCTCACCGCAGAACACGATCGTGAAACATCAGAAAGTTATATGGCACATTGACTAAATAAGTTTAACAGTTAAAGGAAAACATCGTGAAGGTATCTCACTCATCACTCTGTAACAAAACTTCCTTACATAGCATGGCTTCTTGGGAAGCAGATACCAACAGTGGGACAAGTGGGATAAGTGAAATAGTTAATTAATTTAACGTCAACTACGATCGGTCAGCGTAAAACATTTTGAAATATGAAACTTTACACATACACACGTCCATGAGGACATCAAAACTTACTTGGCTTGCCAAATTACATTCAAAATTCGAACAAATTAGCAACAAATTGTATATTCAAAACAATGTTACGTCTGCAACGAGACTCGTTATAATTCCATTAATCCTTTTAAACACATTATATAACAGTCGAAAAGTTAAACGACATTAAGGGCATTCCATTTGAATTAATTCTAATTTGATAAAAAATAGGCGGACTGACGAATGGGCTTCTTGATGGTAAGTGTTCACCAGTGACATTGGCGCTATAAGATATGTTGAGCAATCCTTACATACGCCAACTACTTTTAGAGCTAAGATGCTAAGTCCTTTGTAGGTGCAGTAACACTGCCTCAGTCGCCCTACAACCCGAAAAACAGTAATACGCAGTGTCGCTCTTTGGTGGTAGAACATCTGATGAGTGGATGTTATCTGCCCTTGTTGAGCGGGCTTGCACTAAGCCCTATCACCAAATACAGTACCCATTGAATGTTTATTTAGTACCCGCTAAGTTTTATTTTAGACCATTTTTGAAAAAAAAAGTAATTAATAAAAGTTGAAATAGGAAAACTTTAATTTATGATTAATTTTACCTAGTTTGACTAAGTTTGAGTAAAATTCTATTGTAACATTCATTGATTCTGTAATTTACTTGAACTACAAATAGCTAATAAACGAGCAATATTATTGTAAAATCAGTTATTATTTGTCTTAACATCATTTGACATTTTCATAGACCGATATCAGATGTTCTCTGGACACTTCTTCAGCTTTAACTAAATATGTTTCTATAAAAGCCTTATCGCGCTCGACTTACATACGAAAGTATATATTTTCAATTTAAAAAAAATTTATATAATTTTGAACGCTAAGTTTCCGACTCCGCAAAGTCAATAAATCATTCTTGGGGCAAGGGTATCCGCTTCTATAATAAAAGTCCGCAGACATTTTTAACTTTGCCGTTTCATGGATTCAAGATTCAATTGTAAAAATACATTGGTAAAGAAGGTATATTATTCGATACAAGATTATATTGATGATAAAAAAGCGTGGAGTTAATGCTTGTTGACTTCCAGGCAGGAGACATCACATACATATACAAATTGTATTTAACTAACACGACTGTATTTTTAGATATTGAAAAAGTTTCTTGCCAGTTCTTCTCGGTAGAATTTACATTCCGAACCGGTGGTAGCTTTACTTTAAATAGTTTGTTAAATGACGATTCAAGAGTGCTTGTAAAAGCCTACTTGAATATAGAATATTTTGATTTTGATTTTTGATTAAAAAAAAAAACCAAAATTTTGTCATAGACTTCAAGTAATTAATTATTCAAATAAAAATTCAAAAGATTCCATTATTTTAATTGCGATAAAAAATACTTTTGAAAAAGGGCAAGATCGACATTAATAGTCTTATCACGTCTTTAAGATAATATCCATCTTGTATATTTCAAGACAAGCTTGACAGAAACTCGATAAATTACTTTCCAATATAGATTCGATGTCCCTTACTCCTACCACGATTGTGGAGAAACATTTTAAATATTATACACGACCAAAAACAAAATATACCTCATTCGAGTAGGATTTAACAAGCACTTTTGAATCGTATTAAACGTGAAGTAGATTTTACCGGTTAGAACCAGAAAAAACTCAGTAGTGATTTCGAACATTGGAAATACAAAGTTATGTATGTTAAATACAATTAAATTTCTGTAATATATTCGGCCGATATAATCATGTAATATTAATATCAATTATTCATGGTTATTAACAAATTGTTTTAATTTACGAATCAACAAAGCGATAAATATCTGTGGAATTTTATCATAGAAACGAATAATTTGCCCTACGAAGGATTTATTGAATTTGCTGAATCGGAAACTTCGTGTTATAAACTTATACGTGTACGTAGTAAGAAGTTATACCTTCTCGGGTTCATACAATTAAAGTGATCAATGCTATTGTGAATATACATAACATTGTTGTAAATATATTGTGACGCAACTGTATTCCTACTTTGTTAAAACACCCTGAAGAGAGTCTCTAGCTCCAAGATTACAAATAGACCGGTATCTCTCTTTTGTAAAATAAAAATAAACAAAAATCTGTAACGTTACCCCAAATTTATATGCCCTAGGACATAATACTATGAAAATAACTTAAATGTACAATAAAAGAGGGTTCAATATCACGTACTTGTCTTTTTTAACCAGGTAGGCTGTGTAGCTTAGTTCTATTGCCAGAGTCGATACATGATACACGAATCTTAGAGACAATTTTTTTTTCTAAAAGCATTGCAATACCGGTTCCATCAAGATCATTACTCTTCAAGGATATATTATTATTTTGCGTTCTAATAGGCTTGCGTTACATTAATAGTATTTCAAATACTAATATAATAAATGTAACGAAAACCTATAAGTATCGTATTTTATAACCCAACTAGCGACCCGCCCCGGCTCCGCACGAGTGCAATGCTTTCTCTAAAGAATGTCATACAACTTTCACAGTATTCAGTCGTTAGACAATAGAAATCGCTATGTCTCTGCGTTTTAAATCTGTAATATCTTCGAAAATGTTCATGTTTTTTTTTATGTTATAGGGGTCAAACGAGCAGGAGGCTCATCTGATAGAAAGTGATTACCACCGCCCATGGACATCTGCAACACTAGGGGGTTGCAAATGCGTTGCCGGCCTTTTAGAAAGGAGTACGCTCTTTTTTTGAAGGGTTCCAAATCGTATCGGTTCGGAAAAACCAGTGTGGTTGTGCGAGGCAGAAAATGTCTTAAAAATCGCGCTGTTGTGGATTTTCGGAGATCTAGGTGGTGCGGGTGAAATAATGAATTTTGGTGAAATTCAGCTGCCGGGATTAATCCAAACAATTCCTCGGAAAATCCCGTGGAAAATTCGGTAGAAGATGCATAGCGATCATAAAACATTACATGCTATATAAATATAGAAACCTCTAAAATTATCAGTATTTCTCTACTATATTGTGCATGTATTATACATATAAACCTTCATCTCGAATCAACCTATCTATTAAAAAAAACCGCATCAAAATCCGTTGTGTAATTTTAAAGATCTAAGCATACATAGGGACAGACAGCGGTAAGCGACTTTGTTTTATGTTATTTAATGATAATGTTATGAAAAATAAAAGGTAGTTTAAAATTGGCATATATCGAATGCCAATGTAAGTTAATATTAGATAATATCCATCGATACAGTAAAAGGCAAATAGTAAGGGCGCATTGCTTCGCCGGCACAGTTTTTATATCTACGCGACCCGGATTGAAAGAATTTAATCTGAAAATTGCTTGCTTAGCAATTTCTATCGTTCGTAAAACAAAACGATATTACTACGTAGTTCGTTATTTGATAATTTTTCGTTCAATTCTAAGATGAGTTTTGGATCAATCAGCACTATAAATTTTTAGTGTTTCACATTAAATAGATTTAGAACAATAGTTTCTGTTGGTTCTATAGTTTTGTTTATATTGGTTGGTCTTTTGCTGCCTTAGTGGTCTAGAATGTTGGACTTCTTGATGACCGAGGCTTATAATCTGAGTCGAAAGCTCGTAAATCCGTTGATTCTGCAACTGATCTTTCTTTATCGTGTCCCGTTGATCTTTGAGTATGGTGGAGTATCTGCGTAAGTGTTATTTGAGCTTGGACGAACATTTGTATGCTATATTATATCCTGCGCAATTGATCTGTCTCCAAATGGCGAAATGGCCAAGTTTAATTGCCTTTTGTTTCGATTTTTTTTAACTTTAACAGCAATATTTATAATACTTATAATAAATATTTATAATATTTATAACAAATATTCAACAGCCTGTAAATATCCCACTTTTGGCTAAGGTCTCCTTAAAGGAGAAGGTTTGGAGCATATTCCATCACGCTGCTCTAATGCGGGTTGGTGGAAGACATTTGTGGCTGAATTTTGTAGTAATTAGACACATGCAGGTTTCCTTACGATGTTTTCCTTCACCGCCGAGCACGAGATGAATTATAAACACAAATTAAGCACATGAAAATTCAGACGTGCTTGCCTGGGTTTGAACCCGAAATCATCGGTTAAGATGCACGCGTTGTAACCACTGGGCCATCTCGGTATTTCAACACAAATAAGTAGAAATTACTACTTTATTTATTTTTGATTTATAATTAATTGTTAGAACTTCGTAAACCTAGTAATAACTTTATTTAGAAGCCTTTATAAATTAATTGTTAAACTATATTATATGCACCGCAGACTTACACTTGATTGAAAAAGTAGAAGTTAATTCAATAGAAAATATTTACCACTTATCGGTGGCAATGACACAACAAAATAACATAACAAGCTATGTTTGCGTAAATTCTCTTAAATGATATAACGTTTAATAACTAAAACCACAGTAAATTCTCGTGCCTTTAAACGTAATAACAAACTCGTTTGTAGCTCATTTCCGACGCCTCATCGTAGTTATTTATCATCGGAAGGCTTTAGATAGAGATTTAAAACAACTCAGCATCTCTCTAGAACAGATATTGAATTACTTTGCAAGACTCGTACCGCTTTGATGAAACGAGACGGGATATTTAGGTAAATTTAATATAACTTTTGTATTCATTTTAAACTTACTTTATAAAACAGCTTCCGGTTGATTTTGTATTTTATAATTTTTATTTTCTATTACTGTAAGTGAGTGAATCTTAGGCCATGACGGTGCAATGGAATTTTCATTAACTTGATTTAAGCTGCATAGTTTTGAGCGTGGTGGATAAACCTTCTCCTCTGAAATAGTCTTTAATCCAGAAGTGGGATATTGACTGTCACTTTCCGGCAGAAATAATAATTTAATTTATACAACGTAAAGAAACCAGTGATCCATCCAATCCTGTCCAACACCGAAAAAAAGTCTGTTCAACCGTTTATGAAATACGCACAGACGCACAGACGATACATATATAAATAAACTAAAACAGGCACTCCTTGTCCTGCCTGTGTGTATAAACCGACTAGCATCGATCCCTCGTGTAGTAAATTTGATTAAGAGGCGAGTTACAACCTTTCCCCTGCACAATATACACATATGCCAACTGATATGCCGACGTCAAAGTCTTTTAATCTCAAAATCTACAATAATATACTAAATGCGAATGGAACTCTGTTTCACTGCGAAGTCACTGAATCTATTTTGATGAAATTTAATATGAGATAAACTAGAATCCCAAGCAGTAAGAGCATAGGCTACTTTTTATACCGCGAGCGAAATCGCGGGCGGCAACTAGTAATCGCACCACGATTATAAAATGAACTTTATTTTATTAACAGGGCATTGAAACGAACCATTATAAATTTTATTTTCTCCAACCCAAGCTCAGTAGCTACACAATTTTACCAATTTTCTGAAATCATCTAAACATATATAAACTATATACAATTAAATTTAAGCATCTGAAAGAACGTCGCATGCGTTAAATATATATTATATAAAAAAATATCTACTCAAAATCTACGTAAGCATGTCAATCAAAATTATTTATGACTAGCTTACCAGTACGAAATACCCGGATGGGGAATAAGGTTTCATAAACAGTTTATCTCGTAATACAAATTATCCATCGGTTTTACCAGTGAAGCTCCCAGTTGTCATAATTTTTTCCAACATCTTCAACAATCATCGTTATATTTCAGCCAATTTACACAAAACCTTAATGAACCTTTACCGCCAAACAGCAATACTTGTTCTTATACTAGTATTGTTGTGTTCGGGTTTGAAGTGTGAGTGAGCCAGTGTAACTGGAGGCACAATAGACATATTAACACCTTAACTCCCAATATTAAAAAAAAAATACATCTCTCTTCCCGAGAAAGTATTACGTCTGTTGGTTAAAAAATAATTCCAATTAAGTTGATCGGTTTATACTTACTACATATTTGGACTTTGTTTTACAATACGTAGCGATGTGATTGTGTAGCAATTACTTAAACAGCGAAACATCTCTAGAGTACAGACATTCAATTATGCTCCGAGAAAATTCTACATCCAAGACAAAGCAATAAATCTCTATGCGACGGGTACCATTAGACCTGTATTTTTCATACGACCCTTTGTAAAGTCCCCATGTGGATTTTCCAAGGGCTTACTGATAGTTTATTTATTACAATTACTTACCCTGATAATAATAACTGGCATCGTATTGTATTAATTGTAATTGCCAACAAACCCACGCAATAAACGTAATAATTAAAATTTTAATAACCTGTTGCGCGATCTTGATGTTTTTAATTACAGGATCGAATATTGCATTTTGCGCGAAGATAAATCTTAAGCATAATATATTGAAAATAAATTTTAATCATAATTTTGATAATATTATTGTAATTAAATCCGTGATATAAAGATTTTTGAAGAAAATTATAATCTTCAGCTATAATGACTGAATGAACGTTATCCCAAATAAATATTTGAGGTAAGAACAAGTGTGCGAGTAAAACTGCTTGTATCTGATGCATGGAAATATCTTCTAAATATATGACTGCCTAATTAAACTTAATGTAAAACGAATCGGTAATTCGCCTTCTTTGTTTCGTTGCGCTACTGCGAATTTGTCTTATTTTCTCACAATTTTGGTCTCATAAAATTTTGGTCAAATTTGTTCCATAAAAAATTCTATGGCCCTTACCTAAATTTGAACTTTCGATCTTAGAAAAAAAAAAAACATGATAAAAATAAACTTAAAAGTAAAAGTTACAGATTTCAAATGTTACACAGCTCGAATAAGACCTCCTCTTCCTATGAGGCGAAGGCTTGGAGCTTATTCCACAACAATGCTCCAATATGGTTTAGTGTGGATACACATGTGTTAAAATTTTATTGAAATTAGACAATATTCAGACCTCCTCACGATGTTTTCCTTCGCCGCCAGCCACAAAATAAATTAAAATAAATTAAGCACATGAAGATTCAGTAGGGCTTAACAGATGATAACTGGTCTTGAACCAATAATCATCTGTTAAGATGCACGTATCATAATAACTAAGCCATCTCGGTTCACTTAAATAATAAATTACTGAACATATACTTGCATACATATAATAATGTTACTTTTGTCGATAACGATACAGCTGTAACGGAGACAAGGCAAATATAGGTAGTTCGACTAAAATAAACAGTTCATGTCCCCTGTTGTCAACGGGAGTAAACTCAGTATCAATTGAATTCCCCAATCGTCCATTTTATACCTGAATAATTGATCTCTTGATATACACTCACTCGCTCTGCCTGTGTAACGTAACTTCGCATATAAATGCAGACGTAGTTAGGTATACGCTGTACAATTGGTGTCGTTATTTGAGAATTTAATATTTAATCGTACGGAACCAGTTTGTTTTTATGAGGTTAAAATATTGGCTAGTAAGGTTCAGATAAATCAAATCATTTTTTTGAGTTGTTCTGTTGTTGTATTTAAAAAAAAAAACGTGTGCGCCTCGGGCCGGCCGACAGGAGTGATAACTTAATAAAACGTCTTAATAAACTTAATAAACTGTCCAAAACACGACTATTGCTGTGGGTTAGAGTGAAAGAGAATGAGCCTGCCTACCGCTGCCGTATCTGTAATCTGCATACGTAAGAGAAATTAAGCCAGACAGACTGATGCCGTAACGCTTTACGTAACGAAGTGGTTTACCGTCCCATAAGAAGTTATCACTTCAAAATAGTGTTATAATTATCTATATCTATCTTATAGTGATCTTAAGATTTTGTTTTGTTGATTATATTAAATTTTGATCACATCTCTTCATGTCTATAGATCTGTTGTCTCGTGAATGGTCACGTTCGGCATAGCTTACAAGGTTATTATCATTAATAATCGAATAAAAAAGTAAAAGAACATAAACCTCATACTTGTGATCATTAGAAGTTGTAGTTTAAAATAGGTGTGAATTTTAGTAGAAATACTTTTTACTATTTCGCCTGCTGTATTTACTATATCTAATAAGCTGGCGTGCAAGACCTCGGGTAACGAGAAAGAAACCCTCCGGCCCTCAACGACCTGCAAGTCAAACTTGAACGTGTTCGTCTCCACAGCAAATGTCCGAAATGGATATTCAGTCAATTATTTTGTAGGAATATTGAACATAAATCGTAGGATTTACAAAATCTACAAAATATAGAAAGGTACAGGGTAGCTACCCTAGACAAAAGTCAAAATTCCAAATTCATCCAGCAGTAAGAAGCTTGTACTTTGGCATTACAGATTCTACTTGGGCAGGTTTGTTGTCATCGTATAACGTAACCAAATTCCAATGCGCAATTTTTATCCGTATTTTTATCCAAGTTCCTTTATTCCAAGTTATCGGTATATGATCAATCCTATTAACACAGTTTCGGGTCCATTAATCGATTGGGTTCCGAGCAAGCCCTTAGCCCAAAGTACTTTCATTTAATCTTTTGATATGAGGCTTATGCGAAGATCTGATTTGATTCAGATATCCTTCCGAATGAGTTGAGTTCTGTTTTGGCGTACGTATCATACTTAACATAATTAATTGAAATAATATAATATCTTTGTAACCGACTTATTTGTTGAATGTATTTGACATTCAACGAATAATACGATTAATATAAATACTACCAAATGTACAACCTGCTATTTTGTAGACATTAGACATATAACCATTCATAAGCATTCAAAATAAGCTTCATATTTTTTAACTTGATTGACTTACTTGAAATTTCATAACGATACACAATCAAATTGAAAATATAAGAACATAAATAATAGCTGCAGTAATGTGTTCGGAAGAACTCCATCTCAAAGAATGTAAAGTAAGTCTACAAACTGGCGTGATTGTTAGCGCTAATGTAACGAATCCACAAAACGCGTCTTGCTTGTTCAAGCAAACATTTATAAAAATACGAGTACTCTCTACAACGTTCTACGTGACTTTGTTCGTTTAGTTCTTTAAAACTTACGTACAGCTTATTACCGCAAACACCAAATTAATTCTTTTGGATAAATATGTACACAAATCATATTATGAGCCTAATCAAAGCTAAAATCTTACGGGAAAGATCTTTGATAATAGACATCCGTGTTGATTTAGTATTTCATTAATTCCGATGTCTTCATTTCCAGATTCATCAAATTTACTAAATTCATTATTCGAGTACTTTTATGGCTTGCTAGTTCAAAGTTGGTCTTAAATATTGGGTTACATATGGAGCAATAGCCACCCTGCTAAATTACATGTATTTGTACAGAACGGATAAGATTTTTCTTGCAGTCTTGATGTTTTCAATTTAGAATGATTAGTTTTCTTCGAGTTCCTCTCATTTGCATGTTAGTATTAATATCGCAAACATTGAGATTATAAACACATATTTGTAGGGCATACGAAATCTTGATTCAGATTCTGTTCAGTAATTTCAAAGAAAATATACCCATAAGCAAAGAATAGCGTCATTGGTACTGGAAATTGCATAATATGAGTTTATACGACACTCTGTCGTATAAACTCTAGAAAAACATGAGATCAGTATTAGTCAGGTGGGTCATTATATGTTTCAAGTCTGGTTTACAAAGGCTTGATAATTTTGCGTCACGTAAGGATACAGGTTTTAAAGGAGCTGTATAAGAGTGTCTTGTCTGTAGTATTAAATCAAGAGATCGTTAAATACTCCAAGTGACCCAACGAAATTTTAAAATAGCAGATGCAGGATGCAATAATTTAACAATTTTTTCCCAATTAAAAAAAATATTATTTGATTTTGTATTTATGGCATTGGCGGAAGTTACTGCTTTGGGTAAGTCTAATTTTGTAAAAATATTTGCAGTTTTACCAAAAATCAGAATAAATTCGACCTGGTTAGTTAAATGGTTAATGTAAAATGCATGCTGTTGCACATTTTACTACAATGCTAGTAAAATGGCAACAGCATGCAATTATTCGTTAGTAGAGCTTCGTGTAAGTCCATCTGGGAAGGTACCATCCATTGATCTAATATGCTATCGTCAAATGGTAATGGTTGGTGGCGCATTTTCGTTAAATGGATGGTTAATATTTCGAACAGTTTCAATGGCTATGGGCGTAGAACACTTGACACCTATTTGCCAGCCACAAGAAACAACTGGTCCAAAATTAAAAGATACCTGATGACATTTCCATCACTAGATTTATTCTAGAGCTCATCTTTATTATTGTACTATCTCTACATGCAAAATCTGTTTGGCTACACGCCTAACGGTACTATAAACCTAGGTATTACGGTAGTTCACTCAAGTTCTATGCCAAAAATTCGTAATATTTATCACTATATATTAGAAACCAAAGTTGACTGAACATTGTTCCTTGTGTTATTGCAGATATGACCAATTTCACAATATATATATAATATAGCCACGGGTTCCTACGATGCAGTTATTCCTATATTACAGCGCCTAGGGACGAAATGTATTAATAGTTTTTCATAAGAAAAACTATCGGTTCAGAATGAAGATTATATCGAAAATAATTTGCAAGAAATTTATTTATTATAATATTGCTGTAAATAGATGTTAATCAATAACTCCATCTGTTGTTTTATCTATTACGTAATGTAAATTTGAATTTATTATTATGATAAAAATCCTCATCATCCTCCTGCCCTTACCCCAATTTTACTTGGGGTCGGCGCAGCAGGTCTTCTTATTTCTTCTTATTATGATAAAAATATTTATGGAATTTTATTTAAGAAGCTGATGCCTTTACCCACAGGAGAATGATGACCTTTTTGGCGAAACTTTCGGTAACCAGTTTTTCTCGGCCTCTTGTGTTTAACCAATGATCCTTATCTCAATCTCGAAAATATTTATAAATCTAAAAAAATTACTCGTTATAATTTAGGTATTTGGTTGCATACAACCACCATAAGCCATAGGCTTATGGAACCTCTCACATAATATATATTGTATTGCTGAACAGCAAAACTTAGTGTTGTTGTGTTCCGGTTGGAATCGTGAGTGAGCCAGTGTATCTACAGGCACGAAGAACGTAACATATTAGTTTCATAAGTTGTTGTACTAAATTTCATTCTCATCGGTTCCGCCATTCTGGTGTGATCGAGTAACAAACATCCATTCATCTAAACTTATTGTTATTCTAATATATTTTTTATAATATTAGTAATATAATATTTTTTTAATACTTATTTTTACATTATTAATATTCTCTAGAAAAAAATGGTATTATCTGGCTGAAACCAGTTCACACAAAACTGACTATTTCCAAAACTAACAACATTTTAAACATCTCCTGTAGATATAAAACCATTAAAATTCATCATCAATGAGCGCATTTCAATGTTATTTCTATTTTATTCGAGTCCATATAATATTGATACAAAAAAATGTTGCAATATTTGAAAGCGCTCTAATAATCTAGTTTTATGCTGAGGCGTCAGGCTCATGAATATGCAACGTGTGTCCGCTCGAAGATATTAATTATGCACGGTTTACGTCCTCTCTTGTTAAGGGGAAACGATCTTTAATTAAAAAAATCAATTGTAAATATTATATCACGGTCCCGTGAAAGGAATTTCTAATGATGCGCTTTTTTCAGCTTGCGTCGTGTTTAAAATGCGATTTGCTTATAAATAAAGTAAGATTTAGTTATCGAATTGCTTTGTGTATTACTAAATAGGTTTTTTTCGTGAAAATATACGGCTTAGCGCCTTTTTAGGCCAGATTCAGTAAGAGTATTCGAATTTTATTAATGGTCATGTTCCAACCATTAAACCTTCTGAGAACCGAAATTGCTTTAGAGTACTTCAAAATTGGAAAACCTACAAGAAAGTTTTGTTCGAATAATCTCAAAATCAATTAAATTAATTAAGAAGTCGATCAATTTTTCAATTGACGTCGATCAATTGGTTTTCTTATTTGAAATTCAAATATTAAATCTGGCGTAGTCAGAATAAAAAGCTAAATAATTCTAAAGAGGTTTATAAGCATGACGTTGAAATGTTCAAACTTCGCCTTAAATATGTTTCTGAGTTCAACCCAAAGACATTTCTAGATGCCATGACGTCATAAAATTTTCTAATAAATTGTTACTTCCCCTTAACATAGATTGTAGCGACGGTTTAAAGCTCAGATTTTAAGCGTAGCGAAACTCGTAAGTGCTGACTGAGCGAAAAAAATTGTCGCGTCGTGGCTTATAAAAATTTAACAGTAGAAAATTCAGCACGTTGTACGTTTATGTGTGTGAACATCGTATGTGTGATGCGATATATGCAAATATTATTCTGTGTATATTTAAAATGGGGATTTTTTTTTTATTAATAGCGAAAAAACCGACCAGTATTTGATGGAAGAAATCTTCGCTTGTCCTTACTAATATTATAAATGCAAAAGTAATTCAGTCTGTCTTTTGCTCTGTAACGTTCAAAATACTCAAACGAATTTGATGAAATTTCGTATGAAGCAATCTTTAACTCAAAGGAAGGAAATATGTTACTTGTTTTAGCTTTACACCTGAGGACCTCTAAAATGCGAATGAAGCCGAAGACGACACAGTCTAGTAGTCCAGTAGACAGCGGAAGTCGGTAGTCATATTTCCCACAACTGAGCTAAGACATCTTCTTCTCTTGGTCTCTTTAGGTTGGAGTTAATTTCAATACAAGATGGTTGTACGCGGTAAGTGGATATATCACATGGTCAATTAAATCAAGGTTAGTGGCGTACTGTGTAATGTAAAGTATGGTTATTATTTCTTACAGCGTCAATGTCTATGGGCGGTGATGACCACTTACTATCAAATGTCCCGCTTGCCGGTCCACCTACCAATTACATAAATAATACATCTATCTCTTTCCGAGAAATTGTTACGTCTTTTGGTAATAATTCGATTTTAAGTTGATCGGTTCATACGTACAGATAATGTTGGGACTTTGTTTTATAATTGATTGCTACTCAATCACATCGCTTCTTGTTGTACTGATGTGATTGTGTAGAAATTACTTAAACAACGAAACATCTCTAGGGTACAGACATTCAATTATGCTTCGAGAAAATTCTACATTCAAGCAAGACAAAGCAATTAATCTCTATAATATAAGCTAAGACATCTTCTTCTCTTGGTCTCTTTAGGTTGAAGTTTATTTCAATACGATTTGGTTGTACACAGTAAGTGGATATATCACATAGTCGATTAAATACTTGATATTCTATTAAAAAATCATGTGGTTCAAGCTTGAGTAAGCACCACTGATATAATCCCATCACCACCGATATTTTCAGCAGTAACATATTTATAGGCTTTTGTAATGGTGAAAATGTAATTAATTGTTCTTACTTCCCACTAAAATTGTCAGTCACGAGCAGTGCACACGTTTTCTTGTTACAGTCCGTCACCGAAAAGCAAAAAAAAATCCTTTTTTTGTTGGAAGTTTTGCAGGAAAACATCTTAAAAGGCTTTACATAAATCAACACACATACAAACTATATTATTAATACTAACTACTTCCAAGTTTCTATTTTATAGCCAAACAACTCATATATATAAACTGCTGAACATAGGGCAAAAGCAACACAACTGATTTTACACCTTACTGAAATTGATTTAAGGTTTATATTCATATGTATTTTATTGTGCGATAAGTCAAATGACTTTATGAAACTCCTTACTGTGTGAAATTAAATGTTATGAAATTTCAAACATGTTATACAGTCAATATGGTTTAAGATAAACAGTCTCGGCCGAATGTAACAAGTTGTGGAGTGGATATAAACTCTTTTAGAACTTCAGTTTAGTTTAAAAAGATAAGTTTAATTGTGTGAAATGATGAGATATAAGTCTTATAAAATTTAAGTTTTTTTTTATTGTTAATATAATTATATTCACTCCACTCCGCCTGATGGATAGTGGAGTCCAAATGCGAAGACGGCCATTGTAGAAAGAAAAAAAGAAAGATTGAACTGTACTAGCCATCCACGCTATGCTGTCGGCCCGCAAGATGCTTCTTCACTTCTCGTTTAGAGATACAAGTAACAAATCCCTAGCTAGATAGCCCACATCTGACGTCTCTCAAAAGTGGGTTGCTGGACAGACATGTGTCAAATCTACATCGGACAAGTCCGGTTTTTATAATTAGGTCCACCGTTAATCCCGAAGTGGATTATTACTATTATATAACAAAAAAATAATAATTTTTTTGGATGTAATGGAATGAGACGACAGCCTTGCTTATAATACTGTTTATTACAATGTAGGTCTTAAATTAATTTACGGTTACATTCAATTTAGTTACAGTGGTTAATTTGTTCCATAACTAAAATTATGCTAGCTAGACTCAGCGTGGGTCACTTGGGATCAAAGGATCGCTTGAAAAATCAATGAACTATGAAATAATAATTTATCTGATTTAAAATTAATATTTAGGCGCCACTGACGATTAAATGACAATATTTATAATAATTGAGTACACCGTTCGCCAGGCCGGTGTAAACTAAGTTGGTATTTAAAAAAAAAAACTTAGCACATGACAATATAGAATAATTCAAAAGGTGATCATGCCACGGCATCCTTTCTAATAAATAAATTAAATACTGCGGTACAAATTTAATCTTCAATTAAATAATATCAAAAGCCTTTCATTTTATTTACTGTTTCTATTCTCGACGAGGAAACTTCTAAATATGAGACACATTCAGCGAAGTTTGTAGACGAAGTTATAACAATTAATGTCTTCCCGATCTGCGAGGGCTCAGCTTTACTGTAATCCAGTATTACACTGTCATAAAGGTATATCCTTTGATCTTATGATCGACACCCCATTAACGATGTATGCAATTGGTTTAATACCTACCTTAATAAAGGTTTTAGAGTAATACTGAACTATCAAAGACAATTATAGTATATTTATTTATTTAATTTACGAGTCTCCAACAAAAGATACTAACTAAATATATATTCTTAAAATAAACAATATAAAGGTTACAAGTTGTGTGCTCCTTGAATTATAGAAGACCACAGCATGCACTAAGCTTATAAGCTGTAATGATGATTATTATTGTTTAATTTGTCTCATTACAACCTGATGGTGATGATATTGTTTATCTTTAGAACGATATTGAGTCACAACATCAATCGATTTAATTAAAAAAATAATCGATCAAAATAATAACTATTACTGGCAACCAAAGCTTGAATATAATACGAAAAAAAAAAGTTAAAATAATTAGTGTCATTATTACACCATTTATTGAATTTGGAACATTATATGGATATTAAAACAATAAATAAATATATAATTGAGAAAACATAACACTTACATAACACAATGAAGGAAAAATTGTTATTCATATATCGTGTCGCAGTACAAGAGAACTGAAACAAATGAGTCGACTTTAGGATCTTGGTGTGCGTGATAAATACGCTAGACGTTCCTCAAACGTCATAGTATTTTACTAGTGTGCGTGTATGTGGTCAAATTTTTTTCGACACTTTGACAGTCTCTCTTAGATATTTAATTTACCTTTGATTATAATCAAAGGTAATTGTCTTTTATATCCCAAAACTGATGGGTCTTAAGTGGCTGGTTTTTTAGTACACTTTCTACAATTAAAAAGAAAACGAACCAACTGGATAAAACCGTAGGAAAATTATGAAACGAAAAAAAGTAAAGAAAACTGTTGTCTCTCTTGAATAATCTGAATAAATTATTTACGAAAACAGTTTCGAATCGAATCACTAATTTATTTATCGAGACTTTCCATAAAGAACTATAAACAGACAGACAACATACAAATTTAAATTCATTTCGTGTTTATATTATTGAGGAGTGAGTTTTCTTTGTTTTTTTTTTTTATTTCACGACATGCTCATCCGATACACCATGCAACATTTATGTTATGATAGGGTATAGTTTAAGGATAGATATCGGGTATTTAAAATGCATAAATGTTGAATAACTCGTTGGTTAATTCAGTAACTTCTGAAACTGTTGAATCTTAGGACCTCGGTGTAATTGGTTAAAGTGATGATTACACTTCATTGCCTCGAAGAGCAAGTAAAGCCGAAATCTGTCACCTGATCATTGTCAAATTAATAACTAATGGATTGAAATGTTTCCAATTATAAAATTTGCGTATTTATGAGAAGACTGGCAGGTATCCTATCTATATATGCTGACCGTATTCGGGTACAGCAACTAGGATCTGACTATTAAGAACTTCTGTTGTTATCAAGTGACTGACATAGCCAATTTTTGCAGTGCATGTACGACCACATTCACTGCAAGTCAGCACCCCTCCGACATTATTATAATGTATGGTATTCGATACTTACATAATAAAAATAATCTAATAATATCTACGTGAAAATGTGAACATTGTTGTCGGTGGTAAGGTCTTGTGGAAGCCAGTCTACCGCCAACCATCAATAAATAGTAATCGTATTATTGTGTTTCGGTTAATATTCCGAGATCCCAATTCATACATCGCCAAAAGTAGGGGTGGTAGTGAGCACTTACCATAAGGTGCACCATTTGCCGCCCATCTATATCATGAAAAGTCAATGCATTTCTTTTTGAAATGTTATCTTTATCATAGACTATAGAGAAAGAGACCATAAATATTTTATGTAATATTTATAACTCGTGATATAAAAATATTTTAGGTGAAATAAAATGTCCCTGTATCAACATGAAGCAACTCGTCAGTAAAATTTAAACCTTAATCAAATTCCCTTTGATGCGAATAACACGACACTATTACAAAAATATCGCGTGACAAAAAATAAAAATCAAAAAATTCGGAAAACGTTTTGCAAGGACCGCAAAATTTTAATTAAAGCTGCATCGATACGACACTTTGCGAGCTAAACCTCCACTAACGATAGGAAAAACGACAGACAACTGCAGTAACAAACAGTTTTATAACAAGATAGAACAGACTGCATTTTATAATGTATGATATTTTTTATTTAAAAGGAATAATGTATTTTAAAATTCAAATTCAACAATTAAACTCTTTAAGCTTTTTTTGGTATTGAAATATGTAGGTTAACTGGCAAATTACTGATGATATCTTATGGGAAGTGGTGACCACTGACCGTTGACATTGGCTCTTTAAGAAATACCATTTCATTTCTCATCAATACTCCACCAACCTTGGGAATTAAGATTCTCCTTGTTCATTGACTGTTATGACACTGGCTCAAATCCTTCAAACCAGAATACAAACACAGGAGTATTGCTGTTCGGCGGTAGAGTAGGCCCTGGATACTTACGGTTCTGATGGACCATCGAAGTGGTAAACGAGCAGGAGGCTCATTTGATGGAGAGTGACTACCACCGCCCATGGACATCTACAACACCGGAGCCTTATAGGTGCGTTGCCGGCCGTTGTTTCTTGTAGGTTGCCAAGTAGTATCGTTTCGGAAAAACCTCCGGCGAAAGCTGGTTCCACAGAGTGGTTATTGAAGGCACAAAATGCCTTAAAAATCGTGCTATTGTAGATTTTCGGACACCTAGGTAATATTATATTATACTAGTGTCCATTTAAACACTAACATTTTTATAATTCCATCGCATAATAATCCGACAGTACTTAAGATTTCAGACTTAGCACCGTCGGCTTTATGTTGCACGGGATTTTAAAAACTACTAACTTGGGTTGCTGCTGAAATATTACAAAAAACATCCCAGTGGTTTTTCACTAACAAAAAAATATCCCTTAGACCAAGGTCGATAAGTTTTCTATCGCCGTCGTAACAAAAAAATATTATAGAATTTATGAAACCGGGATATATAAAAGATAAATTTTATAAGCTGTTGAGTCTCCGATAAATGGATGTTTTACGCGCCATTGGACGGGAATGCGTCAATCTTTACCTTTATAGACGGAGTTAATAATATTCCTGTTAAGGAAGCTATATTGGGACTTGGTTTTTGTTCGGAAGATATCGTAAGGAAATTTTATTACAAGTAAATTCAAACATATATCAACTACTTGAAAAAGATAAAAATACATATCTTGGCAGAGAACAGAATTTTTGAATCAGGTATGTGGACTTTAAATCGTTATCCATAATGTTGGACAATCTGTTACGATTTTATTTCGTCTTATGTCCTAACGAATATCAAAGTAAGCATAGTGAGGTTCCAAACAAAAACAGTACAGTGTAAAAAACGTCGGTTAAGTGATAGTCAATAGTAGAATTATATAAACTTGTTTTATATACCTTAGCATTAGCATTTTTTAGCATTAGCAGCCCGTAAATGTCCCACTGCTGTGATAAAGGCCTCCTCTCCCTTTGAGGAGAAGGTTTGGAGCATATTCCACCACGCTGCTCCAATGCGGGTTGGCGGAATACACATGTGGCAGAATTTCGTTGAAATTAGACACATGCAGATATATACCTTATAATTTAGGAAAACATACATAACAGTTTTATATAATAATACGGTTTCGGCATATGGATAAGATCCTATATTTCGATACCATAAAGGAAATTTGATGTAATGCTAAAACAAATAAATAATTTACCATGAAAATAGAATACATTTAAAAAATGTCTACGCCCGATTATTTAATTTTTAAATAATAAATCATCGTCAAAAATTAAATAAAATTATAAAAAAAATGATTTTTGTTGTTTGACTAACACGAATTAAAAATTATACATAGTATTGCAATTTTAACACGTTTTAGTTTATTTACATAAGAATTATTATTAACATTAAGCCCTTAAATATATACAAATATGAATTTTAATAGTTAATATGTTTATGTATTTTTGATGCATACATACATGTTTTAGAATCAATGATAGCATTACATTAAAAGTAGCTTTACTTTAAATAGTTTGTTAAATGACGATTCTAAAGCACGAGCGTATTTGAGCAGAGTTTGTTTTGATTAATATCTATGTATGTAGTACCATAGGTCATGATGATCTACACTTAACATTCGATCAAAGTAAATACAAGTCAAATCAAAATATACTTTATTCAACTAGGCTTTCACAAGCACTTTTGAATCGTCATTTAACAAACTATTTAAAGTAAAGCTACCACCAGCTCGGAATGTAGATTCTACCGAGAAGAACCGGCAAGAAACTCAATAGTTACATTTTTTCAACGTCTAAAAATACAGTCATGTTAGTTAAATACAATTGTTTATGTATGTTATATCTCCTGCCTGGAAGTCGAGGCATTAACTCCACGCTTTTTTATCATCAATATAATACAATTACTTAATTAGTTACGCTTCTTAAAATGCATACAACGAAAACATATTATAATCGAAATCTAACAATTTATTTTGCAAAATTTGTAATTAAAAATATTAGACATAATATTAAAGCAAGTAAGTATTGACCATTTTATTGGAAGAACGGCTTGGGTTACCGAATGTGTATTTTACTACACTGAGCCTGTATATTCTAATTTGAAAAGGTACATAACATACCACCAAACAACTTTATGTATACTCCAATTATCATAACATATAAAATTTATTAAATTTAATATGTTATGATTAAAAAAAAAACTACTATATACAGTATTTTTATATATTATATATTATCATATGGTATTTGTTATGGACTATTTATATATTATTTTAAATTGAAAAAAAAAAAACTTCGGTGTGGGTCACGTCTTCCAAGAACGAAACTAAGAAAGAAAGACGACAAGCTCGAAGTCTAGCGAAGATCTGCTGATGTTCAGTCAAAATATAAAATAACGCCACAATTTATAAAAATAAAATGTAAAAAAGGCACGGGCAACTGTGAGCCCGTGGATGTTGTAAAGTAAATAAAAAAAAACGTATAAAATTTAAGCATAACGTATTGTTATTAATGTTACTCGTATAATTTCATAACACTTAATGTTTACGTCAAATATAGCAAGTTGTTGAGACGCCGCTAGGGGTAACTGGTGGTTAAACGAAGTTTGTTCCTTTATTGACCAACTTGGAGCTATTGTCCGATGTACACAAAGGATTGTGATTAAGCAAAATTAACGTACTCTGACTATTTCAGTAATTTCAATAGATTTATGTTTATACAAATTGAACATAAGTTTTATAGATATTTAAGTTAATTATTTTAATGTTAAGCCTCCTTATTAGATGATTTATTTTTTATAAAGATGATGTACTGGACAGTTGTCAGGGAACGGAATGCAATGTAAGACGTGTTAAATTTTGATTTGGAAGTTATTAAAGGAATATTACTTTTTAAAACGTTTCACTCACAATAATCCCACATATAAAGCTTTCGAATACTTAAGTTATGAATATATTCTTCCGAGAAGGACGGGCAAGGAATTTAATACTGAGGTTTATTTGGTAAAGTAATACACAACAATATGCCAGCAAAGTTTTCAATGGCAATTAAATTAATTATTAAATTACGTATCACCTAAAACGTTTTATCTATTTCTTGAATATCTGTGTTTGACTTGTACCCAACTTTGCGTAGGCAGTCACTATCACTATTATAGAGAGAATCAAACGTTGTTCAAAACCAACGATGTTATGGATATTATATAATTTTGGATCGGGATATGGATACTCTAATATGTTCAGATATGGTTTCGTATACGAAATTTTTTCGTGGTTTTCCACAGGGCCGGATCTACCATATGGCTTTTTGAGCTTCAGTCTAGAGCCCCGTGGATTCAAGAGGCCCCAGCTAAGTCAAGTCAAAGTACTAAATAGATGATAATGCGAAATAATCCATAACTTTATTAAATTAAGCAGATCGTATGGTTTGCAGCCCTGCAAGTCCTGCAATAAATCAAACCCATTTAATTAATTTAATTCAAGTCTACGTTCAGATATGTCTTAGGTGGACCCCTAAGTAGTGTTAGCCCAGCCCCCTAAACTTACGGTCCGGCCCTGGTTTTCCGATTGTTTCAGAAACGGCAAAAATACAATTACAACAAATATATTTTGTATCGAGTTCGGTTACGTAGCTCCATACCATCAATGGATAAAACTTACGTAAGTACTTCCTACGGAATCAGTGCCAGTGTTGGCCGCGCTTTACAGCGTCATCGCTGGAGCGTCCATGCTGCTGAATTCACTGATTCTCGTCCGATCATCGAAGTTAACCAACATCGACAGCCTGTTTGTATTATGCTGTTAGACCTACCTATGACTACCTAGACCTACCTCTTGGACTCCGAGTGAAGTCCATCCTGAGTCTTCAGTCTCATATGAGATTGTACTACGACTCAGGAGATAGTTAGATTTAAAGTGACGTCATTTTAGTCAATGATCTCGTTACTGCCGGCGGAAACAGTGAAGGTGTGTATTATTTACCCGTTTACGGCAGTAATTCTACCTTATGAGTTGGTCATAATGAGCATAGGAAGCCAGAATCTGTCCGAAAAATGTCCTCTGAAGAAGATGTAGGAGCATGCCTGTGCCATTAACGGATTACTGCTTTTTCTCTCTCAAGATAGCGTAGAGCGTATTTTTAGATGGTTGGGGATCGAATCGATGTCGAACTCTTTATTGGAGCTTGGCATTACGAAGATACCAAGGTGAGTTTACGGCGATATCCCGAAAACCGTTTGTGTTATCTGGTGCCAACACTAGAGGCAAAGACAGGACTCGCATAGGTAATACGTATGAAGATTTTTTAGGCTATGCACACTCACCCATTTAAGCGGAACACAACAATACAGAGTACTGTTATTTAGCGGTAAAATATCTGATGAGTGGGTGGTACCTACCCAGACGGGCTTGCACAAAGCCCTACTACCAAGTAAAGGTTTAGGACATATTTATTTCAATAGTTTATGATTTCATTCGAGAAAAAGATTAAATATTGAATTATTTCCGTAGAATCTATATTTCCAA
The DNA here is from genome assembly GCF_905147765.1 of Vanessa atalanta. Classification (NCBI taxonomy): domain Eukaryota; kingdom Metazoa; phylum Arthropoda; class Insecta; order Lepidoptera; family Nymphalidae; genus Vanessa; species Vanessa atalanta. The sequence goes on along the minus strand of NC_061892.1, from coordinate 4,098,669 downwards.
CTGATATTATAATCTCTTGACTCTCAGCGTTTTAGCCCAGCTGTGGCTCATTTAAAAGCTGTAACTAAACGATATTATTAATAATAGCTTATTAATAATGTGCTTCAATGCAATTTTATTGCCTTTATTATGATAGCAATTTAATAATTATTAATTTTTGTTGTTATATTTACGACAGGAAAGACGGCATACAGCATTTATCTCACAAAATCGACAACACGATTAGACGATGTGGTTCAATTTTAATGAAACAAAAATAGTAGGTAATAAAATTAAAACAAAAGATTGTTCTTTCATCTAGATAATTATATTTGAATTTTCACACTGCGGAACCCTGGAGTGACGTGGGGCTAATAGACGACTCTTTGTCTTACAGTTGATCTGGCCGCGTTGTACTTAGCCTTTACGTTTTGAAGTCAAAGGGTGTTTCTTGAACAAATTTACTCAGAATTGAAAATTTAGTTATAAAACACGTTGAGAATAAATTACCTAACTTTATTAAAGTAGATCGTAAGCATTTTAGTATAATTTATGAAATTGTTCCTATTTATTTTGACATTGTCACGTACATTTTGAACTTTATTATTTGAAGTTAGTTTAAATTGAATAATCAAAACAGGACATAATGATACTAAATAGTGATGTATGGCTAAATATGCGATGAGTAAAAAAATAAAAATATAATCAAACAGAGAAAAAGGTAAAACGAGCGAGAAAGATAATTTTCAAAAGGAAAATACTCAATTATATTTTCTTTTTTTTCTTTATGGTGGCAAACAGGCAGGAGGCTCACCTGGTGGAAAGCGACTACCACCGCCCACGGACGCATCTGCAACGCATCTGCAACACCAGGGTGCAAATGCGTTGCCGGCCTTTTAGAATAATGTAAGCTCTTTTCTTGAAGGTTCCTAAGTCGTATCGGTTCGAAAAAACTGCCGGCGAAAGCTGCCTCCACAGAGTAGAAGCGAGACAGAGATTGCCTTACAAAAGAAAAGAAAAGGACACACAGATATAGCCAATACAGTCGTTGCGAATCATTGCGACAACGTGATATACTTATCACGTTGTAAGACGTCAAAGAAATGAAACATGACATTAGCCAGAACTGATGATACTGATGATGAGGCATGAATATTGTAGGAGTCAAATGAAACGAGAACATTAAAATATCAAATTACGCGTGTGTATAATAAATCTTATTGTAATCTTATTGATTAACATACATTTGAGGCCGATTGTACACTTTGCTTAAAAAAAATCAATAATGCATAATATCAATTCCAATTTTAAATCATAATCGTATTTCCCAATGAAGCTTAAAAATAAATAGAACATTCGAAATTGTTTTAATAAAATATGTTTTTACAAAACCTCTCTTACTATAACAGCGATTTGTAGACGCCATGTCTGGAATTGGATTAACATGGACATCCAAGGTTTCAAAAATATAAGTTTGATAAAGACTTAAGCCGTGGACAGAGAATATTTACCTTAACCGTAATCATATGTTGTTTAAGTGTAAATATATGAGATCCTTTCATGACACAATTTCATGATAGATTTCGGCCACTGCAACACGTCAAGGGAGATAATAGAACAAAAGAGCGTGCGCAATCACAGATGCACTTTCCATTCCCTAAATCTCATTATCCGATAGCAATGAACAGCAAATCCGACAAAACCGGAAAGATTTCAGGCGCAGGATCACCTGCTATCCGAGGCACGGAAGTGTGCACCCTTCCAACTTGTTTCTGTTTATTGAAAGATACCCATCTTTCAATAGAAAACCCAACAATTTATCGGCCCTATCTTCAAACTTCAGTTTGAATCCAAGACTTTGACATCGAATGTTTTTTTTTTATGGCATTGGTTGGTGGACGAGCATATGGGCCACCTGATGTTAAGTGGTCACCACCGCCCATAGACAAAGGCACTGTAAGAAATATTAACCATTCCTTACATCACCTATGCGCCACCAACCTTGGGAACTAAGATGTTATGTCCCTTGTGCCTGTGATTACACTGGCTCACTCACCCTTCTAACTGGAACACAACTATCTGATGAGTGGGTGGTACCTACCCATACGGGCTTGCACAAAGCCCTACCACCGAGTAAAGTTTGTTTTATTTCGAGAGCATTCAAAATCTATGGTGCTCGTTCTATACATTCTACTGACATATATGTTTTAGCTATAATAGCTGAATACGATGCATACTTGGAACGTTATTGTTACTGGCTCTTGAGAACATTCTTCACCGAATTATATTTAGATCGATTAATCGTACCCATGAATTCAAATAATCAGTTTTACCGAAATAATTAGAAATGTGTAACTGCGTGATGCGTGCTGCATGTATTGTGTGCAAAATGCATTGCTTTATTTTACTGGTACCAAATATTTCGTTGCCAAGCAACAACAATGTTTCATGATGATGAGCAATTTACATCCTTGGCACATAAAACTTACAACTCTATTAACGTTGAGAACTTCTTTCGTGTCCAATGATCATCCTCTTTTTTTCTTATTAATACAAACTATTTTTGTTTCAAATTATATCCTTTAACCTCAAGTAGGCAACGTTTTTTATTAACATTTTAAATATCATGAGCGATGTCGTAGTAAATGTTGAATTATAATACAATGAATGTGTTAGTCATATCCATACATTGATAACGTAGCTCTTATTTCCGCTTGTTTCGCCCCGAGACGAGCGACAGTTCGAAATTGAAAAGAAAACTGTATCTCCGTATTCGAGATTGTTACAAATACTATGAATATTTTGAAGGACTCGATCCTGATTGGTATCAAGGAATCCTCGATTTTGATTTAGACGGTACTCGTTGTACAGCGTACACAAGTTCATATAGTTTATTGTATGTTATTCATTCGCTACGAGATTTTGTATGGGATCAAAATGTACCAATTTAGCCATTCGCTTCAGTAACTTCAGTATATTTTTGATATGATGCATTTATTTGTCAACGAAAGTTGTTTTCTTTTTTTAAGAACCTAGAATCTAGAGCCATAATTATTAAGTTTTCCGTTTGAAATTCAAATCCATGGACAATTAAACCTTATACTTTACTACTACTTTAAAATTATATAAATAGTAACCGTGCTTCCCTATGGGACTTCTTTTACGTAACATTTAATTCAAATTATCACTCGCAGTGTAAAATTTATTTTATATTATATTTAATTATTGTTATTCGCAGAATTATCAACGAAACGCTCTTAATATTGACCTTTTTATGAAAACAAGATATGAACTAAATTGGAAATAAAATGCTTGAAGAATTTTCAATAAAACCCCTCAGAGCTGACTTTTTTTTGTAAACGGTTAAAAGAAACTCAGTAACTGGCCTTTACTCAATATTATGATCGACACAATTCTTTAGAAAAGTTTCGAGTTTTCTAATAAATAAATAAATCAACGCTTTTTTCAAATTTCTCAAAGTTGAAACAACTTTTAGACTTACCAAACATTTTTCATAGAGATGCTAAATTAAGCCTTGTGTATAATATTACCATGAGCAAAATTAACGTTACATTATATTTATAAAAAAAGAACGAGACCACTCCTCATACTGCTGCATTATTTTTGAAAACCGAAAAAAAAAGTCTTATAAGTAAAACCTCTTTTGTAAAAGAAATAAATTTGAGAAGTAATTTATTTTGTTTCCTCATTGCAGAGCTTTTACACTGAACTATAGTAACGCTTCTAGACAATAGGTTACGGGCTATTAAAGTTTACAACTGCCTGCGTTCTAGGTTTAAATTCAGGACTTTGTAGTGTTATGTAGTCATTGTTACAAAGCCAGATCTCGTTTTAGCGAGGAAATTTTTGCTTAAAATCTAATGTCAAACAATGTTATAAGTAAAATTTTATTAAAAAAATCTAAGAAAATAGATATAGAAAATGAAATGCTTATAAAGCGTTGTAAAGTAATTTATAAGAAAATGTAATCTGCGTGACTTGTGCAAATAAACAACAAAAAATGTTAAGATTTAATGGAAACAAGTAGTTTTATACGTGAAAAATAGCTAAGACTTTATTTAGTTTTGTGATGCAATACATCGGCTAGTAATGTTCGCAAAGTGGAGAGTAAGTCATAGAAAAAAAAGAAACAAACTTGACATAGAAGAAAATGCAAGTCAATGGTGCAAAAAGCGCGAAATTTACATACATTTACGACACAAAATATTATTTATATACCATGGTTAATGCAGAATGTGTTAATAAAGATGTACCTATTATCTTGAGAAAGCCTTTGGATCTGTAACTATTACTTACTTGCTTACTATCTTATCTGATTACTGTTCAAACAAATTACATACATGTTTACAGTCCACTTATTCACAATGTTTTTTAGTTTCAAATAAACCTGCGTACTAGCTACACATCCTTTTATTTAAAAATCACCGATCAAACAAAATTAAACCCAATATCACAAACAATTATCTTTTACACTAATTCTAGCAGCTTTTTCTGGGAAATAAATTATAATATTAATTTCCTGTAAGTTCATATAGCGGTACACTCGGTTGCTACATAACTAGATTTTTCATTATATTATTTAAAAGCCTTAAAATATAAAATGACATACACTATGTATGGTATGTCACGAAATTTACAAAACAATTTATCGATTTTATGAAACATCAAAATATATCGGTTACTATACAATATGAATACATTACAGATGTTCTTTTCAAAAAATTTATCTTACAATTTTAATACACATTACCGCAAAATACCCAAAAAGCCGCTTACAAAAAATAAAGTAAGATAAAATTCTATTTTAAACCAAACCAAGTAGGAAGTACGAAGAAATATTTCGAAAGATTGAAGATTTAAGACAAATGGAAGTGCAACAAAACGTATCAACAGCGAACAACGCTGCCAGTGGCGTACCTAAAACAATTGCATTGAACTATTCTTTCGAATACTCTGGTTTGGACAGTTTATCCTTCACTGCTTTTAAAAATAGAAATATTTTATTCAGAGACTCCATTTTAAAGGTTTTATTTTTAGAATACTTTGCACGGTTTGATCTTTTTTTGTTATTAAAACAGACATGTTTTAAATATGATTTTTTAAAATAATATTAATGAAAACAACTTCAATGAAATGTCATCATAAAGGTATATTACATTCTTAAATTAAAAAATGTGAAATAAATTTCGGATATTCAATTTTAATTCATGGAATGCGTTTATTAATAAAAATGCGCTGGCTGAAGTTGGTCTGAACAAGGATCGGAAAAATCTGCTCTTGACATTTATTACTTGTACACAACCGGCCAAATAAAAGTAGCAGATATTTAGCAATATAATATGTATCACAAAAATATTCGTTATCATCGTCATTATTTAGTCAATCTGTTTATAAACCTTAAGTAGGAGGATGGTGTGCAATTTAATATTTTAGCGAGTTCGCCCTCTGAACGGGTAACACTCTGTTTTTAGGGGTTATTCTTGGGCATTTGGCATAGTTTTCGTAGTAAAATAAAGACTTCGAAATAATAACCTTTCCAAATCTGTCTTTGACATTAAGACGGATTGATGTCCGTCAGTATGATGGTTAATATTATACAGATCATCGATCTACCTAGCATCATACGCTGAGCTTTTTTACTACTTTAAGTGCACTGCAGAACATAGGAGTTACGTTTCCTTCAATTAGGATTCAATTCAGAATCAATGCAGTCTCAGTTTCTCAGAATCTGTAGTAGTATAATAATATTCAATGCCTTTGTCGTTTTAATAGTTCAAGATACGAAGACGAAACTTCCATAGTCAAATATTTAATCAGATCGAACAAACATTTCGAATTGAATTCGAATGCAGAAGCCAGTGAATAATAACAGAACACTGATTCGAAATTCAAATTTACTATCATTTATATTTCCAGAAGCTTCTTTTAATTAAATGAAAACATTCAATGTTATTTCAATTTAATTGGCCCGTAGTGTACGCTTCCTGGCAGACGACAGCAAAAAAAAAGCATTTATTAGACGTGTAGATTTTTTTATTCTATCAATAACATTTCTACTGAATGGTATAAATCTGAAATGACATCAATACGAGCTGAATATTTGGATTATTTTAGCAATGAACGGATAACGTAGAAGTAAATAAAGTAAGATAAAAATATTTGGTCTCTTTGGAATCCATTTCATAACGCTATAGATGTTTTGAAAATGATTCCAACACATAGTTTACCATGTTACTCTTTACTAGGGAGAGATTATTCGTATCGTTGTGCTCCAGTTTGGAAGTGACGAAACAGGTGAACTCACTTATATTACATGATGACTGGATGCTTGTAACTCAATCGCGCCAAACTGTCTGAACGGATATGGAAGAAAATTTGCAAGTAGGTAGATACTTTTATTCGGAACAAATATTTCCAGCACTAGCAACACCCTTCCCCGCCCCCCTCAAACGCGGTTGAAGCTCTGGCTGGAAACTGGTATTATTTTAAAAACCCTTCGACTCGACACCTAAGTATAAGGTCATGAGATTAATAAAAAACATACACAGATCGAACCATTATTAAGAATTTAAATATTTTATCCTCTTTAAAAATTAAAAAATCTCAATCTACTAATTTAAAATTCAAAATGATATTATCAAGGACTCTTTAACGTTTTACTAAAAATCCAGGTACATTTTATGGGGACGTAATGAAGTGGTTTTGAGATAATCTGTTGTCAATGGAGTGGGGGTGACTCCCTCGGGTGGAAAGATGAGCTCGCTTAACTTCGCCGGTTTGATAGATTTTTTTTTTATTTTGTGTTGCCTCATGAAAGTATCTATGTTGGGAATACTTTTAAATAGAAAAATACTCTTTTATTTATTGTAACGTGAGATATACTAATATATGAAGCGAAACTTACTCCGAGATTGGCTTGTTTGCTACTATAACGCAAAAACTACTGATCTGATTAATATGAAACTTTCACATAGTTTCAGAATGAACATGGACTGTATAGTTCGTGAATGTACGAACGTAACAAAAGTAAAGTAATAGCCTGTTAACGTCCCACTACTGGGCAAAAAAATCTTCTCCCCTTTGAGAAGGTTTGGAGCTTATCATGCCACTCCAATGCGTGTTGGTTCTCTTGGATATCCAATGCAAACGTAGTCGGAGAGAAAATCAACCAGACACTTGAACACGTCTTTAAAACGATGACAGTCTGTAAAAGAATATTATGAGAGGTCCATATGTTTCTAAAATATATACCAAAAAAATCTTCAAGTCTTAATCTGTCTTAAATAAATAACAAACGATATCTATTTTTATATTTAAAAAAAAAAATGGTAAAAACGACAGCTGTAATTCAGTTAAGCTCAGTTAATATATCTCCAAACAATAATACATTGCTATGGTTTTTTCAAGAGCAATTTAGCCAAAAATTAGAAAACAAATACTAGGAAACCATTAAGATCCAAACTAGACGAAAACTGCAGTTTCATGTATTTCAAGTCGAATTTGAACTTGATAGTATACGAACCATGACCTCGATACGTACAACTAACACCACACATAAATATGGCAAAGTCTACAAACAGTATTAGTTCAAATATAACATATTCTTATATTAAACCCAACTGTTTACAATTTCAAAATCTTAAGTTCATTTTAGGTTATCTTTTGGAAGTCAATTTAAATATCAAAATAAAAAAATAGGCTTTTACAAGCACTTTTGAATCGCTATTATACAAACTATATTAAATGAAGCTACTACTGGTTCAGAATGTAGATTCTATCAAGAAGAACCGGCGAGAAATTCAGTAGCTACTCTTTTCCAACATTTAATATACGTGTGTTAGTTAAATATATAACATATCTATCAAATGTATCCTGTCTGTAAGTGTATGTATGCATGTATTTGCGACACGCTTTTTTATCATCTATATTATCTTGTGTTGAATAATATGATTTTGTATTAATGTATTTTTTTTAAATTATTTGAATTCATAAATGTATGTTTAAGTTCTTTTTAATTGTACTTATTACATTCAAATATATTTCTAAAACCTATATGTAACGATTGATATTATAATCAAAAGCGTATTCTCAAGACCAATATCTAAAGTAGATTAAAAAATGAAGTGGTCACTCAACATAATGAAATGAGAATATCGATTCCGCCATCAGAATAATATCGGTACATAATCTCAGCCACGTTCCGCAGGAAAACAAGAGCCTCCATTGTCAAGTCCTGAATCTAGAGGCTGTATTCCACCATTTAAAACGAAACTATTTTTGTTCGAATATGATCCTTATCATAAGGGCATATGGTCGAAATAAATTGCAATCGAAAAGATTGTTGTTGATAGCGCAAACAATATATAAATATAGAGCTTTAAACTACAATAATAGCCTTTATGACTTTACAATAGAGTTCAACGTTGAGGCAAATATAAATTGGTACGTATCAGATACGACGGTTAAGCGCTCAATGCACTCTTTATCTTAGATTAAAAAAGGGGGTTTCTACTTCATAGTAGGGTTGGGACAGGTGTTGAAAACACTTGGAGTGGAGTTTATTCACCGAGGGACGGAACAATGAACACTTTCATAGCAATTGGTGAACAATTGGGTTTTTGAGGCATACGCATCGCAATCCATTAGAGGGTAAGAATGAGAAATCAATAGTCTATTGACTATAATATTCCTAAATAACGAAAAACTTTTACCAAATTTCATCTACTAATAAAATCTTTGGTAAATATTTAAAAATATAGTCTCAACGGATTTATAATTTAATACAGATCCCATATAATAAAATTTGAACTATAAGTATAGTTACGTCTCCTATTACAATTCGTTGTATTTGGACTTAATCCAAATAATAAAATAGACGTAATCAATTGATCGTCTTTTAATTAACTGATATGTTTTTAATATCCTGCGAGAGGGCAAAAAGAGGTTATATCCCGATAGGAATACCATGGAAAACGTATTGCCTTTGTTTCATTGTTACGACCAGAACGAACAAAGTATAGCTTTGTACTTAGTTCTTTTGTTAGTTTTCTACCTGAATAAGTATAACTTGTTCAGCTGATTCACTAATAATGTGATTTGAAAAATTACTCAGCCCATGGTAATTGGGTTCAATTTGTGTTTTGATAGACGTCGATGTTGCTAGCTAGTCGTTATCCTAAAATGTTCAATGGAAACTGATTGGTTGTTAATAAATTATTTTGAAGTATAATTTTATTAATCAAATACCATGTTGCATGTATATGTTCATTACAAACACAATAGGCTTCTTTTGAAATATCTCCTCATATATCGACCGGTTATTATAATGTGATGATGAATGTACCAGCACATTTCCTTTCAGCAGTTCTTTCATCAATACATTGAGGCATCTCTGTAACACCTCGCCGTATTGCCTCCACTGGTGACAGAAGGGCAGGTCCGGTTTTTGCCCAGAGGATCGGAATTGCGATTCAAGGGGAAAATGCTGCTAGCATTCTTGCCACCATTCCACGTCAAGATTTGTACAGTAACTATTTTTAATTCATAATTGTATATACTTAAGGATCTTACGTTAATATTTCTTATGTAAATAATTGATTATCACAAAGAAAGCATGTAATCATAAATTGACAAAAAAAAATACGCTGAGTTTTTTTGGGCCAATCCCTCTCGGTTCAGGGTATAGATTTTCCGAATTTTTCTGAATCCGAATTTGACAATCAATGAGCAAGCATAATGCTTTTATATTGAAGATTTTTGAAGGACTTTGACTTTTAGTGTTTTTGAAATGAGAAATTTTCACAGAAACACATAAAAGGATCTCAATACAAATGTTAATGAATGTAAATCGGAACAATTCAAGAGAGAGTAATTAAACGATAACAATTTTAAAGTTTGAAACTCAAAGCGAATCACTGAAATGTAGTTTGTAACTGCAACTACTATTTTGCAATCTTGAGTACTTGTACCAATAAACCTAGTTAGTGAACTCTCGCTTGGGCTTGTAACTCATTAAGGTTTGTATTTCATACGACTTGAAGCACGTGTCTTTGTTCTCGTGAATGAAAATAAAGTTTTATGACTATGCGGAGTTGAGATTAGTTATTTTACAATTAAGGCGTGCATATATGTAAGGTCTTATTTGAATTACAATAAAACCTTTTTTCTCGGTAAACGTTATCGAAAATACTTAAAAATATTTATATTTTATACTGCATCATGTAAAGCATTATATCTTCATTTATTTTTTAATTTAAAATAATAAGAAGTACTGGAAGCAGTCTAGCTTAATACTCCCAGTTGCGTCACAATATATTTACAGCAATGTTATATATATTCATAATAACATTGATCACTTTGATGGAATCAGAGATAATTATTGTTTCTATGCGAGATGTAAGGATAAGCTTATAACGCCAAGTTTCCGTCAACGCAAATACAATAAGTCCTTCTTGGGGCAAGGCAATCGTTTCTGTAATCGAATTACACAGATATTTTTAGCTTTGCCAATTAGTAAATTCAAATTAATCATTTATAAATACAGCGTATTATTCAACACAAGATTATATACCAACTACCAACCTGCCAACTATAGACCAACTGTGCACGTGACTTCGTGCGCGTTTGAATTTTAGTTATTTGGACGTTACAGCGTGATTTTTTTATATAACTCTAAAACAGAAGTAGCCTAAGTTTCTACTTATTACATCAGCTATCCGTCAGTGAAAGTCACGTCAAAATCAGTTCAAACATTCCAGAGATTAGCCGGAACAAACAGTTAGACAGAATGACAGACAAAAATTATAAAAAATATTATTTTGGAATACATACATATCCATTTAATAAAAAGCGGTTATTTTAATATTAGAAACAGACACTCCAATTTTATTATATTAATAGATTTTTGCTAATCAACTATTTATCATTTTTTATTGATATCACTATGACAGAAGGGGTGGTTGATCTGAGTGGGTGTCCCCACTATCAGACATTATGTGTGAGCGAAATGTCGGTGTCGAAATGAGAGCCGTGATGGCCTAGTGTTTAGAACGCGTGAATCTTAACCGATGATTTCGGGTTCAAACCCAGGCAGGCACCACTGAATTTTCATGTGCTTAATTTGTGTTTATAATTCATCTCGTGCTCGGCTGTGAAGGAAAACATCGTGAGGAAACCTGCATTTGTCTAATTTCAACGAAATTCTGCCACATGTGTATTCCACCAACTCGCATTGGAGCAGCGTGGTGGAATAAGCTCCAAACCTTCTCCTCAAAGGGAGAGGAGGCCTTAGCCCAGCAGTGGGAAATTTACAAGCTGCTAATGTAATGTATGAAATGTCGGTAATGGTAAATAGAAAATTGTACGTAATTACACTAACGAGTAATTATTCACTTTGGAACACAATAATAACGACGAGACATAAGACAGCAGCTAGACGTGTTAACGGTACGGCGGCTAGCACTGGAGTGTCGTGTCGCCGACTCGCACCGACCCATCTAGACTCCGTCGAAGCGTTATGTAATACTGACAACGCTTGCGGCTCGTGAAATCTCGTATCGTTGACATCTTCGACAAATGTAATAACATTATATTATATGGTATAACACCAAGCACCTTAATATACTTATTCTGCAAAATATGTTTAATCATATTCTTTAACGATATTTTTACGTAATCGATACGCGCAAATCTCCCTCTGTCGCATAGCGAATTAGTTCCAAACGAGACGATGCGTTGAAAATATCTTTAACACAAGACATAGCACAGATCTGTGGAACATCAAAAACCATACATTGCCAATTTACCACCAGTCTTGGGAACTAAGATTTTATGTCCCATGTGCCTGTAGTTACACTGACTCACTCAATCTTCAAACCGGAACTGTTTGGCGATAGAATATATGATAAGTGGTACCTACCCAGACGGACTTGCTCAAAGCCCTACCACCAAAAAACAATATATAAAAAAAAGTTATTTTTAATAACGGTATCGTAAAATTCTACTACGTTAAAAGTTTAATGGCAAAAAATTCCTATTCGACGTTTTCGCTTTATTTGTACAATATATTATATTTTGTTTATGGTCAGTAAAGTTTATATGGCGAAATAAAATACCCAACAGTAAAATAACGAATTTCGTATTATTTCGGACATTTTTAAATATGCATTTAGACGTTGAAATACTCGAGGTAATTGACTCTTTGTATATATAAACAATAAAACATATGAATAATTTTATACGGGAAACTGTTTTTTGTTAATTAATTATTAATAATATATATTTGTAATATATGACATGATCCATTGTAGAATCTAATTGTTTCTTTATAAGAAATACTTGAAAATCAATTACTCTATATTAATACAGTGATTAATCAGTAATATACTAACAAATGAGGACTCATTTTTCATGTTATATCTAACGGAGACAGATTACTAAATCAATAAACATAAAACTACCAATATATCAGAAGATGCAGCTAATTTCAGCGAAGGTTATATAAACAACTACTCTTTGAAGTTTAACCCTCTTTAATTTTGGACTATTGACGTGATAAGAATTTCTTGATCTTGTTAAAAACGAGACTTCAAAAATAATAAAGAAGCTAAAATGTCACCAAACAGCAATTGGTACTTACTATGGTACGTACTTAGTATGGCTGTGGTCCATGGTCCATGGTGTGGTGGTGTATGGTGTGATTTGAAAGGTCAGTGAGTAGGTACAATTACAAGCACAAGGGACATACTCGTAACAACAACATCAACAGTTCTCAATGTTGATGGCACATGGTATCATAATCCTCAGGACTTTTTTTTAGAAATATACACAAAAAATTACATACACTTGCAAAAGAAACTGAATTACCGGTAGCCGTAGCTTCTGCTGTCTTTTCCGCCTTTCATCTCCCGTAGCAGGTAAAGCTGAGTCGCTTTTTTCCCACTACTCCAACTTTAGTTTTAAAATTTATTTAGATGTTACCTATTATGTGTGGATGTTCCTATTAAATATTATTAGAAAACCAAACAATTAGTCGGACATAGAACCTCTTTTTTAATTAAAAACAATGACCAACCTTTTTTATAATTGTCATATACCTACATACATTTGTAGGATAACATCCAAATCAAATCTCATCTTACAGAAAATATAAAAACCACAGCATCCTCCCTTCAAATCGTATCTCGATCTATCCACCCTAGTTGTTTTCTCAAGTTTCGAAACTATATTTAAATGTTAAAAACACCCTGAGAGTTTTTACAAGTATAATAATTACAAAGTATTTTATTTTTATTCGAATCGTTCGAATTGTTTTGTATCGTTATTCTCCGTATTTCGTATATCATTGATACGAGAGAATTCAGACGCAGTCCTAATGGCTTTCGTACCGGTAGCTTAATAATTATAAATATTTAATTTAATCTCGTAACATGACGACTAAGTAAGAACGTACTTGAATAAAGAATTGTCGATATTGTTGAATGTCTAATACTGGCCGGTAAGAAAAAGATTGTCAAGAAATCGAACGCGGCGACAGTGTTTTGTTATAATGCTAATTATTTTTAAATAATTAGAATTATAGGAAGATTTGGACAATACGGGATGTATTGTGAAACACGGACTAGTGGGTAAAATGAATGAGAAAATAGTGTTAATAAATGAATCTGGAAGAATATCGTTGTTTAAACTTGCGACCATCCTAAGAAAATATAAAGAGGAATTGTTTTTTGAGACAAAAAATATTTGACAACAAAAATACCAATACTTAATCTAAATGATAAATAACAATTGAAAGGAAAATTTATTTTAAAAACAATGACAGCGATCGTGCCTACTGTGTCTAGATGTAACAAAACCCAGCCCTTATTTTGAACAGTAAACTATGTAGATTAGTGTATTTTGAATTTGACTTTTGATACTCAAGTCAAATCGAACGGCGACTACTAATTATATTCATATTTCATAAAAAAAATACTCTTACACAGATCGCCATGACAATTATTTATAGAATAGTAGCTGTTGCATACAAATAAAAGCCTATTTCCTTCCTTGGTTGCTTCATATCAAATTTCATCAAATTCAGTTCATTAGTCTGACCATTAAAAAGCAACAGACACACAGACTAATAACCAGACAGACAGAGTAACTTTCGCAATTATAATATCTCTATAAATGTATACCAACCATTGCCATGGCACTAGAGAGTCTGTCGGATTTTGCTAATGCAATATGAATCTCAATGATTCATATTAAATTATTAATTTTATCAATAACTCATATTGATAAGATCTAATAGCACTTGTAACAAATAACTTGTGAGTACTTCTAGTGAAAAATATATAAATGGACGTGACGTAATGAGCCCGTAGAACCTATCCGAAGACAACCACCACCAACAGGGTTTGAATTCGGGCATCGATACTTGATTAAATCAGTATAAAATCAAAAGAAATCAAACGTCGAGACGTGGATTTTTTTATATTATGTAACGTTGATTTTTGCGACACGTGACGTTATGTGTGATGGCCCTTAATGATGCTGCCCAGTTTTAAGTCACGATCGTCGAATAAGTTCCTCGAATTCCACCTAGTGTGCCGTCTCAATTAACATTCATAAATAATATATTTTGTATCCTTAAGTTTATTTATAAAGACTTTTTTCCATGATCATCTGAGACTCGTGGTCTGTCTTTCAAAAGAAATTATAACGGACATATAATAAAAAATGTGATGAAAAATTTATTCATTTCATAATAATATAAGAGATTATGTTTGTTTTTTAGTATACAAACGTACCAAATGGAATGGAAATGTTCGTGAAAAACCGGAATTTTCTGTCAATAAATACTCAATACAAGCTCAAGAATTCAAAGTATTCCTTGAAAAGCATGTAAAACCGTTGCCTCTGGGGCCAGTTCTACTAATTTATAAAGGTTCAGGCAACGATTACGTTTGTCCCGTGCAGTGCTTGGATATGATTGGTCTCTTTAATAATTCGGCTAGGTCGTCTAAGCCTAAACTGCTCTTGTCAAAATACTTATCTTACAAAGGTGTAACCTATGTTACATTATAAAATTTACTGGACGTGCAACAATTTATTTTCAATTCTTCCTACACATATATTTTTATTTATTATTTTATTCTTTCGCCTCGTTAAGCAAAATTATTAAAAAAAATCGAACTCGACCCAAATACTCAGCCATTTATAGAGCCATTCGGGCTCTTTAAGTAATATAAACCATAGATTATTCTAAATTCTAAATAAATATATTTTATAATATTATCATCAGTTAAGAAATCATCGGTTAAGATGCACGTGCTCTAACCACTGGGCCATCTCGGCTCTTGTTTAATATGAATTCGATACTAATATATATAAAGCTCAGTTCGTTTGTATGTTACGCACTTATCTCAGGATGTGTCAGGTAGATTTAAGAAATGATTTAACATTTTATTATAAACTAAATACAGATATACTCTCTTTCTCATTTTCCCTCTTATATGTTTTTTGAATTGTCATTATAGAAGATTCGGTTAAATGTATTTTGGATGCGATAGCGCCTTCCCATGATTTCACGATACAAATAGATGTATGATGAGAGTGTAACTATATCTGTTTGAATAAAAAATTATGTGATAAATTTAAATGATTGACTAGACTCGTGAACAAGACATTCGTATATAATGTCGAAATATCGAGCTCCACCAAATAAAAATAAAAAACATGGTAAATATCCCGTTTTAAATACTGTTAGTAATAAAAATAACCATGTTCATTTAAAATCTTATATATTAAATGATTGATATTTATGTCTAAGTTTAAAAAAGGGAAGTAAGTATGTCTGTCTGTGACGTTATTGATGAAATTCCATATTGAATAATTTAATGTTTGTTTCTGCTGCAATTTCAATGTCACAAATATTTAATTCCATTTTGTGCACGCTTTATATAAGAATTCGTATTTCTTCGAATCCCTTTGATATCAACTGTCTGTAACCGATAAACGACTTTTGATGTTTGCCTATAACTATTGTTGACAACATAAGACAATTACAATACTTTAAATACAAGTTGTCTGTTTTCTGTTTGTACAGTTTTTAAATTTAATAGTAAAATTATGATAAGAGAATCATCTAATCTGCGGTGAATTTATTTAATAATGCAGACAGAAATCTGTTTAAATGTTATCCTATGCGTTATACTATATTATTGGTTAGACATAATAAAAAACGCAAGTGAAACTGAGTATAACTTACACAAGATAAGTTTAACAATGAGTGGGAGTCCTGGGAATTCCCCGCTAAACTAGCGGTGAATAAAACGAAGTGATGTGCTCTAAATAATATTTTTTTGAATGTTAATAATGAAAATTCTTAGAATTATTTTATTGAGAAATTGTATCGACTTCGGTGCTGTGAAAATAACCTGCAATATGCGTATCCCGTATTGGAGTAGTCTGGTGTAATAAGAACCAATGACTTCTGAAAAGGACAGGAGATCTTACGCCAGCTTTGAGCTATTTCTTTACTTCAAGCTGTTATTTTACCTCATTAAAAGATCTCTTACGCGTGTGAGAGAGAATAGAACTATCACTCTGTCTCTTTCTATTGCATACATTTATTTGTTATTGTTTTATTTTCATAGGTTTTTTAATTAAAAAAAAAAAAGGTTTTGTGATTTAATTCTTCTCAAGCGTTGTTAATTTATATACATAGTTGTTTCTGTTATTTAATACATAATATATAAAGAACTTTGTTACAACTCCCTGTCCACGTGGGACATTTTTTTTAAATTTAGTTTCTAGATTTGTATTTAAATTATTAACCACACTACTTATTAGGATTTAAAGATTATATTACATATTAAATATAATTGTATCGTCTGATTGATATTTCTATAATATTTTCTTTACTATATTTATATCGTGTAGGAGAAAGTGCAGTGCTATAAAAATACTTAGCACTTTTATTTCCCCTTTTTTTTTAAATCCACTTAATCAAACCTTATTTAAAATTGTATTTATGTTCGGTCGCTGTACTAAGAACGAACTGAATAGATTTTAAAATCACGTATATATTCTAAAGCAAACATAGATATAGATATTAGACTTTTTGTCCAAACTTATACTTCAATAATAACTATGCGTGGAAATTGCTCAAGACTTTCGATAAAAATTGACAAATTTATTTTAATAAATATTTAATATATAAAAATATACTATCGACTGCCTAAGCGCATCACTATCACATTGCAAACTATATATAGCCTATCAAGCGCACAGCACGGTGCATTTACTTTTCAATTCTCATTCCTTATTGATATAAGTGACGTCACAGAAATTTTGCAATAATGCCGCTCACTGGTAATATATCGGAAAACGCGGACAAAACAAGGAATTTTCATATAAACGGAACTAAAGAGTTTGATAATCATACGGTGAATGCAAATGTCTTCGTTGCGGGACAGAGGGATGTTCCCGACCCGAGAAATTTAAACGCACCGTCTTATAAAGCGGCTGGTGGTGGCCTGAGTGTAGAACATGCGTAAGTATTTTCCATTACAATTATGAGCCCAGTTAGGCCCCCATCAAGGTGGTCCGACGACTTGTGAAAGGTTGCGGGAAGCCGCTGGTTGAGAGCTGCATAAGACCGGTCGTTGTGGCGATCTTTTGGGGAGGCCTATGTCCAGTAGTGGACGTCCTTCGGCTGAGAGATGAGATGAGATGAAGTTCAAACCCTGAAAGCATGCACTAAATAAATTTGAATATAAATGCTTTTTTAAACGCATCAGTGTATTCGATAGATAGACCATCTGATTATAATTGGTCACCACTGCCGTTGCATGAAATTTTAATCATTTATTACATAGCCAATGCTCCACCAAACTTGGGAACTGAGATGCTACGTCCTTTGTGCCTGTAGTTACACTGGCTTATCCCTCAAACCGAAATCATGGTATTACTAGTGGTAGAATATATGATGTGCGGGTGGTATCTAACCAGATGATCTTGCAGAGAGCCCTACCAAATAAGATTTATTTGTGTTTATAATTCATCTCCTTCTTGGTTGTGAAGGAAAACAGCATATGGAAGCAAGTGTTGTGGTATAAGCTTCCAACTTTCTCCAAAAACAGAGAGAAGGTCTTAGCCTAACATTAGGACAAGAAGATTTTTTTTTCGTAAGCCATAACATGTAGATAAATTTTTAACCGTCAAGTATAGTTAATGCAGCAATACGAAATTAACAAGCTGAATGTAACCTTGTGTTCCTTGTTTCTGTATTTAGACTGACTGACTCATTTTTCACGCCGGAGCACAGTTACAAATAAAATATTATGTGAAAAAATCATCGAGGTCACCACATTCGGTCAATTCACCACAGTGCTTAACGTTTTTAATTTACTAGTCTATGATTGGATCGTTTTCATCTTGAAGGACAACATACAATAACATCTAGAAGCGTGGTTTTGTCCTCGTTAAACGTAACTGCTCTGTTCTCATAAGTCGTAGTGTAAGGGTAAACAATTAGAAATAATTCTAAAAACAACATCAAAATACCACTATAATTACATATGCATACGTCTATCGCGCAGGTTTGTGATGTATTCCCGTCTAAGTGAGTACCACTCATATCAGATATTCTACCGTCAAATAGCAATATAATTAGTAAATTAATTATGTTATGTTTCCGTTTGAAAGGTGAGTCAGTATACAACTACAGGCACAAGGGACATAATTAACTCCCAAAGTTGGCAGTGCATTGGCGATGTTGCCAACACCAACAGGTCCGAATAATATTTAAATTGTTCTTTTAAGTTCTCTGCTTTTCGATACAAGCTATCAGCAACAAAGAAAATGTTGTGTCAATTGCACCAAAAACTAACCTTTTATAATTTATGTTTCCAGGGCTGGCCACTCAATAGGTGTATCAGCCCAACACATACCAACTTTCGGCAACCAAGTGACCGCGTCCAGTAATCTTAACGTTATGAGGACAGAGAATCACAGAGTCGACGTCAACGCATTCACAACCAACTCTATGCCAAAGGCTGGACCCAACTTTGCTACACATGGCGCTGGTGTAGATTACAACTTCAAGTAAGTTTATAATTTTTTTTTATCTTAGTGAATTCGATTGGTAAAAAATAATTTAACATATTTTTCGGCCAATCATTGTTTGCGATACCGAATTTTACGATAATTCTAGCCCGTCAGTTGAAATCATCTTTATTTGGACAGGAATTAAAAATATTTATATAAACAAGAAATGTAAAAAGACTAAAACAAAAGTACTTGTACTTGATCTAAGCGCATGAGAAGTTCTAATATTTCGGCGTAATTAAAAAGAGTTTCTAATCGAAAATAATCAATAACAAAAAAATAAATATTATTACGATTTTCAATTCTTCTTCTTTCATCACTAATAAAACACACTCGCAAATAAACGAATTCGAAATTTAAAATTGTAATAAAATAAACATTGTAAATGATAAGGTGTGAATTTGTTCATTCCGAGCGACATAGCTTTTAAATCACCTAGTTTAATAATTCACTATTATCACTTTTCCTCACGCTAAAAGAAGTACAACTTCAAACATATCAAAGAGCCGAGTTGGCCCATTTAACAATACATCAGTCTTAACTGAGGTTTTAGGTATCAGCTTCGATCTAGCCCTACTAAATCTTCATTCATGTTTCACTTGTGTTCATGCTAGGCGGTGACGGAATACATTTTATTTATTAATTTTAAATTGTTTATAAGGGTCTATTCACACACAGATCATTCATATATATTTAAAGTCCTTTACACAACAAAAACGAATTAAATACAAAATAGACACCTAATGTTAAATTATTACATATATTATTATATATGTAATAATTTAATGATACATTGCCACTAGTAAACTAAATATTTTGAAATACACGAAGTCACGTTTGAAGACCGTCATAAAAGGAATCTGCGTATCCAAGATACGTATGCATATGGGTAAACGGATTAGGAACTAATCTTATCAAGATTGTTTGTATGCTATAACGTACTATATCACAACACTTTAGAGTCTTTAATTGAATGTTAAACTTCAGATACGGGTATAATATGTTTAAAACAGATAACGGCCTTATGTGCGGGCGTTAAAGTCTAAAATGCTTTAGTTTTTATATTGTATATTCGAAGACTAAGTTGTACAGAATTTATACAGATATGCCTTTATAAACTCAACGTCTGATTGTTTGAGGCTATTCGAAATTTTTTGATACAAATATATATTACTAAATATAAATGAAAGCTAAAGGTCTTAATATATTTATTAGATAATATAATACTTACGTTAATTAATTAAGTAAATATTATATTTTTTATATAAAGAATTTATTATAAATTGTACATATGTTTTAAATACGTATATTTTTAAAAAATGTAAAACATTTTTTTGTCAATTTTGTTCTTTCAGAGACAAACTTGGCGCCAACGCGAGTGTAACCCACACGCCCATGTTCAAACAAACTGATTACTCTCTTGGCGGTAATGTTAACTTATATAAGAACCCGACCACATCTGTCGACTTCAGCGCGGGCGCTCATAGAATGGACACCCCTTTTGGCAGAGGCAATTGGGAGAAACAAGGCATGTTGAAATTTAACAAACAGTTTTAAATATTATATATACAAACTTTTTGCAGTATTTTTTTATATTGTCATCATAACATGATGTATCTTTGCTTATAAATGAATATATTAAAAGTATTTTATGATATATTTTTTTATTAACTAATTACCTAAATTATCTTTTAGTTTTTAAAATAATATAAATGTATTTTTTCGCGTATTTTAATATAAGTTTTATATTTAAATAATTATATTATATATACCATACGGTAATGTATAACTTTCTTGTGAAACGAATTTCGCTCATCTGATTCGTCGATCCGGTTCAATCTGGATTAGCTCGTTTTGCTGCAGATCACGAAATCCCGTTTATTAATTTCGGGCATACTCCATCCTGCAGTGCGCTAAATGCGAAAAAGTCGAAAGGGTTAAAGCACGTTGTCTCTCATAAAGACGAAGTCATATTACTAATATCTACATTACGTAGACACAAATTGATAAAAACGCTATAATAATATTTACAAACTTAAACTCAATACAATTTTATTAAATTAAAATGTAATAAAGAACAAAATGAGAAATGAGAGAACGAAAAATAAAATTTAATGAAATTCAATTTCATAATAAACCGACTTCAGATAAAGTATTTTCGTAATAAAACAAAATGTAATTTCTATCTTTAAAAATGCGAAGGTAATTCCAAGATTTCGTGGATATTTTAAAGCTCAGCGCAAAACTCCTAACTGTGGCAATAATTGAATAATCACGAGAGTAACTTCGTCTACAACCGCAATTTCTTGCGATCTGATCAAGTTATACGCTTTGAGCGATTAAATAAATATATATTTAATATTTGTCTTTTGTGCTGATTATATTGTGTATTATGCCCCTTTATCGTAAGCGGATACCAAACCTCATAGATAGTGGCGCTGTAAGAAATATTAAGCATTCCTTACATCGCCAATGTGCCACCAACTTTGAGTGCTAGGATCTTATGTCAGTGGTGCCTGTAGTTTCACTGGCTAGCTCACCGCTCAAATCTTTTTTTCCCTGCCCGTGTCCCAACCTTTGGGGTCAGCACAGCATGTCTTTTCTTTACATTCTCTTCTATTATTCGTCATCTGACCGTTCATATCCATAGGTCTCCTTAGGTCATCCTCTTCCGCTCCCTCCCTCTACACTCATGCTCATCGCCCTTTTAGTAACTCATCGTTCAAACTAGCCAAAACACTAAGTATTTATATTAGACGGCAGAATATCTGCCACCCTTCTGCCAACCTCTACCTAGCTTTTTGTCATTATTATTTCATAGCATTATACTTAATATGTCTTATAAAAGGATGATTAAAAAAAGCTTGAAGAAATGTGTAATATTTAGTGTATGTTATTTAGTATCAATTATGATCACGTGGATCGATGGAAGGAATACTAATAAAATCTACGCGTTAAATTTTATTTTTGAATCTATATTTACAATACAAAGTGAAGGCGTGATATTGATCCGTTTTTAAATTATAACTTGCTTAATTCTATCCAGAATGGCCCACGTTTCTGTTGGTTTAAATAACTTTTATGTTATTAATCTCTTAGAAATTTTCAAAATTGATTCGAAGATATTATCGACTGCACTGCATAGCAACTTCGGAATTCGATCGTGGAATTATTAATATTTAATCAAATACGCGTTCACTCACACCACTCGACGTCCTGTTAAAAACAATTCGCTACCGTGAGTTAGATTTATGCAAGTCTGTTTTCAGCGAGGTCTAAAACTTGAACCAAATGCCAGTTGGAATCAAACTTCCATTTTTTGCTCAACAAATTAGTCGACTTTCGTTCCAACTCCTTCTGTTACTTGATATTTTTTTTTTGTTCTCTGTTAAATAAGGTGAAAGAAACTCATCGAAGTTTGTCTGCTGGTGGATTTTTAGTAGTCAGTAATAAGTTTATTGTCACAACAGATATTTTAGAAAAAGAGGAACTTAATGACAACGTTATTAGTATGATACGTTCGTATTTTTCTAAATTATCATAGATATTATACAGAGGAAATATTTGTTTCGTTTTAATCAATAATCTCTGAAACTACGTAATCAGAAATTTGAAAGAGATTTTATCAGGAAGTAGCATCATTTATTAAAAATAAGATTTCAGCTTAAAATAATGATATTTGTCGGCATGTCGCTATCGAGATTCTTCATCCGCGTGCGCGAATGTAATATATTATATCCCTTCGTTCAGTCATAAACTGAATTACGAGCGGGCGATGCCACAAGTATAGTTTATATTAAATACTCTTCAATAAATTCTTCTTTTTTTTCCTTTTTTTTATGATATATACTATGTAGACGGATGGGCAACGGGGCCAACTGATGGTAAGTGTTCATCATCGCCCTCAAATATTGGCGCTGTCAGAAATATTAATCATTCCTCACGTCGCCAATGAATTAAGATGTTATGTCCCGTATAGTTACACTGACTCACTCACACTTCAAACCGGAAAATAACAATGCTAACAATTGCTATCGCCGTTATAATATCTGATAAGTAGGTTGTACCTACCCAGACGGGCTTGCACAAAGTACTACCAAGTTAATAAAAGAACTTACCGATATACATAATATATATAAAGATTGTCGTCGTTTTTCATAGACTACGTCTTTCCTTTTTACTATTGTTTGTGATTTTATTACATACCATCGAGGCAGCTTTAAATCGACTGGTACTTAATAGATGGCACTGGTTAGAGAAGAGTCAAGCTATATTTCGTCTTGAAATAGCGCTTGTTTGTGGTCTGTTCTTGATTTGATTGTTACTAGTAGTTTGCTCAAAGTAGGTGACGGTATCTATGTTAGTAAGGAAATAAGAATTGGAAAGAGATATTCGCGGTTGCCATGAAAATAACTATGGTAGCCGCTGTATAAAAAGGGGATTGATTCAAAAAACTTACTACGTTTTTTAAATAATAAAATATCGTTAGATGTTTACGCAATTAATCGTGAAGAATTCACATCCAATTCCTAGGTGTTTCGTCACCATTAGGTGTTTGTCACCATTAGGCGACGAGCATGAGATGAATCTCTCGGCTGGATGCTATTTTAACTGCTCCGACATAATCATAAAATAAATCCGACAAATTTATTGATCTTTCACGACGCTATTACGATCCATAGATAATTGAAAGAAATTTCTCGCAAGTTGTTCTCGGGACAAAAGCAAGTACAAAATCAAAAGCGAATATAAATTCCAGGTAGTGCGTAACGACGCGTCCTTTTTTTTAATACGTAATAAGTGCTATAACTTTAATTATTATTTACTGACGTTTTAATATATTGTTTTAAACATCACACACATTACTATCTGACATCTACATACCGTGATGGCCCAGTGGTATCAAGACGTGAATTTGAACCTTGAATTCTGAATTTAAATCCTTGATTTTTATTTATAATTCATCTCGTACTCGGCGGTGAAGAAAAACATCATGAGGTAAACTGCACAGGGCGAATCTAGTACGTTTCTCCCTCCCGCTTCCGCATCGGAGTAGCGTTATCGTAACATTCTGTTCAAAAGGGAGAGGAGGCTTTTGCCCAACAGTGGGATATGAACAGACTGTTTGTTGCCTATTAAAGTTAATGTTTAGCTGTTAAATACGTAATAAGTGACTACACAGCTGGCAATTCACAAAGTCCAAAGTCAGGTAACTTTGTTTATTCATTAACATGCTGTATAAGATCGTAATTTACCTACTTATGTTTGAATTTGTTTACACAGACAAGATCTCGCCTTATCGCCGATCTAAACGCCTTGGGAACATCAGGTGCAAGATTATTACAATAGTTTATGAACGTACCGCCTGAAGCCTTATAGTCTTATCTATCTGTAAAACTGAAACAGGGTCTGTTTAAATAATGTTTTAACAGGCATACGTGTTGAATTGTAAAATACCTTATTTTGGGTAAATAACGAATATAAATTATTTAAAAAAATAAATAAAAAAATGACGTCATAAGAGCTAAAATAACCCATTTGATCAGTGGTCAGGTGAATTTTAACTTAAGTAAGCAGGTTCAAACCAAACATGGAAACTCTATGACAAGTTAAATGGAAATGTTTCAAACGTTTATATCACCAACCCGCATTGAGACTGTGGAATAAACTCTTAACCTTATGGACAGGAGAGAAGGCTATATGAACCGGCTGCTACTTTTTTTATGATAGTGATATTTTTCTCTATGGTTATATTTTTTTTCTAATTTTTAATCCAATATAGACACGAACGGAGTCATATGTGCGTCTACTTATTTTTCCAAAAGCACTATACCGTGACAGATATACATACGAGTAACGTTAAAGGTAAGTAATCTCTCCGTAGGAAATGACAGTCGCAGGTGCGCCTCCGACGGCAACTGCTAATAGCTTTTAGACAGCAAAGACTAGTGACGGACTACGGTGATATCGATAATAAAACAATTAATTCAATTACGGTTCGACTTTCATATTAAACAGTTTATCAAATATGTCTTTATATACTTGAGTTCGAAAAGTTACAATTTTCAATTACTCAAATCGTTTAATGAATGAATTAAAATTTATACTACGGGACGGTTCACAGTTAATTAGTTTATATGTATGTTTATTTATGAACAATTTTAATGTATTAATATGTTTGGGTCAAACTTTTGCAATAGGTATTATTGTGCTCCAGTTTAAAGCATGGGTAAGCCATTCTTACTAAAGGCACAAGGGACCTAATATCTTAATTCCCAATGTTGGTGATGCATTGGTGATATGAGGAATGATTAATGTTTCTTACAGCACCAATGTCTTTTGGCAGTGGTGACCACATTTCATAAAACCATGGACCAGTCCTGTCACCAGTGACGATAGTGAGACGAGGTGCTATACACATCTGTTTCATAAAAGTTTCCTACTTATAGTAGATTCCAAGGTCTAAGTGTAAACTGCAAATTTAAATTACAAAGTAAATATTAGACGTAAAATTGTAGACGAATATTTTCTACGAAATTAATTGATAATTTAAGATCAAATCATTAAACTCAATCAAGCAACAATGAACCTTAACTCGATAAATTAAAAGCTGGAATGGTATGAAATTCAAATGATATTTGATCTACCCACTACGATTTCCATTTCCATACTAATATGTTAACAATAATAACATTTTTAAACATATTCCAGCGCACGTGGTCTCGTTAATATTTTATGTATACATTCGGCGTTGGTTAAGTCGAATCGTTTAATTATAACTAATTTAGCTCATATTTATTCAAACAGAAACGTATTAATTATGAACAAAATTATTAATAATTCACCAAAGCCGACACAACTTTGCTTATTGTAGCTTTCAATTAATAAAGTCATAATTTATTTCAATACGTTTTAGAATACTGTATTGTTAATTGTTTTCAACGACCGTTTACACAGCGGTTTCTTTTTTTTTATTTTCAAAAATTTGTTATATTGAATTAATGTAAATAAATTATACGAAATTTTGTACCTGTTCGGTGTGTAATATTTGAATATTTGTAACTGGTTCTATCTTGTAAAATCCGTATAACGTCAAAATAACACTTTCAAAAATGGTATACTGTCAATATAAAGAATAACTTACCAACTAAAAGTACGTATCATACGTATCATAGCGAAGAGAATTTTTTTGTTTTTTATGGCATTGGTTGGCGGACGAGCATATGGGCCACCTGATGGTAAGTGGTCACCATCGCCCATAGACAAAGGCGCTGTCAGAAATAATAACCATTCCTTACATCACCTATGCGCCACCAACCTTGGAAACTAAGATGTTATGTCCCTTGTGCCTGTGATTACACTGGCTCACTCACCCTTCTAACCGGAACACAACAATACAGTGCACTGTTATTTGGCGGTAGAATATCTGATGAGTGGGTGGTACCTACCCAGACGGGCTTGCACAAAGCCCTACCACCAAGTAAAAAGAATACTAAACAGCGTTTCATTGATATACCAATCATAAATATTTGGTACTGTAGTAAACATGACTTGTAAATTAATAATTAGTTTTTTATCGATTATAGCAATGGCGGATTTTCTCAATGGAGATAAGCCAAGGTACGGGATTAATCAGAGCGAGCGAACCACACCAACCCAGAGCAATGTCATGCCGAACCATAGATTCACTTTCTATTCTCTATGTATAATATCAAAGTCTGATTGGCAATCCAACACGAAGAGACCAGATACAATGTCAGCTTTACGTAATATATATGGCACGGAAGTATAACAGATAACTTCCAGCCTACTTGGGTTTCGAACTTGGAGCCTCATCAGCTTTAACCGAACAACGTAACACGTAGACCAATGAAGTCATGAAAATAACAAAAAAAATGGAGTGATAATGATTACGTGCATTGTTTTTTTTAATTTAACTTTGTTCTTATTGAAATAGATTTCTGTTTAAATAAAAATATAAAAAAAAAATATATCTTAAAATATTATTATTACAAACGATTCGAATTCAAATGAAAATTTTCAAGCTTTTCGTTAAGTTTGTATGTTGCTGTTGTCGATAGAATTACAACCCTAACCAACAAAGATGACATACAGTAATGGCCGACTTGCACTGCCATCTGGTGCCAGTGGAATTAGCAACCATGTGTTCTTGAAGTCGCTACATATGATCCTGCAAAAGGGCCTCAAATTTGTTCAACCAATAATGAACTTTATGTAATACAGCATAAGGGACATATAAACAGCAAAAAATAAATAAGTTGATAATTTTAAATTGAATCTTTTTTTAAACCAAGCAAAAATGAACCATATTCTAAATATATTTAAAACTGAACTGACATGCCTCTCAATTCCAATTGTATGAAGAGTAATTTAATGATTGACTTTAAAAAGAAAATTTAAGGCAAATATAAAAAAGTAATATCCTGTTTATATACTGCTGATATTCTAAGGCCTCTCCTTATAGAAGAGAAGATTTAGAGCTCCATCTTGCTGTTATTATGCGTGTTGGTTATATAACCAACGTAGCACGTATATACGTGATTTATCTTCGTCCAACACATGCAGGTTTGTTGAACATCCTCACGATGTTTTCCTTTACTGCCGAACACGAGATGAATTATAAAAACAAATTAAGCACATGAAATTCAGTGGTGCTTGCCTGGGTTTGAACCCGAAATCATCGGTTAAGATGCACGCGTTACGTATGCCTGTTAAACCACTGAGCCATCTCGGCTTAAATCTTATAAATAATGTTTAGCGTCTCCATTAAAATGAATCGAAAAATTATTTAAAGCACTTTATTAAATTACTTTTATTAAAATATCTTATAATACATGAATATTTTTATGAAGTATCCGTAGAATACGTTGTTATTGAAATAAACTTGTTAACAGTGCAAATGTACTAAAACAATCGACGTCGGCCAACCAAGCGATCCAAACATACCGTACTCGTCACGTACTTTTTGTTAAACGTTTTTTGGAAACGTCGGGTAATGTTTATCCGGAAATACTTGTCAAAATTGTATGTCTTTTGTACTTTTATTTGTAAAAACGGTTTATAATGAATATATAATTAATTTCGATACAGATTGTTTGTCCTTAATTTATCGAGGAATTCGTGGAACGTATACTATATAGTGGAGCGTTAATTGAATAAAATTGACGATTTATTTAAAAACGATTTTTATATTAAAATTAATTATATATTTTCAAATCTCTATAAGTATAGAGCAATTTCAAACGTTCATTGAAATCTGTTGACACTTTATAGATGTGATCGTATTCTAGTAATGTTATCTAATGAAAAAAGAACAACCATGTTCTAAAATTTTTAGCCGTAATTTTATAATAATTATATCACTAGTATCTGTTATCTTCGCACATTGACTCTACTGTCTATTATACGGAACTTTTAGATCCTCTGAATAACCCCGTATGCGAAACGAATCGAAAGTCGAATCAAATCGTTTACTGAATTCTAGTAACTGGGTACAAATGTACCTACGTCATTTGCCACTTTAACCAACTACAGTTTTGTGCAATCTAAGGACAATCCCCAATAGAATAATGTTCATTATAATGATAATGTTTCCTTAATAATACTGCAAATCGTTCAAGACGTTTTTGCCAATCATGAGATACTTGACATATTATGTGAAACATAAATGAAATCGTTGGTTATAGATATTAAAGAAAACCAATAATAATTAATATGGAGTAAATATATACAAAAAATCGTAAGTAAAATAAATATAATTTTGTTGTGTGCAGTGCGCACACTAATTTAAGTTGATAGCAATAGAGGAACTTTAGTGATATCATTAAAATAATGCTCAAACATTTTAATTCAGATCAAGTTTTTCTCAAATTTTCTATAATGGTAATGGTCAAATTTCGAATTTCATGTTCTGAGCGAACGCTAGTTGTATTGAACGATGTAATTTTATTTATAAATATAATCAAAATATTGCAATAAGTCTTTGAATAAGCATTTACAAATTCTGCTAATTATAGGACTAATACGGGTTTCGAAGTCTGTCCTACTATAAAATACGGTAAGAAAATAAATTTATAGGCTAAGTAGGATAGAATTTCACGGAAAAGACATTTAATAATAATTTTTTAAAAATTATACGAAAAACTAAGTTCATTTCTCACAATGTATTGCTTTAAGCAACAGAAATTATAGACAAATTAAGCATGCGCCCGGATTGACCAGGCGTTTCAGGCACTGGCGAACTGCACCAGAAAATTCACTTAAAAGCCAGTGATACCCACTCGTTCTCTTTGGGGAGTATCACAGGATCGCTTGTTCATGACAATCCGACGGTTAGCCCATCTCATCTTTACAGGTCTGCAAGCTAAGGGGGTTCTCGTAGTACGAGGAATCCTACTGTCGGCGAAGCTAACGGCGAAAGAAGAAGGTGCGCATAGTGCTGACAACTTTTCTTCAGTCTTTTTCGGCGCAACGTGTCAGCGGAGACGCACGCTCAGAAAGAACAGTACAACACATTTGTCTAATGTCAAATACGTTTTTTACAATAGACAAATACACCTTAGGGAAAACAATACTTCTGTTATATCAGCCTGTAAATTTCTCAATGTTAGGCTAAGAAAACTCTCTGTTTTAGAGGAGAAAGCTTATGTGGAATAATTCTACTTCAATACGGTTTTGGGGGTTCATGTATCAGAGTTTCACCTGACACTTGCACGACGGTATAATATTTTATATGATCATTCCCTTGACATTTGAATTATTTGTGTGTGAAATTATATCACGGTTTCCTTCATGGCCCAGCTGGATGAATTATAAATACAAATAAGGACTTGAAAGTTCAATAGTGCATGCTCGGGTTTCAACCTTGTTTGCCATTTTGGCTCAACTAGAGTTCGACTTTTAGCGCTAATAAATATAACAACTTTAGTATAGTTAGAATCTTGCTGGAATTATTCGCCTGTATTGTAACATTATTCATAATATAAGAACTTTACAGTGCGTAGCTTGTAATGATACAATATCTAACATTACATCAGTGAGAGATATTCTACCGCAAAATAACAGTACTCTGTATTGTTGTGTTCCGGTTAGAATGGTGAGTGAGCCAGTGTAATCACAGGCACAATGGACATAAAATCTTAGTTCCCAAGGTTGGTGGCGCATAGGTGATGTAAGTAATGGTTAATATTTCTAACAGCGCCTTTGTCTATTGGTCGTGGTGACCACTTACCATCAGGTGGCCCATACGCTCGTCCGCCAACCAATGCCATAAAGAAAAGACAATAATCAAGCATTACAATGTAAAATATAAAGAACGCAGGTGAATGCTCAAAATCGAATCTTAGATTCCAATACAGATAAGTGCCCGTCTGTAATATAACGATTAAATTACAGGCGAATCGTCGTCAGTCAGTACTGTAACGTAATTCTCATGATCGAATCTTAGATTTTTTGTCACAGGCGAGTACTGCCAGTGAGGGATCGACCTAAACCAACCAACATACTAAATACTTAAAGACATTTCTACTCTCTTTATTCTTTCAAAATAAATCTCGCAATATAAAGACATCAAATACGCAAAAATTATGCAAAAGAAATGACGAAAATATTTACTTACATTCAAGAGTTAAACGGGGATATACGAAATATCTCCCGCTATGAAGATCATCTCTTCAAACGTCAGAGCCCAAGAGTGGCATTATGTAGCACCAGTAAGAATCTGTTTTGCCCCTACCACTGGTATATAAGAAACTTACGAGATTAATTAATTGAAAACATTTAAAGAGTCTGGAACGATCTGTGTTTTTAGTAAAAATTGTATATTTGGCAAGTATTTACCTATGTAATTTCTAATTCACAATGGATATTAGATTCTAAATTTAAATATTCTGTATAGATTAAATAATAATTTATAAATTGATTGACTACGATAAAAAAATAATTAATAATTTCAACCCATAAAATACAGTTAAAAAAAGAAATCATATTAATTCAGATTAGTTTTACGCAAACGTTACATTTTAAAATGTTGTATTTAAATTTAACCTTGAAATTTCACTCTCATTCCACCCAAAGAAGTTACTTCATATTTAACTTCATGATTTTCCAACGTTCGGAAACAACTAGTAGGAAACTCTGCCAGTCCTCAGTTTCATTTGAGACGCGTCGAGAGGCGCACGCTACTCCAGAATAAAAGAGCGGGAAATCGCGAAATTTTTTTCGTAACAAAGAACTAATTTCATAAAAATATCGTAGTATGGAGCGTTTTAAAAACGTAAAAAATGAAAATATGACTTTTAAAAATGGAACGTTTTGTGACGTTAGAATTATTTTTTAAAATAGGAACATAACATAATTGTGTATTTTAGAACTAAATGTGTATAATATTTAAAAATGGAAACAAGTTTTTGGATGTTTTTGCTGTTTTTCGCGCCATATCTGTCTGGTGAGTGAATTATTTGCAATTCCAATATTTGATTGAACAAAAGTTGAATTCTTTTAACGAAGTTTAAATATTTACATTTCGCCTCGGTGTCCTCCAGTTTTTATTAAATTTACATTGAAAATAACATATTTCAATATTTAAGGTTTTATTGAATATTAATTGCGTCTTCTTTAGAATTTATTCGCATATTTTCGAATTGATTGTCTTGATTCTATATCAGAAATAGTTAGTTGCTCTTAGTATATAATAATACAGCTAAAGTAAATTAAGAAAATATAAAATATTACCATTTATAAAACATCGATAATGATTCTTAACAAATAATATGTAATTGAATTAACTAATAATGATGTTCTTTTTTAATTAATAGTTCTAAACGTATGTAAATACGTACTTTTTAATTTAGATATATTGATTGGTAAATTTATTTATAAAAGAATCAAAGATTACAAGTTCGGATGTAATATCCGAAAAGTCATCCGATTTTAGTTTTTTTTTTTTTATAGAAGCCACGTGCCACTGAAATGAATACATACAGCCAAAAAAATACTAATTTTAATATGTTTGATAATTTACGCCGAAAATTTGAACATGGAGGGGCGCGCCTTCGTAAGTGAACGATCTATACATGTGTTATGATATACAATAATGTTTTTTTTAACTTACCTTTATTATTATTATTTTTTAAAACTGTCATGAATTTTTTGTAACCCTATTGTCGTTGGATGGGAACTCGCTCAATTTAAGAGCCAATATTGTTAAATTCGTATTTTCCTTTACGTCAGCAAGAACAATCAAGCGTACAAACACACCTATTTAACGTTAAACCAAAAAAGAGGGTTTATCAGATGTTTTTACTTTTGTATGTACATATGTATGTACAAGATTATATAAATGATAAAAAAGCGTGGAGCTAATACTAGTACATTGCGAACCGGTGTCAGCTTCACTTAATATAGTTTGTAAAATGACAATTCAAAAGTGCTCGTGAAAGCCTACTTGAATAAAGTATATTTTGATTTTTTTTTTACTTATGTGTGTAGGTATACCGATTACTAGGAAACTGCTAAACCGATTTGAATGATTTAAACTTTGGAGGTAAATCGTTAAATGGTCCGCTAATTGATAGATTCCAATGTTAATAGTTTTGGCTAATTACTAGATAAGGTGTTTTTTTTTTGTTGAATATAGTAGGCGGCTTATTAAATAATAATCCATCTGATTATAAGTACAACACCACCCATATACATTGACAATATACGAAATGTTAACTCAGTTACAGTTAGAAGCTATTAAAAATATGCATTCCTATATGATTTGACGAAGAAAGTATTGAAGAGCCACAGAAGTAAATGGTCACAATTGCCACCAGATGTTGGTACTGTAAGAAATATTAATTATTCCTCATATTACAAACGCGTCACCAACCTTGGTCACCAACTAGTTGCACTGACTCAACTTATTATTGTCAAATTTGTGTTCCAAATTCAAATTTGTGAACCCTTCAAACTGGAACAAAACAATACTTCGTATTTTAGCGATAGAGTATATGATGAATGCTACTTATGCAGACATGCACAAAATCCATACCACCAAGTTTTCCAGAGGATTGGAATTACGATGAAATGCTGAAAGCATACTTTTTAAAGCATGTCAGTCGTAGTTAGTAAGATACTATAAGTAATTTTTATTATCATTAGTACAGTATGCTTTATTAACCATCGATATATCCTTAGCACAAGGATAACAACGGTGCATACTTTGATTAATTTATAATTAATTTTATTTAAAAAAAAACTTTATTCCTCCCGTACAAAACGCTAATTTCATATGTAAGGACCTAATATATTGGATGTACACAATCGTTCCAATTACTGTCATGCGTATTTTACTAGATTGATTGCGTGCGAAGAAATATTCCAATATTTAAACACAAATAATTTATCTATAATTGTAATATGAACTGCAAACTGTGTACCAAACATTTTAGATATTAAACAGTGCGGTTAATACAATCTTTGACAATATAATTATACGACAAAGTTTTCGCATATTACCGCCGGCGTCGACCAGATACTACGACTGCCAGCGCGTCGTAGGAATAGAAGTGTTATATCGTGAGTCATACGGGTCATTATAGCGTACGTATTAGTGCGGGTAGTAAGCGATAGGTACATTAACCATTCGAACTATGAACTAAAACTATGTAAGAATTTTCATTTTTATTACTGAACTATAATTTATTTTATATTTTAGTTGCAAAATCTGCACTAGTACTTAAACTAGGCCGAGACAAACTCTTTTATTTTTTTTATTTTTTTGTCCAGCCTATAATAGACACACTCAAACTCAAACTCAAATTCCTTTATTCAATATAGAAGCATTACACTTACTTATTGATAGTCAAATTAAACACTCCGACCTGAGAAGAACCGGCGAAAGAAATTCAACGAGTCACTACGCGCTGACATAGACCTCTTTCTCCATTCGAATAATTAAATTATTTTTTTCGACATAAATGTAAAGCCAAAATAATAAGCTTTCGTTGGGACTACGCATAGTCCGGTTTATTTATGATATTTAAAACGAGAATAGTGCATCAATGAAAATTTGAACGATGCGTACTTTTTTGTCCGGTACTGTAATTTGAAACCAGAATAAGAGTATTTTATAAGTGTGTGAGTGTGTTATAAGAGAGTACAATTATTTTCTGTATTAGTTTATTATAATAATTAAATTATATTCCACTATGGCTGGCTCACTAATCCTTCAGACTGGAACACAACAATATTTTGTTTTCGGCGATAGAATATATAATGAATGGGCTCCTGTACAACACCAAGATATAAATTAAAAGCGAATCGAATCCTAATAAAAATAACCTTCCATCGTGATTACCACACAGGAATATTGTAATTAATATTTATATTAAAAATGTTTATTGTATATATTTAATATAAATTAAACTTACAAAGCATGATACATTATTTTAAGAAGATCAATCTCTTATAATATTGTTTAAATAATTTTAAATAAAAAAAAGTAAAGTACTAAAGTACTGGATCAATCATCATAAAACTTTGCACAGAAGTTTTGAGGAGTAATTAATAGCTAAACACTCCCCTTACACACGGACGAAGCCGTGGCTACAACATTGTTCGCCTCTAATCGAGTCAGGTGTGAGGACCTTTGGCGTACCTATTAAATTGATAATTAATGAATAATTGACATAATAAATCGACAGAAATGGCGTTAATTTTATATAGTTAATTACATATAACTATATAATAAACGCCATTTATTGATATCGAGATATTGGGGTTAGAACATAGTCACGATTGTGGGTGCAAGCCCAGAAGTAGTTAATTGGAAGTATTAGACTTCTTATCTCTTATTTATTAATAACATATAAAATAACTTAACTATATATTATAATTATAATTCTAAGTCTTATATATCTCAAATAAAATACTTACAGAACTATATATTTAGCGAGGCTCCTAAGGGTAGTAATTAATGATGTTAGTATCACATAGGTAGCATTAATTACTCTGATATCGTTCAACGAATATATATTTTTTTGTAAATGCCAGCTCTGTAGCTATAACTCTTCGAAATAAATG
Source organism: Vanessa atalanta (assembly GCF_905147765.1). Lineage (NCBI taxonomy): Eukaryota > Metazoa > Arthropoda > Insecta > Lepidoptera > Nymphalidae > Vanessa > Vanessa atalanta. The sequence goes on along the minus strand of NC_061892.1, from coordinate 4,063,485 downwards.
TCCAAAGATGGCGCTCGTATTTATACACGTCCGATGCGAGGAGGGCTAGGTCGTGATATATTACTGAACTGAGTAGCCCTTAAAGTAATAAATGAGAATAAGTTTATATGGAATAATCTTTCTTACTAAGATGTTACTTAATATATAATGTAAGGACATATAATATATCACTTTGTACAATTTTCTTTTTCGATACAAAGTGAGATAAGTTTTATTATTAATTAACTCAAAATCAACAAATACTACTCCATACATATTTTTTTTTCATTTAATTAGTGTCCATTTTGTATATGTATAACTTGGTCGTAGGGCTTTGTGTAAGTCTGGGTACCAACCACTCATAAGACATTTCACCACCAAACAGCAATACTTAGTAATGTTGTGTGCATTATAATTATATTAAAAATAAATAAATTAATAATAGTAATTAAATTAAATATAATCTATATAATATATGTATATAGATGATAATAACATTTAAAAAAAAGACTCAGTCAGTGTGAGTTACGTCTTTCAAGAAGAACGCCGAGCTGTAACTCCAGCGAAGATCTGCTGATGTTAAGTGAACTAAACTAAAACTAAAAAGTAAAAAAGGCACGGGCAACTGTGCGCCCGTTGATAAAGTGAAATTTAAAAAAAAAGCTACAGGCACAAGGAACAAAACACCTTAGCTCTGATGGGCAATGTAAGAATATTCAATGTGTATATTACAGTGCTAACGTCTCTAGGCGGTGGTGAAATTACCACCAGGTGGGTCGTTTGCTCATCTGGCTACATGTACTATAAAAAATTATAATTTTAAATTTATAAAATAATCTCCGTAATTTTATTATAAAAACGATCTCTGGAAAGTATTTATTGATTGCGTAGTCGGACACTTGGTTAAGTCAGATAAGTTTATGAAAATATTTGCTACCGCACTGTCCGTATTCCGCGAAAAGATTCCATTCACAACGAAATTTGATACAGTTTTCTAACTACTCCTATCAATCGTAACTAGTATTATAAATGCGAAAGTCAGTTTGTTTATTTGTTACACTTTCACGTCTAAACTACTGAACCAATCATCATAAACTTTTGCACAGAAGTTTTGAGGAGTACCTACAGAAAATGATATAACGTAGCTAATCACTCCCCTCACACAGATGAAGCCGTGGCCAGGTGAGAGATGATCGGGTCAGGTGTGAGGACCTTTGTACCTATTAAATTGATAATTGATGAATAATCGACATAATAAATTGACAGAAATGGCGTTAATTTTATATGGTTAACTATATAATTAACGCCATTTATTGAAATCGAGTTATTGGGGTTAGAACATACTTACGTTTGTGGGTTTAAACCCAGGAATGCACCGTTGAACTTATTTTTGCTTATAATTTATCCCATGCTCGGTCGTAACAAACACAATAAAGAACTGTGCTTTTATTGGATAAAAATCTGCCACATTTGTACTCATCAACATCTATTAGAGAAAAGTGTTGGAATACGTAAACGCGTTTGAAATCCTACCCTACTAAGTCCTTAGAAATAGTATTACATCACACGAAGTAAAACATTAAAACAAGTTTCAACGCAAAAAAAACCATTTATAAGGCTCGCTTACAAAAAAAAAAACCCAAGACTTAAGAGCATTTTAGACCGACGGCTTACCTTAAAAGATTTCAAGCCTTATCTAGGTTACATCTCGGGATCCCATTGAAGCATCTTGAAACGTCACCAAGTGTTGTGCTCAAAGGGATAGGAAACACGCTTTCGAGACACGTAAGATTTTATCTCTTAAAAAATAATAAAGGCGTGCGAAAATGTGATTTTACGCGTGAAATTTTCGACAATGCTGATAAAATTTAAAAATTTCGCACAAAAGAAATATTCAATTTATTTCGTAGTTTCAGTTTTCGAAATAATATTAATTAAACTTTGAAGAAAATGGTTGTAAATACAAAATATTTAATTATTGCTTTTCACGCTATTATCCTGTGAAGTCAGCGAGGCGAATAAATAATTCAAATGAGTTTTATTTCATATCATTTTTGGGAACATTCGGCTTTTTGTAGGGTGACCATTGTATTGAAAAAATGGAGTTATTTGCTTTGTTATATGAAAAAAACTTCTATAATTTATTTTTAATTCATGTTAAACTACCTAAATGATTGTGATGACATTTTCTATCTGAAATTGAAGTTCGAAGTTATTTTATAAGGCGTGTTTATAATTATGTATAATATTTCCTCTATCTATTTAAATAATTAGGTACTATAACGTATTTGGGCAGCCGATCATTGATCTTAGCGCAAGCAAAACTACTCTCTAAATACATCATCACAAATCCTAATTTTAATAATACGGATCCTTAAATTTTTATTATTAGTTTAAGAACAGATACAGGTGATAAAATCATTTATATTAAATTTTGTTTAAGATACTATGTTAACTTAGTTGCAGAGATAACTGTTGTTTCGATCACATTTAAAGTCAAAGCAGTTTTTTGCTGGAAAAACGCATTCAGTTGTTTCACCAGCATGTAGTGGGGGAAGGAGGATATGTGCGACTCACCAACAACCAAGTGCCGGAATATCCCCTAAAATGCCTTCGGCATTGAGAAATCCAGATCCAAATCTGTCAAAACTATAACAGATACACTAAAATTTGCATATGTATTTAAAATTCTATAAAAAAAGTCCGCAACAGCTTATTATTAGATAATGAACATATTAATGTATAAGGAATGTTATCTATACATTGAAATTAGTAATAGATTTAGATAAACATATAAGATAATATTATTTTATAATTATAGATTAAAAAGATTTTTTAATAAACTTATGAAAGTAAAAATATAACAAAAAATAAATTAAAAAAGATAATATAAAATACAAAAAAAAAACGGTAATGGTGTAAAGAAATTCGGCTTACAGATATTTATATTTCACGAAAATATTACATTATCTTAGAAATGTATAAGATTATTTCGTTACTATGATTTTCCTTATAGTGCTCGGAAAGGTTACAATATAATATTTACATACATATTTTTTTTAGTTTATACATTTATACTATCACAGTATATCAATTTACTTGCCCCTCATTGAATATATAATACAATAAATTATTATGAAATGTTTATTCACACATACGTACAGGTGGCCGAATGTGTCCCGTAAAAAAATTTTAAAATAATCACGGGTATACAAGTATGCACAATACTTAGAACAACATCACAAAACGATTTTGTAAATGGAACTCACATTTCTTTCCTCATCGTTATATAATTGCTTTGAAGTGCCGCTCTGATTCCTGCTTTTAGACACTAATGCATGGTTACATTAGCGCTTATTCGTTGTTTAATATTTGTCTTTGTTAAAATACGACTGAAATTGACGAGTACGGTCTTTATAAAGACGTAATTGATAAAGTTTTTAAGTATAAATATTAAATTTTATCACAAACTCAAATAAATTAACAATATTTAAATTGTTTGTGTATAAATAATAAGAGTAAAATGTTATATCGTTATCAATTTTATTAAAGTCACATTAAAATATTTATTTCAAAGGAAAGAAAATTTTATATGATTAAGAACACATAAAATAAAATAAAAAATTAAACGTAAACGATGAGAATAAAATACTAGAAATAAATCAAATTCCGAAAACAAAAAATAATGTATAACAGTATCATATGAGAATAAATTAGGACATAAAATATTTGTGTACGTTAAGTACGCGAACTACCACTACTATAGCACAAACACACACTCACTCATACACATTAACTTAAACACAATGAAAGTTTGTAATAAAATTACATTAGGTGTGATGTTGTCTATTTCGAGGGACTTGACATTTAATTGGCGGCTTAGTGAACAACTGCAACATGGAGCTTGCATGTTCTGTGCGCGCTTCAAAAAATCATCTTCATATTTTTCTCCTAACTCGCCTAAAGAAGTATAACTTCAATTAATTAACTTACAACAAAATTTCATTTAGTACCTGCAACATTGACATAATCTAAATATTAGGTCCTTACATATGAAATTGGCGTTTTGTCCGGGAGGAATATAAAGTCAATTTTTTTTTTGTTAAATATGTTTAATTAATCAAAGTTTGCACCGTTATTATCTATGCACTTTAGCATTCTCAACAGTTATTTAGTTAGGAAGTTCATTGATCCCTTTAATAAGAAAACCATCATCATCCTCCTGCCTTTATCCCAATTTTACTTGGGGTCGGCGCAGTATGTCTTCTTCCAGACTTCTCTATCGGACGTCATCTCACAAGTAACATTATTTCTAACGAAATCGTCATTCACACACAAAAAGCAAGAAAAAACATGGAAAATAAACTATTATTATTTTTCAGTTATTCTACAGTTCGGCTTAGAGCCGGGATTTTAGTCGTAATGGGCCGAAGCCAAGCGAGTAGACACTTACTGAAACCTCAAAGCTTTAAAAAATTCCCATTCCTCTTCTGATTTTGGCGCACAATTTGACATGTGAACTGTGCACTGAACGCACGACCACACCACGGCGTTCAGGATATTTACAGAAAGAAAATTTGGAAGATCAGAAAAGAGTTACTACTGAGTTCTTCTCGATAGAATCTACATACCTAACCAATGGTAGCTTCACTTGATATAGTTTTGTAAAATGACTATTTAAAAGTATATAAAAGCCTACATGGATAAACACTATTTTAATTTTGATTTCAAACTAGCTCTTTTTTATATAGGACTATATAGGACTATTGTAATTGCAAGTACCAAATACGTACAATTTCTTCTTGTAGTTCCTTGTTATTAATAATTTTATATATTCAACCGCCAAGCAGTAATACGTAGTATTGATTTGTTTCAATTTGAAACCAAGCCAGTGTTCCATAAGGCCAAAAGAACACAACATCTTACTTCTTATGGTTAATGGTACATTTGCAACGTAAGGAATATATATATTTTTTTATGGCATTGGTTGGCGGACACTTGATGGTAAGTGGTCACCACCGCCCATAGACAAAGGCGCTGAAAAAAATATTAACCATTCCTTACATCACCTATGCGCCACCAACCTTGGGAACTAAGATGTTATGTCCCTTGTACCTGTGATTACACTGGCTCACTCACCCTTCTAACTGGAACACAACAATATAAAGTACTGTCATTTGGCGGTAGAATATTCGATGAGAATATTTTTTAAAACATTCTTACAGTATCAAAGTCTATGGGCAGTGGTATCATGTATCCCATTCGCCAGACAACCTAATTACATGACATAAAAACAAGTTCCTATTCATAGCTCTTGTTATCTCTTTAATTTTCTATTCGTTGAAAAAACAAATTATTATTATTACTCGCCGAAATTTTATTAAAATAATAAAATGTAAACATGTTCTCATCAGTTTTACCGTAAGCCTTTTGCTGTCAACAATTTCTAAAGATACATAACAAAAAAAAAACGATTGAAGCAATACTTGTAATAAGTTAACACACTATTAAATTATACAGTATAAATAAAATCAAACAGCGACGATTATTATTAGAAAGGTAAGTAATATACGTGACACCGAACATAACAGTTGTAAATGAGGGTATGTTCGCAGGTAAGTAGAACGTAAAAACCTCTTTTTGTCGTTCCTCCAGTTCGACTAAGCAATTTCTTGGACATTTCTTTTAAATTATTTCTATTTATTTAAGTTTCATACAGCCTATTGACTTTCGGTATTCCATATTGACAATTCACTGTTAAATATGTTTAATGATACTGTCTTCCTGGCGACAGATATGTACACAAGATATATCAGAATGACGTGTCATCAACTTGTCAAATGAAAAATTTCGTATGCAATCCATTTTCGACCAGCTTCGGGGAACAATACAAAAACGCTATATTGCGCTTTAGTAAGCTGTAAGCACTCTGAGAGAAACCAGCGGTGAAAAATATTTCGTTGAAGTATTATGAAGTTTTGTTCATAAAATACCTGATATTTTTTTAATCAATGCGATATAATTTCTATCATATTATAACAATAATTTGGTAAGCAAGTAAAACTCGATATCAAATCAAAACTATTTATTGTACACCAATAAACATAGACATAAATTATTTTGAAAGATTTAGAGGCGGCTTTGGCGATCCAAACAACGTTTTCGTCTAAGCAAAAGGTAGAGAAGAGAGGGGTTCACGTAACATAGATAAACATAAATATATATACTAGCTGTCGCCCGTGACTTCGCTCGCATTGAACAACAATGTCCTCCCTTGGAGCTCAAGCTTGCTTTAAATCTAATTTCATCACATTCGCTTCAGTGGTTTGGAGAGCAACAGACAGACGAGCGGTCAAAATAATCATAGCATTTTGAGGACACATGCTTCAAAATTGCGTATCACGTATCGTATTCATAGTATATGGGAGTGAAATATTATACTTAATATTAGATACAGAATTTGACAAATTTAACTTCATTAATTTCCTAACCAATTTTTTTCCTTGATACAAAATTTTACTCGGTTGGTTTTGTTGAGTTCCAGTTTAAAGTTATACCAGTGTACAGGCACAAGGTTTATAACCTCTACGTTCCAAAGGAAGGTGTAGTTTTCAAAATATCAGAAATTATAATATTTCTTAATTACCAATTTCTGTAGGCATTGGTGAACACTTATCGTCAGTTGACCCATTGGTCAGACCATCAAAATAAAATAAAAAAACTCATGGAGTATTTATCTGGCCGTTTATAGGGCACAGTGTGTGCATTACCACAGGTGGGTAGGGTAGTACAAAATTGATTCCATTTTTGACGTACTTTTTTAATGCAAAATGAACGATCGGTGAGACATCGATCTCAGTAGTGATTTCCTAATTCTTAAGCCTACTGAGATTTTCTTGATAGAAAAACTCAATTTTACTATCCTTAATTTGAACCCAGGTCCTCAGGATGCACTAGAAAATGAAGCAGATTTCAGCGTTCGATATACTTATACTTAAAGTAGTAGACAAAGTTTTAACAACTACATACAAGAACGATCAACTAAACAACTTTAGTTCGGAAGATAACGAGCAAAAAACTTACATCTTTATAAAATGATGCCGCTTATACTGTAAAAAGCCGTCTATACGTATATCTATTGTTAAACGGCTTACGTCATTATTGCCTACTGAACTACTTCATAAGTAGCAAGTTTCCCTTTAGTATGGAATAAATTTCGATCTGATATTTACCAAAATATATCATACACTGTTACACTGTTAATCTTAATGTTTAAATGTCCAAACTACCATCGATCCGGAAAGTAGATTCTACCGAGAAGAACCGGCAAGTAACAAAGTAGTTACTCTTTTCCACTTTTTTACGTACAGAGTATATTAGTAAAGAATAATAAAAAAATTATATACCCTGCTTAAAAATCAATAAATATTAAGTTCACGCTTGTTTATATTTATATGCCTCATTTATAAATGATTTTTTTGACGTGAGCTTTAAATTTTGTAATAGGCCAAGTTAAAAATAATTCTAGAATATATTAGTAATATTCCCGTAAAAAACATTATTTTTTAAAAAAACACCAGCGCAGCGTCACCTATCATATTACACGGATAAAAAATGACATCACCACCAGATGTCTGAAAATCCAAAACAGCGCGATTTTCTGCCTCGCATAACCACTCTGTGGAAAACTGTGTGGGTTTTCCCGAACCGATACGACTTTCCTTTAAGAAAAGAGTCTACCCATTTCTTAAAGGCCGGTAACGCAGGTGCAAGCCCCAGTTGTTACAGATGTCCATGGGTGATGGTCACTTTTCATCAGGTGAACACTTTCACGTTTGCCAACTATACCAAAAACAGAAAAAAACCTCAAAATCGATCCAATCACTTAGGAGGTCATTGACACGTAAGGAATAATTATAATTAAATTATAAAGATATTGGAATCTCGAGTTGTTCTGATTTGATTAAATAAATTAATCTTTGCATTTGAGGTATTTGAAAATAAATCATCTCATACTACAAATATAGAGACTTCTAAGAAAAACTAGCCAGGCGAATTCAAATCCAGATCAAATTCTAAACAGGAAAATTCAATTAACATAAGTAAAGAATCAAAGTAATGGCCAGTTAATATCTTAAATCTGGGTGAATAAAGTAATGAGTTCTCTCCTCATTATTTGACGGTTTGGAGTATATTTCTTAACTAGCTACCAAATTCACTCTGCTACAATTTAAGGTTCTGTATACAACTTTTAAATTAAAGTACATACATAAAAAAAATGCATATACTATACATATACATATAAACCTATCTCTTGAATAACTCTGATAAATGTAAACTAAACTAAAAAAAATATATGAAAACTGTTAAAATCTGTTACGTTTAAAAGATCTAAACTTATAGAAGGCGTGAAGCAACTTTGTTTACTAATAATAAATAAAAATCATCGAAATCGAATGAAAGATTGAAATATAATCTGTGATAATAATAAATAAATAAATAAATATTGGACAACATCACATATATTATTACTCTGATCCCAATGTAAGTAGCTAAAGCACTTGTGTTATGGAAAATCAGACGTAACGATGGTACCACTAACATCCAGACCCAAAAAAATATAGAAAACTAATGAACTTTTTCTACATCGACTCGGCCGGAAATCGAACCCGGGACCTCGGAGTGGCGTGCCCATGAAAACCGGTGTACACACTAATCGACCAAGGAGGTCGTAATATAATATAATAATGTGTATATCCGATACATGGAGATTTCTTCGCAATGTTTTTCTTTATAGCCGAAGTAGTTAGCGACAAACTTATAGATACAAAAAGATTATTTGATAATATTACAAAAAACAGTTCATTCCCAAATAGCCTAAAAGATAAATATCTTTTGAGTTACTTTTTGTAAAATCAAAGGAAAGTCTGTCTACCTGTCTGTTAACTATTTACGAAATTTAGTACGAATCAAGATTAGACCTTAGATTTGGGTATAGTTGTAGTTGGCGAGTTGTTTGTAAGGCCTTAAATGATTTTCCTTATAAACTGAATTTCACTTGGTCAACGCCGCGGGTACAGCTATTATACTTTAAATCCGCTAAGTTTAAACTTTTCTATCGAATAATGCAGACATTAAGTGATACCTCATATTATACAGATATATATACTCGTATGAAGCCGTTCCGTCTGTCTGTAATCGTCGAAGTTTTAATGATGTACCATTGACGCCGGTCTTATATTTGACGAGTATTCTTTCTTTGAAGGAACTTCATTATACGTCCAAATAAAGACGTATTGTATTCTATAATAATATTTCAATGTGAAACTTCTTTTTTATTATTAAAATGTTTTGGAATTTAAGTAATTAGTAGTAAAAAATTTTTAATGTCACACTGCTAAAATCTAAAGTCTCCAATCTATTTAAAAAGGTATAGAACTTCCATCTCGCTCCTGGTGGTTAATGTAAAAATATTTTTTTATGGCTTATGTAGGCGGACGGAAAAAAGGGCCACCTGATGGTAGTCCCACCGCGCCCATAGACACTGGTGCTTTGGGAAATATTGACCTCTCATTACATTGCTAATGCTATTGTACACTGGCTTACTCACCTTTCAATCCTCAACATAATAACACAAAGTTTAGCGGTAGAATATATGATGTGTGGGTAGCTAGCCAGACGGGCTTGCACAATGTCCTAACATCAAGTTTTCTACACATCGTAAAACCTGTAAGAGTTAGATGCATCACTGCCTCGTTATGCGTCAATTCGTTGAAGCCAACGCCCTTTACTCAGCAGTGCGAAATTAAGGCTCTTACCATGTCTAAGCTCATATATATTTTTTATTTCGTTGTATATTTTGGATAAAATTTGTATAACGTAATACATTCCCATCAAATTTACATTATTAATAATATTAATTCAGCACCATTACAATTCGTTTACTCAAATTGCATTTTACTAGCCTTATTGTTATTTCACCAGCCGTCTATATGGTGCTGACGCTACATGTACATTTTTTTGCTAGCGTGCTCGTCCTCGCCATCATCCGATTGGCTAAGGCGCTTATATCCTCAAACGATGCATGTGATTAGCAAGTTTTTCCTAAATCGTCGGTAAAGACATCCGATTGAAATAGGATAGTTGTTTCATGCGTATTACTTATAAAACCAAACATGTCTTTTAATAAACCATATTGAGTAATAAATATTTTTTTTTTAGCAGCCTGTAAATTCTCCTACTGCTGGGCTAAAGGCCTCCTCTCCCTTTAAGCAGAAGGTTTGGAGCATATTCCACCACGCTGCTCCAATGCGGGTTGGCGAAATACACATGTGGTAGAATTTAGTTGAAATTAGACACATGCAGGTTTCCTCACGATGTTTTCCTTCACCGCTGAGCACGAGATGAATTATTTAATAATAATAATGATAAACACAAATTAAGCAAATTTAGTGGTGCCTGCCTGGGTTTGAACCCGAAATCATCGGTTAAGATGCACGCGTTCTAACCACTGGGCCATCTCGGCGAATAAAGAAAATAATATTATATTTATTACATACAAGGAGAATACAATTGATAATTATTTACAAGGAGAAAATACTCGGTGCTCGTATCCAGACTAGTCCACACGCACGTCGCTCACATATAAATATTGCAATTTGTGTAATTTTCTTAAATAAAAATCATTGGCTACTCTATTAACTGTCAAATTAGACCTACATTTAATACTATAGATATTAGATCTTGATACCGGATAACATTCATTGTATAAGCAAACAACCGAGCGTGCATAAAGCATATTTAGTTATAAATCTCTATGGGATGGTATGATTGAATTTGTCAAAATATTGACTTAAAACCTTATACAAAACACAAATATTGACTTTCCTTTAAATTTACTTTAAAGTACAAATGAAATATGTCATTAAGGAACTTTAGCTGAAGTCAATAACAAAATTAAATACAGTCATTGCTATAAATAAAAAAAATATATATAACATTTTCATATATTAAAATAGGGTCTGATATTGTGCGTAATTTTCTTGTATTCATAAATATATGGTTTTTGTGGCAGGATTTAAGCCATTATATAACATCAAAAATGTAGCTACAACTTTACAAATAAATAATTTGAATTTAAATTATAAGCTTGTAAATGACTGACTGTTAAGGCTTAGATCTCTTCCCGTCTTTGATCTTCCTTTTTAATGCGATGTCTTGGAACATATTCCACAGCTCTGCTCCAATACGGGTTAGTACTCCTCCTCCTCACGATGTTTTCCTAGATAAATCATAAACACAAATCAGGCGCATGAAAATTCAGTAGCGATTATCTGGATTAGAACCTCTTCCTCATAAATCTTCGGTCAAGTTTCACGTTTTATAACCACGTGGCCATGTCTGATATGTTATATATATGTCAATGTTTATTTTGTTGCCATTACTTTAAAATAAATGTATGTAACAGCATAAAAATATCCTACTGCTGGGACTAAGGTCTGTTCTCTGAAATCTTATCTTACTGTTCTGTTATTTGAAAAAAAAATCTTTAGATTAAAAAAAAACAATTTTCAAAAAAAAAATTACAATGTTAGTTTTCCCTACAGTAGGATTTGTATTTCTATCTGTATGTACTAAATAAGTACATAATGTATTACCTTCTACTTGTATCCACGTTTCATAAAATATTTCCGTTCTCAGTCGGTGCTAGTATCTTTATATATAACACAAAGCAATTTTTTTATCGTTTGGGAGTCATTTTTATTTATATAAATGTGTACAAATTTATACAAAACAGTAAAATAACACTTTCAGGTAGTTTTTTTATGATATAGATTGGCAAATAAGCAAATGGGCCCCTGCTGGCTGGCATTCCTTACATCGCCAGTGTGCCACCAACTTTGGGAACTATGATGTGATGTCCCTTGTGCTTGAAGTTACACTGGCTCACTCACCCTTCAAACCGGAACACAACAATATGGAGTACTGCTGTTTGCCGGTAGAATATCTGATGAGAGTGTAGTACCTTCCCATATGGGCTTGCACAAAGCTCTACCACCAAGTAGATTGTTAGGTTAGTTATTGTTAGTGTTGTGCATTAGCACAGCATATACTGAGATGAAACCCTTGCTACCTACACTGTATTTCTTGAATTTAATTATTTTCTGGTTTACAATCGTTGTAATGTATGTGTATGTGTAGCAAAAATAAATGGTTTATACATGTTCTAAGTAAATTAAAAGAATTAATTTTAGAAAGACATGATTCAATAAATAAATTAATGATCAAGCTAGACTTATCCTCGCTTTCCTAGGGATTCTTATTTTAAGTATAATACCTATATTTAATAAATCGTTAAATTGAATCGAATTTAAATGTCTATTTTCATTAGTGTCATAAGGACACTATTTTAATGAACCTGTCATAGCGTTTTAATGTAAACGGAAGGCTATGACAACAGTTTTAATGAGTTTTGAGACATTTTCACCTTCTAAATAACCCATTGGCATATTAGATTTTACTGGCATGTAATAATAGTTACATAATAAGAAGAATATAAAATGACAATACCTAAAATAATTATATAATGCTATTTGTACGGTGTAAATAGTTGGTAAATGAGCAAAGCACAACAGCACAATGGTCTCGAATGTTGGCAAGAATGTAAGTAGCATATTCACGTGGCTTGCAATAGATTTGAGAAGTTTAAATTTATTAAAAACAACACGTTCGAAAACTAAAAACAGCACGATATATATTTTTTTATCATTTATTAATCTTGAGAAACAGCGTCTTTAAACTTGCCCGACAATATTACACGAACAAGGTGAATAATTTAACTAACGAAGATAAATCTAAATATAACCTTAAGTAAAACTTATAAAGACTGATTCTAAGAAGTTTAACAGTAAATAAATTGACAATAATCTATTAAACAAGATCATGAGAATAACTCCTCAATGCAATTTATAAACTTAAAGGTTTGGACATTTTCAGTAATAGGTTATTAAAATTGAAATGAAGCATCTATCGACGGTTTCAACTAGGTTAATAATTCTGTAATCTAATTTAATTATTTTTTTTTTCTTTATTTGTACTTAGAACACTATAATGGAACTCAAGGTTTTGTTTTGATTTGATTGTTACCTGTCTCATTTGAATATCGATAATTAAAATTATTAAAATACCACTTAGTTCTTAACAAGATGTGTGTCTGTATTACATCGCATCAGGTATTATTTTATTGGTGATGTCATAAGAGCCGAGATGGTCCAGTGGTTAGAACGAGTGCATCTTAACCGATGATTACGGGTTCAAACCTAGGCAGGCACCACTGAATTTTCATGTGCTTAATTTGTGTTTATAATTCATCTCGTGCTCGGAGGTGAAGGAAAACATCGTGAGGAAACCTGCATGTGTCTAATTTCAACGAAATTTTATGTGTATTCCACCAATCCGCATTGGAGCAGCGTGTAATATGCTCCAAACCTTCTCCTCAAGGGAGAGGAGGCCTTAGCCCTGAGCGGGAAATTTACAGGCTGCTAAGGTAATATATGTCATAAATAAATAAATATACACCAAACATTACATTTCAGTTCATAATATAAGATAGTATAAAACTAATTATGATTACGTGGTAAGGTGACAAGAATTTAGTCAAACATTAATCAGCCGATTTAACCAATGGTGAAAATAAGACGTTTAAAATTGTTGTTGCTGGTCCAAATACTAAATAACTTAAATACTACATATACCCAAATCTATTATCATCAATTGTTAATTAAATTTAGATTATAATTATAAATTGTTAAAAAAAATAGTTGTACAATCCGTTAGAATAATTATTGATACACATAAGCTTTCAGTATTAAACACACACATTCATAAACACCTGTAGGGTAATCGAGAGCTAACAAACGACCAAAATATTTGCTAAGAAATCTTAAAGTGAGACAGTTCTGCCTTTTTTATTTAGTTTACACTTTATGCCAACCTAAATTTCAATGGGCAAACGCTTGCGATGATGATTTGTATGTAACTTTTCTTATATTTTCTTCTTTGTTACAGGTTCTGCATCAGACATTAGTACTATAGACAATTTTTTATCATCAAAACAAAAGACTTCGAACCGGAAGTTCGATACAAGGTAAGTTTTAATTTATTTCAAACCTAACAACTTTTTCTAAAACTGTTCCATATAAATGAATTTCAATTCTCTTACATACATTAAGATTTTTTTGCATATTTTCAAAAGTAGAGGAAATAAAATAGGGTATCTAAAACTTGCTTCATCACTTACGCGGAAGAAGCCGCTGGCGGAAACTAGTATGTTATATTAAGACAATACCACTAAGATGCTCCAGAGTCAGCAAACTTAGAGGAATATAAATCAGAATTTTATCCAAAATATGAGGGTTTCCTCAAGATGGTCACCACTGTGGACAAAATACACATGTACGACGTTGGACACAAGTAATATTAACCAAAAATAAGCCTGTGATAACTCAGTTGTATTCCAGAATTTGAACCAGATATTTCCGCTTAAGATTCAAGTCCTTTCCACTGGACCATCTCGGAGTACACGCAAACGAATTCATTTTTGTTCTTATTTTATTCGAACAAAATTTGTCAATAATTTGAGATGTTTCCAAAACGTGCTTTTTTATGGCATTGGTTGGCGGACGAGCATATGGGGCACCTGATGGTAAATGGTCACCACCGCCCATAGACAAAGGCGCTGTAAGAAATATTAACCATTCCTTACATCACCTATGCGCCACCAACCTTGGGAACTAAGTTGTTATGTCCCTTGTGCCTGTGATTACACTGGCTCACTCACCGTTCTAACCGGAACACAACAATACAGTGTACTGTTATTTGGCGGTAGAATATCTGATGAGTGGGTGGTAAAAGCAACAACAAATCCCTAGCACCAAGTAAAACATGTAAAAATGTTAAATTACGTTCGAAATTTCTGGTAATTAAAACCATGATTCAATATAAAACTGTCGATGCATACGGTTCAAAATTCTGAGAAAATACTATTGCACAACTTCCGAAACTATTTCACTTTCATACTTTGAAAATCACTGGAAATAGGTCACTCCAAAATGTACTCGCAAAACTTGGTACATACGTTGTGTGAAGTAATAAATTTGAAAACTTCTTTTCGTTGTCAATTTATCAAAGAAGGAGCTGACATTTATATTCTGTAGGGTTATTTGAAAATGAATAAACTTGCGTGATTTGAGTCTGATTAATGATTATTGAAATCAATTGATTATTTTCAATGAAGTATTCATAGTCACATGAGTACTTGGCGTGTTTCTTTTACGGAGTAATGGAATCTGAAGTCTGCTAATAACAGGCTATGCTGACATCAAATACCACTTTTTTAATCAAATATATATCGGAGACTTTCGTAAACGTAAACTAAAAATCTACCTTTAGTTTACCAATTCCAAAAGTGAAATGGGTAAAATTATAAAATTCTCCTTAATTGGCGTAAAGGAGAATTTAACTGACAATTTATATGATCGATAGTAAATAAAATAAAAATAATTATAAGTTATCGCTACGCCCAGTGGATGATTCACTTGATTTTTGTATGAATAAGCCAAGATACATACTGGACTTATATAGTTACACTTGTCAGTTGTTATAACACATTGAAGGAGTTAAATAAGAAAAATATTTACCTTGACCGTCCTACACTAGGTTCGCTTTATTTTTGGCTTATATTTTGACATATTTCAGTTATTTGCGCGTTCGATTCGCAGTATTGCAAAAACCAAATGCCACTTCTGATGATCAACGAGTTCAAATATCCGATCAGATCCGAGCAGATCTTTCCGAGTCTAATCTTGTTTTATAATATTTATCTTTGGTTTGAATTAGGAAAACATTGCAGATACATGGAAGCGTCATATAAAATTCGGTTACACGTATATCCTCAAATCCAGACAGTGGAGGTGAATCGATAAATTCGAAAGCTTCTCTTTAACAGGCTTAGAAAGCATTTGCCTAGTGGATGCGATATACTATCCATAATGTATGTTGTAATATTTACAGTGTTAAGATAACATTTAAAATTTTAGTGTTATAAACATCTAACATATAACTTAAATTTAACTTTGTACATCAATATTTGTAATAAATATTTTTAAGAAGCCTTGTAGTGAAGAGAAACTAATGACTAACATTTTATTTTTAAGATTTGAAAAAAAGTCCTTTGTATTTAAATCAAAAAAAGATATAAAATATAGGTCAATTATAAATCTCAGACCTAATTAAGTTAATTACAAAATGCGTCGTATTTTATCAGTGTAATGAAATTATCATGATAATGGTCGGGCGAGGGATTTCGTCTTTCAATTAAGATTTAATTAATAAAAAATTAGGGACGTAGGCGTAGAGATATTTCATATTTTATAAATAAACGTTACAATAAAGTAGTAAAATTGTTTTGAAATATTTGTTTCAAAAGGCAACTCTGAGTGTTATTTTGAGGTACTTGCTTGTACATGCTTCAAAGAAAAACTTAGCTATTTATACTTAGCTATTTGAACTTAGAGCTAAAGACAGGCAATATTAATCTTCAAAATCGGTTCCAAAAGATCATTTTATTTTAATTGCCCTAAATTAAATTTACTACTCAGGCTTTGTGCAGGCCCATCTGGGTAGGTACCACCCTACCTGTCAGATATTCTGCCACCAAAAAAAAACCTTAGTATCATCGTGTTCTGGTTCTAAGGGTGAGTGAGTTAGTGTAACTAAAGGCACAAGGGAAATAACACATTAGTTCGCAAGGTTGGTGGTGCATTGGCTTTGTAAGGAATGGTTCATAATTGATTCTTACAGCGCCAATGGCTGCAATGCCTACTATCACCAAAGTTGGCATAGTTGGCTATCCAGTTAAGTATATAAACAAAAACAATGATGTACACTTTGGGTATAAGTTCGAAGTGCGATAAAGGTATATCGTAATAGATATTGTTTTTAATAAAAACAGTAGTTCTTTTAAAACAGCATCACAGATAATAATCATCACGTGTAAATTTTAACTGATCGAAATAAGAAAATTAAAATTAAATTAAATCACTCTAAAGATCATTGATATTTTGATTGACCAAATTAAATTATTCTTTATAACCATTAATATTTCTCTCGATAATTCTATGATATCTCCAATCCCCTTCCAAATTGATGACATCACACAAATGCGTTTCCAAATTACCACATCAAACGCAGCGATCGCCGGTACGATGTGAAACGTCTAATTGTAAGTACCATTAACCTAAATACTGTATCGCTCGGGATTTTCGTACAATTTAACTGAATTACTACTACAAATCCCTTCGCTGGTAAGTTAGTTCAAACTTAAGGGAATACCGACCAAGTTAGAGGATCCATTGAATTTCTAACGTATATTACTGTATCGAGGAAATTGAATAATCAACTTTATTAAAATGTTTTAGAGTTTAAATTTACTTAATAGTCAATAAATATTCTATTGAATGAAAAAGAAAAACAAACGAACAATTGGTTTCATTCCTGGATCGTAGTTCAACTAGTTAGCGAGTCTGTTTCGTGAAACAACATTAGAGCTATCTCGGTATGCTTTGAAACGTTCATTCAAAGTTGTAGGAATAACAGAATTTTTATCTCCAATTGAGTAAATTATGCATTGCCCTATCCTTGCTCTTTGCTTTATCTTTATTAAATTTGTTAAAGTTTGGTTTATTCTCTTTACTCATTGGTATAGTGGTAGATGAAAAGGTTGCAGATTACTAGGTGCTGGGTTCAACCGAATTGAGGTATTAAATTGCTACTTAAATTTATAGTATCTGTCTAAAGTTAATAAAGTAAGTTGATCTCTGCCTGAACTCTCTAAATTCATTTCACATTGCCGTTCTATTGGATTATAGCAGTTCTGTCTCAAGTTCCTTATTTAAGGTTAATGTTAATATACTTTATTGTACACCACAAACATAAGATACAGAAATCTTAGGACTAAACACAAATAGAAATAATAATCAAAATAAAAACGAAAATATAAACAAATATTTGATGTGTTGTACAATGGGCGGTGTTATATCTTATTAGCAATGTCTTCCAGATAAATCAAATTTAAATCGTGCATGTGAAATAAGTTAATTCAAATATTTTCAAGAAATTAGTATGTATTTTGCGTATAAAATTAGAAAATAACAAATCCACTCAGGGGTAATGAAATACTTAATAAAGTTAAATTCTTGAGGAAAGTATGTACATAAATCATGAAACTACATGTTAAATAAAACAAATGAAACCACCTCACAAATTTTAACTGGACTAAAAAAAAAAACATACGCAATTGAAATATATGACTTCCATTAAAAGAATTACACTTTCAGTGGCAGCATACACCCAATTCCTAGTATTAGAATAAATGTTTCCACATGACCTAGTTTTCCGTTTGAAATTGTGCCACGAACAGAATTTCGGTTTATTGAGGCCTTAAACAAAGGAATCACAAAGTTTCGGAGTTCGTTCGAGTTGTTTGGTTTACATAAGAGCCCATAGATTTGATCATAGGGCTTTTGTTCTCACGTCTCGGAGTAAAATACTTTAAAGTTTCTTCAATTTCATGTGTTCCTAGTACCTTATCATTAGCATTTTGCTTTCTAAATACCACCTTTCGCTTTGCATATTGTTCCAAGCCGTGTCTGTGTATTTGTTTGAGACTTAAGGAAGGGAATCATAAAGTTTAGAAGTTCATTCGAGTTTTTTTTTTTATAAATTAATATTGAGACATTTATTTCTTTTTTGCGAAAAACGGTAAAGTTTAGACAAACTCATGCTCCTAGAACTTTTATTAGCATTTATTTCTATATTACCATGCAACTTTAATAATTGTATGTGTACTAGAATTTATTGACGACTGATGATAGAAGAAAAATAAAATTTAAATTAAATGTCTTTCATAGATATATTGTTAGCTGCAACAAAATGTCAAAAATATAACTGTTATACACTGCTTTTATTCTCGTAAAATAAAACATATAAGGAAATTACTTCATAGTAGGAAATTGAATAAAATCCATTCTGTTAAATTAACGTGCTGGTAGATATTATGCTCGGAAAATTTTGTTTTATGATTCAATAATTGAAAAATACTATTACTGTATTAATATTTATAGTGCTTGTGTAAGTTTTTCGAGATTTAGTCGAGAACATATTTTTGTTTTATCTGGTGGAAAATATCGTCCTAACCCTTAAGCTGTCTATCGTAAGAGCCAATTGAGGGATTTTTTTTTTAGTTCTCAGATCCAATCTTATTCATCATCATCATTATCAGTCCACATTCGTCCACTGCTGGACATAGGCCTCTCCAAATGCACGCCACTGTGGTCGTTCTTCGGCAACTCGCATCCAGCTCCTGCTAGCCGTCTTGCGCAAATCGTCATTCCACCGTGCCTGAGGACGTCCTACACTACGTTTGCCGAGAGGCGGTCTCCACTCTGGAACACGTTTTTCCCAACGGTTATCGGTTCTACGACAAATATGACCGGCCCACTGCCACTTTAGCTTACTAATCCGGTGGGCTATGTCGATGACTTTGGTTCTCTGACGGATCACCTCATTTCTGACGCGATCTCTCAGAGAGACTCCGAGCATAACCCTTTCCATAGCACGCTGAGCGACTTTAACTTATTCATATCGTGATAATTTATCCAATCGTACTCCACTATTCAACATGGACGATTTCGTGGCTGCATTAAAGCTCCTGGTTTTTTACCATCCGCATACATTGGAGTCGCCTTCTTCTGGTTATCGGTTCACCTGGTTGTACACTCTATAACTCCTATAATTTTGTATAACTAACAGCCTAGTACCAGCCATAAGATCTGCCAAATTATTTTTATATAGCATACATACTGCCCTAACCACAAAATAATTGAATTCCAAGCGAATTATAATAATTATTTAAAATTAAAACATCATAAGTCATGAGTCCCTGGTACCTAACTCATTCATTTTATATGTGCGTCTAAATCTGGGAGCCTCTTTATTAAGGAATAATCCATTATGCTGTCTCTTATACAGGATAATGGATCTTACTTACTTATATTATTTTTTTGTTCCTACCAAGACGTGTATGATATTGTGTTTCATTATATACTACCTCCTTCTCTCCTAGCTACACAATCCTTCGTCTTCTTTCAAATGTCAATTAACTGAAGACAGAAAGAGATAAAACGATAGGTATATACCATTAGACATACACACAATTACAATGTTTCTGTATAACGCAAAGTATTTAAAGTATTGGATGTATGGTAATAGATCAGTATTGTTATTTATTTGGACGCCATAATTTAGAGATAATATGTACAACGTAACATTATACTATGACTCTATTAACAGAAGTAATATATTAACAATGAACATCAATCATTCGGGAAACTGTTAACGTTCATTTTGAGTTTGAAAAATACACGATTAATAAAAATAAAACTGGTGGTACACTTCTGGGCATTAATATTTATTTTACCGTCAAACAGCACTACCTGTTGTGTTCAGGTTTGAAGGGTGAATGATCCAGTGCAATTACAGGTGCATAATATTATATCACATATAATATAATAAGATATATCATAATTAATTCTGATCTTATTTTGAGTAATAAGATTTTTATTCTAACAATTTGTATACGTTAAAACTAAATAATTTCTTGTGTAAAAAAATAATGTCATAAGACTTTTGACCTCATAATCTATAATTCCCAAGTATTAATAATTTATAGAGAATAATCCGCGAAATACAACAGTAACGGTTTTGAGCTTGGAACTTAGTAATGTTCACAATCCCATTCCACAAGAACGTATCCTATGCCTGAATTCCCTCTGATGGTATTGGATTGCCGTTCCATGTAAAATAGAGACCGCACTTCTTCTTGCACAGTACACTTATGGACAAAAATATTTTTTGGAAATTGACTAGTTTCCGTTGAACTACGGTCAAGAGGACTTTATTCCTCTATAATGGCTGAAATACCGATAAACTGATTAGGTCGAAAGCAAGTTTTTTGAGAGATTTTTTGTTTTTTAATAATCGTGTCTCATGTGACGTGATCAATATTTATGAACTCAAATATTTGTCCGAACACATAGCACACTACGTAAAAATTCGTATTGAGATCTCAATTATAAAAAGTTTTAAGCAACAGCTAACCTTCCATTTGCCTAGGGAAGCCAAGGTATCAAATCCAACTACGTTTTATATGCAATTTATTTAAACTTAATTGAACACAAGCAACTGCATCATTCTTCGCTTGGACTGTCATTTTATCTTAAGCAAATTCACGATAATGTATCTATATATATTTTAATGAAACATTTGCACATAATTGTGCTGTAAAACATTTAAATGAATTAAAAACGACATCGCAGTCTCGTAAACATTGTGAGTAAAGAAAATATTTTCAGACTTATTTATTTTCAGATACCTGTATAGTCGTAACTGCGTACTATAATTTCAGTAAAATAACTGGGTTACTGCTATTTCCACGTAAAACTTTACAAGAGAGACAATATTTGAAATGAATATTTAAAACTCGTAGTTTGCCTGCTATGGCAACAATATCATCTACAATTAATGCACAGACACGGAAATATTATAATTTCTGTATGTGCAGTTGTAATTTATGTTTATTTAAAAATATTATGCATGAAACTGTAGGCTCAATGCTATACTTTCTGTGCCAGGAAAACGTAAAACGTAGATAATAAGAAAATAGGTGTCGAAAGTCTTGTGAGACGGAACAGCAGACAAAGACTTCAGTCCATTCTATAACTGTAAAACAAAACTAATCCTTCTGGAAGATGTTCAGTTCATCTCATCTTCGCTGGGTTACTGGCCCCTTCGATATTGACCCCTTCGACAAATACGATTGTAATTTTGACACAAAAGTTTATCTGACGTAGGACTTTTAGAAAGAAAAAGTGCCATTAAAATTATATTTCGACCTGCGACCAGATGAGACTCCTGGCCGTTTTTCAAAAAAATGTTATAATATTTCCATACTTACTTTTATACATTTTAAAAAGTTTAAATGAATAACCCTCAGAGTTGCGATGAGTGCTCTTACTGCTTGCAGTGAATGGTCAAGGATGACGTTCGCAATTGGAGTACATTGTTAGCATGACAGTCGGGTGACATTGAAGCGAAATAATTTTAAGCCTCCTCAAAATCAAGGTCAATAATAATGACCTTGAAATTTATATATTTTCTAAATGCTTTCCTCATAAAATGAGATTGAATGATTTTTTATCGTTGTGATAAATCTTATATTTTTCATTTATTTATATATTTTCTTTCCATAATTCATTTTTGGTTCAAATCTAAATAGCACTAGTAAAGTTATTGATTTCTGCTGACAAGAAATACTCGGTTAGAAATTTGGTACTTTTACAAAACAAAAAAAACAATTATTAATAATGAAAAAATGATGGTTGTAAGAAGTTCTGTCAATCCAAACGAATAAGGTAACTCGGTCACTATTTTGGTTAAAAAATTCTCAGTAAAAGCCAGAAATCTGGTAGTTAGAAGTGTGTACACATCCGTTCCTCGGAATAGCCATAATGAGTTGATCCTGCACCTGAACTCTTTTCGGTTGAGTCGGAGTTGCCGTGTTTGCGCACACACATGTATACAATGATATGTCGTGCGTAGTTGGTCGGTCTCCCGTGAGATCAGCCGCCGTGACCGAAATCGGCTGGACGACAACATGTATATTTGAACGTTTTACCACTATTTAGATAAGGAAATATTAATAGTTCCTTCGGGAATCACAATTCTGTGATAGAATTTCCCGCGCGTAACTCGCTTTCGATGATACAAAATTGGTTTAGCTATAACGAATTAAATAGTTGTTAGATTTTCTTCAACTTAAAAATGATGAAATGTAAGACCAACGGCACAACACGAAATTGTTTTCTTCCAAATTCTTAACAAAAGATTTCACATTTATGAATAAAATTTATACATCAATTTTATGCATCACATTCATGTATGACACTTAAATACTAACGGACAGCTTTACCTACGTATGATAAACATATGCATATATGTTTGTTATATCTTTGTTATCCTTATATATGAGATTTAACGCGCAAGCGTTAGTCACTCTACAACATTTTCCGTAACCATGTGAACCTGTACCCAAAATTCCGTGATGGTCGTATGTGCAATGAAGACGCGAGAACGTAATAAACAAACAAACTTCCGTATTTATAATATTTCTAGGGACCTGCCCCGTATAACTTAGTAACAAAATTATATGACATTTAAATATAGTTTATAGTACTCAGGAATAATGTATCTTCCTACAAGTACAAAAAAAATGATCATTAGATCTAGAAATTACATATTATTTTACCTTAGCAGCCTGTATATTTCCCACTGCTGGGCTAATTCCTCCTCTCCCTTTGAGGAGAAGGTTTGGAGCATATTCCACCAAGCTGCTCCAATGCGGGTTGATAGAATACACATGTGGCAGAATTTGCGTTGAAATTAGACACATGCAGGTTCAAGGAAAGCATTTTCCTTCACCGCCGAGCACGAAATGAATTATAAACACAAATTAAGCACATGAAAATTCAGTGGTGCCTGCGTGGGTTTGAACCCGAAATCATCGGTTAAGATGCACGCGATCCCTATAATAGTATATAGTTAGGATAACAGGCAGTCTATTGCACCAATAAAACGGAAGCGCTTGAGTTTACGAGAGATAAATGCGCTCTACCTCCCCGCTAACGTCGTGTGATACTGTCCCTGATTGGAGCTTGCAACCCTTTTATATTCATGGCTTTAACAAATATCTTTGTTATCCTTATAAACGACATTTGCTTAGAACTAGTTTTTATATTTTTTTTACATTTCACTTCATAAAATCACTAGAGTTTTGTATATAAGTACCTCTGGTAAGGTACGTCCGACTAATTGTATATTCTACTGCCAAGCAGTACTTAGTACCTCTTTCTATATCTGTGTCTTTCCTCTACCTTAAGGTTGCCTGGAAGAGATCGCTGTTTTAGCGATAAGGCCGCCTCTTGTGCATCTTTCTTAAACATGACTAAATGATGTGTTTACTGGTGTACAATAATGAGTATTTTGATTTGATTAGTATTGTTGTGTGCCATTTTGAAAGATGAGTGAGTCAGTGTAACTACAGGCACAAGGGACATGCTATCTTAGTTCCCACTGTTGATGGTTACGTAAGAAATATGTAAAATTTTATACGACGCCAATTTCTATGGGCAGTGGTGTCCAGTTACCATAAAGTGGTTCATGACCGTCCGTACACAGATGTCATAAAACTATATTTGATTAGGATTATTTAATTTAAATTATAATTTAGGTTTTTTAAATTAAATGTTGTTGTTAAAGATTATTTCGACTAAATTTTATTTATTCTTTTTCCATGAAATTCTATATTTGAAAGAGCATCTGATTGCTCAAGGGACTTCGTTCATCCTCTAAAGGCCCTTAATGTTAAATCACAAGAAATAACCTTGTTCGAATCAGTGATTTTTGTAAGGGTTCTTGTATTGAAAGTGGGATTATATACAAAATAGATACATAATATAATATGTAATTTATTATGTATTATAGAATGTTGGGTGGAACACGAGTGATTTTTATAACCTATGGTAATTAATTAGAGGAGTCTCAGTACGCTAATCATCGTTCATAGAAACAATTTAATATTGTCAATTGATTTTTTTTAAAAGTAATATATATGTTACTGTAAAAGCTCGAAATAAGTTTAATCTTAAGATTTTCCAGTAAAACCAAAGATTTACCGACATGAGTTGGTAAATGTAAGTATTTATTATAAAGGGACGACTTTTTCGGACCTTTACCATTCCAACCTAACCTAACCTAAGATGTAAATCCTAAGATTTACCAAGGGAATGGTGGTAAAAGTTCGAATCGAAAAGTTTTATGAACATTTACCATTCATAATCGGTAAATCTTAGATTTACTGAAAAATTTTAAGATTTACCGTAGTTCGAGCTTTTACAATAACATATACATAAAATAATGTCAACAGCTGATCGCAATGTCACTTAAAGGTCCAGTTTAAACCATTCCAGGTGCTCAATATACACACAAAATAAAATCATGAATATCCAAACGTTTAGGAGTTGAGTTACATGAACACACACAGAAATTTGATATATATTAAAATTAGAGTGTCTTTTTGTAATATTAAAGTAACCGCTTTTTACTAAATACATATGTACGCACGATACGTAAACCAAAATAACATTTTTATTGTCTGTTTGACTGTCTCTTTCTTCCGGCTAATCTCTGGAACGGCTGGACCGACTTTGACGGGACTTTCACTGTTATATAGCTGATGTAATAAGGAGTAACTACGGCTACTTTTATTTTAGAATTATGTATAAAATGATAATAAAGTCACGCTGCAATGCACAAACACTGTACCGCGCCGCAATCGTCGCGCCGCCGTCCCACCAACGACTTAATTTCACAAAAGCTGCCTAATACGTAATTAATAAGTTATAATAAAATCTTCGAACTGAAAATTAACTTTTTTGCTACATTTAAACACGCACGGAGTTGCAGGCACATCTAGTAAATAAATATATCATCAAAAACGTTCGAAAATCTCGCAAATTTCCGCCAGCCACGATGATAATGTCAATATTTGAAATGGGTACGGTTTTAAGCTTGCCCGTGCACTTCGTACCGTACGTCCACCTTCAAAACTGACAGTAGTCAGCGAGAGCTCTTGATTTTGACCGGACAGCAAGGCTGCTTCACTAAACACACGTTGGATATCGAAATATGTAACTTCGATTTGACAAGAGCAATAGTACTAGTATTTGTTGCGGAGTCATTCTTTTTGCTTAATTTTCATCTCCTCATAAATTAATTACATCTAAATCTGAATCTCATTTCATTTTTATTTTTGTGCCTGCATATTATTATTACCGGCATCACAATTAAGTTTGAGTATTTATTATATAAAATTATTATTATTTATATCGCTATATGGCATTCATATAAATTTTTGTCTGCAAGGAAGTCGTAGATTCCAAACGAATTTTTAGAAAATCTTCTTTGAGGGGTGTTAATTGTCTTGGGATTCTGGATTCCTAGGCCGGTCAAAATGTCATTAGGCGAGTATTTTTACTATCGTATGAACTGTACTATGGGTCGCCATTTTTCGGTGTTAATCCAGGATCTCCTTAGTAGTCGCCATTTGTGCTCTCTTCACCGGTGTTCCCAATACGTCATATAGGTTTATTACGAGTATCAAGTTTATCCGTTTGGTTTAAATAGACTAGACATTCAATTTCATCACTTGTATATCACAGGAACAGATTAATTCCAGGAACAATGGCAGATGACATTTACAAAAAAACTGACAGTTACAAAAAAAAAAAACAAATTTAAGCGTTGATTTAATACTCCAGTTTTCTCAACTATTTCTATGACGATTTCAACTGATTTTATATTTATGGAATTAAATATGACATTTCGAATTCTAGTAAAATTAAATGATATCGATTTTATATTTGATTCAATGGAAATTGGACTATGTTTCCATTTCAAAGCGATATTCAATTTCATCATTCACCGCGTACTCTTTGACAGCAAATTCATTTCCTGGAAGTCTTCGAACCTTCGGCTAATTAAGAGCTTACATTATTTATAATACATAAATTGTATGAACTCTTCGGAGCTATTTTTGTTATAGGTTAATGAAAAAAAAAAAAACTTTTTACGGTAAATTTGGACGTGGTATTTAAATTTAAAATTATCAATGTATTATATGTTATATCGACTTCACCTTGAATTAAAATGAAATGAAAACATATTATACAATATAGTAAATGTGCCGATGCTGGGCCCTGAACCTTTTGTGACGAAGATCTGAAACTTATAAGCTGACACATGTGATATGTTGTCATCAGTGGCGTAGCTATCGTAGGGCCAGGTGGTGCAGTGCACCAGGGCCGCTGAGGTCTGGGAGCCCTCTAACCTAAGCTATGAAAAGAGCTTTGAATAGAGATGAAGTATGGATTTAACTTAATAATGATATGTTCAACTCACTGTATCCTGTATCCCATTCTTATTACTATCTATAATTTTGAATGCCAATATACGTTAAAGAGGGGGTGAGGGCCCGATTCTTTTTCTATGCAAAGGGCCCTTACCCACCTAGCTACGCCACTGGTTGTCATAAGCCACATGCAGGTATCCTCAAGATATTTTTCTTCACCGCCGAGATTGATTGATTGAGAACAGATGAATTATAAACACAAATTTAGCAAATGAAAATTCAACGGTACTTGAGTTTGAACCCGCAATCATCGGTTAAGTTTCACGCGTTCTATCCACTGACCCATCTCGGGTCATTCCTTCACTAAGAAAATATAAATGTAATGCATTGCTTTGATAGATATGAAATTGATGTATCGTTGAAAGACACTTAGGTACGATTCTTCCTTAACTAGTCTGTGTTTTATTGTTTATATCTTACGCGTTCCATCCCTTCTATTTCCTTAGTAAAAATACATTTACTGATTTAATTATTATATTGTTACAGATCAATATCTAGTCAAGTGCAAAATGACAGTATCGATAAAATCACGAATTGGAAGAATCCATTTAAAGGTAAGTTATTTTTTGTGATTTTACGTATTTTAAATATGAATAAAGTTCAACGATAGATTGTTGTCAACAACATTGAGATTTTTGCAATTATATGAAAATATTAAGTTGGTTTTTAATTTTTGTTCAACTTTCTTTTCTGGCTACACTGAGCTAAAATAGTTTAATATTATTTAGTTTAGCTCAGTGTATTAGCAGC
This sequence comes from Vanessa atalanta, assembly GCF_905147765.1. NCBI lineage: Eukaryota > Metazoa > Arthropoda > Insecta > Lepidoptera > Nymphalidae > Vanessa > Vanessa atalanta. Next base: position 4,035,614 of record NC_061892.1, on the reverse strand, counting down.
CCGTAAATGTCCCACAGCTGGGATAAAGGCCTCCTCTCCCTTTGAGGAGAAGGTTTGGAGCATATTCCACCACGCTGCTCCAATGCGGGTTGGCGGAATACACATGTGGCAGAATTTCGTTGAAATTAGACATTTGCAGGTTTCCTCACGATGTTTTCCTTCACCGCTGAGCACGAGATGAATTATAAACACAAATTAAGCACATAAAATTTCAGTGGTGCCTGCCTGGGTTTGAACCCGAAATCATCGGTTAAGATGCACGCGTTCTAGCCACTGGGCCAGAACGCGTGCAGCTCCTATGCTATATAGCTAGCTCAGTGTAATGTAATGTAATTGTCGATTCTAATTGTAATTAATACTGAGAGTGACATTACATAATAAAATATGAATCACTCAAACAAATGTAATTTAATTTCTTTTATTTATAATTTTCTATAAAACAGATAGGTAGACTAGCAATTGAGAAGAAGCGACAAAAAACTCTTTAAGTTACTACATTAAAATTTAATACACAAATTTAAATTAATTAATTAGATGTCGTAGAAATTAATAAATACTAAGTCCAAACAACATCAATCTTGTTAATAATTATGTAATGTATTTTGCGTAGTCACACTGGTTCACAGACCCTTCAAACCAGAACACAACGACATTTATTAAATCATTATTGGAGATTTAGCATTAATTTAATTTCAAATGAACATAGTATTAGCAAATAGTATTAATCAAACAATGTTTTCAGATTTTAAAGAGATAAAACGTTACAAGAGGGCAACGATGTTACTGTCACAACATTTCAGCGAAACAACAGTGACACCGGGTGTTGATGTAAGTATAATATTCACTAAATCTTATTAATAGAAATAAACTGTAAAATAAAGCACTTATTAACAGTCTATTTTTTTTTCAAAGGCTGCTTATTATTTGATATCCGATTAATGCAACACGCTTTTGTTTATTCACGATATTTGCGGATTTGTTATTGTCAATTTATATTACGTCATGTTGGATGTATGGCTTTGTGCCTTTATCTATTTATTTCACATCATATCTAAAATTTAAAAAAAAAATGCTTTGCATACTCTAATCTGTTTGGGTTAAGGTTAGAAGGCGTTAATTACACAAACGCATTCGTAGACAAAATTATATCTCAAAACAAAATTTGACGACCTCCGTGGTCGAGTAGTGTGTACACCGGCTTTCTTGGGTACGCCCCTCCGAGGTCCCGGGTTCGATTCCCGGCCGAGTTGATGTAGAAAAAGTTCATTAGTTTTCTATGTTGTCTTGGGTCTGGACGTTTGTGGTACCGTCGTTACTTCTGATTTTCCATAACACAAGTGCTTTAGCTACTTACATTGGGATCAAAGTAAAGTATGTGATGTTGAATTAAAAAAAAAAATGCTCCTGATTTTCATATAATTTTCATTGTCACCACGAAATAATGAAAAATATGTTATGACTTATCATATTTTTCATTATTATTTATATTTATGACTTATCGTATTTTAAAAATGTACCCAAAAATACAATTACTAGAATAAAGTCGCTCATTTTTAATCCGGAAAATTCGACTTAATGAAAATGTATGATCAGCGATGTCGTTATGGATGCTGTCAAAAAGAAAAAATGCGTATCGAACATACATAGTACAGGCGGGTTCCTTTTTTTGCTACCATATTAAAAATTCCTAAAATCTTCGTATAAATTTAAGTAAGGCTATAAAAATAAAAACCACAAATGATTAACATTTTTTAATTACATAATATGTTAAATTTTGTCTATTATATATATACATATATATATTGACAGCACCCATAACGACATCGCTGTATGTGATATTATATATACATACTAGCTCTGCCTGCGACTTCGTGCGCGTTTGAATATTAAAAAAGCGTGACTTTATTATTATTTTACATATAATTCTAAAATAAAAGTAGCCTAAGTTACTCCTTATTTAATTACATCAGCCATCTGTCAGTGAGAGTCCCGTCATAATCGGTCCAGCCGTTCCAGAGATTAGCCGGAACAAACAGACAGACAGACAGACAAAAATGTGCCGTGTATATGTACATATGCATTTAGTAAAACGCGCTTATTTTAATATTACAAACAGATACTCCAATTTTATTATATGCATATATATATTCATACTAGCTGTGCCCGCGGTTTTATCCGCAGTTATTTTAATTTGTAACTGTTAGAATCTTATTGTAACTGAAATAAAAAAAAAAATGTTATTACTGGATAATCAGTTCAACAGATTCCGATTTTATAAATTACAAACAAACAAATCTTTATTCATAAAATTAGTATGTACGACTCGGTTCGGGTTACAAACTTTACATATAAACCTACACCTATAAACCTACTAACTCGTTGTTTTAGAACTCTTTTGAATGCTGAATAATAAAATTAGAATATCTACTAACATAGTTGTTAAGCTCTATGGATATTTATATATTTGTAAATAAACATTTACAATAATAATAACATTGTAAAAAAATACAATAATATCAGGAGGATGTTCAAAGGATTTTTTTTATCAAAACTTATTACCCATGACACTTGAAAAGCATATTATATATACTCTGTACAAGTTAGGTTGATCTTTTCGACAGATGTAATTTTTTCTGATCGACATAACTTTGCAATGACGAACATATTATTTACTTAATTTAATGATTTTAAAAATTGTAAAAATATTAAAAAAAATACATATAACAAAAATGTCCCTAAAGATTCAAGCGTTATCAGAAAATTTTAAGACTTTTTATTGCTTTAATATAAAACACTGAAAATAATAGACGCTTGTACAATGTTACATCGGTCGGACGGTAGGGACACGAATGACAGGCATTAACTGATACAAATATCAATTACAAAAAATAAATAATTATTAAAGATCATCGTGAAGTTATTGTTAAGGACGGGAGTCCTTTTGGTTGGGGTCTCTTTGGCTAGTGGTTGGGCTCTCTTTAGTTAGTATAACTCTCTTTAGAAAAATAAGGTAAAAAGAAATTGAATTCCAATTTGAATTACGCAATAATGCAATAAAGAATTTCACATATAATACACTTACTCCATCTCGTCACAGTTACAAGTATTTTAAATATAAATTTTTTGGACTACTAGATATTCTCTGTTTCCCATAACTAGCCTGTCTGTCAAAAATATCAAGCTAACTTGTACAGGGTATAGCCCATTTGAAAATTAACCGGCCAATGAGAAGAGGTTAACTCTGCCGTAACGTGCTACCAACCGTGACGTTTAAATGGTTATGCCTATCGTTACTAGCTTAATCACTTATCAAACTAGGACTGAAGAATGAATTATATGAGAGAATTGTTCAAAGAAATCTAAAAACCCAAGATATATTCAGTTTAGTGATTTATTTTTATCTGTTATTAGCAACGTCGAACTCTCTCATTGGCTATTTTTTTTAAAAATTGTGATGTTACTCACAAAAAGAAATGAAACGCAAAAAAAAAATTGAACGGTGGTAACACACCCACGTAAATCTTATTATTTTCTGCTTCTTTAGAGGTCGTTACTCGACAAGGTGTTGCCGATGAAAACCCACGTGAATCTCACATTTGGTCTGTTCAACACAATCTTGTCCTGTACTGAGTTTTTAGGCGAGACAGGGATAGATTGAAACATTTACATAAAAAAATAGAGACACGAGCAAAGTATAATAACTAGGAAAAAATATAACTTCTAAATTCTTATTTAACTCTTTTTTAAGTGAAGAAAGCATTTTTTATTTGATGTAATTTGTGTTTATTTAATAATAGTAGCAATGCCCCAAATCAATGAACGATTAATAGTATTCCTATTTATACCAACGACAATAGTCCAAGAGCTGAGGATCGATCCTGCGACTTTTTACGTCGTCAAGCGGCCCGTAAGCCATTGACACACATATATTATTACACACATATTAAGTTTATCGTTCACGATTACTGAGAAAATAGTTTTTAATTTAACTCAAATAAGCCTACCTTAGTTATTATATCCATATCTTAGGAATTATGAATAAAAGATTTTGTGTCTTTATAGTTCTCTATTTACATAAAAAAACTATCGAATCACATGATTTCTCTCGTGCACACGAGAAATTTATTAATAAAGAAAATTATATAATTTAAATATAATTTATAATATAGTCAATAGCACTCAGGAATAATTTAGCTTTCTACTGGTGTTTTTTTTTTAGCATCGTGTCGTTTCTTCCTGAGTTCAATCCCTCATACAAACAAATCTTAACTCTTTCTTGCTTAGTAGAGATTACAAAGTTCAAAATATTCCCATTCTTTTAATAGTGTACGATAGTGTGACTTATTATCTGTATAATTAACTGTAAGTAACTAGACGTATTCCTCGACTCCTCGTCCTCGTGATGTTATTTTACTACCGCTCCACAATAGTGGTCGTAATCATAAGAATGTGTTTGAAAGGCGAACCAGTGTCATACTCACAAGAGAAATAGTATCTCAGTAGGACGCGATAATATTTTTAACAATGCAGATAGGTACCGAAACCTTCTTGAGCTTAAAATATTAAAGTCTCGCATATACAGAGTGATGAAAATTCGTTATACCAACTATACAAACGGAATAGGTTGTTGGCAGTAATCCGCGTAAGTTTTGGTCCTTTGTTAAGACTACACGTGGAACATCTTCGAATATTCCAAGTAAAATGAAAATGTCTGGCTGTACGATTATAGCTGAAGCTGGAGGGGTATTTGTAATCTTTTCGAACAAAAAAATTCTTCGGTCTATTCTAAAAATATAATTCCATCATTTAAACAACAAGACTTTTACCAAGAGTTTTCTTTAAGCTTTTGGAACCCCCAAAATTTATTGTTTTTTTTCTATTTTTGTGTGAAAATATTTTTACAAGATAATATTTACGGTTCACATAATACATCTACTTACCAAGTTTCATCAGTATAGTTCTTATAGTTTCGGAAAAAAGTGACTGTGACATACGGACGGACAGACAGACAGATATCCATGATGAATCTATAGGGGTTCCGTTTTTTGCCATTTGGCTACGGAATCCTAAAAAAGATCTTAGATTCGAATATTATATGTATCTCAGTTAATCGATTAGTGTCGTCGATTATAATCTAAGTAAAGTATAGCATGGACAATGAAAAAACGTCTTAACAACCTTAGCAGCTTTCAATACGTATTAAGTATTTACTTCATTAAAATGATATATTAAATAATTAAGTTACTTTTTTTTATCATACGTGTTACGTAATAAATTTTAGTTACCGAACACTCTTTATACAAAAATTATGAACGACGTATATATTTATAATGTATATAATTTGTCAGAGTTGAGTTAAACTATAAACACACCATTATTACCAAACGCGCGGTAGTATATCAAGCCAAGTTCAAGCAAAGAAAAAAGAAATAATGATGGTGCAACCATTTGGTATATTTAAGAATTTTTATTATACACAATGATCCGCTCAACATTTTGCGACGTTCACAATCTGTACATAAATTATTATAAGCTAACGATTCTTACAATTTTACTGTTATGTATATATAATCTTGAATTGATTTATAATGTAGTAAAATATATGGAATTCAAAACGTAATAGCTTGACTTAATTTTGACTTATTAAATTCACGCAATATTGTGTTTTATTGCGTGTGTAATATGACGTACTTTCATGAATTTCAAATGTAATTATTCCCATGAGAAATTTCCGTGTGTGATTGATGAAATTGAACTTTATTCATCTGTATTAAGGTATATATTACTTTGTTAGATAAGTCTCCAGTGCGTCGTCAATGGTCCTCATCCAGCAAGATTTGTTTGGGAAAGGGACGGCGTTGTCATCTCTGCCAATACTGATTCAAGGTATGTTCATTACAATAAAAACCGATATAGGATCGGAATCTATATATTTAATTGAAAATTTGAAAATAGAATACATAAAATCCTCATATTGAATTCCATTTAATTTATTAATTGCAAATTATTATTAATATCGTTAATATAACAATAAAAATACTGAATCATTTTCGGTATACTTAAAACACACACACATACAAAGTTAAGTGGTTTCATTTTAAAGCACAATAAATGATTTTCATATCAAATTAGCTAAAGTGTTTATTTATATTAATATACAGGGTTATTGGTAATTCGACGTATTCCCGTTAGGAGGTAATAGGGGTGATTATTTGTGATAAATTTAAGCCCCATATGCATAATGCAAAAGTGAACCATTTTTGAGTTATTACGTTTTTTTAGACTTTTTCAAAATAAGTCAAAAATGTAACTTAAATGTAGCTCAAAAATGGTTCACTTTTGCATCATGAACATGGGGGTTGAAATTACTGAAAGTAGTTACCCCTATCACCTCCTCACAGGAATACGTCAAATTATCAGTAACCTTGTATATTTAAAATAGGAACCACATTACTTTTAACACTTTATATAACAACATTGTATTATGTATAAATTAATTAATTTACTACTAGTATTTATGTTAGAATAACAGATACCTAAATGATTATATAGTTCAATGGTTACTACTGACGTATCCACTAAGAGTAATGCGTTCGAGTCCCGGTCACGATAACAACGAAGAATACACGAACGCTGGAATACCATGTATATGCTGCTCAGTCGAGATTTACTAGTATGCGGTATATTAAATTGGACGATGTATTTCAAGCTATATCCTACTCATTCAAAATTAAACTTTATGTCGAATGATTTAGAGTTTGAATTTACATTGTAGGTATTCAATTGGTCAAACCATGACCACAGACGGAGGTGTCACAACTCAACTAAACATCTCACATGTTAGAGTAGACGATGGTGGTCGGCTCGCTTGTGTTGCTCAGCTTGGAGACGCTGTTATATCACATGAAGATAGAATTAATGTTTATGGTAATGTATCTCGGACACAATAATTTATACTGTAAAGTAAAGCTAAGTAAAAACATCCAGTAAAACCTCTTTTCTTGAAGAGAAGGTTTTCCTTAGACGTTCTTTCAATACGACTTCTTGGATATGTGACAGAAGTTCTTTGACATTTCCAAGCACGAGATGAATATAAAGTAATTGCCCGGATATGAACCCACTCTTTGTCTTAAGATCGTGTACAAGCTACTGGAACATCTCGGCTTACATTTTCAACGTTTTTTTTTTAAATTAAAGTAATATAAAATTACCTGTACCAAATAAATGAACGGCATATTAACCGGTAATTTGTTTGATTGTATTTCGTGTAGTACACTTAAATTTGATACAATTCTGTGTTTAATTACAATTGAGCCGACTTTTGAATAAGTGCTACAAGTCAAGTTAGTAAAATTGTTAATTTATTATGAGCTTGAGGACATTACGATTACAATTTACGAGAGTAAAATTGTCATTCTGCGCCTTTACGAAACGACAAATTAAAATCGGTAACTTTTTTCTATTCGCTGGCTACAAAAGCTATTGTACAAATTGCTTTCGATAAGTAATTTCATAATTGTTGTTGACATTTCGAAGTATTTCAAACAAACAAATCGCCAATAAAATCAGTGAAAATGAGCCGTAAAAACTAAAGCGTACTATTGTTATATAAAGTTTGGCATAAAATGTATATATTTTTTGTAATTACAAACCTGTTAGTCAAGTTGAGTAAAGTTATAAATTTCATTACAAACAAACTTTTTGATTGAAAACAGGTCCACCCTATATTCGCACTTTGCCACCCTTCAAAGTTCAAAGCGGTCAAAGTGTCACACTCAGATGCCCGTACTATGGATACCCGATACGGTAAAGAAATATCTTTAATATCTTATAAAATTAATTAACTACTAATGTAGTGGACTAATTATGATTCGTTAATATTAAGAAAATTTAATACACCATCGTGACGTCAGCTTTCAAATTAGTAGTAATGGTTCATAAATTCAATAACTAAAACGCAATTACGAAATGCACTAAATATTATTATTATTAAGAAATATTCATTCGAATCAAACATGGTGCACTTTTAAATTTTTGTTTGTTTTTATTGAACTGGTTATATCCGCCATTTTGGATTAAATATGGGAAAATCTCAGACGACACGAATCGTTTTACTCATATGAAAATCAGATAAAATGACATTCAAGAACAGATAAACTTATTAATAGAGTAATTAAATCGTAAACCCTTATTATTTGTTCAGAAACCTGTAAAATCTGGAAGATAAATTATCAATTGGGCGAATTATTGTTTATGAAGCTGTAAAAGCTATTCGGTACGAACTCACTTCGTCTCTAACTCGTAATTGAAAACCTACTTATGATGACACGCTATTCTGTTCATTATATATTTTAAAGGTTATAATTCATGTAATCGATAATGCGACGTCGATTAATCGATGTATCGTATCACCCTGATTTTTCACGATCGTGGTCTTCAATGAGTTTCGTGTTTGCTATTAAAGAATTACTTACAGCATTACTGGTATTATATTTATATTTTGGTATATCAAACTTGGTATTATTATGAACGAATATTATATAACATTTGTCAATTAGATTTAGACTAACATTCTCTCTCTGTCACTATTATCAGATTTAATAAATGCAATTGTATTTTTATATCTTGTTTGTTAAAATGTAATACAAAAAAAATTACAATTACTTTTTTGGTAAATAAATGTATAAATGAATATTATGGAATGAATTCCAAAAGTAACAATATTATCTAGGAAGTAGTAATCTTATATGTATAAGATTTATTACATTTTAAAACACTTAAAATGTTTTTAGTGAGATAACATGGGAGTACAAAGGAAAAGAAATAATATCAGAAGTAACTCAATCACGTTACAAAAGATTCATTAACAACACAGCTCTTAGCATAGAAATATTCGGTCGTAAACCAAAATTAAGAAGCAAAAGAGATCTAGCGACTGTGACCAATGATGGTGTACTAAATGTAAATAAAGTTAGTAAAAGTGAAAATGGCGGATTATTCGCTTGCATAGTAAAGAGTCCATCGGGTGAAATGGCGAAGAGATCTTTTGAATTACAAGTCGTGGAGGCACCTCAGTTGGAAGAGATACTCTTAGCATCAGATCTTCAAGAGGGACAGATAGTGCAAATACATTGTAATTTAAAGAGTGGAGATTCACCTGTCTATTATTCTTGGTTGAAAGATGGAAAGAAAATATCTACTCATCTAAAGGTAAGTAATAATAATGATTATTTATTTACTCAACTCATGAGCCTCCATTACGACATAACACTAATAAAACTGACTTAGTAATATAAAAAAAAACTAAACATGATAAGAATTTGATTAAATACTACAGGATACTGCTTTAGCCGAAAGTTTACTTTTGAGTTTCGTTGGATCTGCTCCGTATCCTACTAATAAAGAATTCTAACAGTAATACCATTATGCTTTAAAAACTAAAGTGCCAGTTCCGAAATGTTTGACTTCTGAATAAACGCATCATCTCTTCTTAAGTATTGATTATATAAAACTTGAATCGTATTCATCACCCTAGTCCAGTGCGACTCAGTGGAAATAAAATGCCACTATTTTTGCCACAAATTTTGCATGAAAAATTTCCTTCAAAAACATCAACACAAATGTAAAATGAATCTCATTGGTGCTTGCTCGGATTCAGAAACCTTCGATTTTTGAATTAGGTCGTATTATAACTAATCCACTTATTTTGAATAAAATATCTTTATTTTCTTTGATAACTTTTTTTATGGCTCAGCCCCAAAAAATGATTATTACAGTATTATAATAGTAATTTTCTATATAAGACTGAACCCGAAACAAGTGGATAACAAAATACTGTTCATAAATTATGTAATGGTTTGTATTTTATAAGTGATTTCTTATTCTGTTGTGTTTATTTGCAAAACGGTTATCTTTTGTTTGTAATTGTTTTATTCTAGAACTAATCGCCTATAAGTTCGCGTTCATTAATGTAGAGACTTATAACAACAACAATTTTTGTACCATATTCAAGAAACGATTAGTTTTGCTTTAGTATATAGTTAGATTCAAAGGCAAAATAAAGTAAAATTTCTAACTTAAAAACGACCAGATACTGATGTATATTACGATTACATATAAAAAAAGAGCATAAATGCATGAGTTTTTGTCAAAATAAAAATCGGAAACAACTTCGCAGTTTCGATACTGAACTAATTTCCTATCCTCCCAATGTTGGAATCCAACTTTTTCTCCCAACCTAAGTTGGAAAGTAAATTTTACAAATGAACTTATAAAAATCCAACATAGCAAAATTAATTTTTGAATAAATCTGTTTCGAAGAACTTTTAATTCTATTTCAATAGCAGCAATAATAATAATAGCCAAATAACATGGAACAGAAAATAAAAAGAAAAAGCTGAATAGAATTTTTAATTTAAAAGTCACATTTTACTAAAACTGTAAGGTAACAAAAGTTTCAAACAAACTCCTCGCAAAGCGTTTAAGCGCATATTCCGTAACGTATGGTAACTATTTAGTTATTAAAGCACGGAATGTCTTTGTGGGGTATGTTACAGATCGTCGAGAGGAGCCTGGAAGTATTCAGTGTACTCATCATCAAGAATGTCTCTTTGGAACACTGCGGTACTTACACATGTGTTGCGGCAAACCACGTCGCTAAAGTCAACAGAACCGTCAACTTGTATATCAAAGGTATTTTTTTATTCCTAGACGACACCAGATATGCTTTGTTTTAAATTAATTATTATATTATTAACAAATATACCTACTGACGTGATAATGTCGAGTATATTCATGATATTTATTAAATAAATTATTAATTAGTAGTTTTTATCTGAAACTTCTGGAAACTTTTGAAATGTCTTTTTTTTAGATGAAAGTTTGGGTAGTTTTTCCGGGCTAGTTGCCTAAATCACGGCTCATATACGAGTGTAATTAACTGACTCGTTGTTCCGACTGCCTTGTTAATCTGACTGCTTCGTTGGTTTTATGGCTGGATATCCCGAGTTTCTGGTTTCATACCCCAAAATAGACCGAGAATTTTTCTATCGAATAATTCTCAGTAACAACTCGTAGTCTGGTTGGAACTGTGTACACTCCTAGGCACGGGCCTAGGAAAGCACAGGAGTGCACCGTTGGTCCTGCGCCCTAACTCTTTCCGTCGTATCGGATATTCCATTGCATCGGATTAAAAGAGTGAGGCAATAAAGAGCGCAGCTGTGTTTGTGAACACACTTGTGTATTATTATGTCCTGCGTAGTTGGCTGATCTTCCTTGATTTCCGTCGTGACCAAAATCGGTCAGGGCGACATCCTCATCACTACGAGTGTCCTTGCGAGAAAAATCGCCTCGATTCCACTATTTAAGATGAAAGACAGACAAACTAACAAACAAAGAATTTTCACAAGTTATTAGAGACTGTCGTATCCTGTCTTCTTGTAGATATTATTGTTTACCACATATTCATTAAATTTTATCAATACTTATATGTTTATTATTGACGGTACTCCTTTTTACTTTTTCGATCTTATATCCATTATCCAACATTTCTATGAATGCGATGGCTTTCATAACAATAATACGTTTACACATTGTTTGGTATCCAATAAAATATATTTATTGTTACGTTTAAGTTCGTAATATCTCTTATAACAAATTGTTCAATATTTTGGATGTAGTCATATTTTCTTAGTATGATAGACGAGTGGATGAAACATACCAGTATTCCACTCAATTGTCCTACACTATATCCAGGAATAGTAAGTGATCACCGTCGGTCATTGTACTAAGAAGTATAAATACTTCTAACAGTATAAAATTGCGACCAAACAGATGTTATATCCCTTATGCTTGCAATTACAACATTATCAATACAAGAGTTATATAACGTTATAAACATATAATAAGTTATAAACGTCCATACTCATGATTATGTTATCTGAAGGTCATCTTCAAGGAAGACTAAACTTAGCGAAATAATATTATATATAGTATACAAGACAAATACAACAGATAATATCTGGACCGAGAAACTCAATGTCCAACAACAGTTAAGATTCCCATGATACGAATATTAAATCAATTATTTGTTCGAAAGTTGCGCCGAAGTGGAACGAAGAACCTCAGAATTCGTCTCTACTTCTGGGAAGGAACGGTCACGTATCCTGCAGTGCTAATGGATACCCACAGCCACAAACACATTGGTTAAAGAAAGACGGTAAGATATTATATAAAAATTTACATTTAGCTAATTAAGCTAGAATAATACATACAGATACCAATGGTAACTTTACATTTCATTGAATCCTGTAAAATTACCAATTCAAAAAAGGTCGATAAAGAATATTTCAATAAATTATACTTCGATTTGGATTTTCAATTTATATTGGTCTTATTTTTCCCGAAATTGAAGTTTCCGGAAACAATAATACTATAAAATTTTAGCCAAAATTGTCGGTATAAAATATTTGTCCTAATTAATTCAACGCAATTAAAGTTAATAATCATTATTATAATAATCAATTAAAATGACTTCCAAATGAGCGACTTAATTTACAGTTTTATAAAAGTTTAATTCAAATTAACATATTGGTTTTGTATAAATAATCACACCCAATTATATCTACACTACTAGGTCGCAGATTTTATTTTGACCAATATTCGAATATTATAATTTATAACGTTAAATAGGTAGCATCCTGGCAAATGGGCCACCTGATGGTAAGTGGTCACTATCGCACGTAGACAAAGGCACACTGGTTAATAAACCGTCCATTACATTGCCAATGCGCCATCAATCTTAAGAACTGTTATGTTCTCAGAAAAGATGTTATGTACAATGTTCCACTGGTTACACTGGCTCACTCACCTTTTAAACCGAAACAAAATAATACAAAGTATTGTTATGTATCGTCAAAATATGTGATGTGTTAATGGTACCAATCCAGACGGCCTCTCATGAATCATCTTTGTGCTCAATTCCATAATCAAAGCAATCCATCTATTGCCTTATAAACTAGGAATCGCACCTCATACGGACGAGACGAAAACACATCACTGACTTCGATCGTTCATAAAATTGTTGAGGATTCTTAAAATTTTAGTGATATCGGAAACATGGCGGCCGGTTCTAGAAGTAGCTGGTGGTGGAGTATTGAGTCTATCTAATGGATCTCTAATATTCGATTCCGTCGCCCTATCAGACGCCGGTCTTTACACTTGTCATGTTGAAAACGGTGTCGGGGAAGCACTTAGCAAAACTATTTGGATATCTGTCAACAGTAAGTACAATTTTAAACAGAGTGTCAATTTTGTTAGTAAGTGGCAATTTTTGCTTTAGTTTTCGTCGATCAGCTATCAATTAGTTTTTTCTTAAAAAATATATACAGACTTAACAATGTCTTATCATTATGAAATCACTCAGTTATTACTATGGAATTGTGATGGGATTACCTTTGAGGTATAGTGAAACAAACGCAAATATCAGAATCGGTTCATAGACCAAAATCAAAAACAAATTAATTGAATTTGTTCTGTTTTCAAATCGGTTAATAACCTGGTATGTCAAAATTTTTGATTACTTTAAAATTAAAATATTTATATTCTGTAGAAGTTATCGATTGTTTGCTGAAACTTTTGAAAATCATGCTTTCTTTAATCTTAAATAATGGCGACAGGTCTGATGTCAGAGAAAATATTGTTTGTTTCTCAGTTGTTAAAATTATATACATGTTTAATGTCAATACGAATTTAAAATGAGTTCATTTAAATTCATTCATCATTCAATACATCAACATATAGTACAGACTTTTCTATTGAATTTAATTTTAATGCAGCACTTAAATGGTGTTTGCAAAAAAAATGTAACATTTCTATCTTTTTTTTTTTTTATTTTAATCGAAAAATAACTTCGATTAAAAAAAAGTTTTTTTTCAGAACCGGTAACATTTGACATAGTATCAAGGAATTTAACAGCGAAATTGGGTCAGCATGTAACAATAGAATGCCAAGCCAAGGGAGATGACCCTATAAGGATCATGTGGACGAGAAACGGGAAACCGATTAATCCTTTGACGCAAAGGTAAGGTATTATCACGTCGATTTGTCCTCCTTGATTTTTTTTATAAATTTATTCGAGGACTATTTCGTCTTAGTACTTACAAATAAAGTCCATATGACGATCAGCGTCATATGGACTTTTTTAATGAAGCATTTTGAGTATTAAAGCTATATTATAATACAATATCCCACTACTGACACAGGCGATCCAAGATAGCGCTCCAATGCGACTTAACGATATGAGCAAATTTTAATTCAAAAGTAATTGTGTTACACAAGTTTGGGTGACATCGCGAGAAATCCTAAGTTAGCATCTCGTGGTCAAATCACTGAGACATCTTAGCTCTGAGGATAACACATTTGGAACCGTAATCCATATAAATACAAACAAGAGTCTAGACGTTATCATGAAGTACATTTACATTAATAATAATTCGGAAAAGTATCGAACATACGATATTTTCAAAAAAATGAAATTTTAAATTTTTTTTTAGAGTTAAAATATCTGAAGCTAAAACAGACGACGGAATGGCTAGTATATTAGAACTGCTTCAAACAGAAACGAGTGATGGAGCGTTATACCAATGCAAGGCTGGCAATCCCTTTGGAGCTGATGTTTTCAGCGTACATTTAACTATATTACGTAAGTTACGCCATATTTATTTATTTTGTATTGAACTTAAAATATCAGAAATAGAAATAAATAAAAATCATCGTAGTCAATATTTGATCCCGTTTGATGTTGAAATAATATTAAATATAATTATTATAAATGATAAATATAATTTGTAGCCAAATTCGCATTATCAACAGCGATCAGATTGATGCTTGAAGTTCCACAATAAATACAGTACTTAAAAGTTTATATGTATATAATTGAACGTTATTTAATTTGTTGTAAAATTAATCCATGTTTTATATTTTAAATTATTTTGTAATTAAATACCGTTTTATTGTCTAATTTCATGATAAAATTTAACATGACACAATATTTTATTTTATTTTCAAATTCAATAGTATTATAAAGGCGAAAGTTTGTATGTATGGATGTTTGTTACTCTTTCCAGCAAAAACTACTGAAGGGATTTTAATGAAACTTTACAATAATACAGTTTATACATTAGAGAGACACATAATTACAATTTTAATATGTGACAACCAATCCCTAAAAAGCGAGCGAAGTCGCAGGTGAAAATGCTGGTTTTTAGTGGTTATTCCGTTGTCAGTCAACGGGTCAGTACCCACATGCGTTTTTCGAGCGAAAAGAAAAATGTTTTTTAATTTATAGCATTTTTAAGTACCATTTAATCATTCTTTTAAAAGTTTAGTGCTTGAACAATAAAATGTATAAAAAGTTAGTACTATTTAAAAAAAACTTGCTGTACTTTTTGTAAAATATATTTTTATTTACTTAAATGAAAAAATCCAAAAACATAACGCAAACTCTTTTCATAGTTGAAGTAAATAATTTTTAGTTTAATTTTATTTAGTTTTTATTTTTTATGTTTGACATAATCATTAACATCGTACTCGCAAATATAATACAGCAAAATTATTATTATTGGTACAACCCTTATCAAAGTTATTCTCTCTTAACATATCTTAATTTAATAAAATATTGCGTTTACACAAAACAATAAAAATATATAATGAGTATGTATGTACTAAGCTTTATCACAGTTTCATAATTCATGACAATTTAAAAGCTTTCAATATATGCACAAATTATTTCTGTCGTTGTGAATTTCGTTTAGATCCGTTCAGTCATTCTGGCGTGGCTGTGTATCAAACATCGATCCATCCAAATTAGTAGGATTACTGTGTGCCTGCAATGACTGTTTTCTTTGAAATCTTTTTGTTAGTCTTACCGACTAATATGTTTTTACGATAGAGCCTCCAGTCCCGCCGTCAGATCTGTCGGTGGACTCGATCCGCAGTCGTTCGGTGAAGCTCTCGTGGCGCGACTCGTCCCGGTCGCTCGCGCAGTTCTACAGCGTTCAGGTCGCCAACTCTCTCAGAGTGTCATGGACGACCGCGAGGACTATTAATGTTACAAGGTTGGTATTACAATTACTCTCATTATATCCCATATATACCATACAATTGCAAATTTAATAAAACTAAGTGTATTTAATCAATCAAAAAATCTAAATCAAAATATACTTTATTCAAGTAGGCTTTTACAAGCACTTTTGATTCGTCATTTAAAATACTATTTTAAGTAAAGCTACCACCGTTTCGGAATGTAGATTCTACCGAGAAAAACCGGCAAGAAACTCAGTTACTTATTTTCAACATTTAAAAATACAGTCATGTTAGTTAAATAATTATAAATGTATGTTATGTCTCCTGCCTGGAAGTCAACAAGCATTAACTCGACGATTTTTTATCATCTATATAATCTTGTATCGAATAATATGCCTTCTTGACCAATGTATTTTTTACAAATAATTTTTTTTTATGAAACGGCAATGTTATTGATGTTCATGTAGAACTTATTTTTATTGTACATAAAACATGCATAGTATCATTAAAGTGTATCGATTTCGTAGATTTTATGTGTCTAAACGCGACTATATCAGGAGCTACCAGTTTTAATCAACAGATTTTGTACTAAGTAGTCCGCCTGTTAAAGAGTAGACTAAACAAATTATTAACGTCAAACGACCCTAAAAATGTTGGGTACATTTTTGTCGAACTGTAAACGCGACTGATATATCGGGACACCCACACACACACACTATTATAAACATAATATAATATATCCTAGCTATTCAGAATATAATATTTAATAAAGTAATCATTGCCCTTCCCTTCAGTTAGAGGTAAAATCTACATTATGTTCTTGTCTATGTTTGGTATATGTAAACAATTTAGATTTGGATAGCGGTGTTAAATATATATTTAGTATTGATTTAAATCTAGTTTTAATATTCGACTTGAGATTTAATGCTTTCGTGTTTTTTCGTTCAATAACGTGTTGTACAAAGTATCGACTGAATCTCATAAGTATTAAAGTATTTATTGTTAATAACATGCATCTAGCTAACTGGCAACATTCTACAAAACGAAAATTAAATTGACTATTTATTAAAATATGTTTACTTAAAGTATACTTGATATTTTAAATATAATTAGATTATAATTTATCTTTGGAAATTTTAAACTATCGACTGTATTTTTTTACAATATTGTACAAAAGGTTGGACGAAATACGTCACTCCATCGACATTGAAGATCTACAACCAGCTACGGGTTACATAGCAAAAGTCGCGGGCGGGAACCAAGCCGACCTCAGTTCATACTCAACACCCGTTAGATTTACTACCACCGAAGAAGGTAAGATATGCGAATATATATAATAATATGAGTTAATTAAAAAAATAGGATTATGTACTCCCGAGTGATTTCGCCACAACAGCTTTTCTCAAAAGATAAACAAACGTTTTAACAAAAAAAAAAACCGACACAGTTGATGCCTGACTTTCGGTTAACATATATTTAATAAACACATAGAGCTTTAGATAATTATTCACAAAAGTATAAGCTCTCGCGTTTTTTTGTTCCTTTCCTCTGCAAATATGTCACAGTGACTTCGTCAACAGCTTTTTTTGTACAATCAATGTACGAAACTTAGAAGGTCTAACACTGTACCTTTGGATAGACATACTGACAAAAATCAAATATAATTGCGTAGACTGTGGTATTTGTTAGGCAACAGAACAACTTTGTGAAGTTCAATGCTCACGAGCTCGTCCTGTTTCAAATTAAACCTCAGTGTCCTTGAAGGAATATCGTTGGAACTTAAAATATGTATACTATAATAAATGTCCCGATAGGATTCCTCACTTGTGAAATGTATGATTTCCAGATTTTTTGACAAAGCTGTTCCACTGCTTTTGGCAGAATTTCAGTCGACAGACCAGGTTTTTTTTATGAGTTAGGTGGCAAACGAACAGGAGGCTCACCTGATGGAAAGTGACTACCACTGCCGTTGGACATCTGCAACACCAGGGGGCTTGCAGATGCGTTGCCGGCCTTAAAACTTTTCCTTAAGTAAATTCCCTGTACGAGATCTTGAAGTATACTCGTGTAAAGAGTATGTCTATAACGCGCTAGACAATTTTACTTAACTAAATTTCATTATCTTGAAGATTCATGAAATTTAATTAAAAAGTGATGAAGTTTTTTCTGTTAATTGAATATCATTCAAAACGTTTTATTAAAATGCTCTGATCAATTTGCTCTATAATAACTTGGATATTGTTTTACGAGGAATTTCGAATAACATTCGTAATTGAGTTTTTGTTACTGTAGTAAATTAAATAAAGGAAAATACAGATGTATTAAAATTTTATAAGACACCATATTTTTGTTAAGCGTCTTGTATTCGTTTAAAAATTGTAACTCAGACGCCCTTGAACATAAAGATGAATATTTGTGGTCGATTTTGCTAATGCTCGTGGTATTTTTTGTAGTGAATACGTAAAATTAATTTAATATGTCTGCCTTGTTCTCGTGTTGTCAAAGCACTTATAAACGATAATCGGCACGCTTCGCTCTCAAATCACGCCACACACTTGCTTTCTGTCTGACGTCGTATATACGATTATAAGTACGACTATAAGTTTAGTTAGATGGTACAACTATCCTACGATAGCTTTACGTTCTTGTCTAGTGTTTCTCATGGCACGTCGCTCGCCACAAAAACGTGCCATCGCCGTATTTTATATACTACGTACATATCTAACTGATATTAGTAATGAGTATGTGAGTTTATTTGTTACGTTTTTACGTCTTAACTTCTCGACCAATCATCATGAAATTTCGTCATCAGGGAGTCCAGAAAAGAACAAAGCTAACATGTCTGGACTTTACAAACTCGAAACTTGCTACAGAATGAAAACGATTCCCCACAGTTCTCTGTGTGTTGGTGCGACGTAACTGACAAACTAGGTGTCATTAAAACAAGTAATTTATCTTAACTGCCACAAGCGAAGAGATTAAACACTAACGACGTTGGATTTAAAATTTGTTTACTACGATTTGAAATTTACAAATAGACGTGGTTGTCCATGTTTCTAATCTCGGATATTAAATAATCCAGACTCTACAAACTAAGGTGCATAAGATTTTTTCTACATTTCAATGTTGTAACATAATTTATCAATACTTATCTAAGGTCCTAAATTTTCATATGCAACATCTATTGGTGCGTACTGGGGGGGCAAGACCACTCCCTACTCCCTGATATAATAATGACTATGACGCGTATACTATAAATACAGTGTTGCTTCTTTGTGTGTGTGTACTACATACACGTCAACAATATGTTTACTCCATTCGCGAAACTGTGTGTTTCTATTTATTTTCAATAACAATCAATTTTGATATTTTGACATATTTTTTTATAGGTTCAATTAATTATCATGATCCGGATGTCAAACATTTCAATATTATTAATACTAACAGGGGTTGCTTGTTACGCTACTAAACTAGGGCTTAAAGCATAAAAAATGACTAGTGGGTCGCCCGCGATACTTCGCGTTTGTTCAAAAGATTTTTTAAGTATTTCAAAACCTATGACAGCTTTTTTTATTTCATTTCATTGTAAACTGATGAAATCTTTTTTAAATGAAAATTTGAATGTCGAATACATTAGTTCTCTAAAACCGGCCATTATAACTTCTTCTCTCTACATTTTTTTTTAAATCGTAACAATTTATTGAATTGCAATCAAGAATCTCTGTCTTTATTTTTCTGCACATCTACCGCTGGAGTTCTTCAAAATGAGACCATAACCATTTTTTAAGTGCAACTATCGTCCCAAAATCACTGGGACAAAAATCGCTCTTAATATATGAGATGGTTGTTGACTAATGAAAGCATACCTTGGGATTTAAATGTTCACCTCTTGACTTTGTCATATTGAATAAATGTAAACAATTACGAATTGACAAAAAAACGAACCCGCTGATTTTTTTTCGCCATTACTTCTTAGGTCAGGCTATTTTTTTTTTCTAAGCCGGTGTTGGTTTTCATTTGTCAATCAATACGTGTTTTTCTTCTATATTCTACCCACTATATGGTATTCTTACCAGATGACCCAATATCTTTTCTGCCTTATGATTGAAATTGACACTCTCAGTCGAAACTTACATTAAAAGCATTATCGGCAAATGCCTCCATGGACGCAAGAGACCAAACGTTTCTTGGAGAACTTCACTTATCAAATTCAATCCTCGCTCCAGTGCTTCATCTCCATGCTCCTGAGTATATTCCGTGTATTGCCATTTAGATGGTGCACTTGCAGTTTATTGGCGCACCAGGTTTGGCTGACTCCATTTTGATACAGAGCGGTGTCATCCGTACAGTATGTACAACTCTGTCTTCTACTTCTACAGTGCCTATGTGTTTATCTTCAAAAGTGACATACTATTATTTTGGTCATTTACTTACGAGTTTCAAAATAAATTAAAGAAAAACAACAGTAATTAAGCTTTTAAACATTACAAAACCTTCTCATTTATATGTAATTGCTCTGCAATTATCGACTCATTGCTCTCGTGTGAGCTATAATTTATAGAACAAGAGCGTGCATGAGGCATTTTTAATGCCATCTGTACCAGGTCAGAGTTTATTTTGCAAATGTTCAATAGGTTGGAGAATCCCCGAATCAGAGTGACGCTTTCGGTTGATTTTTTTTATGAGATAGTTGCCACCTGATGGTAAATGGGGTGACTATTAACATCAGGTACATTTGTCCGCCCGTAGACATTGGCGCTGTCAGAAATATTCACTATTCCATTCCAATGCGCCACCAACCTTGTAAACTAAGATTTAATGTCCCTTGTACCTGTAGTTACACTGGCTCACTCACCCTTCAAACCGGAACACAACAATACCTACTAAGTATCGTTGTTTAGCGGTAGAATATATGAAGTGAATACTATTTAACCAAAGGTATGACTTGCACAAAGCCTCTACCTCTAAATATATTAATTTTATAAACAAATAAAATAATAGCCTTTAAATAAACACAGATAATATTCTTTGGAATTTTGAAGTTTGTTAACATTCATTGTTGATATAATCGAATTATTTTTTTTTAATAATTTATAATTAATAAACAATCGACTATCGAAAATCTTTTAGAGGAAAAATATAAAACATTAATTACCTTCAATTAAATATCATAAATATTCTGATTCATCGCATAATTCATTTTTTATGATATAGGTAGGCCGACGAGCACATGGGCCACCTGATGATAAGTGGTCACCACCACCTAAAGACAACGGCGCTATAAGAAATATTAACCAACACACACCAATGCGCCACCAACCTTGGGAAATAAGGTGTTATGTCCCTTGTGCTTGTAGGTATACTGGCTCACTCACCTTTCAAACCGGAACACAATAATACTGAGTAAAGCTGTTTGACGGTAGAATATCTTCCCCAAAGCCCTACCACCAAGTAGATTTAAAATTAATTTAATCGGTCAAAGGAGAATTATATCATTATAGTGTATTTTCAACAGCATATATGCACTTATTTAAACTAACCTCTTAGCGTAAGCATCGTTAGTGGAATTCGAGACCGTATTACAAAGACGCAGTTAATAAGATAATGAATTATAATTAAATAGTAATGCAGCCGTGTATTTACATACAATTATTAAATATTTTAAACAATTAAAAAATAATTAACAACATGACAATTAATTTAAAACCTTACTGGAAGGTATTATAATAAAAAAACAGTCAATTGTTTTAAACAAAGCCGTTCCAATTTACGCACTAAATAATAATAAATGTGAATATTTAAAAATGAATAAAAATATAAATAAAACAAAGTTCTCTAGTTAATTTTCTATATACCCTGTATTGGATCGTTTTGAAATACAACATGTGTGGAATGGAATCAACGAAACGTCACCGTTTCCATCAACTTCCATAACTTCCGCAGGAAGCCTACTGATTGGTATTTTATATTTGAAAATATACAGTAAATACTTTAAGCAAGACTTTCTCAACTTAAACAGCAACTGTACTGGTACACTTCGCCTTCAATTTATATATAAGTTAACAAAGAATGTAACTATAAATACTTTTATATATAAATGTCTTTCTTTCTTATTGTTTATTTTCATATAATAGTTACGGTCACCATCCGTGGTCACCACAACAATACGCAACCAACCATGGGAACTAAGATGTTATGTCCCTTATGCCTGTAGTTACACAAATGCTCTCACCTTTCAACCAAATCACAACAATACTAAGTACTGGTGTTTGGCGGTAGAATATTCGATGAATAGTTGGTACCTATCGAAATTGGCATACACAAAGCAATACCAGCAAGAAACTTAAATAATCTTTTCAATTATTTGATAAGCATATAATGTTTGCAAATTGTTCCTATAGCTCCATCCTCACCGCCTCTCGGAGTTCAACTGGAGCAAACCGACACCCCTGGAGAGTTGAGAGCAAGATGGCTGCCGCCGCCCGCAGACGCACACAACGGCCTCATACTAGGATACCGACTGAGGGCTGTGCCACAAATAAGCGGAATTACTGGTAAGCTTATTTTAATAATTATTTCTTTGATTATGGCACTAGTTCTTCAATTAATAACCCATTACTCATTGGACCGAATCTACCGTCTAATGCTGTTCAATACTCAATTTTCTACCGTATAATGCTGTTCAATCAGCTCATTCGTTCGTTTCCGAATATAGATTTAACCAATGGAATTTTACATAACAGCATCGTACTTTAAATTTCGAACAAAGGAACAATGCAATCTTTGTAGTTCACAGCTGTACGAAATTGAAACCGGTCGGTAGTTTGAAAAACAGTAGGTGCTTATTACGTCCACCGATGCAAGTAATCAACACATGCTTGGTTCATATTGTAAGTTATTTCGTAAAATAATGAAATGTAACTGGACTGGCACTCTTAATCTAAGAAAGAAAACAGAAGCTGTGAATCTTGACCAATGGTTATGGGTTGAAGGCAGAAAACGTAACAGAATTTTCTTATGCTTAATTTGTCTTATAATTCAACCGCGTCGTGAGGAAAGTTATGAATGTGTTAATATGTCAAATATGTATCTACTAACCGTATTAGAGCAGCGTGATGAAATGTCCAAATCTTCTCTTCAAATAGGAAGGAAATTTTCGCCTACCATTGCAACATTTAAAAGCTGTTACTTTTACTTTAAATACGATTATAACACGTGCAATCTAAATTTGCCGTCGTGAAGTTAGACTCATTAAAACACTTACGCATGTCAAGAAGTAAAATATAATTTACGCAAATACAACACAATATTCAAAACTCAATTCTACTGATAACGTTTTAAATCTATAACTAATTTCAGCCCAATTATTTTATTCGTAGACAGAGTCTGTTTTAAATACAGTTTTCCTTAATTAATATCGCTAATCTTTATATAACCATTTTAGAACTGTCCTGTTTTCGTATTCGGTATTAGTTTTATGAGATTTTACTTCTTTCCTTTATACTAACTCAGTTCATATTATATTTAGCTAATTCAAGTTCAGTTACAAAGGGTTATAAGAATATACTTGTTCACGGCTTAAGAGCTTTTCAAAGACAAGTGGAATGTAGGGTTGGTTTTAGTTCTATGACATCCCGCCATTGTTAGCGGTATGATATTTAAGAATACAAGTACTTATAACATATTGTTTTATATAATA
This sequence comes from Vanessa atalanta, assembly GCF_905147765.1. Taxonomy (NCBI): domain Eukaryota; kingdom Metazoa; phylum Arthropoda; class Insecta; order Lepidoptera; family Nymphalidae; genus Vanessa; species Vanessa atalanta. The sequence goes on along the minus strand of NC_061892.1, from coordinate 4,011,832 downwards.
ATGTCACTTCAGACGAAGCATTCTGCAAAATATTCTGCATTCTAAAATTTAGTGGAACACAATCGTTACTTTTAGGCAACGATAAATAACACGCACAGAATTTACATCCGTGGTGTCTTAATTGTGTCTGCGCGTGCTATAGACCATACTTTTAAACCACAGCTTATTCAGTGTTCAAAATAGTCCAATAAGAGTTTAACATACGACCATTAAGTTTTGCTTTTATAACTTAACGACTCTGATATTAAAATTATGCTTATACAATTTCAGTACTTATATATGTATAATTCCATAAGCCACTGGTTTATTTACACACATAAGCAAACATAAAGAATACACACACCCACACACATATACATGAGCGCGCGCGCTCGCGACGTAAAGAGGTTGACTAGCCGAAATAACTAGGTACCTACTCGACGTCTAGTTTAGTCAACTGCACGAGGTCTTTATTATTTTGTCTATATATATTACTCACAAGATGTTTTTGTTCGCAGAAAATCAAGAAAATAATGATAAAATAATCAAAACATTATCACTTTATTCCAAACAAGAATCGATCATCACCGGTTTATTAAAAGGCGTCAGGTGAGTTACTATAATATTAATGTAAATATTATTAAGTAATAGTATTTCTCCGAAGAGTTTGAACAAGAATAAACCGTATGTTTGTACATGTGAAAACTACTGATTGAATTTTACAAAAATTTACCATGATGACAGCTTATATTTTAACGTATCCCTGCATTTTTTTTCATTCTGAAAAATAAAAAGAAAGTTTGAGTAATATAATAAGTAAGCGAACTCACTCTGTATAAAGATGATTAATTGTATGAAGATGATGACGTCATCATGACCAATTTCGACCACGATGGCTATTCTCAATCAAACCTAGCCAAATGCACAGCACATATAGTTCACATATGTACATGCACAAACACAAGTGCTTACTCTTTTCATTTATTTTCATAATCCGATGGGAGAGAAAAAAGTAGTTTATCGTATAACTCAACATTAAAATTAATTGTTAATGTAAGTAAAGATCAAGACTGACTTCAAACAAAATACAGAAAATATGTATTATATACCTTATTTGAGAAATCAATATTGTAAGTTTTAATTGAATATCTCAAACAGGTATTCAGTTTCAATAGCAGCTTTCAACGGCGCTGGAAACGGGCCCTTCTCGATTCCACTCTTCCAAGACACCAGGGAAGGAGGTTGTTTAAAACTTCTATCTATTTAAAATTATATTTCATTCCTGCATTTGAATAGAAAATAACTTTATCTTCCTATTTCGTTATTTGAAAATAACGTTATTTTATTTTTAGTTTTTATATTTTTAGTTTTTATATTTATGTCTTTAATATTTGACGACCTCCGTGGTCGAGTAGTGTGTACACCGGTTTTCATGGGTACGCCACTCCGAGGTCCCCGGTTCAATTCCCGGCCGAGTCGATGTAGAAAAAGTTCATTACTTTTCTATGTTGTCTTGGGTCTTGGTGTTTGTGGTACCGTCGTTACTTCTGATTTCCATAACACAAGTGCTTTAGCTACTTACATTGGGATCAGAGTAATGTATGTGATGTTGTTCAATATTTTTTTATTTAGGATTATGTTTTAGTACAACTCTGAATTGAATATCAGTTGTACTTAAAATTTACGTACAGACTTGATATTGGATATTTGATAAAGATATTTTCGCTTTAAAATGTAATAGCTTAATCAACTTTCATAACTCATTTCGATACTAAAAAGTTTAAATTAAAATAAAAATCTCTATGGAATACTAAATTTCTGTTAATTGTGTGGCTATTATAAGAACGCTCGATAATTTTATGAAACATTTTTTTTAATCTTTAAAAACTTTTTTAAATTTAAATTAGCTATGACGTCACGTTATTTCATATAATCACCGCTTGCTTCGTTATTGTTCTTTAAATTGCTTTTTCGCCTTTTTAATTTACATTTTCCCTTTCAGCACTTCACCCCGCGGGTGCAATTAATGTCTAAAAGCAGTTAAACTTTAAAGAAATTTGCTAAGTTTATTAGATTTTTTTAAAATAACCTGTTTTGTTGAATAGGAAGTTTGGGAAACTTGTAATCTTAGTGAATAAGGGTGTTTAATATTAATAACTATGGTTATGGTCAATATAAAACAAAGTTATAATATTTAAAACGTTTTATAGAGGTGTTCGTTGTTTTATTTAATATGAATGCACTAGATTTTATTCAAAAATAAATATTTCTTTGTGGCAGTTTAAGCTTATTGAATTCCACATAAAAATATGTAGGTACTACATTGTACCATAGTATACTATTTACTAGTCATGCACTCAGATTTGTTGTAAACATAAGATTCAAAATTTACTATTCTTGTTAATACAAAAACATTATTTAGATACTGGGACAAATATTAGTTACATTTTCCTAAATAGAAAGACGAAATTCAATTAAAGTTCCCCTTTTTAAAAATTATTACGTATGTTAAGATTTGAGATTGATATTCAACTCGATTCATCAGTTATAATTCAAGTCGTTTATTAAAAGACTTTAATAAATAAAGCATAAAATTATTTCATACAAAATTATATAGATGATAACAAAGCGTGGAGCTAATACTCATTGACAAAACTTTAGTATTTCAAATGTTGGAAAAGACTAAAACTACAAAGTCTCTTGCCGGTTCTACTCGGTAGAATCTACATTTCGAAGCGGTAGCTTAATTCAATTCTGTATAATAAGGATTCAATAGTGTTTCTGTTTATGTACACTTTTCCAAATAACAAAGTTGTTTATTTTACTATAAAAGGATATTTCCCAAACATTTACTTTTTTCCCAATTACAAAGATATTTTTGGTATATGAGACTTTTATTTGCACATTTTTCCAATTGTTACAAATATAGTCTCGTTTCCAGCTCCAGAAGAAGGTCCGACGTCAGTGGAATGTGGAGGAGTGACGTCCACCGCCCTTCGTATTAGTTGGCAGCCGATACCCCCGTACAAACAGGCCGGAGCGCTGATTGGATACTCCGTGCTATACGCTGCTCAAGGTCACTTGTTTGTGTAATTAATACTACATTTAAATACTTATTAAATAAGTTTAATATTATTATTATTAGATAAACAATTCCCGGTTCCATTCCATATTTAGCAAAACGTTATCAACAATAAATAAAAAATAGAATAAAATAAAAATTTAAGTGGGATCCCATACAACAGACATGATTTTTTTGCATATTATAGATAATGGCACGGAACCCTTTATGCGCGAGACTTACTCGCGCTTATTATATGTTTTTATGTCTTTACAATATGAAACGTCAAAACTTACGAAACCTTTTTCATTAGGACGCTTTTGAGTTACGCGTCGTAGAAAATTATATTATTCGTAAATGAAATAAATCGTTTCTTGAATATAATAACAGTCATAAAGCGACAAAGAGGAATTAAAGTACAATAAAATACAACGGTAAAAACTTAGAGTTATTAATTATGTTGTTTTCTGTTACCTAACAGTTAGGCTGTTCTGTAACAAGAAATTCGAATCTCACCGCAGAACACGATCCTGAAATGTCAGAATCTCACATACATTGACCATAAAATTATAAAATTATTGGATACACGTATCATTATGGCGTATAATTGTCAATATTTGACGAACGACATGAGATACGAAGTGATTTCTTGCAGAATCGTACTGAATAAATTGCAAATATTATTTTAAATTTCGAATACTACACGTTTGATAAATTTATTTTATGTGCTTATTGCAATTATAAGACACGATTTAATTTATTTTTTTTTTATGTTTAATTAAAAAGTAATAAATAATTGAAATGAAAATATTAACTTCACTCTTCAATTATTTTTCAATTAGTATTGTAAGAAAGGCGCTTAATTTCTTCTTAAGCAATTTTTGTTTTAATTAGGTTTAGTTACTACTTTGGGAGATGTGATGGCCGAGTGGCTAGAACTCTTGCATCGGGTTGATGACTGCGGGTTCAAACCCAAAAAGGACCACTAAATTTTCAAGTGCTTAGTAAAATTAGTCCTAACCTTTCTCCTGGAATGGTGGGGAGGCCAGGCCTCGTAGTGGGACATATACAGCTTGTTACTTCTTTTTTAAAACTAAAACTATCTTTTAGCCGCCGAACACTATTTGTATGCTGAAAGTTGACAAATCGCTGTAAGTTCGCTTAATAGCGATTGGCCTAGAACCGGTATTACTTTATGCGTCCGGAGTACCCAAAAAGGCATCTAGATCTAACGGTACCTAGGCGACGCGTGCTGTGACAAAAAAAGTCTACTACTATTTAGCTTTAAATTGATTTATTTCCTTTTCTATTTAACAAAGTTTTAATCGCTTTTTCATAGGAAACGCATTTAAGAAAAAACAGTTTGACATTAGTGATCCTGACAAGTATAAAGCATTATTTATTAGAGAAAAAATAAATTTACATAGAGAAACAGACATTACAGATAATATATACACCATCCCTGAAAATAAAACATAAACATTTTATTTTATTACTTAAATTAATTAATAATATAATAACCAATAAATAAAGATAAAAAAGTATAAAATACCAAAAAATTTAAGTATACTTCCATTACATAACAGTATTTCTTTTCCTAAATCCACACTAAAGTATACAAACAATAAAATACTAGTAATCATTATTTTCATAGGTCATCTTCCCATGCCTCCCTCTACGCTCAATCTCAGCACTCATTTAGGAAATCTCTGCGCCTCTCATGTCAGCAACTCAAATGGTTTCCTTTTATTTTTTGGCGCTGGTGTTACCTCAAGGTTTCCTCTTATACGCTCGTTTCTAACTCTATCCATTCTCATTACTCCTTACATCCATTTCAACATCCTCATCTCTGCTATATAAAATTTCTTTTCATCCTTCTTCTTCACGGCAGATCTAATAACGAATTTGTAGATTTTGTGGATTTCGTTTTTATTATTTTCCATTCGTTGTTAAATGCTATTAATAATTACAGGTCGTCATTCGCAAAACGCCACGTCCTTGGTGACGGAACTACGTTTGCAAGGGCTCACTAAATACACTAACTATACGGTCAAAGTGGCAGGTTTCTCAAACTACGGCACGGGACCGTATTCCTACCCCATTGTTTGCTCGACGCTCCAAGACGGTAAGTCGCGACTTCCATTGTTCCGTTATTGAGCTGGTCGTATTGTTCTATGGAGCTCAGTTGATTTTATTGTCTGTGAATTTGTTTTTATTCTTAAATAATTGTGGTTTTACTGTTTAATTGTAGGTTTTAATTATGTTAATAAACAGCCGAGTTGGCCCAGTTGCTAGAATACATGCAGCTTAATCGAAAATTGCGGGTTCAAACTCGAGCATTATTTGTGTGAAGGGCTTATAATTTATCACGTGCTGAGCAGTGAAGGAAACATCGTGAATGAATTTCTATACGTTGTATACAATTTGGCCACATGTGTCACTACCAACCTGCATTGGAGCGACGTGGTGGAATTGGTTGCACAACTAGCCCATCTTTGGCAAATAACAGACTGTTACTTTTTTTTTAACAAATGAAACCAATTTCCTTAACAAATGGGATATTTGTCAAAACAAGACTATAGTACAGATGATATAAAAGCGTGGAGATTGGCTGATTTTCAAGCGGAATATAACATACATTAATGTTGTTGTAATTTAACAGTACCAGACGCACCAGCGGAAATAAAACTATTGACGCAGTCATCTACAGCGCTCCTCGTGAGCTGGAAGAAGCCAAAGCAACCTAATGGGCGGTTACTCCACTATACGGTATACTGCAAGCCAACAGCTAGGTAAGTAGTAATTACCTAGTACATTTGATAGAAGGTACATGTGTGTGGGTAAGCTTGTATATAAACCAACTATTATCAAATCGAGCTGATAATTTACTAACACTTTAAGTGCTGACCTCGATTTTCGGAAATCCGCAATAGCGAGATTTTTAAAACAGAAATGTTTGAACAACCACTCTGAACTTATACCCATTTATCCAAATCAATACGTCCTGGTAAACTAGAAAGAACCAACTCATTCCTTAAAGACCAGTAGCCTTCAAGCCTTCCGGTATTGGATATGTCCATCGGCAGTCGTAGTCACTTTCCATAATGTGAGCCTCCTGTTTCGCTCAAGCTATGTCATAAAAAACATAGTACAAAATTTATTTTTAAAAGCATTTATCTTTTTTAAATTGCAATATTTTTTTGTTTAGACCGTATTTACAAGCCGAATTTGAACCATTTTCTCATATTTAACGGAGTTTAAATTTTACATATTTGTTCAGTTTCTGTCAATGTATTTTATAAACTTATTAACACTCAACGTATACAAGAAATTTTATTTTGTATAGTGACCTCAAGCATACGGTCGTGACGGTAAATCGTGGAGCTACGAGCAAAAGCGCTCCCACCCCCTACCGACTACGTCCTGAGCCGCGGTGCGATCTCATAGAAGACACACTCGTGTTGCTCGTCACACGACACCCGAGAGGGCTCAAATTACAAGGCGGGGTAGTACTCGCCCCACGCCAACATTATTTAAGCAATCAGATATAAAATATATATATATATATATATATATATATCAGTGTCTTGATCTTGGTGGTTAGAACGCGTGCATTTTATTTAATTGATTGAGGGTTCAAACCCACGCAAGCACCACTGAATTTTCATGTGCTTAATTTATGTAGTCGGCGGTGAATGAAAACATCGTGAGTAACCTGCATGTGTCTAATTTCAACGAAATTCTGCCACATGTGTATCCACGTATGTTTAACCAACCCAGCAGTGGGAAATTTACAGGCCTATAATGTAAAATTTTATATCAGTGTCTACATACTCTTATATAAAAAAAAATCCGAAAAAAATGTACCAAAACTATTTGCGACAGATTAATAATTCTTGAGAATTCTTTGACTTCTTATTTTTAATCTTCATTGCTTTGTTCGGATAGATAAAGACTGCGCTTAATTCGTACTTGAATAGTAATAATGAAAGTGAAGTCTATTCAAGTGCGTAAGTACACAATAATTAAGGCGAGAAAATTTAGGGACCCTTCATTTATGTAAATTCAAGTTAAGCGCGTTCAATTAAGCCGGCAAGTTTCATCATTATGTAACGTTTTATTTTAAATACTTTGTACATTCTAGAGAAGATTATTCCTAGAATATTAAATTTTTTTTCATTTAATTTTCCCATCAAAAATGTTTTTCATTTTTATCAAATTTTTAGAATATCAACTGTTATTATAATTCTACTCGTATTATAAAAAGGTTATTTTTTAATTTACTTCAAAGTTTAGAACTATTACTTTGTGCAAGCCCATCTGGGTAGGTACCATACGCTCATCAGATACAGTCAAACAGCAATGTTTAGTATTGTCGTGTTAGTACACGTACAGGGGACATAACATGTTAGCTGCCAAGGCTCTTGGCGTGTTGGCGATGTATGTAGTGGTTAATATTCCTTACAGTGTTAACGAATATGGGCGGTGACAACTTATAATCAGAGGTCATTGAACCTACCTATACTAAAAAAAAACCTTTAACTTTATGATGACAGCTAGATATTAATGAACTATATAGAATATTTATGTATTGAATACATATTTTTTTAAAGTTATTTTTCTTTTGTCGCATTATGGAAATATGTAGAGACCGAATTTTTATGTAGCGCACGAAACATAAGAAAAACTCTATGATGAAGTCAAAGTCCAAGTCAAAAATCTTTATTCAATATAGAAGTGTTTACACTTGCTTATTGATAGTCAAAAATCTTCGGAATTTAGCACCTCGGACCTGAGAAGAACCGGCGAAAGAAACTCAGCGGGATTTTTTTTTACCATTGCTCGCTAAACCGTCAATTAAGTTTCAAGTCACTCGAAATAGAAAACATCATACCTTATCTTATTTTAAAATGTTTTAATTTGTTAGTATGAGTTATAGCAGAAATGGAGTAAGAAAAATGACATTTATCAAAATATTTATCATTATTATTTTATTGTATGTAATAAATTAGTTGTATGCAAGTAAAGAGTATTTTTAATTACGCCGAAGAACGCGCATATACGTTGCTACGCTATAAATAATTGCACGCAACTTTTTAGTTATAACTTGTTATTGATAGTAACTAAAAATAAAATAAGATATAAATGAAAGCCAAGGAGTCTGTGGTCGCTTTCGACTAAGAAAGTTATTATTATTATTATATTAATTAACCAGAAAAAACAGGTTGTGCAGCTGATGTAAAACGGAACGGAAATAAAACTTATTGAAAGAATTTACAATTCGATTTAAATACTAATTATTATATATCCTGTACAAGATAGCTTGATCTTTTTGACAGATATAATTTTTTCCGATCGATATAGCTTTGCAATTACGAACATATTGACTTAATTTAATGATTTTAAAAATTGTAATTTTTTTTACAAATACATATAATACAAAAGTTCCTACAAATTCAAGCGACATCCGAAAATTTTAAGACTTTTTCTATTATATATTATGGCTTCAAAGTAAAATTTAAATAGAAACACTGAAAATAATAGACGCTTGTACAATGTAACATCGTTCGGAAGGTAGGGACGCGAATAACAGGCAGTAACTGCTACAAATATCTATTACAAAATTGCATTGAATTCTAATTTGAATTACGCATTTCATCGTTCCATCGACTGTTATATGTGTTATTTTTTCTGTTTCTCATCAAAAAAGTCAAAAAGATCAAGCTAACTTGAACACGGTACAATAACTCTATATCAGCGTCAAACATATTTTTTTAATATTATAATGTAAAAACGAAGTGTATTGTACGATCTTTATCCTCTCACGAACGATTTCATAGCAGAGTGGAGAACTGACAGAGTTATGCCGTTTTCCGTCACGGCGTACAAGTCGATCTGACCTCCAAGGTCAATAAATGATTCAAATATAATAATATGAATAAAATTATATGAAAACACGATAATTAGTTCGACATATTCAGAACATTTCTTAAACTTATATCAGTAAAAGGTAAAAATTACGCTTCAGAATTTGTTGTTATTGAATCACATTTATTCCACACGTGTGAACTTTGGTCTAATTTTATTTTCAAGCCCTAACGCTAAAATGATATAATTTCGAAAATTCTTGTTTTAATTTAATTTATTCATTTTCTATAAATGCCTTTTAAATAAATTGCTTAAATAACATACATGTACCTCTTATAATCAGGGCTTGGTATTCTATTCTTTAACAAAATTCTGCGAAATCAATTTGTATTATATTGTATAATTATTTTTAAAACTTTAATAACCAATTATATTATCTTTAATAAAATTTCACAAATAATTTTACATATACAAATAAATTGATTTAAAACTCAAACAAATCCTAATAAAGTAGAATATACTGTACAAGATTATATAGACGTTTATTGCTTGTCGTATTAGATACGTCAATATAATTAGTAACAACAATTAATATATAGTCTATTCCAACCGTAACTCGAAAAAAGCCAAATAAACAACATTTGAACGCAAATTGACGCGATGTAATTGGTCTAGAGCTAGATTAATCTATGATATTCACTATGGATTTGCGTAAAAATGGCGTTTTGAACGTCGACGAAACTATTATCGGAATTTTGGAAGTAAAATTAAAAATGGAAATAAGTGGTAAGATATATTTATCATAAACTCTTAGTGGTGAACAATATCGCTGAGTTATTGGCAAATCGCATGAAATACGTAAATCTAAGGTTTGTGTTTTTTTTCCTACTTCCATTGGAATAGACTTTACGATCATTACAAGTCTATTGTTTGATTCATAAATTGATTAAGTAGGCGGTAGTACTGAGTTACTATATGCTTATTTTCAGTAGCATCTGCATTCCGAAATGTTTACTTGGTGGTAGGGCTTTGTGCAAGCCCGTCTGGGTAGGTACCCACTCATCAGATATTCTACCGCCAAATAACAGTACACTGTATTGTCGTGTTCCGGTTAGAAGGGTGAGTGAGCCAGTGTAATCACAGGCACAAGGGACATAACTTCTTAGTTCCCAAGGTTGGTGGCGCATAGGTGATATAAGGAATGGTTAATATTTCTTACAGCGCCTTTGTCTATGGGCGGTGGTGACCACTTACCATCAGGTGGCCCATATGCTCGTCCACCAAACAATGCCATAAAAAAAAAAATGTTGGTAGATTTACTTTAAATTTGTAAGATGGGTCGATAGCAATTGTTTGGATAAAATATATTTTGTTGTTTTTTTTTTAAGCCATATGAATATGTTTGAATATAAATATATAAATTTTATTGAAGTCTTAATACTAAAGCGATATTTTGCTTTCCCTCCTAACCTTAATGCTTCGTTGAAAGGAAAACAGGAGTATAAGTACTTCCTTAAAAATACATAAAATAAAGACAAGAAAATGTACTGCCATTGGATTTTTAATTCAATAAAATGAAAGAATCTCTTTTAACTTTTATTTATGCTATGAAATATTTTTTATATAATTACTTTTTTGTTCTTCTTCAGATGTCGAGTAACTTAAGTCATATTTTGATCGAACTCGTTATATATGAAAAAAACATTTAATTGTCAATCAAAGCGCTATCAAATACATACATAAAACTACGATTACAAAGAAAGTGAACGTTTAAAATCGTATTTTCCCACACATAGATAAAACCACACACATGCGTAACTATACGCTAATGTGTATTTATTTGAATTATTGTTGTTGTAATGTTGTCTTAGATTTTCGCGATTATTACACATTGAAATAAAACTAGTTCAACAGTGTTCGTGGTCTGCCCGTGACCACGAACACTGCAAAGTGCTCGAAACGTCGGGATGTTAAAATAATTAATATACGCGATTAAATCCGTTAAAAACTAGTTTTATTGTTGGAAATAAAGTTAATTAATTATCTGTAAGTCTCAAGTTTACAAATTATTCTTGTTACGTATCAACAGCCTGTATCCATGATACTAGTACTATTGGTAACTACGAATACTGTTAATACAAATTTCCATAATAAATATATTACATACAAAATTTCAGAATTTGGTTTTCGTTTAGAAAATCGTAAAGATTTACGGTGTGATAGGAGGACTAAAATATTCTTACAAATAATATTTGATAATACGCGTTACAAATATAATTTTGTGGTAAACATGATTTGTTGGCGACATTTTAGTATAAAAGGTAGCTCTTGCATATTTATTCGGATGATCATGTGGTATTATACTACTAAATCAAATTGAAAATATATTGACAAATATTTTTATACAACAAGCAACAATCTACTTATTTGTATAACATTATTTCTTCTAATATATTTTACGATTACAAATTAAAACTGACTATTCATTGGCTAATATAATCTTCAAACTAGCAGTTCATTGACTATAATCTTGTACCAGAAAGGCCAACACTGCACAAAGTTAACCTGTAAATTTGTCCAATCATCCAAAGCAAAACTAATATTATAATGTAAATGCAAATCAATTTGTTTATTTCTATATTTGTTACGTGTTAGCTATTAAACTACACAACCGATAATCTGGATTATTGTATACACGATCTAGGTATAAAAAAAACATGTAGAGTAACACATACCATATAAAAGTTGTGTTTTTTTTTAATATTAGTACATATTTGCTGAAAAATATCAAATTAAAAATTCAATATTTAAATAGCGAGCGAAAACGCTACTTTGACAATATGGCGCTGCAATGGGGTCGATGAAGTCACTTGCCTGTATTGTAATCTGTGGCACATAATAATCTACATACAGTAGGCAAACGATGTTAACGAGCAAGTGACGTCTTCATAAACCCGACCAATCAGGAGCGTTTCACGTGACACACGTGACAAACCCTTATGAATTTTTGAATAAATTAATTACTATTTTCAATTTTCGTTAGGAAATAACCATTTTTAAACTCATAATATATACTGATTACAATAATTTACATTTTATTTATCGCATTGTCAGATAGCCTATTATTTATTCTCTCTGTTCCTTATTATCCTTAGCAACGATGGTCCCCAAATACACCGCGTTGACGTCGAAGCTGATACCGAACCGTACGAGCAAACGCAAAGCTTAGAACTGAAAGGTCTTTACGAAGGGCGTCAGTATGATGTCTGGGTGACCGCTAGCACCGCTGTGGGCGAAGGACCGGAGAGTCGACGAGTTACCAATACCCCTTCTCAAAGAGGTATGTCTTGGGTTTCATGAGAATCAATTGTTTTACTCGGTATCGTTTAATGATCATTCGATTATTCAATGAAAGAATTTATAATCGATTGTGAAAACGATTACGGAAAAGGGATTATTTATTTATTGTATTTAATGTATCATCATCATCCTCCTCCCCTTATCCCAATTTTATTTGGGGTCAGCGCAGCATGTCTTCTTCCATATTTCTCTGTCAGACGTCATCTCACAAATAACATTCTTTCCAGCCATATCGTTTTTCACACAATCCATCCATGTGTGTATTTGTGTGTATAAATCCATTCACTCACGAAGGAACATTAAATAATCTAATTCAGTTTTTTGCTCTTACATTAGTAATCTCACGCACACTAAGACATATTGTAAGTACAAGCGTTACTCATACTAATGCACGCTGATAATTTACGTGGAAGAGCATGCCTTCATGAGAGAACTGACTATACTGTTATAATGTGTTATGTTTACGTATATTTATGTAGTTATAAATAAATACACCGCCCACTCTTATCACAATAGTTAAATGTCCTAACCCAAAACTATGTATTGTGGTGTATAATAAACCGACAAATGTGTTTTAACTAAACGGCCGAAAGATAACATTTATTACGGAGGTCGTTAATTTTGTGCGATGAAGGAAAACACGGTAAGGAATTTCGTGTGTTTCAAAATAAGGTCTAAGGTTAATATATGTAACTAAAACGCCTATTCACTGAAACCCCCACTTGTTGACCTAAATAGACGAATGATGTTTTTTATTAGAAATATTAGAAGTACATTTACAAATATATTCAATAAAACAATTATATATCATCATGGTGGGGAATAGAATGAATGACAAAAAGAAATGGCCACAATGTTAAAGTCTTTCTCCCCCAGTGGTGGCGGGCGTGTGGTCGCTGGGGGGCGAGGTTCGCGTGTCGGTGCGGCGCGCGCTGCCGCTGTCGTGTCGCAGCGTGGGCGCACCGCCGCCGCGCACCGTGTGGTACCACAACCACAACATCATCACGCACCACCCGCGCTTCACCAGGAACAAGGACGACAGTCTGCTCATCAAGAGTGAGTATTGACTGATCACAGAGTATGTAACAACGAATTATATATTCGTTATTAAATGTAAATGTAATGTAATTCTAGTATATAACTAATATTGTATTATTGTGTACATGTGTCGCGTCCTAAGCCCAAAGGTTGTCTGGAAGACATCGCTTTCCTAACAATAAGACCAATTTGACATCTCTTGCTTGCTTTAATAATGTCTTAAACGCTGTAAAAAATATTCAATTAATTTAATACTATATTAAAAATATATATAAAATCAATCAAGAAGTATGTCATTTAATATTCACCGAATATAAAAAAATATATTTTTCTATTCTATTTATGAATATATTTTATTTTCATATTATATTTGTTTTTGGTTCAAACAAATCAACTTAAAACTAAACTTCATTTAAGCCTTTATCCCAGTTTTAATTATAGCTAATTACAAACTCATCGACTCGAAGTAGTGGATTAGGCTTCGGCTGCTCTAATAAAGAGAAAGATTAAAGTAATTGAAACATAAAAGATTTGATCCTTTAATTGGCATTATATTGGCAAAACATGAACTATTAAATACATATTAAAAGGCTAAATATTTTGTATAGTGGAAAATTAAAACATATGTTATATGAGCCACCTGGTGGTAAGTGGTCACCACCGCCCATAGACGTTGACGCTGTAAGAAATATTAACACCACTCCTTATAATTGCACCGTCAATGTGGCAACAATCTTAGGAGCTAGGATGTAATTGGATCAAACCGGAACAAAACGATACTAACTATTACAGCTTGGCGGTAGATATGATAAGTTACCTACCCAGATACATCAAGTAAAGTAAAATCAAATCTATGAATACATACATTAACATTGTATTAACTTAATTTGACGAATAACACAACGATACTAATACATATATATCGAAATTTACTTCGATAGATTATAATCTACCGAAAAGTAATGCTTTAGATTGTAATTGAAACGAAACGAATTATCTAATTATAACTTGTCTTTAAATAAACGTTACAAAAGTTGTAACATGCAACATTATTGATATTTGTTGAAGTATCTTTTTCTTTCGTGTTTTGTATACAGTTCGAGCCTTAATAAAACAAAAAACCTCTGTGAACAGGTATAGATCAATCCCTCAGTGGCAACTACACTTGTTTAGCGAAGAACTTGTACGGTTCCGACTCGGTTGTTTATTCCGTGAAAGTTTTGCCCCTGCCTGATCCACCGAGCTTGAGAGCGACGCCTTACAAAGACTCCATTGTTGTGAAATGGGATGAAATCAAGACTGCGAACGATTCAATGAGCTACGGAATAAGTGAGTACACATTATAAATTCTGACATAACTTTGTTATAAGCATTTACATTTTTATTTATATTAAATTATATTTAATTCAAAGTAAATACTTTTTTTAATTTTATATTTTCTTTTATTTATAACAATTGAAATGGGCGTAACAATATATATCATAGCCATCATTTACAAAAAAAAAAGTAACCGAAAACCATTAAGTTATAAAGTATTTTTTTGGTGTTAGATTATTTATTTAAATTAATAATTACCTCTTTTGACAAGTTATTATAAATATAAACATGTTATATGAAAATAAAAATAAAAAAATTAAAGATCATTTATAATCAGGTGACACGTACGACAATACAGGTCCTCGAATTATAGTATAGAGTAAATATTTGTTTTACAAAACTAGGTGTATTTAGTAACACAGCTGTTATTATTATAGAACCATTGAATAGAAGCCGTTGAATATCAAACTGAAGAATTCAAAGAATTTTAAAATTAATATACATAAATACTACAAATAAAAAACGAACGACAACCAAATTGCTGTACCCGGGTGAATATTATAAAAATTTACATACATCACCCCCCATTTTACCCGTTCGAGGGGTGAAATAAAAGTCGGGACTCAAGATATGGATATGGAGAGATGACAGAAAAGCGTTACTTTCGCCTTTATAATATTAGTATATGTAGATATCGATGAAAAAAAACATACAAGTAAATATATAGGTTACATCAGAAACAATTTCCGATAGTATCATGTAATATATTTGTTTACCATACCTGAGATGGGCTGACAAGATAGATTGGTGTGTGTAGTGTATGCATCACGTGTCACAGTGTTGGCACGTCGTTGTCGCTTAGCATCTTATTCAAATATTTGCGAAAACCCTAACCGGAGATTCTCTGTGTAATCGGTCATTCATGCTTTGAAGGATAGCAGGACGATTCGAATTCGTATGTGTGTGTATCGCTTGCTGTGTAGAAAGACGCACCGCAATGGAACGGCTCAATAGTTTTCTTGCCTTTTGAGCGCGCAAGTCGATAGCATAGTTTAACCGTACTGATAGAGAACGTGGATCATATTTTTGTAATAGAAAAATCGCATAAGGATTATTGCCGTCTAGTAGTATATTGGGTTATATTCCTGAACTAAAATGATACCTACATTCAGCTGCAGCTGCAAAAAACAATCGATGCGATGACTGCCTAAAATAAGATCCAGGTAGATGTTCTAGTCCTCAGCAATACTTACATCCAAAGCGCAAAGATGCTAATTGCTACCGTAAATCCCAGTTTGCTTAAGAAATATACCTGCTCAAAATTACAGACTTGTTGACAAAGCCATTTATTTTTATAAGCGAAAGAATTGAAAAAAAATAATGAAATAAAGTTTCATCAGATGTTTGATTAGCATTTACACTCAATATTTTATCGAAAAGCATCCTTCGAATTGCTGTCAGAATAAAGGAAAACTGAGACATTTTAATTACAAAAAAAACAAGGGACATGACAACGCAAGTCCCACGTTAAGCGTCACGTTAACAATAAATGAAATAATGTTTAGAATTGCTATTTTACATGACATATTCTGAACATTTACTAATACGTAAACGTATTATATTTTTAGGTTCATTTTGTAAGCTTAAGGTCAAGTTTTATTGGTCATCCAATATTGTATCTGTTGCTACCACTTTAGCCATAAATAAATATATATCGTAAATGTAATTGAATATTCTGTGGAATTTGGGTCAATACTTCCTGTATTAAAGGGCGTTTGCTGTTCTAGGAATCTGACTATTGGGTGAGGAATGAAACTTTAATCAGTTATAATTACAATAAATAGCTGACGAACTTTAATAATTCTTAATAATTCTACTGTCTAGAATTATGATCTTATAATGTTCTCCTGACCGATATATTTATATATATTATATATACAGTAACAAATGACTTAATTCTTATAAAGCGTATTTATACTGTTAAATAATATAAATATCGAAACTACTAACACCAAGTCTTTTCGAAGAAAATTACCTAAATATTAAAATTACATTAAATCCATATCTTAGTTGCAAAGAAATAAGCAATCACGTACGATTTAATTAAAGAAGACTTTATTTTGTGATATGATAATAGGTTATAATCTAACATGGCGTGAGGAAGATGGTCTCTGGCAGGAAGCCTGGCCAGCGATCAGAGAGACGAGGATAGCGGGTGTACAGCAACACACTATATCGGGGCTCAAGTGTGGCACCAAATATTCAATACGAGTGACGGCCACTGACAGCGTCGGCACCTCTGCACCGGCACACCTCGACGTCATGACTCTAGGTGGAGGTGAGGAGAGTTAGCTTAAGCATCTTATAAATTAACAACCATATACATAATATATGCAAGTCAATACACGATACAAATCAATATTCCTTCGTGTATGTACTCGTGAGTGCTTTAACCTTTGAGGATTTGCGTAAGGCAGGATAAATATGCCAATATGACCTGATTTGATCATGTAGCTAGTCAATCACTCACTACTTTTGGCCAGAAACGAATTGGATAAAGATAAGTGAATAAAAATATTAATAATATCTCTTGTTGCAAACTTTAGATCCAAATTATTAAACCTATACTAAAATCACTACTTGCCTTACGACCAAAGGATGACCTTGAAAAAATGTTCTAGGCAAGCTTCGCAAGAACTGATTGCTCAAAATGAGCCGAGATCACAGTTTTGATTTCAAAAGTACCGATACTGAAAATATCATATAAATCATGAGTCATCAAATAGCTAATATATTAAGTATTTTACTAAAAACCTTTATTCATCTTTCTTTTTTATTTAAAATACGTAGGCAGACAAATGCTAAATTACCACATAAATAATATATGAGGCCTCCTAAGGTGGGGCATTTGTTTGCCTTCGTATTATATAAGTCATTCCTCACACAATCAATGCAGCGCTATTTATTACTAAGAGGAAATGTCATTGTCACAAAAAAATCTAATCTTGATATTATACAGAATTTTGGTACTCGTGGTATTTTTTGGATTTTTTTCTTTTGTTGCTCAATTATTGACAAATAAAATAAAAGACACGTTCACATTTATATATTTCATAACATAAATATTAGAATCAGAATCTGTTCTAGTTGTTCTTCATCTTAAATATTCTTTACACTTTTGTATAGACAGCACATTGTATGGATCCTGGATCATAATAAACGGTTTTATGTATTTTTTAAAAGCTCCAATAGCACCTCCTACAACCGACTGGCTGTGGAGCAATGCCTCTCACATTTACATACAACTGAGCGGGTGGGACGACGGTGGCTGTGACGTCACCAAGTGGGACGTGGAATATCGCTTACTTGGCAGCAGTTTCTGGCATCACGCTGAGAATATGGCGGTAAGTGACTTGATAAGCAATTTTATTGGTGAGATAAGCTATATCTTCTGATTTATAATTTATGAGTTTATTGGTCGTGTGATATAAAATTTGAGTTCCAAATTATTCTTAGAATTATATTGGAATTGATAATGTATTTTTTGCATTCTATTTTGAATCTTTTAAAGTGAATTACATTACTTCTACCTTTGTTAAGTTTTTCCTCCTAAGAAAATTCCATTTTAGTCCTTGCTCTATCAGTATTTTTAAATCTAAATCCAAAACAGCGCTCAACATGTAATGCTGCATATATACCTAAATAAAATCAGCATTTTTGTGTGGTCAACATTACCATAGCTTATAATATTAAAGAAGTCCAGTCTTCCATAAAAAAATAAATATTGAAATCGTTTTGCAAATATACGAGTAACATCTTTGATAATGAAAAGGTTAGACGCTACCACGGAGATGCAGTCGGTGACCATCATGATCATGTGTAACGGTAGCCCGTGTGTGCAGCCGGCCGACGTGGGCGCGGGCTGGGGCTACTCGCTGGGCGGCTCGTTCGCGGTGGGCGCGCTGCAGGCGGCGCGCTGGTACCAGCTGCGGGTGACCGCCGCCAACGACGCCGGCCGCGCCGCCGCGCTCTACACGTACGCCACCAAGACGCCGGAGGGCGGTGAGCTATATAGTCTTGAGACCTTATATGATACCATTTTATCAAACACGTACACGAATTGATATCATCAAACACCAGATTTATTTTCACTTTCCGTCTACCCTATCATTAGAGCTCAAGTTAATTTGGTTTTAGTAATAGTTACTAAATATAATCACGATTTTAATGAAAAACTAACAGTTACCTAATCTATAAAATCGTAGCATCAATTTTCATTAAAACTTTTGTCATTACGTAGAAGATTTGAGATCCCGTCAAAGTCGACGATGTGAAATTTATACCATTTTCACCGTAATATCCGAAAAACAATTATTATAATAATGTGAACTTCAATTTTAAGTGAGTAGTTAAATTTTAAATCGAGTAACACTAGTTCACCACAATTGGCTTTAAAGCAAAAGATTGTCAATTTGATATCTATCGAACAGTATCTCTTGTAAATCAACTTTAACTCTTGAGAACTAATCACTTCTACAAATAAATATTTTAATATTTTGACAATTTCAAACTCACCAAGCGCTGAGGCGCTCTTATGCTCGGTTACATTGCTACGGCTTTTTAATTTTTTTCGTAAAATATAATCAATATGACGCGTAACCCTTTATTTACATAGCGTCTTTTAAAAAACCTTTACGTCAAAAACTATACCGATTGTAACTCAAATGAATTATACAGCACAAAATACAACTGTTGCTTAAATAAAAATACACTACGTCTTCGTTTAGGAATTACATCTACGTGCTATATTATTAACGTCCAACGTATAAAGAAATAGTTTAAATACGTGTAATTCGACAGAGTTCTTGAAGTAATTACGGAATCAAACAAGAACTCAAGAGCACTCGGAAGTTAATGAGCGCTCGAAAGCTTAATTAGCGATTTAACTCAAGATTGCTAGTTGAGACTTGTAAAGAAAACTGGATCTACAACACTAAAATACCTGACAATTTCAAATTGAAATTTCAATTGTGATGCTGCTGGGTAATTAAAACAATTTTAAACTGCCATAATCGATCCAAAGTAATAGAAAAATTAAAGTCACGGACAGACAAAACGAGAGTAAGGTTGAGGAATAATAAAAAGAAAATATTTTAAAGTACTATTAACTAAAGAACGTCCGAAGCAATTGCGTTGATTTTTTTCCTGTAAGCGTAATCTGACTATAGATAAATCTCATCGAGATCATTACACGAGATTCTTTTCCAGTTTACACGAATAAAAATAACCTAACCTAACCAGACACATTTCATTAGTCAAAGGTTCCGCCTTAAATATTTATAGTTATGTCAGACAAAGACAATTTTGTCCGAATAAGAGATCTGACTGTAGCATACATTTTAACCATATTTGTGTTTCATTTGTAGAGGAAATAGGTCCTCCGTCTGAGTTCTTCGACTTGAACATGCTGGTCATAACGTGTAGTTCCATACTTCTCGTTTTGTGTCTGCTGGCCTTCACGTGCATACTTCTGAGGAGACAGAGGTAAGGACCGCTTTGATTCTATAAAATATATGCAATGATATAATTATAATTTTATTTATTCGGAAACATATTAATGGAAGTTAATATAAAAAACCAACACATTTGCGAAAACCGCAGCGTAAACGGCTGTTACGATAGAAGCGATAGTGTTCGTATAATTAATTATTAATAATTTAAAAAATACTCGTTCATAGAATGTTTCTATAATCATTGAAGCATTAGCATTAGCATTAGCAGCCCGTAAATGTCCCACTGCTGGGATAAAGGCCTCCTCTCCTTTGAGGAGAAGGTTTGGAGCATATTCCACCACGCTGCTCCAATGCGGGTTGGCGGAATACACATGTGGCAGAATTTCGTTGAAATTAGACACATGCAGGTTTCCTCACGATGTTTTCCTTCACCGCCGAGCACGAGATGAATTATAAACACAAATTAAGCACATGAAATTTCAGTGGTGCCTGCCTGGGTTCGAACCCGAAATCATCGGTTAAGATGCACGCGTTCTAACCACTGGGCCATCTCGACTCAATCATTGGAGAGTTTAAATAAATTAAATAATATATAGATCATTTATTTATTAATCACGTCCAGTTTTAAATACCACCATTTCTCATTGATATTATTTAAAAAAAAAATACTAAATATTTTAGGGTCATTTCCGAGATCGTCATTTCGAGAGAGACCAGGTGGTTTAGTGGTTGGAATTTACATGTGCTTGATTGAAGGAAAAAATTGCGATGAAACCTGCATGTGTTTAATTTAAATGAAATTCTGCCACATGTGTATCCCCCACTCGCATCGGAGCGCTTCAAAACCGCTGCTAAAGAGGGAGAGGAGAATTAAGCCCAGCAGCAATTACAGCATTTAGAGGCTGTTATTTTACTTTTTCTTTACCATCATTTCCGAGCAACCGTTATATCGGTGATTAAAAACATATTGCTTATTAAATAAGAGTCGTTTCCGTGGCAGACAAAACTATGCATCACAGTATCGTCATTCCATCGCCGATGAAGTGAAATCCAGAAACGAGAGCGTCGCCTCGCATTCCGAGCACAAGGAGCGTTACGCGCACACTCCGCGAATATACACGTCACCCGTTCATCCCAGGAAAAGTAAAAATGGTTTGTACTTTTTTATGTTATATACTTAATATTATTTAATGTAATAAGTAAATAATTCTATTACAAATGCCTTATATACAATGTGAAATATGGAAAGAGTAATAGTTATGTAAGAAAGCAGTCTAGCGGGATACCATTTAAGAGTTTAAATGCTGTCATCTCCGTTCGGAAACATTAATGTTGGACGGTAGAGCGTGTCATACTTCAATGCTGTAAAATGCTCAGTATTAAGCTTACCACTTTTTAAAACAACATCGTCATTAAATAGAATGCATTTGTTTAGTGGTTAGCTTATATAAGGGTTAATGTTGCAAATCCATAACTTTTTAAATCTATTAGATTATTCAGACTGGCAAATCAATTACCTAATGGTAAGTGGTCATCACTACTTATATATATCTCTATATATGGTTCTACAAAAAATATTAAAAAATGTAAAGTTTTTGACAAAAAAAACATCGATAAATAAGGCATATCAATACTAGATTATATTAAAGATAAAATAGCGTGGCCTTAGTATTTATTAATTTCTAGATAAGATTTATAAAAAATTTACTGTTCTTTGCTGACAAACTCTGTAATTAAAATGGTGGAAAATTGTATCTACTGAGTTTCTTGCCGGTTCTTTAGGTAGAATCTAGTTTTCGAAGCGGTGGTAGCACTTAATTGAACACTGTAACATGACGATTCAAAAGTGCTTTTATGAGCGTACTAGAATACATTCAAAACATAGTAATTTCTAAGTATGAGAATTGAGGTGGATAATGGTAGCATGTTTGAAGACTGGGTGGTACCTACATAAATGGGCTTTTGTTAATCAATATCTAATCACTATATTTATTTCACAGAAATGTTCGAGATCAGTCCATACGCGGAATTCGCGCTTGGATTCAGAACGTTCGACCACGTGGAAAACCAAGACCTGCCTAGCAGACTCCCGAGCAGACCTAGATTTGATACTGGTGAGTATTTACCTAACATTCAGTTAACAATAAAAAACGAGTTCATTGACACATAATCGACATCGAAGTTGGGTCTGACATAAATTCAGAAACTATAACACCAACAAACTTGAAATTTGGCAGGTAGGTTTTTATAACATCCGTTAAGAACGGGTTTTACAAAACTTAGGGGTGGAACATTAAATGGGTAAAACGGGGGTTGTAAGTTTGTGTTTTATAAATTTCTTAATTGGTTCAGTTAGTAATAATATAAATTAATATAATAAAATAATTAATTAATTGCTTATTTATAATATCAATTATGACAACCAACCGCAAGGAATTATGAGGGTCGATGATAAGTTATATTTAAAGATGTTAAACAGGAATTAATGGTCGTCATAATTCATGAACTGCTGTCCAATCAATGATTAGCTCGCCGTATCCTAAGAATTTAAATTTAATATAAGATCTACTTATACTTTTAAAATCAATGGATTCAATTTCCGACTAAGAAAATAATTAAACGACGAAAACTAACCATGCAGTTCTTATTTTTAATTAAAACGGCTTCGAGACTTCCTTGAGCAGCTCCTGTGGTTTCAGTTTTCTGATTATCCACGCCCCTTCGAAAGATTCGTCGGAATCTAGATTCCGATTTCACAAAAATTAAATGTTTTCTTTATAAATACGTCAGCTATTAATTTAAGATTTATGGTAAATTTAATGATATTTGGTAACACAAGGCACACAAATATAGAAACTATGTTTGGCGATAGAATATCTGATGAGTGGGCAGTATCTATCTAACAAGTAAAAACAAAAATGTTAAACACTCATTTATTTAATCTCCAATACTAATAAGTTGAAATTACGACATATATTATTTTCAACATATTACACATTACAACTCCAAATCAATATACAAAACGTTTGACTTATTATACTTTGGATTTCTTATACTTTAATCGCAAATTCACAAATTATCCACGCAATCACAATCTTAAAAATAACTATGTTTATATAAAGAAAAATGATACCAAGGACCAGTTTTACTTAAATCCAAAACGCCTCTCCTGTAATGTTTCCTTCGCTAGGGCGCCGAATAAAGTGACCTCGGCATCTGTCGATCACGCTAAGTAAGCTCGGTGCAGATGTCGCCACTTGTCAAAACAGGCTAGCCAACTTCGTACCGAATACATTTTTATTATAATTTAATTATTAATTTAAATGGTGGCAATACAAGCTTGCACAAAACAAATCAAATTTATCTTTTATATTTAAATCGGGTAGTTGAAATGTATCGTAAAATGTAATCAGTAAAATGGACTACCTGACGGTAAGTCGTCACCACCGCCCATATACATTGTCACGTTAAGAAATGTCAATCAACTCTTACATCAAAAAATCTCCACCAACCTTCGGAACTAAGATTTTACGTCAGTTGTGAAATAATGCTAGTACAGTTTAACTGTCCTTTAGTAATCAGAATATTTTCTATATACATAAAAAAATTTTAAAAAATTACAAATTTTATAATTTTCATAATTCTCAACTTAAAATGCATTTAAATATTTGCGAAAATCATTTTACAACTTAAATTAAGTTTTTAAGTTGACGCTTGATGCGGTGTTTATCTCGAGTTACCGTTAAAAGACTTTATGTATAATATAATAAAACTTTAATTGTCTCTGTACATAATATACTTTTGTATTAACGTCATAGCTATTAATGAGATAGCAAAGAGCAGTTTTCCACTTTTATATTTTATATTTTCATAAGATAGCTATGTGGTCACCATCGCCCAAATACATTGGTACCGTAAGAAACATTGCCAATTCCTTACATCACCAATGCCACACCAACATTGGGATAAAATGTTATATTTCGTGTGACTGTAGTTGGACTGACTCATTCATTTACCCTTCCAACCGGTTTAAACAACACTAAATATTTTTGAATGTGTTATGAGCGAGTGGTACGTATCCAGAACTTGCACAAAGCCCTACCACCAAGGCGCAGGCAAATAACTGCGAACAGCACACTCAGCAGTTATTCTAGCGCTAAGCAGCAATACTTTGTATTGCTGTGTTCCGATGGTGAGTGAGCCAGTGTAACTACAGGCATAAGGGATACAATAACTTAGTTTCCAAAGCGCATTGGAGATGTAAGGAATGATTAAAATTACGTCGTCTTATGTCTTTGGGCAGTTGTAACTACTTACCATCAGGTGGGCCAATTGCCTTCCAATTTCATAAATATATATATATATATATATATATATTTTAAACGGAAGTTAAGATCACTGCTACGATTATGTTCTCCTGAATTATTACTATTTCAAGTGTATTCATAAATGTGTTCATAGTATTTAACATTTTATAAATAAATTGGTATTATATACATGAAAATATTATTTGTATTTTCATATTTTTGATAAACGGTTCTTTTACGCTGCTTACGGTAGAGGGAACTGGCAGAAAACGTAACGTAAGGAAAAATCAATCATCCAGGCGACTCTTTCTCTTTGTCTCTAACTCTGTTTATCATATACCGTTTTATATTATAATGCTTAAGCTTATATTTTTTTAGTTTGTTTATAGCAATTTTATTTCTTATCATTCAAACTTTGATAATTTAAAAAATTCATTAAAGGAATTTCGTTTCGACCGCGAGTCTCAAGAAACCACTCATTTATATATATATATATATTTTCTTGTCATTTAATTATTCTCGAGGTTTTTTAATAAATTTAATTATGTTATGAGCGTACTCCTTCCTTAAACTTTTCATGACACATCACGATTGCAGACATCATATTAAATTAAGATTTTGTTTGTTTATTTATATAAATTTGTTGCGTTTTATTTTATTCTTTTTTCATCAGTTTTATTAGTTATAACCATTAATGTTTAATTTCCTATTTATTTTTTATCATTTATGTTTGCAATTTATGTTTGTCCTGAATAAACATTTTCTTATTATTATTCTTATTTGATTGTTAATAACACAAATATTAACTGTAACTGCTAACTGTGAATCGTTTAAGAGGGTTCAACCCACTCAGGTGGGCCTGTTCAAAGCTCTACCACCGCTGTCTGAAACACGAAGATAAATTGCCGTATAAATGAAACACAAAGCATTATTCCAAGTCTCTTATATTAGTCCATTTTCTAGATAAATTCTAAATCCATCTTCAATTTAATGTTTCGTTTTCAGCGCACATTACAAACGTAGGGAACAATTTCCGGTTACATTGTTATTTTGGTACACGGATGAATTTATTTAAAGCCATTTGTATGTGGAATGAACAAACACAACCGCACATTTTCATCTATTATATGTTTTTAACCGATTCAGATTAATCAATTTGGTACTTTATTTTTATTTTCGTACCTTAGAACTACGTTATTTAAGATCCAATTTGAAAAAAAAAATCTTTTTTTTTAAATACTTATGTACTAAATATTTCAATTCAAAATAGGTGCTATAGGAATTAGGAACTTGTTCATATATTGCTAAATATTCTCGAAATTAAATAAAAAACCCATTAATTTAATTTAAACTTTATTATCCATTACATTTTTTTTATATTAATATATTTGTGGTGTTCATTAATTAAAGTAATATTTCTTCATACATTTTTAGCATATTGAGGAGATATTATCACGAGAGAGAGTCTCGTGATAATATCTCCTTAGCTCATAATAGATGACCGACAGAGTATACTTGGTAAAAACTTTTTTACCAAGCAATTATTCCTTGCGGTCAATAAAGTTAAGTAAAAAAATAAAAATAAAAATCGGTTCATTACAATGGATTGATTACTTCTAAAAGGAAAAGTCGTATATTTTAAACAAATAAAATGCTTAGTGTGCCCATATACAATGTCCTCCGGTAATTTTGTTCTTTTCTTTCCTTTTTTAAAGTTTCAACAATTCTAAATTCAAATTCATACAAAACAAAACATCGACATTATTTTTTTTTCTTTTAATAGTGTATATCATTTTGAAATAGGCATATATTCTCATTTTCAAAATTAAATGATAGCCGATCTTTTCTACAATAATTTAGACATTATTTTTTACCGTTTGAAAGTCGCTATCCTTTGTTGTATATATCATTGTACACGCTAAATTCCAAATTCAAATTCTCTCCCAACTGATGAGTATCATCCAGATATTCATATTTTTACCATTCAAAATTTGATATCCTTTGTAATACACGCTAAATTCGAAATTCAAATTCTCGGCCAGTGTCCCATAAATCGTATCCTCTGTGTCAATTATTGTCTTCCGTTGCTCCAATTACTATGAGATACAACACCATACTGTACAAGGTACAGTTAAAATTGAATCATCCTCACAAAGGGTATATTCCTTTGAAATATGAGTTCGCTCAGAAATCTATGTGCCCACGATACGTGGACTTTGTTCTGTTGTAACTCGATTATGCCTTCATTGATCATTGGAGAGAAAGTACACTTAGTTTCAAAATTCAATAGAAATACGTGTAATAAGACCTTCTTCATTCGTTCTCGTTTGATTTTATTAGACAAACTGTTGGTGTTAATCGAATTACGATTTTGCTGTTCTATTTTGAATTGGGATAGAATATTATGATAAAATCCGAGATGGCCCAGTGGTTAGAACGCGTGAATCTTATCGATGATATCGGGTTCAAACCCAGGCAGGCACCACTGAATTTTCATGTGCTTAATTTGTGTTTATAAATCATCTCGTGCTCGGCGGTGAAGGAAAACATCGTGAGGAACCCTGCATGTGTCTAATTTCAATGAAATTTTGCCACATGTGTATTCCACCAACCCGCATTGGAGCAGCGTGGTGAAATATGCTCCTAACCTTCTCCTCAAAGGGAGAGGAGGCCTTAGCCCAGCAGTAGGAAATTTTCAGGATGCTAATGTATTATGATAAAAAATGAAGTAAACGTACAGTAACCGGACATGACACCTAAAATAAAAGGTTTTTTTTTATTATTTTTTTGTCAACAGTCATAAAATCTCAGTCTCCTAGAATTAGAAAAGGTCTCCCGAGATGGCCTTAGCCCAGTAATGGGACATTAACTTCCACCATTATTACCATTAATTTAATGGCTGTTAAATATACTTTTCTTATTGTATTATAGTCGTATTCATTAGCCATATAACATGCTGCACAACTTTTCCAACCCAATGGAAAGAAGCACTTATAATACCAATCCATAAAACAGGAGCAAGACACAAAATAGAACATTATAGGCCTATTTCAATATTGAATACTATAAGCAAGATTTTTGAACGAGTGATTTACAATGCAATTGCACCAACTATCCATAAATCAATTCCACTAGAGCAACACGGCTTCATGCTTAAGCGATCAACACAAACAAATCTATCTGTCTTTACCAATTTTGTTCATATGGCTATGGATAAAAAACAACAAGTAGATGTGATATACACGGATTTTCAGAAGGCGTTTGACCGGGTAGATCATGTGATTTTACTACAAAAGCTTCAAGCTCTCGGAATCAAGGGCGATTTACATAGATGGTTTTGCTCGTATATATCAAAAAGACAGCAAGCTGTTGTCATAGGCAGTGCTCGTAGTGATTTTGTACACGCAACCTCAGGTGTCCCACAGGGTTCTCTTCTAGGCCCATTATTATACAACTCTTATTTATACGACATATATAGATGTTTCAAATATTCTCGTTTCTTACTATTTGCAGACGATAAGAAAATCTATAAGGCTATAAATAATATTTCGGATTGTGTGGAATTGCAGCATGACTTAAATAGTCTTTCCAATTTCTACAAAGAAAATAAAATACTCGTCAACATTAAAAAAACAGTAAATATAACATTTTCAAGAAAAGTAAAAAATATTGAATTTGTCTATTACATAGATAATGACCCCATTCAAAAGGTAAACACTGTGAGAGATCTTGGAATTCAGTTGGATCATAAATTACTGATGACAGAACATATAGAAATTATAACTGACAAAGCCTATAAACAACTAGGCTATATTAAACGTGTATGCAAAACATTTACTGATGTTGATTCAATAAAAATGTTATATTTTTCATACGTTCGAAGTGTTTTAGAGTACTGCTGTAGCATATGGTCACCAAATTCTTCAAAGTATAGGGATAAACTAGAAGCGATACAAAAACATTTTTTAAGATTCCTGTGCTTTGTGGATTTTAGAGAATATAAAAATTATACAGAAACCTGTAAACATTATAAAATAGAAGCTTTAGAAATCAGACGTCGGCAATGTGATATGTATATGTTATACGATATACTAGCTGGACATATAGATTGTAACGACTTGGTCAGTGCTTTATATTTCAGAGTACCCAATCGTCGTACCCGTCACACAGAACTATTTTATACACCTAAAGTACATACAAATTATGCACGTAATTCTATCCTTAGCCGTATAGTCAACACATACAATGAGTCATATTCAGAAATAGATTTGTTCAACATATCAAAAACAACTTTAAAAAAAACACTGAAAAGTAAAGATGCAGTTAGTTAAAACACACGCACCAACACACACGCGCACACACATACACGCACACACACACACACGCGCACACACACACACACACACGCACACACACACAACAATTCTCATTCAATTAGATTCTCAACTTAATTTTTTGTAAATTTTCTTAAGATTGTCTTCTAGTTTGTAAAAGAATATATTATAGAACAAACGGTGTAATCCTATTTTGGTTTTTAGTAATTGATATATTATATTTTAAGTAAAAAGTTGTGTATTGAAACTGTTGGATTATCTAATAAATAAATAAATAAATAATATCTGTATATATATTTTCTCTAATTAAATACAAATCTAAAATTAAAATGTATGTTTTTAATGTCACTCTGTAGACTTTTACTGCAAATAACTGATGTAATGAAATAAAATAGTAGTTGACGAAAAAAAAATTAAACCAAGTTATATTGTTAACGAAATCCAATTAAACTTTCACGCGGACAAAGTCGCGGAACAAACGTAGTAGTAAATATATTTAAAAATAAAACAGCGCCACTACGAGCGCATATTGGCGGTCGTTCTTGGAAAAAATGTCGATTCGAACCGGTGACAAATTTACGTTAAATTAACTTCCAAAGGAATCTTGTACAAACCTATTGAAATGGAATGTTTTAATTAATATTGTGTTATTGAAAAACAATATATGTTCCTATCTTGTATTACGACATATAACGATAATTATCTTGATTTTGATTCGCAATTTCATAATTGGATTCCAACGTTGCACCGCAGTGCCGATAAATTAGTACACATGTATACCAAAAGGGGGGACTTTACCCGATTTCATTAATCAATTAGTTAACCTGACTTCTATTGTACATCAATTTGACATATTATGATAAATATGTCCTCTATATATTATATTTATATTTTAACAATCTTTCACTTTTTCCGCTTTTTGGCTGTACGTTAGTATTTGACGACGGAAAACTTTTTATCATTTAATAGATGGACTGCCAAATGGGTGACCTGATGTAAAGCGGTTACCATCGCCCTTGGACATTGACATGACAAAATAATTATCCTAATATAGTCCTTTCTCTACCTTTTATATATGTATCAATCTCGGAGTCTTCTTTACCACTAAAACACAGGTCATCCAATTTTTTTCCCCTTTTTAGTAACCCTAAACCTCTTCACCGCTGGTCCATGCTGCAATCATTGTCAAATTTATCTTTTCGATAACGTTTATTCTATATTAATATTAAATACCTAAGGGACCATATACTACATAGAAATTGGAATTCAAAACACCCACTTATTATGACCATAATTTGGTTATATGGCCATAAGTGGTCACCACTGCCCATAGACAATGGCGTTGTAAGAAATATTAACCATTCCTTACATCACCAATGCGCCAACAACCCCGGGAACTAAGATATTACGTCCCTTGTGCCTGTAGTTACACTGGCTCACTCACCCTTTAAAGCGTAACACAACATTACTGAGTGCTGCTGATTGGCGTTAGAATATCTGATGAGTGGGTGGTCCCTACCTAGACGGGCTTGCACAAAGCGCTACCACTAAGTAAATTTTTAACCAATTTTAATCACAATGTCGGTTCTCTAGGCGAAAGTAACCAGCCCAGCTATAACCATTTTAGTTTTGAATTCAATGAGTAAACATAACGAAAAAAAATGCCAGAGTATTCTGTCAGACCTCGATTTAGTATGTCTGACTACCGACGAGTCAATTTGGATTATCTATCGATTATAACAACCATTTTCATGTATCGATAAAATCTCCAGCCTTTATAAAGCTGTCAACGAAAGCAATTCCAAAAGTTTTATTTACCGTATCGTAACTTTGTATGGCAACGCAAATAGCGATTTCATTTTTTATTTATATTTAAAAAAAATAATACTGCAAGCATGTTTTTAATATATAATGTATCTTATAAATTATTTATATTTTTTCTTATGCAACAATAAAATTATTTTATTTGTAAATATTAGAACCTACTTTCTTTAGTAAATTATATATTCGTTTTATCGCATAAAACGACACGAAGAAAATAGTCATAATCTTTCTTGACATCATCATAAGTCTTTACAATTCTAGTGAACGTATTCAGAATTGAATTCGAGCATAAAACAAAAATAATATTTTTTTCATACAATTTAATTAATGCTTATTCACTTCATAATATAATCGATCTAAGTCCACTTGAGATTGCGCCTCAATTTCATTCAAGACCTAACCTCTACTCTGATTGGTCGTGAAATATAATGCAACATTATAATAGTACTACCATTAAATCAATTAGTAAGACTTACACGATACCAAATGTAAAAATACAAATACATTTAAAATTTTATAAAGTAATATAATATACTTTATACATAATTGCTTTGTTTATTGAAAATTTTCGCTTCATAATACAAATCAGTATTCAAATATTTCTATGACGTAATTACTACACTGGATTTAAATTCGAATAAAATAAAATATATGTTTATAAATGATAACAAAACATACATAGACACACACATTTAAGAAAAGGCGGATGGAAATACATTTTTTACGTGATAAACGTCATAAAATCCATAGAGAGAGAGAAATACGCAAATTAACTTTATTTTTAATATACAGAAAGCAATTTATTAACATGTTATACTTTAAATATCAGAATTATTAACATCAAGTCCTTAAATATATACACATTTTAAATAAAAATAGTTACTGTATAAGTCATGCTCGCGTGGAAGCAGCATTTCCCTGTTGACTTGCAGTTCCGATCTTCCGAGCAAAAAACGATCCTGTCACCAGTGAAGGCAATAAGGTGAAATGTAACTCCTTAAAGAAACGTGAATATATTCAAAAATAATTTGTTAATAGTTTAATGATAATTCGGCGAGTGAGTTACAAAGATAAATTATAAAGGTGCAAAAACTCAGATAGTAATTAAACGGCAAAACAAATCCTCCCGTTTCGTGGCCCCAAAATTCACCGCTATACTGTATAACCATCAATCTTGATCTAATTTAATAAAATTAATGACTCCGTTGTTCTATTTAGTTCGCCTTTCCGTATTTCCCGTATTTTCCACAAGTGAACTGATTGATCACTGTGCGATAAATTGTTTCGTTCAAAGAAGTTACTTCGATAAAGTGCTTTTAAACTTTTCGATATTAACAAAATGTTATGAAACTTTTTAAGTAATGTAAGCCTGTATCGTTTTTACTGTTAATCAAATCACAAATTTATAAAGGCGTTTATTTAACTTGCAATGTTTTTTAGTTTATGTCAAACCTTGCAAGATGTGTTGAAAACAATTTATCTTGTCTTACGTGCGTTTTATAGGAAGCATTATTTTACAGCCATGATTGGCTGCAGAGAAGAAACTCCTCAACTAAAAATCAGTATAGTCAAGGATTTTTGTACATAAACGCATGTTCTTAAATTTATTCTTATATAAATATTATTATTATTATAGTATTGGAATTATTCCGTTACATTTCTTACATAATTTAATAAATCGGAATAATTATGGTTTTTTTTTCGTATTGCTTCAAAGATTATTTCGATTTTTCGAGTTGTTTCCGTCTTTGTTCAATTTAATCTATTATTATTATAATTAACTATCTGCTCCGCGCGATTTCATCTGCGTTTAATGTGACTTCTCCGCCCCTCTAATCGTAGCGTGATATATTATCCTAAATCTGGATAATAAGGCTTTCTGAAAGCAAAATACTTCCTTCTTTTAATTGAGCTTTTATAAACAAAACTAAAAATTAAAATATTTATAAGACATAAGCCAATTGACCACGTAACCTTATTAAGTTCTACAAAATATATGTCACACAAGTCACTAATCAAATGGCATAATATCCCTACTTAGGTACATATATGAAATCTACATTCATAATTTCGTACAGGTCTACGATAGATCCGATCGAAACCTATCCATAATTATAGATCATTAAAAAATAATGTTTTATTAGTCGATAACATACATATATTTGCAAAATTCCTATAATCAAGATATTCCCATACTAAATTAATGAAATTCAATGACGTGACAGTTCAATGGGC
Source organism: Vanessa atalanta (assembly GCF_905147765.1). Classification (NCBI taxonomy): domain Eukaryota; kingdom Metazoa; phylum Arthropoda; class Insecta; order Lepidoptera; family Nymphalidae; genus Vanessa; species Vanessa atalanta. The sequence continues at coordinate 3,978,996 of NC_061892.1, read as the reverse complement.
GGCCATGTTGGACGTTTACAGGTGCGTTCAGAAAGTGTGTTCCAAGTAATAATTTCGTGCAGAAGCACGGCAGTTAGTATATTTATATTTGTTAAGTTTATTTTTTTAAAGTTATCTAGTATATTAATAATACTAATTATAAAAAAAATATACAAAAAACGAGCTAGCTAGTGATTATCAACATTAACATTATACAGTGTTGGAAAATAGGTTGTTACCAACTGACGGCTTCCCTATCCGATCCATAGACGTCCTAAGCACGTCCTACATGACCCTGTCGACAGACTCCCTGCCGAAAACTGTATTTCGATAGGCAACACAGATAACACACACCGACCCCGCCGGCAGGGTCGAGGGTTCTACTTAAAGACTCGTCGACGCCTAGACTTATAACCATGACTGCACACGTCATACCTCCAACCCGCCCGGTGACGCTGTAGAGGCCATTAGGGCCCACAGCAATAAACAGGTCGAAAAAAAAATCTGACGGCTAACTATAGCACGGTGCGCGCTTATTAGTCAAATCAAATAGCGCCAATTCTTTTTCAAATAATCTCTCCCACAACATTGCACATAAAATATATATTCATAATTAACTAATATATTTAAAAAAAAATCTATATTTAAAAAAAATCTGCATTCCAGGGTCCAAATGTTTGCAATAAAAAAAGTATAATAAATAAAATATCTACATTTTTTTTATATTTGTTACAGAAACCAGTTTCCAAACTCGATCCGAATCTGATGACAGCGATAGCACATCAAAAGCTACAGTGTCAGGATTGCCTAGACGTAAGTATACCTAATAAACCTGGTTTGTTCTGCACACATTGCAACGTTCACTTTTTACTTCGTCGTAGAGCTTTGTCCAAGCCCGTCTGGGTGGGTACTACCCACTTATCAGATATTCTTCCGTGAACCAATAATATTTGGCAAAAAACATAACTAACATCTCAGTTCCCAAGGTTGTTGGCGCATTGGCGATGCAAGTGGCCCATTTGTCAGTCTGTCTACATATATCTAATAAAAGATACCAAGCAATTATCAAACCAGGGAGAAATCTAAGGCTCAGTTGGTATTTATATTAAATATTTTATTTTTATCAATATATAATTGTTTTCAAAAATGCTACCAAAGTTCCAACATTCATCATAAGTACCAGCGTCCAATATAAGTGGTCTCTCTGGTGGTTAGTTAGTTAGTTCCATAATAGCACTTGTGACCAACTAACCAACACGCCAACCAACTATAATTTCAATACTTTCCTTTTATTATAATCCTATTTCTATACTAATATTATATAAAATTATAAATGCGAAAATAACTCTGTCTCTGTTTGTTGCTCCTTCACGGCCAAATTACTGAACTGAATTTGATGAAATTTGGTTTAAAACAAGCTTGAATTCCAAGGAAGTACACAGACTTTTTTTAGCATTACACCTAAGGCCAACCCCTAAAACGTTTCAGAAATATTACAATAAGTCATCAATATATACATATTTATGTAAAATGGACTTAAAATTTATTGAGATACGGTTTGTTTTCGATACGTGCTCCATATTTTTTCGAATACTTAGAAACTCCAAGCGCTTTGCTTGATAGAATTTTAATGACGATATGTATCGTCTCGTATATTTGACGATGATCGTACTTCGATATACTCGTACTTTTGAAAATTTGACGTTTTACATACGACGACTTTGATTGTATGATATTGGATATTTTTTATATTTTTGGGTAATCTTAACTGTTCCTTTATATGATACTGACTGTACTTAACAATTCAAACACGGAGAGCCGAGCCGCAACTATAACAGTACAAAATATTTTAGCACCAAAAACACGACTGGATTAAAATTAATTTAAAGGCATCGGGCCAAACGTGTCCTACCTACCACCTACCAAACGCACTGGCGACGAGCCAATGACAATATGCTCGGAATAAGGTCGGAACGATTATATAAATTTTATCCGAACAGTATATTCGATTCGCAAACTAAGCAATATGTTCATTGACTACATGTGACGATTTTCACTTAAAATTCATGTCAAATACGCTTACGAAATTTTCATTTTTTTTGATATGGTATATAAAAATATTATTTATTTCATTATAAAGCAATACTTTGTTTTTAATATAAATAAATAAATATTGGACAACATCACACACATTACTCTGATCCCAATGTAAGTAGCTTAAATACTTGTGTTATGGAAAATCAGAAGTAATTATGGTACCACAAACACCCAAGACAACATAGAAAAATAATGAAATTTTTCTACATTGACTCGACCGAGAATCGAACCCGGCATCTTGGAGTTGCGTACCCATGAAAACCGGTGTACACACTAACTCGACCACGGTGGTCGTCAATAAACTTAAAACTGAATTTGACATTTGGATTAAAAGAAAGTTACACGAGGTGAATCAAACAATAGAAATAATTTAATATACACAATTTGAGTATTCTGCAAAATATTTGAAGATTACTTAATTTTATTTTAATTATTTTTTTTTCTAGTTCTTAACTTAAATAAATGTAAGAAGTTTGTTTGCATAATAAGTATAACCTTAATATTAATTTGACACATTTGATTTGGACAATTCAATTCAAATCAAAATAATAAACATTGAAAACAAAAATATTAAATATCCCACACGACTAAAATATATGAGGATTTAGCAGAATTGCGAACCTCCTTTTGTAACCGATGACGATGACGTAGCCAGAAGTCGATGACGTATTCGTAAATACGGAACACAGAACAATAATATTACTTGATTCCTTTTTTGAAAATACAACACAAATTGCAACACTGAAAAAACAAACTACTTCTAAAATCGAATCGAATAAAATTGTTAGTCTACTCGTATAATAATAAATGCCATGTATTTAAAGCCTCGGGGCACAGCCAATAGTAACAATATACATTGCTAATTACCAATCGAAATAATACGACTAGAATTAATCAAATGTTCCGAGCCACGCATGTAATGTTATCGGCGCTCTCAAAGCGAATGTATCGCAAATCGAAATTGCAGCGGATGTGGAAACCTTAGCTTGATTTACTCGAACGTCGCTCGATTTAACATTGAAAGGCGAAAGCGCTTTCATTTTGCTTAAAATGTTTAATTCACTAAAGGATGTGTAAACGTTTTTTATTTTTTTCCTTTATAAGACATCGCTTAAAAGCGAAATTGAATTTATTTATTATAGTTTATGATGTTTAATTTGACATTACTATATACAAATTTTAGGTTTAAGAACAAACAAAATAAAAGAAATCCTGTTTTTTTTCCTAAAATTCTTGGCTTTTCTCTTAGCATGTATTATACATATAAACCTTCCTCTTGAATCACAGTGTTTATTGATGAAAAATTTTAAAAGATTTAAGCGTACAGACGGTTGGAAGCCACTATGTTTTATACTATGTAGAGATACCTATTTATCATGTTCTCTTGTGAGCATGTATGTTTACTATATTATATATTATGTATTTTTATTAATTATATAATTTAATTAATGGAAATAGTGATTAGAACGCGTAAATCTTAACCGATGATTGCGGGTTCAAACCCAGGCAATCACCATTGAATTTTCATTTTCAACATTTATTCTAAGCTTTACCCGATAATGTTCACAGTCCATACCCGGTTGTACCATTATTCTGTTAATGAAACTATACTCAGATTTTAAAACAAAAGGCAGTTGAAGCGCGCGGAACATTGTAGTGAACTAACAGTTTCATCTGACTTTTGTGGTATAATCTCAGGTTTTACCGATAAATGTTGTTTATCGGGTGATTAGCTTAACATAACTGACTGTCTCGTTGGTCTTGTGCATTAGGGAGCAGATCCTGAGATTCTGAGTTAAAACCGAATTTGGACGGAAAAATAATGAGGTTTTCTGTCGAAAATTCTCCTTAACAGTCCAGCGAGTCTGGAAGGAAGTTAATCTGTTGGTTCTGCGCCTGAACTCTTTCTGGTCGAGTCATTTGCCCTCCTCTCGGCTTATAACAGTAAGACAATAAAAAGCGCACCCGTATTTGCGTACACACTGGTGCACTATAATCCTGCATAAGGATCTCTCTTGAGATGGCCGCTGTGATTTATGACGTCATGAACCATCAAATGGTGCATGACGTCATCAATTAAACAATGTTGTGTTCGGTTCTTTCAAATGTTAAATCAATGATAACAGTTAGAAATAATTCAGTGTTTAACTAAACAGCCGCTAAGTAAGGTGTAACTATAAAAATAAATGTTTCAACTTGAATAAATGCGGCTACATCACGTAATGTTCCGAGATGAATTACATTTTCATTTTAAGAGATCACTCAGCAAGCGTGAATTCCACTTCTTCAATGTTTAATCCATAAATTAAATACGTATATATAAAAAAGTATATAAAAAAATTAATAGCCTATGACAAACTACGGATGATTCCGCGTCGATAAGTTATATTACATCGATACGTTCTAAAATGTTCACGTGACTAACAAATAATAAATTCAAAGTAAAATACTTTTTTAATAAAATCTTTTATTTAATTTTTTCCTTTAAAATTTTATGTATCAATTTATAACCTCATTATACACAATTTCCTTAATCATAAAAGCTTGTCGATGATAATATACTTATCTCGTCGGTCTTCGCTTTTATTTTAGTTTTAAGTTAAGGGCTTTTTCCAAGCCCGTCTGTTTAGGGACTACCCACCTATCACCAACAGCATTACATAGTATTGTTGTGTTTCGGCTTGGAGGGGAGTACGCCAGTGTAACTACAGGAACAAGGGACATAACATCTTAGCCCCCAAGGTCGGTGGGGCCTTGGCGATGTAAGGATTGTTTAATATTTCTTACAGTACTTCTGACTATGTACGGTGCTGGCCACTTCCCACCGAGTGGTACATGCTATTTGTTTTATTAATATTATTATGAAAAGCAATTATAATTTAAATAAAATATTTTAAATTTTATAAACATTATTTAATCAAATTAACTCGGGAAGTAATTAGTCAGGGAATAATTTATTGAAACTTTTCAAAACCGAGCTTTTAACTAATAAGCGAGCGATTATTGATATTCGAATAAAACAATTTATTTATTTGTAGATTTTGATTTTAATTTATGTTAGTGTTTTATTTGAATCTCAAATATCAAAGTAAATACGAACAAGTGTGAGAAAGTCTTTTATAGAGGTGTTATTGTGTTTCCCAGTAGATTTGTTTATAGACTATGACCGATGCTAAAGTTTATATTCTATCCATAGGCTCAGTAGTATCTAATTAATAAAATTTAAAAATGACTGACTGAAATACAATGCACAGTCTAACTTAGGAACTTCTTATAGACCGTAGGTGAGCAATAAGAAAGGATTATTTTTAAATACATCTAAGGGAGAAGAAAAACTGTATGTGATTCGTCAGTTCTGATTTTAAAAGTAATTAGACTTATATATGTAAATGAGTTAATGACGGATGTTAAGGATTTTTTTTAAATTCATCACCTGATGGAATCAGAGGGTGAAACTTAGAGGAAACTTTATACCTATGGAATTTCGTCATTTTTGAAAGCTGGAAATCGGTGAAATTGCAAATTGTTTATTATTATGCATTGGAACTTTTGAGCCAAGATGGCCCAGTGGTTAGAACGCGTGCATCTTAACCGATGATTTCGGGTTCAAACCCAGGCAAGCACCACTGAATTTTCATGTGCTTAATTTGTGTTTATAATTCATCTCGTGCTCGGCGGTGAAGGATCAACATCGTGCAAGAAACCTGCATGTGTCTAATTTTCTGCCATATGTGTATTCCGCCAACCCGCATTGATGCATCGTTGTGGAATATGCTCCAAACCTTCTCCTCAAAGGGAGAGGAGGCCTTTAGCCCAGCAGTGGAAAATTTACAGGCTGCTAGTGCTAATTGGAACTTCATGGTGAAAGCTCCAACTTTCTCAATGTTAGTAGTTGCCTTAGCCCAGTAGACATTTAAAGGCTGTAACTTTTAAGTAAAAACTGCATAAATGTATACTTAGTATTTATACTTAGAAATAGTTTACAGATAATATTATACCTGAGTATAACCCATAGTCTCTAAAGATCTACTATCTTTATTGAAGAGAAGTTTAAGAGCTTACTCCACCACACTACTCCAATGCAGGTTGGATACTCTTAGCCAATTATGTTCCAACAAAAGCCGAGCACAACACGAATAATAAACACAAATTAAGCACATTCAGTGGTGCTTGCCCAGACTTTAACTCGCAATGGGCAACATGTGAAAAAAAATTGTATTTAATAACGATATTTAGTTTATATTTCACTAAACTGCAGCATGTATATTACATTATCACGTTGCATATTCAATGCGAATAATTCTATAGAAACTTTTCAACGATCTCCTACTTAGTTTAATGTTTAACAGCAATTTGAAAGGAGATTTTACGTTAGGGAGTAATTTAACAAAATGCTCATTACTTTATACTATTATTAAACATTATTTTAATCTTTTGAAATAGTCTCTATTCAAATAAATGAGCGGTAGTTTTGTTTTAAGATAGCATGAAAAACAAACTTTAAATTATATATTTTTAGTTTTTTTTTTTTTTTTTATTAATTTGATAGCTAACCAGCTGTTGATAGGCTATGTGCAGCCTGGGTAGATTTCACTAATGAAAAACAGCAATATTTTGTTGTTCTTCTATTCTTGTCGGAAGGGTTAATGAACCAGTGTAACAGGCACAAGGAACTCATCTTAGTTCCCAAGTGATGCATTGGCGATATAAGGGCTAATGTTGCTTACAGAGCTTTGGATGGTATAGACCACTTCATACGGCGAATAAATTGAATAAAAATCCGGCGTTTGTTATACCGTACTTTTTTCCAGAGAACAATTTTATATCAGCCGAGGTTTATTTATTATGTAACTTTAATAAACAATCATTTAAATTAATATGACAAATTACTTATGTTTATTTTATTTAATTCAAAACAGACTAATTGATGTCAATAATAATTATATTAAATTGAAGCTTTTAAGCCGGAACTTAATAACAATTTTATTCAATACAAAGTTTTACATGATATATAATTTTATTGATATTATTTAAGCTGTTTGTATTAATATTATTATTGGAATCTTTGTTGTTGAGTAAATATCTATAAATAATATAATTATTTGAATACTGAACTGAGATGGCCCAGCTAGAACATGTGCATCTAAATACCCACTACGACCGCCAATAAGCGCTCGTAGTGGCGCTTGTTTATTTTTAAATATATTTATTACTACGTTTGTCCCTTGAGCCGAGATGGCCCAGTGGTTAGAACGAGTTCATCTTAAGCGATGATTTGCGCTGAAGGCAAGCACCACTGAATTTCCATGTACTTAATAATTAAATGAATCTCGATGCCGGTGGTGAAGGAAAACACTGTGAGGAAACCTGCATGCGTCTAATTTCAATGAAATTGTGCCACATGTGTATTCCACCAACCCGCATTGGAGCAGTGTGGTGGAGTAAGCTCTTAAACTTTTCCTTAAATTTCTTTAAGGTGTCCTTAGCCCAGCAGTAGGAAACTTACAGGCTGTTAATGTATGATGTGGATTACGTTTAATTATTAATTGTAAAGGAAACAATCTGTACTACTAAAACTTAATTATTCAGTTAACAATCAAAATATTATTTGTTCTAGCAAGCTCTTAAAAACCCCTTTGAATCGAAGTTACAGTAAATTAAATTGTACCGTAACCGACAAGAAACTTAGTAGTAAGTCTTTTTCATCAATTTACACGTCAACCGGAAATTACGTATTTAAGAAAAACACGTGTCCGGAAATGATTATTTTAATTATTTTAATAATTGAAAACTGTTTGATTATTATTAAATTAATGATATTTAGTGAATTCTGAGATGTTAAATTAGTCTGAAATATTTTAACGTCCATAAATAGGTTTTATATCGAGTGAATAGTTCCCCCACCTAATTTTTTTATAAAAAATGTCCGCCTCTATGGAGAGGCTCGTTCGAGCAGTCGAAGCGATCGGACCTCCTGAGATTGGAATAAATCAAAGAAGAAAATTTCCTGCGTTTAATTTCCTAACCCTGACATTCGTGGCGTCAGCGATGCTGACGTCGTGTTATTTTTAAAACAAGCTGAGACAAGCTACTTCGTCACAGATTATATTATAGTATTTATGCTGCGTGAAAATCAACGAAGACATAGATACATGTAAAGTTTCGTTTCGCTCGCGTTTTATGTCTTAGTCGGCAGGCATAAAGGGTAGCACATATGATATATAACCTTGGGGTTTAGGCTTCATACAAAATTTGATCGAATTGTGTTCAGTTGTTTAATTGTAGAGCGCAGACAGAAAGACTTTCGCATTTACAATATTAGTATAGATAAAAAAGAAAAAATATATATTATTTTGTATCAAATTTATTTTTGAAAAATATTTATCAAAAATAAAACCTAAGCAATTTTCACACGTGCAGAGCAAATCCAGTGATATTTTTTTTCATCTTCTAAAAGCAAATACAAATAAAACTAAAGTTTTCTTGTTTACGATTTGCTTTAATAAATCAACATGTTGTTTCAGGCCACTGCCGAACTCCGCATAACAGATAAAAAATTGGACCTTTGTTTCAATACAATCGACTAATATTTGCTGCAAATTTTTAATCTGTTGAACATTTTTAAAAAAAGAACTGGGAACATTTTCTGCTAACGGCTATGTAAATCGAAATATTAACATTTGTAATTCGAATGAAAAAAAGTTTTGTTAAATTTTTCGTACATCAATATTAAAAACGAGCATTTCGATATTCGAAAAATCGTGCTAATTTTCTTTAGTCCGTGTATAAATATATATATAATATATATCTATGTTAAAAATTCGATTTCGTGATCCCAGCGCTACACTGCCAATTTTGTGAAATCTTAAAATGTTTAACCTTTCTGTTGTGACAAATATTTGTAAACATTTTTTTTTATTATGAAGTCAAAGAACTTTGTTTTTAAAAAGTACCTGTATAAAATTGTTGGTCAAAGGATTGTGTATTTTTAATCTATTTTTGTTTAATATATAATGAAGTCATACAATTATAACTAGTCAACATTCTAGTCATAAATAGTAAAAAAATAATCTGTTAGCAAAATCAATTACCACGAGTTCAAAACGATTTAGAAAGTATAATATGTTTCTAGGAAATTTTATTTTCTTTCCAAAATTAAACTTTCCAATCATATCAATAAGGAAACTACATTAGATCTATAGAATAGTTTTAAATGGAGTCTTAACTTTGTACCGTATAGTTTGGGACTTTAGCCTTTCGTGAATCATTTTTATTGGCATGTCATAACTTATGGATTTTCGAACATTTAAAAATACACGAAAGGTAAACAACCCATTTTAGTCTTAAAACATTATTGTCAAATATATCTTTATTGAAAGACTGAGATGATTCTTCTAGAAGTAAGTTGTACTAAACGCCAAGTCTTTTTGCCAAAGCTGTTGTATTATAATTGGAACTTTGTCATAGTAAATTTAACGGAGAATTTCTCTAGCAATCTCTTTTAACGGATAAAATTTTGCCTTTGACAAAGTTGCAACTAGTTTTCTCTCTAGGTTCTTTGTTGTTAATCTAACTTAATATTGTCGTAATTATTTATGAAACGTCAAATAAAAATAAATGTTTGAAGTATATCGTTTTTTATTGCACATCCTATAATTTACAACCTTTTTATAATTATACCGAACGTCGAATATTGTCATCACATACAATAGTATTTATTATAAACGAAGAGGAATAAAATTTATTTCGTTCGTTTCGAAATGCAGATAAAAATTTGAAAGTACTAATAATATGAATTAAATAAAAGAAAAAAACAGCGAACACGTTGGGAAAAAATAGTTAAGTTAGTGCTGGTTGGAATCGTCACGGTTCAAGCGTTTTTAATATACGGAGTGGAATACCACTGGTATTTTTGTGGATATTCTGGCGCCTTCAGGACTGGCTAGCCCCACCTAACGTGGGAGAAAAAAAGTGTGTTTTTCTAGCAAAAAAATGTGCTGATTGGATTATAATTATTCAATATTTTATGTCACGATAATATTAAAAAAACGTCTCTAGAATTTTAAGGATAGTGATAAAGTTATACACAAACAGACAAAATTAATAGATATAAATATTGAAACCAAATGTCCCTTAATAGGCAGTTTCATTATTCATAACATTGTTCCAAATCTTTATAACATACACGTTTATTTTGTACGAATAGTTAACCTTATTTTACTACCATGATCAGTCTTGGTTTATCCTGAAAAATTTGTATATTCGTTTTGAATACAAATCCTACAATCCTACAAAATATGTTAAAATATTTAAAAAAGCTCTTTGCTTGAATTTAACATTAATTTAAAAAATAAAATCACGTAGAAACTTAGAAAAACGATATTCGAATCGGAATAATAGTTCTATATTTGAATTAGACTACATTCTGATATTACGTTGAAATCAACCTCTCAGGCCCAAATGGTACTTGAAATTTAATAATAATAAACCCTAATGTTTACATACACTTAGTGTTAAGGGTTACTGCAAGTTATGTATCGCACACTGATAAGATATTCTACCGTCGAACAGCAAAACTTAACTTAACTTATTCGATGTGCAGAATGGTTAATATTTCTTACAGCGCCGACGTCTAAGGACAGTGGGGAACATGTACCAAGAGGAAGTCCAGCTTATCTATATTACAAGAATGAACATAATATAGACAAAATTCTTATTACTTACCTTAAGCATAAGTGTTATTATTTTAGTAAATCCAAACCCGTTCGATTAGACGTAAATACTTTTAACACAATAGGTTCAATCGGTACAATTATCCAAGTTGTACAATCAATCACCCTTAATTTTAAGATAAGGTCAGCCGAGCTCGATCGTGATTTGCCGCTTTTTAACTAGCCAACCACGATGTAACAGTGTTACCATCTCTAAATCAGAATAACACAAATAAAAATCACCACATTATTATTAAAAAAAAAAAAAAACACAAAATTATTTACTATAAAAAAGTGAGGCGCTCGTTATAAGCCATTTTTTAATTGTTATTCGTAGTAACTATGAAACCCAGTCACGGTTTGCTCGCGAAAATTTAATTATACAATACGACTTAGTTGCTACCTAGTGCACTTTGATGGTACTGAGTCCAAAACTTCACGCACGTGCAAATAAGTGTACAAAGTTTCAAACTAATTCAAGAATTCGAATAATAACAAATGTAATTTTTATTTTAATATTCGTAACGTCATAAATTGGTTGCCTGGAAGAGATCGCTTGTGTGATAAGGTCGGCAAATTTATATGCCACTTTTACTTAGGCTATATCCATGTTTTATTTTTTTTTTCTCTTTGTGGTGTACAATAAAGTACAAAGTAAAAGAAAATAAGTTAAACATGTAAATACAAAACAAATTAATAACAATGGTTATTTTTATATAACATCACTATTTTTTTTTGTAATTATAAACTTCAATTTTCTCTATTTAAACTCAATAAATTTAATGGAATTTGATTTTAGTGAAAAGTGTTAATACAACGGATTTACCTAAATAAAGGATTTATTCCGATCAACCTTTGGATTGAGTAGAGCCAAACTTATATAAAATAAAATACATATACGTACTCAAAGAGTAATTTATATACAGTAGCGTATATATGTAAATATTTCTCACCTAGGGAGAGGTTTTTGTTTAACAGTGGATAACGATCGGCTGGTGATTATACTAATCAAGTCAATATAATATAATATTAAAAAAATACTAGAAAATATGATTTTAACTAAAAAAGTATTTGAAATGAAATAAAAAGACTAACATCGTCTGTTTCATAGTAGATATAATAAAATTATTATCAAACAAATTTAATAAAGCCTCGTAGAGTCCTCGGGATTTCGACAAGAAGCTCACCAGGCGAACATAAATCATATGAAACATGGTCTGGGAATTAATGTAACTCATACGGTTTTTATTGCCCAAACTTTTAAAATAAGAACGCATTCGAATATACTGGATTTTCAACGCGTCTAGAATTGTTTCTCTTTTTAATTATTAATTATTGTTATTTCTTTTACCGGTTCTTCTCAGAAATGAGATTTTATTTCCGAACCGGTGGTAAATCAATCAATCAATAGGAAAGTGTAATAATGTAATAAACTTCTATTTTAAATAAATATATTTGAATTTGAATTTATTACGATGTTATAATCCCTCTTGGTAGAAACTTAAGCGATAATTTTATGCCAAACGTAGAAATTGTTTGATGTAAACTACAAAGTAAGTCGGACTCTGGAGTAAGCGCATAAAATAATTTATATATTATATTTCAAATATAAAACTCTCTTTTAAAACAACTCGTTCACACGAACTGCATTTTGCAAAACTAAGGTTTATTATTTAACGGTCAGTGGACTCCAATTCAATACTCAACCATTTATTTTATTTCACAAAACGTAAATTTTAATCTCTTAATTTTTTATACTTTTTCGATTGATATCTCAACAACGATTCAGCAGTAGTTTAAAAATGAATATGACCTAAATGTAGAAATAAAATAAATCAATGAGTATATAATTATTGCGACTATTGTATCGTAGACGAAAATCTACTTGTAGAAAAAAGAAAAAGAAATTCAAGTACCCTTTTTTAAGGATGACGAAAAAAGTCATGGAGATAATAGTTCAACTTTTTAATAATCACCCACACAATATTATTTAAAAATTAACCTTCTTGATTTATGCAGTTATATGACATTTTTAGGATTCCGTATCTAAAAAGTATAAATAGAACCCTCATAGGATCACTTCGTTGTCTGTTAAGACCTTTATTCTTAGGGATGCGTCCAAGTTGATATTAATATCAAATATTTAAGTCCACAATCCTTTAGAGTAGTGAAAGTATCAAACTTACGTTTATGTCGAGCATTTTGATACTTACAAGGGCCATTCAAAAGGGTTAGTGAGTCCCGTTGATCTAGACTCACACAAGTAAAGAGAAAAAAATCTGAAGAGCGTGTAGAAATATCAAAAACATCAATATAACACTCATTTCTCGTGTTGGACGTAATTATTACATATATTTTTATTTTCGATGTGATTGAACTTAATGTATACTTAGGTTTACAGCTTATAATTTTTTTTTGTGGATCCTTTCGTAGAAAGCAAAATAGTAGGAGAGCCTTAAAGTCTTAAAAAGTAATTCTATAAAGTTTCTTAATGTTTAATTGTTTTAAGTAAATGGAGGTATAATTGTTACATTTTTTTTAATAAACTATTTTTTTTTTATTTCAGTTTATTTTCAATGATGTTCGATAATGAACGTTATCGATATAACGAATGTTAGAAGATACATTATGTTATAAGTAAGTATGATATTAAAATGTGACTACTCTAACTGTGTAACTGGTTACAAACTGGTTAACAAATTCAAGGTGCTATAGAGCTAGAAATGTTCGGAGTAACTTTGAAGAAAAAAATTAGTGATCAGAAAAGAACTGGAATTGCCGAAATAGCAAATCTTTCAAAATCAGCAGACACAAGAAGTATTAGGCTCGTCACGTCTATCGAATGACCGTTGGATTACCGAGGACTCGTAATAGAGTGAAGACAAACGCAGCATAGGTTACCATCCAACCACGTAGACCGATGAACTGAAGAAGGTGGCGAATGGATGCTGAAAGTGAAGAAATGGGAGTTTTTCTTACCTTGGGGAAAACCTATGTCCAGTGGATGATTGGCTGATGAATAATTGAGGTTTAATTGAGGTATAGTAGGAGCAGCTTAGTAACAGAATGGTATCCAAGGGATGGAAAAAGAAGTAGAGGCAGACAAAACAAAAGATGGGAAGATGACTTGCGGAAAATAGCTGGCCCAATATGGAGCCGATTAGCAAGAGACAGGAATACATGGCAATCTTTAGAGGAGGCCTTTGTCGACAGACAAGCTGTTCAACTAAAGCAAACAGTTGCCGATCACTTTAATACAAATTAGAATTAGAATATATATTTAGTTTTTAACAAGTAGGCATGTGTTGGGTTGTCTGGAAGAGAGGGCTAATTAGCCATAAGTCCGCCCATTGTACAACACTCGTAATCAACATGTTTACGCATTATGTATAATTCAATAATTTCATTATTAGTGAGTCTAGTGTGTACTTGTTAACTGGGTGGTAGGGCTTCGTCCCGTCTGGCGCTCTGGGTAGAGACCACCCTATCATATATCCTACCGCCAAACAACATTTCAAAGTATTATTGGGTTTCGGTTTAGAGGGGAGTAAGCCAGTGCAACTACAGGCACAAGGGACGTAACATCTTAATTCCCAACACCAAACTTTCATGTCTTTACATTTTCGACAAAATAGTGATTCCAACAGTTTAAAAAAATATATAGTTTGTCATTTTATATAAATAGTATCACTATAACAGGCTTAACTTATTTTCTTTTTATTTATATAATAGCTATTTACATTAAATCCTTAAATATATACAAATAAGAATTACAAATAGTTACTGTATAAATCTTGACGTGGAATGGTGGCAAGAATGCTAAAAGAATTTCACCGTTGAATCGCAATTCCGATCCTCTGGGCAAAAAACGAACCAGCCCTCCTGTCACCAGTGGAGGCAATGTGACGAGTTGTTATACATTTAATTAAGCTTTTTGCACTACTACTAATCCGAGGGTCAAATGATTCAACAGAAAAACAAACTTATTTAAATACGAGTATATCAAATCACGTGACATCAAAAACACGTTCAGTATGAAACCCCTTAAACAAATAAAACTTGTCTGAACTAAGCCGTAATTCATGCAGACGTTGGGTCTCCTAAATCCGCTCACCGTAAATAAATAACTCTAAGCACTAAATCATGTAAACAAACTTCTATGCCCAAATTATTTAACGACGAGCCCTTAATTCGCTACTTTTACCTTTTCGGAGCAAATCAGATTAACTATAATTTTAATATATTGTAGTTAAATAAGTACCTACTCCTCTAGTTTGGTAGAAATTTCAAATAGAAATGAAAAATTGCTTTGTAAATTCAACTATTGAAAAATATACATAAAAAAGGTAAAGTTTTATAAAAAAAGGGAAAACTGAGTTTCTTATGAATGTTCAGGTCTGAGGTGTTTCTTTCGAACCAATGGTAAGAAAATATTTTCCCTAATAAGTAAATGTAATAATTCTATATTGAATAAAGATTTTTGGCTTTGACTGTATTAAACTAGCGCAACTTCGCAATAACGTCCGCCTTAAATTGAAAAACAAAAGATTATTTACTTCGCACTAATATACAGAGTCTTAGAAGTAGTAGTAAGAACTTGTAGTTTTCCAAAAAAAAACCTCTCTCTTAATTATTAAGTACAATCTTAATCTTAAGCATATCAATATATTAAATACCTTTCTATAAAATTGTATCGGGTCTCGGAAATGTCAAGTGATGGTCCAGCGCCTGAAATTCTTCTGGTTATGTGTCGTATTTTCTGTCCCATCGGATAATGAGAGTGACCGAATAAAGATTGCACCTGTATTTGCGTAAAAAATTGTGTACGACAATTGTACGACATCATCATCGACCTTATAATATTATATAATATGAACGAGTCATTCTTATGTTTATTTTAAATACATTTATATTATGAGCCGAGATGGCCCAGTAGTTAGAACGCGTGCATCTTAACCGAGATTACGGGTTCAAACCTAGGCAAGCACCACTGAATTTTCATGTGCTTAATTTGTGTTTATAATTCATCTCGTGCTCGGCGATGTAGAAAAACATCGTGACATAACCTGCATGTGTCTAATTTCAACGGAATTCTGACAAATGTGTATCCACCAACGCGCATTGGAGCAGAGTGGTGGAATGAGCTCCTAACTTTCTTCTGAAAGAAGGCCTTAGTAAGCTAATTTACAGACCGAGTCAATCTCGGTCGCCCAAGAACTATAACAGATAATAAATTCGAGTAAAAATGCGGTAAGTTGATAACATATCTTTATTTAAACGACTATTGTTTTATGTCAAATTTTATGTTAATTTATAAACAATATTAAATAGACGCTCCTTATTTTTATTAGTTTCATACTGTTTTCTTTATTCTTTTATCTAATTTGAACAACTAGGAAGTGACTCTACTCAGAGCATTAACATAGTTTTCGGGTAAGTAAAATTAAGATTATTTTGCAAATAAGGACGTCACAAAACACACAGCCAAACATAAACTCACACACTTACACATAATAAACCATGAAAGTCCTGCAATTTCAGTTTCAAAGGTTAGTAAGAAAAATTATGACTTGCGAAAAAATTAACACTTCATAAATATATATAAGCAAATAAATACGCACACATACACATAATAAAACAAAGTATTTAAATTTATATTAATGTAACTTATTAATTAATTTGAATAAAGAATACATAATCAAAAATGTTTTTTTTTTTTCAATTTTATTTACATATAGCTTTGGTCATTGCGTGTGATAGATTAAGTAAGAAATAAATAAATAATTAGACGATTACAAACAAGGCTTACACTATGAATTGTATGTTTTAATCAATTCTGTAATAATAATAATTTAATTTAAGTTATTTTTTAATTGTGTTGATAACATTGATATTAAATAAGAGGGTACTTTGACTTTTCAGCTCATTATTGTGAGTCACGTGATTTGAAGTGAGGCTTATATAAGTGATGGAAGCTCGGTACAGAACACTTTTTACTTCACACTTTACTCTTTCTGGAGCAGCAAGGTGCTAACATTTAAGGTACGGTATCATTTTGTGATATAGTATAATTGTTATAGCTTGTTATATTATTGATGAATATATGCTTTGTATTTTTTTGTTAACCGTTGGGGAAAACGTGTTCTAGAGTGGTGACTGCGTCTCGGCAAACGTAGTGTAGGACGTCCCGAGGTACGGTGGAGTGACGATTTGCGCAAGACGGCTGGCAGGAGCTGGATGCGAGTTGCCGAAGAAAGACCACAGTGGCGTGCATTTGGAGGGTTAATAAAGTAATAAAAAAATAGATATTATCTTAAAATATTCTGACATAATGTATTAAGTCTCTATAATAAATCTAACACATACAACTTTTTATTATTAAAAAAAATCGCAGACGGTGATCTCTTTTGTCAAGTGCCTATGGAACAGCTGGCTGAAAGCCTCACATCTTAGCCTCAAAACTGTTCTACGGCCATTGTTACTCCGTAGTAGCTTCACACTGGATGAGAGGGATATCTTGACAAGGATTGTGTACATATAATATGTGAGCGATTCGCGATACATTTTCATTATATAGTAGGATATAAGTACAATTTACCCTAATACAAACTGAAGAAAAAATCAATAAGAATCGTAACATCCAAACTAGTAATCAGTAGAATATTTATCACTTACTTCTACACTAATCTCAGAAAGAGACTTTTTTTACCAACCAATTTTAGGAATGCTTATTAAATTGTGGTTTTCTGATGGTGTACTTTTACTTACTAACCCAAATAATTCTGATACTCACACTCATGTCACTTCAATCTTGGAGTTCCACGATGTCACGATCTTAATCTTAATTTTTTAGTCGCTGATGAACCTCCAAAATTTAAATTAAGCTTATGAACTGACATCAGAAATGTTGATTTTTATATTGTAATTTATTACATTATATAAATAATTACATAGATTAAGAGATACACGTAATATGTCTTAAAAATAATTCCGTCTCTTAATCTTCGTGAGAATATAATAAAGGTACGAAGGCAGTTTTCGTCTTCTTCTTAATCTTATTATAATACTTGGAGATGACTTGAGCAGAGCAGAGCAAACCCGCAATTTGTAATTTATAAAATAGATTATTTCATCAGTAGCGTCAGAAAAAACCCAGTGAGATATCTGAGTTTGTTTTAATTAAATTAAAATTTCACTCCGCTGCATTGTAGACGCGCTATTCCCTATAGATTTCCTTGTTTAATTAACATATTTTCTACAGCTTGGAGGATGTTAGAAAATATTTTAATATTGTTCATGGAAAATTATGATACTTATATAATACTAAAATACTTTGTAATTTAACTATGTTATATTATTTCAACATAGTTAAAACATATGAAATTGAGATTTTTTCAAATGGTCACCTACGGTTGGACTTTTACCACCAACATATCAGATGTTTTACCGCCAAACAGTTGTACTTAGTATCGTTGTATTTCGGTCTGAAAGATGAATGAACTAGTGTAACTACAAGAATTAAAGACATCACATCTTAGTTGGCTAATA
Source organism: Vanessa atalanta (assembly GCF_905147765.1). Taxonomy (NCBI): domain Eukaryota; kingdom Metazoa; phylum Arthropoda; class Insecta; order Lepidoptera; family Nymphalidae; genus Vanessa; species Vanessa atalanta. The sequence goes on along the minus strand of NC_061892.1, from coordinate 3,960,661 downwards.
TTTCTTACAGCGCCTTTGGAAAGCGCTAACCATAAATTCAGTTGGATTCTCATTTAAAGAAGCGCGAATATATTTTGTAAAAAGATATTAAAGATTAACGCGAGCATATAATATTTATTGATATCATTCGATTAATATCCAATTTGCAAAAAAATAGGCGTAAGATTAATAATAACTTAATAATGAATAAATATAAAAAATACTTTATAATATTTAAATTAATTTTAATAAATATAATTATTAATAAGTTCACATTTTAATAAATAACGCTTACTGGAACTACAAGGAAAATTTATGAAACTCCTATTCGAACGAAATTATTATTCGAACGCGTTTTTCAAATAACGGGATCCCGACTCGACATCATTGGTTATTTAAATTTTCAAGAATCGATGAAATTTTATTCAAATGACGATGACGAATATCGAAACTCAGGAGAAAGATTAACATAAATCGTTTTCGTCTGAAATAATATTAATTTATCCTACAAAGTAGCCTCTTTATCGGACGGGAACGACTTTGCATTGATTACTTTTTTCCCATTACTTAAGTCATTCAACGTCACATTAATGTGCACTGAAATTATAATTCCATTATCCATTGAAGATTTTACTGCGTCAATTTTTTTAAGTAGCGAACAAAAAACGCCATGGATTTATTTTTATCTGATAGAGTCGCCGATATTTGAAAGGATATTGATTCCTGGTAAAAGTCTAAGCCGATTAACTTAATGGCTCTTACACGCTATTTCTATCGAGAGCTGAAACAAATCTTTCTTTTTCTGCATTAAGAGATAAAGATATTTTCAATTAGGACCGTTTTTTTAGGAAATGGAACGAGTTAGTTAACTGAGGTTTTCGTCGGAAAATATATTGTAAATACATCGGTGTTTGTTGCAATTAATTATTAAGGTATAATACAGTAGAAATGAGAACTATGTTTCTGCATAAATAAGGATTTAATCTCGTAGATTTTTTAACCAATGAGATATTTTAAACCTTCGCCAAACCATATTTTCGCCCATACTGTGTGTATGTGTGTGTTACATAGTACAACGGGTCTGCCTGTTTTTTATTTTTATTTTTTCTTACAAAATAACAGCCTGTAAATTTTCCACTTCTGGGCCTCCTCTCCCCTTGAGGAGAAGGTTTGGAGCATATTCCACCACGCTGCTCCAATACGGGTTTGTGGACACATTTGGCAGAATTTCGTTGAAATTAGACACATATAGGTTTCCTCACGATGTTTTTCTTCACCGCCGAGCACGAGATTAATTATAAACACAAATTAAGAAAATTCAGTGGTGCTTGCCTGGGTTTGAACCCGCAATCATCGGTTAAGATGCACGCGTTCCAACCACTGGGTCATCACGGCTCTTTTTTGATTTATTTCTCTCAATATTGTTAAAATTACTCCTTTGTATTGAAAAGTCTAAAGGCAATATAATATTTATCTACATCAAATATTTATAATATATGTTTATTATAAATACATATCTATTTATTAGGATACATGTGACAATTCATTTTACTACAAATTTAATAGTCTGTATTACTTCTTTTGTGTTTTTTACAGTTTTGGCATCAAAAGCGCTTGAACCGACAATTTACCTTCAATCTATGTCAGCATATTGACTTAAAATATGTTTACGTTTATATTATCATGAACAATTATTTTATTCCCATTTTCCAGATCTACGTCAAGTGTAAAAAATATGAAAATAAAATTAGTACACTTTGCCGTTCGATCTGCCGTTCGCTGGCGTCTTTCTTATCTTGGAATTCGTTTGATTAGTTGGTTCGTCACCACTACACGAGTAGTTGAGGTTCTTACTGCTGTAAACTTCTCTTAGTAGGTTTTAAAAGAACCACGGACTCAAATTATTTATAACTTATCATACATTATTTAGAATTTCTTTAGAGCAATACAATTTTTATTTTGTTAATTTGGTAAGGAAACAGTATAAAATTGGCTAATTATTATCATACCAAGAATTTAAATTAGGAACCAATATTCGGCTAGTGGGGTAGAACAACTCTATCAGTATAACTGAAGATAGAAAAATTATATAGGTACTGAATTGTATATAGATACATATACAATTCGTTTCAAATCAAATCGGATTAACATAAAAATAAAAATCAATAAAAACAGAAACGCGTAAAAAAACGTCTACAAATAATTCGTCTGTGAAACGAACGAAATCAAATATCAATCCAATCAAATATTATCACTATTCGTATAAAACAAGAAAACAGGAGGAAAATAACGGAAATGAATAAAGGCCCCGTTCGATTTATAGCTCAAGTGGCTCGGGAGTAATGAAACTGAATAATGCATACCACTGAATATTGCCGTGGAAATAGGGCTGGCGATGCACTTATAAAATAATATAAAGCCACTTCATAAGCATTTACTTAGTACTAAACGATAATCAGCAATACTGTATAGATATATATATTTACTTACATAAGAATTATTAATATTAAGTCGTTATAAGAGCCGAGGTTGCCATGTGCTTAATTTTTGTTTATAATTAATCTCGTGCTCTGCGGTAAAGGAAAACATCGTGAGGAAACCTAAATGTGTCTAATTTCAACGAAATTCTACCATATGTGTACTCCACCAACCGGCATTGGAGCATCGTGGTGGAATATGCTCCAAACCTTCTCCCTAAAGGGAGAGGTCTTAACCCAGCAGTGGGAAATTTACAGGTTGTTAATGTATAAATCTTGACCGCGTGGAATGGTGGCAAGTTTAAGCAATTTATTAATTCTTAACACTATTCTGTTACAGTTTCAATGGTTATTAAGCCGATGTATAGACAAAGAGGACATAACACATTAGTTCCCGAGGTCAGCGGCTCATTGGGGATGGAAGGAATGATATATTTACCATCAATCTGATATCAACTTCTCTGGTATTCAGCCTCCAAACAGCAATCTTTAGTATAGTTGCATTCCGGTTTGAAGGGTGACTGAATCAGTCCAAATACAGACAAAAGTGACATAACACCTTAGTACCCAAGATTAGTGATAGACTGACAATGTAAGGTATGATTAACATCTCTTAAATTGTCAATGTCTATGTGATATTAACCGCTTACCATCATGGCCCATTGGCGAGTACTACCTATTTTAAATTAAAAATAATGTCCAGAAATTCTCACTAGTAACTTGGAGTTCGTCAAACAACAGTGCTCACTAGCCTGTGACTGATATATCTGTAACGCAATCGTTTCGCTCCTAAACTCTCTCAGAAAAATACGTAAATATTTCAAATTTATTTCTTCTTTAATATTAGAATTATTTTACGAACTCGAATAAGTTAAATTAAAAACTAAAAATAGCTCCGGTACAAATGGCGTCCGCGTCCAATGTTAGCAAGATTAGCTTCGGTTTGATTGCTAGCAGAATTTCCTCGTTGGATCGCAATTCGTATCCTTATTATTATTTCACAAAATATTATCATGTTTCAATTTTCTACACAAGGCAACACCACCAACCCTATTAACCATGAAGGATGCCGGGCGATCACAGAGCGATTAGATTTTCATGAAGCTTTGCTGATTTCGATGAGCTATCCAGGAGCGATAGGCGAATAACTTACTCTCGAGATAAAGTTATCGGTAGCACGAAGGTTTTCATCTTAGACTTATAAATAAGTTATAAGTTTTATCATAATATACACACACGAAAGATAACCTATAATTTAATATTATACTTAAAATATTTTCAGTTGCCATGACAGTTGACTCATATAATGGGTACATTTCAATGGTAACTCGCTGGTGAATGACGCTGCAGCACATCAACTGCTATTTTTAATAAATATTGGACAACAATACATTACTCTGTTCCCAATGTAAGTAGCTAAAGCACTTGTGTTATGGAAATCAGAAGTAACGACGGTACCACAAACACCCAGACCCAAGACAACATAGAAAACTAATGAACTTTTTCTACATCGACTCGGCCGGGAATCGAACCCGGGACCTCGGAGTGGCGTACCCATGAAAACCGGTGTACACACTACTCGACCACGGAGGTCGCCAAACTGCTATGCCGTCCGACCGATCATCATGGAAATAATTGCTGTATACACAGTCTAGTTTTGCTATACAACCTCTGTCTAGTTTTGCTAGTTTAATATTAAATATAATGTTACTAAATCGAGAAACAACGTGCTTCATACTTTTCTTCTTTTTTAAATATTCATCATAATATCATTTGCATTTCCTGCTAGAGTTCTTTAAGCCTATTTCGTAGCGGGTACTAAACGCTTACCACATTTTCCACTGTTGAACTATAATACTTAGCATAACTGTGTTCCAGTACTTGAGGGCTTTGACCTTGGCCTTGACAGTTTAAAGAATGGAAAATCAAAATATACTTCAAAGTACTCTCTAAAGTAGCTCGGAGTCATCATTTTACAGTATTGCATTATTTGTACAAAATACCGATTCGGAATGTACATACTACCGAGAAGAACTGGCAAGAAACTCAGTAGTTACTATTTTGCATCGATTAAATTTAAAAAAAATCGATTACATTTCATTTACCGTCAAACACAAATGAGCACATCAAAACTCTTGCGCTTGCCGTTTGAAACCACGATAAACAGTTATGGTCCAAACATAGTAACTACTGAATGATCTTGGCTATAACTGTATGCGGCTACAAAAAATTTAATATCCGAAACACGTATTTTTGTTCAGATAAAGGCAATGCAGGTTCCAAAACAAAATGCAATGACACAGTGACCCGTTTATTTACCACGCTTGACTTTTACGATAGAACAATAAATAGAAATTTGTAAGCTTTAAATGATTTTTATATTTCTTATTATCGGTTTTTTTAGGTGTGTTATTATTCACAGACCCATAATAAATGTCTTCTAATCGTAAAGATTATCTTTCTAAGCCCCTTTAAGACATTTCCTTTTTGAGTCATATATACATACCTTAGTCAAGCTTGCATGTTTTTAATTATGATACATATATAAATACTAAGAAGATCTAAATGATCAAGTGAATTCATTTATAAAACAGTACAAAATATGCCGTCCGAGACACGGAAGTGTTAATTCTGCCAAGTTCCAGACTGCGGGTTGCTCCTTAGAATTTCTCGACAGAAAAGCCCAATGAACAATTAGGTTTCTAAACAGGATGACTGGATCTTAAGCTTTATAAAACCTACTTACGCTATATTATCTACCTTAAATAAAGTTGGTATGTGTTTCTCACCGGCGCATTCATATTCTGGAATAATTTGCGCCGGTGAGACACACATACCAGCAGTACACATTCCATCTCTCCAGGAAGGCCACATGGGATCGCTTACCCATAATACCATGACGAAGAGGTTATATGGGAGAGAAAATTCGCAAAGCTTCCACGCCTTCTCCCCGATCTTCGAAGACGAAGCAGGTCAGAGCATTCATTTTTATTGGAGAATATAGGGACGGCCTATATTCTCTATAAGTCAGATAGGTTCTACTACACTACCAAGACAGTTGTTAATAAGTACCTAAATATATTTATTACACATATTATCATTCACTTGTCTCGAGATATATTTAAATTAACAAATAAAATTACAACGAACAAATGAAAAGACGACGCTTAGACGAATATACGCATAGCTTTTGACTTGTCAATCAATTTCACTCATTTCTCGCTCCACAATGTCTGGGATATAACTGTAATTTAAAATCCCGCGCCTCCCTCCCTGTAGGATAGTCAAGCCTTTTGCTCCTTTTATAAAATCTTCAATTAACTCTCTGTAACGTCGCTTTGACGTTCAAGCTAATTTCCAGGCCATTTTTTTCTCTCAATCGCAATTTCTTCAGGAAAATTGCAGTTTTATACATATTTTTTCATGTAATGAGCCGTTATATTACCGATTGTAGTTAAATATTTGTGCTAGAATGATGACTGAATGTACCTCTAATTGTTATTCACTTGACAAATAGTTTAAAAAAAGTTTTTTATTTAAAGAAATCTTAATCTAATCATGCATTGATATAATTAATTTAATTGCACAGCGCCCATTTTCAACGGAGACTGGTAAAATGGAAGTAACATAAATAATAACATAACTAAGTGTACTACCAATAAGAGGAAGGCGATCGGATCGAAAAGTTTAAGAGAAGGATCAAGCCATATGTGCTATGCGGGGCACGGATTATCCCAGCAAGATCGGGCAGCTACTGAATATTTATTGTCAGGTAACAATAATATATTTTTAATAATACCGAGATCTTATATTAGGGCCTCGATTGCTGCAGATATTTTTATAAGGAATATCTACTTAGTTCAACTATAACATCTAAATTCAATGAAAATAATGAATAAAAAATATACAGGTACTAGCTACCCGTTCTGGCTTTAGTGCCAATAGACTAAATGTTATATAGTTTATTTCTATTCGACAAACGTCTTATAAAACCAATTTTTCTGTCTAGAAACCTCTACAAGCGTAAAAAGAGCAACTCACCAATTTATTTATTTTTTAATTTAACAACCTGTAAATTTCCCACTGCTGGGCTAAGGCCTCCTCTCTCCCTTTGAGGAGAAGGTTAAGAACATATTCCACCACGCTGTTCCAATGCGGGTTGGTGGCTACACATGTGGCAGAATTTCGTTGAAATTCGACACATGCAGGTTTCTTCATGATGTTTTTCTTCACCGCCGAGCACGAGATGAATTATAAACACAAATTAAGCACATGAAAATTCAGTGGTGCCTGCCTGGGTTTAAACCCGAAATCATCGGTTAAGATGCACTCTAATCACTGGGCCATCTCGGTTCACCAATATTTCATAACAATTAAATGAATACTTACAAACATGTAAAGATAGAAGACAAGAATAATTTCAATGAATATTCTTAACGTGGCCAAAATAATTGACACATTTCCGTGTCATAACTCATAATAAACAGGTAATATGCTATAAAAGATGTTTATATTGTAAAGGAAATTCACATTATAAGTCTACGGCTGTTACGTAATTTCAAATATCCCCAAGAGATTAATATAATATAACAACTATTTTAGTTAAGGATAGTTTGCGCGGTTTCATCCTGATATATCCCATAGGAATATAACACTGGTTGTAAATGAGAAGTAGTTTTATTATATGGGAAATTGTGTATGATCATTATTAACCGAGATGGCTTAAAGGATGGTACGTCATAGATTTTGAGTTGTCTAGTCTTGTCTATACTACAAATAGTGTTTATTAAATACTAAAATCGATCGTCTAATTTTCTTATATCCAGTAAAACATCGTGCGAATCCTCATCGCGTGAAGATATATATATGTGTGTAAACATTAAATAAATAAATATAAATATTGGACAACATCACATACGTTACTCTGATCCCAATGTAAGTAGCTTAAACACTTGTGTTATGGAAAATCAGATAACGATTAACAATGATTCTGTTATCGTAGATGTGTTCTGCATAATTAAAAAGTGTAATTCTTATTTAATTTTTAAATAGTTTAAACAATATCCTACGTACTATTTATGAGGTATTTTTACAATATCGTTAATAAAATTCTTACCATTTATCCCGTACAATATAAAAAGGATAAACAAATCATTGTTTTTTACCACCATTCAGACCCGAACACGGTAATAATACTAAGTATATTACTATTTGTCAGTAGAATATCAGATGAGGGTAATATCTTTGGCGCAGTTGGTAAGTCTTGGTCGAGAAGTGCGGAGTCAAAGTCAAAGTCAAAGTCAAAAATCTTTATTCAATATAGAAGTGTATACACTTGCTTATTGATTGTCAAAAATCTACCACCGGTTCGGAATTTAGTACCTCAGACCTGAGAAGAACCGGCGAAAGAAACTCAGCGGGATGTTCGTACATTCAGTGTTTTATTTTATTTTAAAGTGGTCCTTATTTTATAAAGCCGTCGTGATATTATACTCGGACAGAATAATAATGAAATTGTCAAAATTAACAAAAAAACTGGAATAAACAATATGGGTCATATTTAAAATCTAAATATGTTTTATACAACATTTACTGGCATTTTAGAATCGTCATTGTACACAACATCATAATAAATGTTTTCCGATGGTTCGGAATGTTGATTCTACCTTTTGAAATAATTATAACATTTGATGATGTCGTCCGGCCGATTTCGGTTACAGGGACCAGGTTCATGGGCGACCAACCTACGTTGGATGCAGTCTGGAAGTGTTATGTAGGTACATAGGAGTGTACCTACATAACACTTCCAGACTGCGAGCTAGTTCTGAGATTTTTTGCGGCAGAGAAACCAAATAACTTTAATCCGACTGGCCCGACTTGGAGCTTGAACCCAGAACCTCGGGATCTGTGGCCTTATGTCATCGTGTGTCATCAAGTGTGATACGAAGTAAGTTGTCACAGAATAATTATACTGTAGTATAATTATTCTGTGACAACGAAGAATATAAGAATAACAAAACAGGTACACATTATATACAAATACATACACACATGGATACATACATACATACATATATATATACATCCATCCATACATACAATCATACATACATACATACATACATACATACATACATAGTCAAAGTCAAAGTCAAAGTCAAAGTCAAAAATCTTTATTCAATATAGAAGTGTTTGCCCTTGCTTATTGATTGTCAAAAATCTACCACCGGTTCGGAATTTAGCACCTCGGACCTGAGAAGAACCGGCGGAAGAAACTCAGCGGGATATATTTTTTTTATTTTTTTTAACCATTTTCCATGTAGGTACAATGATAAGTATATTTTAGTTGTTTGAAACAACCTGGAGGCGATCATTTCATTCCCAAGGTGTGCAGTCAACTAAAAAGTCATTAGTGTTGTAATATCCTTTAGCACACAAACGCTCTTTAACGACTCTTTTGAATTTTATAATTGAATAATTTTGAACGTTTTCTGGGATCCTGTTGTAAAAACGTATACATTGCCCCAAAAAAGAGTTACTAACCCTGTGTAATCGGGTACTTGGAGTAACAAGTTTATTCTTGTTCCTAGTGTTAACAGAATGTACGTCACAATTTCTGGGAAAATCATTTATGTTTTTGCTACATACATAACATTATCAAAAACAAATTGAGAAGCGACAGTCATTATTTTAATTTCTTTAAATTTACCTCTTAACGAATCTTTTGGGCCCAGGTTATAAATTGCACGAATAGCCCTCCTCTGCAGTACAAAAATAGTATTAATGTCAGCTGCATTACCCCAGAGTAGGATGCCATACGACATTATACTATGGAAATAACTGAAGTACACAAGGCGACACACATCAGTCAAAAGTCTAATTTTTTTTACCGCATAGGCTGCAGAGCTGAGTCTATTCGCCAATTTATTTATATGGGGGCCCCTTTGGAGCTTAGAGTCTATTGTCATACCAAGGAACTCTGTTGATTCTAAAACATCTAATGCTTCCCCGTTTAATCGTACACTCGTTTTGACACATCTTACATTGGGAGTAGTGAATTTAATACATTTAGTCTTTTTACTATTTAACATTAAATTATTAACACTAAACCAATTTACTATTTCAGAGAGAGTATTGTTATTGTTGGAGAGTAGAAGGAATTTATAATTCAATCGATAAATCCAATTGTATTTATATATCCTTAGGGACCTGTATATACATAACCTAAAGAATGTTATAAGATTTCATAATAATAACTGGAGAAATGTTAAACGCATGGAACGATGACAAAATGCTAGCAGCACTCCCCAGCTGAATCGTACGTCTGATTCTCTGGGCGTAAAATTAACGTCCCCTGACACCAATGACGGCAACGAGACGTTCAGTTAATCCACAGTTTCCACTGATAATGTTTCTGTCACTAAATTATGAAGATGCTTTTTTTCAGAACTTCCCGTGAGACTGGTTAGTTTTTGTGAGGAATATATCATATTATTAAAAACTAGTAACATTGTCTATGTCTAAATTTCAGTGCTTTTTGATTCGATAATAGACACTAAACAAGACTAAGAACATATAACTCAATAATGATAATCACGGAGTTTTCGCGCGATATTTCCTTTATTAAAATATTTTCCGAAAATAAAATATATAGAAATGAAGTAAATAAACCACAGGCTGTTTTCTTTCTTATTATTTCTTTTCCTTGATAACGATGTTTCTTTTATATATTAAATGCTATCCTATTACAATATATCTGCTAGTCATAACAGCAAATCAAATAATAATACATAGCAACGAACAGGTAAATGACTAGCAGGGAACAGGGGGCAAGGCGGCATGCAAATCGATCTTACCCCCAAGGCGCGCCAATGAATATTACACATCAATAAAAATATTTTCTAAATCTAACTATTTATAAAATATCATACTCATAATAATAAAATATATTTAAATACAAGTGCATGAAATATCCTTTTTGCTTAATATGCACTGATACCAAGAAATTTATTCTAATATAATAAAATTGAAAAGTTTCTTTGTGTTTTTGTTTGAACGCGCTAACAATGAAACGGAAAACAGCGAATTAATAAAATATACAGTCGATATTCTGTATTCATAATATTGAATCAACTCATTTATAAACTTTTTATGTGTGTGTTCAGTGAGTGACATCTACTATAGGATTTTGTGAAAAGGGACGGAAGTGTGTAACGGAAGTTGGGAAAGCGCGCGCTATTTGATTTGACCAATTACGTGCACGGTACTAGAGTTGTCCATCAGAGGGTACCAACACATTTTCCGAAAGGATTGTACCTAATGTTGATGAATCGTATGTTTTTTTATATTGTTTTTTGCCACAGATGCGTTCTTCCGTGCCTTGGGTTTCATTATTTTCTTAACATTAATTACATTAATCCGATTTTAAAATCCGTAAAACTAAATAGCAATATATCAATTAAATATATTATCAAAGTATTTATCTACTCGAGACTAACTATCTATATTTAGAGGTAATTCGATATCAATTTTCGATATAATTATACATATTTTTACTTACATATTACAAAATAAAATTTACATCCTGTATATGTATTCTGTACGAATAAAATCAAAAGTCACCGTAGGACACGTGACTTTGACTATAATCATTATAAAATATATGTACACGTAACAAAATGGCGTATCAACGTAAGTCGGTTGTCAACATTTAAGGAGTGAGAAACGAAGTGAATCATAGAATCGTACTGCTGCGAATATTGCTAAAAGCTATTAGATTCTTTTTTTAAAAGCCGTTCATAAATGTTTTATATTTAAATAAAATATAATATAAATAACGAGTTTTATATTTTATAAGAGTTAAAAATGAAACAAAATGTATTGGAGGCAGCAATTAAGGGAGAGTTTGCGGAAAGATGTTACAGCGCTCGTTCGTAGCTGTCGCTAAGCACTTTAGTATATGTCGCGTTAAGGATAAATGAGTCAAACCCTTTTACATGGAAAGAAAAAAATAAGAATGAATATTTGAATTAACCTATGCCTAATAAATATTAAACAAAAATCTTAAAAATATAATATTGTTGAACGAAGACTGAGTGACGTGGCTTGGGAAGTGACGTCACCAGACAGACGACGTGGCATAAGAAAATATATGACACGCGGGCGGCGAGGCGGCCATATTGAGTTGACATAAGAGATAGAATAGAATAGTCGGTTGCTTATGATATGAGTTGATTATGAATATAATATTAAAAAAACTAACCTCATTTAATAGAACTTATTAATATTCTCATTTGTTCTTAAATATCGGGAGTCCGACGAAATTTTTGAAGAAAAGGTGTATCCTATAGTATCTACAGTAAAGATGTTTGTGATTCAATTTAATATTATTATATCAATAATTATAAAATATATCTTATTTAACTTAGGCGAAAAAGCGGATTACTTTTAAAATAGATACTGTTGAATATTTCTGCCATTTATTTAATATTGGAATATAATTGACAGCTATTTATAACCTTCAAAATAACTACACGTGTTATATATATATATATATATATATAATATTTCATTAAAATAACTCTCAGTCAAAGATTATCATTTTCTTCTCCTACAAATTATTTTCATTCGAATTTGGAACCGTATTACATGCATCGGCTTACCGCAAATATAACATTACGTAACAAATTATCATAATGGATCAAATACATCGGCATTAACTCGATTACTCACCACAGTGTACAGTCTAATGACCGAATTCAGTGAGTGCCGTTTCCATATTCATGCGCCGTGGCCGTGCATTAGGTAATTGATAGTGGCCGCCATGACACTTCGAGTATACCGTCACTCTGTGTATATTGGGCTCTCGGAAACGTAGGCTTTTCGAAAAAAAAAATATGGAAAATGAGTAGGTATCAAAGCGAAGATAGGAACTGTCATGCAACACCAAATACGGCAAATATTACTATTAATTGGCGTGTATTAATATTTCAACGTTTGTCGCCCATCGTTCATAATTCGACCGTAATTCATTGCTAATAAAATATTAGATGCGTTGATTCGAAATAGACGTAGGAAAAATGAGACTCAACTATACGATACCTTGTCAATACAAAAAAAAAAAAAATACCGATTGACATAAAACACAGCCTAATTCAGTGGAGTCTAGATTTATATTCCTAATAGGCAAGGGAGCTCAGTGGTTAAAACACTTGAATGTTAACCGAGAATAGTGGGTTCAACCTATGCACCACTGTATGTCTATGTGCTTAATTTGCATATAATAATTTAGTGTGTGTTGTTCGTTGACACATGAGAATACCGTTAGGAAACCTGCCCTTGCTGGCTAAAATTCTGTCACATGACTCCGAGAAACTGGCTGAAATCTGTTCTTCAAATCTTAAGAAACCTTAGTCGAGCATCGGACATAAACTTGTTAATACTTTCTCCTACACATAAAAAAATACACTTTAAGCACGACATACTACATAACATGTATAAGACGTGTCATATATTTTGTAATACGTGCTTAAAATAAGAAATTAAAACGATCGGATTAATTAAAAGATCGAGGGTTACAGCATTCACTTTTCAATTATCTTGTCCCTTTTTTTTCATGGCATTGGTTAGCGGACGAGCATATGGGCCACCTGATGGTAAATGGTCACCACCGCCCATAGACAAAGGTGCTGTAAGAAATATTAACCATTCCTTACATCATCTATGCGCCAACAACCTTGGGAACTAAGATGTTATGTCCCTTGTGCCTGTGATTACACACTCACTCACCCTTCTAACTTGAACACAACAATACAGTGTACTGTTATTTGGCGGTAGAATATCTGATGAGTGGGTGGTACCTACCCAGACGGGCTTGCACAAAGCAAATGAAATTATTTTCATAAAAACAAATTCAAAGATAAAATAATTTGAATCGTCATTTAAAGTATTGTATTAAATTTGAAGCTTCGGAATGAAGATTCTACCGAGAAGAACCGGTTGATATACAAAGTTATATCTATGAAATACAATTAAATATGTTTTTGTAAACGGCTTTATGAATTATAAATCCGTTTACATAATAGTATCGAATATCTTGGCCCAGTTATTGAGTTATAAGCTTATCCGTATGCCTAATCTCATGTTTAAATGATTAACACAGATTCTATCAAAGTGATCAGTTATAAACGTTTTTATTAAATAAAATTAATAAATTTGAGTCGAATTTAGCAACCCGAGCACGTGTGTTACGTAGACTCAAAGCAAGTAAGCAATTGACGTAAAAGTTTAACGATACGAAATAGCTAGGCTTCCAATACACGAACGCTTGACCTATATTGCTTGAAAGTCGGACTCGAACGGGGATTTTCGATGTTGCAACTAGTGACAACGACTTTTGAAACGCTTTTGTTTTTTTTATTTGCTTAATATGAAATTTAAAAAATGCTTTGTCTATTTCGTTGGACATGTTTTAAGGATATTTTTTTTACGTAAGTAATATGAATAATGTTTATAAATTAACAGATAATAAACGTAAATAAAAACATCCGTGACAAATTATTTTGTATTTATCCAGTTCGTGCTCGGCGGAGAAGGAAAACATCATAAGGAAATCTGAAAGTGGTGTATGAAAATCTGCCACTCTCTCCTAGTAAAGGCTTTTGCCCAGCAGTGAGATGTTAATTGGCTGGTACTTTATTTACTTTTAAAGTTTAAAAAAAAAAACAAAATAGTTTTAATAATTATAAACATATTTTTCTTCGTTCCTTTTTCTTTCGTACATTCATTTCTGTATTAAAAAAATGCATCCGAGCAAAGTTGGGTCGCTACTTTCTTTTTTGATCGGCCAACTGTAGCATAGGCAAAATAAATCAACGTTGCATTTAAAAATCTTCATTCTAAGAAGAGGATTAAGCTAATTTCAGATATTTAAAGTACACAATTCAACTTTCCTCATTTCAAATTCACATAAAACCGTTTACAATAATGGAATTTAACAGAAAGCGCTGTAAGAAGTATTAAACATTCCTTACATCACCAATACGTTGAAAACAGAAACGTTGGTAGGTATTATGTTATGTGCCTGTATAACGACACTGGCTCAGACAACCCTCAAACCGGACCACAACACGGTATTGCTGTTTGGCGGTAAAATATCTGATAAGATAGTGTTATCTGCCCAGGCGAGTTCACAAAGCCCTACCACCAGATAAAAAAAATATATATAATCTTAAATCAAAAAAAAAACATCAAGGAAAAGACAATAGTTACCAATATACAATTAAACATGTTTAACTATTACGTAAATTGATTATTAAACCCATAATTAAAATATGTTCACGATTAAATGAAAAACAATTGAATATAAATAACGAATACGTGTCCATACATTAAATAAATAATTCACAGTGAAATTTCGTAAAGAAAATGTAGTCCTATTTTTTTTTTCATTTCGAATGTTCGCGAAAAATTTTGCGGCTCCTCGGCCGGGCGCTTTTGTTGCGGGCGCTAACAAACTGAAACAAATAAAGTAAAACTTTGTATGAGAAAATTGTAAAACTCACACCGGTCTAGACGAAAACCAGAAACACAAATTAGGCTCAAAAATACTACGATACTGAAACTTTAGCTATGATTTCGTTTTGCGTGCAAAATATTTAAAAATACGTGAATTAAAAGTGGAAGAGCCCGTAGTTGTACCACTGGTGGGATACCTACATGGAACAAAAGAAGTTGATTAAAGACTATCCGGTTAGATACATATGTGAAAGATTTTCATCCGATACATATGTTACTGTAAAAGCTCAAAATACGGTAAATCTTAAAATTTTCCAGTAAATCCTAAGATTTACCGATTATGAACGGTAAATGTCCATAAAACTTTGGGATTCGAACTTTTACCACCATTCCCTTGGTAAATCTTAGGATTTACATGTTAGGTTAGGTTAGGTTGGAATGGTAAAAGTCCGAAAAAGTCGTCCCTTTATAATAAATACTTACATTTACCAACTTATGTCGGTAAATCTTAAAATTTACCTTAGTTCGAGCTTTTACAGTAACACATACACACATCCTAGCAATATTGAAATATCAAGTTAGCACAAGAGATTGTAGTGTTTGTGCGAGTTCTAACACGCAATAATTGATTTGATGTTATTTGTTCTTCGGCTAAACTCGTGTTGTCAATGTGTTATCTTAAACTAAATGACAATACCATTGATCAGGCTGAAAACTAAAAAAGGAGAAAGGTGCTAAGAACCAATTAGCATGTTTTCATTGTTATTGTTATATTAAATTTATATATAAATGCTAATAATATTTTTATTCTAAAGTTCAATAAAGTGAAATTAAAATATATTAAAAATTATCAACTTTTAAGTTTTTTATACAACATTGTTATTAAGTTAAATTATTCAGCTCCGTACATCACTAGTCTACGTGAATTCTTTTTTTTATCATATTTTTATATGCTTTAATAAAAAAAAATAAAAAGTTCAGATAACTTTATGCAATATAGTTCGTTAATATAAACAACAAAATAAATATATTTAACTGTATAAAAATTTAAATCATAAAATATTATAACGAAATGTAAATAAAAATTCTTAATTTAGACAGCGGCCATTGTTGCTCAGTGTTCCCAGTAACAATAATAATAATTGGTGGCTGGAGGGTGTATTTTTGAATAGCACTACCATTGGTATCCTCTTTCGGTAAGAACAAAAGATATGGCGAGAGGTACTTTGGTTTTGTGTTTGTTGTTCTAGAGGACAATGACTGTGTCTAAGAATTTAAGAATATAAATGTTAATGAGTTCTACGAATCTCATGCGATATGGCAATATTAAAAACGGCAGTCATAGGGACTGCTGACGGAAGTGATATCGTTGACGTATAAAAACACAATGTTCTTTTATTAAAATTTTAAAATAAACATTTTTTTTTTTTTGAAACATATAGATGTAATTAACGAGAGAACTCATGACTTTCCCTACTGTAAATTTACATAATTCTAAATTTGAAATCAATGAAATAAGTGCAGAAATAGTTTTTATGAATATTCAAGTAAACGAAATTTTCATCTCCACAAAATGAACTCAGCTTTCCGTAGGTTGTTTAGAGATATTTACTTCTAGGTAGGTATTCTCACAAGTGTTTACTCTTCACTTATACTACCTCTGTACAGCACTGCGTACTATGTTACCAAGAAGTATGTGTTCCGATTTTAAGTGTGGGGGAGGAAGTGTTATTACAGGCATCTAAACAAAAGTGTAAGAGCCTTCTTGGATAAATAATATCTAGATTTAACTTGTTAGAGGTGTTGGTGATAATTAGTTAAAACTACTACGTCCTATGCTCTACTCAGTGCTGGAAAGAGATGGTCTCCTGCGCTATGGAGCAGGAGTCAAGGGAACTGCCTCAACTGGGTCGATTAAGGCCGGGTCCGTTCAGCGCTATACACTCCTTCTTCCACCGCCGTAAGCGTTGCCCGTACTAGGGGGGTTCTCAGTGACCGTGTAACCAGCTAGGTTTTACCTCCGCATAGACACAGACCACAGACTAACAGTTGGAATGTCTCAGAAGAGACGACAAAAATGCGTAAATGCGTTACTCCAGCAAAACAGAAAAGTACGTTTACTCTGCTCATAGATAGTTTGAAAAACAACATCAAATTCAATATCACGAAACAGTTGAAGAAGTAATATAAAATGGCGTTTTGACCTTCTCAGTAATAAATTAAATAACTTGCTTGCTGGATGTCACCAGCAGAACGATTTGAACTCCGACTGAAAAACAAAACGAATATTTGCCGTTTTTTGCACAACTTTTTAACTAACAAAGTTTTTAAAAATATTTATATATACCTAATACAAAAAGTTTTGTTCAAAATAAACGTTTTAGGAGTCTTATTGATTATTTTTATCTTGAAGTGGCGATTGTGTGTCCAGGTCGATTTGTAATAAGAGGAATTCGTGAATTAGAAGATAATTTCACCAACGTTTCGGCTCAAATATGTACAGTCGGGGTAAGAAAAGGTTCGTCACCTTAAGATCTATTTTCGTGTGCTCAGTATGAGCGATAATCTGCTTTACCGATTGAGTATGACATATTGCGTCCCAATGTACACTATTTTAAACCTAGTTATCATACTATTGTAGTTTAATTTTATGTGCAGTTTTCTGTTTAAGCTTTAGTTTCAAAATGCACTAAGAGTTTACGACTAGATAAAGGAATGAATTTGAAAACTGACGAAGGTTGTCTTACTCTGACTGTACATTAATCCTAATACTTGTATTATAAATGTGAGATTGTTAATTCGTTTGTTTATTACGCTTTCACGTCTTAAGTACTAAATCAATCATCATAAAATTCAGCGCGAACTCAGACGTCACCGCAGGCGGTAACTAGTCTTTTATAAATAATCCATTGAAATGTTACATTGACTGAACATTTTCTAGAGGATGCAATTTTATTTATTGGGCATGTAGGGGGGGTCAATACAACCTTAACCTCAAGTTTGTGGGGTTGGCGCTCTAGTCCCCGGCCCGCCATCTTGAAAAAAAAAGGTGGAAACATATGTTTAACTATATCTCCGAAACTATTAATTATTTAATTATACGGAAAATTTGTAAATACATAATTTGTAGCAAATCGTTGTGGGTACAATTATGTGACTTTTTACCATAAACTTAAAATTTAAAAAGTTACAAATTTTATATAAAATCGCGTCCTCTAGGAAATGTTTAGTTTGGCCCTAAAATTGTAACATTTCAATGGACTAAAAGTGATCCATTAGTAGATAAACATTATCACATAGATGACAAAGTTCTACATTGTATCTCTTGAAATATTTTACTGCTTTGGTCTAAAATGTACTTAGCTAGATCTAAATTAGGTTTTACTGTTAAGAAATTCTCAAAAGAAAAATTGGTGGAAGGGCTTTGTGCAAATCCGTCTGGTTAAGTACTCATCGTATATACTACGCATGTTTTTCAAACGACCACCTATTATGAAACTTGTCCTGCAGATTATTTTAAAAACCTAACCGTTTTATCAGCTCTCCAAAAATGTATAACTAGGAACTTATTTCAAAACAACCGAACTAAAATGACCACAAAGGACGCTGGTGGAAATTTGTATTCGAACATGAACGAATTCGGACTAAAGTTCGCTCTTTAAAATTCACATAAAATTAAATAAAAAATGTAAATAAAACTAAAATACAATTTTAAAATAAAATGTAATCTTAACTACCGAATTTTTCAAATTATTCCGCATCATATTTAATGCTCTTTATTATTCTTATTTTGGGGTCTTCCGCGGATGATACAGGCGAGACGACGTAAACTAGGGATTTCATGTGACCCCAGAAAAAGAACTCAACCAGCGT
Source organism: Vanessa atalanta (assembly GCF_905147765.1). NCBI lineage: Eukaryota > Metazoa > Arthropoda > Insecta > Lepidoptera > Nymphalidae > Vanessa > Vanessa atalanta. The sequence goes on along the minus strand of NC_061892.1, from coordinate 3,941,816 downwards.
TTAGTCCGAACTCCTACCAGGCCACGGAATGGGTTCTACTCTACTCCAATTAGGAAAAGGTGCAGTACATCTGTCTTGCTGGTATATGATATTTTATCTCGTAACCTTCTTGGTAATCTTCTTCTTTCTGTAAATAAGTCTTCGAGAAGGATAGGATTCTTGTGCACTTTCTCACTTCAATCATGCTCGTTTTGGTAATTAGTAATCCCATTTTGATCGAATTTGAATTCAGATTTTCAAACAAGACGCGACTCCTAAATTAATGCTTAATGCGGTAGGTATGAATCTACAAAAAATAACTCTTCTTTCAGGGACCTCTTCGTGAATAAGTTGCGCAGGAGTATAATGGTAAATGGTGGTGATGGAATCCTGCATTATGCACTATAGACCATGCTATGTGTGCTGTCCTTTGTTAAAGAGAGTCGTGCGTCGAAGGTGTTTGTCGAAATGGCGAACCATTTCCATCACCAACGGTTCATCGATAAATTCTTATCCTCTCAGTAATTAACAACATGGAAGTCTTTCGACATTAATTTGTCGTCTATGAACACTACTAGTTTCCCGGATTCGCTTATTATAAACTGATACATCGGGTACGGGTAGCTGGTGAAGAGGAAACCGACGCGAATAATCTTGCATTGATTAGGTATGTATTGAACTTATTTGGGAGACATTCAAAGAGCGAATTTAAGTTTTGTTCGAATACGAATTTCCGCCAGCGTCCTTTGTGCTCATTTTATTTCGGTTGTTTTGAAATAAGTTCCTAGTTGTTATACATGTTTGGAGAGCTGATAAAACGGTTATGTTTTTAAAATAATCTGCAGGACAAGTGTCTTAACGTTTTTTTTTTTTTATTTTTAAGGCATCTTTGAGGAAAAAAAATAAAAATAATACCTTTTTCCGTCTCGCATTTTTAAATTTGGACCGATAATTATTTTTTAATATTAACAAAAAACCAGTGTTTATTCGTTTTTATAAATCAGAAGAAAAAAATAGATATTAATTAATACTTTTTTTTTTATAAATTTTTGTAGTTGCACGTTTGACTCATTTTGAAAAAATCTAAAAAACGTTATAACTCAAAAATGGTTAACTTTTGCATTATGCATATGAGGGTTAAAATTATCGCAAATAATCACCACTGTCACCTCCTAACGGGAATATGTCGAATTACCAATAACCCTGTATACAAGTTTTCAGAGGTATCGAAAAGTACATTGGGTATGCGGTTTTAAAAAAGATTATTTCATCGTATTTCTTGTTATTGTTTTTATTCGCGAGGAATTTTTAGTAACAATTTTATTACTTATCATTGAATCAAACGCAAAAAGGTTCATCAAACGAAAGCAAAGGTTCTTAAAACGTTCAACGACACCATTCTTGGTTTTAAAAGTAGATTTTTTCCTCATTCATAACGAATATCGTAGATATTATGACGTCATATAATTCTTCATACGAGTTCTTATGTAACTTGAAATCACACATCGATTACCGTCACAAAATATCGAAATCTTTAAAGCTTAGAAATTTGAAATTTGGCACGTTCCACTTGGCTTTTGTACTCGCTATGAAAACGATTTTGAAATCGACTGAGAAATAATACAAGGGATAAAGACGAATATACAGAAAGTGTATTAAAACACCGTAGCTATTGAAAAATAATTTCGACTATGTTTTTATATTTTAATTTTAATTTTTTCGTTTTTAATCTTAATAAGTCCGCGCAGTTTAATTTAAAACGACTCAACCCGCGTGATTCGTCGTCCAATATTATATACTGCCTTTGTGAATAAATAGTTTAACCAGTATAAAAAATTTTTTTTCTAATGTATAGGTAAATCCTGATATTACCGCGCACAAACAATTAAAGGAACAATCGAGTTAGCGATCAGCAAACTTACGAACAAACGAAATGTTCACCTATACATCTTATCATAGACAATTCATATATTTGAATCTACGAACATTTATATTTACAAGCTAAAAAAATACTTGATTATTTAGCCAATATTTTTCAAATATTAAATAATACAGATACAGACTTTCAACTAAGTCGTATATATCAGCAATCACAATACTGCTGAACAATTAATAGTTAAACTAAAAAGGGTGTATTTAAATGTCTGTAGTAGATGGTTCCGTAACAATTGAAAATAATACAACTCTGACCGTGTTCCACAATTCATTAAAATATCTATAAGTACAAATTAGTTTTACAACAAACAACCAAAAACTTTTAAGTCATTTACGACCTTTGTTTTCCAATTCAAAGATTACCTAGTTCTTTAAATTATATACGACTTGCTGTGAGCCCGCTTCACTGGACATTGAATAAACAGAAGTTCCAACGGAATTAAAAATTATACATAATAGATAACTATTTACAGATGATTCAACTTCGATTGGTTTCATATCACATCACAAAGAAAATTCGTAAAAATATACATGTATAAAGATAGTATACGCCCAAGCATCCCCATTAATTTTTATAGTTGATATAATATTTTATGTGTCTTTATTTCGTGTACAACATACATTTCAGCCGAAGGACGTCCACTGCTGGATATAGGCCTCCCCCCAAGATCGCCACAACGACCGGTCCTGTGCAGCCCGCAACCAGCGGCTTCCCGCGACCTTCACCAGGTCGTCGGGCCACCTTGTGGGGACCTACCCACGCTGTCGTATACAATATATAAGCTAATTTCATAGATTGATGTATATAATCTCTTAAATTATAAATTAATGGTAAATAATATTAAAACAGCTATCTATATAAACCCGAGCCTCCCCTTTAGTAATTGTATAGATCTATTCCTTTACGACACGCCCCTCCATGTCGACTTATTGTCGGCGTTCTTAAGTGTGAGTGACGCTTGTGTAACAAGATGTTTAAGTGTGCGTGATGCGACTAAGACCGCAAATATTAATAAGATTGCATTTGTTAGGTTTATTTTAACAAATAAATCATTTAATCTATTAATTAATAGATCTATTTATGCTACAATTTATTTTTTCTTCCACATATCATTTGAAGAACTCGTTCCTCCATTTAAAAAAAATACAAGTCAGTAAAAAATAGTTCATTAATTTTTTTTTTATCTTTTATTAAATAATATAAAGCCAAGATTTTGAAACTTAAGCCGCTTAGATAGTGCACTGTTAGAAAAGTCAGCGTTTTTTCTGAATACGAAAATCTGCCAAGTATTTTAAAACACTACCCGCGTATATGCAAACAGCGTCCCCATTGCAATCAGCCTGTACACTGTTATACAGCCCTAACAATTCCACGGATTAGAACGATTCTATATGTGAAATATAAAATATTATAACATTTTATTTGTATATCATCCTCAAAATATTACATTCTAACATAAAAGTATATATTAGTATATAATCTATTTGAGATGGATGGACTTCTAGAATGTTTTTAAAATAAACAGTTTTTAGTAACTCACCGCTAGATGGCGCATCAACTTGTATGCCTTTCAAGCCACAATATCAAAATATCAACTTCTCTACCACTTACATATAACAATTAGTATATTTTATTTTTAAATAAGAAGGATTATATCTGCCCTTCTTTGAATTGTGACCTTTATATATGTATATATGTTACACAGGGTTATTGTCAACGTGATATTACGTTTGCATTGAATATTGACATTTTAATAATTTAATATTTCAAAAATAGAATGTCACTGTTTAATTACGAAATGGACACTGATTGGTCCGATTTAAGCATTTGACATAATATGTCAAGGAATCGACCAATCCCAAACCATTAGTAATTGTAGTAATGATAATTTTTACGTTATATGATTTTTTTTCTGTGAAAATGGCCGTAACGTTTTAATTTATTAAAATATTTACAAAATGACAAAATATAAACAAAACAATCAATTAATTTTCTTTTAATAAAAAATAAAATAATACGTATTAGGAATTTAAAAAAACTTCGATTCTCGAATATAGTGTTCGAATTTTGAAATTCATGATTAAGCGTATAAAATGTAAGTATAATAAAGATATTATATAATATATTTACAACAGATACTAAAAATTGAAAATTGAAACTACGCTCAAGTCGCACCATAACTTTCTTATAGCTATGGTTTCACAAATTGTCGTATCCAATGTTTTTTTAGCCTAGAATATAAGATTTTTCAAGTAAGAACCTAAAGATAAAATCATGTATTTTAAAAGGAAAAAAATATTCATTCATTTTTTATCATCCTCCTTATTAATCTTTTAATCGGTAATTTAGATGCAGCTAAAAATGTGATTTACAGTTTGAATCCTATGTCCTCTTCTTTTGAATGAAAAATCAAAAATGATAGAACGAGACAATTATTGTATAAATAGACAGCCGCTATTTAATGTTTATAAGTAAGAGCACATTTTACATAACTGCATAATTTTTTGAGCAGAGTTTAATATTTCCAATAACAATATTACAAATAGTACGTCTAATTGTGTTCGAAGGCGAAGAACTGAGAACTTTGACACATCTTGGGACGAGTATGTTAACAATTCTTATAATGAAACGGTTTAATTTTAGTTTTTTTTTATTTTAAATAAGTGCGTGCCTTTTTGCTATTTATTGTGGTTTTTCGGTTTTTAAGGGTGAGTGAGCTAGTGTAACTGCAAGGGACATAACATTTTAGGTCGCAATGCTAGTGACGCATTGTGTGTCGTAACGAATGGTTAATATTTCTTACTGGTGACCACTGACCATCAGGTATTAGTATTAATCGTCGTAATCTCTAAGACAAATAGAACTCTGTTGAATCATCGAGCTAAGACAATAATAATAACAGTGAAAATTTAAATAAAAGGTCCTGTTTAAAATAACTTTTGTAAAACGTCATAGTAGGTTATAAACATGAATTAACTGAAGATTGTGAGTTCAAATCCAGAGAATGATTTTTGATATGCCTATATTTGTCGGATGTGTATCCACCTATAGAAAGCTATAGTTTACGAGCTGTCTTTTTACTTTTTATTTTTATCTGTTCATATCAAAGGAAATCACATAACACAATAAATTCATCACCATTAAATAAAATTTGCAATCTCCCCAAACTTCGAAAGTTTGGGGAGATTGCAACTCGCAACTATTCGAAATATTGTATCGGTGGAAGCTGAATGCAAAACTAACATTAATTTTCCGGCGAACATTGCAAATACTCTCAGACAACATTCCGTTGCAATCATGTTTAAATTTTGCCAGTTTATTCCCATTTGATATATTAAACTATAACTGTACGATACACATAAATTGAAGTTCATTCAAAATTCGAACGTTTTCGAGTAACAAGTATGATTATAAAATTATTCGACATGGTGGTAGAGCTTTGTGCTCGTTTAGGTAGGTACCAACTATCTACAGATATTCTACCGCCAAACAGCAATACTAAGGATTACTGTGTTCCGGTTTAAAGGGTAAGTGAATAGACAAAAGGGACTTAACATCTTACTTCCCAAGGTGGCGCATTGGCGATGGACGGAATTGTTAATATTCCTTATAGCACCAATGTCTATGGGTTGTGGTGATCAATTACCATCAGGTGGTCCATCCATCTATATATAGTGATCACTTACCATCAGGTGGTCCATCCATCTATATATATATTATAAAAAAACCTAGACAATATTTTTTCGTTTGGGTTCTGTTATATCCTGGTGATGTTAGTAAAAGAGTTGACCATCTTTGGATCTGCTATTTAATCACTATTAGGCTGAGTTTAAACTGTATTGAGGAAACGGGCAGTTCAGTCTCAATCTCGATACGGGTCAAAGTTCTAAATCACTAATATTTTACTAATTCTGTATTAATTAAAAAACATTATTTTAATTCTATAATAAATCAATCTACGTGTTATTAAATAGGTTTTTTTTAAAAGTCACTTAAGATACTTAGAGGCCGTGTAACAGTACGTTTGGTCTTATTTGAAGAAAAAAATTGAAGCTGTGATCGCACAGTGGTTACAAGATATGAATGCGAGGAGAGCTGCACGTTGTGGTTAAGAATATGCCACGTGTAAACAGCTGCTCCAATATGGGTTGCATATTGGAGCAACCAGGCAGCTAAGTGGTAAACTCCAAAATCTTCCCCTCAAAAGACCTTTGCTCAGCAGTGGGGCGTTAACAGGCTGATACTTATATATATAAAATTATAATACACTTATGTTTCTTTTAAAATAAAGTTGTTTGATAATTTTTGTCTTTGATCCTGAGCTCAATTTGTAATAATATTTGCCCGTAAATGATTGGATGCTGAATACCATATTATTACTGAATTTTTCCGACACGTAAATTCTTCACGATATTTACAAATAAGGCATGTGAAATTCAGTAGTGCTTCTATATTTGAACCACTGAACTTTTATTTAATCTATCCATGTCAGAAATATGTAAAAAAAAATTGTTTGAACTGATAACAAAAAAAAAACTACACAAAACATTAATATTGAATCGACGACGCTGTTACTTAAAGCTCGATCCATCCAGCTATCAGTTTCTCAACAGTGCTCAATTGTTTGTCTCGAGTAGTTCGGACGTGTATCCGAACGCAATAAGCCTCAGTATTCCGTGTATCGCCGTGTTCGTTTCCGGATGTAGAAATTAACCTTAATGATTTTTCTTGTTCACAGTTAAAAGATATTCCACTTTGTTAATTAGTCGACTTTTCATGTAACAACGTCTCGTTTATTTATTATTTTGATTTATGAAGGGATTTCTTTTATCGAAAATATAAATAAAATATAAAAACACAGCTATGTTCTGTAAACAGTTCGTTGCTTACATCGGATCAACGAGACCGCGTTGCCTGAGTTCTGGATCAGCTGATCAGCCTAGAATGTGAACAGTAGGTCTAGAAAAAACCGACACTCACCGCAGAATATGATTTTTAAATACCAGAAAATTATAACAATTTAATTTAAAGAATGTACACATAAAAATTATCATCTCAATTCAGTTCCTCGTATCTACGAAGTGAGTTACTTATTCCAGTAAATGACTATACTAAATTATCATTTTGAGGAGAACTTTTTTTAACCACACTTCTCGTATACCGATTGGCTGACCTACGAAGGATAGATTTTCATCAACATGACAATTCAAATCGAAACAAAGAATTAAAATTAATAATACATTCTATCTTTAACAATTAATTTAATGCACTCCAAATTACAAATTCCACAAACCATCCAAGCAACATATCCCCGAACTATTACAAATACGCTATTATCAGTGGAACTTCGAAAACTAACATGGAATTCCCAATGAACAGGTTCCTCGATTCCAAATATTCGCCTATAACATTTTGCTTGCAATCATGTATAATGATGCAAGTTTATTTCGGTTCATACATTTTTGGTTCATTGCAATTTACATTTATCAATTTGTGAATTAAAAATGTAGATTAATAAATATCTAACTATAATGTAGTTTTGAGATTATGTTTTTTTAAATTTGAAAGAATATGGACGTTGTCAGCGTGAAGATACATTTGAACTTATCACTTCTCACTTTAAGATACCTTTAAGATAACTTTTGTAACATAAAATTATAAAATAACCACTAAGCCATTTACTTGGTATGGCATTGGATAGGGTAGGGTAAAAGCCGTTTGGTACTAGGTACCACCCACTCGTCATATATTCTACCGTACAAAACATAAGAAACATAAAACTAGCGAGAGTTACACTAATCGCGTATGATGTGTAACATCTGACATCTAATAATAATTAAAATTATATCGTCTGAGGAAATCGGTTGGTCCAAATCTGACGGCCAAATCTAGCACCGCGCGCGCCCATCGGTCGAATCAAAAAGCGTGCGCTTCCCTAGCTTCCTGTTACACACTTCCGTCCCTTTTTAAGAAATCACTCTCACAGATTGCTGGAACAGCCTGTGAATAATCATCTGTCGGTGAGTATGCCACTAGAATATTTATTTTTTCGTTGTAATATTGTTAGTTTGCAAGTAAATGCTGTGTACGCTTGTCCTTAACGTATGTCATCTTTAATATTGTTGTTTACGTTTACTTATATTGTATACCCATTAAATAAATGTGTCCTCTTGTCTTGATGAGAAGATTTCATACTTACTCTATTTGGGTTGGTACACAACTTGTAGTATAACTTTCGACATGCACATGTTTTCTTTACAACTGAGAGAATTATAAATACAATAACACTGAATAGTGTTTTCCCGGGTATTTGAACATAAGATTGACGTGTCAACGATTAGGCCATCTCGGCTATTTTTTTAGTGTATGTATACTATAACTATATATAAATATACATTGTATATAAGTATAATACATAACGAAGTTAAATGAGGACCATCGTTATAAGATTTACAATTAGTTTGACGAGACATTGTAACAATTCAAATATATTTTCTTTATTTTTACATTTTGACATAATTTATTTTCCTATGACGGCTGTCAACTCGTGACCGACGCTAATCCCGTCGCTGCCGTTCCATCTACTTAACTCCCGCGTGCTTAAGTTATAGATATTGTCCTTCTATTGACGGTATAGCACCATTACATGCTCGACCACCAGGGCGTCCTCAACCTCGTGAGCTCCTGCTGTCGCCGACAACCTGCCCCGACGCAGGCAATTTAGAGCAACGACAGGACGACGAAACCACTAGACATGACAACCACACGGATTAGACGACCACCAGACAGGAATTGGGTCAAAAAGAAAGGACGCGGTATCTAAGGCTACCGGGGAGGACCAGCCCGGGTAAGGAGGGCAATCTCGAGGCCCGTACCCCGCTTGGTCTAGGCGAAGCTGGAAGAACCCCACTCCCTCTCATTCTATTGAGTGTCAATCAAAGCAATAGATGGCGTCTGCGACATACATAATTATTTTGTTGTACCCTCTTGATGTAACCTCAATATTTTTATATCATAGCTCAAAGAAACATATTTTATGATATGCGTTACAGAATTTAATTAAGTTTTTTTTTTTTATTTGTATTACACAAGACTGGGACTTTTACCCTGCGACTTTACCGACACTGCAGCTCAAACCACGTCTTAACATAACACGCATTGTCTGATAATATGAGATTACGGTTTTTATTTGCTTTCATTGATAATAATGAAAATAAATAAGTTTTCAAGTCTAGTGAAATATTTTTTTATATTAAAAATTGAGTTATCTGCTTATTAGCAACCAGAAGCTTAGCACGTGAATTAAAAATTGAGTTATCTGCTTATTAGGAACCAGAAGCTTAGCACGTGAATCGAACCATAGACATAGAAAGATAGACCCGCCGTATCCAATCGGAAATTTATTTATTTGAAAAACAATCGATCAAATATTAAAATAATGACAAATACAAAATTAAATAAATTTAAATATTACATAATACAGATTTAGTTGAATGAATATTTCAAATAAAAAAAAATTGTTTATATTATAAAATTACCAGAACTCTTAGCATGTGATGTTTTGGCCGTTACTTTGAACCGAGCCACAGACGTAGAAAGTTAGACCCGCCGTATTCAATTGGAAATTTATTCATTGGAAAAGCAATCGACTAACCATATGTATTATTCGTGACTGTTTAAACGCAACCCAACGTTCGATAGGTCGGTATGTTTTAGTTTCGTATAAATAAGCGAGATTCTATTATTATACGACGCAATCAAATATATGTGTATACTTCAACGTATATTCAAAATAAATTTGGTATTCAATTTTTTATTATATGTAAAAAAAAAGAAAATATTTTACTTCAATAATTATTGGTGGCTCATTGGTGAGATGTAGGGAAAAGTTATGTTTTACAGCGCCGATGTCTATGAGCCATTATTGGTCAGACTTACCGTATACAGTGACCTATTTTCCCATTCGCCTAAATAGTACATTAAAAATATATGTCAAAAGATATATCCATTTACCATGGCAGACAAAATAAACTACAATATTCAGATACACTATTACGAGTACCTAGACGTTCGTAAAAGTGGATTTTGTTGTCTATAAATATTTAAATAACCGACGTTAAAGAAAGATCTTGGAATTTCAATACATACACTTTTTAAAACGTCGTATAAAAAAACAATACATTGAAATTTAATACTTGTTTAGAATATACCGTATATAATATATGCACGTGACGTTTTATCGTCTAGTATCATCGTATAGTGATAATTAATCTAATATTATTACTATTGAATCTAACAAAATAATTATCCTTATTACACACACAAAAAAGGAACTCTAAAAAAGGAGAACACTTCTGACTACCAATACTAAATCTTTATAGCATATACAAAACACGAACTAAAAAAGCATACTGACTACGAGTACTTAAAATTAAAATGCAAGGAACCGTATTAATACTGAAGTTATGATCTCTTCAGACAAACCCACAGAAATTCCTGCAGGAGGAATCGGAACAGTGCTCTCCATCATCTATCCGTGCATATTGATAAAAGATGAAATATATATCTGTGATGTCTTACTGGGGAAACTAAGAATAGCACCATATACCAGAAAATGCAGCACGTTTCAGAGAAAGTTTTTGTGTGCACTGCTATATAATAAGAAGCAGCGCTTCGCAGTTTCAGTCACTTAAAATTTAGACTATTTTTTAACAGTATACATTTTTCACGCACCTTAATAATAAAATAAGTACAATTGTGTGTGGGAGACAGAAGTCGAAAATAGGTAGACCTGTACTACCTCCTCCTGGTCTCCTGGCTACCTCTCTAGGATAGAAACTATTTAATTACTTACTTGGTCATAGGGCTTTGTACAAGTCCTTCTGGATAGGTACCACCTACTCATTAGATATACTACCGCCAAACCCTTTAAACTGGAAAACTACAATAATGAGTACTGCTGACTCAGTATTATAGTGTTACGGTTTGAAGGGTGAGTGAGCCAGTATACTACAGGCACAAGGGACAACATCTTAGTTCACAAGGTTGGTGGCGATGTTAGGATTGGTTAACATTTCTTACAGCGCCATAGACCATGGGCGGTGACCACTTACCATCAGGTGGCTCATAAAATAAATTTACAGTATATAGAAGATTTAATAAAGCGACTGACATGACAAGTGTAAATTTCACATATATATATATATACTTGGTGACTATTTTATTCATATTAATCCTTTTCCAAATAAGTAAATAAAAATCTATGAACATTCCATTGTACTATTAAATATATAACATTACAAACAAATTCACGCTAAGCTGCATGTTCACATGACTGAGTATTATTATATAACATACGTGTAAACCCAACTTTAACCCGCACTGACACTGCACCCCATTGTTCATAAAGTCAGACAGATAGCCTGCCACATCGTTTCGGTTTCACACGGCACTAACGTTCGCATAAGCAGTTTCATGTTGAGTCGATTTCGCAGTTCAATTTACTACGATAAAACACTTTAATGTAATATTCCCTATGAAATATTTATATTGAATTTTTACGACTTGAATTGGAATGATATTCTGCTTCGAAGATCCAACGTTTTCCAATTATGTGTTCCGGGTTGAAGGATGTTTGCGTCAGTGTTTTATTTCTGTTAATTAATTAAAAGATCTTAGTTAACATGATTGGCAGAGAATGGATCTATTTATTAATGTATATACTAACATATATTGCAATACAGAAACATAAAGAAAATATGTTTTAAGTGCAACTGCCGCGAAGATGAGCATTTACGAAGTTACTTATAAAACACAAGTTAAAAATATAATTCAATGACGTTCATTTTAGCTCAGCCATCAATGTTACTAATTCTTATATTATAAAATACTTATATAATTAACTTATTTACGTTCGCGGCTCGCTCGCGTATTAGGAAGAGGTGTAAGTTTAAAGTTTAAATAGTAAACTGTCCTTTCTCGGGGTTCATGCTAGTTCTGCTATCATTGCGCTTGTCAATTTAATAGCTTTGCTGAATGGTTGAGATGCTGCTGTCCCAACATCGTGACTATTGGGGTTCGTGAGCAATGTGTCAATCAAACATGTATGCCTCAGTCCAGTTCCTAGACGTAGTTCATGTAATTTTTTTGAATCAAAAGCAATAAAAATAAAGTAAAACTATATAGTTTTTTATTGTAACAAATTCTGTCCGTTCTATGTTCAAAATGGTGGTTCTTTTTTATCTGTGATGTCAATCTTAATGCCTGTAATATGTTTCATTGATGGAGGTGCCTTGGCCAAGACCCTTGTGACGTATAGGCAATGGGCATTGCCCTTTTGATATATGTTTACTAAGTTTATTCAAGGGTATTCTCGAAGGATATACTTTTCGGATCAGCTTTATATTTAATTAAATTTTATAAAACGAATATATAAAAAGGCTACTATTAAGACTTAAGTTAAATACCAGCATCTTTATTTAAAACATACTCCATGTTTAAAATAAAGACGCGGGTAAAGTTTAATGGTGCCAACAATTAAATCAGTCCTCATAAGAAAAGTTTTTTTTTAAAACATTGAAAATATAATAAATTTTTTTTAATTATATTATAGCACGAGAAGGCTGGTTCTGATTGGAAGGATGATTTGTTTAGATAATTTTATTTTTTTAATATGTATACGTAAACGTTTCCCCAAAATAAAAAGAGATCTTAGCCCAGCTGTTTACAGACTTTTACTATTATTTTATGAGTACTAATTGTCTCTTGTAAATCAATAAGAATTATTTGAAAGAGTTATTAATATATTTTTTTTAAAACAACCTATTTTATATGACATGCCGGTTTAGGTTTTGCTATAAAAGGTTTGGCAGTACTTTATGTTTCACAGCAAGTGCTGGCAACGTTGAAGTCTGGCCGCTGAGTTAATACGTTATTGACAGATCCGTGATCGAATAATCGATGTAATTTTCAAGTGACGAAGAATTTCCCTTAAAAATATTAACTAGTAATAATAGTAGTAATAAGCCATTAATTTTCTGTAATATATAAAATTTAATTAAAGACTATATAATTAGGTCACAATATGTTTTTTTTTTTTCGTAAAAAAAAACTATCCTCAGAAATTTCGTGTTTTCCCTTTTTGAGCACCAATTAACTTAATTATATAGCAATTAACCTTCAAATCGAGTTCCAACAATGGTATTTGGCGGTTGAATTTAAATTACAAATTCAAATATTTTAAGTGATAACTTCTAATGGGTAATTAAACCGCGTCGATAAGTAACGCGTTACGGCACCAGTCTGTCTACCTTTCTCTTACGCGTACGGCAGCGGTAGGCAGACTCCTTCTCTCTTATTCTAACCCACAGCGTATAATCAACAAAAGATTTTATTAATAAATAACCTCTCCTTATATTATCATATTAATATATATAAAATTTAAGTAATAACCAAAGCTTTTATCAAGTTTAACAATTTCAATATTAAACAGTTAAATTTAGATTAGCTATATATAGCTAGATATTTAATTTCAAAAGATGCATACGTATTACTTGGTGGTAGGGCTTTGTGCAAGCCCGTCTGGGTAGGTACCACCCACTCATCAGATATTCTACCGCCAAATAACAGTACACTGTATTGTTGTGTTCCGGTTTGAAGGGTGAGTGAGCCAGTGTAATCACAGGTACAAGGGACATAACATCTTAGTTCCCAAGGTTGGTGGCGCATAGGTGATGTAAGGAATGGTTAATATTTCTTACAGCGCCTTTGTCTATAGGCGGTGGTGACCACTTAACATCAGGTGGCCCATATGCTCGTCCGCCAACCAATGCCATGAAAAAAAAAAAAAAATTTTTTTAATTTCAGAAATTTGTGTTAAATTTCTTATATAATTGTTAAATTGGTTAATTTAGAGCCGAGATGGCCCAGTGGTTAGAACATGTGCATCTTAACCGATGATATCGGGTACAAACCCAGGCAAGCACAACTGAATTTTCATGTGCTTATTTTGTATTTATAATTCATCTCGTGTTCGGCGGTGAAGGAAAACATCGTGAGGAAACCTGCATGTGGCTAATTTCAACGAAATTCTGCCACATGTGTATTTCACCGACCCGCATTGGAGCAGCGTGATGGAATATGCTCCATACCCTCTCCTCAAAAGGAGAGGAGGCCTTAGCCCAGCAGTGGGAAATTTACAAGCTGTTAATGTAATGTAATGTGTTAAATTTATTTTTAAATAACAATTTTAGAGACAATACTTTTTAAACTCCATACAACTGTTAGCATATTTATTTTAATGTGATCATATTTTATTGTTTTTATGTATTAAATTATCAGTAGAAATAATTCGATTTAAATAATTGTTACATCTTACGTTAATTATCAACATCCGGTTTTGACTAAACTAATTTGTATTTTAAAATAGATAAAACCGGATGTTGCTACAGTGGAAGGAGGGGCGTGTAAACGTTTAATGCTAGGGGTAAGCCTATAAATTGGCATTCTTACTTTGATTGTCACGATGGAAGGATCGAGCAAAGAATTAATTTTGTATCAGTATTGATTGTGAAACAATCTAGGATAAATAAACCATTGATTGTGAGGAAAGTTTTTGTTTTATTCCAACATTTCAGAAGTGGGATTGAACAAGATTTATTTTTGAAATCTCTCATAAGGCGCGTAGGGAGAAGTTTACGTAAGTACCGCTCTTGGAAAATTCTCATTTTAGGCATAGTTTTTGTTTTTTCTTTTCTTCTTCTTCTTTATATATGTGAATTAATGAGTATTTTTTTTTTTTTCTTTATTTCTTTTAAAATGTTCTTTATTAATAACTGTAAAATATAAATAAATATATTTTATTTATAAGCCAACATAAAATGAAACAAATTTAAATGGTTAAATTGTTTAACGTTACTTAAATTTACTTACTTTAAGCTTCAGATGGAGACCGATTTATCGCAACAGAATGGTGTCGACATGCCAAGACGTTCGATGAGCATATGTGAAAGGAGACGTTCACGAAGTAAAAGTTACGTATTCCTTATGGACGAAAGACAAAAGAATTACGAAAGTTCACGACCACGAAATAAAAGAAGCAGACAAGACGGCGAAGGGTATTATACGTTAACAAAATATCGATACCACAGGTCTCGTCGCTTGAGCGGTGAGCATGAGCAACGCCCAGGCTACTTGGTTGGACGTAGTCCTTCGGGCGTGGAGCATGAGCAACGCCCGAATAACTTTATTGGACATAGTCCCTCAGGCGTGGAGCATGAGCAACGCCCGAATAACTTTGTTAGACATAGTCCCTCAGGCGTGGAGCATGAGCAACGCCCGAGCCACTTTGATGGACGTAGTCCATCAGACGTGGAGCATGAGCAATGTCTGAGAGATTACCAATGTAGACAATCCCCCAGACGTAGTAATGAACGCGGGCGTAGTACTCGCATTCACTCTGGGAGATTTATGATAAGTGAGCGTGACGATGAATATGAGCGAAATCACTCTTTTTCTAGACTTGACGAAATCAATGATACGAGTCTTGCGGAAAACATAAGGTACAAAAAACGATCGAGATCACGGCATGATTCGCGTCGAATTCATCGGAACTTGGAGAGTTCTGATAGCGATTCCAACAATCATTCTTACAAACAGTCAACCAAACAAGGCAGAAATAAAAACAATCGAATGCAATCTAACAGTATTGAAGATGATAGCAGTTCTGCCTCACGTATTATTGGACAATTTATTGAAGCTCTAAAAGGGAAATCGAATGCTCACAGCATTTCCTCAGTGTCCAACGTAATTCCTGAATTTGATCCACTTTCTAAATCGCAAACGATAATAAGCTGGCTCACAAAAGTGGAAGAATGTGCGGAGATATATGAGTGGGACGAACGAGAAGTAATTCATTACGCTCTACCAAAACTAACTGGTTTGGCAAAATTATGGTATCAGAGCTTACCGACTGTTAAATATACTTGGTCAGAATGGAAAGCTAAACTCGTCGAGTCTTTTCCAGCTAGAGAGAACTATGCAGACTTATTAACTGAAATGCTTGCGTTAAGAGTAAAATACGGGGAACCTTTGGAACAATATTATTATGCAAAATTAAACCTGCTGAACAGATGCGATATATCAGGCAGAAAAGCTGTAGATTGTATTCTATCCGGTATTGAGGATAGGGTAATAAAATTGGGAGCACAAGCCGCACAATTCAAAACTCCAGAACTCGTACTGAAATACCTGAAATCGGTTAAGGTGGGGCAAACGAAGGAGCATTTCAAAATCTTTAATAAAACTGGACTGGGAAGTACAAACAAAATTTCAAGCAACAAACCTCCGATAAGATGTTTTAACTGTGGTGTGGAAGGCCATCCTAGTTTTAAGTGTCCAAAACCACTCGAGAAGTGTAATAATTGTTTCAAAATTGGTCATCGTACTACAACTTGCCCAATTATGGCAGCAGCGAAACCTTTGGAGAAGGCAACATATATACCTAATAACGAAAAACATGTTTCATGTAATAAATTAGAAGACCAGATTGATGCAGAGATCACAAGAGACAAATACGTTATAACTATTTTAGTAAACAAAATCCCTCTAACTTGTTACGTTGACCTAGGGAGTGAATGTACAATTATACGTTATTCTGTTGCTTTAGCGTTAGGATTGCAACTTAATGTTGACAACCTTCCTATGATGCGAGGTTTGGGTGGTAATTTAGTGAAACCAAGAGCTAAAACCATTGCTGAAATTGAAGTGCAAAATATATTAGAAACGCTTGAAATATTTGTAGTAGATGACGAAGTTTTAAAATATCATGTATTACTAGGCCACTCCTTCACGGAACGACCGGATATATACATCACAAAGACTCCCACGTGCTTAATATTTGAAAAAAATACGAATTACAGGTTATTTCTTATAACACAGACAGATTTTAATATTGGTACTGGTAATACAAAAGCTGTACCGATAATATGTGATAGCATGTACAACGGGAGAGTATACGTGAATGGTACACTTAGATTTGAAATAGGCAGAGAGTACTATCTCTTACCAGGTGAATATGAGATTCATAACGGTAGCGGCAGTTTATTGATTCATAACTTATCGTCTGAAAATATAGAATTCAAGAAAGATACTCTGATGACTCGCGCACTACCCATGAAAGGCATCAACGATGTATGTAATTTATCGATTGTTATGAACGATCATAGCAATGCAATGGTCAATTGTGGAGAGACTATAACTACAAGACAAGCAGCCCAATTGAAAACTTTATTAGAAGAATTTAGTGATCGTTTTTCGAAAGGACTTAAAGACTTAGGATTTACCACGGTAGCCGAAATGCAAATTAAATTAAAAGATTGTGATCCTGTCGTATATCGTCCTTATCGGCTGTCACATACGGAACGAGCTCAAGTTCAGGGCATGATACAAGAAATGCTAGATTCAAATATTATTCAGGAATCATCATCACCATATGCTAGCCCAATAGTTCTAGTTAAAAAGAAAAGTGGAGAAAAAAGACTGTGCGTCGATTACAGAGCCTTGAACCGTAAAACAGTGAAAGATCATTATCCAATACCACGTGTTGAAGATCAGCTGGATCTCCTTGCAGGTCATATATTCTTTACATCATTGGATCTCGCATCTGGATACTACCAAATACCGATATCTGAGGAATCTCGACCAAAAACAGCTTTTGTAACACCTGATGGACAATTCGAGTATTTACGGATGCCGTTTGGACTAGTTAATGCACCGTCGGTGTTTCAGCGCACCATCAATAAAGTTTTAGCGGATGCAAAAGTCAAGTTTGCTATGATCTATATGGATGACATCCTTATTCCAGCTCATACCTTCGACGAAGGAATGTCACGCCTACGAAAAGTATTAGAACTATTGCGGGAAGGTGGACTTACATTAAATCTCAGCAAATGTAATTTCTTTTACAAAAAAATTGACTTTTTAGGTTTTGAGGTAGGAAGTGATGGTATTCGACCCGGTAGTAGAAAGACAGAAGCAGTAGCAAAATTCGCACCACCGAAAAACCAACACGAGGTACGTCAATTTATGGGCCTTGCCAGTTTCTTCAGACGGTTTGTTAAGAATTTCGCGATTATAGCACGACCCTTAACCGACCTTCTACGCAAGAATTGTAAGTGGGCATGGACATCGGAACAAGTAACATCATTTGAAACTCTTAAAAGGGCGCTCGTCAACAGGCCAGTTATTGCCATTTATGACCCACACGCTGAGACCGAACTACATACTGATGCATGCAAGATTGGCGTAGCAGGGGTCCTGTTACAAAAGGACAAAGAAGGCTTATTACGCCCAGTTTCTTATTTCAGCCGGAAAACAACAATAGATGAGCAAAAATTGCACTCATTCGAGCTAGAGACCCTTGCTGTTATTGCGTCACTAAGCCGGTTTCGCGTATACCTCATCGGAAAACCCTTCAAAATCTATACAGATTGCAACGCTCTAAGGACAACCCTTACGAAGCGAGATCTGGTACCACGCATAGCACGTTGGTGGATTCAATTGCAGGAGTTTGACTGTGAGATTGAATACAGGGAAGGGAAAAGGATGGCTCACGTCGATGCTCTAAGCCGCAACCCATTTGAAGCAGCAGACACCGAAACACATGTTTTAGATGTATTTAATATTGAAACAGATAATTGGCTCAGTACTGCTCAGATGGTTGATGAAGAAATTTCATCAATCAAAAACATCCTTGAAAATTCAAACAAAAACGAAAATCTTGACGTGACAAAGAATTTTAAATTGAAGAATGGTAGAGTCTATCGTAACACAAATGATGGACTAAGGTGGTTTGTACCAAAAGCAGTGCGTTGGCAAATTTTAAGAAAGAACCATGATGACATTGGACATTTCAGCTTAGATAAGACTTTAGCCCGAATGAAATCATCATATTGGTTTCCTAAGATGCGCAGATTTATTAAAAAGTATGTGAATGCTTGTCTAGAATGTGCCCATCATAAAACACACGGTGGACCTCGGGAAGGATTCCTTCACCCTATACCTCGAGTAGATAAACCATTCCACACTGTACATGCCGATCATCTTGGACCCTTTGTTCGTAGCAAACGTGGAAACTGTTACTTGCTAGTGATCATAGACAGCTTCACTAAGTTTGTGAATATTACTGCAGTAAGAAATACGAAGGGAATAACTACAGTGCGAACAATGAAAGATCATATAAGCTATTTTGGCACACCGACAAGGCTTATAACAGATCGTGGCTCTTGCTTCACAAGTCTGGTTTTTAAGAAATTTATTCAAGGTACTGGGATCAAGCATGTTTTAAACGCCGTCGCAACACCAAGATCAAATGGCCAAGTCGAGAGATACAACAGGTCAATCTTAGACGCGCTATCTACAAAATGTCACGGAAGGGATGATAGAACATGGGATGAATTCGTACCTGAGATCCAGATAGGACTTAATACAACAATAAATAAAACAACACAAAAAAGTCCTTGTGACCTTCTTTTTGGTTATAAGGTTATGAATACATCCGAATCAATTCTAAATGATGTTTTGGAAGATACAAATATAGTTGCGTCATCTGAAGCTATACAAAACATGAGAAAGGAAAGCGGAGAACGTATAAAAATGCAACAAATAAAGGATAAGAATCGTTTTGATAAAAAAAGGAAATCACCGCCCCATTATAGAGAAGGGGACTTAGTGAGAGTTGAAAGAGACGTAAATAGTAATAATGGAAAATCGAAAAAACTTGTAGCTAAATACCAAGGGCCTTATAGGATTGCTAAAATTTTGCCGAATGATAGATATCTGGTAGAAGACACTCCAATTACGAAGAAAAAGAATCACCGATATGAAACTGTTGTAGCGGTCGATAAAATATCCCCTTGGTTAAATCTTAGCACTCACTTTGAGAGTTCCACAGATAGCAAAGAAGACGACAGTAATAGTGACGATAGTTAAGATATAAAGAGTGAGATCTACTTACCATAATTGTGTGTAACATATATTCGTATATTGTATATTAATACTGAGGAAATATATATATACATATATAATTTTATTCAAGTTGTTTGGTACGGGGACGTACCAGAAGTCTGATGGCCGAGCTGTTAGCATATTTATTTTAATGTGATCATATTTTATTGTTTTTATGTATTAAATTATCAGTAGAAATAATTCGATTTAAATAATTGTTACATCTTACGTTAATTATCAACATCCGGTTTTGACTAAACTAATTTGTATTTTAAAATAGATAAAACCGGATGTTGCTACAGTGGAAGGAGGGGCGTGTAAACGTTTAATGCTAGGGGTAAGCCTATAAATTGGCATTCTTACTTTGATTGTCACGATGGAAGGATCGAGCAAAGAATTAATTTTGTATCAGTATTGATTGTGAAACAATCTAGGATAAATAAACCATTGATTGTGAGGAAAGTTTTTGTTTTATTCCAACACAACGCTATAACGAGCTTATATCACCTTCAACTGTTTGTTTCAGTTGTGTAGTTACTGATCAACTGACAGATGACAGAGTGGTGCATTCCTGCACCGGTCAGGCTTTAAATGAAAGAGCACAATTCAGTGACGTAACCAGAATCGTTCCCTGTCAGACCTATTCCGCTTACCTTGACCGCTCCCCCTTTTGTTTCACGTACTAATTAATTTAATTATCATATTCTATTTCAATTTCCAACCACTATTGCTCTAATTAACTTTGCTATAATTTCTGTACACATTGTTTTGAATAATATAATAAACTCGTAATATACATTGTTCTCCTGTATTGTTTTAAGTTAGAATTACATAACCAGAAGTATTTTCATAAATCTGTTTCAATGTTGAGATAAAGTAACAGACAGACCAGGCTGAAATAGACGATTACAATAATGTAACAATAACTATTATATATAATACTAACATTTCGTGGAACAAAGTTCTTTTTCGAGGCATACAGTTGAGTCAGTTGGCAGATATCTTCACTTAAGGTGAAAGCGTTTAGCCCCCTCCAGGCTACGTTGCCCACTCTTTCTTTTTCTCTGTCTCTTTCTATTGTATACGATTTTATGTATTCATTTAAACTGGATTTTAGCAATTGTTAGAGACTAGCCCTAGCCTCCAAAACGGTGCTACGTCATAGGATATCATAATTAATTATATTATTAATAATATCACATTATTATTGTAATTAATTGATCAATAATTTGTACAACTTTAGTTAATATTATTTTATATGGAATAACATTTAATACTGGCATGTAACACTATTTCTTATTTTGTCATAAGGAAAACAATTGGATGATTGTGATCATTGTAAAAATAAATAGAGAGAGATTAAAATATCATTGTAAAACATTTTATTTTGCCATCCCGAACTACTAAAATTACACAATTTTATCATTGTCATTTGAATATTCTCAATCGTTGTTAATTTATCTTCTTGGGTCTGTTATTTAATACATAATATAGAAAGCAACTTTTTCTTACCGGGAGCTTCTCGACACCTTCCGTTTTTTTTTTTTATAATTTTATATAACCAGACAGTCGAGCAAAGATCCTACCTGCTAGTAAAGTATCTGACCACTACATGCAGATGGGCTTTGGGCGGTGATAGTCACTTTCCATCAGGTGAGTCTCCTGCTCGTTTGCCACCTAAAACAAAAAAATTAAAAATTACATCAATTTCGCCTATAGATACTGAGACTGCTAACTACTCTGCAACATCCAAGCGCTGCCATCCAATGAATCTCTGACATTATATCCTTTGTAACTGTAATTATAATGGCTCACTCACTACTAAAAACAATACAGACTATTCTCTGTTACTCACTCAGACCTTTAGTAGTCTTACTCCTAAGAACAGACATACGAGCAGGGCGTAAGCCTGAGTCCGTTGAACTTTGCCAAAAAACCTTCACTTGCCCGTTCAGCTGCGAGCGTGTGCAATAAACAACCAAACAGCCTATTTACACGCTTGTCCTCGTGGTCTAGCCTGCAGAATGTTGACTAACGGATGAAATAATCTGTTTCGGAATTTGAAAAGAAAACTGTAGAGCTACTCACGTGCATTTATTATGTAGAAATAAACTAGTATCCATTCTAATCTACACGTAGATGCCATTAAAAGACATAAAAATCCCACAATCCCAAATTCACTTTAAAAATGTAGTGTGCATTAATATGCGAGGTATGACAATACTCGCTAACTGTTTTATAATCTAAATTGAGTGATTAAACGAAGAATAATATCAAAACATTAAGAACCTCAAACAATTTAATATCCATAAAAGAATGTTATAAAGTAAAACTAAAAATATTTCCAAAAATTACGTGACTGCCTATCGGAGACGGTAAAGATGGCATTCTACGTGAACAATGGGCAGTTTGTTAAAGTTAAACTATTTTTATAACAGATGGGATGATGATGATGAGAAAAAAGGAATACCAGTAACTTTGAAACAACTCTGTCTCTGTAAAAGTGAATAAATAATTTAACATATTGGCAAGATATTGGCACGGAAAACTTAAAGTATTAGGTATTTGTCCTTTCCTAATCAACTCATCATTCAATGTTCAAGGGAAGCTAACCATCAGTGCCCAATCCTTTGATAATTGTCCTTATTCAGAAAATAGTTTTTAGTATCTAAAATAAATGAGCGATATATTAAGGTTAGATTTAAGATAGGTACCTCATAAATTAAGTTCTAGATAAAATAGCCCTTACCTTTATATAGCTATGTTTTAGTTTTTATAGTACTGCTTTTAAACAATATACTGAAATATTTAAGGTTCGTACTGGAGTATAATGTACGAAGAAGGAACTAATAATATCCAATACGTTGACGTAAAGTCGAAATGTTAAAGATGTGTTTCGAATCGGCTGCGCATCCATTTCATTTGAATATAACTTATCGCTCTGATCTATTCGATCGTTTGCTAAGACGAATTTAATGAAGGTTTTAAATAATAAGTAAATAAATATTATTATTATGACATGTTTACGTTTTATTTGTCGTATAACATGTTTACGTCAATTATTGTTAATAATGACGTCTGTCTTCATTTCAATACGTTCCGAACAACTTACAAAAAAAAAATGTTTAAATTTTTTTAAATATTTTTGTATAAATTCAAATAAATTATGCTTTTATTGTTAGTATTTATAAATATACAAATTTAAGTAATATTTTATGTTGAAATATTTGGCTTTAGATAAAAAAAAAACAATAAATTGACGTAGAAAATAACCGGTGCTAATGAATCGGATTCTACTTCGTGAAATCAGTCAAAAAAACAGACTTCATCTCTTATGGCATACTACAGAACATACATACATACTACAGAATACCATTTTAAGAAAACATAACTTGGCGTGTTAGGTTTGTGTTTCTTAGCTTGTTATGACGTCTCTCGTTTTGGCTCCTTACGAATTGTGGCATACTGAATCAGAGCCCTGCACTGCACTGCAGTAAATAGTAAAATTTTAAAACTACTTTTATGCAACCAGAACATCCTAGGATTAATATGAAGTAACTTATTTGTATGAAGTTCCAGTAATTATAATGTTAATAGAAAATTTCACACACACTCACTAGACACATTTTAGTGAAACATTTGCATTAATAACGTGCAAAACTAGGAAATGTTACTCACTTATAGCAAAAAATCATACCAGACAGTTATTTACGTTAATGGTTTTGCATTTATTAAATAAATTACAAGGTAAGTTATATTTTAGTAAAACTTTGGCAAACCTAAACCAAGCCATTAACCTAATTTTAGCCAGATTTCTACTCCGACGTCCTATAATTTAGGTAATTGCAGCCTAGAGGCATTTCCACTGCATAAACTTACTAGATATCACTGTAAATATCTCATTTTTTGAACAGAAATTTTAAACAGATGTATGTAATTTTTAATCCTTTTAAATCATTTAATTAATTAGATTTTAGCCTACTTACATTTTGAATTAACATTTTTTTTACATTAGCAGCCTGTAATTTTCCCACTGCTGGAATAAGGCCTCCTCCCCTTGAGGAGAAGGTTTTTGGAGCATATTCCACCACGTTGCTGCTTTGCGGTTTAGTGGAATACACAGGTGGCAGAATTTCGTTGAAATTAAACATATGCAGGTTTCCTCACGATGTTTTCTTTCACCGATGCACGAGATGAATTATAAACACAAATTATGCACATAAAAATTCAGTGGTGCTTGCTTGGGTTTGAACCCAAAATCATCGGTTAAGATGCACGCGTTCGAACCACTGGGCCATCTCGGCTCTACATTTTGAAGCGTCACGTTATAATTGTTAAGTATTGCTGTTTATCGGTATAATATCTGATGGGTAGGTTGTACCCAGACGGGCTTGCAAAAAGCCCTACCTTTCTATAGCGTATAAGATTAGCATACATCAATTTCACCAAAATTATACCCGTCTGTATTACCTTCTGACTTAATACCCGCAGCCCCGCCGATAATAATGATAACGTTTGATTAATTAACCTAATTAAACCGTTTTTTGATAGCTCAGTGAACCATTATGTTTATTTTGTTAGCGAGATATGGCAGAGATTTCATGGTGATTGTATCAATTATTAGACGAACTGATTCATTCGATTCTATAAATTTATTTTGCCTTCAGATTTGCTTTTAGAAAACAATGGCAGCAGAATATACTGCATTTTTCACAGGAAATGTTTCGAGAAAATCCTTGGAAGTTTCATCAGCACCATCTGTATATCCGAAAATCCAAAACACATCATCCACTTACTGCCTCGCACAACCACTCTGTGGAACCAGCTATTCCGAACCGATATAATTTGGGAACCGACACGAAAAAACCCTTAACATTTCTCAAAGGCCGACAACGCACCAAGCTATCCGGTGTTGAACGTGTCCATGTTCGGTGAAAGTCGCTTTCCATCTTTTGAGCATCCTGCTCGTTTATCACTGTATCCACAAAAAAACGCTCAGGCTGAATGAGGAAATCATTACTAATACTAATGAACGTATTAACTAATGAATTGCTCATCCATGACACTTTGTGTACAAATTGATTATAATAATTCTAGATATTTCAAACATCGCCCTTTTGTTCTCATTTTGCAAATATGCAAATATGCAATGGAACTTTTTGTACACATATGCAAAAGTAATAGGATCTAAAATCAAATAATAAAACTTAACCATTCTAGTAAATAAAGCTTAAGTGTTGCACCCATGATCGCAGATTCGAGCCCAGACAAGCGCCGAATTTTCCATATCTCGTGCTCGATAGAAGACAACCAGTTCTTTGAAAATCTGTTACTCGTTTATCCAACAATCTGCATTGGATCCGTGGCGTGGCGGATTCAGCTCCTAAGCATTCCTGTTAATTGCAGTTTAATTTCAGTAACTACAGCTTAAACATTTTTACTTAAATTTCTTTCTCAATCTGTAAAGAAAATTTTAATAAATAAATATTTAAAAAGCGCCAAGATTTCGCACAGTAAGAAAGCAATTGATCCCGAAACCGGGTTAGTCTGATTTAATTAAAATTCGTTTATTCAAATTAAACAGCCAGCTCGGCTTTAATTAGGATTCTTGTTCAAGTAAATTATACTTTAAAGACCGTCGATGCTTTGATATATTAAAAACAAACGATTATATAACAAGAAACATATGAGTTTATTAAATTGGTATCTAATTATTTCCGTATTATTAAACAACGGTGGAATATTTATGATATTTTACGAAATATCTATCAATTGTTCGTTTAAAGAAAAAAAAAATTAATTCCAAAAATATTATTATTGCAATTGTATAAATATGTCTTGATTTGCTATAATTTTTACACTTTAACGGGCGATTGAGGGACAGTGGCGTAGCTATCGTACGTGGTGCAGTGCACCAGGGCCCCGGAGCTCAGAAGGCCCTCTAACCTAAGCTTTGAAAAGAAAAGATAAATTGATGACATATGGATTTAGCCTACTAATGTTCGTCTCAATATATCCTGTATCCTATTTTTATTCCTATCTATAATTTTGAAGCGCAATATAAGTTAATGAGGGGGATGAGGGCCCGTTTCTTTTTCTATGCACCGGGGCCCTTGTCCACCTAGCTACGCCACTGTTGAGGGAACAAAATGGGAGGGATAAGCTAAGGATAACGAACCTGTCTGAATTCGCGTCTACATGCTAACACAAAACATTTCATGATCGAGTTCTCGTGTATTATAGTTTAAGCTAATGATTAATAATAATCATTCAGTCAAGAATATATAGCCAAACAAAAAAAAAATATTCAAAAAGACCTACTGTAAAACAGGACTTGTCAAAACAAATCAAATAAACCCAAACTCGATATTGCTAGATAGCATATCACCTCGTGACTCCAATATATAATGATTAAGTTGTCTATTTAATTATAAACTACTTAATATACTTACAAAATATCAAAACGATACGATTTATGGAAATCGATTTAATCACATCTAAATCGATTTCCTAGAACTAATTTATCATAACACAAGTGACATAGTTTGATGAAACAACTTATATAATGTCGAGTAAATAATACCTCAGCGAATTAAAGTAATTACACAGGAAGAACTCTTTTATCATTTGAATTTAAAGCCAACGCTTATAATTAAAAACTAAGACAATTGCTTTCCTGTTTAAAGAATAAAATTACGTCACAGTTTTAAAATAGTGTATTTAAAATTACATTTAATGGTATCGCATTTATATTAAGCTAGTAATGTATATATTTCCGATGACGATGACGTCGATGACGACCTCCGTGGTCGAGTAGTGTGTACACCGGTTTTCATGGATACGCCACTCCGAGGTCCCGGGTTCGATTCCCGGCCGAGTCGATGTAGAAAAAATCATTAGTTTTCTATGTTGTCTTGGGTCTGGGTGTTTGTGGTACCGTCGTTACTTCTGATTTCCATAACACAAGTGCTTTAGCTACTTACATTGGGATCAGAGTAATGTATGTGATGTTGTCCAATATTTATTTATTTATTTCAATATTTATAGTATGTTATTTTAATTTGTGTCTTCAACAAAGAATTATTAATAAAACTTGACGCAATATGTTTGTGCAGTTCCGGAGAATAGCAAACTGTCGGAAGCAAATCAATTTTCAACTATTTTATAAGAAATTGGTGGTATGGCCTTGTGCAAGCCCGTCTGGGTAGGTACCATCCACTCATCAGATATCCTACCGATAAGCAACAGTACTCTGTATTGTTGTGTCGGTTTGAAGGGTGAGTGAGCCAGTGCAACTACAGGCACAAGGGACATAACATCTTAGTTCCCAAGGTTGGTGGCGTATTGGCGGTGTAAGGAATGATTAATATTAATTACAGCACCATTGTTATGGGCGGAGGTGTCCACTTGCTGCATAAGCTCGTCCGCGAACATATGCCAAAAAAAATATATAATTCCTGATAATATTGTAATATTATGTCTTCGTGGAACAAGATAAATAAAAGAAGAAATGTACGATACTTTAAGCTTGTTTGTTTAAGTAATTAATGTCATTATAGATCTAATCACTGACGATGGCGCGCGCTTCCACTTAAAATTATCGG
This sequence comes from Vanessa atalanta, assembly GCF_905147765.1. Lineage (NCBI taxonomy): Eukaryota > Metazoa > Arthropoda > Insecta > Lepidoptera > Nymphalidae > Vanessa > Vanessa atalanta. The sequence continues at coordinate 3,914,294 of NC_061892.1, read as the reverse complement.
CGTGCATTAAGAAATATAATTTAATTTATATTTTATGTCCAACTCATTTTTTATATTAGTCATCTCACACACACTGAGATAACTTGTGAGTACAAGCGTCACTCGTACAAACGCACGCCGATATTTTAAAGTTGAGGTGCGTCTTCCAGGGTAAACAGAACTATGAATGAACCAGCTGTGCCCGCGACTTCGTCCGCGTTTGAATTTAACAAAAAAGTTATTGTCCAGTTCGCAGATTTTACTATAACTTATTAATTCTGTCTTAGGAAGCTTTTGTGATATTGGTAGGAGGCACCCGACGTTACGACGGCGTAATGGCCCAAAAAGGCATGCGAGAGGACTGCGTGCGGAACTAGACAATATTTGGACATTGCAGCGTGAATTTATTACTATTTTCAGACAGACACTTGGTGGTAGGGCTTTGTGCAAGCCCGTCTGGGTAGGTACCACCCATTGTTGTGTTCCGGTTTGAAGGGTGAGTGAGCCAAGTTTGGTGGCGCATTGGCGATGTAAGGAATGGTTATTATTTCTTAGAGCACCATTGTCTATGGACGATAGAGACCACTTACTATCAGGTGACCCATTTGCTCTTTCGCCTACTGATACCATAAAGAAAAGAAAAAAAAAACGACAGACAGACAAACAGACAGGCAGGCAGACAATGATTCGACATTCGAAAGAAGAAGACGATGTTGTTATAATTACTTCCTTCAAACAATTTATGTGCAAAGCTGTATATGTTTTCTGCAAAAATAAATAATCAGTAAAACCAAATTTTTAAAATGAAAATTTAGAGGGAAACCGTATGGAACGGAGATAACACACACCATTAAATAAATTAACAAAGTTTGAACATAATTGAATCACAATGACAAGAGTCTTATTAAAATTCCCTCGTCATTTGAATATTACTACACAAAACCGTATACAATAAAAAGAGACAGGGATATAAAGAAAGAGAAGGGAATATCGCCTTTTTCTTTAAGTGATGATTTCTGCAAATTCTCTCTACTTTAAGCCGCGTAAAAGAACTTCGAACAAACTTTCATAGTACTTATACAAAGTTTCGTATCTATGCTGTGGATTGTTGAGGAGTTTTTTCATCTGGAACCAATTTAGGGTATAAAATCAAGTATTACAATGCATAATCGCAATTGAACGAACAACGAACGAAAACAACACAAAACATACAGTTTTCGAGTTTAAGTTGGAACTTCTCATTTTTTACACAAGTCCTTGCAATAATGAAGAACTATTTCACAAGCTCAATTTATTAATAATAAGATTGAAAGTCAGCGTATATTTTAAATTATACAATGTCTAATGTAAATTACTTAAAAATATAATTTAAGAGAGCCGAGATGTCGCAGTGTTTAAAACGCGTGCATCTTAAGCGATGTGCGGGTTCAAACCCAGGCAAGCAGAAGTTCTCACGTGTATTTACCAAACCGCATGGTGAATGAACAGCGTGGTGGAATATACTCTAAATTTTCTTCTCCAAAGGAGAGAATGCCGTAACCCATTAGTGGGACGTTTACAAGTTACTTTACTTTACTTTAAAAATGGAATTTATCTCATGCTTGTGATGTACGAAATCGAATAACAATCGTTGGAAAGCAGATTTTCAAACCGTGCATCTGCAACCGAGTCATTCGGAACATCTAGAGCGTTGAAGATTTATTTGGACGAGAGCGCTCTGTTGAATTGAGTTTTTGTTACGGGTGATAGTTTTAGAATTTTCAACATTTTAAATAAACTTTTTGTAGTATTAAGTATTCAGAAATGTACATACAATTTTATTAAATTGGTTTTTTTTTATTGCCCATTATAAAAGGTGATTTCATATTATAGCTTTATAAAAATAAATAGATAACTAAATATGATATATTAACACCAAGATTAGTTTGCGTCAGGAAATAACAATAATCAAGCTGTATCTCAAAAAGTATGAAATATGACAATATTATTGACAATGATACTTTAACCGCAGAATAAAGCCATCTTTTTCAGAGAGGAAGTTCAGCACTGGTAGGAAGCTGGATATCTTATATGTGTTACTCATACGACTGAAACTCTCATCTCAATATATGGCTAACTACGCTGATGCTGGTCTGGTCTGGTGATACATATCTGGGTACGTAAAAGTTGTGGTTGAGTTGAGTTGGGAACGAAATTAAAAAAAAAAACAACAAACAAACAAACTTTATCTTTCCATAATGTGATAATAATGATCTTCTAGCCGGTTTGAGCCACAATGGCTAATCTCAAGAGAGACCAACCAATTACGCAGGATATTTAGCGCACAAGTATGTGCGCAAACACAACTCTCTATTCCGTCATCAAACCGATGGAATGGCAAAACCGCCACAATCAGAAAGCGTCCAAGTGTAGGGCTAATGGTTTTAAGTCCTTTCTTAGGCACGAGAGTGTACACCCTTCTGTCTCCCAGACTCCGCCTTTTTTTTGGTCGACAATATGAAGTTAAGATTTTCTAGAAACGTAATATCCAAAATTGGCTTTCTCGGTTCATTTGCATTTCCAAATGTAGTAGACTAGCCACGACCTGGTGTTCTACAGCTCTATATCTAGCCGCTAAACAAACGAGGCAGTCATAATATTAATATGATTACAAGGCGAAAAATTATATTATAGGAACGATAAAGTATAAGGTCAAAATTTCAATAAAGGCAATACTATAAATAACTTTCCAATTTATAAGTAAGCACTTTCCAGATTCGCTGCTCCAAGATTTATCGTTACCACAAATGGTCCATTCTCTCTATATTAGGTCTTGTAACGATCGCTTATACAACGTAGAACACTGACTGACTATAAAGTCTAAAGTCTGAAGGGAAAAAGATTTATATCAATTTATACAAATATACCCAATACAAGGCACAATATCCTGTGTTTGCAGAAAAATGCCCGCATCAGATCAACGACTCTCGCTGCAATTGCAATTTCGTAAACAATGTTTTTATTTTTTAAATGGATGAGAAAATGCTGTGCATATTATAAATTAGGTTACCGAGAAAATTAAATAAAACGGTAATGTAACAGTCTCTTAATTTCCCACTGCTGGGCAAATGCCTCATCTTCCTTTTGAGTAGAAGATTCAGAGCTCACTCGACTATGCTATATCCATTTTGGGTACTTACGATATTTCCCTTCTCCGCCGCGAACGAGATGTATTATAAACATTAATTTAATCATCGATTAGAGATCACGTCTTACAACCTTTGGAACGTCACGGATAAAAAGGTAAACCAGCACTATTGGTGATAATATAATTATACATACGGAAGACCGTTACGTTGTCAAGTTGTGTCTTAAATAAAGTTGTAGTTTGTTATTTTTTCTTACTTTTCTACGGTACCGAAAAACTTGTCCGAAATAAATTTAATTTTTCAAATAAAATAACGCTTATTCTCCGGCAATATTAAGAACATTTTGAAATCTTCACGTAATTTAATTACTTTACGTCGTCCGTACTTCTTAACCTAATTTCGGAACAAGTTTTAATGCTTTTGTGATAAAATTAAAATTACAAATTAATAAAATTAAAGTCTTTGATAAAGTGTTTATTTATACAAAAAATATCTAGTAATATTGGTCTAGTGACTATATAAACTATATACATACATGGATTTTGCAGTCCCATTGGATTATGAGAGTGAAGAAGTGCACCTGTGTTTGCGCACACACTTGTGAACAATAACATATCCTAGTACGCTGGTCTCCCTTGAGATTGGACGACATTATTATTATATATAAATACATATATATTATAATGTTTTTTGAGTGTTATTAGTCTAAAATAAAACAAACAACTATAACACAAATAATTAACTGAAGCTTATGTTATGACGCCACAATGTTAAAGATTTCTCTGCGAGTGACAGACAATTCATATGATTTTATTTTTCAGTTTAACTATTTTCGTTTTCAGAATCGAAGTTAGTCATCACGACATCTTAAATATTAATAGCGTAGCGTAGCGTAGCGTAGAAGATAGGTTAGGGTCCTATTTTAAAGAGCTCCAGCCGTACATGTGCAGAAAATTAAAGAGGATTCTTGATTACAATTTACTAAATTGTTAGGATTTAACACGTAATTAATTTTAGGGTAGAGAGCGGCGCTATGGCTTTATAAATAATACAAATGTAAAACGTGCGAACAGACGTGGTCAGTTTACGTTGAAATTAAATCAAAACAAAACTGTCATAGGTTTCGAAATTTCTAAAAATCTCTTGAATAAACACGAAGTCTTACGGGCGACCCACTAGTATTTTTTAATAGTTTAATTTTTTTTTTAACATTAACAGCCCGTAAAATTCCCACTGCTGGAATAAATGCCTCCTCTCCCTCTGAGGAGAAGGTTTGGAGCATATTCCACCACGCTGCTCCAATGCGGGTTGGTGGAATACACATGTGGCAGAATTTCGTTGAAATTAGACACATGCAGGTTTCCTCACGATGTTTTCCTTCACCGCCGAGCACGAGATGAATTATATACACAAATTAAGCACATGAAAATTCGGTGGTGCTTGCCTGGGTTTGAACCTGAAATCATCGGTTAAGAAGTACGCGTTCTAACCGCTGGGCCATCTCGGCTCTTAGCGTAATATAATTAACAATATAAAATATTGATAAAAAAATAACAAAATATATAAAATCAAATTCTCCAGTGGCTTAACATACACCAACATGTTGATAGCGTTCTGTCTTCGTATCTTTATCTAACGTTTTAATAACCCACCCAGCTGCCCTGTAATATGGCAGTTGCCGCCATTATAAGGTAATGTATCATTTCTAGTGTGCTCGAGACGTTAAAAGGGTCTCTTTGATGGATGACTCACCAATAATACCATTCATCATTATAATCCGTCGACAAAATATATTAACAAAATATAATACATGGAGAATATAATAGTGGATCTATTGAAAACTTGTTTTATGTTCATATATAAAATACTAGTGGTCGAGCGCGGCTTTGCTCGCGTTTAAGTGTTTGATTGTCAAGCATAATAAAGTAGGCTAATTTTAACATAGGTTCAAGCTTGCTATATATCAAATTCGGTTTAATGGTTTGGTCGTGAAAGAGCAAGACAACAGTCAGAAAAACCCAGTTCCATTCGTATGTATAATATTTGTATAATTTATATGACATCATCAAATAAAAGTGATTATTTACAGCGAATGTTCATACCAATGCATTGTTGAGATGTTTTATTAATGACTATCGTCAATCAAAAGTTTTTTTTAATGAATAAATGAGTGTAATATTTTAATGTGTGTACGTATCTATCTATGTATGTTTTATACATGTGAGTTTCTCTGATCCACACCATAATTTTAGTGCCTAAACAAATTCAGATATATTAATACATATTTTAGAGATAATACAAGAAAATATGAGTGAAATTGTTATAATAATTATTAATTGAATACATAAAAAAAAAACATATTAAACTAAATGCTTACAATATTTTGTTTTGTAATTAAGATTCTAAGAATAATAACTCGATGACTTTTTTTTGTATTTATTTATGGAATCCCCGAAAATGTCAAGAGACTTTGAGTATTTATCATAAGTTTTACCTAATCTTATAAGAGGTGCATTTTATCCTAGTTTAGTTTTCGATGGTCTCATGTGAAATAAAATTGTTGGATAGCGTGGACATAATTTCCATTAAAATAAATTCCCGTATGAATTTCAAGGCAGTCGATTTCATGTCTGACAATTTTGTACAAGAAATAAAAATAAAAATATATTAACTTATAATTAAATTTATCACCATGCACTACACATTTTATCAACTAAATGTCCTTTATATTCTACGATGGTGTCTTGAGTCTGCGGTATCATTTCTCACACACACTCCACCTATGCCGTCTAAAAATTACGTCTATTCATTGCTCCATTGCCGCGTAAAAAAACGAACAAACAAACACGCTTATAATATAAATATGAATGGTAAGGATACCACAAAAATATTATAAACAAAATCCACTTGTAAATTCGGTGTGGACATAAAAAAAAAACTCAAATGCAATGGTATGGCAACACTCGCAAAAAGTACGAAACAAACATTGAACGCATATGTTACCGATGGCGATAATTTATGAGTGGAATTTCGGTTTGTAACAGCGATTTGTGAACCAGTACTCTGAAAATGCTTTTATTCATTTTAAAGTATCTTTTTGATATAATAGAATCATTTAATATGGAAACTTGATTAGTCTATGATCTAAGTTTATGTTCCAGTTTAATTAATCTTACATTGCACTGTTTATCTCGTTATTGAAATATGTATATTAAATATATATATATTTATAACGATAACGATACATTAGCAGCCTGTAAATTTCCCACTGCTGGGCAAAGGCCTCCTCTCCCTTTTGAGGAGAAGGCTTGCAGCATATTCCACCACGCTGCTCCAATGCGGGTTAATGGGATTTAACAACGATAACTTAAATAATTATATGTTAAATAAAAATCATCTTCCTTACTAATCATAAGGCTACTAGCACAAGCCGTTGAATCGCAATTCCTATGATCTGGGCGAAAAAGGAACCAGCCCTCCTGTCACCAATGGAGGTAATAAGACAAAGTATCATTAAGGAGTCTTTAAAGTATAAAAAGTGGAAACTTTTTAAACAGAAGAGAGATAAGAAGACGAACAAAAAATTATACATTACAACTTCAAGAATCAAGTGTTCGAACATTTCATAAAAACAACTAATATTAAGCAAATCTTGTGATTTGAATATAATCGTACGCGTTATTAATTGCTTACAGTCACGGATTAATTCGTCAAGGGTAAGCAATCCATTACTGCGTGAAGACCACCGATGTATATCCGCAATAACTAGATGAACCACACTAATTAAAATATAACATTTTAAAACGATAACAATGGGGAAATAAGGGGAATGAAATGAAATAAGGGGCAGCGCTGGATGGTGTCAAAGATTTCTTAGTTAAATTAATTACATATATTTTTATACAAACACTAAAACTTTGATGAGCCGAGATGGCCCAGTGGTTAGAACACGTGCATCTTAACCGATGATTTCGGGTTCAAACCCAGGCAGGCACCACTGAATTTTCATGTGCTTAATTTGTGTTTATAATTCATCTCGTGCTCGGCGGTGAAGGAAAACATCGTGAGGAGACCTGCATGTGTCTAATTTCAACGAAATTCTGCCACATGTGTATTCTGCCAACCCGCATTGGAGCAGCGTGGTGGAATATGCTCCAAACCTTCTCCTCAAAGGGAGAGGAGGCCTTTATCCCAGCAGTGGGACATTTACGGGCTGCTAATGCTAATGCTAAAACTAAAACTTTGCATGATTAGCAGACTGAAATGATAATGGACTGGTCACGTATATCAAAAGGTCCAATGGTCTTTGAAGGAGACGAGTTTTAAAGTAGAGTTCGAGATTCGGACCAATAGAATAGAAAAGGTGGCGAAACCCGACTGAATACGGAAGGCGGAAGGTAAAGAATCGGGAGCATTGGCGCACTTTGGGAGAGGCCTATGTTCAGCAGTAGATTTTAGTCGGCTTGATGATGACGATTACTAAAACTTTTGAGTGATACAGAAATATCGCATTCAGTATGTTGATTCAGATTTTGAAAAAGAGTAACTACTGAGTTCCTTGCCGTTTCTTTCGGTAGAATCTACATACCGAACCGGTGGTAGCTTTACTTCATATAGTTTGTTAAATGACAATTCAAAAGTGCTTATAAAAGCCTACTCGAATAAAGTATATTTTGATTTTGATAAAGTATGATTAATTTTATCTTCGGTCTTGTATTCAAAACCACAAGTTACAAGTATACTAAAGGTATATCAATTAAATATCTGTAATACTACAAGTTCTAATTTAAATACAAAAAACGAGAGTTACAGTAGGACATCTAACGGACGAACGAAACGCATGAACGAAGACTTTTTTCGCTTTATTTTATGTATTAAATAACAGACACAATAAAATAAATTATCAAAGTTTGAGGATATTTAAATGTCAATGACAAAATTTTCACTAAAATCCCTCGTGAATTAGAGTAAGACAAAGAGACAAATAAGCAGAGAGAAAGAAAGAGAGCGAAAGGTCGCCTGTAACGTGGAGATAAAATCGTGTAAATTTTATTTTTTTTAATTTTATTTTCCAAAGTCACTAAGATTATATGACGTATCGAAGTTACAAACCCCATTAAAAACTTTTGATGGAATTTTCCAATGTTGCCGTGTCATTTTTCCGACTCATCCATTAACTATATTTCATGGTCACATATAATATTCCTTCAGAGAAACGAGATTATTGCAAACCGCATGCAAGATAGCATTTAACTTGATGTTTGACAATTCGTTGTATAATACGATACTAAACTCTATTTATATAAAAACTAGTATTCCGTCCCGACTTCATATGTACAGTTATCATTTTGTCCTTAGGTATTTTAACCAATGTGGGATCAACTAAAGAAGCTGAAAATTAACACTGATATAATATGAAAAATCAAAAAAAAAATAATTAATACAATAATCGAAAATTAAAAATAATCTAGAAAGTGCATGTAGGCAACAACGCCACCTGGCGGATGACTAAGATATAAATACATTTACATGTCGGATTTGAGGTATAAATTATTATAAAAATTTAGTAAAAAATAAAATACTTTTTATATACATACCTAAATACATTTTTAATAAAAAATCACGACGAAAAAATACATAATATCTATAAATAAAATAAAAAACAAACGCTACAAATCAAATAATTTTAACCGAAATCAAATCTGATTCGAATTAAAAAAATCCCTCCCCCGATAAAGCTAATCCGATCGTAACACATGGGCACGAAAAGGCATTAAAAGTAGCAAAAAGATATACAAACATACAGTGGAAATACGATAAAGTAGTCGAGAGAGAAACATGCATACAGGGAAATGACAATAAAGTAACAAAAACGCAATTAAAGCGAAGATAAGCGTAATATACCGCCCTTTATAGCCCTAAGCGGTGGTATTATTGCAATGAAATTTTGGTATTACGATAGATACAAATTACTAAACACACAAGCTGAAAATGAGCGTTTTTTTATATTTCTAGCTTCAAAAATTACCTTTATGAATGTCACTATGCATAATTAGGACTTTTTTATTTGTTTATATTTATTTATAGTTCAATAATTGTCGCTCCAATCTTGATATTTATTTTAGAATTAGGGATACGTAAAAAATATTTATACTTTTGTTTCGATGCTTAAAGTATCGAATGTAGAAACGTATCGAAGTATCGATATCGACTTTTTTGTTATTTAATTGTATTGATTAAATAGAACAGAATAAAACGGCGGTCGGCTCTTATGCATAAAAGTACTCGATAGCGTCTCGTATCGATACTTTTGATACTGGTATCGAGTAAAGTATCGAAACTTTTCAAATTTTACGTCCTTTTTTTAATCCCAATCCCGATCGGTGGATCTGAAAATGTGTATAGGTTGTTGCTGCTGATAAAATTGTTTTATATATAAATAAAACAAATTTGATTTATATATAAGATTAGTCAAAATACGTTTTTTATTTTTAAATCGAGCGTAAGGTAAATTGCTTTTTTTATTTGTAATTTATATATTAGGTCAAATTATTTCTTTACGGGTATTCTATTTCTTTACGTGAGTAATTTTGACCCGTATGAAGTCGGGACGGACAGCTAGTATGTTATAGAGTGACATAAAATATTGTCTTCTAAATCTATTTGTCGTAATTACTTTGACTCAGTCATCCTTTGAATTGAATCGGATAATTTACTTTCGTAATGCCAATATGAAATTGATGTAGACTGGATAGCTATTTGGCAGCCTGTTATACTCTCATATTGTGCAGAAAACATTAATGATAAAAGATATGTAATATTGGTAAATGGTCACCATTGCCCAAAGACATTGGCGCTGTAAGAAACATTAACCATTCCTTAGATAGCCAATGCGACACCAACCTTGGGAGCAAATATTATAGTTTTAGCATTAGCAGCATTAGCAGCCTGTAAATTTTCCCACTGCTTGACTAAAGGCCTCCTCTCCATTTGAGGAGAAGGTTTGGAGCATATTCCACCACGCTGCTCCAATGCGGGTTGGCGGAATACACATGTGGCAGAATTTCGTTGAAATTAGACACATGCATGTTTCTTTACGATGTTTTCCTTCACCACCGAGCACGAGATGAATTATAAACACAAATTAAGCACATGAAAATTCAGTGGTGCCTGCCTGGGTTTGAACGCGAAATCATCGGTTAAGATGCACGCGTTCTAACCACTGGGCCATCTCGGCTCCTAAATATTATATTATGTACCTTTTGTCTGTTGTGGTTCACTCACTCTTCAAACCGGAACACTAGAATACTTAGTATTAAGAGTGGTTAGTAGATACCCAAAACATTGAAAAAACATTATTATACATTTAGAATGCTTATCAGCAAACGCAGAGTTGAGGTCTCCGGCTGAACTGAGCCTAAAATCCGAAAATAAGTAGGAGGACCCGTCTGGAGGAAGTCGGAGAACCAAAATTGTTAGATCACCTTAAGAGAATCATCTGTCCAGCAGTGGATGGAATTGGCTGAACATAATGATGATGTGAAACTTATACTCGGTCTTTTTTTCTGTGTGTAGTGCACAGCTAGCATCGAAACGTAATATATACCTACCTATACGTATGTATATATTACGTTTTGGCGTTACTCGTCAGGTATCAGGCATAAAAAACCTTTTTTCTTTCTTGGAGTTAAAACTTGCTATAAAGCAAGCTCGAACTTCGTATGAAAGTAATTTTATCAAATTTATATTTATAGAGGCACTTTCACATTTATAATATTTTCGTATAAAAAAACTTGTGGGGTATATTTTTTTTATTTATATATTTAATTACAAGTTACAAATAAATTGATTGTTTGACAATTAGAACTTGAAAGCGGTACAAACTCACGTAAATAGATTTAATTAATTTCTTGTAGCATTTTTTTACTTCTAAAGAAACCGAATTACGTAAGTTGTTCTCGGAACAAACTTCCTTTTCATCCCTAGAGCGCTGACGTTAGACGGATGACTTTTAACCTGCTTTACTAACATCTCATCTCTCGTGCGTTTATTTTTAGTTTACTCCTATTTTATTATAAACCAATCTCTTGTCGTTTACAAATTGTTGGATGGATTTACGTTTCAAGAATTATAAAAAATCTGTTTGCTTATTTTTATATGTTCTATTACTAGAAACTATTAATAGTTAAAATGGTATTATGTTGAAATTGGCAATACGTAAAATATTTCCATATATATTTTTAATCATATTTCTATAGCGAACTAGTTGTCGCTCGCGGCTTCGCTTGTATTTAAGGGTTTGGTCGTCAAGTGTTGGCAATAAAATGGTCTATGTCCTAACTTGGAGTTCAAGCTTGTTTCATAAAAAATTTCATCAAAAGCGGTTCAGTAGTGTGACCGTAAAGAGGAACAGTAAAACTGACAGACAGAAAGAATTACTTTCGCATATATAATATTAGTATAGACTGTATGTCACGGTAGTTAGTTAGTTTTCCAATGACAAGGAATAAACTTTAACAGCTACTATATTTAAACAACTGACACGTAATAGATTAAAATCTCCATTCAATAAAGTAGGATCAATAAGTAACTGTAATGAACACTTACTAATGATCGTCATTTTGAGGAGACCTCGATGAAACTCTTGGTGAAATTCCTTATTTTGTTAAATTGTTGTTTGCTGATGTTTAATTAATATGTTTTTAATAACCAGAAACGAGGTAACACACAAAATAATATCACAAACAAATACTGAAAACTTCAAGAATAAAATAACATTTAGTCAAATCAAAATGGCTTACGTGACCTTAATAATAACCAACAGTCCATGTCACTATCGTCCATACCATACCACCGATGACAAGCCAAATGTCACGTTGCTTCTGAGTTATTTTTCGTCGGGTGGTTAATGGCGATGCATAAAAACTCCTTACATATGCATGAAAACTCCTTACAATATTTATATTATAATTTGAAACGTCCACCACACAAGGTCGAGGGACCCATGAAATCATAGTGCTTGGTGAAGGCATACGCTCTAAGATAATATAGGTATTTTGGGCAAAACTCTGTCACATATTTATCTACCAACCAATGAAACAGCGTAGTGGAATATACTCCAAACCTTCTCCTCAAAACTTTAAAGGTTTCAGACAAGTGGAACATTTAAAGTTACCTAATTTTTTTTTACATTAACACACACACACGCCTAAACATTTTTATTGAATATAATAATTGTTTTTTTTTTAAAAAAAAAACTCTCTGGAATCCTGTTGGAAAAACGTTCACAGAATAATTATTTACTATGCAATTGAGTAATGACCGTAACTATATTATGCTTGTTCCTGGTATTAATAAAATGTACGCCAAAAGTTCTAGAAAAATCTTTTATGTTTTACGAACACGCTTCACATTTTATTCGTTTGATATTCTAATGTATTTAAATATAGACAAACTATAAGAACCTAAACCAGACGAAGATTCAGTTATTGCATAAACATGATAATCCTCCACCTTGAAAGGGTACTTGCTTTCTGCTTAATCCTTAAATTAACTTAAATAACTTAAAGTTAAGCAAATTGAAAATATATTTAATGTTTATAAAATTAAATATACTATAATGATCTGACTTACGAACTATTTTAATTGAAGACATTCTTGAGTATCATCATTATCTGAATCTTATAGGCTCCAATTCCCATGCGCTGCCAACCACCTAGCTGGTGGTACTTACGAGGACATTATCTCCACTCCAGAACACGTCTATAACGGTCGTCAGTTCTGTAACATATGAAACCAGCCCAGTGCATCTTCAGCTCGCTTAACTTAATCCATTAGTCTATTTGATAACTTTGTCATTAGTATATGAACGATGATAACAATAATTCCATTTTCAATCGAGGTTTCGATTCTCTGGTCGAAAAATTAACCACTCCTCTTGTTACTAGATTTTTTTTATGGCATTGGTTGGCGGACGAGCATATGAGCTACCTTATGGTAAGTGGTCGCCACAGACCATAGACAAAGGTACTGTAAGGAATATGAACCATTCCTTACATCACCTATGCGTCACCAACCTTGGGAACTAAGATGATCATTGTGCCTGTGATTACACTGGCTCACTCACCCTTCTAACTGGAACACAACAATACAGAGTACTGTTATTTGGCCGTAGAATATCTGATGAATGGGTGGTGCCTACCCAGACGGGCTTGCACAAAGCCCTACCACCAAGTAAAGAGATAGAGATAGATGAGGTAATAAGAGGGTAAGTTTTATAGAATAAATCATGTTTTTCTCGGCAGAGAATCGTACCCCGATCTCCACAGACGGTATACTTACCATTAGATTCACGAGGATAACTCTATATGTCTACATAGCAGAATGTCAGCAGTATGCAGCTGACGAGTTTGTTTATTTATTTGCTTGAACGCTCACAAACTCAGGCCTTTAGTCCAGTTTGTAAATATCTGATTGCGTTAGATTAAATAATCAAATGAAAAAGCTTATAGACGTTGAACACTCCACTCGATTTTCAATTAAACTAGAGAACACATTTAAAAAATCCCTTAATGTAGAACTATATCTTTGAAACCAACAACCTCTTCAGTTTTAGTGTATAAATAGAACGATACCTTTTACTTTTATTTCGCGCAGGTTCAGATCCATTTGGCAGAGTGCCTAACACAAACTTCAGAGGCACGCTCTCACAGGGGAATGTAGATTGATGGATGACTAGGCAGCTAATCTCTCCGAGTGCTTCTAATCGGTTACTGCATTATTATATACAATTTTATATATCGTATTCATTGATTATATAGATTATTCTTTTATTTATAAATAAACTTTAAATCATTTGAAGCGTTACGTTATATAAAGCTATGCCGAAAATTTGACCTTGAATTTCATTTACTTTTAAAATGAGTTCTCACGCACTCAAAACACACACATATACATAACCAAAAATAAACATTTAGCACACAACAACAGTCATAATTCTATTGAATTAAAAAAGGTTTTAGTATGTTTTTTTTTTTTAACTATTAATTCATTTCATTAATTGTTACATCGTTTTATTCGTGGAAATATCGACGAAAAAAAGAGGGCTCCATTCGCCGCTGTATATGAAGTTTGTGGGGAAGTTTAGGTCGTAAATCGCTTCATCGGTCTTCGTGATTGACGCTCGTCTGGTGGGTATCAAGTAACTAATTTTGTCCGCGAGAACCTTACTCCATCTTCCAACTGACTCAAAATTTGTTTTAGAAACTTTGTATTTGTCTGAAAAAGTATTAGAGAAAATCCACTTACCAGTCAGTCTACGTACAAAACATTAAAAAAAAGAATTATTTTATCTTTTTAGACGCTGCTGAAACATACTCGATCTTTGCGAGTTCATTACTAGAAGCTCAAATAAATATAATAAACTTTTGCTGTATAGCAACATTTAACAATACTTTGATAAGATTTTTGACGACCTCCGTGGTCGAGTGTGTTCACCAGTTTTCATGGGTACGCCACTCCGAGGACCCGGGTTCGATTCCCGGCCGAGTCGACGTAAAAAAAGTTCATTAGTTTTCTATGTTGTCTTCGATCTGGGTATTTGTGGTACCGTCGTTACTTCTGATTTTGAATAACACAAGCTACTTACATGTTACTGTTTTAGCTACTTACATTGGGATCAGAATAATGTATGTGATGTTGTCCAATACTTATTGCTACAGAAATTGTGTGTGATATCTTAGATATATTTGTTGCAAAAATCCAGCTATCACACTAAAATTTGATTGTAGTCAGTTCATTTAAATTTTAAAATAATCCCTATATCCTCAAAGACTATGAAAACATACACGGTTCGGTTATTTGCTAAAAATACAAGTAGAACTAGTACATAATAAAACCTTCTAGAACGAACCATTATGGAAACGCGGAGTAGTGTAATCCAAATTAAAATCCCTTCACAGTTATTAGAGATAAGCTTCACAAATATACTAAACTATCAACATTCCCCGGCTTCGCAAATATTAATGGTGAAATTTTATATAATTTATACCCAATAGCACTCAGGAATAATGTATCTTTCTATCCATGAAAATAATTTTAGAATTGGATTTAATTCACATTAAAATTAGTTCTGGAGATTACCCCTCACTTACAAACAGACGAATTGTTCCTCTTTATAATATTACTATAGTAGAACCCAAATGAGATTATTGTGTATTTAAATCTTTCTTAATTCATAATAATGTTCAAAATCTAATCCCCATTATTTCTAGGCATTATAAGCCATGGAAATATTCTGTAAGAAGAATCTCGTAATTCACAACAGATAACGAAGTATCGTATCGAAATGGCGTACAACATTTCACGGGCGAGATAGGATGTAAATTCTTAAATCATACTGCTGGTGAAATTTACTACACTATTTTTTTGTCGTGTTTTAAAAAAATTGGAATACTACCAATGCCCCAAATTAATAAAGAAATTATAAATATTCCTATTTACCCCTCCTTTTAAGCTTGTCACTTGTGTTAGGAGTGGGTACGACAATAGCCCAAGGGATCAGAATCGTTCCTGCGACTTTTACATCGCCAGGCGGCCCGAAAACCATTGCGCTTTTGACGCTTAAATGTATATGAGAAGTGCCAATCTCTAAACATCCCACTCCTGGACTAAGGCTTCTTGTAGGAGAAGGTTTGGAGCTTATCCTACCACACCGTACCGCGGACTTAACGATATCTACCTCGTGACTAACCAAACAAGTGGTACTTGATCGAATTTGGACTTCAAAATTCGTTTAAAATTATCTTGTTTTAACTGGGATCTCTCGACTCTCGGATGATATTAAAACTCTTTTAAATTTATCAATAGACATAGGAGTCAATTTTATAACGTCTCAACAATTTTAATGGTTTTACAGATAGTATAGAACCCATAATACCTCAGTAAGAACGTAGTTCTGCAACTTTTATCCTAGCTTTAATAGCTTATTGCCTTCTTTCACCACTTTATATTGTTTGTTCGTTCTCAGACTTCTAGAAAATTAACTTAAGTTATAAACTGAGTCTTTCGACTCGCAGCGAAATTATTAATCAGCTTCAAAGATTCTTTTGTAGGCATTTAAATTGTTAAGAGTTCTTTAAATATAAAATATATTAGGGAGATTATAATTACTCAAATTCAAGAGGTTTAATTCTGATGTTTAACATGAATTACGTTTGGTCAAGATAACGTTGTGTTTTTGAAACATCAGATCCGTAAACATTGTATATTATATAGAATCTTATGCACTTTTGTGGTCTATATTTTGTAATTCAGAGTGAGTTTGTGTGGACATTCTATTGGATCTTGGGAATTAAATCAAAATAATTTTAAAAGAATTCGCAATCTCTAGACATGGTTTTTTTTTCGAATAGGTTGCCACCGCCCAATAAGGAATAATAAGCAACCATTAGCGCCATTCCGCAAAAACTTGCAAACTTGTGCCTGCACTCTGGCGCACTTACTGTTCAAACACACAAACACAACTATACTAAGTATCACTGTTTTTTGGTAGAATATATGTATAGTAGGTTGTCCAGAGGATATTGCACAGAGCCCTGCTATCCAGAGAATGTACACTAACTATTGGACTAACAAGACAAGCAATGTTAATAACATGTACAAAAATACGGCTTTGTGTGTGAAATTGGTCAATTTGCCCTTCCCGTTTTAAAAAGCAAAAATAAATATTTTTCCATTCTGTTGATTCTCATAGATTAATTATAATAGGATTAGATTAAGTCATGAATTTTAAAAATGCGAGGTGCTGATTGGCTGAAGTTAAGAATTAAATGGTTGGTATTGTGAGAAATTAAAAAAAAATGAAAAGTTTTTCAGGGAAAAATATAAGGATGCGGTGCGGTGTAAAATTTTTTACAAAAATAAAATAAATTCCAATAGAAGGCCTTCAAATGAAATCAAAGATACCTTGAAATATAATTATTTTCACCTTCACAGAGTTCTAGTTCAACTAGAGAAAACAACAGAAAGTCAATATTAAGTTACCTCAAAATTCCCTCGACGGAGGTAATTTCATTTTTTCCAAGTTTTTCAAACTTTGCTCGGAACGTGTGTAGAAGTTTCTCGTTCTATCAAATAAGCCCGTATACGCCGCAAGAGTATGTTACTATAAATCAATAAACGCCGCAGCTACGGATTAGTTACTAAACTCTTCCATGAAACTAAGTAACTACTGACACTATGAATACAACCACTATATTTAAAAATTAAAATCGAACACGTTTAAATCATCATTTTCCAATATTAAAATATACTGAGAAGTAACTTCAATAAACCAATAAGTTAAAACGGGTATATTTTGAATTATTTTATTAGTTAATAATTAATTCCAACTTTGCAATAATAACAAACTCGAACTTCATTCCAGAACGCGACTGTAAACGTCAGAACGTGATACGTGCATTAATGAATAATTAACTGAAATGTTATATGTATATTGAATCAGCGCATCCTTATTAAATTTCAACTTACCACGAGTGAGATACGCAATTACGAAGTGAGATCTTACTTATATTTAACTTACAATATTACCTAGATAAACAGGTCTAATCTGAGCCGAGATGGCCCAGTGGTTAGAACGCGTGCATCTTAACCGATGATTGCAGGTTCAAACCCAGGCAGGCACCACTGAAATTTCATGTGCTTAATTTGTGTTTATAATTCATCTCGTGCTCAGCGGTGAAGGAAAACATCGTGAGGAAACCTGCATGTGTCTAATTTCAACGAAACTCTGCCACATGTGTATTCCGCCAACCCGCATTGGAGCAGCGTGGTGGAATATGCTCCAAACCTTCTCCTCAAAGGGAGAGGAGGCCTTTATCCCAGCAGTGGGACATTTACGGGCTGCTAATGCTAATGCTAGGTCTAATCTTCCAAGCTGATTTAAACCCCTGTCACTTATGTTGTTGCATGAAATATGACATCATTCTACACCAAGAATTGGCTTCAGCTTCATTGCTAAGCGAAGGAATTCTTTATCAGTACAAACACGAAATATATAAGAAAACGTTTCAATTTTTTTTGTGCATTATGGTAATATGAAAAAAATAAATTTAGCCCATGTCTAAAGTTTTCGTAGTATATCTAGTTTAGTTGAAAAACCTCCGCAAAGTCACGCGCTAGTCCAAATCAAGACGAGCAGTAATCAAGTTTAACTCCGCTATTTGATTTGTCGCGCAGTTCCGTTTACTCGAACAATTATAACTAAAGCTGATTAGTGACGAGCTACTTGGCCGGCGTCTTCGCTTACTTCGTTTTTAAGAATAGTCCATTTTATTTCATTTTAAATAGGTAGGCTATTAAATTATTATATATATCAAATGAGCACAAGCACCCATAAATATAGGATAAGGATGGGTACTAAGATTTTATGCCTTCAAATCGACCTCCACCCTTCAAATTATATCCTGTTAGATCCACTGATTTGGCTATGCGTGGTATGTCAGCTAGACATTTTAAAACTTTTTTAAGTATATTTCTTAGATCGAATTAGCAGAAGAAGAAATTTAATTATACACACTACAAAAGAACTAAAACAAACGAGCCAACTTGATTCTCTTAGTGTACTTGACAGCCGAGATGGGCCAGTGGTAACGTAAGAACGCGTACATCTTAACCGATGATTTCGGGTTCAAACCAAGGCAATCTGACTGAATTTTCATGTGCTTAATTTGTGTTTATAATTCGTCTTGTGCTCGGCGGTGAAGGAAAACATCGTGAGGAAACCTGCATGTGTCTAATTTCAATGAAATTCCGCCACATGTGTATTCCACCAACCCGCATTGGAGCAGCGTGATGGAAAAGATCGGAAAACTCTCCTCAAAGATCGGTTACGGTCTCATTTTGAAAAAAATACAGGCGTTGATGTTCAGAAAACTAAAATGCCGGTCAACGATAACTAATGTATTAGACATTAAAAATTTCATTTAAAAAAAGTTTTCACCAGTTACAATTAAATAGAACCAAAGCAAAACCTGTCACAAGATTTGAAATACCGAAAAAATCTTTTGAATAAACGCGAAGTTTCGCTATCGACCCAATAATATGAATAATCTAAAGTAGGTTTATTTCGTAAAATTTCCTTTGCAATAGTTATACTTAAGATAAAATTATCTTGCATTCACGAAATCGGGCTAACATATAATTACATAGCATCCTTACAAAGTCGAAATAGTCCGCTGCAGAAATTTAAATAATATGCGAAATTTAATTTAGCACGTTTGAATATAATTTCCGTTATATTAGAACGGGTATACGGGTTATATACGTTTAAAATTAATAGTAGGTCGCCCAGGAAAATTCGCGTTTATTTAACAGATTTTGTAACCAATGAGAGGTTTTCTTTTAATTTCAGTTCAGTAAACGGCAAATCACCCTACATTTGACACCAAAATGATGAGACCTATTTTTAAATGAAATTTTTATTAACAAATAGCATATATTAGTTCAGCCAGAAATGATGTTTGTCGATAACAATTTGTTTTATTTTATTTGGACTAGACATTCACAATTCACTACAAAAACATTATTATTTGAAAAATAATAATTTGTTTAATAAAAGTTTAATTGCAATTAACTCTGTTGTCATTGTACTTATTATCTTTGAAATTAATTATTTGTTAAATCGTAACAATTTAGTAAATAATATCGAGAAATCTCTTTAATTTTCTGCTCATCCACGGCTGGAGCTCATCAAGATGATACCATAACCGATTTTTTACGTGCAGCTTTCGTCCCATAAACACTGGGACAAAAATCAGCTTACGCTTTAAATATATAAGATTTTATGTATTTTGATCATGACACTTAAATACTTTTTAAAAAGATGTACTGTCAAATGAAAAATATGAAGTCATTATCTTGTCATAGTAAACTGAATTTACATACATATTTAATACTAACAAATAAACTAGAGCAAGACTTTCGAAAATATTATGTAACAAAATTAGAAATTTAGCAATTTGGTTGATATGATTTCACTAATGTAAAGACAGCAACACTCAGTATTGTTGAGTTCCACTTTGAAGAGTAAGTGATCATTGTAACTACCAGCACAAATTATATAACAGATCAAAATGGTGAATACTTCTTACAGTGTCAATGTCTATGAGCGGTGATTACCATCAGGTTGCAATGGTGTTACCACTCATCTGATATATTAAAAAAACCCCCATTTTATATTAAAATAAATAAACGGACGTCGTTATGTTTGTATTCTAGTTGTAGCGAATACCAGCGGCAGATGCTTGTGTAACAAAATATGCATCGTCGCATTAGCAACCGACTGGGAAACACGCTAAATTCACTGAGTAACTATCTAGTGGAAGTCTGTGACGTACATGGAACACTTTAGACGAGGGTTCCGTACAGTTTTATTAAATTTTTAGATAGTCTTTTTGTATTTAAGATAATATTATCCTTAGATTCAGAGAATGAATTTAAAAATACGTGTTTCTTATCTGACCTGTCTGTGTCTATATGATAAATGTTTCAAAATATGTTTGTTTGTAATTTATTTTCGATTGGATTCCCCTTGTCCTATTTAAATTGGGCGGCGAAGTGTTTTTTTTTTACCGTCTTTAAAAAGGAGGTTATCGTTTCGATTGTTTCTTTTTGTTTGTTACCTCAGAATTTCGTCAATTATGTACCGATCTAGAAGCGGTTGGTTCCATTTGAATTGGAAGAAAAAAATTAAATTCCATTTTTAAATGAAATTTTTATATTCTTCGAATCATCGGTACTCATACTCATAGTCTTGTCGTATTAACACAATCCATTTATCTTTATTTTAATCTCTTATCTTATATTTTAACATAAGTTCCTTCCTATCTATCTTAGTATTCTCTAATGAACTATATTGAAGGAACTTGCTTAGAAAAAAGCTCGAACAGTCCAGTGATTGGTACGTAAAGAGTTTTAAATTAAAGTAAAACTCATCGCAACATGACATTTGGTAGCAAAGTTTAAAAATAGAACGAGAGAGAAGACGAACGCCATAATTAAAATTATATATATTATTTTATCCCATAAAACAATTATTTTTGTACTATCATTAAATCAACGAGTGAACTGGTAAAATTATAGCAGCAAACGTGAATTATATATTGACAACAAAGGGATTAATCATGTTCATAAAGTTTAAGTTCGCGATAAATATGTTATCAGGATACACAAAATACATTAAATATATATATATATATATAATACAAAATTTGGTGTCTAAGCTGTGGATCGTTGAGGAGTTCCTTTGGTGATAGTCCTAGATGTAGAATCACGTGATGCTTAATATGTAAAATTTTAACTACGTAGGTTAAGAAGAAGAGGTTCTAATTGATCTTGCAAACTTTGATCTAGACAAACATTTTCAGTTAAATGAAATCTTGTAAAAGTACATTAATCACAGTCTGACTTTTAATTTCTTGTTATATAACACCTCTTATGTTTTCCTTAAAATATTTTTGTTGCTATGTATTAGTGAGCGCAGGGTGGCATTAGAAAACTAAATCAATTCAATTCAAATACAAAGTCAGACAGACATCTATCAATATTCGTCGTATATAATAGAAATTTCAAATAGCTTAGCTAACTTTTTTGATTTATACGACTCTCGGTTAAATTGTTTGGTAAAAAAAAACCCAGGGAACCCTAGAAAGCCATCGTCGGCATCACGAGTTTATTTGCCCCGCTACTTAAAGAGCGCTTTCTAGCGGAAAACTGTGCCCGCGCTTACCCGACATTATTAAAAACATTTTGCTGCGCGCTGATTTTGTATTTACCTTAGTATTTTTACCTCTCGTTTAGAAAATATTTATTTATTTTACGGATAAAAATTTGTAATTCTTAAAACGTGATAAATTTAAGCATTGGGAATCGTTGAAATATTTTCGTTTTCTCTGATTTCGTTTTTAATTTGACTAACATTTTCCGTCTTTTTTGGCACTTAAAAACATAATCATACCTACTAAGTGTTTCGTTTGTTTTTTAAGAAAATGGAGTTAGATCGGACCAATCGAATTTCCGACTGATTCGACGTTGATTTTATTCTCCAGGTAATAAAACTACTTCTACTGGCTGCAGAACATTAAAGTTATCAAATCAACGGGAAATATGATCAGAACGATTTTATCCTATTATCGATCTTGTCTCAACTTACCCTATAGTCAATCTCATACATGATAAGTACGATACTTCAATTCGCCATATTAATTGACTTTTCTGGCACTCTATTTCTATTCCATTATATTGGACTAGTTTTAGATGTTAGTTTATAAGACAAAGACCTTGATTGAAACCTTGGACTATCGGCAGTGTTTAACCTGATCCTCGCAAAGCAAACAGCCATTGGTTCTGAACCTAAGCACTCTCTGATCGAATTGTCATCTAATCGGATTATTATTAAACAGATTGGAAGAGTGTGAACCTGTGTTTTTTTGTGTGTGTTTAGGTAAATACTTGAGTACGATAATAAATGTATAGCTTTAGCTTTCTTCGTTTAGACGATCTGACGTGGCTGAAATTCAAGTTATAAACATAATTATATTTTGACGTTTATTTTTAATTTAACAAACAACTTTTCTCATTCAAAATAATAATTCTAAAACGACATACCATTAACACGGCTAAATTAATTTAAGAAGTTTCCTTCGAGAACTGTTAAACAAGTAACATTGAATAATTTCGTTAAAGTTAATTTACCCGGAACGAGACTTATAAACAAAAGACCTTTATTTCATAAATAAAGTGACGTAACGTAATAACTAAGTTCTTTTATTTAGTGTTAAGTAAATAATTTACTACTGTAATCTTCTTTATATAATTCATTATTGATGTAAAACATGTTCTCATGATGATGACGTAACATTAAATGGCAGGGCGACGTGTACTTGACCAAATGGTTAAGAACATATATGTGCTTAAATAAGCACATAAGCTGTATGTGTGTAATCTACCTATAATATATTTCATCTATAGAGCGGCTTCTGATAGTATTTATATATTTACTGGCAAGTGGCCTACTCACCCTTCAAACCGGAACACAACGCACGGAAAAGGGATATAGGGTCTAATTCGTTCTTACAATTATTAATCTCATCTTCAAACGTCAAGGACACGGTCGTGTAACCTGCCTTTACACCATATTGTACTGCCAGTATTCTAGACCACAATAGCTGAGCTTGGCGGATTCAGTTCCAAAACTCCTCATCAACAGGTACGGTTTTTCTTTTAATATAAGTAGAACGGACAAATTTCCCATGACATGGTAAGTGGTTGACACTGCCCCCATAGAAGCTGTTAGAAAATTTAGCTATTCCTTACATCCTTAGGAACTAAGATGTTATGACCCTTGTGCCTGTAGTTGGCTCATTCATCCTTAAAAAGCGAAACACAACATTAAGTATTGCTGCTTGGCAAAAGAATATATGATGGGTGGGTGGTACCCAGAAGTGCCTACACAAATTACTACCACAAAATAAATATCAATTCTATATTTAAACAAAACAAAAAATCCCTGTAAAAATTTGATTCGAGATTTCATAGTAAAGATTCGTGAGTTTGGGAATAAAATAAACGCCCGTCTGAAAGACGAATCCGTTTATTGAATTAAGACTGAAGTCTTAAGAAATTAAAGTCGAGATCGTAAACTAATCACAGTTTGACGAATTACGGGTTCCGTTGTTTCACTCATTAATTATATATTTTATTATGTAATCTTATGAAAACACAATATATTATGTTAATATAGAATTGGATGACGTTAATTTTTTAAGCGTCTTCTAAAAAGGTCAAGGTTTTTGTAGTCGACCTTTTTTGTTTATGAATCGACTTTAATGATTCTCCTTACGTCCGTCTCCTACCTCTGTCTGTCTCATTTTGATGATTTAATTTCATTGGTATTCGACATTGTTACGTTTTCGTTTGAAGCCTTCAGTTGAAAACATTTTGAAGTCAGTTAAGTTAAAAATGTTATTCCAGTGATAGATAGATCTATGCTTTTACTTCTCGGAGGTGCGTTGGACAAACTTGCGTGGCATATTTTATTTCTTGACACATTTTTACTACTTCGTCAATACTGTGTTGTTTTTAAAACTATGCTCCTTATCGTTTACTTTATAAAAATCAACTCCATTTTATCTTTATATATGTGTATGACAGGACGAATATTTCATGAGTTTAATGATACCAGAATGATATTTATAGTTTTTTAGATGCGGTGAAAACGGTTACTCGTCAACATAAAACCGATGTCATCTGACATTCCGACGACATCCGATTTTAGATTTGTTTCGATATATTGAACACATGCCGAGTCCTGATAAATTCCCTATCCTATTTTGATTCAACTTCGACTATTCCTCACTTAAATAAACCTCAGCTTAATTGTAACTGCGAGAGTCTACTAAAAACATATATAAATAATATAAATAAATATCGGTTACAATACGATTCCGATAATATTTCGACCCGAGAGCGGGTCGAATTACCGACGATCAAGCCCTTTCCGATCTGCTTGATCCTTTGGCTTTGCGTAGAGATGTTGGATCGCTCTGCATGTTCTACAGAATTTATCACGGGAAATGTTCCGAGGAATTTTTCGGATTGATCCCGGCTGCTGAATTTCACCTTCGGACATCTCGTCAAAATTCAAAATATCACCCATACCACTTGGATGTCCGAAAATCCACAACGGCGCGATTTTTAAGACATTTTCTGCCTTGCACAACCACTCAGTGGAACCAGCTTTCGCCGGCGGTTTTTCCGGACCGATACGACTTGGGAACCTTCAAGAAAAGAGCGTACTCCTTCCTGAAAGGCCGACAACGCACCTGCAAACCCCCTGGTGTTGCAGATGTCCATGGGCGGTTGTAGTCACTTACCATCAGGTGAGCCTCCTGCTCGTTTGCCACCTCTAACATAAAAAATTAACATCGACTTTGATTGCTGTATTTCTGGAATAGGAAAATAAAATAACGTCTAGAATAATCTTTAGTATAATCTATGTTTTCTTTACTTATTATTTTCAATGTACTTTTATATTATTTTAGTATCAGGACGGACAAACGTATATTATATAATGTGTTTCATATTTTAGCTTATTATTCATTCATCAAATAAAGCCCTTAGAAATCTTGACTCCCTTTGGGATGCTTTTAACAAAATTGGTGTACTTACGGCGACATCACAGTATATTTATATAAGTAATAATGTTGACAGAAACAATGACAACCATTGTGTAAACACGAGAAGAGAAGAAAATTTTGGAACACCTGGTTTCCGTCTTCGCGAAGTCATTTCGTCCCTCTTTGGGCAAGATGTTCATCATTCAGCCGGAAGACATTCACAGCTGAACATAAGGATCACCATGATAACCGGCTTTGCGCTACCCACATCCAGTGGCTAACCCACTACTCACACAGAGATAGTCAGTCTACCTTATGGGCCCGGTGTTCGCTTGTATAATAAAATGCCTCAAACACTTAAATTTCAATGATATATTAAGAAAACATTGATTAATATTTGTATTGGAGTATTACTCGATGAAGGATTATATAGATGATAAAAAATTGTGGATTTCACTTCTTTGATTTCCATACGAGATAAGAAATAAAACAATTATTGTATTTTATAATAATATATCGAAAAAGACAACTCCATTCAATAGTAGCTTTAAATTTAATTTATTAAAAATAATGTCGATAGAAAAGAGCTCGCGAACCTTCTTGAATAAAGTTCATTTTGATTTGATTAGAGACGGTGTAGTCGAAACTAAAATTGTTGCTTGGGACGTTTTTTAATCCGACACTTCGTAACTTACCTACGCCAGCTAGCTGCAAGCACTGCTGCTGAACTATTGTATGTAATATTTGCAATCCTCCAAAATGTCTCCACAAAGATCAACGACTAGGAGTACGTTGTACCTTATATAAACAAGTCACAGTAACCATACGTGTGTTCAAACAAAGGTAAAAAAGAAACATTTTTTCATGTAGGTATTATAAATTCATATTACAATAAATAACACAATATTAATTTGAAGCATTTAATGTATTTAGAAACATCACATAAATATAGGGTCTATTTTATTTTTTGTAGGAATGAAAGTACAGTAAGGGCCGTTACATCCATTGCCGAATTATTTGTCATTTAGTAAAAAATCTGCCATTAAGTAAATTATCTCAAATCAAAGTAACAATTATTTAACACTGTATTATATAAAAGATTCACAGTACTGACACTCAGCAACAGCCTGTAAATTTCCCACTGCTGGGCTAAGACCTCCTCTCCCTTTGAGGTTTGGAGCATATTCCACCACGCTGCTCTAATGCGGGTTGACACACATGTAGCAGAATTTTGTTGAAATTAGCCACATATAGCTCCTCGATGTTTTTTTTTTCACCGCCAATCACGAGATGAATTATAAGCACATGAAAATTCAGTGGTTCTCGCCTCTCTCTGGGTTTGAATCCGCAATCCTCGGTTAAGATGCACGCGTTATAACCACTTAGACATCTCGGTTCTAGTAATGATATGACATAATATAATTAATAAAAATAAATAGAGCACGTTAAGCTCATTAATTGTGTAAAATAACACAAGAGGTGATTTTTTTTAACTAAAACCTGCTAAATAAATATTCATTATAATTTACACAACAAGATGAAACGTGCCGCGGCTTGAAAAAGGTTTTAATATATAACAAAGTTTTACATATTATGGTCTATATACGACTTTTAAATTGAAGAACAAAATTATATAAAAAAAACATACTTGTTTTATATATATAAGCCTTTACATGAAGTTACTAAGCCTTCGCCTTAAATCATTCTGTTTATTAATGAAAAGCGCATTAAAATCCGTTGCGTAGCTTAAAAGATCTAAACTTACAGACAGCGGGATGTGACGTAATTTTATACTATATAGAAGTATTATATATAAGTAGTGTTACTTTGCAGTTTCATCCGCTTAAAATTGAACCCACACAGGTGACAAGCGTTAACCTTATGCTCGACGACCTCCGTGGTCGAGTAGTGTACACCGGTTTTCATTGGTACGCCACTCCGAGGTCCCGGCCGAGTCGATGTAGAAAAAGATCATTAATTTTCTATGTTGTCTTGGGTCTGGGTGTATGTGGCCGATGTTACTTCTGATTTTCCATAACACTAGTGCTTTAGCTACTTACATTGGGATCAGAGTAATGTATGTGAGTCTTGTATGTTAGGAACGATATATATTCTTTTATTAAAAAATATATAATTTAAAAATTATTGTCTAGATGTAAAATACCAATCACAATATATCAAAAATCAGAATAATTAACATAAGATAAATCCTTCTCGAATTCGCCGTCAAAAATAAAACCCCTGCCAGTTATGACGTTTAGTTACCAGGCCTGTTGTACACTGATAAGGTCGAACAGAAGCTTAATTTAATATAAAGGGATAAAGGTATGAAGAAGTACTTTAATATTTTATCGTAAGGATTATATAAAAACGCAACAGAATTATTTAAAAATCATCGTGGCTTGGATTTTTTTTTGCTAAATGTAACGTAAACCAAAATAAATATATCTTCATCACAAATATCTATGACATCAAGAAACTAAAACAAAATTCCACTAAATTTTTCAATTAATTCGAATTACAATATATTAGCTAATAATGAAACCTGCGAGTATCAAACTAAATAAATCACTACAACGCTTACTCTGATGTCCCCGACTCCTGTCCCTATTAAGATTCGGGGATATGGGGACAGCTACATCGCAAATCTAATTCAGACCGACGGAGCATAAATCTACGGTAAGACGGAAAACCGTCCGTAATAAATCACGTTGGACATGGAATATTCATGAGGGGTACATACGCGTAATGTTGAAGCGAAACTATTTACGTCTGCATATGTAAGTTTTTCTGACCGCTCGTCCGCTGAGCCTTCAATTTTGCTCATTCCAGTGAAACTTTGTTTGAATTATTAAACGCCATTCTACATTAGCGATTCATTTTAACCAAATGTTTTGATTAATGTTTTAACCATTTCTTTTACTACTATAATTTTCATATAAGTATTACAGATTTGGAAATACCGTCTAAGTGGTTGAAGACAATGATTAATGAATTCTTTGTAAACTACTTTAATTTCGACTATTTATTTTGTTATATTTGCATGAACCTGTAAATATTTCACTTACAATAGTTTGGTAACATTTTTATCCCTGTAATGAAAGTTCAACTTCAAATTCTAAGTTGACATATGCATGCAGGTATCTTTTTGAAGACAATTTTTAGTAATTTGATATAAAATTCTTTTGTTACAATATTCTATTAATATTTGAAAACTTGATTTAATTTGTTTTTTGAAGATGAAGAACAGAACTTGTACTTTCGTTACTAAGAATAAAGTAATCTGCTTATTGAAACATTCCTAATGAACCTTTCTAGTCCAGCTGGCCCCAAAAGGCCGTTGGAAAGATGATCTGGGATACCCAGATCGGAACTGGCGACAGAGAAGGAGGTACTTGAGTCGCTGGGTCAAAATAGAACGCAGCACGCTCACGTTCAGGATGATGCAAGTACTTACCGAACGCGGGAAGTGTCACCCTCCTGCCACGAGTGTAGTGTATTCGTGGGGGCCCCACATTCCCTGGCCAGTGGTTATGGGCAGTGACTTCTCGCTACCGTACATCATAAATGCTATGCTCGATAGTGAGATGTTCTGATCGGAAATGAGGAAGGAGACTACGGAGTGGAATCGAGAAGAGGACGCCGCTGCAGACCCACTCCACCGAAGAAAATCGGGGAGGATGAAAAAGCGCTACGCTCTCCTTCTCCCTCGAACTCAATAGGCGCTGCATGGAAAAGAGGGGTTCTCAGTACCTTGGGAATCTCCTCTAGGAATTGGAGGCCCGCATAGGCAGGTCGATTGTCAGAAAAGAGAGAGAAAGAGAGAGAGAATGTTGCAAAATAACTATTATAAAATGTTTACTTGATAGAATAATTAAATAAATATAAAAAGGTCTTGATAATTGCTTATAAAAAAATTACTCTTTCTCAATACAATAAGACATTGAAATAAAAATTGTAACGTAAAGTTATTTACATGTAACAAATAAATCGTGAAGTTAAGAAACGCTGTGGTATTAAATCGAATATAATATATAATTCATATAATATAAAGCAATCCAAGTACGCACACGCGTCTGAATTTATATCCAACCAAGACCTTATAAATCCAGCTCGCTGAAGCGGTAACGATGGATAGATTTTCTGGAAATGTCCTCAATGAAAAAATATGACGTGGCACCAACTTTTCCTCAAACGTTTGCAGGTTGGTTTCATTGTCACCAACACAATAAATACTCCCAGAATTTCCATCGATACTACACGTGATCATAAGAGTATCATTTATATTATATCTGTACTCGCCCACTGGTTAGAGCACGTGAATCTTAATGGATGATTGGGAATTCAAGCCAAAGCAATCAAAAAGTAAATTCAGTGAATTTTCATGTGCATTTCTGTTTATAATTCATCTCAGGCTCGGCGAAAAAAACACACGAAGATGCTTTTGACGGTTGCCACCTGTTTATCCACCAACCAGCGTTGGAACACTGTGATGGAAAGATCTCAAAGAATTCTTCGGAAATGAAAGAACAGAGGGACATTTGCAGGCTTTACGTTTTTTACACCTGTTAAAATACTTACGACATATGTATTTACAAACTGTTTACTTGATAAACTATACACTATAGACAAATCAAAATGCTTTATTATTACAGTTTAAAAATATAAGAAAACGAGTACAGAGCATCAATCTAAGTATATACAATTTTACCAATCATTTTAGCAATGTTTGCCATATATAATGAAAAAAAATATGGTCTTAATAATACCAGAAGGAAACATGCTCTAGGAAGTACGATAGAAAATATTTTTCATTTGATTGAAATGCCTTACGTGCTCCTCGATGTACGATAGATGAACGCTTCCATTTATTATTATCCTTGTTAAAATACCAACGATAACTCTTGCAGATGTTCGATATTTTCCACCACGACACGCAGATAACGCGCCACGCTCACTGAATACCAACGCTGTCACACACTGTGTTATCTTCATATTTTTATTATTGACGCTTTCGGTTTAACGGCTTGTTTTTAAATATGACCATTTTATGGATTTTCGATAAAGTCAGAAGTGGTACACACACATACCAACTACAATATTAAGTGTAATATCTTTGTTGTTTGGTATTATTGGTAGAAAACGTCGTCGAAGTCATCAATCTCAAATCGTCTATTCCAAGTTTTTTTTTTTTACTTTAAATAGGTAGGCGGACTAACAAATACGCTAACTCACTGTAAGCTGTCACCACTGTCCATATACATCAGCACTATAAGAAAAATTAATCATTCCTTATATAGTGCGCCAACAGCCTTGAAAACAAAGTTACGGGTATTATGTCTCATAAGCCTATTACCCTGGCTCACTTATCCTTTAAAAAATACTAAGTATTTCTGTTGGGCAGTATAATATATAATGAACAGATACGTACCCAGGTGGGCTTGACAAGTATCTAATACGTAATTCGTTGATCTTTCAGTACTATATATTGAAGTATATGTAAGGCACAAGACAGAGAGGTGACCAGGCACCAGAAAAAGCATGTCCAAAGAGAGTTGTTGTCAAGAAAGTAGCTGACTTTATGTCTGCTATATTACAATTGCATGCGGTTTTATAAACGCATTACATTACGCACCGAATCCAAATAAAATACTTGTCGGTTTTTGCTCACTTCACGTATAATTATTACTTGTACTGTTAGAATACAAATTAAATAGAAAAAGAAAAAAAGGAAAAACCTACATTGGGTGGCAAGGTCTTATCATCAAACCAAATGAATCCAAAATTATATTTATTTCGTAGAAATCACCTTATGAAAATATGTTTATTGTAAAGGAATTCTTAAGAGTTCTCTTCTAAAAAGCCTTTGTAGTGTAAATCAATAAAATAAATTGAATAACGTTTACACGTTCGTTTCCTTATTGATCATATTTAAAAATACGAATCTAAAAAAAAAATATGAATAAATCTTTGACTGCACTGATACATCCTAGGTCTATTATAACAATTGAATTAAAATAAAAAACCAACTCTAGATTTGAGAGATTATGATTAATATCGAATAAGCTGGTGAAATAAATAATTCACATTTATCTATAATATTGGGCGTCAGATTGGATGAAATTTAACATTTTTTTATAGTTTAATTAAATTTATTAATCAATTATTTACTTTATAATTGAGAAAATGTTGGTGATACTTCTGAAATATTCCGTCCTCAAAACTCAGTAGTCGATGACACGCTTTTAGCTTCACTTTGATGTTGTCCATTAGCGAGGGTTGTATGCAACCCATATGGCATTTCACAATTAGGGAAGCTAATGACGTTAACAACGATTCCCGTTAAATCAGGTAGAACGATATAATTTGAAATAGAGAGATTGTGATTGTATCATATGAAGTGATTTTTATACCAAACCAAATTAAAAAATAAAATTTTGATTTTAGTTCTTCTCCACAAGCTTAATAGTCTGGGATTTCAATAATCCCAGACTCCCGAAATCCCATTCTGGGAATATTGAAATCCCAGACTATTCAGAATAAATATGATTGATAAAAAATTAAATGATATATAGTTAATGATAGAATTTGACGGCCGCGTTGATATAGTGACTACATATAGCCCGGAGGCGTCAAGGTTGGAAATGTGTGTGCATCGAAACGAACGTAAATTGGTTGGAACTGAACTAACTGCCTAAAGTCTTTCCGGTACTGTCACTGTCAGATTTTCCGACACCATCTGGATATCAGAGTGAGAGAACCACCTGCACATGTGTTTTCCGAATACACTTGTACACTATAATAGGACATGAGTTGGCTTGTCTCCTTTGCGATTTGCTGCCGTGACTGAAATCAGTCAAGATGAGATCTTCAACAATGTTATAATCTAGCCATCTTCTCTCAACATTTGGGTGTCGCGAGAGTCAACTATTGAAATTATTACTAAATGCGGCTGTCAATCAAGCGCTTAAGCGCTTCATGGTTCACAGTAGCAGGGAAGCAAGCCATCAATAAGATTCCCAAGGGTTTCGATATAGACACAATGTGTCAAATTCAAATTAATCGGCCAAAGGTGCGCGAAGCGATGTTAAAAACTAAATATTTATGTTTATACTATAACTGTAAAAAAATATATTTAAAAAATAAATTTAAGCGTTTATATTTTGTCCACATTATGTGAAAAACCTCAACTAATTCCGAGCTAAAATACTGTTTCGTTGCTACATCAAAATTGCTTTTTGATGTCACGAATAAAAAGTCATATTTATCTTATAACCAACGTGTAACGTAAATGTTTTATATTTAAATTATTTAATTATTCCTAAAAACTTTACAGAGACTATTAATAATGAGTTTTTATTCGTAAAGTTTTAATATATTGGGATATATTTGGGATTGTGGCCAGAAATGTATTTATATCACGGGTTTAAATTTGTCAAAAGTACAAAGCGCTATCCGTCCAATACGTTGGATACAACTTGGACGTGGTTGAAGTCATGTTGGCCGCGATAACGTTGACATTATGTGATCAATCACAACCGTAATGTGACCTTTAGGTTACGGATAATAACATGATCACTAATTCGTCATCAGATTAGAGTCCTATGATAAATTGAAAACTTGGATTATGAGTTGAATTTTCAGCAAAAATTAACACTGTAATAATATAATATTTAAAAAATAAGCAATATATATTTACGGTCCTTTTAAGTGCATCAAGTACTCTGTTCATTTTAAAATTTATTACGTTAAAATGATATCAATAATTTAATGTTTTAATAATCATCTAAAGATAAAGGACTTAGTTGCATAATTTCAGATTGTGTATAAATTGTATTGCAGGAGAATGTTTTTTATGTACCAAATGTATTAGATACTTAATTCAATAATATTATTGAGTTGGATGGCTGCAGTTGCCTGGTCGAGTGTATCCAGATTCCTACTGGTGCTGCTCCGTATGATGGATACTGTTCCCTTAAACATTAGCATTATCCACGTGTAACTGGAAAGTCTTTCCAACATACATATTTATGCGACACATACGCACGACTTTACGCACACAAGCAAACACCCATACACAAAAAAATCACCCGCAATTTCCAAATTTCAATATCATCATTTTTATTTTTAACAATACACTTAAAAATTATACCATTAAGACGTTCAGGAATTCATTCATCAAAATATCTGTCACGTCACTCGCGATGACTGTGCAAACCCGTCCGAAAATATCAAAGTGAATTTTCTACGTAATTGACAGCGTAATAAGGAAGAATAGCAACATCATTAATGTCACCTTCGTTTCAGGGAAGCGAGATTTTTACCTCGGGTTTTTGTCCGGCCATTTTGTTAACCGCCATTACACGCACTAAACATATTAGATAGTTATTTTATAGATTACTTAATATACATATATATATATATCTATACCGAATTTGTAGTCTATGTATTTACAAATTAATAATAATATTCATCTGATTTCTCCCCAAGGAAGGTGATCTCACCCGCTCACACTCCTCGCCAGTGCGTACGGCATAACGTGACCACACTGGCTGCAATCGTCCTTAAGGTCAATTGGAAGGCAAAGCCAAATTGGCATCAAAAAAGCTTGGTGTGCTCAGCAAGGCAAGACAGTATTTCACGTCGGCCCATTGTCTAAGACTATACAAGGCGCAAATTCGGCCTCACATGGAATACTGCTCTCACCTCTGGGCGGGTGCTCCCCAGTACCAGCTCCTTCCATTTGACCGTATCCAACGTAGAGCGGTTCAAATTATCGACGATCAAGCCCTTTCCGATCTGCTTGATCCTTTGGCTTTGCGTAGAGATGTTGGATCGCTCTGCATCTTCTACAGAATTTATCACGGGGAATGTTCCGAGGAATTGTTCGGATTAATCCCGGCTGCTGAATTTCACCTTCGGACATCTCGTCAAAATTCCAAATATCACCCGCACCACCTAGATGTCCGAAAATCCACAACAGGGCGATTTTTAAGACATTTTCTGCCTCGCACAACCACTCTGTGGAACCAGCCTCGCACAACCACTCTGTGGAACCTCCTGCTCGTTTGCCACGTTATGACATAAAAAAAAAAAAATCTGAAACAAGACACGTGACACACACACGACAAGACAAGATCCCTACCTCACCCCACACGGTGACGTCTTTTGTTTTAAGTCTCGAACAAGAGCCATGCTACTAAAACAAAAAGATCGAGTAAAAGCATAATATTATAAAAATTATTGAAGTAAGTTATTATACTACTACATTTATCTATAATTGAGTTTTATTCTAATTAAATGTAAAGGAACAGCCTCTAAATATCCCAGTGCTGTACTAAAGCCCCCTCTCCTTTTTGAGGGGAAGTTTTGGTGTATATTCCACTTTGCTCTAATGTAGGCTGGTTTTAACAGGGGACTAATTCTCATCCACCTCACAATATATATTAGGAAGGAATTGCATATATATACTAAATGGCCAGTCTTACAAAAATGGTCTTATAAACAATCTTTCCATTAGAATTTGTCGGTAAATTATTTAATACAGAAACGTTTCTGTATTTTTTTTAAATAATCCTAACGAATTTAGACAAGAAGTCTATGTGAGAAAGAGAATTAACCGTAAATACTTTTTGAATAGAATAAGAGGTAATATAAACTTAAAGCCATTCAAATGAATACAAAGGCTTAAGATCTGACTAACACAAGAAAAAATTTACCATTTTTATATATATAAAAAAATGGTTGTAAATACAATCTTACAACCTCTCACGACAATCCAATGGAATTTACTAGGATCTCATCCACACATTTAGAACATTATGCCTTCTCTATTTGAAAATGAATATGAGATGACCTAGTGGTTAAAACGCATGCATCTTATCCGATTATTATAAGTTCAAACCCAGGTTTAAGTGCCACGGAATTTTCATATACTTATATGTTTTCATAATTCATCTCGTGCTGCGCGTTTGAGGTTAACATCGTGAGGAAACCTACATGTGTCTAATTTCAAAGAAATTCTGCCACGTGAACCCACCAACCAGAATTGGAGCGAGGTAAATTAAGGTCCTCTTCAAAAAGGAGACTTAAGTCTCCTTTTTGAAGAGGACCCAAGCTTTAGCTTTAGATAACCTTTAACCATTTTGTAAAACCTGTAATATTTCTGATGATATGAACTCCTATGGAGGAGCCGAGCTCGCTCGTATAGCTGCGAATCATGAGATCTCGGATAGAATCCTAGTTCAGTTTAATACTTGTAAATTTTTTTTGTCAAGTAACCCTTAGATGCAAAATGGAGCAGACAAAGCTGCACCTGTTAGTTCGTTGGAATAACCTAATCTCTCACCGGTCGCCAATATTTATCAAGAAGACACTTCGTACTAAAACTAACGACGCAAATCTTACGACACTTCACATATCGATTTTAGAAGTAGCCTTAAAATTCTAAAGAGAAGCATTATCGTAAAACGGAGCAGAGCTAAGCTCATCCCTCATAGACAAAGCCGCAAGCAACTACTTCATTAACAAAGAACGACAATGTCGATAGCATCAGTTAGTAAATACTAAATGGTTTATTAACCAGATCCTTACGAACTAGTCAAAGTTGCTTTGTTGAGTTCGACAAAGTTGCTAATATAAGTTTGTCGAAGCGATCACGTCAAGTTAAGTAGCGTCTACAGAACAATATCGATATATTAAAAATGTGAAGAATTCTATCAGGTTTGGCGTATTTGTGTTTCGACTGCGAACTTTATCTTTCTGAAATGCAGATATCAATCAATTGCTGGACATCAAGTCCCAAGGGACAGCAATCTGGTAAGTTTGATGAGATCAGGCCCAAGACCTTCAGAGTATTGCATAGCACTATCAACTTCTTCACTTTGAGCTATTACTTAGACTTAACAAAAATAGCTCAACAATTTTTGCACAATTCAGCCGAAGAGGAAAATATAGCATATATCAGAAAAAAAATCGTTAGAAAAGTACATATATCCGCTAATCCACTTTAAATCAACGTGGACCACGAAGTCCATGAGTGGCTTCATTATTGAATTATTTAAAGACTCTTAAACCATATAATATGTAAAGATATTTCGCTATGTTTTGAGAACTGCTGATAATAAATTATTACATATACAATCATTATTTTTATTATTTATTGAATCGATAATACATATGGTCCTCTCCTATCCTATGGTCCTCTTATCCATCATATTAGTACAGAAGAAAGTTTAAGCAACATAACTGACATTAAATTATCATTTAAACACCATTGTTCGAGTTGTATAAACGAACATCGAAGTCTATTAAATAGTTTCTAAATATAAAAGTCTATTGAAAATATTAACAGAGAGCCAATCCAGTCAAATTAAAATAAACAACAAAATTCCTATACAGAACACGTCTCAAAAAACACTGAGATAAATTATAAGATAATTTGTTTTTAACAAAAGAAATCCAAATCAAGAATTTAAAAATCAACCGAAATAATAAACGACTTCACTCTTTGTATTAATAATTTTAAAAGTCTTCCAGATATAAAAAATAAAAATATATAAAACCTATAGTAAATGTAGATTAAAAAAATTTCAACGACATTCAATTTCCCAGTGGCTGCTCGTAACAAAACCTTCGACGAAAAGCAAAATATAAATATTTCGAGAGCACCTGCATTCCATTGAGACTTACTTCTTCATTAAGGCTTACGAACCACTGAGGAGTATCTCTTTTCATTGTCGACTCGAAATAATAATAAACTATTGTTCGCCCAGTGGTCAAAACTTGTCCATAATCATTAATGAAAATTTGAGGAACACATATATGAATTTTTCTACTATTATTTTTTTATTGTTAACATTGAAGCCTGTTAATAGTTACGAAAGAAAAAAAATGGCTCAAAAAAGAGCAAAAAAAGATACGGAATAATTTGCACATTTATATTTATATCGAATCGTTAAAATAATAATTGAAGTGTTAAATCATTTAATTGGTGCGTAGATGCGAATAATAAAGAAATACGCTGGTAGTATTATTTTAATAAATAATATATTTACGTAAGAGTTTTTATAGTTCAAGGTCAAACCAAAAAAAAAAATTACAAAAAAGACTTGCTGCCTAATTACTTAATCATTATTTTTAGATCTTAAATCTCATTTACAAATTATATTTAAAAAAATATTCATAGTATTTAAATAGTACTTACGTCCCAGTGGTTAAAAGACCTAACGAGAAAAAAGTTATTTCAAAATGGCGTTCTCGAAAAAAACTGGAACGCAACGAAAACTTTATGTTTCAATTAAGTTTCAAATATCGTAACGACTTTTGAAGTTTTCAATTCGCTTTCAGAGTGCGGATTTCTTTTTTAATTTGACTTCGTTTTGTACCAGACATGGTTTCCTCTTAATATAGATAGGTATAAATACTTACATGGATTATACAATTACGGTTTTATTTATTTAACTACTTCTTTATGGTGGAATTTTCTGTGCTCCTAAAAATGTGTAACTTTAATGGTAACGATGGTAACTTTAAACATTACATTTATAATAGTTAATTATTGATTTTAAAAATATCTAAGTAATTTTTTTTAATATTATCCTTACCTGTTCTTTTGTATTTCGGTCGCTTCAAAACCAGGTTATACGCAGAGTTAAGGTTTATTTGTTTGTGAGGCCTTTTGAATAAATACACCTACTGGTAACTCTACGGACACTGAAGTATTGTGTATTGTCGTGTTTCGATTTTCATTATTAGTGACTCAAAGTTGTCGTATAAAATTTTGCGATTTTGGTACATACATGTACCATAATGCAAGTTTATTTAAGGTTTTTGCCTTCAACGCCAAGTAAAAGATTAATTCTTAACACAAAACTCAATTCATCCTGTTTTTTTTAACATAATTTGACCTAAATTAAATTCAGTCTTAACTAATTAATCCTGCTAATACCCATAATATATTAAAAATGTATTTACTTTAATGATTCGACTTAACTCAAAAGTCAGACAGTCAACAACCATTTTTGTCATATTAGTCTGCAGATGGGCAAACAGGCCACATTGGTCGCCACTGTCCATAGACATTGGAACCATAAGAAATTTGAACCCTTTCTTACATTGCCAATGCGTCACCAACCTTGGAAACTAAGTTATTAAGTCCTTTGTGTCTGTGGTTATACTGGTTCAATCATCCTTCAAATCGGAACACAACAGTACTCAGTATTGCTGCTTAGATGAGTGGCTTAGTCAAACATCTCAGTAAACAAATATACAATTTTATAGTTCAAACAATTTCCCCATTAAAATTTCATCTGAATCGGTTCAGCGATTTATAATAGGAACGTATGATAAACAATTATCTTTCGAATGTACAGCATGAACATAAATACATGTTCCTATTAAAATTATCATGTCATTTCAAAATATTAATTAGTTCAAAAATTATACGAACACATTCGTATCCCGTTGACATCAACAAACGATATATAAAAATTTTAGTTTAATTAAAAACAAATTTATTTCGTACCAAGACCATATATTTAGCGGTGCATACATTTTCAAGATCCCTGTTTTTCCCGCTTTAATCTGTGTAATGGCGGTGGAAATGAAATATGGGATATGTATTTTGAAGTCGTGCGATTTATAATATCGCACTGGAAATTACGAATGGGTGGTATTCTAGTTAGCGTAAAATAAATTCATAATATTTATAGACAATTATATTATAAATATTTATAAATATTCATGACAATGAAACGAAGGCAGCGAATGCAAATACGAGTGGACATTGAACACGAAATCTAGGCAATGTGTTTGGTACAGAGAAAATAGGTTAGTTATGTATTAAAGACTTTTTGGTCTTGCTAGGCATAAATAAAAAGACACTTAAAAAGTTTGATTCTCTAAGCAGTGATGGAATAAATCTTCGCTAGTACTAACGGCACTCTAAAAATTAGTCGATATTTTTTAAAGAACCGCATGCCCATCATTTGAATGTATTTTTTTATTTATAGTTCTGTTAAAAGAAATCGCTCTTAATTGATAAAGTTATTCAGTCTCCCATTGTGATATATTATATCTATCTATCTTTTATTTAAAAGATAAATAGAAACCTTTAATTTACAATACAATTAAATTATCTTTAAAGATAACTTGAATAGATAAAATGTAAATAAATTGTAGGTATATTTTATAAGTGGTCTTTAAATTTGAATTCGCGAATATTTTATCTAAAGTAATGAGTGACGAAATATCTTATTTTTTCATAAATAATAAATAGTATTTAACACAGGACTGATTGAGTGGAATCAAGTACATACGAAATAAAATTAAAGATAGCCAAAGCTACGTACAAATCATGACTGCGTGTAATGGTAGCAAAAATGCTAGCAGAATTTCCGCATTGAATAGCAATTCCAACTCTGACTGAAAAATGAAAGCCCTTATGCACGGCATCTTGTAAGTATTTTAGCCCAGACTGATTGCTATCACAATACAATACGATATGCAATATTTACAAAAATCATCAAATAGTTTTTAAGGACTTCAATATAATATATTACCAGCACTTGCGCCATTTTTAAGGGGGGATTAGCCTTTTCAGGACATATTATAGTGCGTATGTGTGTGTGCACGCATATATGTACTATCGATTATCTAAGACTCATAAGCCGATTGGACTGCAATCTGAAATGACCAAACGGAGGAGCAACTGCTTAATGTGATTTATGAGACAGCGAGCTTAAACTCTACCAAATTCCAAGATATGAACTGCTGGTTTTACTTGAACGGGTGAGGATTTAAACCTAGGAGTTAAGGATTAGCGGCTTTACAAGTGAGCCATTAGGCCTATGAGACAGTTTTATATACGTAAAAATAAAAGTAAACAATTGAGCTAATCAGATTTAATTCCCTCACAACTGTAAAATAAGTAGCAGAAAATCGCCGTCATAGGTTTTATTTGCTCTAACTAAAATCCTTTAAGTGATTTTTCGTGCTAATCTCACATGGCAAAAATATCACCAAAGTGATAACGTTTAAGTGGATTTCACCATAGACTTTTGTAAACTAAATGTTTACGAATAGTAATAGTATATAGTGTGTATATAGTGTATATATAGTATATATAGTGTATATATAGTAATAGTATAGAATAGTAATAGTATAGATGGTATATTCTTAAAACGCTTAAAATATTATAACTTGGATGGTTTTAAGTATATTACTATTTGAAAATGGAATTGAGAATAAAATCTTTTTTGTGTCATACCTTTTTTAATGGACGC
The DNA here is from genome assembly GCF_905147765.1 of Vanessa atalanta. Classification (NCBI taxonomy): domain Eukaryota; kingdom Metazoa; phylum Arthropoda; class Insecta; order Lepidoptera; family Nymphalidae; genus Vanessa; species Vanessa atalanta. The sequence goes on along the minus strand of NC_061892.1, from coordinate 3,873,728 downwards.
ATCTTTTATATAAAATGATAATCCAGTGATTATGTTAGTATGATGTGTTTTTTTGTTTTTTGTATTTATGGAACATATGCTAATCGAATTAAAATAGTTAATTTTTTGAAGTAACTACTGCTTTCGATTTTTCAACTTTCTTATTAAACTGAACTCACCACTTCTAATACTATTATCAATATACATTATAAGACAAAATTAATTATTGTCAACTCGTATAGAAAATCGACGCTCTGTGCGGTATCCTTACAAACTTTACATGACCTTTCAAAACTTTCGAAAAAAATGTCTACGACATCATTATATAATATTTATTTTTAATATATACGATTTAAGTTTACTCGTAAATCAATTTTGACCGGGTGGTGGTGACCAACATATTATTAGATATTCTGCTATCAGCAGTAATGCTTAGTGCTGTTATGTTCCGGTTTGTAGGGTGAGTGAATCAGTGTGGCTTTGGGCACAATGAACGTAAGATCTCAATTTCCAAGGTTAATGCATGTGCCTTTTCGTCATATGCCTACTGATGACATAAAAAAAATTAAATAATTAAATAGTATGTGATAAAATAAATAATGTTAATTCCTAGCGATTTGGTAATAATCCCCATTTTTTCATTTCACGTCGATAAACCGCGCTCTTGTGTGCGTCGGTCGGAATAACGCGTATTTATCGACAACCGCAACCTTCGTTTACTTTTAAGCATTTCAATGCCGGCTCATTTTTTTAAAGACTTTTTTGTTCAATTTTACTATTGAATTGAAGGCCTCTTATACTTCCATGTTGCAGTCTTCTTTAAATTTTCTCCTTAAATAACAAGAGTCACACACACCTTTTCGCACGGATACACTACACACACGTGCATTGTTTTGACGGACTTCCCTGGTCTGGAGTTAATTCTTTAACGGCTCAGTGGTCCACGCAATTTTGTAAAAGCAACGAACATCACAAGAGGGTTTAAATCACTGGGATTCTGTTGCGTCGTATAAACCCTTAAGATCGTCGAATTTTTACTGTAAGAACATAGTCATAGATCAGGTCTAAGAAGATCTCCCTTGAAATCCTTTTGTCACGACGATTAGTTGAAGCGTAATCGAAAAATAAACAAACCAACTTCCATTGTACAAAGTAAAATTAATTCTATTTAGCCACTATTATTTGTCTCCCTCTAATATTACACAACTATTTAGCAGAGGGAAAGGAACAAAACGTGTGTTACGGTTTAGTTGCTGCAACGTTTAGTAACCACATTATTTTGTACTAATTCCTTGAACGTAAAATGTAAACAGGCCATCCTTTAATAAATAGCGTATCTCAAATTTTGTACCATTAAACACATTTAACAAAATCACATAGCAAATACTGCTTTATTCGACAGAAATTAGAGTTTAAAATTGATATTTTCTAAATTGCCCATATATTATAATCTCTCGACATTACATAGCACAATTAAAAATAAACTTTATATTCACCGAATAAGATCGTTATTCGAATGAAAGCGCGAGATAAGCGTTATATAAAGCGAGTGGATACTAAAACGGCTCGCAGTGATTTCAGAAAATCCGTCTGAAGTCCGTTGAATTAGAGTCCTAAGTAAATAGGATTACGTATATTTGTTCAACATAACTCCTAGTCAAGGATAATCTATTTTATTTCAGTAAAATTTTGTCTTACTATCAAATAGGATTCGCAGTTTGCAAAGTGATTTCAAATAGTTTGTTTGTATTATGTGATAAAACTTGGAAAAAAAAATCGACAGTTGAATATTTTTCATACACTCATTTATTTCGATTTGATCGAATAACTGATTCAATTAAAATCTGCCAAAAATAATTAGAAAATGATAGTTGGTGATTGTTGATTTTATATTGTAATTGTTTGCTCGATTGGTAGAGGGTCAATCCTAGAAATACCTGTAAATAAGATCATAGATCCTAAATACTAGAAAGAGTAGTCTCTTGAAAAGAGAGCAGTACCTAGTGTCGCTCAAACGATCCACGCGGCAAGTCACAGAAGTACCAGAAGTATTTTGTATGATACGACTCTCCATAACGTCAGAAATTCATCATTCCGAAATATACAAACCGACCACGACTAGAGAGGCTCCCAAGAAATTCACTGACCCAGATTAAAGCCAATCTCTTTGAACTCATGGGGCATTGCCTTTCTGAAGAAATATTTTGTTAAATTTATCCTTTAAATTACGCTACCACTCCTCTCTGAACCTCTTGTATGAAGAGGTAATAATAGACCAGCAAAAGTGTTCTAAGGAAGACGTCTAGCAGAGAACAGCGGCTAATTGAAAACGTCTGCCTAATCCTTTCCACCCAGTTTCACTTACTCTGTCCCTACTATGCATAATAGTTTTCGAAAGAGCGCGTAAATTGGCGTCTATAAAGCTTGGTGTGTTAACATAATGAGGAAAAACTTTAGGGTACGTCGGCTGAAACTTTACATAGATATGTTGAATCAATCCTTTATACCTTAAAGGCCGGCAACGCACCTGCAATCCTCTGGTGTTGCAGATATCTATGGGCAGTGGTAGTCCCTTTCCATCAGATGAGCTTCAGACTCGAGACTGCCACCATTTCCATAAAAAAAGATACCACTAAAATATTCTACCGACAGACAGCAATACATAGCATTGTTATGTTTCAGTTTGAAGTTAACATCTTATCTCTCACCGTTTTCAAACTTGGTGACGAACTGGCGATGTAAGCTTAATATTTCCTACTATGGCAATGCCTGTAGGCTGTGGTGAAACTTAACATCAGGTTAGTGGTCGTCCTATACGTAGATTATATTGTTGTAACCAAACCTAATACCACTTGTTTATTTATGTTACTGAGATAAAACATTCTAAGCCAAATTTTAGTAAAAGAATGAAGTTGAGCTAAGAGTCCTTCAACGAGCTCTTCCTCATAAATAAAATAAACAACATCAAGGTATTTGCAATTATTTTCCGTTCTTTTTAGCTGCTAAACAACATTAATTTTAATATACAATATAATTAATTTAAAAATAAAGAAAAAATATTTGTAAGGAAACATTGTTTCTAACATAATATTTTGTCGAAAGCAAATCTTTTGTCCCTCGAATTCAATGGGCCGCACGTTAAAATCATAATAAACGAATAGGTCATAGATGTATTAGACTGTTTTCTAGATGTGATATTTAGTAAAAGATAAGATATTCATCCTAATAATATTCATACATTAAAAAAAATATATTTACTTTAATGAACTGAGTTGACTCAGCTTTTAAATCACGTGTCAGTCGGATAATCACCAAACATTTTACAGGCATATTAGTCTGCGGACTGGCAACAGGTAGTAGTATTAGTAAATGGTCACAACTACCCGTGGACAATGTCACTATAAAGAATTTCAATCAATCCTACCAACAATGCGCTATTAACCTTGAGAACTAAGATACTATGTCACTAATGTTTGTCACACTGACTCTTCCATTCTTCAAACCGGAACTCAACAATACAATCTATTACTATTTGGCGTTAGAACGTATATTAAATGAAAAATTCCTACTGAGGAGGGCTTGCAAACAGCCTTACCACCAAGAAAAACCACCAAATTTAGAATTCATGAAGGCCAACCTTTAGAGGATGTTTGGTTCTCAATCAGGCCAGAACGGCTTAACGTATCTGAATTTAATTTGTCATGGAGATGGACATAAACTGGAATAGCACATCGGCTATTGATTATCTCGGAAAACTGTACCTTATACCTGCAACTCTATCAGACATTTCCTAGGAACATCTTTCCCAAACAGCAAAGAGGTAAACGAAGCGGTCGAAATTTTAGTACTGCGACATTTTATAATGTAACCTGAATGAGAGCTTTCATAAGAAATTATATCAAATTTATATGCAGTTTAATCTGGGTGATAGGTCAGCTACAAAAATTAATACATAACTAAGACGCATGTCAATAGAGCCTCGATAAAGTTAATGTTTTAATTTTTATTCTTAATATGTTATAATATTAATTTCACATATTTCCAAGCACCGTTTGGAAATTATAAGCAATAGCTAGAAATTATAGAGTCACTCCTCACAGACAATGTGACTTTTATTTTATTTCTTATTGTACTTCCTGAATTGGTTCAAAATTGTAGGCAATTTTTAGACTTCATATATTTCTGGTAATGTACATACAATATACAACCTCCTTTATGGTCTTAAAGTACATATTACTATCTGATGCCACTTCCAAACAGCGCTATATATCTACTGCCCGACACAAACGAGACGCGTCCGAGACATTATCAAGAGCGTTCAGCTTCGGAAAATTATTTCCAAGGATCTTCAATCTGAGACAATGGTTGTAAGGCTGACCGTCTACAATTTACTTTGCACGAAGCGTTACTTCGATATGAAACATCCATTGGTGTTATTTAGGCGTGACGACAAACGGTATAACGCTTTCTTATCTCTCCTACTGCTACCTATACCTATGCACACAGCCTACTGAACCTAGGCACATGGCCCATTAAACTCTGTTACTATTACATGCTAAATTCAAAAGCTCTTCTTAGCGTTACTATATTCAGATCAACTAGCATTGCATTTAGTAGTGATGAGTTTCCAGTGGATGCCTCCCTTATCAGTACAGCTGCTTATGGCAAAGTAAATTGAAAATTAAACATAAAAATTCTGTTAGTCAAAGGCAATTTTTTGAATTTTTAAAAATCACACTAATTATAACCCGATAATTAGACATTCAATTTTTATTAAAAAGTAAAAGTATATGAAACAGAACAATGACCTAAGCTAACCGTCTACCCAATGCGACATAAGAACATCATACAGAATCTTGGTACACTGTATGCCCATACACTCATGTTACCTCGGTCACAGCATACTTGTGTACAGTGATTCAGATTCAGATTTGGAAGACAAAAACCGTTATTATTAATGAAAACTTCCACCAAGAGGAAACTTAAATACAAGAGGAACTGCTATACAAATTTTCATCCTCATGTTTCCTTTTATTGATATTATATTTTCAAAACACTGTCAGAACAGACATTTCTCATAAACAGAAGCCTAAATACTGATTTATATGCACCGATGACAATAAAAAATGGACGAAATTCGATTAAATTTCAATAAATAAATTCAAAAGCGTTGTATATGTGTCGGTGATTTAAAAATTTTATAAAATGGTTATTTAAAGAAGTTATATTTAACTTATAAAAGCAATCACACTTAACATTTGTATGTTGTGCAAGTAAACGTCATAAGGAAAGTTACTTTGATGAAAATCTCTCAAATATATATCCGCCAAAGCACATTACATAGACGTATGTTAATAGCTACTAACCCTCCTCAAACGGAGAGGAGGCCTTAGCCCAACAGAGCGACAATAACAGCTAATTCCAGATTGAAGAACAATCTCTCGATTCTTACATATGCTAGATATAGATTACAATCTCGGATTGTAGATATGATATTAATTTCAGACGCAAGTGTACTTTTACGAAAGGCATTGTAGGGGGCGAAATGAGAAAACATTTATTTTCTTTTAGGGTAACGGTTATCGCTCGTGTGTACTGTGGCGCGCTCTCTTGTGGACTCGTAAATGTTCAACGTTGTCTGCCGTTCCTCCCCCGGCCCCCCATCCCCGCACCCCATCAACGTCCTATTGGTATATAAATATATAATATTTATTCATTTAAACACACATGATAACACTATGATATTTCTGATACATTATAAACAGCCTCCTATGAAACTATTTTTTTTTCAATACTCAATTAATAACATTTAAAAACTATATATAAAATTTGATAAAATAAGCGTGATCATTTCAAATGAATACTTTATTCTAATCGAAGACAGAATAAAAAAAAAAACAAATTTTAGATATACATATTAGCAATTTGCTAATACTAATTGTACTACTAATTTTTGCGCTTAATATTACTTAAATTTTACCAAAACTTCGATACATTCAAAATACTTTTTTTGTTAATTTATAATGAACTATTCGCCCATCGGTCGATATGATATGACGGTAATTCATTGTAATATGTAAGATACATTAATTCGAAAGCTACGAATATTAGGCTGAACTAGACGATACCTTGTCATTATTAAAATTAAAAATATACAAGGAAATGTCAAAAACGAGTAATTGATTTATAGGTTTGACATAACGTGTGAACGTAGACTATTATTGTTTTATTTTGTTGAATGTATTGGAACATATATATAAATTATATTGATACCATAGATTTTTCAAGATCTCAACCTGCTATACCGCTTCAAATCATTGTCAAAACTAAATTTTTTCAACACTCCTGTGATTGGGATAGGCTAGTGATGTAAATAGTTTACGAATCGATTTTAAATTGATTATCATTTCTTTTTTTTTGTGTTCCATATTACTGTTATATATTTGTTATATTTAAATTTCGAAAAGTATGTAATTCTTTTAAAAATAACTTAATTCTTTAAAATATGAAAAATTAATGTTTTTTTTTTAATTACTCATATCAAGGCAAACGTGCAAATTTCAAGTGTTTACGACCGTCTATAGATATTGCCTTAAGGAATGTTAACTATAAATTCCGTTAATGCGACATCAAATATAACGTCTAAGACTTTCAGACTGATCTACCCTCTTTTCAAATAATTATGTTTTTCCAAAAATAAGTGTCGATCTTTAGTAGTACCTTTGTTGACTATATTTTAGTACTGACTAGTTTAAAGTGCTCTTGCTGATTCTACTCATTGGAAACATTCAAAACTAGCGATAGCTTTACATTCAATTTAATCTTGTTACATGACAGCAGAAGATAAGGCAAAGCGCTTATAATAGTCTACCAAAACAAAAGAATATTTTCATATTTGTTGCAGGGTAGTATGAAAAATTACATTTAAATTTATTGCATACTAGTTTCCGCCCGTGTGTTAACTGGGGGGTATTAAGTAACCTATATGCTATTTCGGATTATAATCTAAATTTGCGCTACATTTCATTCTGATCCGTTCAGTCGTTCTTGCGTGATTGAGTTACAAACATCCATCCAACCAAACTCTCTCATTTATAAAATTAATAAGATTTAATTGAATGATTAATCTATATATTTGTTAATATTTGGTGGAAAAGTTATATAACAAAAAGGTTTTATACTTTAATTCAAAATAAAAATATATTCTTTATTTGAAAAATATAAAAACTACTAAGTGTCTCGCAGATTTGTTAGAATTCGTGGACAGGAATATATTAAAAGTCTTATAAAAGTGTATTTTAATAAAGAATATTTTGATTTTGGTTTAGCGTGCAACTGCATGAAACCTTACCTCCAACGACAGATCTCTTTCTTTTTTTATATATACTCTACAAATCAGCAATCCACTACGTCAAGTGGGGTATCATTGAAAAGGCAGCTTAAGATTGCTTTTAACATTTCTTGTTTGAAAACACCGCTCCGAGTTTTCGAAGTGGCTATACACTACGAACAAAATAAAATCTGGTAGAAATCTGAGCCCAAAGGGCCAGTGGATAGAAGACAACATTAAAGATGTTTACGTAAGGTTTACGCGTGCCTAATTTGAGTTTGTTCTTTCCGATCTCCGCTGTCAAGAAACCTATTGTGAGTAAACTGCATGTATTGGGTAGGTTTTAAAATAAGTCAGAAGGCCAAATCACGATGACGCGGGTTATGTTTTTATAATTATATCTTATACATAAAAACTGAGATTCGTATTGTATTGTATTAGTTTGAGATTACTATTAATAAAGTCTATACTTTAACGCAGTTTGACCGATTACTATGGAAGTTAGCATTTTATCGTGAATCTCTTACTGATTTAAACATTTATACTAACATTATAAATGATGCGAACGTCTCTGTTTATATTTTCTTTAACAGTGAAGAACCGAATATTATGATTTTTTTGTATGAAGCAAGCTTGTACTCTATAAAACGACGATACTAATTATTTTAAACTGAGCTCAAGCCATCACCACCAATTTTTTATAAGTGATTTCAATAACCATTAATTTCGATGTTCCATATCTCTCGAGCTTGCAGTGAGGGACATTTTTATATATTATACTATGCTGAATCTACGGCCCTACCCGCGTAATTAAATACACAAACTTCCAACCCCCGTTTTACCCAATTAGGGGTGGATTTTCGTAAAATCCGTTCTTAGCGGATCTCTACACCCTATAAAGAACTTACCTAGCAAATTTGTAGTTTGTAGGTGTGATAGTTTTTAATTTCGTCATTAATCAGTGAGATGTATTTCGCTTATTATAGATATAAATAATAATAGGAAATATTGTGCAGTTTGTGTTTATTAATTCGAAAACTAAATACCTCTTTAATAAACCTTCTAAAAAATTCATCATAATAAACCTGCAAATAATTTACTGGTACGATTTTAAGTAATTTAACTTTGACAGATACTTCGGAAAACACAAAATTAAATTCGGACATCAATGTAACATCATACAAACAGCTAACTTCTCTTTGCTTTAAATAAAATTTGCATATATGATTGATTCTTATAAAATTTAAATTAAAAATTAATTTAATATGATTATTTTTTATAACACAGAGGTCTCGTATTGCTACCTATCAATTTATTTGGGATTGAATTAATTATATTATATTATTATATCTATGAGTATGTTGGTTATTATTGTCGACATTATTAACTCTAGATATTTTTTTAATTTATGTACATAATCATTAATTATTAACCTCAAGGCCTTAATACATATACATACAAATAAAAAACATTTACTTTAGAATTATTTTCATAGAATACTCAATAAACATATACGAGGGTGCGTTTTTATGTTCGCGGAATGAGAAGGTTGGAGGGGGAGTGATTGAGCTCTATAGGATCGTAACGTGCTCAATGACTCATAATTAGTACGCGGCTTCATTGTTATTAGACAATTATTCTTTAAGCTATCGTGACATCTAACATAATCGGGAGTGAAAAGTGAAATATGGAAAATGTCCGAACATCGTGCCGTTGTAAAGTTCCGTACCAAACAAGGAAAATCAGCTACCACCATACTGAATGAGATGTCGTCGGCTTACGGCCATTCTTGCCCAGGATTTTTTCTGGGCAAGAGTGTGTAAAAGTGGCAGAATTTATTTAAACAAGGAAATTACTACCATGTAAGGAAAAAGAAAATTAGTTACAGTACAAATCATAACCGAGTGAATGTCATTCGTCAGGAAGAATAAACCAGCCCTCCTCTTACCAATGACAGCAATAGGGATTTTCTCATTTGCTCTCTTCATTTATAAAAATAATAATGACAGCTAACGGTAACTCTGGAGTTCGATCAAATTAACATTATTATTTGACATTGAACAAAGTCATCTTAATGTTACTAGTTTTATTTATTGGTGCTCACAGTTGGTACATATTAGTGGAAGACTATAATAGCAAAATGTTAGATGATCTAAACGATGAATACAGAGATAAAAATTACAATCTAAACTCATCTCACGACATTCTCTGACGTGTTCCCAATACTGACCCTTTAAAAATTATCTAAGTATAATGTCTCCTAATATTGATTTACAAATTGGAAGTTACGTTGATATTTAATATTAGAAAATTTTGAAATAATTTTATTGTAATGATTCCGACGTTTTTATTTTTATATTAGTTTAAAGTATTGGTATTCTGATTTAATTTGTAATCTTTTTTATATAGTTAAGTTTTTAAATTGTAAACATATTTTCATGGCTCTAACGTTTTTAGAACCACCTAAAAGAGAAGCTTTGAAACTAGTATCGAAATCACAAGAACCAAATCATGTATCTTCGTAAGCAAATCTGTAGCGCAAATCGAATTCTTCCGTAGTTTTTAGCTTACTTCATACCGAAGAGCTCCTGGGATCTCGTGTTGCTATTTTTTAAATCACCAGAGGATTACATTACTTTTCAATATTAAAGGCTATGTTTTCAATTCTATTATAAAATATACGGCACGTATTTATAAATTTCTCACTACTTGAATTTAAATGTAAGCCGAGATCAATATATATGTGGATTTAACCGAAAATCGCTAGTTTAACTCCGGAAAAGCATTTCAGAATTTCCATGTGCCATTTGTATTTTTCATCGTGAGGAAGTCTGCATGCGTCGTCTGTGTTTCCTGAGTATTGCAGCTCGGATATCTTTGATCGCACCTTCTTTTATGCTACAGTAGAACTTACATTCATATGTTTGTTTGTGCATATAGTTGATTGTCATCAAACAAATTCAATGAAAAAATACGAGAATTAAAATCGAAAACATTTTTGTGTTTTGTAAAGAAGTAAATAAGTGAATAAATAATTAATTTGTATATGTAATATAACATTTTAAATCCAATCTATTGGAAACTACGAGGACAAAACAAAATCCCTGACCAAAACTTCCCTGCTGCCTGTTACGGTTACAACGGTTTGTGAACGCTTGAATTTTACGCGCAGTTTGTTTAAACTTAATTCTATATAACTCGTATCTGTTTTGTAACATTTAATGTTGTTTTTTAATAAACTTGCTGCTAGTCAAAACTTTATAGGTGTAAAATTTAATCAAAATTCCACGACGTCTTCCTCTTCTATGAAATTTAAATTTCCAAAAATAATTTCTCAGTCAAAGTCAAAAGTCTTTTTTCAATATTGAACTGTTACACTTACATACTTATTGATAATCTCTACCACCGGATCTGATATTAATACCCCGGACCTGAGAAAAACCGGAGAAAGAAACTCAGAGGGATCTTTTTTAAATATTTTTTATTGCCATTTTTTTTATTGCCTTAATTTGTTATTTTGTTTTACTTTTGTCGTGTGTAATATTTATTCGGAAATGTCTTACATACACTAGTTCTTGCTGGTAAATTATTTGTAAATACATTTGTAGTAATAACAATAAAAATTAAGTAAGGGCTGTTGCTTGTTGTTTTTTTTTTGTGTATCTCTGGTTGCCTAAAAATATATTATATTGACAACATGAATATTGACAGGTACTCCTCATGGCGGGAAAATTGATTTGACATATACATAATTTCATTGAGTGTCGTGTACAACATTTACAATAATAATTATAAAATTATAATTATTATAAATTATAATTCAAGCCTGACAATAATCCTCTAAAAAATATTTGTCAATCCCTCAAATTATCTGATAATTTTCGTGATAGAACAATGTTTAAAAAAAATAAAAAATAAACGTATTTACGTCCGTCTTAAATATTCTGCCACATGAAATAATATTAACTAAAGTTTAAAAAATTATTAAACAATTAGTTAATAACAATCATTTTATTAATGATAAATGGTTTCGGTTATAATAATAATGTCATATGACATATGTCATATTTTGTTATGTATAGTTGAAGTGCCCTGTTAATAAAAGTCAAACCAAAAAAAAACGTACCCTGATGAAAGCTGGTGTTGCTAGCATACATAATCGCTTTTTGAATACTCACAAATAACATTAAAGCATGAATTATAACGCTAACTTTACAGTTAGCGTTATAATTATTTAGCGTTAGCGTTTATTATCTACATAATAAAGATCGTATAATACATATTAAAAAGGCAATTACTTCTTGCTTAATTCTACATTGCGAATCGATAAGAGCCTTAAATTAATGGCGTAAATGCTCGCAGTCTACTTGTACAAAGTATTATGACTTACTTCTAACGAACCATTCGCTATTTTTAATTCTGTAATATTGGGTGAAAATATTCGAAATCGAAAATGAATTTATTTTCAATGATTCAATGTTGCCGAGATGGCCTAGTGGTTAGAACGTGTACATCTTAACCGATGATTTCGGGTTCAAACCCAGGCAAGCACCACTGTTGGGCTCGAGATAAATTATAAACACAAATTAAGCACATGAAAATTCAATGATGCTTGCCTGGGTTTGAACCCGAAATCATCGGTTAATCTGCACGTATTCCACTGGGCCATCTCGGCGCACACACTCGTGCACTATAATATGTACCGCGTAGTCGACTACTATTTGATAAACACTTATCCTGCGGATGCTGTTGCCTGTCCATCACCGGTATCAAAACCAAATAAATCTATTAGATATGTATTCAAAAACGTTTTCGTCCTAACGTCATTTAAGTGGATTTGTTTATACAAATTCATCCACCGCACAAATGATTTCCTAGTGCGAATATCTCAAATTATCCTTGAGATTAACAACACGAATACACTCAAGTTTCCCAATGTTATATAACTTTGATACTTCAATTTTGGCTATAAATCTTGGTATGAGAACCAAAATGATATCAACTTCTATGACATTTTCACTTCAGCATTTTGATGTATATTTTAATAAAAGCATTTAATTTAATCGTAACTAGTATTATAAAGATGAAATCGCTGCGAAAACAAGCCTTTATTTTTCGTAAAAAGTAAAGGATAAAAAATTATATTGTGGGTTATCCCTAAGAGATAGACATATGCCATCACGGACTTTCTTGAAGACCGTTTTGAGGTGTTCAATACTGTAGTACATTATTTTGATCTATGTATGTCGTAGGGTTGAGTCAGCATATACAATCTAAAAACCTCTAAAATTATCTGAATCTTCTTGAATCAATATATCTATTAAAAAACCGCATCAAAATCCCTTGTGCAATTTTAAAGATCTAAACATTCATAGGGACAGACAGCGGTAAGCGAATTTGTTTTATAATATGTGATAATGATGAAATTCGATTTTGAGCATTCGCCTTGAGTCGAGTCGTTTGTTTACAATAAATGTCGCTTACAATGTCTGAAGAAGCTGTCTTACTCAGCGCGGTAATTTTGATTTGATTATATATTACGCGATTCACATCTCGCACTAATGTAAAGTAACAAATAGTATCAATACAGTCTACGCAATGTAGTGCTTGGTTCTTTTCACTCACTTATTACTTGGACCTAATCTATAATACAGGCGAATTCTACCGATGAAGTGCCGCCCTTGCGCCCGGGAGATAGCGGATTTAAAACCGGGCAAGGATCACTAAATTATCATTTGCGTTAATTTGCTTTTATAATAACTAATCTCGTGCTCGACGGTGAGGGAAATCATGAGGAAATCTGCACGGGTCGTATGAAAATCTTAAATATATGTATCTACAAACTCGCTCTGGAGCGGCATGATTTCAAATCTTTTTAAATGGGGAGTAGTCCTTGGGAAAAAATGAAATATTTGCCGGCTGTGGGAAAGGGGATTCAAATAAGTTTTGAAACATACTATATACATTCGGGTGTATATATATATAATTAAATTAAGTAAAAATAGTCAATCATTAAGAAATTGGCAGAATTTAATTCCATTGCCGTGGAAAGCAGGAACCTGTTGGTCATGCGTTCTAATCATGAATCTTTTAAAATGACTGCAGTATTGTTGACTGAAATGTATTGTTTTAGTACATATACGTTAACTATGAATGTTTCTTATAAAATATTATGTAGATAAACGTATATGTGTTAAACTTATCGTAGTGTGTGTAATGATTTTTTAATTATTTATATTTATATTTTATAAAAAAAAAATTATAAAATATAAATATATATTTTATAAAATATAAATATAAGTTTTCTGCGCGCCTTCTCCACATAAACTTTAATGATGCCAAATTTCATAAACTTACAAAGTACAAAGTTATTAAATCACGTATTAATATATAGATAAATGATTCATGTATTTGATTGATAAGTAAGAAGCCGCTATGAAATCCTATTTGTAAACGTATTTCAAACATTTTTATTTCAATTTAACTACGAGCATCCAGCTGCCTGAATGCATCAGTCCGGGATGTTCTGACGTGATCTGGTATCGGTTATATAGAAAAAAACTTTACTTTTCAGTTTAGAAATATTCACTAAAAAAATTTAAAAATGGAACGCATTTTGTTATTTACTGGTTTTATGACAGTTTGATCTATGGCTTTGTTCTCATATTAAACTTGATTGAAAAAACTGAAGTCGCATTAACAATCTCGCCGGTTCTTCTCGGTAGAATCTAGAATCAGTTCTGTAAAATGACGATTCAAGCCTCCTTGAATAAACTATATTTCGATTAAAATCAACTTTTGACACATCCAGATCGTGTTTTACGATGAGTTTCGAATTGCTTCTTACAACATAACTGTATTGTTCTCTGATAGTAAAAAACTTCAACGTGTTTTACTTAAGCTTAACACATTAAATTAAATTTAACATATTAAACATTCTTAAAGTCATAGTTACCATTCCTTACGATTTTTTAAATTATAAATAGCAAAACATAAAACATAGATGAGTAAAACCTATTTAGTTTTATTTCAAGTTAATTTCTTAATAAGCACAGAATAGATGTAAATATTACAAGGGATTACCAATAGATGGCGCTGATTGATAACGTCACCATTCTGAATCGCACTTGTCCTACTGTTACTAGGTATTTAAATAACTTATGTTAAGTGTATGATACGCGACCTCACCCAGCAATGACCGCTTCCTCGTCACGGGTTGACGGGCGCTCGCCGGGATCCACCGGTGAACTCGACCTCGCTGCACGACGGGTCTTCACTCATCACACGGACACACCAGAGCGGGATCCGCCGCATCTATCCGATCGTCGAGGCTCGATCGCTCTGTGGCGTGAACTCCACCCGGTTCAGACATCACGGATAATAATCCACTCAGTGACCCGTCTGTAGTTGCAGATGGCATTGCCGCCACTGTAGGGGGCCATCGCCTCGATCAGTTACCCCGGGGCCTATGCGGGCCTGCGTGGATATCTCGTGATACTAAGAAACTGATAAATCACTCCTTCATAATTATATAAAAATATATTTAAAAAAATATATATTATTAATGGTGTTTTTTTAATTTAAAAACTACCGAGTACCAACATTATTTTTTTTAAAATCGATATCACTGAGACAACACGATTTAAAAATTAAAAAAAAATATAACTACAAAAATCAAATCAGAAAAAACATCCAATTAACTTATCGTACCGAATATTCCAGAAAAAGAAAAGATCAGAATATCAATCCTTTCAATACATCGAAAAATCCTCTCATCTCAATACGAGCAGCCGTTAGGCGTATAGGCGTTCCATCGATCGTATCTCAAACCTATGAAAAATACCTCCTGGGCATCCAATCTTTCATTAGCAGTTCTCTTTTCCCCCGAGACTTAATCTCGTTTCAGATGAAAACCCTTCAATGAAGTCATAACAGAAATTGTATATTGTAGATTGTCTTCGTCTGATTATGACTAAGCTATATTATTAACAGAACTTGCATAAAATTATATATTTTAATAATATATTAACATTATACATTATTCATATTTTAGTTTGAAGACGGATGGATGGGCTTTTGATCTCCTTGATTTCGGAAAGAACCAAGATTTTTTTACCACTGAACAGTATAGGATGGTCATCCTCTCATGGATCCTCTAAAACCGTTCTGACAGTTCGAGTAAAGGGGCGTAAATGCCAATCTCCTCAATAACCAACAGTTCCGTCCCATTACCAATGTTGATGTGACGTCGTTTTCCAAACTCATACTTCCCGACGCGAGGATGTCGCATTGAGTCGCTCGCATGGTCCTATTTAAAAAAGTATCAAATAAAAATGCTTTTAAAAATTCCACTTTTTACATTATTACAGCTTACAAATTTTCCACTGCTGGGCTAAGGTCTCCATTTGAGGCGAAGGTGTATTTATTTTTTTATTTTAGTACATGTTACTTACTACTAATAGCAGAATATAACATTTTTAATTTTTAATTTTGTCCTATTAGAGAGACTATAACATAAGATGTTATTAAATAAAAATAAACAATATTGCATCCTTTCCCTCCACTTCTCTTCCATGGGATGGTATTGGCTCGTTGGTTTTATAAAAACCGTTTAAATCAAATCAAATGTGTTCTTTTCAAGTAAACTTTACGATAAAGCATTTTTGAATCATCAATTTTTAAACACTAACATTGTTCCTAAAACAGCCTCTAACGAGTAGAAATGGCAAGAAAAGAACCAGATTTGCAATGGTGTTATTCATAATTGTTCAGCCAGATCTGTGACGGAACCCAAGCTTAAATCTAGGCAGTTTATTTCTAGCTCTATAAACCTAACAGATAAGGAAACGATAGCAGAGTCTACAGCTTCCCCGATTACGATTCATGCTTTTTGATTTGACAGGCTTTACAATAAAAGATCACAATTGTAAAATTTTCCCTATCGGACTTTATAAGTTGTTTAAGAGTTTTGTGTCGTTCTAAAATTACTTTCGACAAAAATATTATACGGTTTTATGATGAAGTTCTAGACGTATTTACGTTGAAAATAAAAATAAAAACAACCAAACAGAAGCTCGTACAAGTAGTTTCCTCTTAAATCATTGCTGCAAGACAGACAAACGGACCGCAAACATTTTTATTTCCGTACTAAAACCATGGCGATACAGGAGTTACTTTAAAAGATTGCCTGCCTTTTATATTTGGTATTTCGTGCCTTCACAGGCAATATAACGGGGCACGTAACTCGCAAACGGCCGACGATCCACCGCAAGCACTCGAATCCGAAATATACATCTTTTCTGAATTGGTTCTATAAAGATGATCGTAGTTTATTGCTAATTTTATAATAAAACTATAAGGAAAAATCACAAAAGCACAAAAAAATATCCGATTGTGTTGACACTTTTATTTAAATAAATCTTAATGATTTAAGAAAAAAAAAGTATAATAGAAAGTAATGCTGTTTAATGAGATTAAGTTCATTCTATTAATTTAGTCGGATAACTAGTTTCCCTACTAAATTATAGACGCCTTAGACCAACGCCATTTCTGCCTGATAAAAAAATAATCAAGTACACTGAAATAAAATTAAAATAATTCTCTTACTTGGAACAGTACTTGACGGTAGGGCTGTGTATTATGTTACGGTATGAAAGGTGAGTGAGCCAGTGTACAGGCACAAGGGACATAACAAGATAGCCCCCAAGGCTGGTAGCTCGCATTGTTATGATGTAAGGAACCTTTGTTAATTCTTACAGCGCCAATATCTATGAGCGGTGGTGACCACTTAACATCAGGTGATCCTTTAGTTCGTCCACCTATATATTACATAAAAAAAATCGAATTAAACATACATACACCCAAGGCTCGGAAAAGATCTCGGTGGAGAGTGGAGAAAACTGCAACAAAAGGTAATATTCTCTTTGAAAAATATGTATAGCTTTGCATTATATCTTACCAAACTTTAATTTCCGTTATATAATAATAACGAATATCCTTCCATTTAGTAGTAAACCGGCTCAACTCTTACCATGTGCAAAAATGTTTTTCTTACACAATTGTTTTGAAAATCTGACAAAATAAAATGGTAAGTTCTATTATATTCCGAGTACTTGTTTAGTTTGTAAAAAGCGACAACATTTCTTGGTATTGTTATATCTATATGAAGTTATTGTAAGATTTTTTATAACCTATTCCAATCAAAGAGAGATAAACATGTAGAGATAAACAAACTTTAGATTTGCTAATAGCTTTCCTATATTTTGCTTGATTAATACATTTGACGTCATGCCACACCACTGTCGAAGGTATACGCGCGACGGATTGTACTTACGTACATATTTTGTTATTTAATTGTTCTTATATTTATTTTTCTTTCATTCTATATAAAAAGTTGTCGTTTGCGGTTTCGCTCGCTTGTTTTAGAAGTTACTTGTCATCTCGCTTCATACCAAATTCCATCAATTCCGGTTCAGTGGTTTGATCGTGAAAGCGTAACAGATATACAGACAGCTGTCTGTCTATCTGTCCGACATAGTTGTTTTCGTATTTATAATATGAGTAAAGATTTTTTCAATAGCAAATTTCAATATCGACGTCACAGAAGGACGTTCTGTGATGACCACCACATTTTATTCAGATATTTAAAAAAAAAAAACAAAAGAATCATTCGATTTGAGAAATATGCAACTTTTAATGTTTTGTAACGAAAAAGTATCAGATTTTCGAAAAATCCAAAGGTTTGCACGCCCTTATAGACTTTGCGTTGATATTTCCAGCGCATACAGAGAGCTCGTGCCTGAGATAAAATACGAAAACAAATCACGAAAAAACCGTATCGTACTGCGAGTCTGAAATCAAATTCGAATGTCGTGTTGCGTTATTTGAATTACTTTGAAACTATAATTTGCTTTCGGTTGACGTTTTTTAAAAACCTATACAACAATTAATGTGTGAATCGCAATTCCGATCCTCTGGACAAAAACCAACCAGCCCTCCTGTCGCTAGTGGAGGCAATAAGGCGAGGTTTTATAAATTTTAATGAAGTTTTATCCACGACTACTCCAAGGTCCAATTGTATCAATAGCAAAAGGGACAAAAACATAATTAGGAATAAGACACAAATATTTGGATCTTCTATCATCATTTACATAGCATTTTTAAGTTTGAGACTCCTTAAAGAGCATAAAACATACTCTAGTCAAAGGCACCACTTTCCCCTAACATTGTATGTTTTATAAAATCAAAAAAATTATGAAAAACTTCTAAAGAACTCTTCTGTGTGTGTCATTACCGTCTTTACCATAAGGGGCACATGGGGCACATGGGGCACGTGCCCAGAGCCCCCATTCTGAGAGGGCCCCGAAGAATCAACAATTTCCTTCAAACGTTTGTACTCACGTTGACTGCTATGTATATTTTCGAAAGTCATATATATGTAAGATTTAACTAACATATTTATCAAAAAAGGCTATTGATGATAGTCGATATTAAAATTAGAAAGACGCACGTCTTCGTGATAGAAACAGATATACTATGAAATAGCCATAAGATTGTACAAACAATTTAAGATTCCTACGAATTTACGAAAATTACCGGAGCGTTTATTTGAAACTATACTTAAGGCCTGACCATAAGCAAATTATTTGTACATGATAGTAAATATCTACCAAATGGGCCCAAAATTCATGGGTGCCCAAATGCCCCCGCATAGCTTGAGACGGCTCTGGTGTGTGGGTGTGATTGATAAGTATGTCGTGTGTGTTGCTTTATACATACAAAAAATTGTTTATCTAACGAGTAGTTCTCTTAGTAGATTTTTGTTTTTAGCTATCTGCAGTTCGCATTTTCACTAGACATATATTTAAACTGTTGAAGTTCATGTAATATAACATAACATTAGCAGCCTAAGGCTAAGGCTTCCTCTCCCTTTGAGGAGATGATTTGGAAAATATTCCACCACGATGCTCTAATGTAGGTTGGTGGAATACAGATGTGACCGAATTTTCTTAAAATTATATACATGCAGGTTTCCTCACGATGTTTTACACAAGCATTATTAAGCATATGAAAATTCAGTGATGCTTGCCTGGGTTTGAACCCGAAATCATCGTAAGATGCACGCGTTCTAACTTCTAAATAACTAGATCAGAAGTTGACGTTTAAACTCGTTACACTCAAAAACGCTCGCAGGCAATTGACAGGCAAACGTCATGTGAGTAACAGCGCGTCATTCTAAAAATAAAACAAAATAGGTTATTTAAAACGAAGGCGCGCCCCTCCACGCTAAATTATCAATGTTTTGATAAATTTAGCTTGACAATCATAAACTTATTTGTATTTATTTCATATGTTTAATCAGTTGTCTGACGCACACTAGACATCTTGTTACTACAACTAAAACATGTCGGTAATAATTTAAATAGTGAATTAAATTAAAATGTAATCAATTTAAAAACTTGTATGAACATGGAATGCCTTTAACAGATATCGTGATTAAAAAAAAATAAAAACAAAATTAATAATGTCATATATTTTCACTAAGCATTTTTGTTTATCATCACGAATACTAATTAATTACATCGTTTAATATATATGTGTAGTAAGTAACATATACGTATTTTTGCAAGAGATTTTAGCTTGAAAATAGTCAAAAGTTGTAGGCCTGAAATGTTTATGTTTTTTTTTCTTGTTTTTAAATATAATATACATGTTAAGACTGCAGTATATTAAATGTAGTTTTATTATTTAAATTAATAAAAATAATTTATATGAATAAAAATTTTAACTAATGCTTTTCATGAAAACATATTCAAACATTTAAATCGTGCATGAAAAAAAGTTAGCGACGGAATGAATTTGTTTTGTTAAATAAAATCATTTCCTGCATTTTTAATGTTCTACGTAAATTTGTTCGAAATGATTGATTCAAGGGCCAATGACCTCTGGAACATTAGCCTTTTATGTTGATTAACCGCAGTGTATGTATATCTAGAATCTTCTAGTCAAACCGACGGTGGTTTTATTTCGTCAAAGCCTTACAAAATCGATTACTTACTTCAAACTTTTTTTTATTTATACTAATATTATTTATGTGAATGTGTCTATCTGTCTCTCTGTTGGTTGTTCTTTCACGGCCAAACCACATAGAAAGAACTCATAGGAAGGACATAGACTACTTTTTAGGCATAACACCTCAAACCACGCCCACGACGCAAGTAAAGCCGCGGGCGACGACTAGTTATCTATATAGATTTTGATTGCGTAATAATCCTTTTTCGTCAATGTTTTATGATGTAAAGTATAAATAAAAAATAAATGAATTCTACGTACGGTTAAGTATACACTCATCTTTCATCTGTCTGTTATTGATTCCGTTAAAGTATGTAATATAAAATAAAAAAAACGCACAGACATAATTATAACTGTAACATAAAATAGACTTGTAATAAAAATAATGAGAGCCGAGATGGCCCAGTGGTTAGAACGCATGCATCTTAACCGATGATTTCGGGTTCAAACCCAGGCAGGCACCACTGAATTTTCATGTGCTTCATTTGTGTTTATAATTCATCTCGCGCTCGGCGGTGAAGGAAAACATCGTGAGGAAACCTGCATGTGTTTAATTTCAACGAAATTCTGCCACATGTGTATTCCACCAACCCGCATTGGAGCAGCGTGGTGGAATATGCTCTAAACCTTCTCCTCAAAGGGAGAGGGAGCCTTAGCCCAGCAGTGGGAAATTTACAGGCTGCTAATGTAAAAGTAATGATATATTAAATCATAAAGAAATCCCTTTTAGCAATAATCCCTCATTTCATATTAATCTCAGTGAGCGGAATCTGGCGCGAACCAAAACCCTTAATAGCCATTTAAATCTTAAATCCTTTAATGGTGATATTAGAACAAGTATGATATAGCACGCCTTGCCAATGAAACGATCGCTTCTGTCCCTTTTAAAAATAAATATAAAGGCAGATCTCCACCACTACCAGGATAACAATTTTTTTAATCTTTACTCAAGAAATTACCACAATATAAAAATTATGAGGATCAAAGGCGATTTGTTTCGGACGTGGTAGCACTTACGCGGCCATTATTGTGGACTAGTAAACTAGTCCATAACAACATTCCCGTGACAGATGGCGCTAGCGCTACGCCGTCAAATAATAAATAAATAAGTGTACTTCTACGTTGAATAATGATTTTTGAATTTCAATTTGATAAACATGTGTTGGCTAATATAAGTTCAAATTCAATATATATATATTTATATATATGTACTTGTGTCTGTTTCTAAGCGTAAAATATTTGCGTAGTTATGAATTCTGTGAAAATTCCATTATACATGGTGCCTCATTCGCTTTAGACAGAATGTATTACTTAGAAACGTCGACGTTGTAGCTATTTGAAAGCATATCTCGTATATTGACAGAGCAACTCGGGTTTTTGCTGTTCGGACGCCTCGGGCGAGTTAATGTTCTGAATTCGCCGACCACCAGTGACGAAAAGCGACTCACGTTAGAAAAATCTGTTAAAATTCGATAAATATTTTCTACCTCGACTAAACAAATTAACTTTGGAGTATTTTTTGATTTTCATGCAGTTTCAGCAGCATAAGTTTAATTGTATATGATTAATAAAAAGAATAAATACTGAATTACTTGCGGTTCTTCTCGGTAGAATCTGTATTGTATTCAAATGGACCATAGACATTGGCGCTGTAAGAAACACCACCAAACTTGGGAGCTAAGATGTCCCCTATGCCTAGATTTACACTAGCTCACTCAGCCTTCAAACTGTAACAAAAACATATTAAGTATGGATGTTTGGATGTAGAAAATTGTGACGAGTGGATGTCTATCCAGAAAGGCTATTACTAAGCCCTATCATAAAATAAATGCTCAAAATGCTGCAAAATAAATATCTCTATATTTAATTCACATTAAAATTCGACGATTCTAAAATGCTAAATGATCAAACTGGAATAAAATATAACTTTGATTTCAACTGGAACTTGCAGACAGGAAAGTCTGATACGTCACTGAGAGAAATGACGTTTTATGTTTCTTATCCTTACATCCGTTTCATCGCCCTTCTTCCTTTTACATCCCCGAGCTTTAAAACATCATACATTCATACAACTAACTTTTAATTGCTTTGAGTAAACTTTGCCAGCAAAATCAAAATATACTTTATTCAAGTAGACCTTTACAAGCACTTTTGAATCTTCATTTTACAGATATATTTTAAATATAAAGCTAGAACCGGTTCGTAATGTAGATTCTATTGAGAATAGCCGGTAAGAAACTCAGTAGTTACTCTTTTCCAACATTTAAAATACAAAGTACAATCCAGTGAATATCATAGATTATTCAAGATCTCGACCAATGATATTTTTCTTAATTCGGCTTTCCTCCTCTTATAGTTGGAATAGAGTTCAAGTCTATTATGATATCAAGGCCACTGAACAGAATTTGATGAAATTTCGTATGAAGCAAGGTTAAACCATAGGACGAATATGGGCTACTTTTTGTATCTAACAATTGATGACCTTCCCCTAAAATAAGTAAAAACGTAAATGCCGCCTAGTTCAGCATAAACCTAATTTTAAACCAACAGTGTTTATGGTATTTATTTCTTCATTTTCATATTATATTCGGTCCTTATTTTCTTTCCAACTTCTGAACAATTCAACCGGCAATTCTTTTCCCTTCCGCACCCACTTTTCCTTTCTTCCAACATCCAATCTAACAAAATACCGTATTTCAAATATTCCCAACTTTAATATTACCAGTAAAACCTTTTTTAACTTTCTCTGATATCTACCAATATAATATTGTGGCTGGCAATAAATTATTTAAAAATGATACAAAAATTACAGGGCTGAATATTGTACATAACTTTTCTTTTTACATTTTTATGATTCAGTCCGTTCGCAAGTCACGCGGGATCAGCTGGATCAAACAATAACGTATTTACGTCCCATGAGGTAATAAAAAACTTTAATGTTCCATATTCAAAATTGTCGCAAATTACCTTACCTTAAATAAATAAACAGAAAAAAAAAATTTAAAATAAGCTTTGGTTAAAGAATATCTTGTTTATGCTTTTGCCATATCTATTTTTTCAAATCCTAACAGTAAGTGGAATTGTCTCTTATTCATGAACGATTTTACTCAAGCAATAACAGAAATTGCAAGTTAAATAAATGTTATAATACATAAGTAAAATATATTGTCGTTTTATTAAGGTTTTTAAATTTATTCCATTCCGTGAAAATCATGTATAAACAGAGCCGTCTTCGAGACAGAAGTGGGATATAATTTGTAAAGTTTATAATGAAATACTCCGCTGAAGACGACGAGTTTGTTATAGAGCGAGAAACTGAACTTCATGAAAATACTACGGAATATTGTGACACACTGAGCTCTGGATGAAATAATTTGTTAAAATTTATAAGTCACGGTCTTTGTCTTGGGCAAGAAGAAAACTTAGACGATTAATACGTATTATGCAGAATCCATGCACTGACAAATAGTTACATATATTTTTTTATTAATTACCTACAATGTCCGGAGAAAGATGGAGTTTCTGGTATTTTTTTATATTATAAATTCTAATGAAGAATATACGAATTAATCTCAATTTGAATAGGGTATTAATCACGGCACCACAGTAGTATGCTAAGCTATCCCACGGTGAGCCACTATGATGGAGAAAGCTAATCTTTAGTGGATACCACTAGAAACAGGACAAGCAATAAATGTGCCCGCAGTCCCGAGCCTCGGAAAGCACGTAAAACCGTTGCTCTCGCGCTTGAACTCCAGTTCATCGTTCATCAGATTTTCTGTGTAATTGAATGATTATGAGAGCGAAGCCATAGAAAGTACACTCGTGTTCACACTTGAGAAATCACTTGTGACACTTTACTCAAATTATAAAATCTGCGCACTTAGTTGGACTCTTTTGAAGAAGAAGTATAGAGACACAATTATAATCATTATGTAAGTATTTAAATTAATGCTTTAAGTATATACGAGTAAAAAATAAAAATAGCTATATAACCGCGTTGAATGGTGGCAAAAATTCTAACTGTGTTTCCACTTGAATATCAAATCTGATTCTCTGAGCGAAAATCTTACCAGTCCTGTCATCAGTGGAGGATTATTATAATAAAATATTTTGCCCTATTACTTATAGAACCAAGACGTATGTAACTTGAAAAAAGAGATGAATAAACTCAAGGCAATATGATTTTAAAAGTAAATTCTATTTGTGTAACTATTCTTTGTACCACGATCTTAACTCGGAGGAGACCAGTTCCATCGAAGCGCGAAATGGGGCGAGTTGTTAGTTTACAAAAAGAGGACCTTATCTCCAACTTATAGCGGCCGTCAAATGACGCCTTTCACGATGCATTGCACGGGGGAATGAAATGAAAACTTTCAAACTTGACATCCGCTTTACTTTATGACTGTCTCGAATTTAAATTATACACAATTTTCGGCTGAATTGTTCTAAGACTTGAAATTTATATGCAGTAAGACCCAAAGGTGATATACCAGTTAAAGAAAATATTATAATGAGAGAATTTAGAATCTTTAATTTTATATATTAATGGCGTAAGCCGATTTTTGTTTGGTTTAAATAATAATTAAAAAATATTAGTATAATAATAATAATTAATTTAATTATTATTAATTGTTACGATTTAACAAATAATTGATTTTGAAAACAGTTTAGAGAGTGGTGCTACGGGTGTATGAGAAAAAAAATTAAAAACGTAAACAAATTTAAAGTAAATTGTTAGCAACAAACTCCAATTACAACTGAACTAACGTATACTATTTGACATTTTATAAATTGCATTTAAAAGAGGTTTTATCATTTTGGCGCCAAATATGAACATATAAGTGACTTGCAGCTTACAATGAAATTAAATCAAAACAAAACCTGTCATAGGTTCCGAAACACCCAAAAAAATCTTTTGAATAAACGCGATGTGAAATAAAGATCCACTAGTATTTAAATAAATGTAGGATATTTATAATAATCATAATATTTTATTGTATTATTAGATAACCTATTATTATTATTACTTGTCATGACACAGTGAATTATCGATGAATCGCGCGTAGAATTACAAATATCGCGTGTTGAAATTGGAACATTCGATTGAACCAAATTTACACAAAATACATGACATTTGGGATAGTTTTAAAATAATAACGTACTTTCTCATGGAGAAGGGTTTCATGCAATCATTTCCAATTTATATTCTTTTTTTTTATGGCATAGGTGGCAAACGAGCAGGAGGCTCACCTGATGGAAAGTGACTACCACCGCCCATGAACATCTGCAACACCGGGGGGCTTGCAGGTGCGTTGCCGGCCTTTCAGGAAAGAGTACGCTCTATACTGTCCTAACGATCGCCATGACATTTTTTATCCAAGAAGACTAGACAACGTCTGCTCGACTATAGTTACATGATAAAGTTTATTTGCACCCGTATTTGAAGGAAGAACTATGTTTTTTATTAGGCTTATATATAGTGGAATTAGCTCGCTGAAGTGCATGTGAGCTGGTAATGTCTTCAGGCGCCTTGATTGCCGATGGAGCCGACACGCGCTAGACTGGAGACAACGCTTAAAATGCAAATGAAGTGTAGAACGCCCTATGGCTAGATGGACAGACGATTTAAAAAAGCTTGACGTTCCAGGTGGATGTGGGCTACCCAAAATCGGAATGGTTGGCGTTCTATGAGGGAGGCTTTAGTCCAGCAGTGGAGTCCTAAAAAGAAAAATTAATACAATAAACTTCTAGCTGATAAAATATATAAATATATTAACTTTGAATAAAATTTCCATTAAAGTTAATATTATGATATGTTAATAGCTACATGTATTATTTATGTTAAACTATTAGAGTCCCGATATAACGTGTGCGTATTTTTATTATAAATAAATTTTATCAATATGCTTATATCCTTATTCGGGTCTAAACCTAATTAAATATAAAATTTCATTACAATCAGCGGCCTAATGAGGTAACAGATACACTGACTAACTTTTACATTAATCATAATCCATATGATATATATTATGTCACGTGTTTTAGTAATATAGTATTAACGTACCTGATAATATTACTAAACCGATATACATGAAACTTATACCATAAAATGGAGTGCGTTTTGGTGTATAAGTAAATGCGTGTCGCAGTTTCGCCTGCTTT
This sequence comes from Vanessa atalanta, assembly GCF_905147765.1. Classification (NCBI taxonomy): domain Eukaryota; kingdom Metazoa; phylum Arthropoda; class Insecta; order Lepidoptera; family Nymphalidae; genus Vanessa; species Vanessa atalanta. Next base: position 3,847,183 of record NC_061892.1, on the reverse strand, counting down.
AAATTAAGACTTTTGATTCGACAAGCTTAAATTTAATAGATAATATTTTCGCAGAACATTAATAAGCTATGACATAGTATGTTTTATTACGCTGATAAGAGACGGAATTAACCTCTTATCAGCGTAATAAACTTCATTCAGATGAACGTATACGGGGAAGAACATGACTCAATAAAGCAATGATCGCTTAGGAAGTCCCTCTCGTAAACACAATGTATAAATACCGAATCCAACGGGATGAAATTATCATTTACTCCGAACACATCAAAAGTTACGTTTGTAAACCTCTTTTAAGGTGAGACTTATTATTAATTTAAGTCCAAATTTAAATATCTATTAAAAAATAGTTTTTTCTTTTAATTTATCCACTGGACTAATTATAATTGTTATACTAATATTTACCAAACATTAATTACAGGCAAAATGCAGTCCCTTTACTCACTTTCTGCGGTTTTCCTCGTCGCTGCGGTTTCAGCGCAAGAGTATCAACTAGAACCCGAAGCTATAGTTGTCTCGTGAGTTTAATAATAGATATCTACACTACTCTGTACTTGTGTATATAAATGTGACACACGACATAAATGTCCCACGGACTCGTCTCCGACTTTTTTCACATTTAAACGGTCTATGACGTCACACTTGTGCTGCCTCAGTGTACGGGCATATAAAATAATGTTTGATGTTGTTTTCCATAGCTACCCCGAATGGTACGTAAGCAACGCCGAACCTCGATACCGCCGTGACGTAACTTACGACAAGAAAATAGGTGATGGACGTGTCTTCGGAACTCTTGGTCAGAACGACAATGGACTATTTGTAAGAACTATTTAAATATTTAGTAGTTTTTGAAATTCAGTATTTCGAATACATTTTTGAAATAATATTTCGAAGTAATAAACGATTTTATTATGACAAAAGACGCATTTAAGTAACCGTAAAGCTCCCGAAGTTTTTACTTAAATCGCCTTGGGAGCTGTGAGTCGGGACTCGTAAAGTTAACTTAGAAAAATGAATCCAACCCGGTCCTTAGAGATTGAGAACAAATACTTCTTACTTAATAAATTGAATTAACTATTTTTCTGGAGAATACTTTGTTATATAACATTCCAAATTTCAAAGAGAATATAACCGTTCTGATAAAATTTATCTCCTTTTAATTTCGTAAATCAATTCTAGATAAAAGTTTTCTATTATTAAAAGTCTGTATTTAAATGCATTTTATGGAAACTGTTTCAAATTTCTTCTCGTCGAATATAATAAGCAACAACAATATAGCAGTGAATGTATTTGTTTTTAGGGTAAAGGTGGTTATGAGCATCAGTTCTTCAACGACAACCGCGGCAAATTAGACGGTCAAATGTACGGTACTCGTGTGTTGGGGCCCGATGGTGGGTCGTCGCACTTCGGCGGTGGACTTAACTGGAAAAACCCTAACGCGGCTGCTTCCCTCGACATCAGCAGACAGATTCATGGAGGAACTTCAGTAAGTTTTTAGCAAATCCCTAATCTGTCTCAACGGTGGTTACTTGGTGCTAGCTCGTCTGGGTAGGTACCACTGGGTAGGTAAATGAGCCAGTGTAACTACAGGCACAAGTGACATAACATCTTAGTTCCCAAGGTTGGTGGCATATTGGCGATGTAAGGAATGGTTAATTTTTCTGTAAGAAATATTAAAGTCTTTGGGTAGTGATGACCATTTACCTTCAGGTGGCCTATTCGCTCGTCCGCCTACCTATATCATGAAAAAGTCAATCATACTTAATAGATACTCAAACTCAAATTCCTTTATTCAATATAGAAGCATTACACTTACTTATTGATGGTCAAATTAAACACTACCACGGGCTCGGAAAAAGGAACACCAGCGAACACCGGCCAAAGAAATTCAGCGGGTCTTTTTTTTTGTCAAATTTATATAGATATATACGATATATAGATAATGATTAAGATACTACTTATGTTCCAAAATTTCGAGGTTTATGATTATATAATAAAATAAACTTCGTGTTCCTCAGTACCAAGCCGCAGCTGGTGGCAGGTGGCCGGTCGGTAAGAACGGTGACTTATCATTGCAAGGGACATATGGCCGCGCGGCGGGCATGCAACGCGAGTACGGCGGTCTCGCCAACTTCAACTACCGCTGGTGAATGGTGGCGATTATTATTTATTCTAGTATTACTGTTGATTTTCAATAAAATATGTTATAAGTTAATAATAGTTTTATTATGATCAATTATTGTAATTATTCTCCATTATTATTTTCATAACATACCTTGGTCTTAGTGCGTGAATACAGTCTCCATAAAATCCCATTTTTTTTTGTATAAATTTACTAAGGTTACACACATTACAAGGGTACATTTTCAAAAAACAAACATTCAAATTAAGAATGATATTTTGTGTTGTCTAAATACGATAGCAGTACATGACCATACTCATGACGTCCTACTGATTCGGATCAAAGCTATCATTCTCAAGGGAGACAGTCAACTATGTTTACATGTGTGCACACAAGCTCTAAAGCACTCTTTTTCTCTATTCCTTCATTCTTATAATCCAATAATACAGCAGCCTAACACAACGGTAAACAGCCAAGAGGCAGGACTAACGGCTTAACGTACTTAGCTGCAGTAAGCCCTACCAACTTCCAAACTCCTTCCTGATACTGAAATTCAAGACGATATATCCCAGAAACTCCATTTTGGGCCGTCCTAGGCTTGAACCTAGAACTTTTGGTTCAGTGTCTTTATAAGCTAATAACAAGACCAATTAAATTTGACAATATTAATGTAATCATAAACTAATAAACTTCATGTCCATAGCCAAAGTGAAGTGAAAGTCAAAGTGAACGAAATGACAAGGAACTCATCACTCCATATTATAAAAGTCATTCCAATACACATATCTGTCTGTCTGAACGCGATAAACTCAAAAACCTAAACAAGGGACATAATATCTTAGTTCCCAAGGTTTGGCGATGTAAGGAATAGTTAATATTTCTTACAGCGTCATTCATACGATGTTCACCAAAAGACGGAGTGATTGACGTATAATTAATTAATTTTTTTTTTTTATAAATGGACTTAAATCTGATGTTGATTGTCAAAGAGAAAATTATTGGCGAGCGCCAAATTAACCGATACGGCTATAACAAGTATTACGATATCAGCATTTTATAAAAGCGTGCGAAGCCAGGACGTATAGCTAGTCTAGTTATAAAGTAATACGAGTTTAAACTAAATTATTAACGCAAGTGAGTTGTTAAAGTAAAGACCTTATTACATTACATGCCGCCGATGATATCCATTTGCCTTGTTACAGTATCGGAGCCGCCAATTAACGTGAGGTCTCCATTCGAGCGTTCAATGTGGGGTGACTATATCTATAGATACGTATAACATTAAAAATATGTTTTGGTAAATGTTATTATTAATAATGGATATAATATTATCATTTTTGTTTTGTTTTATGATATTAGTAGGTGGACGGGCTATTTGGCTACTGGACTGTAAGTGGTTACCACCGACCATAGACATTGCGTTCAGGAATATTTACCATTCCATATCAAATGCACCAACGAATTTAGAGATGTGCCTGTAGATAAACTGGCTCACTCATCCTTCAAACCAGAACACAACAATACTTAGTGCTGTTAGGCGGTACAGTATCTGATGGTATGGGTATATGTATGCGCTTGCATAAAACATTATGATAGATCTAGAATAATAATATCCTTAGATAAATATATTACAGGAAAAGACAACCGACTTGCCTAAAGCTCCAAACCAACATGTAGATATAAAAAAAAAATCATTTTTGTATTCAAAAAATAAATAAAGGAAATTATCCATTCAATTTTAATTTAGTATTTTTCTCGATATCTTAGCCAAATACGAACCGCCACGGTTGCCAATTTTAAGGAACGAAGGGCGAGTCCTTGTTTAATAAAAAGCCTGCTACGCTTGCTATAATTATGAAAACAAATAATTTAATTATTATTAAAATATATATTTTTCATAAAATCCAACAAATATTTGACTGTATTTTTAATCAAAAAAGTTAATCATACAAAACTTTATCTTGTAATTTTGGACTAGGAGTTTGTATCTCATCAGATTCATTGTGCTCAATTTAACAGAAGCAAAACCACAAGAACTGGCTACATGTACCGTTTTGAATTAATCAAAGGTTGTGATTAAAACGATTTTATCAATTGACTTATCTTAGGTCCTAATGTTAATCTTTATATTTAAGATATTTTAAATATTTTTTGACTTACATTAAACACGTGTGCATTACATCTTGTTAATGTAATATATATATATGTATATAAATAAGCGAAATACAACTCACTGATTAATCGCGAAATATCAGAAACTATAACATCTACAAACTTAAAATTTGGCAGGTAGGTTCCATATAGGGTGTAGACATAAGAACTCCACGACACCCTAAGGGGGTTAAACAGTGGTTGGCTGTTTGTGTTTTATAAATTTCAGTAGGTTTCAGTAGGTTCAGCTAGTTCATAAATAAAAATATACAAATTGCTGTAATTGTTCTTTCTTGATGAGCAATAAAGTTTATTATTATTACAAGGTTCTCTATGAACACCTATAATTGTTCAAAATTATGGAGTCCCTAGCAACAGTGTGAGCTAGAAGGATGCGATTAAATGACGTTAAAGCCACAGCCTTGCACGATTTGATGTAACGCTAAAAAGCTGACAGTTAGCATGTCTTACGTTAATCGACTACGACATTACAAAACAATGTCGTCTTCTTCTTGCAAATGTCAAATCAATAATGTCAGAAAGAGAAATCAGCGTAAAATTAAATACCTTTTTTTATGACTTATATTATATTGGTTTATGACTTAAAGTGTCAATTGGGCCACTGATGGTAAGTGGACACAAATTAGAAATATCAACTATTCCTTACATCGCCAATACGCGGCCAACGTTGGGTATTAAGGTGTTATGTCCCTCATATCTGTTATTACTCTGGCTCATTCGCCCTTCAAATTGGAACACAATAGTACTTAATATTGCTGTTTTGTGGTAGAATTTCTACGTTTATTACTAAAGCCATTATTTAAATAACTAGTACTGTGGTCTGATCTTATGTTAAAAAGAAGAAACTGCCAGTAAATATCCCGCAGCTGAGCTGAGGCATCCTCTCGTTTTGAGGTTGTTTGGAATTACTTCTATGCTGCAAAAGGATAGGTGGATAGATACAAGAGGATTTTTCTTCAGGTTTTGTTTAGTTTCACAGTTGATGTTTTACTTCACTGCTCAGCCACGAGATAAATTATTATTAAATAGAATAATTTAACGCACGATAAAACAAAAGATTTCGTAATTTCTTAGATCCCAAGACAATGTAAGGTATGGTTAATATGTTTTACGGCGCCGATGTCTATTTAAAAATACTATAAATATATATTTCTGATGTCAAAACCTTCGGAATTTAATAAATATAGTAGTGTAATTGATGATTGATTAAATAATTTAAAAATTAAGTAGAACTTCTATGGGTCATTGGATATATTGTTTATTACATTTCTAATTATTGCTCTTCCTGTCTGATTAAACAAATACTTTCGTTACTGATTCCAGAAACTTAGATTGAACTATCACAAGCAAACGGACCGATAAATTGAAGCCAGGCTCAAACTAAATTTGGAGACATGCAATCTTAATTGCTACGGGCAATGTTCGTCCAATTCCGAGCGATCGGATTTTAGTATTAACTAATTACAACTTTATCGTCTAACGCAAACAGTTTAAAATCGTTTGACTAATCGCACTATGATAGACGAACTATAAACCATAGTGGCCTAAAAAGCGTTTAGTACATTTTTCTAATTACAATTTATCACTTATTACATTTATAGCTTGTATTTAAAAAAAGAACAATGAATAGACATAAATAAAAAAAAACCCTTTAAAAAACAACCCTTTTAAATCTTTACACTAAAACTTTTACTGTTAAGTTATAACGTCATATCTCATTTGACACAATTTATATGATAATGTAAAAGCTTGTCGCCGGATCTAAGTAGGTACTCGAATTATTAAATTTACTTGTTTGTCTTTAAAAGTAGTAGCATTTTCAATCAAAAACACAATTGAACTGAACTGCAGTCCGTACACCTGACTTTATTGTAGCTTCATATTCAGTGTGCACGTGTATGGAGCGGCACTAATAATTCAAATATCCGATTATGTCATGTCAAAGTTGATACTTATGTAGAGTATCAACTTTGACATAAATAACCATTCAGTAGTCAAGTAAGATTAGTTGTTGTTCAAGAGATTAAATAGCTTAGTACCTCGCTGATAATATCGTAATACCACACACACAATAGAAGAAATCCGATCTAGCATTATATGTTTAAATAGTTGATTAGATGATAATACAGTGAATATTTTATCGCTACAGGCTTTAGTTCGTTTACTAATATTAATTACGGATTGAGTCATAATCGAAAATATTAAAAAATGTGAAATCGTTCTGATGTTATTTGTAAAAATTGGACAAGCTCTATAAATATTAACACAATTATCTTCTTTAATACTGGTTAAGAAACAATTAAATTAGTGTATATATTTAAAAAATAATACTTTTGGCGGGCGATTTAATGCTCAAGATTTGTTTTAATGTGTGTCATTCTTACACCTTTGTGTCTGTAAAAGTATTAAGCGGGAAAAGTGCGGTGATACTTGGACTCATACTAATACGCTATGATACCATATCTCGCAGATATCTATGGTAACTGCTCCTATTATGTGGTATTCATTTTGTTGAATATAGTTACATGTCATAATTATACTATTTTTATGATTGTAATTGTTTTTTTAAGTGATAACTTCTTATGGGAGGGTAAACCGCTTCGTTACGTAACACGTTACGGCGCCAGTCTGTCTGGCATACACATTCTCTCTCTCTCTCTCTTTATTAAGCATTCGACAACGGTAGTTTTTGAATATAAAAGAGATATAATCTATATGAGAAAATGTCTATTATTTTTTCTGTTATTAAAACAATTCAAAAGACTCGGAGTCCGATGAGAAAATATATAAATTATGAGATGGTCTTCGATCTAACCTTATCTTATTCGTATTGTATAAGAGCCAATAAACATCCTTACTATTACATGTGACTCAATATTAGTTATTTAAATATCTAATGTTACCATAACTCTGTTTTGATAACGCTTTAAACCGCTTCCGCTTTACGCTACACCGTCCGCTATCAGGCAATAACGACATCTATACATCAGCAACTTAATCCGGCTTCATGCTAATGGGTTTTAGGTGGAGGCAGACCGTAGTTATTCAAGGCGTTTGACTTACTATGTATCACGCACTTAATTAACCGTTTACGTTTAAGATTTACTTACGTTAATAATATAACGCATAATATTTAGCTGATTCTTTGATTTAATTACGTAAATTGAGACGTTATTAAAACTCATTTAATTTGAGGAAACTTAGCGTTTTTATGGGAAAATTGTATCGCATCTTTAAACTGTCTTGTTGACTTTGTAGTTAGCTTAAACGTCCGCAGATTCTGTGGTAACTGAGCCAAGCCGAAAGGTGCCATAAAGTTTGTTTTATTACTCGTCAAGAGATTTTCATTCGCAGTACGGAGATATAAAGCTGTTGAGTTGACCCTACGCCTGATCTGTCTCCGGTCATGTCCATCCCATTGCTCCATAAGAGTATCTTTGATGCCGTAGATTCCGGTATTAAAAAAAATATATCTATATTGCATTCAATAATCAAATTTATCTTTTGGCCACTGCCATAGACATGGATACTGTTAGAAAGATTCATTTGTTCTATTGTCAATGCCCAATCAAGCTCTAAAATGTTATGTCCCTTGTGCCTGTAGTTGAACTGAATTGCTCACTCTTCAAACTGAAACAAAACAGTACTAAGTACAGCTGACGGCAGACTGTGTGATTATGCGATATCTACCCCGACGAGCTGGCGCAAAGTCCTAATACCTAATAAAGTTTATTAGTTTAATTTATTAGTAAATACATATATTACATAAACAGCCTGTAAATTTCACATAGCTGGGCTAAGGCCTACTCTCCTTTTGAGGAGAGGGTTTGAGCATATTCCACCACGCTGCTCCAATGCGGTTTGGTGGAATACACATGTGGCAGAATTTCGTTGAAATTAGACACATGCAGGTTTCCTCGCGATGTTTTCCTTCACCGCCGAGCACGAGATGAATTATAAACACAAATTAAGCCCATGAAAATCCAGTGATGCTTGTCTGGGTTTGAACCCGCAATCATCGGTTAAGATGCAGGCGTTCTAAACACTGGGCCATCTCGGCTCTCATTATTATTGACTCTAGTTTATTAATCCTAATTGAATTTGATTCCAAGAGGTTAAGTTGATATAAGTAGTTAAGGGGAAGTACTTTTTTCATGTTCGTATCCTAATCTATTTACTTTCAAGCCTCCTCCTATATACTCGCTTCTAATTCTCATTCTCGTTAGTCCATCCAACACAACATCCTCATCTCTGCTACATGCAATTTCTTGTCTTTCCTTAATCACGGCCCAGCATTCCGATCCATACATGACAACAGGTCTAATGGAATTGATTTTGCCTTTCAAGTTGGATTTTTTGTTTAATTAATAAATATATATTAATTGATAACTATTAGTAATGCATCATAAAATATAACTATTAGCAAACCTTGACATACGTCAATGTGAGGTTTATCTTTCACGTTTAAATCATCATCACAGTGTACTTCGGTCACGTGACTTATGTAGTCTGATCGTACAAACTACAGAGATTTGTCGTGCAAACTACTTGTTCTCTAAAGCACGGGAGTTTAGCACTGTCATCACTGTAAGTCAATACTGTATATTAAGAATTAATTGATTGAAAAATTAAACAAAAATTAATAAACACTTTCCGTCCTATGTAACTCAAAATCTGCTTGAACTATTACTGAAAATTTATTTAGGGAATAACCCAATAGCTATTGGGTATATAAGCTATATAAGCAGGAACTGGGAAACACTATCTGGAACCCGTGATGTTCCTTATAAGGTACTAGACAGACGAAACGAGTTGATTACAAAACCATACCATGAATACAGTCACAGTTGAATAAATTTGTATTAATTTAAACGCAGAGTAATATTAAGTTTAATTCTAATTAAAAAAATAAGCATACTTATACTCAATCCTTTATTTCCACATCCTTAAAACAAACTATTTACAATAACATACAATATTTTTGTCACAATGTAAAACTTTGCCTTAAAAAACTATAATTAAATCTTTCTACACATAATTTACTCTTAAAATTCTAAACTTAAAATAGTATATCTATTTATAAAACCAACATTATCAAAATCGAAACGGCATTTTAGATTTTTTTCGATGTTTAAAACTCTCAAAGACAATTCCGTCTTAAATCAAAACAAAATTAACCATATATTATAGTTTATAAATTTAAATTTTAGTAAAAGGAAATATATTACAAAAGTTAAATAAAAAAATGGGCAGTTTCTCTTTTAAATTCAAAATTTGAACCGTTTACATAGAAAAATAAACTCTTACAAAAAAAAAAAACTTTAAACAGAAGATCGTTATATAAATCTGATATGCGAATTACATTTAGCAAAACTAACACAAATAATATCAAACATATGACACACAGACATAGCATATAAAAGTTTACATTAGTAGTAATAATCACAAAGTATCAATACAATTTATCAATTCTAATCAAATCCAATACAAAGAAATATTTGTATAATCTGGATTCCAGGCACAGATTATACATTTAAATTTTAAACATAGAACATTGTTTCTTCACTGTTTATATATTGGATCAAATTTCCAATATTCTTACATGATTATTAATTGGAATAATTTTCCAGAGACATACATCATAAAAGATTTATTTGACATTGCAAAGTGTTTTTTTAGTTAACGCAATTAATTTTGACAATTTTTTTTTAAATAATTCAATCGCTGTTACTTAAATAATACACTTAATATATGTAACAATCAAATTATTAAATTTTCCATTCAAAGAAACGCTTGGCTTGATACAACGCTTTTCAACCAGCGGTCTTAACGACAACCAATTCATCTTCCGTACATAAAATAGGTTTCATTTGCTAGACTCATTTTTTTTTTAAATTGATTGATTAAATCACACTGGTGTGACAACCCATAGACACACTCCTAGAGTGTTTTTTAAAAATCCCAAGATGAAAAGAAAGTGCTGCACATCCCATAGTGCTGAAGGCTACCGAGTTTCGAAATAGTTGATATACAACCTTATTTTCAGAAGCGTCCTTATTCTATGAACACAAGATTTGATTGATGTCATTCAGGCCGCCTGTTGAACGGTGACTTTAGTAAAGTGGATAGCCATTTTATTGAATGGCTAATTTAATCATTTGGCTGCGACATAGGCATTGTTTTAAATTAAGATTTATAAACTAAAATCACACTATTTTTATTTACAAAATCACATGGAGCTTAAGCTCTCGTTGTTTATTTTTTATTCATTGTCTACTACGTTTTGTTTTATATCCAGAGTGAAAATTTTAAATAGCTAATTATACACTAAACCAACAGAAAACGTTGTGTATAATTTTGAATACGTTCAAATATTATTCGTTGACGTTGAGAAAATAGTACGGTCAGCAAGACAGAAATATTGTAATGATTTCACAATTAATCGATAATTATTTATTAATTATTGATTAGTTGTATGTTATGAAAAATAACGTGTGTTTATCAAAATAAGAACCTACAGATTGTGTTAAAGCAATTTCATGGTCATTCGGATACGGTTTAAGACTGTGTAGTCCTTGCCTTATCTTAAACTTCCATCCTCTATATATAATTTCTTAACATCTTCCCAAAATTAATTATGATTTTTAATACAACCTTTATATTTCTGTTGACTTTCTTTAATAAAATTAAAATTTGAATAGAATAATTGAATTGATACTTTTTATGACCAAATTAAACGGACTTTTTAAAAGAAACTGATAATCTTTTCTCATGATATTCTTGACATTGACATTTTGACGCAACATTGTTCAAAAATATAATATTATTGTAACTTAAATAACAAATCACAAAACAAATTACTTTAAATGTAACACTTTCAATCTAATAACTATTATCAAGCACAGCCTGATTTTATATTAATAATAGTTTTCTTTCGATATGTAGATTAACATTCCAAGAGTTCAAACAAAATGCCGTATTTTTATTGGATTGTAATTCTTATTTTAAACTAATAAGGTTCTATATTGACTGTTTTACTTTGACGTTTATAATTTTTGTATCTGTGATTGTACGTTAAAAATTGAGGGAACGTGGTTTTAATGCAGTTTTCCTTAAATATTGATGAGCCAACATTGTTAAATCAAGTTGATCCTGAGTCTTACCGCACGCGAATGTCTCCCATTTATTGTCGGTCTGAAATTAAAAATATAATCATTAAAACCTTTTTTTAATTGAAATTTAAAAACAGTAATGTACAAAATTAATCAATTATTATTATAAATATTAGATGTATCTTGAAAGGTAAGAAAGAAGTCGTGGCATAGTATGGACATGAAATGCTGATTAAAAATAGCATTATCAAAACATGGATACTACACATGCGGCAGTTATGAAATAGAAAGAAAATAAAACACCAATTTTAATCAGTTGCTTTGTTTTTTTCGGAAAAATATCGCAAGTAAAATCTTTTTGGAAACAAACAGACTTTTTTAGAAATGTAGAAAAGAGAATTTAAGAATTGCACAATACTTACGGGTCGGTTAATACACCCGTGGCAGAATATAGTCTGACATAATGCATTTGCTCATGACGTTTTACTTTACTTCATTAGGAAATGAATTATAAACACAAATTAAGCACAAGATAATATAATATATACAGTATGTATATTTGTGAATATATCCTAAAGTAAAAATATTATTGAACTAAATTAATAGTGAATATACTATATAATAATAATATATAATAATACAAACCAATATGAGAGGTTTCTCCTCGTTCACACCGTCCGGTATATCTTGGTCGAATTTGATAGAACGTACCGCTGACTTCTTCACGACCAACGGTTCAGTTGAAAGCCTTCGAATCTATAATGTAAAATCCCTACTTAATATTGTGTGTATTTGATATTATTAAATAAGCTATTTTAGGCATTGAAATTTTGGTCGTAATATTTGGTTTCTATTGGAACAGTAGACTAGCAAGTGACGTACTAAATGTTAACTTGTAACCACTGTCCATAGACACAGGCACAAAACAAACAATAAAAATTTCTATCACTAACAACGCCAACCGTAGAAAGTATTATTAAGGCCCTTATGGCTGCGATTACATTGGCTTAGCCCCTCTTTTGAGTGGGTGGTACCTACCGCGGCGATCTTTTACTAATATTACCGCTAATAACTATGACCTGGACACCGCGATGGTACCACTTTTTGTTGAAAATAATTAATATTATCGATAGTACTATCACAAAAACAGTTACATAGCGATATTATTTTTACCTTTATTTATGTGTACACCATTTATCAATAGATTTTTTTTTTTAAATATTTGATTTTATAGATACGAGATTATATTAGTTCAAATAAAATTAAATCTTAGAAAATAATAAATATAAATATCACTAAACATTCGTTTGATTCGTTTTTAAATAATAACGCATCGACAAGCGTGTGAACTAATCTCTTTGTAAAAAAATACATTGTTTCATTGCAAAAGTTTACCTTAAAAGGAGGATAATCCACAAAACCATCACGTACTTTAACGTACTTATAATGTTAGATATAACTTTTGTTATATGTAATGGATATTTTATAATAATTCATTTTTAATTCCTATTCTGTATATCTGTTAATGTTAATCTTTTTTTAAGACTTATTTTGGTGACTTGTTAATTTAATATATAGTTTTTATTATGTTCCAGATAAAAAACACATGGAGACCACGGATAGTAAACCAACAAAAGCGAATACAAAATACGAATACGATTTTCATATGGTGCAAATCGACGAGTCTTTTTGTTAATTAAGTGTCCCTCTAATTTAATTTAATATTGACGTATTAACTCTTCGCTTTTAAATCTAAGCTGTGTATGATATAAATCTGAATTAAAGAATGATCAACACCCAAAATTCATTATTTTTTTTGCTTTTGACAATTACATAAAGTACAGTTATACTGTAAATTTATAATAAGAAGATTTAAGAGCAATGTTATGTTAATTTGATAAATCATCTAAAAAAATATATAAATGTAAAACTTATTTTTATAAATTCACACTCACGGATTATATTTACATATATATTAGCACTCGTGCAAATTAAGGTGATGCAAAAAAAAATATTTCTATAAAAGCAAAGGTAAAAACTATTCCGATACCTTAAAAATAAATTATTACTTATAAAACTCGTGTTCATTTTATTTTGTATAAATAAAAGTTGTTTAAATAAACCACAGCAGCGATGGGTAAAAATAAACAAACATATAAGTTATTAAATACATTTATTGAAATAAAAAATGACATCGGATTTCATTTGGACTGTGGAATGGAATTAACAATATTGACAGCTAAACTACAAAACAGAAAAACACATTGTTTATAAAAGAAATGTTGCCATACAAAAACTACAACTACAGAATAAATTAAAAAACAATTTAAAAAAAAAAACATAAAATTATTAACAAAAGAATAAACAATTATTCAACAAGAAAATAAATACGTTTTTAAAAAATAAATATAAAAAAAAATGTAGATTCAACACTGGCCTGTCAATATTGTACGGGAAGGTCGGGAGGTGAAAAAATAGCAGGAAAAGGGGGTAAAAGGTAAAAATATGTCATTTCTTTATTTCAAATAAAGTACTCTTAAGTAGCTGCCGATTTATATTAAAATTGCGATTATTATAACAAAAAAAAATGTGATAGAAAATAAATAGTTTCGTAATTACATTACACACGACCTCGCCGTAGAATCGGATAAATTAATGACAAAAAAAAAAAAAATCATATGCAAATTACAAAGCAAAGTACTATTTAATAGACATTTAAAATAAATAAATACAGGGACAGGATAGGTCGCCTAACAGGGATAGTTAGTATTAAAACTTTGCTTCCGCTATGAAAATCAACCGGTTTCATTTCATACAACGTAATACTTTCGCGTAAAAATCTGTCGACAATCCCTAGCCTATAGGTAATACTTGCATAATTAAAACTAATAACACTAAAACAATTTGGTGCGTGGTAAACTTGAGGTATAAGATTTAAACGTAAAACATAATTAAAAACTAATTTATATATTAGAATTCAGAAACAAATATTCATTTGATGAAGATTTCCATCTTTGGTAGCCTACGCCCTAATCTCTTCAATTTGGTGCACTTAATCTATACTAACATTATTTTTATATTATTAAGAAGCATTTATACATTATATAAAGAAACGCCGTTTCGTTATCTATTTGTCGTTATTGTATTTACGGTTCAGAAAACACAAAAAGGTTTTAATGTCTTCGTTGAAACAAAAATTTGGTATGTGGAAATACCAAGTTATTTTCTCATTTGTTATAAAAACTGTTATCGTTGGGACCAATGTTTAGTCCAAAATATTCGACTACCTCCATTTGAACCAATTTTTAAGTCGTCAATATGCAACTGTTAATGTTGGAACCAATTTTCAATCCAGAATAATCTTAAATTTCATCTCTTGCTGTAATTAAATTGTTAGTTTTAGTTTATTAGTTACATTCCCATTCAGAGTACCGTAATTTCTCAGATATTCGATTAATATCGCAAAAACTATAACGTCCACGTATTATTTAAAATTTTATATTAACGATTATTTCAATCGGTTTTTATTATGTCGTAAAAATAATATGATTAATAATATTTTAACATTAAGTCTTAATTTTAATCACTAACAGTTTTATCGATAAATCCATATATACAAACAAATATATCTCCAAAAATTATTAATAAATGTAAGTTATAAAAAAAAAATCAATATTATTTTGACATAATCAAATAATAGTTTAGTATAAATCCGTGTAAGTCGTAGACTTCGTATAAGTCATAGAGATTATTTATCGCCATAGATTCTAGAACGAATAGTTCTTCACCACCAACTAAAGACATTTTAAATCGACAAAACGATTCAATATCATTAAATCACAAACGTAGTCACCATTATTAAGAAATAATGTACCTTATAATACTTTCAATTTATGTATAACACTACATATTAGTGAACATATAATAATCATTATACAAATCGTCCGTCGTATCTTTCTCGACTTGCCACCATTGATTTTCCTTTTCGAAATCGTTCGGTTTGTTCATCTTATTGGTCAATATTTCATCTATACGTGACGTTGACGGCTTCTGATTGGTTACTTTATAGATATGATCGGCTAAAACGTTAGCTAGTACTTCCTTAGGTGCTATTAGGGAACCATTGTTAGAGTTATTTATATTGACCGTATTCATATTATTAACGTTAATGTTATCACATGCTAGTTCATTCGATGACGTTATCGTTCTTAATCTCTCCGCGTTTAATCTAGCAAAGCTTCTAGGCGATTCGATATTAGTAATATTTCTAAATATATTAGGATTCGACTGCATGTCCGTCTGTGTCGTGTTTTCGTAATCTTCGTATAGTATTAAGTTTGGATCTAGGGTGTTAGGTAAAGGATTAGTATGGATTAAGGACCTGTGTTGTACCTTAGTTTTTTCTGTGATAGCCGTTTCAATGTCGATTTCTTCGTATTTCATTGGTTCCGGAGTGTTCTCTGCACTCATTAAGCTGTGGAGACTCGTGGACTCTTCTAGAAGGGAGTGTTTTACTATCGATGGCGGAGAGAAGAGAACTGAACTGTCACCGGCTAATGTTTTGCTCTGAAACAATAAATATAAAAATAAATAACTATTTTTCATTAAAAAAATAGCATTATCAGAAGAAAAATGTACAACATTATAGTTAGTTTAGCGTCTAATTTTTTACATATACTTGTTTTGGGACTAACTTAAGGTCATATTGGATTATACAGATTCAGGGGCTTAACAGATAGAATTAGATTCGTACATTAAGTGGTTAATGAATAAACTAACATTAACATGCACAAAACTGCATGCGATAAAATTCTGCCATATTTAATATAACAAGATCTTTGGTTTACTTTAAATAATATTCGTGATAGTTGATTGTATAACAAAACATAGGTGACCCTAGCATCGAATCTCAGGTTGGGTCAAAAACGTAATTCGAGCTTTTAAGAAAAAAAGTTCGAATTTTCCATATTACGTACACCCGTGCTCAGAAAAGGGTACATATTAATATTCCGCAGTCAATCGGTTGGGTAGGCAATAAAATCGGTCTAGAAGATAATGATTCAAAAGCACATTCTTGGTGGTAGAGCTTAGTGCAAGTCCGTCTGGGTAGGTACCACCCACTCATCAGATATTATACCACCAAACAACAATACTCCAGTGAGCCAGTGTAACTACAGGCACAAGGGACATAACATCTCAGTTCCCAAGGTTGGGAGCGCATCGGCGATGTAAGGAATGGTTAATATTTCTTACAGCGCCGTCGTCTATGGTCGTCAAAGACAAAAAGAGAGAATAATCGGAGCGTCGACCGACCGGCGTCTCGACGATGAAGGACACGTCGGGCACGAGCGCCAGGTGCGCGTGCGGCGTGCTGGTGGCGCCCCAGCTGTGCGCCAGCGCCTTGCGCGCGCGCTTGTGCGCCGGCACGTTCTCCTTGCCGCGCCGCCCGCTGCCGATGCCCGAGTCGTTCACCTGCCGAGGCGCACCGTCACACCGTCACACCGTCACACCGTCACACTCGTGTCGAGACATCATTCGCGAAATGGATGAAATGGATTAATACGACCTACGTCGAGTTTCGGGGGGGCCTTCGTTTTTCGTTAATTTATTTATTTACTTTTTAGGAATGCAAGCAGTTATAGAACACACGATTAAATTGTCAAATGAAAAGACAAACCAATCGAATATTCACAAATAAATGAAACAATGTCGGGGCAGTGACAACTAAAATTATTACGATATGATAGTATTAATCCATAGAAGAGATTGAATTTAATATTTCTTCTTTATAAAGAGATATGTAGTATATCATTCCCAGTTCGGAGGATAAAAATATTGAACTGTTTGTCTATTTAAATAGATGCAAACCTGTACATTTGCTTCTTGATCCGCAGTAGAAGATAACATGGAATCGTTCAACTGAACCGTGCTTTCTGAATTCCCCTCTCTCTGAATCATCTCGGTGATATCCTCTACAAGCAGACCGGGACTAGAAGGCTCGTATTTGAGACCTGACTTCTTGCCTATTTCCGCCATCGCGATTTTAAATGGTGTAGGTGTTCTGAAAATTAATACATATTATATTTAATAAAAACGCTAAATACTATTTATTTTATATCGATAATTAATTGGAAAATGACTAAAACTTATAAATTCTTAATATTGTTCTAGAATAAACAAAATCTTTATAAAATTTATTTAAGGATGCCCCGAAAAGCACTGAATGATTACTAGTTTTTACAACGTTAAATTAAATTAAAGTTACCGGTTCATACCGGGTAAAATACAATGTAATTATTATTAATCCCTAATGAAAATCAAAGAATACTAATACCACACTTTGAAGCAGTTCGATATTAATTAATCGTTTTATTAAGTAACAAGCCTTTTTTACCATTGCATCATCCATACTTATCCTTACTTAGATAAAACGTGTTTTTAATCATCATTTGTTTTAAAATTGGTAAAGTGAAATATTACATGATTTAATCATATTGTCAATATACTTACTTCGGTGTATTGCTTTTAAGCTGACTGCCTCCGGGAGTGATGTTCACAGGTGTAGGTGTATGGAGTAGCGGACTAGCTCCCAACTCCTGCAAACATTTTATGGAGATGGTTTTTATAAAGGAATAATTTCTTGAATAAGATTTTTACTAAAAACTAATATTGTTAAATAGTATTTTATATCAATTGTTTCAACATATATTTACAAATCCATTCACTATATTTACATGTTGAAAATATAGGGCAACAATAATAAAATTATATTTAGAGTATTAAAATACTATCGCTTTAAAAATGAATTGTAATAATAAATTAAGTTCCATTTTCAAATGTTTAAAAAGTTTTACTTATTTTTATGAAACATTATACTAATAAAGATATAATTTATATTGTTACCTTATTGGTAGCATGTCGCAAAGGTGTTGAATCAAAAGCAGGAAACGATAATCCGGCCGGTGAGTTCAGGAACTGAGAGGGACTGAACGGTAAAGCTTTGATTGGAGTCGCACCTTCTAGAGCTTTCGATATTGTTTCGGCCCATGTCTGAAATATAAAAGTCAATTATTATAGGTAATTAGGTATTTAATGGAATTGACGGTTATGATCGGCTTGATCGACCATACCAACGAATCGTGCGCAAACGCATGTGTAGTACATCAGATGCTTGATCATGTTTACATACTTTCCGAGTACGAAAGTAAACTATAAGAATAAGGAATTGAACTCAGTATATGGATATTCGCAGTCATACTTGCTAACCGACTAGACAAACTATGGATTTATCTGAGAGCCTTATGTATGAAATATATAAAGTAATACTTCGTTCAAACTTTAGAACAGAATTACAGATGTTGATAAAATACAATTTATCATCAATCAAGAAAAGTAACCATATTTTTTTTTTAATTGGTTTAAAAATAATACATATCTGTATTGATACCATTTGATACCGACTCACATTAGGATTAGGTGTAAGTGTCTGTTGTTTCTTAATCTTCCCTCGTCTCAATATAGGCGGCGGACTGTTCGTGTCGCACTTCTTAGGAGAATACACCGATGGTACCACTATCTCCTTTGCTGACTCTTGAACAGCATATGTCACTGAAAAAAAAAAGGTTATATTTAATTTTCGATATGCAGACCACCTTTTTTACAAGAATATAAATATTAAATTTTATTTAAATCAAGAATACACGTGCAAATGGAGACACTTGGTACATCTGCCCATAAAGATATTAACATTATACAAACTAACCAATACTATACATATATATGTATATATATTATGCTAGAACTTCTGGCAAGTATAAACATATAATGTAGACGGATTTAGAGCTCACTCTATAACTAAACTTTATTCCAATGGAAAAGGAATAAAGAGAACAAATCCTATTTTTACAAGCTCCATGAGATTTGCGAGTTAACAAATTGTGGTTAACATATATTTATTTATGTTACACCACTTTATTTTAATTTTATTTACTGTTGCTGATTTTCAAAAGGTCATTTGCGGACAATGATAAATATTTTCAAGTCACCTCATTAATTAATAAACAATTTTATAAAGTAATTAAAATTCAAATAGATAATAATACTTTAGGATTTTATCAATTTCAATGTGTATTTACCTGTGTTTTGATCACTGCTATCAGCTGTCGACGTTTGACTTAAGAAGTTCTTAATGGGAGAGTTTATTGGTAGCGTGTCTATGTTTACAAACCTGTAAATAAATTAAAATGTTTAAAACATTTGTAATATACATACTACATACTAGTATAAGAATACATAAGCTCTTCTAGGCTTCAATTCATAAGAGTTTCATTGGGAGAGCCGTATGTCCAACAGTGCACTACAATAATCCTAGTACTTAATTGATGAAAATAACTCACTTGAAAGGTGATTCAACAATTTCCACTGTATCTGCAGCGACCAAACCCCCTCTGTCTGGAGATTTCCTCGATGGTGTCTGGTGCTGAAGGTTGCTTAGCTGATCCTTCAATAGCTGTCTGAAGTGTAACACCTGTTTTGAAGGTTGACTTGTGTTGGAAGAGTTGCTTTGTGTTGACTCGTTGAATGGATCGGTCCAATTAGACTGGAAAGAACAAAATATTTTATGAGTTTTAGAATATATGTAGTATTTCTAAGTCAATTTTAAATTAAAAATATATACAATTTAGACGTAAAGTTTTCAATTAAATAACAAAACACAGAAAATGTTAAATTAAAATCTACATTAGCTAACATAGATCATACCAAATATATCTAATTAGTCAATGCGAATTTTCACACAAAGCGCGAAATAATTGAAAAAAAATAAAACATTAACAACAAAATGGTCATAAAGAATCACTCCTCAGTTTCTTATTTCTTTGCATTATAATCATGTATAACGATAATTTAAAAATGCTTGTAAAGCCTCCTTGAATGAAGCATATTGTTTTAATTTTTATAATATTCCAATCACTACTCCTAAAACAAAATAAGCAACTTTGACATTGAATTGCCGCAGTACCATTGGTATATATCTTGAATAATCCATGATATCCATTCATTCATTCATTCATTCATTCATTGGATTAGTGTATTGACTTTAAAATGTGATGTGGAAGTTTAAAAGCAATGTGTGGATATACATACTTAAGTGGAGTAGTGTGTACTATATCCAAATATATATTAATAAGTACTGTTTGTAATGCATTATATAGCAGAGCTATAAGTAAATCGCATTGAATATGTAAATCTAAGGTCTGCTTATCTTTACTCTTTGGTAGATTCAAATAGGGTTTATTTTAACCAATGAGCTGTTAGTAATTATATGACGTCAAAAAAAATATCTAATAGGGGAATGTCACGGCACACAAACAATTTAAGTTGTAATCGTTTAGTGCCGTTTTAGTTCCATTCTGAATTCTTTCTCCAATAGGAATAAATTATAATCGTATAAAGTTCAGATATTAGACCGTATTTACATAAATACTTGTTATTTACATACGAGTAAAACTAATAATAAAGCGTGTTACAAAACAAAAAAGCATGCAAGCAAACTAACGTCATTATAAGCGACAGTGACTTTCTCTCTACGTTCTTCGTTTACATCATATCTCTTCAAGCGTTGCTTCTTCCGAATGTTCTCGAAGCTGTCCAGCAGTTCCGGCTCGTACTTGCGTCGCATTGTTGAATTCCAGTGGTTTTTTATTGCGTTATCCGTCCTGGAATTAAATAATATAACAAATATAATAATTACCTTCCTTTAATATCAAATTTAAATTTATTTGCAATTTAAAGTTTTAATTTCTAATAAAGTAATCAATGTTCAATGTCGTTTTTTTTTTTTAAATACGTTTGATTTCATTTTTTTTTTTTTTTAATATTAATTAATATCTCTCGTAAATAAATAGCTAAGAACCCAGCATGTAGTATGTGTACAATAAATTAAATTATTGATTTAAAAAAAAAAAAAGTATTCAAAGTCTTGGTTTAAGGCAAACATACATAAAATATAGGTACTCACCTGCCCGGCAGTAACTTTGCTATCTTGGCCCATTGGTTGCCAAGTTGTTTGTGAGCTTGGTATATGATTCTGTCTTCATGTTCCGTCCAAGCTGTCTTTTTAATAGATGGGTTGAGATGATTGTGCCAGCGTTCTCTGAAATAAATCACATAAATATATCATTAATTATGAAAATATTTAGTATTAATCAACTTATAAAATAACAAACAAATAAGTAAACACTTCCTGGCTATAATTCTAATCTAGCATTCATTTTTTTTTAGTCGTTATATATTTATTTATTTATTTAATTTACGAGTCTCCAACAAAAGACACACACTAAATATATATTCTTAAAATTAAACAATGTGAGGTAAG
Organism: Vanessa atalanta; assembly: GCF_905147765.1. Classification (NCBI taxonomy): domain Eukaryota; kingdom Metazoa; phylum Arthropoda; class Insecta; order Lepidoptera; family Nymphalidae; genus Vanessa; species Vanessa atalanta. The sequence continues at coordinate 3,825,405 of NC_061892.1, read as the reverse complement.
TAACAAATTGTGTGCTCCTTGAATTATAGGAGACCACAGCATGCACTAAGCTTAAGCAAAAAAAAATTAAATACAATTAAAATAAAAAATGCATTCCTTACATTCATGAATTCCAATAACTATTTTGAATTTTATTTTGTAAATAATTAAATATTCGTTTGTATATTTATAATGTATTAGAGCTATATAGAAAATTATATCATTGAAATTTTTATTTTTTTTATATCGCAACGCGAATTTATATTAAAATTTAAAGCAATTTATTACCTGCACTGCTTCCCTATCCTGCCTTTAAGATGTCTCGCGATCAGTGTCCATTTCTTAGGACCGTACTTAGCTACTAACTCCATGACTTTCTCATCCTCCTGTAACATAGAAATACACCGTATTCATTAGACAATACTCTACAATAGTATTCTAAAAATATGTGAATAAACATATAATTATACAATTGCACAACAAAGAATATATATATATATATATATCGCAGGTTCAAGCAATTGCAGAAATCCCTAAATAAATTGAAGTTAGAAATCGATTCGACATATATTTAATGCTGCTTATCTTTCACAGGCGGTTACATGTCAGTTCAGCAACATTTGTTGATAAACAAAAAAAAAAAGAAAATAAAATCGATCAAAAAAAATTTAAAAAATATCGATTAACAATTAATCGATTAAAATCAACACGTGTGAATGGTTTTCAAGTTTGTATTCAACCTTGTTACTTAATCAGCCAAAGTTAAATAATCCAAACACTTTATAGGACATAACTAATAGTTTATTGTAAACCCTTTAGACAATGTTTTGTTATTGTAGTTTCAAATTAGTTTTATATACAAATAGATGTTTTAATTTTCTTTCCCAATTCAGAAATCTTTTCGCTATTTCTTTTGATTGATTTCAAGTGCTCTTGTTTTTAATATTCACATTTTCGCTCATTCGTTACGCACCAATTTCAAATATACATCAACACATCGAGATTGATATAAAAAAAGCAATTTTCAAATTATCAATGGTGTATACAATAAAAAACATAAGAATAAGATATCCTTACAATGTGAGAAGTCGTTATTTCGCAAGGTAATCCGGTACTGGAAAAAAATACGATGAAAAAAAATAACGTCGAATCAGCTGAGCGGCGGCGAATATTTGAAAATACTTGCCGAACGACAAACATTTTGTATTTTAATGTATTCAATATTTCGATAATTATAAATAATAATAATAAAAAAAAACCTCTCATGAATGGATAAAATATGATGCAATATATTTTTATAATCTATATTTTTTACCGCCCATATATAGATGAATTGTTTTCACACAGAGTTAGTTTATTTGCATATCATATCTGTAAAATTTAAAAATCGAATTAGCTTAATTCCGTTTTGATTTATAGAATGTTAGATATTAAAAATAAGGACAACAATATAATCAGTTCTGAATAGTGATTATATATTTCAGACGTCAAAAACAACTCAAAGTTTTATGTATTTATAATATTTATTGTTAAGTAAATTATAAAATGATTTTTCTTTTTTGTTAAATTGATAGTTGATCATATTAAATAAAGATTATATATATATTGTATTATAATAGTTCTGACAATTCGTCACGATTATTATAGATTACAATACACGTGTTAGATCAATCGTATCGACAAAAACTTCCTTTATATTAAAGTAATTGGTGTCCTTGGAACATCCTATCTGTTTATGGTTCCCGGGTACTTGAAAACGCGGTCACGAAGTCTGTACACAGATTATATCATCTTTATAATTTGACTCGTCAAGATCTTGTATGCCATGTGTTTTAGAGGACTAAAAAATTGTATTCATCTATAAGTTCATAAGTATCTATAGCTCTTTTTTGTACCTAACAAATGTTAAACTGAAAAATATATTAATTTTTTTGCAAGAAATTACTAATAATTTTTTTTACAGAATTATAAACAAAATTTAGTTATTGTTCATTCATTTGTATGGCCTAAAAATTAAACATACTTGAAAAAAAATCTAACACATAAAAATTTATGTTAGTGGACAGAAAGAGGTTCATAGTTTTCGATACAGTGTGACCGATCACGTATATTTTCATATAAAAGGACTTGTATTGTCAACATTGGACATAACTCGCCGCTAGATGGCGCTGCATCACATAAACTATTTCGAAGGTTATGAATACAAATACATTAGCAGAACAAAGCATGCCATTCTCTATTAATTACTAATTTTTTTCTTATTCGAAAGTATCCGTTTCGGTTGCATTTGCTTTGTATTGTTTGAGACTAAAATGTTACGACCTAATTGCCTTAATAGCTCTTAGAACAGATGTCCCCCTTCCTAATCGGTTGGGAGGCATTAGGCAGTACTGTGACAAACAAATTGACAAAAAAACCAAGGTCGATCTAAGTCACAGACCATAGTCTAAATATATCCAAGACAAGATTTGGTAATGTTTATTTGACGAACAAATTGTCTTTGCATTTTTTTGTACATTCTGAATGATATTTTAAATAGAAGTTTTTTTTTTTTTTCTTTCTTAAATCGAATGATACAGATCTTAATATTAGTTGAGTAGTATTTTTTGACATTGCAACATTTATTATTTATATTTTGTTATATGTATTTACTTTTAGTAGTTGCTATCGTTTGTAGTTACAATTATATTTTACTCTTTTAAATATCTTTGTTCCAACGCACATTTACTTAATAATACGTAGTACGAACGACCGTTTGACCCATTTGTAACTAATACAAGGATACTTTACCTGTCTGGTTATTACGGTTATAGCATAGCAACTGCTGCCACCAAATATTTGTTGCGGATTGATGAATGTTACAATCGATAAATCAGTATTGTTATTGACTTATGCGGTTGCGATTTGAACAAAGTACGAGTAGAAGCACCAACTTTCATTTACCATTTTAATTATAAATACTAAAATGAATGACTATTTTACAAATTTAATTACTGATATCAATAGAGCACCACCAGACATCTTTAAATTTTCCATGTTCACTTATTATAATAATAAATACGTTATTATGAATCGTAACTTATTCAACATTTCCAAGTGTCACGCCTTAGTCAACATTCCATTCAAAATATATAATATATAGTTCAAATTTTATTTATGTATTACCATTTACGGAAACAAGAATACATAGGAAATCCTTTTAGTTCCATCATAAATTTAATAATGGTTTTATCATATGATTTTTTAATGCTAATAAATCGTTGATTAATATACGTGTATACACTAGAACAATGTGGTTTAACCTAGCCTTAATATTAATGGGAAGTTTTAGCCCAGCGGTGGGATATTGACTGACTGTACCTCAAGTTTTATAACTACACTCTATTCCAACAATAAGAGGAGAAAAAAACTAAATAAAAAACATTTGACAGCAAATTGACGCGATATCATTGGTCGAGAGTTTGATTAATCTATAACTCACTATGGATTTGAGAATAGCGTTTTGAATGTCGACTAAACTCGACGACGTCGATCGGAATTTTAGAAGTAAAATTAATGTGGATATACCTTGTTTATTATTTTATTATTATAGTTAAGTTTAATAGTATTTTATTGTAAACAAAGATATATCTATCATAATAGTTTACGCAGTTTACGCACAATATTTCTGAGTTTTTAGAAAATCGCAAGCAAAACGTAAATCTAAGGTATGTTTATTGCTACTTCGATTGGAATAGGCTATACGTGAAAGTCACATATAGCCTAGTGTAAGTACGTGGAGGACATACATTTTTCGGTTCTGACGTCACAATAAACCTATAAAAATAAATGTGTAACCATGTTGCATAACATTGTCATCGCACGTTTAACAACAATATATATATACGTATAACAGGGACATATGTAAAGTCAGTATTTACGTTCGTTTGTTTCGTATATTTTTTAATGTATAAATTAAATCCGAGATAAATCATCGATTTTAATATATTTAATTGTATTTTCATTAAAATAATTTAGGTATGTGACATACAAAAAATGATTAATATTTTAGGTCATATAAGACAAGAGAATAGAAACATTATCTGATAATGATGTCAGAAGTCGTGTTAAATGTTCAATTTTTTCGTTTTAATTAATTAATAATGTTTATATGTATATACAAAATATATTTCATATTTAAAGTAAGTTAAAGGTTAACATCATATTACGACCAGTAAGAGCGGAGCTGTGTAAGAGCACTATTCTGTAAAAACAAACTCATAACTCACCTCAGAACACGATCATAAAATGTCAGAAAATGGTAAATGACATTCACTAATATAATTTCTGCCGCCAAACAGCAATACTTAATATTGTTATTTCGGTTTGAAAGGTGAGTGAGCCAGTGTAAAAAAAGGCACAAGGGTCATAACAATTGAGTTCCTAAGTTTAGTGGCGTGTTGACGACGTATGCCTTATATCGGTTAATATTTCATACAGCGCCAATATAAATGATTAAATAAATATTGGACAACATCACATACATTACTCTGATCCCAATGTACGTAGCTAAAGCACTTGTGTTATGGAAAATCAGAAGTAGCGACGGTACCACAACAACAACATAGAAAATTAATGAACTTTTTCTACATCGATTCGGCCGGGAATCGAACCCGGGACCTCGGAGTGGCGTACCCATGAATACCGGTGTACACACTACTCGACCACGGAGGTCATCGATATAATATATAGGGGCGATTGTAACGGATAAACGTCAGATGGTCCGTTTGGGAGTTACCCTATCCTAAAATATCGCTGTAAGTCGATTCACAACATTTCACGAATGATAATTCTTACAGAAATATTATAACAACTGCCGGCAAGTAAGGTGAGCAAGAACAACCAATTAATAGTTGCACTTGGTGTATGACTAATTACGCGTGTGAATGAGCGATGTAAAATACGAATTGAACGCGGGTGTACTGTGAGGTAAATAATTACTCATCCCTCACGCCATATAACATACATATCTTTAAATTCGTAATTAACATTCCATTACATTGAATAACATACAAATTAATTTCAATAAATAAACACGTGTTTTCGGTTGTGAAAGTTATTAAAAAAGGCTATATCTACTGGATACAATATTCCACAGCACTGCTCAAATACAGGTCAGTGTATAGTCATATGACAGATTTTCATCTAACGCATGCATTTACGATGTTTTCCTTCAGTGGCAAGCGCGAGAAGAATTTAAAACACAAACTCAGCGAGCTTGCAATCATCGGTTACGATATAAAGGCTTCGGCAATATGGTTCTACCAAAATCATAATATCAAACAAAACACAATACATATATTATATCCCAATCTATATATATAAAGGCGAAATATCACTCCCTGATTAATCACGAAATCTCACACACTATAACACCTACAAACTTAGACATCCGCGTTAGTGGTTGTGGATTTTACGAAACTCCACCCTTAAGAAGGTAAAAGGTAAAAGTATGCATTTTATATATTTCACGCGTGTAAAGCCGCAGGTTCAGCTAGTTTTTAATGTAAGAAATATCAGCTTCGATAAAATCTTCTAGTCACTAAGTGTGGATTGCTAATAGACAAAAAATTCTAATTTTAAATTTGCATAATTAATATTATCAGTAGTGTTTGACCGCGGATTTGGTCCTACATTTGTCTATACCGTCCATTCAATCACTCTCCGACCTATAAGCTATACAGGTGAAAAATATCACATCGATCGCACGTTGAACAAACAAACTCGCTTTATAACTTAGGTATTCGATTCAATAAAAACATTTCAATTAAAATGTCAGTTTGAAAACAAATAAATTCATAAATATGTTATCAATGCGTTTTTTTGTGTCAGGCCACCTACCAGTTTTAATCTTTTCTCATTCATAACACGATGTACATAAAACTAAGCTCTGTGTACAATATATACCAAACAAATATAGTCACTAATGCAAATATATAAAGACGCAAATCCTATTCACGACACGTGTTGTTCCATAAATTGTCGGTATCCGATCAATTTTAACAGATGATATCAACAGCTGCTTTTACGACAATATTTAAATTAATGTAATAAACTAAAGGTGGGTTTAGACATGAGACTTGCGTACTATTTTATTTAAATAATATAATAGTTAGTTTTTTCACTTTACTAGATACTCTTTTCTGTGAAATAATAGTTATTAAATTCAAATTTAAATTTCGAATTTAATAAGTAGCTTCCGCCTGCTACTTCTTGGAAGTCTAGTAAGGGGGAGATGTTAGGTACACTAATTCCAATTTTGTACCCCTGACGTGTATGTAAAATTTCATGATCAGATATTTAATTAAGACAAGAAACCGTTGGTTCCCTTGCAACGATTCCTTTGCTATATATTGATTAGTATACTTAAAAAAAAAAAAATAACGCCGAAGTTTCAAATAATTCTTAAATGAATTGAGTACTTGGATTTAGAGTTTTCGCCTTAAGTATTTGTATGATGTCATTCGTTCTATCTCAGACACGAGACCTATTAAACGGTAGCGTTGCCAAGTGTAAATAGTTCTTTAAGATTCACGACACGTACCGTCGACAAAGGATTCATTCATGAAATCTGAGAATTAAAACGCCTATGTTGAGCTATTTCTAACATTAATGAGAATCGATTAAATAGTTTTTCGTTATATTAAAAAAAAATATATATTATTAAGTTATATTTCACGATTTTCTTTAAATAAATTTACTACACCATTTTTATTTTCATAGAGTTTACGTTTAATAAGCATGCTTTTTTATACCAAGACTCTTCTAGTGTTGTTTTTTAACAGATTTCAAAAACATAAGGAGGTTATCAGTTCGCTTGTATTATTTATGTCTATTACCTCAGAACCCCTGTCCTGAATTAAGTCTGGTATATATTTTTTATGCAACTTCTAATTTTAATATTAAAATAGTATTTTGATTAAGTTAACTAAAAAAAACAAAATAAATCCCTGATTTTTTTCTAAGTATTATTTATTTTTATAATATTAATAAAAAGATCAAGTATTCAAAAGAGAATTTGAAAGATTCTACGAGAAACCTACCAATTAGAACGAAGGCCGTACAACAAAGTGAATGAATGAAAGATGCATTTATCACGTGTGCATGTTACTGACCTGTGAATCATCTTCCTTTGCACTATTAGACTGAATGGCGTACAAGTGTGTATTGTTTGTTTGCTTTGTGTTAAACCGCTTCCTTGAATTTTCTATAATTTTTATGAATTGTTTTGCCGTTAAACATGATCGTGACAGTATCACGATGGAGAACCGAGTTCTAAGACATCAGAGAAAAGGGGAAACCATGTGAGGGCTCAGTGTCTTGAGTCTCTTACAGTTTTGAACCACTCGAATTAAATCGTTGGCGGATTGTAACCTTGAGTTTACTAATGAACTTTAATAATAAAAAACTAAGACCAATACTATTTGTATTTGTACAGATATTCAATATAATCGCACTTGTTTTTAATTAAGTAATATCAGCAATAACGATATGGGTTTTATTTAAGTATGCCATATATCTACGTAAATATTTATTGATTGATTGATTAGGCACTGAAGGCCCTTATATGGTCTCTTTCTAAGACGCCATCCCAGTTTTCCATAAAGTAAAAAAATATTAGTATCACCCTGTAAACTGCGAGACGTGGTCTGGTGGTCTAAGAGCTCATTTTAGTGCTTACTCCACTCTGACCCAAAAGCAGTTCGGTTTTCCATATTTATAATTAATAAGCTATGATATATCGTTTGAAACAATTACCTGCCGCCTGAACGATCGCTGCAATACCTTAGGAAATTATATAAAAACTAAAATCAGTAATAAAAACTCACCTCTTTCGTCCAAGGGCCTTTGACTAGTTCAGGGTTGACGACCTTCGTCCACCTCTGTTGGCACTGGACGTCCGACCTATCTGAGAACTGAGCGGCTATCAGCTCCCAGTTCTCGTTGTACATCTTCACGTACATCTTGAGGACTTTGTCCTGTAAATGTGGCAAAAGTTGACGTTTATTGATTTTACTATGTTTAACGATCGGTAATTATGGAGAAGATTTTAAGTATCATATATAATTTTAATAATAAATCTTTATTTATAAAAATTAATGAAATTAAACGATAAATTCCATTACATACGACAAATAAATATAATAATGCTATGTTTAGAATATAAATATTCAAATGCATCATTATACTCTTTCCTTATTTATAATCACAGTAAATATAATATACCATATATTTGGAGTTAATCTAAAGAATACTCGAAAGAATATTAAGCACACATCTTCTCCTTTTCTAACGTCAACCCTCCATGGAAATACTTTGGTGTTGGGATACCGCCCCCATTCGATTAGTTTAGCTTAAATTAATAGTTAAATACAGTATCATAATCCTACCTCATCCTTCGTCCACCTTCCCCTATTGATATTCTTCCTCGGCCCAGAGCTTTTGGTTGCAGCCGGCACATCTTCGTATGCCGCCGAGTCCTCTGAATACTCGCTCGACTCTGAATCATACCCGCTACGTCTATGAAAAAAAAAAAGAAAATGTAGCGATACTTAGGTAATAAGTTTATATTTAATTATACTGTAAATGTGAAACTAATTGTAAATAAACCTGTATGAAAAATACAATACTTTAATAAGAAATGAAATAAAATGTGTTCGTCGTTTTTCGTCTAATCCAAAGAAAAAATACTATCATAATAAATGTATATTAAAATATCCAATTTTATATTGGATATTTTAATATATAATTGATTGGAGGATCCGTATTATGACATGGAGTTAATAGTTTTTATTTTGTTAATATTTTAAAAAATAGATATTACAAAAATTTGAGCGTACAATTTGCAATCACCAAAATGTCTACAGACATGTCCACGATGTATATTTATACCAATATTATTAAGTAAAATTTGTTACTTGTATGTAGGGTGTAATATCCGGAACTATTGATCAAATCCTATTTTTTTTTTATGTTAGATAGCTACAATATCCCTGTGTGCTAGGATACAGTATATATACACATCATGAAATAAACTGTATGATTGCGAAGCCGACCGAGGCGCAATACATAGACACGAGACGTAATACCTGTATAAATTTTAAGAGAACGGACAACTGGACTTCAATTTATTAAAATAAGCAAAACATTAATTACAAACGTCTATTTCTCCAAATGAGTGACAATTTCTCACAAACATGAAAGCAAGTACAATTTAATAACTTAAGATGGGAACCACGTAGTCCTAAGAATACCGGTACAATGATAGTTATTATTGTTTGTACTAATGTTTTACTAATCTCGGATATCTGCAGGTATAAAAGAGCCTATGTCAAAACAACTAAAGATCCGAATACTTATCATAAACATTTCTTAAACTCAGGCGCCATTCATTCAATTTGTAGACATAGAATAAAATTCCCAGAAGACGGACGCTACTTTATGTCTTAAAACATTGTAACGTATAACAATGAACCTTAATTATAAACGAATAGGGATTACATTCGTATGCTATACATAGCATTCTTTAATATCAAGAAACAAGTTTTAATATGTAGGAAAATAAGTCATTCCGGTTTATGGAAGTCTTACAATTCTTCGACCATACTTTCGATGAGGTAAGAATGGAAATAAAAATAATATAATTTATGCATACCGACGAATATCAGCTGATTGAAACGAGATATTCCTCATTCATTGCGAATCTTGATACGCGTAAATGTGGACAATAAGTATACGAATTGACTCATATATAGCATGGTATTACGATTTACAATTTGTTAAGTATAGCTCTACTAAGTTAAATCATAGCTATCTTTCCCGGCTTCACGTAAAAGGTATATATATACATTTTTTAGATTGAAGAACAAACATAAAAAGAGGAATTCGTTCAGACAAAAGATAAATTTCTCAATTATTCAATGATATGCACGTATTATAATATTATAGCAACGAAATTTCGGCAATCAAATAGTTATTTGTATAGTTCAAAATGCACTTGATAAGTTTAATTATATAATTAGACAATTTTTACGTTTTAGGTATATACACGGGCGGGCAAATTATAATCTGATGATAAGTGGCCACCACCGCCTAACGACATTGGCACTGTTACAAATATTAAACATTCCTTGCATCATCAATGCGCCACCAACTTTGGCAGTTATTATTATGTATTTATGTCCCTTGTGCCTGTAGTTACAAACACACCACAACAATAAAAAATTGCTGTTTGGCGGTACCTACCCAGATGGACTTGCACAAAGCACTACCAACTAGTTTCATAGTTATTAAAAAGTTAAAACAATACATCCAGTTAAATATAAACAAAAGATCTATGAACATCTATATAGCACGATAAATATCATCATTACATAGTATAAAACAAAGTCGCTTACCGCTGTCTGTCTTTATGTATGCTTAGATCTTTAAAATTACACAATGGACTTTGATGCGGTTTTGTTTTAATAGATATATTGATTCAAGAATAAGGTTTATATGCATGTATTATAACATGCATAAGCATAAGCATAGTAGAGAAACAGATAATTTTTGAGGTTTCTAAAGTGATGTCGTAAATAAACACATTTTTGAACTTACATTGCAAATGCTGGCTGAACCCTACGAGATAGATCAAAATAATGTATTACAGTATTGTAAACCTTAAAAAGGTCTTTAAAAAGTCCGCTACGGTATGTGTCTATCTCTTAGGGATAACCCACAATAACCATTTTTATCCTTTACTTTTTAAGAGAAATAATGGCTTATTTTCGAAGTGATTTTAAGCAATACTGCATTAATCCTTATCCAAATAGTACCTTAAATAGACTGTGAATTTAATATAATATGTCTCTTTTACAGTATGTAATTTAAACGAATTATTTCGAAAATATTACAGATTTAAAATGCAGACACATAGCGGTTTGTATTGTCTAATGACTGCAAAACTTTGAACGTTGTAAAACATTCTGTAGTGTATTTAGTACCAGCATTGCACCAATGCGAAGCCGGGGCGGGTCGTTAGTTTTATATAAAATGTCTAGTCCTCATTAGATTTACCCACAATTGATAGTAATTTTAAATACAGATCAAAATAACAAACTGAACTTCATCATAAATAATAGAAAAGTTGAATACATGCGAACGTTTAAACTTAATATAAATTCGCATATTATTGTGAGATAACACAACGTTAAATCATCGTCGGATTCCGAGTAATTCAGTAAGTATACCTACAACATTCAGCTGTTCTCGAGTAAGAACATGATGTCATTGATAAACGTCCAAGAGGCCTTAAGATTCAGAGACGCTCCCGATTCAATAACATCGATATCTACTAGAACCGGAATTTGTATACTTGAGTTTTTGTATGTACATTTTTTACGTAAATGAATGATCCATATTCAAGTTTTTTTTTACAATTATAAATTATCCAATCAAATCGAATGTATTTTATTAGCTATATAAATATTATACACTTTACAATAAAGCATTTTTGAATCAACAATATTTAAACTACCACCCTTTCGGAAAGCAGCCTCTGGCGAGATGAAACGACAAGAAACTCGAATACATAGTTGCTCTTTTCAGATGAACTGATTTACTTTGCTGTTATTTTCTAAATAGTATTATTTTAATGAATATTAAGATTTATTACAACATAACTTGTATTTGTGTCACACGATCATTCAAACTGTAATTATAACTTATTTAGAGCTTCAAGTGTTTGTACATTTTATAAATGAAATTAAGTTTGTTTAAAGTTTCATTTAAGTGTATACGTATATAGATGTATTAAAACATTATTGAAACATATTAAAATTGAAGTACTAAATGAAATAATAAATACTAAACATATAATAATATGTTCACATACAAGTATTATCACAATAATTATATACGTATATATAGACAAGTCAAGTATCTTGATTAAAACTAAAGAATGTCGTTTGTAAACTTACTCATATAACATCACGCCGAATTATCCAAAAACAAAACGCGACGTCGATTGCAAAAATACAAGTATCATAACCTCCATCATCCACATAAAATCATTGTACACATATACTTAAACACAAAACGTTTGAAATTAGAATAGAACAAATTCACTTTCCCGCCAAAACTGTTGTGAACACATTTCTACCACGCACACTCATCGAAGGGCAGTAACACACTAATATAGAAAAATTCTATCCTTAACTCACACACAAAACGAGCACACACCCACACGGAACGCATACGCAGCACTAAATAAGGGTGAAGAATACAAAAACCCCTAAAGGGACGCGGTACAATGAAAGGGACAACTTATACAATACAAAAGAGAGCGACGAGGACAGAGAATTGGGTACAAAAATCATACCCTCCAGTGGGAACTCGTGACGCAACACAGCTAAAGGTAAGCAGGTGTAAGCAACATACATAGACAAAGAAAGTTGATTTTATAACTTTGTTGGATAGGTCAGTCGTGTCTTGGTTCAACTCAAAAAAATATATCTATAGTAATAATCATTCCAATATACGTACCAGGAAAGGAATTTGTAAGCAACATAAAAACCAAAATCTCAGAAAAGCACTATAGTGACTAAAAAATATAGTTGTGGACTTTTAAAATGAAGAAAAATGAATGTGTTAAGTTTGAAATCCTATTGAAAAACCAATAACTAATATTTAATAACGCATTTGAAAACTTTACTTTATCCTTTTTATATATTATGCAAAAGATTAAATGAAGTGTATCTTCTCTCAAATAACCACTTACTAGCCTTAACAAAACAATATTACAAAATTACAAATGATTCAGATATGTTTTCGACTCCTGTAATTTGGGAGCAAAACGGGACTTTCATGTACCCAAAAAAAAATGTAGCAAAAAATGAAGTCCCTCGAGCGGATGCCGTACTAATTTAATTCTGTAGTTTTGGTTTTTGCGAGGTCACATCTGCAAATGTCTATCAGCTGACATTTATTTATATAGGTATCTTGAAATTTTTGCAGTTAAACTATTGCAGTTATGATAACACTTGATTTAGTACAAATATATTTAAAAATTTTAGAGTGACATCATATATAAAATTAGATATTATGCAATCGAAGATTGTAAATCAAGTGTAAATCAACATCCTGTGGTATACATAATGATAAGTTTCTTTAAAGCACGCCAAAGGGCATTGCCAGATATCAAAACATCTAATCAGATACGTTGATAAGTAAAATTCTTTTCACATAGCGAACCAATTTTATTTAGACGATATTGATAAAAGTTTTGAATGAGAGCTTTTTTGACAATTTCTCGCTTTAATATGATATATTTTACGTTTGGCAACATTATAATAAATTACTACTAATGTACTACCCGTCACAAACAGCGTTAAACATTGTACAAAAATATACTATTCTAAGTGCGATTTTCATACCCAAAAACTTCCATAATTATTTGTTTTGGAGTTCTTCAAATAGAAAAAAAAAGATCGATTGAATGAATTTTTAATAATATAAATAATAAAACAAAATTTAACAGAATCATTTCTTAAAGAGGCTCTGCCTGATAGATTTCAAAACAAAGGGTAGTTCAATTTAGTTCATAAATCATATCTATTTATCGTTAATGAATTATTGTAAAGACAAATAGAACATTGTTATTAAAATAATAAATATTAAAAATAATGAGTCGAGCAATTATTAAAAGGAAAGGAAATACTAAAAAAAAGGATTACATAACTATAGAAACCTTAGCAACAAACGTAAGGTGGTGTAACGTAGCATAAATTCTAATTAAAGTAAGGAAGTTCGTAGATAGTTCATCTATGGTCATTTCCACCTGTCTTCAGACCACCCTTCGGAAATGTGATTTCAACTGCGATTGTAAATAAGCGGAAATAGTCTGATTATCTACCAACCGAAACATAAACCAATGAAATAACCGCAAACGTTAATATATTACAACTATTATAAAAATTTAATTCTATAATTATTTTGGGTCAATTAAAGACTCTTTGAAATAAAATATATTAGACTTTAAATGATAATGATTTGTATTTTAAACACAGACAAGCTAAATAGCAAACACAGACAAGAAACAAAAGCACTGTTCATACAATAACACAAAACACTATATATTCAATAATAGCTGCGATATAATTGCACATAATTTGCACCTATATTTGCGTCTTCTACCTCTCTACTACGTTAGCTACAAATCTTACGCTACGCCCTAATATTAAACCTTTCATAATTATATCAAGTCATATAATTTAGTAGCACCGATTGATAATGATTACTTCCAGGAGTCCCTTGTATTTTAAATTCAGCAAAATAGAGGGGTTTTTGAGGAAGAGACCAGTTAAGTCACGCGTATTCCATATTTCCTGTCTTATGTCCCCTATGTCTCAACGGTGAACGTTTGACTGCTTAGTTATTAACACTTGTGGACTCTTCAAACGAGTTCTTATAAGGAATTCCAAACAACATCCCGTTATATTTGGTACTCATTTCGGGAAAGTTGTTAGGAAATAGGTAAAAGATGAGAATTAGAAGTCTTGTTTTTTTTTGTGAATATTTTATCATGATACGAATTCGGGCTGATTGGATAAAAAAAAACATTATTATTATTTTAATATTTATTTTTAAAAACATGGATCAAAATTATTGTTTTTAATTGTGTAATTTCTTTTGCAGCATTTGTATATTTGATTGATTATTTGCTATTAAAACAAACTTTCTCATAAAATACTTCAATCATGATTGAATTCTATCGAGTCCTGGCTCTAGCATAGCATTATCGATTACATGTGGGCGTTTATGAAGTTTCTTTTGTTTTCTTTTCCATTTAAATACCCATGAAACCTGTTTATATTCCCAGACGTATTGTTTCTTAGTATTGGATTGTGTTTGTTAGAAATGCAATGAGCGTTTAAGTATCAATGAATCACATTTTTTTAAACAAGTTATTGTCAATCTGGTTTACAATTAAATTGTATTATTAACAATATCATTTCACAGTATTCTTAACTGTAATGTCTTATTTCGTTTGAAAAATATTTAAAAACAAAATAAAAATTACTAAGTCTTGTAAAAAGTCGTGTTTTGTAAATATTTTTATAAATAACACGAATATCTTTTAAAACTACCGACATACTAATCGTTTTACCTGAATCTGACATTTAAGTTTATAAATGTTTTATAAAGAAAACGTCCAAATAAGAACCAACAACTCTTTAAGATTCTTTACATTAAAATATCTCAAGACAGTACAATAATGAACAAGATGTATCACACATTCTTGGTCAACGAAATAATAGAAAAGCAAACCGCTTAATTACTATTGGGATACGGGATTTTTAATGCAAAACTGAATACAATTATTTTATAGTTGCTTTTATAAAGTATAAATTTCTATATAATGTGACCTAGCAAGCACTCATCTTTAGAATAGAGAACTCATTTTGTTATTGACTAGCTTCTAGAGGATGGGTAGGTGATTCGTAGTCTACAAGAGACAATACCTCACATAAACATCGTTGATACAATAGAATATTTTAGTGCCGAAACATGTATGGTAAATCATTCGTAATGATGTTGGGTATCAGGCAGGCATGCTGTGTCGTAACACTGCGCCGACAAACTGAATGGGATAAGGGCATGTATGACCTAGTTAGTAGGTAATTTGACATGTACTATAGTGTATACATGTACTGACGTTCGTAACCAACTTCGTTTCAATCAAATCTGATAATTGAACAAAATTATTATGAAGGAAAACAATTAATTTTTGAATATAACATGGTGTAAGGAATAAAAATGCGACTGATTTAAAACAGAAAGTTAAATTCACGAAATATATGTACGTGTTTAAAAAATTATGTATCGTATATACACGAGCGCCATCTACTGTCGGTATGTCGGCTCTGACCACATTTATAAATCTCGTCTATAAACAAGTACTTGAAAGACGATATGACACCGGATTTTGCTTTATGAGAAAACACTTAGGCGGCCTCCAGCGACGCATTTTACGTAACACTATCCGTCCAATGAATTGGAAATAATTATTTTCATCCTTCAAGCAAAACGAGTTTCGTACAACAAATATAGTATTTATACTAGTTTACATTTACGAACATTAATCCTAAATAGCACAACGAATCGCATTGTGATTCGAGAGGTTATGTTTACAATATAGTAATATACTTTAAAAAATAATTGAGCTGATACGTGACACTTTCAAGACGACAAAAATTACTCGTGGGAGGAGATAAAAATTACAGATGACGAAATTAAATGTTGGACGCGTCGCTGTGTCAATATCCAAAAGCTTATTTCTTATTGATTGAGACTAATCAACATGTATATATCGGTCGTAATTTTTTAACTACTCTCCGATAATTATACACCTTAAAATTAATGTCTTGAGTACAAAAAGCAAAAATTGCAGAAGACTCTCGCTTTATAAATATAGTGACACCAAAAGGAAATTAATTTTGATAATTGTAATTACTTGTAAATTTAATTTTAAGGGGCCGCTGCGACACCCTGTTTTGTTAATAAAATTCATAACTTTTCGGAATTAGAAGATTTTGCGCAGCAAATAAGCAAAGACTTTTTAACTTTTTACGTTGCTTTTATCTTTTATCTTTCTTTTTTGTTTATTTTCAGGTAATTGCAGCCGCATTGTCATCGATTTCACAAAGTTCACCTTATGAATGGTTATTATGTAATCGTTTCATATATCATCAACGCATAATACACACACTGCAACTTATGACTGGTTTAATGCTTAAGAGTATAGTTATCATATACATATGTATAACATTGTAAGGTGAGTAGAGAAAGAAAGGCATTATAATAGGACAATAAATAATCAATTATGCGTCTGCTTAATAAGACAATTAAGAGCACACTCCAAACTATCATACTATATATAGTATAAAATCGAACTTAAAAACAATGTCGTAATGGAAAAAAGCAACGGCCTTACTTAATTTTACTAAGGGGAGTATAGTTACTTAAACAATGCTGTCTTCTTCTTACGAATGTCAAATCAGTTATGACAGAGAGAGAGAGAGAGAGAGAGAGAGAGAGAGAAATGCGTTTTCAACGAAACACCCGCTCAAAGTTTATAAGTGAAGCCGTAAGACATTACCTTTAGTGTTTATACATACATATTATCTAATCTTATAAATATTTCGAGTACGAGGCCTTGTCTATGAGACAAGACTTAGTCTAAAGCAAATATAGCGAGGGTTCAAACAGGTTCAGTATCCCTTTGAGGATAGACAAATAGACGTATCTAATGTGCACACGTGAGGTGACGACAATGGTCTGGTTGACTAGGGGAAACATGCGAAATTATGGCCTTTGTTATTCATTAGGACTTTCTCACGCATCGTCATGGTCATTTATACATATTTAAAAAGTTTTGTTATTTAAAAGAAAAAACATTTATAAAGTATATATTTATATTAAAGGATTATAATTAAATGAATGAAAATAAACTGTGCTATTTACAAACTCTATTGAATCGTTGAACTTAAACTAGAGATTCTATCGAGAAGTACCAACAAGAATTGTGTATAATATATTTGGGTATACTAAAGTATTCTATTTATTTTATCAAGTCACCGATTTTAAAGTATTCTTAAGTAATTATTATTTGTTAAAATACAAATAAAGGCAAGAACCCAAAAATCTGGTAGCAACTTCCGACTTGTTTACTAAACGAGGGGATCCAGGTTTTTGTTGGAATCAGACGACGCGTCAGCGCCGAACCATATGCCGTATGATGACACATTTAAACGCACATGTGATGTTTTTGTCCGATAGTAAAAAAAACTTCGCCTTTACGGGAAGCAATACTCTGTTTATATTGAAAATTATATTTTCTTTCACGTCTGCCGAAACCTGACCAAATTTAAAACAGTGGTTTCATTAACGAAGGAACAATTGTAATTGCTTTTTTATTATGCAAAGGACATTAGGATAGGTACAAAAGTGGGGTGAATTATAAAGGGACAGATGTTCCCTCATGGTGATTACGATCGCTGTAGGTACGGCGAGACATGAATAAAAATATTTAATGGTATAAAATCGTCTCCAGAAAATTTTCAGAACGCGAATACGTACAAATTCCCAAAGTCAATATAAATAAAAACTTTTATTGTTGAACAACAAAAGTCTAGGGGTTGTTCACCTGGTCACTTCCCCCTAAGATTAATGTCTCAAGGCGTACAATGACTCCCGCGCACATGGCCTGACATTTCTCAACCCCGCGTCGCTTTTTTTTACTCTTTTTTCAACTTCCTCCCCTTATTATCGTCTTACAATAATTACGAAGCAGCACGCGCCCGAAAGGTGTTTAGAGAAAGCGCTAATGAAGCATTTGCTTTTGAAAGTCCACCATTGTACGAACATAGAATAATTTTCTGTGACTATGTAAGGAATCGCATAGAAACGTTTTATTGAACTTTTTAAAGTATCAGTAGTGTGTGTACCACCTGCTTCTGCTAATTAACCCTTTCCGATAGTCGTATTAAAGACAAGCGGAACGCTTTTAAACATGTGAATAATCATTCAACATTCTATATTTACTTGAACGTTGTTTCTGGTATATGGCACAAAGCAATCACACAGCCGAGGGGCCTCTTGTGTTTATTGTATGAGGTCATTGTTCCAACTGCCAAGCGCCACGGGACTAAATTGTTACAGTTTATCATATTATCGCTACTCTATATTGCAATAAATCATGAAGTCTTGAAGACCAAATTCCGCTCTTGGCAAATTGTATCACAGGAATTTTCAATAACGATATAATTATTTAATTGATTCTATAGTAAAAGATTATAATCCATATGGTTATATTCACTAATTTTGTATAATCTTACGCCGTTCTACTTTAACGCAACCATTTTATTTATAAATAAATTCAGCGTAAAACAAAGAACGTTTCAATTTTTAAATGTCCCAAACGTTTGTCGGCAATATAATTTGTTTTTTTTTTAAACGTCCGAAATCCTTTAAAGGACAAAGTTTCGTATTCAAGTTGGAAAATCAAAAAATCGCAGTGCAACGACCGGTAGTCGGATGGCTAAGAATGCAGTCTGAATCAAGCCCGGAGCCTCGGGCAGGTGATGTGCCATCTGGGGCCCACGTGTCAATCGAATTTACGCGATATCGTGTGCCAATTATCGGAAATTAGATTTCGAACGGTACTAAAATTGGCTTTTTGTTCTGCTAATGTGTTTATCCATTTTTAATAGACCCTTTTGTGATAATATTGATTAACGGGAAAATAATTAATTGTTCTCGATGGTTTTTAAAAAAAAAACTGCTCAAATGAGCTTCGATCTTTTTGTAATATTTTATCGCACGTAGTCTGTTTATATGACACGAGTTATATAAAACTCGTGGCCGAAATTCGTCGTTATTGAAAATTCGAGTAAAACATAACAATTTACATATTTCGTACGCTTTTTTTTTACCCGTATTTTCAAGATATTTTATATATAACTCTAATAGCAAAAAAAAAAATCGGTTGACCAAAAACTGCTTTGATTTAGCCCAAAATTTTAAATCACAAAAATGTTCTTAATTTTAGTTGCAAATTATGTGAATTTAACTCCAATATTCATAATTAATGGAGCACCTTAAATTCAGGATACTTCGGATTTTAATAAAGTTTCGACCTTACAAAATAATAAATATATAACTTCACCGTGTAATAAAATAATACAGAAATATTGACCGAATTCAAATGCGGGAGTACACGCGCCATCTGCGGCCCCCACAATGATTGTCGAGCAGCTGCTACGATGCGCCTAGGAAAAACCTATGTTGAACACAATAGGTTCTGTAGAATTATTTATATATTTTTTTATAATAAACTATTCGCACTATAAAGCTATTCTTTATTTTACTATGTTTATAAATGGTGAAATTTTTCATGGTTTTCATGGAGACAATTCAGATCCGACCGTCGATAGAGGAGAGATAGACGAATTATACTTTTGTCTTTTGTATGCTTACTTCCAAATTATTTTATTTTTGAAATTATAATTATATTAAATCGTAATTATAGTTTCAAAAATAATATTTGCGTTTTCTTTCTAACAACTCAAAACCAAGAAAGTTATAAACAAATAGGTAACAATAATTTCCTATATCTTCTTTATAAGCTTTTTTTTAATTAATTGTGCACGAAGGCATAATATTGAATTAAATTTTTCGAAAAAAAATTATTCAATTAAATAATGGTATCAGTATTACGTCATTTAGCACGGAACCCTAATCAAGTACAAAATGTATCTTTTTTGGATAAAGGGTATCACATCCTGGTTATATTTGAAGTATTAGCGATTATACTTTAATGTTGAATAGGTTTTTTATATCTTTATACACTTTATTATTTTCCGTTTATAGACTTAACTAATGTATTTATTTCCTGCTGTTATCCTTGTTGTATACTAAAGGTGTCTTGTGGTAATTATGTATTTCTATTTACATTTAATCTATTTCTATATAACATTGTTATAAAACTTTAGACATAAACAATCTTCAATATTAAGATTTTAAACTCCGATATATCAATTTGTTTTTTTTTAATTCATTTCGAGAACAAGACGTTACAATTATACAGAAATAATCCAGCGTAGTGTTCATTGTAAGGAAGAGTGTGACCGATTAATTTGAAAATGAGACACAATTTTACCCAAACTATGGGTTGTAACTGTTCTTGTTCTACTGGTTCTAAAGCTATGCATATTATATGCATAGCATAAGAACCGAAGTATCAAATGAAGAAAAACAATGTTTTTTCATTGGTTTTTAATAAATCCCATTAGGCGGTGTCTGTAAAAATCGTAAGGAAAACTTAAGTGTAGAACAAAATGTAGCACGTGTGACTCTGTCACAACCTCCTTAACAACCAGACATTTAAGGCTACTTACACATAAAATGTACCCTATAAGTATCAACTCTGAATAAAATACATAAAACACTATTAAAAAAAGAACTAGACCTCTCCATCTCTTAACAACTACCCTTTTAAAGACTCATCAAAGCTTGCTTTAATAGAGAGGGTTATTTAACATTAAATAACTAAGAATCATCTTTAATACATTTCAAAGAGACACTTAAAACGAGCGTCGAAATATATTTTTAAGATTCGATTCATGTATTAAACACAATAGTTATTTTTCTTTTATTTGTGTAATAATAAAGCGAAACACACTAGTTTAACATTCGTTGAATTTTTCATTCGACTATCTTCACCAATTTTATCTATTACACACGTACCTATTAATTTTAGTGTCGATATACGTAAAATAAAAAGAACATTATTTTGTATTATAAATGGATTAATAAATACCTAACAATAAGCAACGGAAGTAAAACGAGTTCGTAATTTACAAAGTTAAACTGTTTATATAATTATAAACAGTTTAACTTTGTAAAATGTCTCATAACTAAAGGAAAATACAATAACGCTGATATATATTATATATATAATAAATATATAATATATATAATAAAAAGCTAATATATATATATATATATGTATGTATATATGTATAGACATTTTGATCGTAAGAAAGACAGACATTCTGAAATATGTTTAAATGATTTCTGCATTGATAATTAACTATTAGTTTAATTATATTCATTAAATTATTTATTTACAAATAATTATTTAGATTCTTTATCGAATTGAAAAAATACTATAAAACAAGGCAGTCATTTTGAAAATGTTTAATAACAAAATCGAAGAATGCGATTCAATTAATCTCTGCAATGTATAATCCTCGGGGTCAACAAACGGGATCAAAACAAACGTAGCATCCCTTGTGAAAATCCTTACAGAATTCAGTCTGAGATAGCTCGACTTGCATGCACAAACTTGTCCCTTTGTCCGATCATATGCAAGCCCCCTCTTAAAATCGTGGGAATCAACATTTACCTGTACCTACATGACAACATCTGAACCTTACAATACACATTACGTAGGGAGTACAGAACTCACACCCCTAAATTAATTATTGTAGGCGCAATAAATTGTAATCAAAAATTTTCACGTGTGATTAGATTTTTGTGGGAAATTTATAATAAGGTATTTTCATGTTTAACTTTTACGCATTACAACACTGAGCAGCAATGGTGCCAATATTATACAATATATACTGTAGATATGTTAATTCAAAGGCTCTTATGTCTACATAAATAAAATACATTTAATATTGATCTGCCTACGAAAGACAATTTCATAGATTAAAATAATTTTCTGGTTTATTACAGTTTAAAATGCCTTTAGAAAAAACACCGTTATCTCTTTTAGTCGAAATTCTGCCAGATGTATATCCGCCGAAAGAAAATACAACGACAACGCTGATGACATTCCTGTAAAAACAGTTTATTTACACGTTGTCAATAAAATTTCTCTCCAGCAATTACTTACAATACTTCAAACTACCAACATTAAATAAACTGTCATCATAAAACCAAAGAGGTTTTAATTACACATGTTCAATCAATCTTTATATCGAAACCAATTACACAATACAGTGTTGCATGTTGTATGACATAAGAATACGTGTAGTACCTGCAAAAGTAATGAATTCCTTTGGACCGCTTTTCATTAAGTCAATAATAATCAGTTGCAGATTTAATTACTGCGCCAACGACTATGGGCAATGATGTCCACTGTCAAGTGGTCAGCGAGCCGTTTGTCCGTCCAACAAAATGTCATAGCAAAATATATTCTCTCGATCTAGTAATGAATCTCAAAATTATTGTTTTTTAATATAAAAGACTATTTACGATTATTTTGTAACCTGTGATGATGTTTGACATTCAATTCGTTTGAGAGAAAATAAAAGTTATTGTGTTGTTTGTCCAAATAAGAATTCGGTGTTAAATTAGGTTCATAGACGTCTTTGACATCTTTCTAAAATCTCCTAGTGGAAAAATTATTTATATTATTTGCTATATTTGTTAAAAATCACACAAATTTAACCAATGTATCTTCTACATTAACCAAAAACGCTGCACCAAGACTTGCTGCGATACATTAATTTATTTATAGATATTAAAATACTTAAACTATCCAAAGTATTAGTGTTAGGATACATAGTCAGTGATAGAAGGAATAAGTTTGTTTTCAGTTACGTCAAATACCAAGAACACTCATATTGTTTAAAAATAATTAAATAACTTTACTGTATAAATTAATTTTAAGACAGGTTTTGTAACTACAAAATGTTACATCCTTATTTATAGTAGATAATGGATTTTTAAACTGTTTCCCATAGAACACTTAATCGCCCGTGCGTAAAAAAGGTGCAATATGAGGGTCACGCCTGTTGATGGTCAGAAAGAGGAATAAATTAGAATAATTTGTATGGAAGCTCACAATTACATGCTCATTAAATGAGTAATTGATACTAATGTTGTTAATTCATTCAATTACGAAATACTTCATCCGTAGCGTGAAGAGATTTTTTCTCGCTAACTGGTAGGGGTAGATAACGTGTACGGACGGATTCACTTAGTATATTGCAGTAATTAAGAAATATATAGCTATCCTTTTTCAACGAAATTTCTTCGATGTTGTCTATCTCTCTTTCTCTAAAATGACGAAATTGTTAGGTACGTAAAAACATAGTAAGGTAATTCCTAAACCTTTTTATATTCAACAATATAATCTGTTATTGTACTAATAAAAATGTATTCTTATGATTCGGCGTGATGTCCTTCTGACGGATTTAACAAACGGTAATTATTCTCAAAGAAATATAGGAAATTACTCAGTGCATATATGTGTATATGTGCAAACATGTTACATTCTCTATTTTCCCGCTCTCATAGTCATACAGGACGGCAATCCGATACGACTGAAGAAAGCTTTCCAGCTCACCAACTCCTGGCTGCGGTTTAGAATTTCTTAACAATAAAACCTTCATTGATGCGACAACTGATTCGAGCTTGGCGAATACGTATTCTTAACAAGCGTAAGAAACATCTTATAAATAAAACAATAGTTTTATGATAATTTAAAAAGGATAAAATAACATAAATAAGAGGAAAACTCATGTCAATAAGTTATAAAAATAAAAAAAATAGCATTAGCAAGTGTAAATATTCAAACTAATGTACTAGCGGTGCCTGCGCCTTCGTGTGCGTTTGAATTTAACAAAAAAGTTATTATTTTAGACTACTTTACTCCTTACTACATCAGGTATCTGCCAGTGAAAGTCACGTCAAAATCGGTCCAGCCGTTCCAGAGATTAGCCGGAACAAACAGACAGACCGACAGACAGACAAAAATTGAAACAAATGGTATTTTGGTATATGTACCATGTATATATAGAAATGCGTTTAGTAAAAAGCGGTTATTTTAATATTACAAACATACACTCCAATTTTATTATATGTATAGATTCATACAATAAAACTTGCCAGAGCCTTGTTGTGTATGAAAAAATATTTCGAAATCCTGATGTTCTATTTCAAGTTAACAATGACTTGACTTAACCATACGTTATAACAGGAAATTAAAATATAGATTGCGACAAAACAACTCGCTATTAAAATGAACGCGTCGAGCTCCGTTCAAATCCATAAAATCGATTTCAAATACGGTAGCCATATGTTCGCTGGCAATATAATCATTTGATAAGCATTCAAAAAGCCCTCATACTTAAAGGAAACCGTGGTAGTTTCCTTAAAACAGTAAAAATTATCTTTATAGGGGTTTGCGAAATGTACTTACAAGTCAGGGCTGCCAACAAAAATAGTTAAAAAAAACTTATAAGACTCGATGTAAAAGGTATATTTACATAATAGCACTAATTATCTTAAATAAGTTAATTTTAATCCGTCCTTTAGGTACTTTCTTAATATTCAAAGATAGACAAAATAACATTAAATACTCATTCAGTTAGAAGTTAATATCAATGTTCTTGTGATTGATTAACTGTAGAGCATGATTGACATAAACATTAGTTTATAATATAAAAAGCACGAACATCTGTCAAGTCTGACAGTTTTTATATATAAAAAAAATGTTCACAATTAATTGTTTTTTCTCTATTTTTTTATTAAAAACTTTCAAATGAAAAAAATAGCAACCCTTAGTACAATGTTTTAAATAGCAATGAACTCGCCCGCATGATATACTTGTAAAGGTGCCCTCACTGTCCATGATGTGGTTTGCATGTTTATGTCCAGGAATCAATATATTTATGACCATTTATCTATCTATTTAAATTCGATCATAATTAGTTTTTCCTATAAAATATATCCGACATGCAACTTTTTAATTAAAAATATATATAAACGTAAGCCGTATAAAATAAAAATAACATTTATTTATTACCTACCCTCTGTTGTTTTTATTAAAAAACAACAGAGCGAAATATGTTGTTTTTCCCTTTGCATTTATTTCTAAATGTCACAAGTGCCAAATCGTTATTATCAAATAAATATGTATATAAAACGCACTTGACCTGTTGTGTAGTGTTAGTCGTCTTTGTTTATCATCGATCACGACTATTTTTCTTGTATTCGATAAATTTATTGTTTAATATTTATCAAAAAATTCCGTACAATATAATATAGACCAGGGATTAATAATTTTATTGACTACTCCCTATAATGATAAGAACGCATCATCTGCCTTTTGTTTTATAATCTGTGACCAGTGCGGGCAATCTATTTTTTGTTAAATTAATAATCTCAAATTAAAGGAAAAGTATATCAGCTCTTCCACCGTATATATAATAATAAAGTCATTGCTTACATTAATTTAAAACGAAATCATTATTGACGTTTAATTTTTTATTTTTTTATATAGTGGGTATTTTTCAGCATCCTCGTTAGCGGACGATTGACGCATTGGCTATTGTATTGTACCGATGCAGGTAAAATTCTCATCATGACAAACATTTATTTGACGATGCAAATTTTATTATACACATCTAAGCTTCGATACAAGGTATCCCTAAGGAGGCTTTCGCCTTATGTGTGATTTATTTATATAGAAGATGCTTATGGTCCCAACTGCTATATGTATTCGCTTTTCTGATTTCGATTCAACTGTGTAATCATTAAAATGTCATAGACAAACGATGCTACTTTCATATTTATAAAAATAATTATTTATTACTCAAGTTATACAAAATGTATTATTCAATCGATTTGATCTAAACCCACTTTGCAAACAATTTGTAGTAGACATTTTTGGGACAGAAAGACAAAAGCGAACGCTAATATAAATAAAAAAAAAAACTGAAAATGTATTTAATCGATACTTATTTAATTGTTACAAAGTCACATATCCATTACGTTTTAAAGTATATTTATTACTTTTCAGTTCTAGAAACATTGAATGCTCGTTATAATTTAATTCTAGTGTAATTTATTATAGGCGTGAGCGAGAGCCGAGTACTTTGGCAGCACATATAATTAAGCGAGATTATATGAACATAAATAGTGTATAATGAAGGTATCCGGTAAATAATTTAAAATGGATAAGTATTGCAAGCATATATTTATAATTACATTTGCATTTAAATCAATATACATTTTAATGTTTGTATTTGTCTTTGTAGTAAGGATTTTTCGGCCTTATAATTTTTTCCCTTTGTCATCATTAATTTGAAATTCGAAAGAAAGTACGGAAGGTCGTCATCTCCTAAACAATATTGTCTGGTCGATAAGCAATTAGGCTCTAGGATAAGGTATTTGTTATCAAGATTACATCAACTGTAGGAATTGCTTGAAACTGTCTTGCGATTGATGACGTATTATTTACATACATAAGCTGTCGACTTTCAATGAGTGTTTTATAGAAAATAAAATCAACCAGCTGTGAATTTATATATACTAAAGAAAACACCGGGCGATCGCACGCGCCGACACAAAAGATACAGTTGCAAGCTCATATTTTTATATGTAATTAGATTTAGTTACATAAAGATGTTTTTAACTAGTAGAAAAAAGTATACTAAAATTAATATTAATTGTAATAAAATAAAAAAAAAAAATCTTGTAGATTTAGTAGAATAAAAACATTATACGTACATTTACCCCAAATTTGAAATTGATTGTAACAAGATTTGGATTTTGAAATATTACCAAATGCATTTTTTTTTTTAATTTGACATAAATTTAAAAATCGAACTTTGACACACATACAGGAACAACCCATGTCGTCCTCAAAAAGTATAACTATAACATCCATTGCGAATCCGTCTGTCGCCAACAAAGGGAATAGGTACACGGTATTGTTCGTAGAATGGGCTCAAAAACTTCCCCTGATTTCTTAAGATATTGTAAGTGTATTTCTTGAACCCCAAAACAGCTGGTCTATTCATTGGCAATGAAAAAACGAACTAGTGCCGTCAGTCACGTGGTCCGGAGTATTATTACTTTTTAAATGAACTGTTGCTATCACAACTGTTGCGATAGTAACACTCATTCCAGCAATTGATTTAACAAAAACATCAACATTTTCTTATATTATTCCTTTAATAGTACGCCAATACTATTCAGTAAGACCTCGACTTCGTACCTTGCTAATGAAATAGATAAATGTGAATATTCGAGATAGCTCTTACAGAACATAATATTTAATCTTAGTTCGATGTCAAAAATATTTAATTAAGAGAACACATAAGTCAGAAATCTTTAAATAGTGACAGCGCTTCATCATCATTAATTACCTTATTCCATGAATTTGTGATCTTTTTATTTGGCATACAGACAATTCTGTAATTGTTAAAAAAAACTTAGAAAATTTTAGTTTCAATAATAGACAAAAATCAAACAACTTGGCACTAATAGCAATAATAAAAAAGATATAAGCATAAATTTTACCGAATTCCTTGGGAACACATTTTGCTAGTGTTGTAGTACCCCACCTAAGTTATTCGATGAGCGTATGTCATTCATTGATGGATGCACTAACATTTTTTTTTTCTTCAGCCAAGATTTGAAAACACTAGTCTAGGATTGGAATTACACAGGAAATTATTGATAACTCCGGTTATATAATTTTGTTTCTTAATTATCTTCTTGTTTGGTAAACAAAATACTATTATGAACATAAAAATGAATTTATAATTTCTTAGATAAAAAAAAAACTTAGAACGAAATGGACATTGTTCGTAGATATATAATAATTAAAAGCATTTAAAGCGAAAGCTTCTAATGTCAACAAATGCTACAAAAAAATAATAGAGGAATGTTTAGTGAGTATAAAACATGAGTGTTATTACAGTGACTAGCGCATAGTTGCAGTTGTTCAGTTGCATCGTGTGAAAGTCGCGTCCTGCCATCGCCACCACCCCAATTACTTTAGTATTCATAGAATAGTTAGATAAGGATTGACTTCACAATTAGATTCATCGATATCGATAAATAAATACGAAATAAAAAAAAAAATCTTAATTTTACAAGTACAACCGATAAAAAGTATTTATATTATCATCAAATCATTTAGATACTTATAAAAATTAAACACCTGCCTAAGACTTTCTTTATTAGCACGTATTCCCCTAACATAAAAAGCAACATTAAATGTATACGAGCAAGGTTATCTAGCATATTATTTTTATAAAAATATGTAACTCGATTTCAAATATAAATATAATTTAATATCATTGCATGACTCTAGCAGCTGCTAGTGAAACACGCGAGCACATGTAACATCTTCCTTATCGATAGAATGAAAATCATCGATAAGTTAGCAAAGGTCATCACTGGCTCGCACCTTGACAGCCATCTGCCGATGCACGTGAGGCAATTAAGGCATCGAACCCTTGGGGGTGCCACCCTCGTCTGTTGGTCGTTTACCTTTAGAGGGGTTGCGCGGTCAACACTACTTGTCTGTACTTGTTCTCACATGAAAAGAACAGTAATTGAGTACCGCTATAATTGTTGAAATATTTAGAGAAAAAAAAAATTAAACATGGTTTCTTGGCCATTACAAGTTCTTGGGATTAAAAAATAAAGTATACCATTTAGATAATCGTGAAATGCTCTAAATAACTTAAGTTAATTAAAACAAGCCTTATTGAGCGTTTAAATAGAAGATAATTTATTTAAATAACCCAGTGTACACGTACCTTTTAAAGATTTACAAAGAACAAATTATAATCTTTAGAATTTTTAAGTATTGCCAACTTCATAAGTTGGCAATACTTGAAAATTTTATTCGTCTTACCTTTAATATAATTCGCTAATCGCTAATTATTAAATATATAATTATTAAACTTATTATTATTATAGTTTTGTGCTGTTCCAGTAAAACATCAAATTAATGTATTTTCGCATAATTATGTTAATTGATTTATAAAAATTAAAAAATATGACGTAATACAGAGAAGGGTTGGTAACAGATTCGTTGGGAAATAGTTAATGAGTGTTAGCATAATATGATAATCATCTTTAATATATTGTTTCACGGCTGGATGCGGAAGACCGAGGACACAGGACAGGACAGGATAGGACAGGACAGGCGAGGAAAGGATAGGGAGCTTCATGCACCTAATCAGAGGTCCAGCAAAGCCCAGATGGCCTCTTTTTGTTTGTTTTGTTTTCGTAGTAACTTTTGCTGGTCCTCGACACCGGTCACCGGACGTAGGAGAAACTTAAAATATTTCCTTAAGACGGAGTCTAAATGACCCAGCGGTTTGAACAAGCTTATACGAAAAAACACCACTGAGTTTTTATATATTTAATTTGGACTTATAATCGTGTTCGGCAATGATATAAAGCATAATGATGACTCAAACTCACACTTTCATGTGTAAGGTGAAATTCTTCCACGTTTATTCACCAAACCGCATTGGAGCGTGGTAGTATAAGCTTATCTATAAATGGTACAAGAGTTTCTTGTGCTATTAACTAATTATTCGCACTGGGGGTGATCGTTTCCATAGGTCATTCTTATAATCTAGCTAGGATGACCAAACTATACTCTAAAATATCTTAGTTAACTTTAATTCATGCAAAAGTTATTTCTTATCTAAACTGATAAAATGTATAAATCAAAATATTATATTTTTGAGCATTTTCAACAAAGAAGTTTTATGCCCAGCAGTGGACCATTTACAGGCTGTTTATGACTAGTAAGTAATGATAGGCTGATTAGTTATAGATATAATTGTTGAGTTGTAGGTAATGGTTTTACCTGAAGTAACGAATTTGTGTAATAATAAGATACTAATATTGCGACTTGTTGATTAAAATACATACAAATTTATTGATAAGAATTTATTTATATAATCTATGGAAAATCATTTTTAGTGTAAGGTATGGAGGCGTTGCGAGACATTGATGTTTGATTTTGGGGAAGGTTTCAGAATTCCACTACGCTACTCCACTGCATCGTGGTGGACATACATCTAACAAGGAAGAAAGACGACGTAAACACGTGGTTGTGATGTTATCCTCTCCGAACACGAGAATTATTAACTCAAATCAAGCACAGGAAACAGTAGTTATCGCGGAATTCGACATTACTCATGATTATTTCTGGTCAAAATAGAACAAATCCTTTAATTGTACAAGGACAGGTTTCTACCTTCAAATACAAAGGTACAGCGGACAGTGTTTTTAACAAGTTTCACAGGGTTTTAATGTCGAAATAAAGTTTAATATCACTACACCATTAAATAGAAGTAATATCCTTAGTACTTCATTTAAAACCAAGGCCACATAGATCATTATTAAGCCTATAAAAATTGTACCTACACGACAATTTGTTATGTTACATTTATAATGAAAATAAATTAAAAAATCAAATTAATTATGCTTCATAGTGTTTGCGAGTTCAGTGGAAAAACGGAAGCCTACAGTGCCAAGGCTTTTGGAAAATGAAGCTTAGTTACTTAACTTAAGCCTCATTTCTCAAAGGTACCATTTTGGCGCTTTGGCCATTCTTTTTTACTTTGATGATATAATTCTACTGGTGGTTCTATTAACACAAAATGCGTGTTTTAATTTTTAGATTGATTGTAATTTGATATTATTAATATACCTTAATACAAAAAATAATATATTTTATCCACAATAACACAACTCAATAAAAATATAACACAACTTCAGCCTTCGCAACGCGAAGCTTCTGTTATTGTTTATGAATAATGTGGAACTACCCTCACTTGAAAATGTTACTTATCGCCTTTGAAAATAGCACCTTTGAGTTATTAAAAAGGTACACACTATGAATATAAATTAAAATAAATTACATATTATATTATTTTTCGTGATGCGTAAGCATTTGTTGATTGATTATCAGTAGAATGGTAAACGCTCAACTGCTTATTTGGTCTACTGACTATCTTAAGCTAATTCACATTAAAACTCTAATATTCATATTCCTTCAATAGAAAAGTACATAAGGCTATAAGCCCATTGGACCATCACCTAATCTCTCTTCAATTATGTTGGGAAGGACCATTGCACGATAGAGTATGAGCAGAAAGTGAGTGTGCCAGTTTGCGCACAGGCTTACACTACTGCGCATATTTAGGCTTAGCTTTAAAATTGACAGCTGTAGTAAAATTCAGTCAGAATCATTCATAGCAAATGCAGATTCCAAATCCTCACGTAACACGTTTCAACATTTGCAAACACAGCAACTTTACGTGTACAAATTATATGAAATTATACACAGACGCTATATGAATTCTGAGAGCGAATTGTAGTCAAAACTCGTTTAGATAAGACCGGAAATACCATGACAAATATTGTAATATTAAATGAAATGCGAATGATGACTTCATTCATGTCTTACGTTTGAAATTTATATTTTCAACTCGACCGGTTCATATTCAAGCTGGTCGTCTCGACTTTGTTCGAGTAAAATTCATAATAGTACTTTTAACCTCACCTAGAACTGACTCCCACCCTCTCCTAAAGTTAAAATTTGCAAAAAATCATTTCTCAGCAGATGCTTACCGTAAATCATTGTTGAAATTTCATCAGGCACAATTATCTTTTCAATATAATCTGTGATGAACGAATGAATCTATTTTAATTTGACGATAAACATCAAAACTTAATTTGAACTCTATGAATTATATAGTATATAATATATGTTCTACTATTGTATTTTTAGTAGGCCTTCGACCTGAAATAATAAAAACAGTGCGAAACTATTAATATCGTCTTGCTGATTTTGTTTATCGACAATAGTCACGTCAGTTTAAGACTATGACCAAAAAAAAAAAAATACGAATTAAAAAAATATACTGATTGAGATTACATAACTACTGTCACGTTCGTTTAATACCAAGCTAAAATCAAGTTAGTGCCGATAAAATTAATTTTAACTGATGATTACAAATCGCATCGCTAACATCCAAAGACAATTTAAAGCATAATATTTCGCAAATATGGAAGATATCTTCTAGCCATCTACTAAATAATTTAGTGAGCCAGTGTAACTACAGACACATGGGACATGAGACCGTAATTCTTGCGGTCGGTGGCATATTCGCGATGTAAGGAATGGTTACATTTCTTACGACGCCAAAGTTATGAAAATTACATTTTTAATAAACAGAATGACTAAAAAATTACTTTAATTTTATTAAAAAATCTTTAATTTTTCTCTATATTTAAATGCCAAACGAATTCATTAGTCAAACGATTCAATAATGTAGAATTGGCATTTGGCACAGAAATATTCAATCGAGGGTACGTTCTTCAGAGTAAACGAACCTGATATAACCTTTAGTGTATTGAGTTTTCAGTGTTCATACACAACGCATGTATAAATTTCAAAGTAGGTTGAATAGGCACCCAAGTTCAAAGCACAAATAGCTTTACATGACTAAAAATAGGTATTACAAAGCAGTCAGGTTCTATCCAAGTCAATACGCGATAGAATTTGGCCAAGTTTTTGTACCTCCGATCATCTGTAAAGGTTCCGTCCGCTATCTAGTTAAGTAGGCATTGTACGTGGGACCTTGGAATGTTTCAAGGTCCATAAGAGCACGCAGGATTACCCAGACGAGTTGAAGGTCACGTGGCTTATTCAAATTTGGCTATTGAAACAACCGGTGTATATCTTTATGTGTACTTTATATCTCTTGAATGTGTTTTTATGTTCTAGGTAACAAAAGGAAGTATCTTAAATAGAACACTTGATTTTGAAGTGTCAAAAATATGTATCTGTATGAATATGAATATGTATCAAATTATGTATCTATTTTGAATACTAAGCTGGTAACTCTCGAACATTAACTCATTATTAAAGCTGTTTTAGAAGTCGAAGTGATAAATATAACCGGATCTTCCCTGTTTATCCTTTTAAAACGCTTTGGGTAACTAAACTATTTTATATTACCTCCATGAGAACTATGTTCCGCCAGTCAATAAGTCTAATGTAATTTCATTAAACTAAAATTAGTTCAATATACTCCGATAAAGTAACCAATAAAAAAATATATATCAAAATTTGCAATGTACTACATTGTTAATTAAGTACAAAATTTCGGCGATACAAATACTTTAGAATAGTCTTGAAACACGTGGTAGGTATCTTAACTTCGTGTTTAATCCAAGTAACTCAGCACGCAATTCAATTACAATACGAATAGAATGGTAACCTATTATGTAGTAATATCTTATTTAATTTTAGGTGAGTTTTTTTATTAATTAAACAATAAAATATGCCAATCGTTCGCAAACATCGGCGTCCATAAAGTATAATTATCATACATACGGACATTGTTAATAATAAGTTAATATTGTAGGTATACAATGAAGTTTTACTATAAGTCAAAAATTGTTTAATTCGTCTATTACTTATGCAATTAGTTCATTGCGTCCTTTATTTATTAAAATAAGTAAAACATTAATGTATACAAAAAAATAGTCAACACTCACTTTCTGCGCCGGCTGGCTGAGGTATTATTCTCGAGTGGAAAATTGAAGGATTCACCAAAAATCCGATATTGCAAGTCGTCCTCTTCATTACTTTGATATTGCATCGCTTACACGCTAATTACAAGGCGTATGACGAAATTAACCACCCTTATCATTACTTGACCTTAGAATCATCATTACAAAACATACTAAAACATCGAACTATTTCACTTTCATTAAAATTAAACACACCGGCGTACTATACAAAATTCTTGTACATTTGCCGCCAAAAAAGTACAAACTACAGATATTTTCTTTCTTTATTTTTTTTATTAATTTTAAAATTATCGGCAGCGAACACGACGAATCACTGCCGTAACGCGTGCGGAGCCGGACTGACTGAACAGTGAACGAAACGAGTAACGACGGGGCGCGGCAGAGCGGGAACCGGCATTGTCGTCCCACCCGGCTCGCCCTGGGCCGTGTTATAATGGCCGTGGAATTCCAAACTTTATAGTTTTCATAATTCATATCCTTATTTTCATAATGCATTGTATTTAAAAAATACTTTTTATATGATAGAAATGTTTGTATTTTTTCATTACATTAAATAAGTATTAAGCTTTATGTTCGTTCGTTCGTAACATATAAGTATGAAATAAAAAAGTTCATCATTATTTACAAGTAATAATTATTATAAGAGCACTTTCGTGATTAAATTGTTGATATAATGACGTCAACTCTCGGTGCAACCATACACCGGATAGACCACTTCCAGGTTTAAGATAACATACTTTTTGTGGTCCGGCGACAAGTTTGACTACTTACGATATATTTTTAAATTCTTCGTCAGTTTCGACCATAATTTATATGACAATCAGTGAATAATTTATCGAAACAAGTCCTGATTCCTTCATTATATTCTATTCGCTACGATTAGTAACATGTCTTGTTGGCAGGCTTTAATTTAAATATCGAGTAGCAAAAATTAAAAATTAGTCATGTTACTTAAATAAACTAAAAATTAATATTAACTAAAGCAATATCTATTGATATGTTTCGATAAATGAACTATAGGTTCATAAGAGATGTTCTAACTAATATCATAATAATCAAATCAAAAG
Source organism: Vanessa atalanta (assembly GCF_905147765.1). Classification (NCBI taxonomy): domain Eukaryota; kingdom Metazoa; phylum Arthropoda; class Insecta; order Lepidoptera; family Nymphalidae; genus Vanessa; species Vanessa atalanta. The sequence goes on along the minus strand of NC_061892.1, from coordinate 3,790,396 downwards.
GACCGTTCGAGTCCAGTATAAACAACAAAAGTGTATGATATTTTGTAACTATACACAATAAAACAAAATAAAAAAACAGGATCTCAGGATCACTCTCGTGTCTGCTGTTTATCGGTCACAATTTCTCAAAAGTATTCATTTTTCGAGTTTATAAGTCCGTAAAATAGGGCCTCGCTCATATAAAATCAGCAATCAGTAATGTAAAATTTACCTTGAACACGGAATCTTAAAACCCTCTCCACATGAGACGGACTTTTGAGCACCAAGTTTTTTACTATGAAAATATGTTGTTTAACTCTCATTTTTTACTAGAAAGGCTTTACAATACAGATGAGATTAAAATTATATATGGGTATATAATATTAATGAGACATCCTCGTGTTGTTTAAAGAAAACAATTAAGACTGTGTTTAATCATATTTTATAAAAGGGGAGTAACTTTCTAAATTTAACCTTGACTATCCAGTTAATGCTAATCTACATAATTTTTTATTTAATATGTTGATATTCAACAGAACAGAATAGAAGTTACTGTAGAAAAAAAAATTACAAAGTTTACTTACTGTTCTTCTTTTACAATAACGTAATTATCTTCTGCTCCAGACGAAAGTTTTGCTTGTAAAGCTTTTAATCTTTCTATTTGAACTTGCAGATATGATTTTGTTCCTTCTTCTTCCATTCTAAAATTAAACATATATATTAAGTATTATACTTTCCACATAGAGTTTGACATGTTCTCTATTGACATTTAATACTATAACAAGTGAAAACGAGAAGTGGAAACGTGAGTGGTTTATAACTATGCTCAAGTCTTTATAATCACCATGAATTCATCACAATGCTTTAAGTAGCTGGTCGCAACAGATTACTTCTTTCTCAAGTAATTTAAATAAGGTCCTACAATACAAGATGCTTGAATTTCCTGTTGATTATCTGAATGTGTTCATATATGATATTAAAAAAAGTTATGACTTACAATTCTGTGTGGTAAACTGATGAAGTGTATTCTACCAATCGTAGTTTAATATTTCTTACAAAATTATCCTACCATAGGAATTATACCAAAATTAAATATTGAAGTATTTGTTATTTATTCTAAGAGAACTTCGAACTACTTTCTTTATTCTTTGTATTACTTGAGCATAATCAAAAGAAAAACAATCATTATTTAGTTCAATTGATAATAAATTTGAAACCTACGTGTCTAAGGGTGCTTAAGCATACTGCCTATATTTAGTCCTTTGCTTGTTTAATATTTCCAGACTATGAAAATTAAAACTTGTTTATAGATACATTATTTTTTTTTTAAATCGATAAAATATTTTGCAAGTAATATTAGAGTATTTACGATAAGTTATAAAATAATAAGAACATAATACATATAGCCAAACTATTTGCAACACGCATGTAATATTATGTATGCTATTAATATCAAAGGTTAGTATAGTTTTATTTCGTAACTCGAAACAACTCCTAGATATGATCATGATAGTTTATATACATAGTGTAACATTTACTATAGTGTATTTTGATACTATTTTTCAGCTACTCTATCTAACAAACACTAAATAGTCACTAGATTATAATTTATAAGTCATTTCTAAAACAAATTAACATGAAGAAACTTCGTAACGCTATTTGCACCACGGCACAGCTCAATATTATTATCAGAACGATTAAAAATAACCTCACACAAAGATGTTTATAACCTAATTATACACGTTTAAGTGCAAGAAAACATTGAAATTTTATTTCGTAATCGAAACCTTTTATTTATATAAAATTAAATAAATCCAAATAGAGAATCGTAGTTCATTGCGTAATCATGGACGACATTGAGTTTAATACTTCACGATACATGATTGCTATGAATAGGTCCAGTGAGGAAAATTTGCGCGTAACTTGTTCTATAACCCTTCACGCATAAATATTTTTAAATATACACCTACGTGTGTCAACATTTAAAAATCATCTTTCAAAACTTAAGTCCGTTAAATATTTGAAGATCGAATTCGAAGGAAAAACGTTATAGCAACGGCAACGTTAATTTCATACTTCATCATTATACGATTATTATTGTGTTTCACAGTCTTATTATTTTTTGATGGATCCTTTAATAATATCACATAGTATTCTCACTTTGGTAAGCTTATTTAAAACAAGGAATAAACGGGGAAGTTTGTTTGGTTATGAAATGACGACATTATCGATCGTACATTTGTACACATACCTTGACTTAGCATTATTCTCCATATATTCCTCTTATTAGAAATTTCCTTCACCAGTGAAGGGATACAATTAAATAATAAACAATAATATAAAGTTTTCAATAATAAATTAGTTTCTAAATTGCACAATAAATAAGAATAATAAATAAAATCTTTAAGTAAAATAACCACAATTCGTTAATATTCGTTACAATCAAAAGGAACATTGCCCGTCTCTGTCATAGTATACCAAATTCTATAATGTATGAAAGAGACCGAATAGAGCAGTGTAAATAAACTTATCAGTATGCCAGTTATGTCAGGCGCCATCTTTGGAGGAAATACGGTTATATTTCGTCTATGGATAACATAATTATTGCCATACACAATAAAAATCAAGATAAATAAACGCTACGAAGTATGTATTAAATATTGGTTTTATTAGTGAATTTTGTTAATACAAAATTTTCTGGCTTCATAATACCGCTAACATGATGGCGGGTTGGCCTAATAATTTATATTGTTATCTTTTACTATTTCTATTCTTACTGATTACTTTAAAATGTTAATAGTTATATCACTATAAAATCAAGATGACAATGTATTTTTTAATAATATTTCCCTTGTTAATTAAAGCTTAATATATAATGTCAAAAAATAAATAAAAATATAAGCTCACCAAAAAATTCACTTACCTTTCGATGTATATTTTAAATTCATTTTATCTCTTACTTTTATTGTTTTTAAGTTTAATCATCTTAAAAAAGAGACAATATATACATAAATAGAAAAAAAAACCTCTTTGGTGTGTAAAGCATAATGCAAGCTATATAAGTAATATTGTATAATACTATTGAGGTAACAACTGAAACCAATTATTGAAACGTAAATAAATCGCTTTTAAAATAATTCTCAATTTTTAATTGCTTTTTTAAGACACATAAACATTAAAAACAAATTATATGTATGTACCATAAGCCATATATTATATTTTAAATAGCGATAGTTTGAAATGACATTGACATTAAATTACAATTTAAAATCAAATCTAGAGCAATTTCTACTTTCGCGCGAATCTGCAAATTTTTTTCAACACAGTACTTTCATTCTTTGTACTTTTTAATAGTCGTTTCTTTGCACTTTGTATTGCTAATATGTAATAAATCATTTAATCACTTGACCTTTTAACAACTTAAGTAATTAAGTTTTACTTAAATCATGAAATTTCGTGCCGTGATGATAGATACGGGTCCAATGAGAGAATTTTCAAGTATGAAATTGAAATTAATGAATTATAAACCAAAAATACCTTGGATTATAATGAAATACATCTTTCAGATATAGTGACAACTATTTCAAAGTTATCCAAGGAATGCGTAATGAGGTTGTCCGATGATAAGTTATATTTCATAGTTAGTGAAGACAATAGTGGTCCCACTCCGCCGGTGTTGTGGTGTGAGATCCCTCAAGATATGTTTTTCTCCGAGTATGAAATGATTGGTATCGACGAGAATCACAAAGATATTTATTTAGGAGTTGTATCAGGTACATATTTTCTATTGAATACAATAAGGCTTAAAATATCGAGAAACTAATCTGGATTCAGTCTATTCTTTGTATTTCTGGTACACAATAAATATTCAAAACGTTAAAAGATATTTCTATCAGATTCCGGTGATTCTTTAACTTTATTTCACTATTAAGTGTTTATTGTACTGAAAACTTACTACTGCAAAAAAATCATAAGTAAATTTTCTTAACATTTTCTGTATTCTTAATTTATTATATGTCTCATCGATTAGGCCTGTGTTTATAGTTTCAGAGTGATTGCTTTTAATATTAGTTTGTTTATACCATTTATTTTATCAGGAATTATTTATTCAAAATATTCTTGTTTAAGGTTTTTGTTTTGTATCAACACAATATCAGAAAATACTTAGTATATTTTGATGTAATTGATGTGAATAAAAAGCTTATATTTATCCAAATAAAGTGAACTAATTATTTACAGCAAACTTAGCGCGGTCACTTATGACATTAAAATCAGCAAAGTGTTTAAAAATGAAATTGACAAAAAAACAATGCCCTTGTTTAACATTGGAAATTGAAATGGTGAGTATTTGTGACATTATAAATAATCTAATAAATTAATAATCCCAGGGATAAAACAAATTAAATTTTATTCAAGTAAAATTAACAATAAAGGATTTTTGAACCTACAATATTTCACCACTACCAACATTTTGAAAAACAGCCTTCAGCGAGAAAGAAGGCCTGACATTTTGTTTTATGTGTATAGACTTTTATGGAATGTTTTCTATGTTCTTCCATATAAATATATTGTTAAACAGCCATTAATACTTTTAATTGGACTGTTTTGTCAGAAAATTTTTGAACTACAGATACAAATATAAAAGTTGTTAAGAGAAAAATACAGTCATAAAACCAAAAAAAAGTAATGAGATGTGTTGTGGAGCACTCATTTGAATATATTATATGTGTTACATAACAACTATTGAGAATAACGATATGACAATATATAATATTGTTATTAAAAATCTTTTTTGAATTAAAACAATAACAAAACAAGTTAAAATAATATAATATAAAACCATGTGCAAATGAAAGATAGGGAAAGGTCACCTGCAGGGGGCATAATGATTTATTTTATGTGACAATTACTTTGTTGTTGTCATTCATTGATGTACTTTAATCCAATAACTTTATGATAAGTCTTTAGACTAATTTGAGTATCAATATTGGCTGCCAATTAAAATGACAAAGAAAAACAATTTTTTTTTTATTTACAGCCATCATCTACCTCACAACAAACACGTCAAGTTACTCATGATATACCCGTTATTGTTGTGCCCAGGAAACTATGGAGCGAGTTTCAAGAGCCCAGAGTCCCACAACCTGATGTGAGTAATGGACCGGAGATCATAGTAGATAGAGTGACAATGTGTTTGTGCTTGAATGGAGGGAGAGGGAGGGAGGAAATACATTAGTATCGATCAAATCAAAATATATATTATTTAAGAGGCTCTAAAAGTCTGCTTATTGAATTGACCTTTAATTAGAATTATTTAGTCTGAATTTGTTTTAAGACTTTTTTTGGGTGCAGTTCTCTGTAAGTGGTGTGTTTACTTATTTTATATTATGTACAAATATTTTTATGAAACATAAAACTTGATTTCAGATATCTATAGAGTTACCCACACTAAAACAATTACGAACAACAGTAGACCGTATGAGAACAATGAGTCCAGAAATAGTTATCAGAGCTTCATCTGAGGGTAGACTTACCTTACAAATTAAAACAAGTATGGCAAAGGTTTCCACAAGATTTAAGGATTTAAGAGTGGAGGCTTTTGAAGGTACTTATTTAATATTTAAACATTAAAAAGTAACCATAAGAAAGCTTATAAATTTAATTATTTAATATTAGCTTTAAATTTAATACAGTAAGTGTAAGTGATGTAATAAGTTCCTTCAGATCACTAGATATTAAGAAAACGGCCGATCTGTGGGGGATCTCTGTCAAGGTAGTCAATTCAATAATTGATGTAATCGCACCCTACCTTGTCACTATATTTAATAAATGTGTCCTTAGTGGCGTGTTTCCTGACCTCATGAAACATAGTAGAGTATTACCAATATTTAAGTCAGGTAGTACATCAGACCCCAACAACTATAGGCCCATCTCTGTACTACCAACTCTTAGCAAGATCTTTGAAAAGTTATTACTAAATCAAATGCTAGTACATTTTAACAATAACAAGTTGCTACACAAGAAACAATTTGGATTTACAAGGGGTCGCTCGACAACTGACGCTGGTGTTGAGCTCGTTAAAAATATTTACAGGGCCTGGGAGGAGTCACAGGATGCCTTAGGTATATTTTGTGATTTATCTAAGGCCTTTGATTGTGTGCAACACGAAACTTTGGTCAGGAAGCCACGTCATTATGGAATTAGGGACACTGCACTCAGTCTTCTGATTTCGTATCTGAGCAATCGGATTCAGAGGGTTGATGTAAATGGAAAGAGATATCCCGGGTCTCCAGTTACTGTGGGGGTCCCTCAAGGATCAATTCTTGGACCTTTTCTCTTCCTTGTTTATATAAATGACCTGCCACATCTCCTAGGTGATAAACTCGAGATAGTATTGTTTGCTGATGATACTTCTTTAATTTTTAAAATAAAAAGACGTCTTTCAATATATGACGATGTGAACAATACTCTCTCTGAAATAGTAAATTGGTTTAGTGTTAATAATTTAATGTTAAATAGTAAAAAGACTAAGGTCCAGTTTCACCATACCCTGTTAAATATTTAACGTATTGTTAAGTCAGTTAACGGACTGTTAAAGTTATCGAGTGTCCCACCACGAGTTAACGCGTGTTTATTTGTTATAACAAGCCGTTAAATTTAATCACCGCTGTAGACGTCCGTTAGACCGTAACAGACAATTAAACTCAAGATGGACGCTGCGTACAATTTTATTTTCGAAAATAATGTTTTAGAAAATTTTGATTACTTAGACACAATAGTGCGACGCGTGTTAAATTCTTCCGCTAGTTTCTTCCATCCTTCATTTTTGATCGCAGTAGTTACTGCGTCCGTTTTCTTATTTTCAATTAGATCCTTGTATTTTGTAACTAAATGAACAAGGATTTCCTTTTCATTTGACGAAAAATTCGGTCCGCGTGTTTTCTTTGACATAGTTATTTATATTCAATAAGAAGCACACCACAAACACAATCAAAGAGCACAAAATAATGCTGCATAACCTCAGCTCAAAAATAAATATTACCATGTTATAATTATTTGACGTTTCAATCGGTTTAAATCAAAAGTAGTTAACATTTCATTGAAATCACTCGGAGCTAACGATTTTTGAAATTGGTCGCGCAGCACAACAAATGACGTATTATACGACTAGATAAAATATTACCGAACTTCGTCTAAATGACATGTCACAAATAAGCATTTCAATTTGGTTGCTTAAAATAAGAGTGAGTAACTTACAAGCCATTCAGTTAAATGTTCTGTTTAATAACGGCTTGTTAAATTTTGTTCCTGGGACATTTAATGATATAACAGCCCGTTAATTATTAACAACTCATTAGTAAATTACTGATTAAGATTTAACAAACATAGTTTGGTGAAATTAGACCTAAATGTATTAAATTCACTACTCCCAATGTAAGATGTGTCAAAACGAGTGTACTTTTAAACGGGGAAGCATTAGATGTTTTAGAATCAACAGAGTTCCTTGGTATGACAATAGACTCTAAGCTCCAATGGGGGCCCCCATATAAGTAAATTGGCGAATAGACTCAGCTCTGCAGCCTATGCGGTAAAAAAAATTAGACTTTTGACTGATGTGGATACGGCTCGCCTTGTGTACTTCAGTTATTTCCATAGTATAATGTCGTATGGCATTCTACTCTGGGGTAATGCAGCTGACATTAATACTATTTTTGTACTGCAGAAGAGGGCTATTCGTGCAATTTATAACCTGGGCCCAAAAGATTCGTTAAGAGGTAAATTTAAAGAAATTAAAATAATGACTGTCGCTTCTCAATTTGTTTTTGATAATGTTATGTATGTACGCAAAAACATAAATGATTTTCCCAGAAATTGTGACGTACATTCTATTAACACTAGGAACAAGAATAAACTTGTTACTCCATGTACCCGATTACACAGGGTTAGTAACTCTTTTTTGGGGCAATGTATACGTTTTTACAACAGGATCCCAGAAAACGTTCAAAATTATTCAATTATAAAATTCAAAAGAGTCGTTAAAGAGCGTTTGTGTGCTAAAGGATATTACAACACTAATGACTTTTTAGTTGACTGCACACCTTGGGAATGAAATGATCGCCTCCAGGCTGTCTCAAATAACTAAAATTGTACATGGAAAAAGGTCAAAAAATATATATATATATCCCGCTGAGTTTCTTTCGCCGGTTCTTCTCAGGTCTGAGGTGCTAAATTTCGAACCGGTGGTAGATTTTTGACAATCAATAAGCAAGTGTAATCACTTCTATATTGAATAAAGATTTTTGACTTTGACTTTTGACTTTGAATTATACATCTATTTCAGAGTGTCTGTACTACTTTGTTTAATGGTTAAAAGATGGAGCGGACCAATTTTAGATTGCTCTTTGTTATTATTTAATTGCGCTCAGATAGTATAGTAGTTGTGCATGTGTATACTTACCTTAGATACACAAAGAGAATTTTGTGTTTAACTTGTTGTAATTCAGGCCTTGCTTGGAGATGAAGGAAAACATTTTGAAGAAACCAGCAATAGTCAGATTAAAATATGCCTCACGTTTTACAATTTTTTATGCAGTGAGTCCTGACCTTTGGACAACAATAGACTATAAATTTTTATAAGACATAAGACATGTATGTATGTATTTAATTAATATCCTTTTTGTATTTATAGGACCGATTGATCATTCAGATTCTGAGACAGAGAGCCAGGCAAATGAAGATATGTCAAATTTATGTTATTGTCGAGTGGATGCTAAGAAGTTCTCCATATTCCTCAGTGCCGACCAAATATCCCATAATCAAACTATGTGTAGTATTGTACATAAAAAATTGATAATTTTATGTCTTCAGACTGAGGAAAATGTGAAATTGCAGTTTTTTATAACTGGGATTGTATATTAATATTAGATGAGAATTGTATATATAAATAAGACAAATAAACATGTTATTTTGTATGAATTTATTTTTATTTATTTTATATAACATTCAAACTTTAATATTATTTTGATCAGTACTAGAAAAAAATATGGAATTCTAAATAAGATTACTTAAATTCAAACAATGAAAGGTACTGTGTTTATTATATTTCAATGTATTTATTACAACTGAGTGTACGAAAAAACACAAAATTATAATTGTTTGATCTTTTGTAATAATTTTTGGTATAAAAATTTGTACCAATGAATAATTATTGAAATGGATCATGAGGGTGTTTGTTACATAATGCAGATATTTGAAACATTTAACAACTTGCAACTTATAAATCAACAGAAAAAGTAATACTTTTACAAATAATTTCAAAAACACAGTTTATTATCAATTATAGGTAAGTTGAAAGGATCTTTCGTTGTCTCGCCTCAGCGTGTCGTGGGTGGTCTTCAATTGGTCCAACTTAGTAGATATCTGAGCAATGGAGCTGTCTATCCATTGCATTGACGACATGTGGGCGTTGAGAATACGACCTATTTGAACGATCTGAAAGAAAACGAGTAAAAATTATAGAGTTTATTTATTATTTCCGAAATAGAGCATTTATATTCTAAATGTTATTAAGAACGGGTTTCGGGGAACTCCCCGATTCCAGTGTTTCCGGATGGATTAGGTTTAAATATTGTTACTTTCTTGTTTAGTTTTAGTTATTCAAAGGCAAGTACGTTTTTGATACTGCATTTCTACCATCTAGGAGTCCCTTCTGTTTGTAAGATTTTTAGAAGGTCACAAAAAAATAACGATTTTTTGTTAAGCTTAAGCGCGTAAAATGTTTTCATTAACGCGAGATGACAACACAAAACCTTTTAGTTTTTATTTGGCGATGCATACGTACGTCGTACAAGTAAATAGACATTGCCATAGATAATAGTGCTCAAAAAAAAAACATCAAATTTGGTTGATTCGGAGCCAGTTTCTGTGCCATATAAATGCTCTTTGTAATTTTTGGAAGTTTTAAGTTAAAACTTACCGGATCATTATTGTCTTGACTTCTATTCGTTTCATTCAGATGTTCAATGACTTCCTTGAGATCTTCGGACATCTGTCGCAGTTGCGTGTCTAAAGTTTCAGCTAGCGTGTACCTGGAAATAATACATTTTTAATTAATGGATAAAGTAATATGTAAATATTTCTCATAATATTTTTACATTAAAATAAATGTTATAGTCTGGTCGCAAAATATTTATTTTGAAAAAGAAAGAGGTAGGCAGAATGTTTTGCCATTTATTATATAATATTTATCTTCTTAGGCTTCACTTGGTGGTAAGGCTTTGAGCATGACCATCTGGATAGGTACCACCGAATCATCATATATATTACAAAAAGGATATAACATCAGTTTCCAAGGTTGGTGGCACATAGTCAATGTAAATGGTTAAAGTATCTTACGGTACCAATTTGTATGTGTGATATCTTTATATCAAGCGGTACATACCCCCCTTCACCTAGTGACTTTATAGAAACAAGAAATAAAAGATAAGGCATATCTTTTATGTCATAGTAGTAATTAATTTATTTATTTTAAAGCTCAGGGTCAGTTTTCGCCGATTTTCATGTTTGATATATAATTTTTGCTCTGTATACAAAAAATCTAGTTTGATTCATGGAAATGATTAATACATGGCCTTTTAGAAGTAATTGTTTTATGATTACATCATTTTTAATAATAATTCTTTCATTATTATATAATATCTATTAATTTATTACGTAAGACGATTTAGGGGGGGGGGGGGGATTCCTCGACCATGTCTTATGTTTTCTTACAAACTTCCTTAGTACTGGAGTATATCAGTAAAATCTTATAAGTGATTTCAAACCAATTGAGCTGAATGCTTGCACACACTTTAGTATAAATTTTATATATTTTAGTTATAATCTATGTAGGATGTAGTATTATTATATTAAATTATTTCAATTAACAGTATGTATATTTTGTTAGTTACATTTTCTTGATTCTGTTTTTATTTAGTAATTTATTTTTGAATTTTTATTTTATTAATTAAGCAGTAAATCGAGGGTCGAGTGTATTTATTAACTACATTCCACTCATAATTTAAATTTTGAAGCCTATATTACTGTATTACTCGACTTCTATAATATTATACAAACTAATTGTTTATTTTTATAAATATACCGATACGATAAATGTATCTTTATAATAAAAACGAACGAAAACCTACAACAAATTATTCGATTTCGATGAAAAACAAGGAAAACGTACTTCGTACTATAGCGGAAATTATTTTCACTCGTGTCGTCATAGATGGCGTCACAGTACTTTTAAATCGCGCTGACGAGAGACGTAGACTCTAAACCCAAAACATCCGTAATTTCATAAACGGTACACCTACGGAACAAATACTACAAGCCGACACTAAACATCAATATATCAAAACGCGTGTTGAATAAATTTTTGAAAGGACCAATCTCCTCTATTGGGATGATTTGGTCTTGATTAATATGGACAAATGCTATCATAAAAACAGTCGAATAAACTGTCTTACAAATAATAAATTTAATATTAGAAAAAGATAAATATTTATGGCATATCATTCTATGAGATTTTTAGACGATAAAAAAGTGTGGTATAATTTATTATCCATTGTTTTTCATCGAGGATACATATGAGAAAATAGAGCTACCGGTGATAGATTTACGATTAATAAAATTGTGAAAATGAAGATTCAAAAGTGAAACTATACTGGAAAGCATATTTTGATTTTGCGCGTGTGACTATCGAGTTTCTTGTCGGTTTTGATCAGTAGTATAATGTAGTATTTATCTTTTATTAAATTTTATATTATTATATATATATTTTTTTTATATAATTATATATTGAACCTTGGTAGTAACTAATAAGAGGTTACTTGGGAGAAATATAATTTGATTTTAAACCTTACATAATTTACAATCTTAGGATACTAACTTTTATCTTTACTTGGTCCGTCCCCGTGAATCATAGCCTGATATTATATAGTCCATATCTCAATATGATAGGCTATAACGGTCTATGGTTTATTGAAACGGGCTATGTAACGCAAACTGATATTGGGCAGTTCAAATACTTTCGCTTTATATTTAAGTGAATGTTTACTAACATGTGTTCTCTTTCTGGATCTCTCATTCTGTCACTCTTGTCTTCTAGAAGTTGTTTCTCAAGTGGGGCTAGAAGATCTTCTAGCTCCTTCTGCTGAGCTAGAACAAAATCTAGTTCATGTTCTAGACTTTGCTGTTCGTTTTTGACTGTCTCCACTGCATCATTAAGTTCTAGTATCTGAAAGTTTAACCAATAACATTATATTAGTGACATTTATTTTTAAATTTTATTTGTAACAGATAGGCTGACTGGCAAATCAGCCACCTGATGGTAACTGCGCTAAGACATTGGCACTATAAGAAATATTAACCATTCCATACATCACACCAATACGTTACCAACCTTGTGTACTAAGAAGTCCTCTATGCCTGAACAGTGGCTTAATCATCCTTACCGGATTACAAAAATACTAAGTAGCGCTGTTTGTGTTTAATAAGTTATGACCACTGACTCCACAGTCAGACTGGTAGGTACCCAGATGGGCACACGAAGTTCTACCACCAAGTTAAGTCGTTAATCTACTATCTATCATACTTGATATTCTAAAACAGGGATGTTATGGATATGTCTTTTCGGATATGGATGTGGATATATGATTAATATTTTACCAGTATCAGATATGGTTACGGATACAAAATTATATCGGATTATCCGATTGTTTCGGTGACGGATGTTAGATTATTTAGAAATTGTAAACGAAAAATTACAAGATTTATTTATTTTACTTTTTTTTTGTAGTCTATTACTTAGTATGAGATATAATCACAGAAAAAAAAATAAGGTAGGAAAAAATTCCCAAAATTAAACAAGAAAAAAGTACAATTATCTAATCTCTTTGCAATATAACTATGCAAAAACAAAATTATTAATACTTTTTTTTATTCGGGTACGGTTACGGAGCTCCATAACATCCCTGGTCTAAAACATTGAAGAGTTGTTTTTATATGAGTAAAATATATTAATCTAGAACATATCTTTATACGACATAATATATATGTCGGCGCAAACGCTTTAAATTGATTATTTAATCAAGTTATTTCTAATTAATTTGTAAATAAGTTGTTGTTTATTGTTTAAAAATCAGAAATGAATTAATATTTGTGAAAACTAAACATAAAAATGAATTTTAAATGTTATTTCATTGATTGAACACCTGTGTTCAACAGGTGTTGTTATTATGATGTTTGCTATAAAAAGCAGTGCGACGGTTGCTCGGGGTTCATTCTCATTCGAGCCGTCGGACTGTTCAGACGAACGTTGTGTCCTGATCGATTGTTGAATAAACCTATTATTTTGCTGAAAGAGTTTTATTATTTCATTGCAAAATGAGCCATCAAGATCATGTTGGTGAAAGTGACGTCACGCTTTTTAAAAATAACCCTGGAGGAACTTCTTCGTCATATATGTTTTTAATTATTTTAAATAAAAAATGCCATTTTCAATTTGCAAAATTAATGAATTTTTTTTGCTTTCTGCGTAAGATCTTGGGGGCGATACTGAGTGAATTTAAAAGGCCATGTGTTATTTTAGAGTTAAAACTGTTTTAAAAATATTAAAATTGTTTGGACTTCGCTGATAAAGAGTCCGTGTTATACCTACACAGACCGTCATCTACTAAAGACAATGTACCCGTTTCCTTGGCCAAACTCCGTCATTTGTAAGCAATATACACTAACCTTCTCTCCGTTAGCGACCAGCAACCTATCCCAAGCGTTGATCTGAGTGGCTTGATTAATAAAACTGCTCTCCTGCTCTTCAAGTTCCAACGTCCACTTGTTGATGCTCTCCTCCAGCTGTGAGAATGTTATTGATGATATAATCGCTGGCGGTCCGGCGGCTGTTGTTCTGGAACATATGCAAAAATATTTGATTTGTTATTTAATTTGTCGATTTTAAAAAAGGAGAACTTTAATTCGACTAATGTTTTGACCGTTACGTCGTTACCTTTGGTAAAAAAATTAAGATAGTTTTATTATTTCATTTTTGACTCTTTCATACCGTGCTCTTTTACACCTCCCTTTGTGGCTTTCGTAACCATATTATTTTAAATAAAAACTGAACAGTTAGTTAAGGTGTCCAAGACAATTAATAAAGGACGTAAATTAAATTTGATTGAGAAATAAATAAGATAGGGGCCGAAAGTTTTTAAGTCAACGAAAACAATAAAGTGCAAAATATAAACAGCATAGATAAAGGTTACTAAAACTCAGACCCATCAACAATAAAGAAAAAAATAAGACAATTTTAAAAATGATAAAAATAAAAAATTATAAAGAAATCACAATCGTGAACGAGACAAGAGTTATGCTTACATAAATCAAGGTGTACTGAACTAAACAAAATATACACAAAAATAGCCATATGTATAAAGAAAATATTGCTGACCAAATAGAAACTATGTTTAATTTTTCAAAAAATCATAATTTCCATGATGGATATTTCTCATGGATCGAATGGTCCAGGTAATCGCAAGCATAATTGGAAAATGATCCACTCACTCCGAGTGGTCACTTGATCAGAAGTTGAGAAACAAACATACCTCTTATTTCTGAAACAAGATGAACTGCCAAATATTACATTGCTTTTAACAATTTCACAATCTACACAACAAATCACTCATCTGGAAATAGCATAAAAATCTATACACTTGAGGGATATCAATCTGCTCAGCAACAAGAAACTTCAGTTAAAGAAAAACTGAACCACAAAAATGAGACAACTTTATTTTAAGCTTGAGTCTAAATACATTAGCAGAGGCAATTGGAATGCAAAGCACACATTCTGGACCTCAAGGCTGATTACTCATAGGAAAAAATACTTAAATAGGTAGAGGACTTCGGACTTGAATCCACACACAACTTGGCCCACAATAAGAAATAAGATTCCTGAATTGCTCAATTTCTTTTTTACAAGCAGTATAAGCAGTAACTATTTTAATATTGAACCTTTCATCTGACCACACATCAGCCCTACTTAATTACAATTCAACAGTAGTACTGACTCAACCTCCACAGAAAACGTATACAACAAAAGGTACACCAACTGGAAACTATTTCAGGATATAGTCATATCAAAAGTCAAACTTCGAAGAGTCACTAAAGAGCCAGAAGAAATCGAATAAGCAATCGAGAGTTTTAACAGGATCATATCTTAGCCTGCTAAGGAGTCTACAAAGATGCGGAAACAGCATCCTTCAAAATCTATTGAGTACCAAAAATTAATTAAAGGCAAAATAACAAAACGCTGACGACTGACAAAGGCTTGGCAGTTGAAACTGAAACGGTCAATTACTCTGTCCCTCCTATCATCATCAGCCAACTGCTGTCCACTGCTGGACATAAGCCTCCCCTAGAGCGCGCCACGTTGCTCGGTCCACTGCTTCCCTAGTCCAGCTTCTATCGGCGATCCTGCGAATGTCGTCGGACCAGCGGGTCGGAGGTCGCCCTATTTTACGCTAACCGAGACGCGGTCTCCACTCTAGGACTCGTTTGCTCTAGCAGCCATCGGTCCTACGACAAATATGGCCAGCCCACTGCCACTTCAGCTTGCTGATTCTCCGAGCTATGTCCGTTACTTTGGTTCTCTCACTGGTTTTGGTTTTGTCCAAGTTCATGCCTAGACCGACCTGCCGGGAGGACCCATTTAGGTCGTCCAGAATTCCGCGAAGCTCTTCCAGCGCCTCTGCAAAGATGACTATATCGTCCGCGAAACGAAGATGTGAAATACGCTCTCCATTGACGTTGACGCCTCGTACAGTCCAATCCAGAGTCTTGAAGACGTCTTCCATCGCGTTAGTAAGGAGTAGTAAGTTTTGGAGATATTACATCTCCCTGTCTCACCCCGCGTCGGAGCTGAATCGGTCTTATTCTCTGGTCCTGAACTTGCACGGTCACCGTTGCAGCGTTGTAAAGGCAACACAACACCTCTATATATCGCCAGTCGATATGACACCGCTGCAGAGATTCCAGAACAGCCCAGGTTTCGATGGAGTCGAAGGCTTTCTCGTAGTCCACAAATGCCATACACAGCGGCTTATTGTTCTCTTCGGTCTTCTATACAATCTGCCGAACAGTATGGATATGGTCCATGGTGCTGTAGCCTTTACGAAACCCTGTCTGCTCCGGTGGCTGGAACTCGTCAATTCTAATGGCAAGGCGATTCGTGATGACCCTCGAGAACAGCTTATAGACGTGGCTCAAAAGTAAGATTGGCCTGTAGTTTTTCAATAGTCCTATCAAGAACAAGATCATTGCACTCCTGGACCACGCCACCGGCACGATACCCCAGTGGATGATAGGAATAAAGTCTCGCCAAAGCTGTTAGCAAGGGTTTGCTCCCAGCCCTGATAAGCTCCGAAGTAATACCATCATCACCGAGGGCTCTCCTATTTGTAAGCTGTCTGAGAGCCGCACTAACCTTGCCAACGTCGACGTCCGGGATGTCTTTGCTAAAATTGCGCGTAAGAGGGGCCCGTGGATCGTCTACACCTTGGGTCGCAAGCTTCTCCATCCTCGGAGAGTATAGGTCCCCATAGAATTTCTCCACTTCTTCTAGAATCTCCGGGCGAGACGCATTGATTCTGCCGTCTTCAGCTTCGTCAGGTGACTTCTCCCCAGCGGTCTTGAGAACATCTTGGACCCCCTATTCTGCTCAATTGATAACTTCCGTATTTGAGCAACGGAGGTCCTTCCGCGTGAGGTTTCTTATCCGTATGGAGGGTCTTGGATTCCACTGACGAAGCTTGGTCAGGCGGCATTTCCCGTCTCAGCCGCATTCAAAGTTTCAGTGGAGAGCTTGGTCTTCCTGTACTTCCAAGCAAGGGGAAAATGTTTGCGTCCCAATTGGCACAGAGTCTTCACCACATCGTCGGTTTCCCTGTCAATGCTATCGGTGGTTTCCAACGAAGCGAAGTTCGGTTCTGAAGTTCCAGCTGGAACTCTTCGAACGTCTTCTTAAAGAACGAGTTCACCAAGAAGAGTCCTTGCATCTCGAGGAAGTTGACCAGCATTTGCCCCCTGTGATTCCTGCGTCCCATGCCATATGTTCCGATGCGCAATTCGTCGCTATCTTGTACTCCCACCTTAGCATTGAAGTCCCCCATGACAACGTTGTAGTGGGCCGCTAGTTATATCTTCATACATGGCTTCCACCTTGTCGTCAGAATGTGCCGAGGTCGGCGCATATACCTGTACGACTTTCAGGGAATATCTGTCAGCCAGCTTCAGTTCTAGTAAGCTAACCTTGTCAACACAGTACTGACTTTCACAACACTGCCACTGAGGGCCTTATTGACCAGGAAACCGACGCCACCCTGGGAGCTCTGATCGCCGTGCCGGAAGTAGAGTAGGTGACCGAACTTTAGGGTTATCGTGTCCTCGCCCTCTCTTCGGACTTCTGATGACCTTAAAACGTGCTAGTTAATATGACCTAGCTCCACTTCCAGTTTGGCGATGTGGTGTTCGAGTCTCAGCGTGCGTCTATTGTAACATGCCAAATAAAGTCGTTTGTATTGGTAGCCTACCGTCACCCGGGGATTCTTCGCACCCTCCACCCCACCGTTACCACGACCGCTACCGAATCGAGAATAGCTACCGGAACAGAGGGCCGTTTCTTTTTGTGCCTCATTTCATTGGGGAGGAGATGCCTAAAGACCGCAGTGTGAAGTCGGATCTTCGACAATTTGAGAGAACGCTGCTGCACATTCTCTCAAATTTCCACTAGGGAAAAAAGCCTGCGTCAGAGCCTCGTCCGTTGATCAGCAGGGTACCGCTAGCAGGTGAGATTGACTTGGGTCCCGAAGGTATTGGTGGGACCCCATTCACACCCCTTCTATCAGAAAAATTTAATTGTGGATGGGCCAGACCTGATGCAGAAAACCAGTCTTTGCAGGACATTTGACTACCGTCTTAAAGCCAATGGTTATATTGCTTCCTGAAAAAATTGTCGACGTAAAAAGTTACCTACCGAGCCTATAGATGGGTCAGCCACTAAAACACACCACTTCTAAACTACTAACTAGACAACATATAACACATAATGCTTCAATGACACCGTAATCCTAACCTACTACATATATTTAACAATATGGCTGAGCGTTGTATCCATTCAAGCTAGTGGCATACTTAACAGAGAATTAAGTCATCCACTAAAGAGGTAGACTATTGTCGTCAACACAGAGATTGCCATGACACCGATGCACACACAAAAAAAAACTTTTAATGTTCACATAATAATTACTCACGTAGTAGCAGTTGTCAATGACGGCATAGTCGTTGCAGTTGATTTTCCCAACGCCGTTATACCAGATGGCGTTGTAGTTGACGCTGAAAATTTGCAAAATGATGTTGTTTTATTTATATTTTTCATCTAAAAAAATCAAATGTTATTGTTTTTCTTATTCGTTTTCTAATTGTAAAGTACCGAGTTTTTAAGTGTAAGTTTAAATTACACTTACAAACTCGGTAGTTTTATAATATTATAGATCAGATTAACAATTATAAAAAGATTTGAAAGTAAATGGCCAATACAAATAGACTAATAGGTTTAATGATAAAAAAATATGATTTTGAAATGCCACTAGTTAGACAGCTGAATTCCCATATGTATGACGCTAAACATTGTCTACAACTCTTTTGAAGCCTACTCACCTATACTTTGTTATATAGATTTATATTTAAAGCTTACATTGCATACGCAAGATGATCTATGTACTGTTGAATTATTGATTTCAAAATCAATCATTATTACTCATTGAGAACTGTTCCAAAAACGAAAACGGGTGAAATATTTATTTGCTTTTCTCTAGCTTTATGTGTACCTTTTACAACAACTCATAATTTGCGAGTAAAGTGTCATACTGGTTATTATTTTAAAACAACCAAAAGATAACTTTTTTGTAAAAAAAAATGTAATTATTTTATTTATGTATGGTGGCTTTATGCAGAGTTGAATAAGTTCTAAACTTAGATTTTGCCACCTATTTCTGTGAATAATGTACCCAAGAAATTGAGACTTCACTTTATAGATTTACATTAAAATATGAAGGATGTCAATATAAATATAATGACACAAAATAAGACAACTGACATTTATGAAACTAATCAGATAACTAACAATATAAAGTTAATTCTCACTAAACATGAGTTAAAACTTTTTGGTTTGCAAACAATTTCAGAATACGAATTTAAATTGAGGCTTCAAAAGGTCGTTGAAACATTTAGTTTAAAACTTTAAATAAGGAAAAAACTTACTTGATCCTGATGTAGCAGCTGTCGAAGTTGGTTTGCCAAATGACAAAGCTGAAGTTGTCCCAAAAGAGAGACCGCTTGATGTAGTACTTGCAGTTTTAGCCCCAAAGCCGAACCCAGACTGAGTGGTAGTTGCCAAACTAGTTGGTTGTGTAGTTTGACTGGTTGTTCCAAAGCTTAGGGTAGCTGTTTGAGTAGTTTGAGCTGTTGTACCAAATGTTGATGGTTGGCTAGTTTGACCAAATGTTGGTTGAATCGGCTGAATCGTTTTTGCAGCTGAAGTATTGGGAAGTGTTGGTATCACGAAATTTGGTGGCTGACTCGTTTGCGGTTTTGCAAAGCTTAGTGCTTGACTAGTTTGAGGTGATCCAAAGCTCGCTTGAGTTGCTGGTGTTGTTCCAAAGGCTGATTGAGTTGTTGGCGTGGTCCCAAAAGCCGACTGAGTTGCTGGAGATGTACCAAAAGCAGATTGAGTAGTGGGAGTTGTGCCAAAGGCTGATTGTGGAGTTGACGTTATTCCAAAAGCTGTTTGACTCGTTGGAGTCGTTCCGAAAGTCGGCTGGCTCGTTGGAGTTGTTCCAAAGGCTGGTTGACTCGTTGCAGTCGTCCCAAAGGCTGTTTGTGTTGTTGGTGGTGTTGATCCAAAAGCGGATTGAGAAGTTGAGACTGTTCCAAAAGCTGTTTGAGATGTTGGCGTTGTTCCAAAAGCTGTTTGGCTAGTTGGAGTCATTCCAAACGCTGATTGAGTAGTAGCAGTTGTTCCAAAGGCAGGTTGTGTTGTCTGATTCGCTCCAAAAGATGGTGGTTGACTTGTTTGAACATTTCCGAAATTCAAAGATTGTTGTGTTGTCTGTGGTGCTCCAAAACTCGGAGCTGCTGTCGTTTGACCTCCAAAAGTTGGTGTAGATTGGGCACTACCAAAATACGAACTTGATTGAGTTGTTGTTGTGCTGCCAAATGTTGGTTGTTGAGTTGTGAATGTTGACCCGAAGCTTGGAGGTGGTTGTTGTTGTTGTTGCGTTGCTTGATTAGCAGTTTGACCAGTTTGTGCAAATGAAAACGACGGTGATGCCCCGAAACTTGGTCCTGAAAACATTTATATAGTAAAAATTGATAATGTGTTTCTGTGTTATAACCTAATAGTTAGAAGGTAGTTTAATCATTCAGATATACGAAGTTAAGATATTTAAATTTACAAATATACCTGCTGCTGTAGTAGAAGCAGGATTAGAAGCATTAAAGCTGAATGGTTTGGATCCGAATGCAGATTGTCCAAAGCCTAGTGATGATTGTTGACCCGGTGTTGTGTTTTGGTTGAAAGGCTGTGCCGTTTGTTGCACCGATGCTGTTGTGGCCTTGAATATATTAATGAGACAATTTTATAATTATAAAGTAGAATTAACTGCTTATTTTTATAACGTATAAAGTATTATCTGCAAACACAAAATTTTTATAACTTCCAATAAGGAAACCGTATTTTCCGTTAGTAGTAGTGAAAATATTTTAATGTTAGTTTCTTTTTTGTACCTTCATAATAATAGCTATTAAGAATTAGTGACCGATATTAATTCTGTAGGATTAGTTAACGGCGATGTATTCAAAATGAAAAGAAATTCCGAGATAATTGGCTCAACAGTTTTAATTTATCTATGAAGTCGTTAATGGGCTTATGAAGAAATACCATGAACATCTGCAACACCGGGGGGCTTGCAGGTGTGCTTCCGGCCTTTGGTTCCATGACACGCAAGTACTTAACACTTCCTCTAAAAATATTATTTTCAAAATCCCTACTATCCATGACATTTCCTACAAAATGGAAAGCCGGTATTATAGTACCAAGTGTAGTATTATAGTACTAAGCGTAATGTGAAAAACTACTGAACAATTTCAATATTAAAAACAATTCAACAACTCTTTGAAAAACTTATCTGTCCATTTATAATTCAATATTTTAAAATATTATCTCCAAAAAACAGCATGGTTTTAGACAAAATAGGTCTACGAATAGTAGTATCTTGAACTACGTTAATGATCTTAACAAGAATGTCGACGATAAAACTCAAATAGATTCTCTTTATACTGATTTCAGTAGCGCATTCGATAAGGTAAACCACGCTATATTATTGACAAAATAAGAACATTATGGTATTCATGGCAATTTATTAAGATGGGTCAAATCTTGTCTAAAAAGTCGATCACAGCGTGTTATTACACATGGCTATTCTTCTTTTGCATTGGTGCCTACATCTGATGTTCCTCAAGGGTCTCATTTAGGTTCGATACTTTTCCTGGTCTTTATCAATGATATTTCAAAAATTGTTGTTAAATCAATTATATTTTATAAATGGTGCAAAAACATAAAATGGTTATCAATATTAATAAATGTCTTCATCAAATTTACAAGAAACAAAAACCCTCTTCTATCTAATTACTAAATTTCTTAAGTTGTTTTAGTAAAGTCTAATACAATTCGTGACCTAGGAGTAATAATGGATAGTAAATTAAACTTTAATAATAACCAATACACCACAATATTGAAGGCTTCGGAGATGTTAGGTTTCTTGAAATGCACCTGACTTTAAAAATATTATCCAGCATATCAACTTACCAGTTCCTCTACTACAGTACAGTACTATTCCTAGACATCTTTAGATATTGACATCTTTCGTAATAATAAAATTAATTTTGTTAAACGTTCCAAAGAGATCATAGTTCAATCTCATAACTTATAAGTAATATATTTAATTATTGTTTTATTTTTATATTTTTTATTTGCTTTTTCTTCAGTACAATATTTTATTTTAGTTATGAAAATTTGATTTTATGTTTTATATAGGTTAGTTTGGTTTATAGTTGTTTACACTTTTAAAGACATATCACTTTGAATTAGTTGTTAATTTTAAGTGTTTAGTGATAAGTTGATGGTGTAGCTATTTCAATAAATAAATTAATTAATTAACATACAGCAGCTGTCTGAGGTGCAGAAAATCCAGAAGCAGGTGTGTTAAAATTGAAACTACCGCCTGTTTTGCCGAAGGCGAATCCGGAGCCCGTCGGTGAACCAAACATTGAGGCTGAAATTAAATTACAATTTATTCTATAAATCATATAGAAAACAATTTAAAAAATATATCCAATTTCCGAAGTACTTATAAAAAAATAATGTTACAGTCTGTGAATGTCCCACAGGTGGGCAAAAGCCTGTGGAAACATTTGTGGTAGAATTTGATCAGTTGCATGCAGATTTTGTCAGAATAATTTCCTTGACCATTGAATATGAAATTGGTTATGAATAGATATTAAGAAAGTAAAAAATTGTTGGGGTTTGGACCCAAAATCTTTGTTTATTTAAAGCTAAAGAGGACCATCAATATAAAAGTAACAACTGTTATATATATTGAAAAGCAAAATATAATGCCTTAATATTTTTTTAAAGCAAATCTAGGCAATTTTTTGTGGGTTCTCAAACATTTTGTAAAGAGAAAAAGACATTTACAATTACTTTGACCAAAATTACTCTAGTTTTAGGTTCAAAGAATTTTTAAATAGTGGATTTTTACCTTGAGTTGCAGGTGTACCAAACGCAGGAGCTTGCTGGGTAGCTGTCCCAAATGCTGACTGTGGTTTGTCTGTTGGATTTGCCTGAAATATTAAAAAAAAAAAGTTTATTAAAAAAATTGCCTATGTTTTACAGCCTATTAGTATATCTATTCCAAGTTTAGCCAGGTTAGGCAACCATCAACATATAATTATAATGATTCATCTACTCCACTACTTCAATTTTCACTTATATCAGTCCTACTTTATCAAAGAACTTTATCCATTATGTACATTTGAGCCTGAATAAAAATGGTTTGGTGACTAATATAAACATAACATGATTACCAAATGTTCTAAAATATTAATAGTTTTTTTTATTTTATATACTTCTTATGAGAAAAAAAGAATTTTACTGGTTTTTGTTGTCCAAAGCCAGGACTGCCAACTGTTTGCACCGGTGGTGATGTAAACCCTCCAAATGATAGAGGTTTGTTTGCACCGAAGGCCGAACCTGCATTTGTTGTTGCTGGCGTTGAAACTGAAATAGATAAAAAATTAAATAATAAGTAATGAAAACTTGTCTGAATATCTATTAATGAACCTAATAACCATAAATAAATATGCAAAGACCATAGCAACTGTTTGTCCAGTAATTTTTAATTTGTTATGTATCTGTTGATGGTCAAAAGTATTATTAAAATAAAATTGGAAACAAGTTTTGACCTTGTGAATCAATTCATTTCTTTTCTCTCTTTTTAATACATAATTGTCTCTCTTATCTCAAGCTGCATGTATCAACTAAAAATCCTATTAATGTTGAATGTTTATTTTTGGTACATTTTGTAAATTTTTATGTAAATTTATTGAACATAATAAGATTAAGCTGTAAATTGTTTTGTGATTGTTCTGATGTATTTTAATAGAAGTATTTTTAATTTATTATTTTTTTATCTAATTATTATTATTGTGTTGTTTTAGGTTATGGGTTTCTAATCAAATGCCTTAAAAATTAATTTGAGCCTGTAATCTCGACTGTACCGATCAATCTCTATCGTGTCTTGTCCATCGCACATAAATTTGGCGAAATAATCTGTGCCTTTTTGGCACAAATAAAAACCAGCCAATATAAGTAATTGTTAAATTATGATTTATACTCGATAAATAATATTTTACTTGTAATTATCATACAAAAACACTTTAATATAAAATTTGAACTTACATAAGCCTGATGAAGCTGTAGTTTTAGCTCCGAGAGCAAAACCTCCAAATGCGGGTGTACTACTTGTAGGACTACCAAAGACATTTGTTTTATTATCTGTAATAATATTAATCAACATTTTAGACCATTTATTAATTAGAAGTTACTATATTGTTATTGGTATTAAGTCTCACTTAGCGCGTAATTAATGTAAAACAATAATTGCTATACCATATATTTTACTGATAATACTTAATTTTTTTATTTTTTTTTATTAAAAAAGAATTAATTACAAATTTCAAATATACTGTACCAGTGCCTCCTTGAAATGCCTTATTGTCTCCCCCACCAAATAGTGACCCTGTAAATATTCATAATAATATATGTAACAATTTAATACTTAGGGAAGAACCTACAATGGTAAAGTTGATTATTTATAGATAAATAATGCAAGTGAATCTCAAAGTTATGTTGATGGTTAGGTGGCGCTGTTTCTTTTATTTTGGTCAAGTGTAATAGTTATATAGTATATTCAGCATCATATTTGAAATTTCAAAATCCTTACTGTTAAGTAATGATTATTTTGTTAGTGTTACACCCTTAATAAAAATTTTCATGAGATACCTCAGTTTTGATGTTAAATTAAAGCTTATAGTATATAATGATTGATTAACATTTTTAAACCATAACATTATGATACATACATTTGTTAAAGATACGAAAATATAAATTTAAGGTTATGTTGCTGGAAACTAAAAATAAAAGAAATTTCTATCAAACAAACATATATGGGTGTTTGTAGAAACGTTAATATTTCCTAAAAGGTATATAAGATTATAGCAATTGTTTAGAAATTTTAATTTCAAATAATGTAAATATTAACCTGAAGATGTCGTAGTACCAAACGTACTACCAGAAGTGGTTATTGCTTGACCGAACGAAAAACTCATTGTGTAAAATTAATTATCAAGATACCAATATTTATAATAAAGATATTTCAAATAGTTTTTGGAAATAGTTGCAATACATAAACCGCTTTCAATGTCACAACAAATAAATGCCGCGGACGGATCACCGTTAAGCAGTGCTGCCAGATGTGATAATTGATAAACTTTATTTGCGTTTCGTATTTGTTAATGCTTTTTTTTGCATTGTGTTGTTTTGTAAAAAATATGTCAGGGTAAAATTAATAAGAATACGTACCAATAAATTAAAAAAATACTAATGATGTTTGAATTTATTACTATGGAAATTATAGAAGTCTTTGCATACTAATTTTAATTTATAGTTTTTAAAACTGAGACAAAATCGGCCGTTTATTTAAAACAAAATGTTTGTACTTTATTTATATCATATGTATATTATGTATTTCCTTAACGATTGTAATCGATAGTCCACTATCGAAAATGCCCCTCATGTTGGAGTGCGTGCGATCACCATGTTCGAGAACATGTCGTGCAGTCCTGGTTTTTCGTCGGCGGAGATGGTACTTAATAAGGTTGCATAAGTATCGACCTCGAATGTCAATCTGTCGGTCATTCGGCATCCTAGACCCTTTCGTGGCATTGTTGACGACTAGGTAAAGTCTTAAGTCTTAATGACCTGTATAAATATGTATATTTAAATACGTTATACATATATAATAAGGCAATACAGTGTATTTTCGGTAGTTAAGGATGCCAAAATAAATTCAAGCTTCATAATAATTCTCCAATGTCAATTCCTCGCAATAATGTATTTATATCTCGTGATCGATCAATCTTTTTTTTTTAAAAAAAGAAACGTTTTTATGCATCTTTCATATTATGCCACATAAAATAATATTAATTAAACTTTAACAATATATTAAATAATTACTTACAATAATATTTTGTATAAAATAATGTAAGTTTAGGTTATATAATTATATGTAAATAAATATATATGTTATGTGATATATATAATTATGATAGTCTATGACCGTGCTGGAAGCTAGTGTTACTCGCTAACAACAATTTAAAAAATTCCCTTCTCTACCAAGATATAGTTCACAAAAACAAACAATAAACAATCTGTAACATGTATTTATGCAATATTATATTGCATATATATGCTTGTTCTTGTTGCCAATTAAAAACACTGTTCAGTGAAAAAAATAAGTATATTCAAACAACGTGATATCTAGATCTCGGGAGAAATGGCACAGGGTTCGAGTCGGGGGTTAATAACAGTTGCACATTGACGTTTGCCCTCCGCCAACGGTTCCACATTACGTAATGATCTTTCCATAGAAAGTATACTGTCACTGAATAGCCACACAAAACTATTGCCATAAAGAAATCCATCGCCGTTTCTGTGATTCGATGTGATATACCTGAAAAGAAATATTTATGAATAGGTACAAGATATATTTATTTATGTAACGTATTTTGATTCCTTTAAATAAGAATCTGTGCTAATATTATAAATTCGAAAGTAACTTTGTTTGTTACACTTTTCTATTGATCCGAATTTGATGAAATTTGGAATGAACTACCAACAAAACACAGCTAGAAAGGACATGGTTTACTTTATGTACCTAAAACATACGATCGCCCTTAACACGCAGGTGAAGGTGCGGGCGTGATCTAGTATAATTAGATAGATGTGCTATAATTGTTTCAATATATATATATATATATATATATTTTATTTTTCTATGATTACTCAGCTAAATTATTTTACTATTGCGTTCTACATAAAATGTTTTTCTCTGAATTAGAATATAAGGAACGATGAGTTTATCAATTTATCTTACCGAATTATTTTATTATTTTCGTAATTAAATCTGAAGAATTACTGTGATTACCTACTGGTATATTCTTATTTTTGATATCGAATGGGTGTTCCTATAAATAGTATCTACTTTTTTCGCATCCTTAGTATTTTATTGATTTTGAATATCATTACTTATATTTGTGCTACGTTTATCTATTGGCTAATTTTATTATTTCTAACGAATTTGAATCGGTTCAAAGTAGTACAACATAACTATAGGCATACACAAGAGGAAAGTCAAATGATTATTATGTTGATTTGACTCGACAACATTAGTCGGGAACTTTAATAGTCTATGATATTAATTTAGATTATTTATATATATAGAGTATATATAAATAAAAACCATAAGAGAAGAAAAGCCAAATAAACAACATTTGACAGCAAATTAACGCGATTGTTCGAGAGTTTGATTAATCTATGATATTCAGTCAGTGGCATAGCTATCGTAGGGCCAGGTGGTGCAGTGCATCAGGGCCCCGGAGCTCAGGGGGCCCTCTAACCTAAGTTTTGAATAGATATGACATATGGATTTAGCCTACTAATGTTCGTCTCAATGTATCCTTTGTCCTATTTTTATTCCTATCTATAATTATGAAGCGCAATATTAGTTAAAGAGGGGGTGAGGGCCCGTTTCTTTTTCTATGCACCGGGGCCCTTGTACACCTAGCTACGCCACTGTATTCAGTATGGATTTGCGAAAAAAATGGCGTTTTGAACGTCGACAAAGTTGTTATCGGAATTTTGGAAGTAACATTAAAGTGGATATAATTAGTAAAATAGTATTGTATCATAAATATCTATCATAAACTATTAGTAGTGCACAATATAGCTGAGTTATTAGCATATCGCATGAAATACGTAAATCTATGGTTTGTTTATCTTTATTCCTACTTCAATTGGAATAAGCTATATCTAGATAGTGTCGCGCTATAAAAGAGACTAAAACGGCCCAACTAAATTATCTTGGTGTGCTTGACAGGTAGGTACGCTTGACACTTGACAAACGTCAATAAAAAATCCCATACTACCTTACTTGTGTGCATGTAATTAGTTAACAAGTGTTGGCCACGATTTTTTTCGAAGCGCACTCATTCATTATGAATTCGCGAAATAATGGCGTTTCAAAGATCGGTGAACTGGGTTTCAGAATTATAAATAAAACTAAGTTAGATAAATAAAGACGAAATTGTCGATATTGAATAGCGAATATGTAAATCCTAAGATTGCTTATGGTATTTAATTGGATTTTTTATGTATTATTGTTTTGTATATAAACAAAAGCTGTATACCTATTAATATACATACATTAAATGTTAGATATTAAGCAAATTAATCCGATGCCATTATAAATGAAAAAAATAAATAAATAAAAACAAACCTTCATTCTTTCTAATGGCATCGGGCTTACCAAAATTGTTACCCTCAGTCACAAAATACTGTGTGCCAACGATGCATACCGCCAGCAAGCCGGCTGTCACTGTTGAAATCAGCCAAAATATCAAGCAATCGGACTGAAAAGAAACGCATTGTTAAATGAATATTATCAAAACAATAAAATGAAGTACTCTTTATTGGACAATACTTATAAAAAAATTGTAAAATCCAAAAGTAGACGATTAAATAGAAAAAAAAAACAATTATCTTATTGACAAATCACATTTCGACCAGAATAAGTAGGATCAGGCTTTATATTTTGTCACGGTAACATGTAAAATTGAATACGTGGCGCCTGGCAGGAGACGGAGAGGATAGCGCTGGATTTTTAGTAGGTATTCATGTGTACTAGGGCGCACTAGGGTGTTGTGGGCATCGGCGAGCCCAACGTACCCCCTTCACTTGACGCTGGGGAAACACATATCCAGCAAGATAAAAAAAGGCAGCTATTATATATAGATACTAGATTTATATGAAGATACTATACAAGAATTGGGATTTTTATTAATTATAATTAAACGACACTAAGTAAGATAGCTTTTCGCTTTAGGTACCCTACCTATAATTACAGAAACGAATTTATTAAAAAAATAATTGACTCAATTAGTGATTTTTACGCAAATAAAATTTGTTTTCTTACGTTTCAATTTGATGTTATTATGATTCGTGCAAAAAAGGAGAATATTTGCAAAGGAGGTTTAATCGTCACGAAAGCCTAGACAGTCCTAGGCTAAGTGAATTTTGCCGTCACCCTACTCCTTGAAACTTCTAACAATAGTAAAAAAAATACAGGATTTTTTTCCAAGGTGCTATGGACACATTTTCGAGTTTTAAAAGTGGCTTAAAGTAGAAGCTATTTAATTAAAAATCTTTGGCTGGGCTCTTTATTTTGCCACCCTAAGCTATGCTAGACTAGGCACTATTAGAAAATGGAACAGCAAGGACGGAAAGAATAAATTTCATAAAGGCTTATTGCAATCTTAAAGTATTTTAAAACGCCTAATATTAACGTCACAGAAAAAATAATATTTCAATATTTAATATGTCGTTGTGTTCCGGTTTAGAGTTGGTGTGAGCCATTATGATAGCCACAAGGGACATAATATCAGGCTGACTGATTGCCTGTATGTGATAATTTGAATTTAAATTTACGTTACAAAAAATAGCTACAATATAATATTTTTTTATAAACAGAAATGGGAAAACAAATAATTTAACTTTAGTCGTTAATGTTACTGGCTTCCGCTGTATCTAAACGACAGAACATGCTTAATCCATGTCTACATCGTTTACGTAAATGTCAGACAAATTAATGTTAGGCACATTTTAGAGCGGCTGTAATTTAATAAGTGACAGAAGCGATATAGAAATTCAATATGCTCTCTTGTCACGTCAGATGGCAGGCGCCATCTTTAACGCGGTTGGCGGGCGACTACGACCTCTTGCGGTCGTGGGTAAAATATGGGTTGGGTTGAGAAGCTCTGGAATTTTGCAAATTTGAAGTTGGTATTAGTCATGTAATGGTTTTAATATAACTGTTTTCACTACTAAATAAATCATAAGTTTTAGTTATATCATCGATTCGCAATATAGGTGATGTTAGTATTACAGAGCAAAGGTACAGTCCCGGATCTAGAGGGGGATCAAACCGGGGTATTTGCCCCAGGCGGCAATGTAACGAGGTGCCAAATTCAACAATGCTTTACGCGGAAAAGTCACTAACACTACCATAAAGCCTAGTTCGAACTAGACGAATACGTCCTTTATTTTCCGTTCCATTCGAAGAAGGAGTCAATATAGACAAACCTTAGAAATACATATTCCATAAGATTTACTAATAGCTCTACTACATTATATACCACAAACAGTTCTTGTTAATTATTCCACTTAAAGGTTAAATAGAATAATTATATATTCTTTCGTAAAAACTTCCGATATTCGAAACGTCATTTGCCGACCCATAATAAAATTATATTATTCAAAATCTCGCTCATGGAGTTTATGTAAAATATATTTAATGGTTGAATAGGTTTCACATATAGAGTATAAATGCTTGTTCAAAACTGTGTCTTCTATCTGTATATCATATACTCTGGATTAATTTCTCCTTTAAGCTAAAACTTGCGAACACGTACGAGACCGACTGGTTCCAGCAACTAGTGTAATATCTCAATCCATTGTTATATCAGGCTATCAGCATAATGTTCATTCTAGTTTCAATATGAGCTGGGATGATTGAAAACGTACTCAATTATACTTTTTAATGCCGGGATTACACTGAGCGTCATTTATGGAGAATTTGAATGATATCGAGAAATTGCTTATTCAAAAGACATAATTATATCTCTACCTACGCTTAATGGTACAGTGGTAATATTATGCTCTCATCGAAACGCATTTCAGTTTTGCGTTACGAATTTTGAACATTTCGTTACACGAGTTTTATCGGTAATTAAAATTATAATTTCATTAAATCACAACATTGATTAACTGTAGAAATTGTTAAAATACGGCATTGAATATTGCACGTACCTATGGTGTTACCTTTTCATTAACTTTGGTTTCCTATATTAAAAAGTTAATTGGCTCCGCTTAGTGAAAGTTAATATATATGTATAGTTAAGTGTATATATACTATAAACATATGTTGATGCTTCCATATATATGCTTGAAAAAAAATAGCAACCTGACAGAAATAAAACCTAAAAATTAATGTTAGTTAAAGAAAATAATATAATTATAGAACACCGATAAATAAATATGGAGGGAAGTATATTAAATTTAGTGTTTTTAGTCAATAAAATACATATTTATTTGCTGTTTTTAGTAGTAACACTCAGAAGAGAAGATTATACGCACACACACGAGGGAGTAGAAAGCATCGGCTGAAAGGGAGCATGACGGCA
This sequence comes from Vanessa atalanta, assembly GCF_905147765.1. Classification (NCBI taxonomy): domain Eukaryota; kingdom Metazoa; phylum Arthropoda; class Insecta; order Lepidoptera; family Nymphalidae; genus Vanessa; species Vanessa atalanta. The sequence goes on along the minus strand of NC_061892.1, from coordinate 3,759,190 downwards.
CAAGAGAACGTCATGCCTTTCGATGCTACGGTATATTTAAGGGATAGGTATTCTGTTTTTTTATGTGTAATTTTTTTAAACGATATAATAAACAGTTCCTTATCAATGTTATGAGCGAACATAAGGTGGTACATTTCTAGTCTCTTTGGCCGCTCCGTCGTGTAGCACTTGTGCCCTGACAGGAATTAATAAAGGTACATAATATGTGCGGATGTCTCAGAGATTCTTCAGCCACCCCGCGCCACTTTAGTTCGCGCTTACATGAAAATCAGAAAATATGCGGATTTTATATTAAAATAATGAGTAATATAATTTTTATGACCAATTTGTTAGTTATATAGGTAAGTTATAAATCAAATTATATTAATTTAAGAAAATTATTAAAATACAATCTCAAAGTCCAAGCACTTCTTTAAAATTACAAAAATGGATACTAAAAATGACAAATGATTTGACTTTTCGATGATTCTCGAATAAGTGTTTGGCATTTTTAATAGAATAGGTAGTTTGAGAATAGAGTTATAATGAATATATACGAAATCGATATCTGTGGGAAGAATCATTTAGATTGTATCGGTTCGAAATCGTAAACAAAACTGTAACGACATAAATGGCTTTTTAAAAGCGAAGAACGTGTTTCGGGCGTTCGGAAAAAATGTTACAAAAAATTCAGAGTGCGGACAAAAATGCGAAGACGTATTGCCGGATGGTCGAGCGGTCGTAAATGGTACGCGAAGTAAAAAGGTCTGAAATTTATGTGACTATGATTCAAGACTAGATCCGGACACATAATTTAATACAAATATATACACAAACACATACACAACAAAGTAAATAAGTACCTACTCAACACGTCGAAACTGCAATTTCTGTATGAATTCAAATATAATTTTGGAAATATCATTCAAACTATTGTGCCGTTTTAAAAAAATGATATTTTTATTATTTAAATTGAACAGGCGTTGCCGTATTTTAAATACCAGCGCTTTATAAATAAGCTTGAAAATAAACAATTAAGGCAGTTGTTGTTAAATACATAATCCAAAGAAAGAATCATATTTTTTAAATTCCTATGTGGATTTAATCTGCCACTAAAAAGTCTACAGATAAGAAATAATATGGCCGTACAATATTCACCTGTAGATGACTCCTATTTCGTGGATTGCAGAACCACAGTCGCAGCGCTTGGAGGACCGTGTAACGGGGCGTGCGAATCGCCGGGTAACTAAAAAAGTAATAATAAAAATAAAAAAGTACGAATTTTTTAATCATTTTTTTGCAATCATGGGTGTGTTTGATAAAGTTTCAGGATATGTGGACAGACTCTATTAATGCTTTCTCTATAATATTTAACATTTCTCAGTTAAATAATTTACCGCGTTTACCGACTCTAAATTGCAGAAGTAAAGAGACTAGGTAGTGTACAAATTATCTAGGTCTGAGGTTAACACTATTTAACATCTAGTCTCAAGTGTTTAATGAGTTTCGATCGCCAGCAGACCGAGGAAAATCGGGAACTGGTTAAAAGCGGTATTGAAACGACCGCCAATATTTTATCTCTAAGGGTTGCCAGCGTTAAAAAGTCCTAGTTATATATTTTTTATAATATGTAAATAAAATATTTTTTTATAAATATAATTATTGCTATGACATTATGCGTCGAAGTTATAGTTTTTTTTTGAATAAAATTAAAGCTATCTACACTTATATTATAAATGCAAAAGTAACTCTGTCTGTTACTCTACACGGCGAAACAGCTGAACCGAATTTGATAACATTTGGTATTAAGCGAGCTTGAACCCTAAGGAAAGACTTAAGTTACTTTTTTATACTTAACACCCGACGAGACGACCAAACCCTAAAACAAGAGCGAAGCTGTTGGCGACAACTAGTACGTAATAAATATACTTCTTAATATTTAAATGAAATATTTACCGATATAGTTGTTTAAATTGTTGGGCAAAATAAAAGGTCACAATGATCACTGGTGAAACTCGAGATCGAAAAAACTTTAATAAGGATACATAATCCATACATAGTCAAAGGTGAATTTATTCTATTCGCGTATGTTCAGACTGTTTCGTCCATTAAAGTAAATACTCGTAGAGGTAATGGACAAGAGGCTAATATCAAAAAAAAAAAATTCGTTGTAATTTCATTGGTTAACGTTATATCAAATAACGAAATCTAGATTTAAAATGTTTATCTTATAAAAATAACATTACAGTTTAAAAAAAAAAAAATGAACGACCTCGTCTTATTGCCTAGTTTTCTAGGAGAGATGACTAATTTTTCGTTTCAGGGTAATTTATATATGTAATTGTATTTTTAAATAACTGCTTGAATTTCATAAATAAATAAATAGTATTCGAAGTCTAATAATAGCTCACTTGTCAAAATATAATATTATAATAATCACCTAAGCTAGTAATACATATATATATATATATATATATATATATATATATATATACATAGCGTGTTGAAAACATGTATTCTACATATTGCGTCACCGTAGGCGAATAAAAATATTATAAAATATAAAAATATATTTATTTAATCTGGCAACCCTTAATCCAGCAGTTCGGATACTCGAACTTGCACGGTAGATCGTCTCGGTTCAACCGTAATCAGTTCGATTTCCCGCAATTAGTTGATGTGATTTATCTGCCTCACAGAGACGTCCGTTCCATCGGTAGCGAGATTGTTCTTCCGATGTATCAGTAGATATCTTAATCCTGTTTCGTGATTGTTTATAAATGAACAAAGATAATTAACAAAATGATAGTTGTTTTCTCATTTTATCTAAATTTATTGAAATACATTTATGTCTTCGTAAAAATAAAAACGAATGAGCCATCTGATATAATTACATATAGATCAGATATTTGACTTGACATCAATGATTTGCTTGACGTTGCTCATAACGATTTTATTTTACAAAATAGCTTTCTTTAAACTTAATTCAATACATACAAAAAATATCCAGCATTAAGGTCTTCCTTTGTGTTGGCTCGTGTATATACACCCACGCATCGGTTTTTGTAACGCTACACGTAAAACATTTGTATTTTTCTGATCCAATTTGAAGGCTGAGTGAGTTAGTGTAATTGCATGCTCAAATGATCTAATATATTAATTGATTTTGTCGCATCATCGGTGTAAGGAACGAAGAAATTAATATATTTCCTAAAGTACCTGTCTATCAACAGAGGTGACCAACTAGTAGTATACCGCTAAGTGATTTTGTTTTTCTTGACAAGTAAATGTAATTCTTCTATTCTTAAAGATTTTCGACTTGGACTTTAACTTTTTAAAGTCATGTGGCGAATACCAACACGAGATGTTTTCAGGTTGTAGAACTTTATTAAGTACTTATAAAGAACCTTAGAGTTCACTTTACAATAAGCAATACATATAACTTATATACAGAGTTAGATTCAATGGTAGAATCTGTGGCAGTACATATCCACAATGACCAAAAAAAGATAAATAAATAAAAAAACAAATGAATGTATAAATTTAAATTTTAGTAACATTACATTTGAGTTTAAAATATAGAAATAATATTTACTAATTTTATGCATATACATTTTGACTTATAAAATAAATTAGCAAAAACACGCTTTTGTACTATTCGGCAAACTATTATATAATGTTACCCCGTTATACAACGCTTCGATTACCGTATTTAGTACTAGGATTTATTTTGTGTTTATTTCTTAAGCTGTGTGTATAATTTTTATTAGTAATTCCGTATGAATTTGAAGAAGCTGAGTTTTTTTTATAAATGTACATATGTTGTTTGTGTACGTCTGTTTTAAGTTTTTTTTTTCTTTGCATAGTATTTGCGTGAGCGTCAGTCCTAATTAAAGAGTACTTTGACAACTTTGTTTTGTGCTATTTTAAGAGGCTTAAGACTAGTTTTTGGAACTCAACCCCAGACTTCTATTAGATAGTCAACGTTGGATTTAACAAGTGCATTGTGTAACCTTAATCGCTTCTTGTATGGTACACAAGAGGCATTTTGCACAGTGAGCTAAATAGCGATATTAATTTATTTTTAACTTTGGTAATTTGAGGTTTCCATGATAATTTTTGTCTAGAATTAAACCTAAGTATTTCTCCTGTTCAGATCTATAGAGTATGCCATTGTTTATAGTTAGAGTGTGATTTTATAGGTAAGATCTTTATTAATTTTGTTTTTCGCTATTGTTTTAAATCGCACGGGATTTTTAATTACAATTTTGTCATTGCCATTGAATTATTCATAAGTATCTCTTTCTAATCAGGTATCCCACGATACGTCTCATTTAATTTATTTATTTGCTTGTTTGTTACGTTTTAACGTCTTAACTACGTAATCAATTTTTATGAAAATTTGTATACACATTGTCAGGGGTATAAAAAGTACACAGGGTATCCTTTGAGAACGAAGCCGCGGACGAACACTACTTATTCTATAATTGTATAAATAATATATAAACAAAGTAAAACTTCTTCGAAATTCAATCTTTAAAATTGGAACAAGCGAATTGCTATCTACGGACAACTGTTACGATTGGGGCCATTAAATAAGTTTTACTAATGAAATATTACTGGCGAGATTCGTTTTAAAAGCTTTCATGGCGTAGCAGACGAGATACTATCTGTATGTTTAAGTAATTATTAAAAACTAAAATGAAAAGTTATTTATTTAATTAATTAATTTCAGCTTGGACTATTAAATAATTTCAATCTGATGTCCAAAAAACAAATACAATAAAGGCATATTACTCAATATAAGATTACTATTCGTTGATGAGGCAGAATTAAAATGGTGGATAAGAAGTCATTCGCTAGAATACAGACACATTAAACGATAATTCTACTCCTTCGGTAGTAGTCTTATACCTATACATATGATCTTTTTGATAAATGGGCTATGTAACGCATAAATGTTTTTTTTAACAGACTATTATATAAACCTCGATTTTAGCGCATTCAAACAAACAGACAAATAAAAAAAGAACTCTTTTAAGCCCTTCTATCGTATGAACATCAAAAGTTGCACATTTTTTCAATATTTTTAAAAACGAAGAGGAACATTATGTGATTCGAATAGTTGTGCCATAGCTTTGCATGGAAAAAAAAAGAAAAAAAAAAGTCTCCGATTTCTACCATACACGACGTTAGTCCTCAATATTGTAACACTAGATGAAAACCCGGTTTCGTTCGGGTAAAATAAATAAACAAATACTGTTTATAATTTATTAATATTTTATTGTGGATACGTTTCCACTGAGTTTACCATACCGAATTTATTTTGTAGAACACACTTACTGAACGTACCCGTAAACGTCCAACATTGAACGCATCCGTTGAAACTTCATGTCATTAAATTTTATGGATCGAAATATCTCGATATAAAAATATTGTAGGCTAAAAAAAACATTATTTTTTAAATATCTATAACTGTGGATAGGTTTCGATGGGATCTATCGTATACGCAGATCGTTACTCATCACACATGAGATGACAAACTTTGATCAAATAATATGATGACACAGGGCTAGTTTTCAAATTACAAAATTTTTACAGGTTTTACCTTAAGACTGAATTCTTACTTATCCACCCTTAACAACGCAAGCGTTTTTTTTGTTTGCGAGGATTATGTAATTAGAATGGATTTTTGCAACTTAAAGCCTTTTATTCGATTAAGACGATTGGGCGAAGTAAAGGGGATCAAATCTTCGAAGTAGATGATTGGGTTCAGATGAAAGGGTATCAAATTTTATTAAAATTTCAAGTACCTCTACAGAGATGTTTCCTATTGGTAGTCATCGATTATATCTATTGTATTTTCTACGATTATAATTGGTCGGTTATATTGTTTGATAGTCTTCTAGCTACTTGTTTCTTTGTTCATTAAGGATTATTACATTGATATGAACAAGCATAAAAAATATGTTTTTTTTTCGGCAATATGATATTCTCGGCTTTTCTCTATGTTATATGCAAGTATTATACATAATATAAACTTCACCTTGAACTTCTCCGATTATTTATTAATAAAAATCGCATTAAAACCCTTTGCATAATTTAAAAGTTCACAGACTTTGGGAAGCGACTTTGTTTTATACAATGTGGAGAATAAAACCTCAAGGACTATCGCCAAATAAACTATATATACATTTGAATGAGATCATTGGTCAATTTGAGAAAATAATTGGTTTTGTTTGTTGGTGAAGTTGTCCTTGGACCTTTGGAAACTGAAGTGACTAAAATTAATACAAACAGTGAAATGCAAAAGTGTGAATTATATTTAAAGATAAATAATTCAATTCACTGTCTGTAGTGTATAATATACCAAAGCTATAAACAAATCGCATGGAATATGCAAATCTAAGGTTAGTTTATCTTTACTCCTTCATCGACTGGAGATTTGACATTTTATATTATGTGCCATAAAGTTAGGAAAAGTGACATGAGCTTATTTCAACCAATGAGCTGTTGATATTTATATGACGTCATGAGAAATATCTAATGGCGGAGGGCCACAGCACACGAGCAGAATTTTACAACTAGTTGTATTCATTTGGTGTTTTTTTGTCAATCAATGAAAAGTTCCATTCTGAATTTGAAATCGAACATATAAAAATTAGAATCCGTGGGGTAATTATTTAAAATTCACAGTGATAAGAAATTTTGCTAAGAAGATTATGTCTTCGAAAAAACAGCTCACGAAATACTCTGTACAGGCGAGAGTGTAGGGCAAAGTCTGTATTTAAACGTCCTGCGGTTGGTCTAAATGTTTCCACATTCCTTTTAATCAGTTTATTTAATCCACATGTACATATATCCAACACATTTGGATTTTCAAGCAATCCATACAGGTCAAGGTGAATTAGAAACACTTTTAAGAGCATGAAATTTAGTGATGCTTGCCCCGATTTTAATTTAATTGTTACGATTCAGGTGATCTAACCATCTCAGCTAAAAGTATTGAACAATACTTTACCACTGGCATTGTTTGACACAAACATAAATTCACTTGGGAAACCTTTTTATCGTGTTTGCTAAGAAGATTTTCCTTGAAATTCACTTCAGATACTAAGTACAGAAGCGCCGACATTACGTTCTTGGAGTTAACCACTTCTCAGTCCTATTTCTTTCAAGCATTACGTTAATTATTACCGCCAATAGACAGATTGATTGTATAAATTTCACTATAATCTAACGGACGTCCTAAATTTAAAAAGTCGCAAGTTTGCACCACACATACTCTTATTTGCTCCGTATTATTTGCATTCATTGCATGGTATTCAATTATTTGTCCCATTCAGGGCACATTTTGTGCAATGAAGATAAATTCAGTAGTCATTCCACCGTTTAATTACCGAATCTGCTAATCGGATTGGTTTATTACATTTTCAATAATTTATCAATGAACACGTAACACTAAAAACGAATATTATTGAAATTCGAATGTTTGATTGGCGTTTATTTTTCATCTCAATTTATGTTATTTGAGATATACAATGCACTGTACACTGTGATCAATTATTTTAACAATTACATGATCCATTCTTAACAAACGTAACTTATAATAATACTCTATTATTATATGATATAATAAAAACGACGTATTACGTATTATTCTCATCCTTTTCGCAAGGACGAAGCCTGATAAAATCAAAATAAAACAATATTCTATTCAAATAAGATCGAAGTACATTAGAATTGATTTTATAAGTTTCTATTAAATATAAAGCAGTTATGTATATATATATACATACATAACAATTTCTTATTTATTTTTTATATATATATATATATAAAATAAATAAGAAATTGTTGAATATTAAATACAATATACACGTTTTTATTTTTTATTTTACTATTTAATTATAAATAAAGATCCAATACACTATTTAATTAGCGTAGTTCATGATGAGATACAATTTATCTTTTTTTTTTATTGAATTTAAAATATTATGATCGAAAATAAAAAATCTAAAGCTTTAGGTAAAAGTATCGTAAAGTGCTTGTTATCCTAAAAATACATATACTTTTTCCAGTAAATTTAGCCAGCATAATGCAAAATACACAAACAACAATGTAACAGCTACTTCAAGCAGCTTAATTATAATATCGATTATACATATACAAAATTTATATTCAGTATTCGAATCGAAATAAAACAATAAAATTAAATAACACTGAACAAAGACTGTCATAAAATTATCCTTAAATACTATTCAAATATAACAGAATATCATTTAAAAAAAATACCGTAATTCTTATTTAAAAAAAAAAAAAAATTAACGTCAATGATAAAAATTTGGAGATATAGACAAAGTCACAGGTTAAAACTAGTGATATAAAAGTGATTAAGGTCACCTGTAACCGCAGAGCTCGCAGTGGTTCCTACCCACTTGATTAAGCCACCTTTGCAAGCAAGAGAGATGGACGTTTGCCAAGGATCCCTTGCAGTTGCAAGGCGATATTAATCTGTAAGATTAAAAATAGAAAAAGAATTTTTATTATCTCGTTTGAAAGCTTTCCATTTTATTTGAGCTTAGTTTTGATCTTAAATAAAGTGTACGGTTCAATCTCGTTCAAGTATCACCGAATTCAGGTTACAAAGTTGTATTTATAATTCATATCATGCTCGATGAAAGAACCCTGTATTCCGATCCATATTGTTACGTGAGTGAGTGAGTGAGTCACTTGGTCGAATAAGTTCGAAACAAATTACTGAAAAGCAGAAGAGGTGTAAGCCTTTTCGGTTCATTTGCATTTCTCGGTCTGTTTTTTGTATACAATTGCAAACGACAGAATGCTCACTGGACTACAGTGCGAATTCTGTCAATTGCACCATCTGTCAAATAAACCTTAACCTTGTTACTTTTGTAACAGTGGCGAAATAATCTGTGCCCTCTCGGCACAAAAGCCAAAACAAAAAAAAAAATCGATATTTATTAGAAAAGTTTAGTAATTGTCCGAGAAAAAATATTTTTTTTTATCTTTAATAAGAACCTTCTACAACAAAGGTAACAAAAAAAAAATTAGCGAAATTGGTCCAGTCGTGCACGCATGATAACGTGACCAAGGAAAATAGGGATTAATTTATATATATATATGATTCATCCTTTTATTAATAACATCTATATATACGTTGAAGTGCCTTATTCAATACTTGCTTAAACAATTAACCAAAAGGACTTACTAGCTATCTATTGTACGTTAATAGTACTGTGTCAGCGTCTTCATGCACGTACCGACAACAACACTGTACAAAGTTTCAACTAAATCGGATGAACGATACGTGAGCGCTTAGAATTCTAACAAAACAATCTGTGCATATGTATATAAGAGGAGTTAATATACGTATGTAAATTTAATCTTCGATAAGTTTAGACTATGTATTTTGATTAAGCAACAAATAATAGTATCCAAAATATCTCAATATTAAACGTCCGTTTCGATGTAATATCTATTGCTATATAAATATTTTTGTGCAGCACGGAATTATTAAATTATATATTTAACTGAACGGACAAATGGGCCATTTGATGGTAAGTGATCACCACCGCCCATAGACATTGGCGCCGTGAGAAATAATAACCATTGCGTAATAACCAATACGCCACTAACGTTATGTCCCTTGTGCTTGTAGTTATTCTGATATATAGTTATACGGTTCTGTTCACTCACCCTTCAAACAACAATGTAGTATTGTTGTTTCTACACCTACCTACCTACCAACCTACCCAAACAATCTTGCACAAAACCGTAACATCAAGTAAATATTTATAATACGAAGTAAGATATTTAAACTCTCATCTTCTATTATCAATTGGATGAAAAGTAACTAAAGAGATTTTTTTCAAGTACCAATAATAAATAATAAATATTGGACAACATCACATACATTACTCTGATCCCAACGTAAGTAGCTAACACCCTTGTGTTATGGAAAATCAGAAGTAACGACGGTATCACAAACACCCAGACCCAAGACAACATCGAAAACTAATGAACTTTTTGTACATCGACTAGGAATCGAAACCGGGGCCTCGAAGTGGCATACCCATAAAACCAATATACACACTACTTGACCACGGAGGTCGTCAACATAAACTTCTTATAAAATAATAACGATTACAAGGAATGTATTCATTGTTACTTAATTTGTGTGATACAATTAGGAAACATACTATGAAAGTTACTCCTAATCAGTATAGAAACATATTTTTACATAGATAGGTTAAAACTGTTCGTCCCAAAAAGCTTTTTAGGCAAGTACGTCGAAAATAATTCAGTAATGTCGAACGCAATTTCAAACTCATTCGACGGCTCTTAATGAAGCTTCCGTACCCTAGCAACCCTGATAATTATGTTACTTCTGGTATAGTACGGTGGTATATGAAGCTATTTATAAACATCGATTTGAAGCATTAGAAGAGATATTTTGGACGCAAAATAATTGGTGAAGGAAACCATTTTGAGGACACCTGCATTTGTCGGATAAAAATCTGCTATGTATTAATCCAACCCACATTCGAACAGTGAGCTCCAAACCGTATTTTTAGGTGGAGAGAAGGTAAACTGTAGAATATTTACAGTTAAAATTGTTTCAGCAGATTGGTCTTATAAACCTTTGTATAATTAAAATGTGAGTTTAATATTTACTAGTAAAATATTTTTAATTCTAACCTCTCCCTTCCTCTAGTCATACAAATTCTGCAAACATTCGAGCCAATACTTGAAAGAGAATCTCTTTGTGTCACTGCGAAATCTGATTTTTCAGACAAACTGTCTGGATGCTTATTCTTATTTCCTTCAACTACTTTAGGTTGGACAAGATCAGTATTTGTAACCACTGTCTTAGTGACAGTTGCATTATTTGCTGTAAGACTGACATCTGGAACATTTTGTACCAGATCATTTGCAATAGTACTTATCGCGGCATGTATATTTATATTTGACGTTTCATTAAGATTAGTTACGTCTTTGTTTAGTTTGAAACAAGAAGCCATAAAACGTTTTAGTTCTATTAATGTTATATCATCATTATCTTTGTCATTTGTATCTAGAATAGGTATTTTAAGTTCTTTCAAGTCAATATTTTGCACTTGATTGGTTGCATAGCTTAGTGAGGTAAGCCTAAGTGCATTGGCGACATCTTTGGTTGTGATAATTTGTCGTATGTTATGTTCTGATTTCGATACTCCTGGTTTGAGTCTAGTGCTATTTTTAAGACAGTGTGGAACAGCTCCAGGTAAGCTTATGACCCTTGACGGACCAGCGTCATCAATGATTTGGCCAATTGGTTTGTTGATTACTTTCTCTCTTCCATCGTTTGTTTCTTCTTTTGTAGGATTTTCTTCATTGCGTTCAGTTTTTTCTCGATCGTCCATTAAAACGTTTGCTTCATTTATATTTTTATGTAAATTATAATATTATTAAAATAAATCTTGTAAGAATATAATATGTGATGACAGCTGGTATTCAACAAGCGTTTTGACAGGAGCATTTTTTGAACACTGCTTTATCTATATACAATAAATAGTTTTCCGAAAAAAGTATATACTCAATTTCGAATGGACTAGGAACTATATCATTAATCAAGTCAATCAAATTGAATGCTCAGTGTAAAGATCAAAGTATTCTTGTGTGAAAAACGATTTAAAATTAAGGGAAAACCTAAATAGCAATTAATCTCTCACAGCTATCAAATCGGCTGTGTATATTTTTTTGTTTACAGAAAAAATATTAATTTATCTTAACATACATTCATCTGATCATTATCTAGCGCGATATAAGCAACATTAATTAAACGATTAATTAAATAAAAATACCTTGAATAATAATGAAGAAAAACTCAAATAACGTTTCAAAGACTTATTTAAAAAATTTACAAATTCGATTATTTTAACGACGCAGAACAGACCACTGTAGAAAGATAGCAACTCATAAAAGTTTAAGGGACCGTAAAGTGCTGAATTGTTTTTTTACGATTCGTAATTACTTGTCATTACCAATCGTAAAAAACATCGTTAATCCCTCTTGTATTGTAAAATGGGACAGATTAAAAATCGTTTAATAAAGTTAACATTGACAGTTGTGATAAGATTTTTAAATTTTATCTACGAATTCGAATAATGAGTTTCGATTTACTAATAATTTGACTATGAGTCGTCGTGGAACAATCTAACCGTCTTCTGTCACCTGTGGTCACCAATACCATGGAAATTGGCACCGAATGATATTTAAAAAAAATCTGATAGAACCAATGCAACACCAACATTGGAAGTTAAGATGTCATGTCCCTTGTGCCTAAAGTAACACTGGCTTTACATTTAATATAATTTCGTAAATCGATGACACTTGTTAGAAAACCTAACAAAAAAAAAAAATCTTATTATTTTGAAAAAAGAAGAGAGAAGAAAAATTCGTCGCTTACATTAGTACAAATTAACGGAACGTAATAATAATGCCATCTAATAAAATTAGTTAGGATTAAGTGTAACGGATATTTACACCGTGAGGAACTATTAAACGAATTTACCCATAAAAAATCTGTTTGGTACTGACAAATACTTTTATATGTTTGATGAAAGGTAAACATGAGTTTCTGCACTATGCAGAAATAATATTAATTAATGAATAAATATTAAGATTTATCCGTAACAATATTTTTTATAATAATTATTTTATTCCAGTGAACAATTATTCGAATGTCTTCCGCGGCACTTGTATAAAATTCGCTGTTCATATAAAACATTTTAAAAGCAATAATTAAGTCGACACTGAACTTTTACTTTTTAGTAAGCGAAATATTTTAATTAGGTTGTCCGAACTCATGGCACGAGCCATGTGTAAAAGTGAGGCCCGCATTATGCAGAGAGAAACACTAAAGTATAATTTTTAACGTAAACTTACTTTTATTTTAGCTAGGTAATATTATACAATACTAGCAAAATAGAGCTTGTCTTTGTATTTATATATATTTTTATCGGTTAAACGATATGGAAGTTGAAGCGCTGCAGCGCCATTTAGTTACAAAAGTTATAAGAAAATATACTTTATTAATACCTATAAAAATTAGATTTTTTCAGCTCTTATTTACTCACACATTAAATTAGGTAAACAAGTAGCGAATCGACATTCCCGAAGTTTAAAGACGTCATATATTCTAAATAATGAGTACATATTATACACGCTAGCTAGCACAGTTGGTATATATATGTGTATGAAAAGAGCATGTTTATACAATAATCTTATTAATTTATAGCGTAAGCTGACTTTTGTCCCAGTGATTATGGGACGATAGCTGCACATAAAAAATCGGTTATGTTTCCATTTTGGAGAGCTCCAATCATAGATGCAGAAAAATAATGAGGTTCCTTGAAATTAACTAAATTGTTACGATTTGACAAATAATTAATTTTAGAGATCGGAAAAAGGTTACTGGCTGGTTAGATAGTGGTGCTACGGCTGTATAAGAAAAATAATGAAAAACGTAAACAAAATTAAAGTAAATTGTTATCGATAAACTCCAATTCTAACTTAACTAGTATTTGTTAAACATTTCATTTAAAAGTGTTTTCATAATTTTGTCGCTAAATGTAGATGAGTGACTTGTAGTTTAAAATGAAATTAAATAAAAAAGAACCTGTCATAGGTTTTGAAATTCCTTAAAATCTTTTGAATAAACGCGAAGTTTCGCGGGATACCCGATAGTATCTTACTTAATGGTAGCCTGGTTCTTTTCGTTCTACCTAGTACAGGTGTGAAGCGTGGTGCGAGAGAATAAGGGCTCATAAATGAAGGGAAGTAGTCTGAAAGTCTTGTTAGCAAATAATTTCAAGATTTACTTTAGTCAATTTATTTTAAATACATTTAGCGAAATTTAATGTATCATTAACGCTGCAGCAACTATTGCTTTAAGATTATTATAAAAAACCGTAACGTTGTCTTTGGTATAATTACTTATGTCCATTTTTATTTTAATGAGTTCTGAAAAATGAACAATTTAATTTAATAAATACTGCAAAATCGCATTCATTTTTAAAAACTTCCAATAGTCACTTAAGCGTGCTTAAATAAGCATGCTCATAAATATTTTTTATATTTTCAATGCTATTATTAGTAAATGTAAATACAAAGAAGCATGCTCTTTAAAAGCACGTGTATTCGAGGATTGATAATTATTATTTTTGATTAGTTTCTGAATTACGAAAATATTTAGGTCAATTATCTTTATTGCATAAGGCCATTCTTGTGATGCTTCGATGAATTTTGACAACATTAGGGCTCGACGCTGCGGTGCCGTGCTATAATTTGTAATTAAAATCATAAATGTGTTATTTTGATCTTTTGCAGAAATATTTATGCTGCATTGTCATAAAGAGACAGCGGTCAGGAGAAGTTACAGCCCCTTAAGTTATTATGAAAATGCTTGTTAATATTCTATCACTTGTTTCTGTATTAAGGTGGTTTTTTTATAGCACACTAGAATATACAAACCGCATGTCCCTGCATTTTGAATATGTAATATCTTTGAGAATATTCATTTTAATTACATGCTGTAAAGGGCCATATTGATCGATATTACATGCACAATTAATTTAAGGTATGATTTAATTGGATAAGGATTAATGCTGTATTGCTTAAAATCGTTTCGAAAATAAGCCATTATTTTTCGTAAAAAGGATATAAAATGGTTATTGTGGGTTATCCCTAAGAGTAAGACATATTATACTATCGGGGATTTTTAAAGACCTTTTTAAATCGTACAGTGCTGTCACTCAATCAATCACTGTATTAAAATAGAAACGAATCAAAACCCGTTGTCTAATTTTAAAGATCTAAGCATACACAGACACAGACAGACAGCGACTTTGTTTTATACTATGTAATGATGTAGAAGGTAGCAGTCAGTAAGGGGTCATCAATGTTCATAGAAATTGACGCAGTAAAAAATGTAATCATTCCTTACATCGCCAATGCGCGACCTTGAGAACTGAGATTTTATATTCCTTGTGTCTGTAGTCACTGGCTTACCAAATCGGAACACAACAAGACTAAGTATTATTACGTAGCAGAATATATGTGTGGGTAGTATGTACCTACACACGCAAAATGGTTTGCTCAAGGCCCTACCACTAAGTAAAAATTAGGTGAACTATTGAGAATAATAAATAATTCGGAATAAACTCAATGTATGTTCTATACACGATTAATAGAGGATGGTTTTAAGCAGTTCAGATTTTATTTGATTGATTTGTGATTAGGAAATAGAGTGAGTAGGAAAATAATATGAAGAAATCAGTCGAATGTCATTTTGCCCTAGAACTCATAAAGCAAGTAAAATAAACAACCTCAATATACTCAACCGTATGATCTAATGTATTAAATTCTGCTGTTTTGCTATTAAACTAGCTGATATCAAATCAATAGAAAAAAAAGACAAACTTCCCTAATGAGTAATTAATTAACGAATCGTGGTAAAATGTTATTATTCTTTCTTGAATTTTGTTGTATATTATTCGTTATTCGTAATAAATAAATGTAATTTATACCCTATAGGAATAATGAAGCTTTTACTGGTAATATATTAGAACAAATTTAACCTCTTCCTAATATTAGTAAAGATATCCTTAATGCATTTTTAAATTGTATGTAATTTCATAAATTTAATTTATTATATTATTATTATTATTAGCAGCCCGTAAATGTCCCACTGCTGGGATAAAGGCCTCCTCTCCCTTGGAGGAGAAGGTTTGGAGCATATTCCACCACGCTGCACCAATGCGGGTTGGCGGAATACACATGTGGCAGAATTTCGTTGAAATTAGACACATGCAGGTTTCCTCACGATTTTTCCTTCACCGCCGAGCACGAGTTGAATTATAAACACAAATTAAGCACATGAAAATTCGGTGGTGCCTGCCTGGGTTTGAACCCGAAATCATCGGTTAAGATGCACGCGTTCTAGCCACTGGGCCATCTCGGCTCAAATATAATCGTCATAAATTTAAACTCGAATCAAATCAAATCAAAATATATTTATTCAAGTTTTTGATTCGTAATGGTATCGTGTTGAATTAAATTTAAAGCAACGACCGTGTCGGAATAAGATTCTATCGAGAAGAACCGGCAAGAAACTCAACCGTTACTCTTTACCACCATTTTAATCACAGAGTATGTCAGCAAAGAACAATTATTTTTTTATATATACTGCCTAGAAATCAAAATGATACTAAGGCCACGATTTTTTATCTTTAATATTATCTTGTATTGAGTAATATGTCTTATTGAACAATATATTTTTTACATGATCTTTAGTAAATGATCAAGAGCCGAGATGGCCCAGTGGTTAAAACGCGTGCATCGTAACCGATGATTTCGGGTTCAAACCCAGGCAGGCAACACTGAATTTTCATGTGCTTAATTTGTGTTTATAATTCATCTCGTGCTCAGCGATGAAGGAAAACATTGTGAGGAAACCTGCATGTGTGTAATTACAACGAAATTCTGCCACATGTGTATTCCGCCAATCCGCATTGGAGCAGCGTGGTGGAATATGCTCCAAACCTTCTCCTCAAAGGGAGAGGAGGCCTTTAGCCCAGCAGTGGGAAAATTTACAGGCTGCTAATGCTAAAAAATAAAATGCTAATGATCTTTACATTTTTAATAGGTCAAGTCAAAAGTACTATACATAGCTTTTTATTTAATATTCATTAAGACTTCGTATTGTTAACACTTAAGTGAAATAAATAAATGATATGAAATAAAAAAATACATTTTGCTTTACAAGTAACGCAAAAAAAAACAACTATATTTATTTAGAACTTTTAGAGTTTATTCCTTAGCGATAGTTAAACATCATTAGAATGAGGTAACATAGTTTCAACCGTGTACAAAATTAATTTCACCTCGATGACACACTACCCTGCTTCTGTATAGTAAACTCTCTTGTGTATAATCAAATATATAGTACGGTTTAATACGTATTTGTGTCACATTACAAAGTAATTATTATTTTGGGTTGATATAATTTATTATGCGAAATAATTTCTCAACATTTCGACTTTTTAAAATAAATATTTTATCACAATTATTCCAGTAAATTTATTTAGCTTATGTTAAAAGCTGTAAAATACGAAATGTTTGTATGTGCAAATAAACAAATGGATAGATAATTAAGATTTTATTTGACTATAAAACCACCAAGCCGAGACAGTAAAGGAGCTAGAACGCTTAAAACATGACCAAGAATAGCGTGTTTAAGTCTGGAACAGCAGATGTAGTTTCCACATGATTGTTTTTATAATTCGTGCTTAGCGGTAAATGAAACTTGAGGAGGATGACATGAGTCGGATGGCATTTGCCACATTCGTATCTACCAAGCCGAGATGGCTCAGTGGTTAGGACGCGCATCTTAACCGATCATTTCGGGTTCAAACCCATACCACTGAAGTTTCATGTGCTTAATTTGTGTTTATAATTCATCTCGTGCTCAGCGGTAAAGGAAAACATTGTGAGGAAACCTGTATGTGTCTAATTTCCACATGTGTATTCCACCAACCCGCATTAGAGCAGCGTGGTGGAATATGCTCCAAAACCTTGTCCTCAAAGGGAGAGGAGGCCTTAGCCCAGCAGTGGGAAATTTAAAGGCTGTTAATGTATGTATGTATCTACCAACGTGCATGGGAGCATCGTGGTCTGATAAGTTCGCCTTAGTCCAGCTGTAAGACACCTCAGCACGCTGATATCCTGACCGACCGTTCGCGGCCAATCTCAAGGGTTCTGGTCTCCCTACGCAGGACATATTATAGAGCACATGTGTGTGCACTATCTATATTCACTCAGTCTCATGGGACGGGAAATCCGACACGATCGGAACCATTTCAGGCGTAGGAACAACGGTTTTACGTGCTTTCCGAGGCACGGGACTCCTAGACTCTTGTTACTGATGATTTTTTAATAGAAAAAGCAGTAATAACTGTACGTCTGAAGTAATTTTCAACAGTCAATAGTTTTAATAAAAATACCTATTACGACTATTAGTAATAAATTTTATCTTTATTATAATATCTCTATGTATACAAATTTTAATTGTGTAATTCGAAACAGCTACAATTTTCTTTAGAGATTAAGAAATTCTTCGGTCTTGTTGATTATAGTAAAGTGTAGAGCAGCTTTTGTTTTAGAATTTAAGTATTTCTAATTAGAGTAACAAAATTCACTAGCTTATATAGCTCGTTTATTTTGTGTTCTTAGCCTGTAGTGGTCTTAGTATCGTATAAGGCGAAGCAATTCTGGCTTGGACGTGTGCCAAGCTAACAAGCAGCAACGTTTTGTACCTAATAAAATCCCTGATTGTCTTCGTAATTGGCTATGGGTTGTTGAATTTTAATTATATTCATAAAATTTATGTGTAATCAATACACGAAATAGTATTTTCTGAATACTGGACTCTGTAGCTTTGTACTTGTATCAAAGTTGTGTTTGTCTTGGACGTTAGCTACTGCTTGACAATGTCATTTTAATGTTGGTGAACAATAAAACTACACGGTGCACGTTACTGGAAAAACAGGCCATATCCGGTGCGTTGATAACCATCTTTCAACTAATCGCAATCCACTGGTAGACATATGATTCTCCGTATAGCTAAGGCCCACCACCCCTATCAGTCTATTTAGCTGTATCCTACGCTGCGCTTGCTGATTCGTTGTCTTCACTCTAGGACTCGTCTGCTCCAAACGCCAACGGCCTTTGACATATATGGTCAAATACTACCCTATAATTGCCTGTGACTGACTCATTTATGTCGCTTTTAGGATATACCGCCTAAGATAAATAAACATCAGTCGAAATTATAAAGAATATTTTTTGGTTCCATAAAAAGAGAGTAAGGATTTTTTTAAAGTAAAATCAAAATAATCGTACACATGAGCAAATAGTGAGGATCGGTTTATAAAAATCAATCGATTTTAAGTACATTACTGAGTATTTTCTAGAAAGATATTAATATCAGCTTTATCATCGTGAATGTTCTTACATAAATATTTATTAGGGTCCTTCAGTAAAGTAGTCGACATACCAGTCATCGATTAAGGGTTTGGATGGTTTAGTAAATATATTGGACAGTCTTGTTTCATTTACCAATATATATATTATTGGTATTTGAAATATCAATTGGTATGTACGTTGTATAATATAGTCTAGTGAAATTGTTAGGCTATTTCTGTACGAAATTTGTCGAAACAAATGACAACATTATTTAAAAATATAATAATGTTGCCCTTATATTTATGAACATATGGCAACGAGCAAACTCTCAGTCGTTTATGAAATATTATTTATTACATTATATTTGCACCGTAAATGTAACGCTTATGTGTGGTACCGTCGTTACTTCTGATTTTCCATAACACAAGTGCTTTAGCTGCTTACATTGGGATCAGAGTAATGTATGTGATGTTGTCCAATATTCATTTGTTTATTATTTATAATAGATACTGAGATAAATCTTTGAGTCTGTGATTGCGCTGACTTACTTGACCAATCAACAAACAAAACATGGCAAGGTATTGTTTTTAGCCAAATCTAATAAAATCAAAATATTTTTAAATAAAATATAAGTAGTACTGTTGAATCTATAAATATCTAAGAATCTATAATCTAAATATTTCGAGATACGGATTATACCGATAAGAAACAGCACGAATATCAGTAGTTCCACAGTGTTTAATTTACATATTTCAATGCATGTCTGTCATGTATTGTGTTATTTTTGAATATTTTTGTAACAAATTCAAGTCTGCTTAGTGGAAGTTCAAGTATAGACTGCGGAATTTTATTAAAAATGCGTATATATGGACCTAAAAACGAATTAGTAACGGTATAAAAGCTTAGGTTAATTAGATAGTTTATTTATTAAATAGATTTTGCTACCAATGAGTAGAACTCTAAAAGGGCTTTTAGTAGTAAAAGTTCTAAAGTTTAAGCTGTAAATTTTATGGTCTTTTATTCATTTGTATAATCTAAAATGTCACCTATATTTATTATGGTATTCCAAATATGTAATCAATCTACTGAGATACTGAGATACCGATCAGCATTGTTTGCGTCTTTCCATCATAGTTGTTAATGACAAAACTGTTGGGAAAAATATAATCTAAACAAAATTAACAACAAAAAAAAAAACACTTCGATGGCTATGAGTGCCTGTCTTCTTAATCAGTTCCACTTAACCAAATTATACGATCCCATTATCAGTACTGGATTTTGATGAAATGTCCTATTTCAAATAAAAAAAAAATTTCGAAATCCAAATCGTCTTATCAATGACACTTTCCGAAGTAACAATCGGGACCTCCTCCTTTTACTGATGTCACTTAAAAAGGCTTTAGGGTTGAAGTGGATCAGCTGCAATTTAAATTGTTATGGGAAGGCTTTGTGTTCGTCTTGGTAAGTACTCATCAGTTGTTCTACCGCCTTTGTGATATTGATCTTGAAATTGTTACCTTCACCAAATTCTCCAATTTAATTATGGATTCAGAGCTCCAATGGAGCACCCATTTATCATCTTTAGCAGGTAGGCCCAAGGAAAAGAAGATGAGACAATAAGGAAATTTAGGGAAATGACTGATTAAGAAACTGTCAGAATCGTTCATGTCAATTATTCTCATCCTTCTTTGGGGTAAAAACATTAAAATGATTGTAATTCTCATAAAAAAGCCTTACGGACTATTTATAATGTCTGAGCCAGAGCTTCCCCAAGATATGCTTTAATGAAGTTTGACATTATATCAGTATTTTTGCTTCAATATTTTATTTTGTATTGACATCCGAATCGCATTATAGTATTATGCTTCGAACATTTGTGAAATAGTTTAATATCGTCGTATATTTGCTTTACTAGTAAACCTCGACGAGTTCTTATGAAGCATATGTATCCGTCACCTCGTTGGTATCAAGTCATATCATATTATCAACCAAATTGTAGACGAATGGAACTTCTCAGACTGATACGACCTATAATATTTGTTTTCAGACTGAAGTTGTTTGTTACAAGTGAGTTACATACAAATTTAAAGCGTCTAAAATATATATAGGATCCAAATGCAAAGTTAAGTAGCTTTTTCCTGTCCCGTGGATCAGGCGTGATTTATGGTCACTAACTATTGTGTGCTATCTGATCAACCCGTTATGTATGTATATGTAAGAGTCAGTATATCATTGCTCTTCTATTTAACGTGTCAGGAACAGTGAGTTGCAGCCCATGAATATTGTAAATGCTTTTATTTACTCGACTGTTAGTTTGTGGGTGATATCTTAAAACGGAATTTTATACAAGTTTTATTTTATCTGTTGATCTACAATTTTGCACAATATATTTGTTTCTGGTGACAATTTAGTATCTCTCTTTCTTGAAATAGGTGTTGGGTATAAAATGCTTTTAAAAGAGAAATTAGGTAAAGTTTTTTTTATTTTATTTTTAATCAAAACCATAGTCTTCAATAAGGTCTACAATACAATCATGATTTAATTAATTCTAATAAAATGTCTCTTTTATTTAAAAAAGATTTAAGACTCTTTATCGCATAAACGAACAGGTTTCTAGGTTAACAAGGTAGATAATCTTAGAAGAATAGTTTGCATCAAACTATTCGATCTATATTGTTAATATAGATAAGTAGAAAAATAAATTTATTCGGTTATTAATAAAATAATTTATCCAAGGTATTTCACACCTACAGTATGGTCACTCTACTTAACGCCTGTACACAGGGGGGTTATAAAGCGAAATCGTCCGAATTGCCTCAGTATAAAGCCTGTAGTTTCTGATCACATACTACGAACCAATCTTGCTTCCCTTTTAAATTGATGTGTGGTCAATACACGAACCGTAATACCCCGTTTATATAAGTATTTCCAACCAGGGTTTACAAGAGACTTTGAATGTGTGAATTACACAGTAGAACAGAGCTATCAGTAATCAACTAAGATCATTTGAACGAAGGAGAGATAGTAGCACCATTTTAATTTACGTATTGCACGAGTTTATTCATTGCAGTAACTAATTCTCTTCGATCGATTTGAAATTTAGCTCTCTATATATATTTATTACTGCTTTGCCCAGCAGTGGGATAGTAATATAAATAATAAGTATAGAGTCTGTGTTATTATTTTTATATGTTTCTGATGTTATAGACAATAGCAGTGAAAATATTTATTTTGAATAATATGACGTACAAATGGAAGTAAAGTATGAATTTACTATATTTACATTATCCAATTGCGCTCGTTTTAAAGCTAAGTGAAATATTACAGTGTGAGTGTTGTAATACCCTTTGTAATAGCAAATTTATGCGGACATTTTGACCTAAAATACGGTCATAATAGTAGTCATAAAAGTTGGAATTTAAATGCTACTAGGTTATTGGTAATACAGAGCCTGCTAAAGACCCGCTGGGTAAACAGTGTATTGATCACATCTTGAAACTTTGATGTGTGAAAGTTTTCAGAAGTTACCCTTAAGCAATTCAGTGTAATAAGGGAGTTGAGCATATGCGGACTCGAACCTGTGAAACTTGTTTGAGATGTAGATGTACAATTTACTTTTCTAATGAAAGAAAATTCTTCGAAAAATGCTTGGTAGATCCAGGTATATATCGTGCCGTGCTTTACGCTCTCTTTGCAAAACTCACCTCAAAACAGTTCATGTGACCGACCTGACACGCTTCATTTAACTTTGCCAACGTGCGCCATCTTTTTTTAGGTGGAGAGCAGGGCAGTAAACGGGCAGGAGGCTCGGGTGGATAGAAATTGACTTCCACCGCCCATGGACATATGCAACACCGGGGCCTTGCAGATACGTCGCCGGCTTTAAGAAACGTGTAGGCAAGGAGCGAAATCTGGTTTAACATTTGGTTTGGTCCTGATTCAACTCTATTGAAAAGATTTGGCAACAATCTGTTTAAGGGCAGCTCCTTATTATATTAATATTCCGGCATTGCATCAGTCATTTTAATATGGCTTAAGAATATATTTAAATGAAGCCCCTTATCAATCGATAACTTGCCATTTTAATCTGTTGGTGGTAATTATATCATTTAATGACATAATTATATATATATTTTTATATTTTGTCTACTATAAGCATATCTTAACATATTTAATTCCTATTCAAAAATGAAGAGTTTTTATAAGAAATGATAAAATGAATTTAGATTTCAGACAAAAAACATTTAATATTTTTCCAATTATTTAAGAAATGTATTGTATATAAATTTATAATGAAATTCAAATAAAATATTCCCACCGCTGGGCTACTGCCTCTTCTCCGTCTGAGGCGAAATTCTAGCTTATTTCACCGCGATGATCCATTACGGGTTGATATAAAAATGTGTCAGAATATCATAGTAAATATGCAGGTTTCGTCGTGATGATTCTTCATGTTGAGCACGAGTTGAATTATAAACACAAACTAGGTGTAAATAAAAAAAAATCGATTACGATAAACGTAATGAACTAAAGTTATATTTATTTTTAAAAATAGCGACAATATTTTTATTTATTTGTTTCGGTATGCTAAAAGAACATTTTATATTCGAAGTTTTAGGTCAATTGAACGAAGACGAAAATTGGGAAGTGCAGCGCCCGCCCTAAAAGCAACATGTCGAAACATTCTTTCTCAGTGCACCTTGAGATTACGAAACGATGGCTCCCTGAGAGCATCATGTCTATGCGCCTTTTAGATAAGCTATGCGTTGATTATAATCAATCAGTTAGAACATTTTTCGATTTTACATACAACATAAATAAATTAGTTTTGTAAATAATAAGTTTTTATTCAAATGCGATAAAAAGAAAAATATAAACTTTTACTGTTAACTTTTAACATCATTTCACACTTGATACATTCGACTCAATTCATATGATATAAAAGTTTGAAAAGTTTAATAGATTAATTTATTCATATCGAATTGTTTTATTTACTTGTTTATCAACACGAATAAATCTCGCGACAAGCTGCTATATTATATAAACTATGTCAAACGTGTCAAATGTGTATGCATTGTCATCATTTCAACTCATCTGTTAAAGATTCTTAATTAAGTTGCAAAATTTGATACGTACATACTTACATTACAAGTTAAATACAAGCATGTAATAAATTTAGTTTAGAGGAGTGATTAAATGATAGTGCTGTCTTCTTTTTTCAAATGTCAAATCAATCATGACAGAAAGAGAAAAATCATTGTTTCAAAACGCACCTTAAGCAAAGGTTATAAGAAAGATCGAAAGACGTCCAATATTAGGTTTGTTATGTAACAAATGACCTCCATTAAAACACGTCAATGTAAATATAATTAGTTAATGAAAATAACAAAGTAACTTTTTCAATAACAAAGTATTAAAATCTTTCAGTAAATGTATCACAGCTATAATAATGTTGCTCTGTCATATTTCGGCGACGCGAGGCCACTCAAGGGAGACGATTCAACTCCGCAGTGTATATTAAAAGTGCACAAGTGTGTGCTCAAACACAGATGCACTCAATATCACGACTGGAGAGAGTTCAGGTACAGGACCAATTGCTTTACGTGCTTTCCGAGGCACTCCGAGGCACTCCGATGTACCCACTTCCAACTTATCACTGAACACTTAAATAACTGATGTGGGTAACATTCAAAGTGATATGTCTTTAAAGGTATAAACAACATTGACCTTCAAAAATATAAACCAAACTAACCAAACGACCTATACAAAATCAAATTTTAATAACTAAATTATGTAATCATTGAAATAAAGACATAACAAAGATAAAATACTGAGGAATTTAAAAGCTAATTTAAAAATTTCAAAACAAAAACATTACTTAAATATATTACTTATAAGTTATGAGATCGAATTATGAGATCTATGGCATTTACAAAATTTTTATTAATTCCACATTGAAAAAACCTTATCATCGACTCGATCCGAGGTCTGAACCCAGGACCTCAGGATCTGCTGCCAAAGACAGTCGACCGCACATGCGTTCAGTATTAACAAAACTTTGGAAGCAATCGTCCAACAATTGAATGACATAGTGCGCTGGTGATACCCTGATTTCTTAAACAAGTGAAGGCTACCTCGCTACCAAAGACAAGTTGGTATGCTAAAGTGCCAGTAACAAATAACTCTGTACATATACCGTCATGTATGTACAAAATAAGATGTACGATTATTCGTCAATAAACAAATAACAATAGAAAATAATTGTGGTATATAAGGTGATCAGATTATGTCTAAGTGTAATCACTTCAAATAAACTTACCAGCATACATTGTTATAAGTAAGATATAAAATTGCTCAAAATATATATATATTTTAAATATTTTGATTGAAATATTTGAAACATCACTTAAAATTAAAAAAAAAATGTGGGTAATATAACATTTGATGTGATACGTCTTCAAAGGTATAAACAGCATTGAGAAAATTTAAACCACTACATTTTTTATGACTAATTATAAATAAAAAATAAATAAATATTGGACAACATCACATACATTACTCTGATCCCAATGTAAGTAGCTAAAGCACTTGTGTTATGGAAAATCAGAAGTAACGACGGTACCACAAATACCCAGACCCAAGACAACATAGAAAATTAATGAAATTTTTCTACATCGACTCGGCCGGGAATCGAACACGGGACCTCAGAGTAGCGTACCCATGAAAACCGGTGTACATACTACTTGACCACGGAGGTCGTCAGATTATATAATAATTAAAAAACATTACTACGGATAACTTTTGTCAATTCTTTATTGGACTTAAAATAAAAGATATTTAACGTCAGGAAACCTCTTATGGGATTGGATGAAATCTTCCTAACGCTAAATTAAATATGTTTCAATATTAAACAAAATTTTTCGCGTGAAATGTTTGGAGCGAATGGTATTACCTTGTTTCTTACGTTGCTTTTGATTTAATATTCATGTATTTTACTTACTTATTTTTCATATACTTTTCTGCTATTTTTATTAAATATAAATCGTATCTAATACGGTGAATTGAAATTTTATCAATAGAACAATGAGTTTAACCGACACATTTAAGATGTACGCTATAATTTTTACTCAAAGCGTTTTTAGTTTTTAAATCTTATAAAAGAAACAATTGTTTGTATATAGCTTCGTAATGTATATTATATCGAGAAGAAACGGCAAATAATCCAGCAACTCTTTTATTAATCACCAATCTATCAATCAATATAAATTATTAAAAAGCTTAATTTTTTAAAGGTAATGTAGAAAAATAATTAGGCTTTGAATCGGTTTTTATTCTCGAACTGTCAGCCCTAGGATATACGACCACGTTTAAACTGGGCCAAGTGCCAAGTTTTAAATAAACTAGGAAATAAAACTTTCTTTATTTTCATACACTTCGGTACACACGAGGACATGAATTCGATGTGTGTACTCGGCTGAGTGAGACAACATGCACCGGACAAGCGTGAAACTGGACTTGATGGAAAATTCCAAGTATAAATAATTGAAATAGAAACCAAAAGAATTGGAAAAAAACAGAAATAAAATTAATTTTTTTTTTAAATTAAAGAATTTATAACTAAAGGACCGACAATTACAGAGTAAACACAATAAAATTACATACATAGTACATAGATTTTGTTAATAAAATATTATATGGTTTTTGCTCTGTGTGCATTGCTCACACATGCAAAGAAGTCACGAAGTTGGAAGCATGTACACGTCACGCACACACTAAAGGAAAACAGAACAACGTCATAGGAGAGCGTTCAAGACGTTTGCCGTCACGGCGCACGAGTCGATGTTACCCCCAAAGACCCCCAATAGAAGTTTCACAATGTTGGCTTTTAATCTGATACGGTTTCTCATGTCATGTCACGGTAATAATTCTTGCGGTTAGAAAGGATATTTATTAAAAGTATATTAGAGCATGCTACTTTTGATAAAGTATTATATATATTAAACTAATAGTTCTATTTTCTCCTCCAATGAAGTGTTAAGTTCATACTAGGAGCTTGTATTGTTATAAATAATAAGATATTAGAAGTAAGGATTACACTAGCAACTTTATCTCTGCTAAGGTTATTGGTTTTACCATTGTTAAAAAACAAGTTTACATTGGTCACGGGCTATTGCCACAGTCACTAATGGCTAGGTTTTAAGGCTGGTCACGGGATTCTGGATTTAAAGGCGAGTCGTGACAATAATAAGTTATTGAGTTTTTGTTACAAACTTCTTAGTAGCCCGCAGTTTGGAAGCTGGCAATGTTTACAGCCCTCCGTTGTCTCGGATATTCGGTACCTTTTAATAATGGATGGGCCATTCCGGATTAGAGTGAGAAAATGGGGATACACTTGTATCCCCATTATAATATGTTCAATGCATTTTGCAGTCTTGAGGAAACCATCATCAAGTACTTTACAACAGAATTTTTTTATCTTCTTTATATTACAAAAACATTGCCAGCCCTAATAAATAGACCACATAATGCATACTCTACACTGGGCTATGTGCCAAGTTTTAGATAAACTAGTGAATAAAATTTACTTTATTTTCATACACTTTGATACACATCAGCTGTGATGATGGTCGAATTCATTCAATATAATAAAAAAAAGTAAAGAGATACGTCGTGGTACATTCGGTTCGAACGAAGATGTTTTGGCTATATATGTATTATGTATTAAATAACAGACGCAATGGAAATGGGAATATGTTATACATAAAAGAAAGAGGCAAAAATAAAAAGAAAGAGATAGAAAGTGCATACGTGAGTGAATTTACTCTCTTATAAAACTCCTTTCTAAAAATTAACATCAGAAGACTTAGGCCAATAACCATCACGATGTAAAAACTTTTAGAGTGATTCTAAATTTTGAGTCAATTCTATGTACATAGTCATAAGTAATCACAAATTTCTCATGTTTTGGAAATAGGTACTGAGTTGAAATAAGTCTAGTCAACAAAAAGATTAGATTTTTTTGTCCAGAAATTCTCAGTTCAGATTCAAGAAGTTTTTATTAAGTATTTGCGTTCACACGCCTCGGCAAACCACGTATAGCCGATGATCTTGCACTTGAACTCTTTTCATTTCATCGGATTATGAGTGAGTGAGTAGGAGAGAGTGTTATACACTTGTACATTATATACCCAACGTAGTTGGTTGTCTCACTTAAGAGAGATCACCGTGGGAACCACGTAAAGCCGATGATCTTGCACTTGAACTCTTTTCATTTCATCGGATTATGAGTGAGTGTGTAGGAGAGAGTGTTATACACTTGTACATTATATACCCAACGTAGTTGGTTGTCTCACTTAAGAGAGATCACCGTGGGAACCACGTAAAGCCGATGATCTTGCACTTGAACTCTTTTCATTTCATCGGATTATGAGTGAGTGAGTAGGAGAGAGTGTTATACACTTGT
The DNA here is from genome assembly GCF_905147765.1 of Vanessa atalanta. Classification (NCBI taxonomy): domain Eukaryota; kingdom Metazoa; phylum Arthropoda; class Insecta; order Lepidoptera; family Nymphalidae; genus Vanessa; species Vanessa atalanta. The sequence continues at coordinate 3,730,719 of NC_061892.1, read as the reverse complement.
ACATTATATGTCCAACGTATTTGGCTGTCTTACTTAAGAGAGACCACCGTGGGAACCACGTAAAGCCGATGATCCTGCACTTGAAATTATTTTCATTTCGTCGGATTATGAGTGAGTGAGTAGGAGAGAGTGTTATACACTTGTACATTATATGTCCAACGTAGTTGCCTGTCTCACTTAAGAGTGACCAACGTAACGAGATCGATCAAGTTGACATCATCATTTATAAAGAATATAATCATTGTTATACACAATTATCTTGAACATTTTTCATGACTGTAAACACGCAATTACCGTTCATAGCGGAACGTAGCACCGCAAATTGCTAATAGACGGTAAAATTTCCGCTACTATTAAAACAACTTTCATCAGTTGTGTAAAAATACTTTATAAGATTTTTCCTAGTGGATAAAACACCTTATTCAATACTTCGTTGTACGTCAGTTAGATGTGTCTCGGCTGAGTGAGGAATGCGTGCGATGGACAAGCGGAAAACTAAACACGATCAAGCGAGACTGTTCGCTGTTTGATAGTTTGAAAAATCCTATTATCAAGAAAGGAAAGATAAATTTAACGGTGAGTTCGAAATTTTAGAAAAAATTCTCATTAATTATTAGCGATTGATAGTGTTAGCGATTGAAATTGTTTTTTTAAATTAACTTTATTGAATTTAACTTCAATTGCGTCCAAAAACAGACGATGCAAGAATTATTTATAGTGAAATATATTTTTGATGGAATGAGTTATTTAGGTTAATTTTTGAAGTCTTGGACAATTTTTCATCACAATACTAGGAATTGCGATTCAACGGAAAAGGTTTCAGGGTACAATTTCGCAGTCATGGTTAGTAATTATTTTCTCTCTCTAATATCTGGTTACTATATTATTCAAATATAAATGGAAAATGATCGGTCACTGATCGAATAACGATTCGGAAACAGACATAAAATTGTATGTATGTATGTATGTATGTATGTATGTATGTATGTATGTATGTATGTATGTATGTATTTATGTATGTATGTATATATGTATGTATGTATGTATGTATGTATGTACGTATGTATGGATGGATGTATATATATATATGTATGTATGTATCCATGTGTGTATGTATTTTTATATAATGCGTACCTGTTTTGTTATTCTTATATTCTTCGTTGTCACACAACTTACTTCGTATCACACTTGATGACACACGATGACATAAGGCCACAGATCCCGAGGTTCTGAGTTCAAGCTCCAAGTCGGGCCAGTCGGATTAAAGTTATTTGGTTTCTCTGCCGCAAAAAATCTCAGAACCAGCTCGCAGTCTGGAAGTGTTATGTAGGTACACTCCCGTGCATCCAACGTAGGTTGGTCGCCCATGAACTTGGTCCCTGTAACCGAAATCGGCCGGACGACATCATCAAATGTTATAATTATTTCAAAAGGTAGAATCAACATTCCGAACCATCGGAAAACATTTATTATGATGTTGTGTACAATGACGATTCTAAAATGCCAGTAAATGTTGTATAAAACATATTTAGATTTTGAATATGACCCATATTGTTTATTCCAGTTTTTTTTGTTAATTTTGACAATTTCATTATTATTCCGTCCGAGTATAATATCACGACGGCTTTATAAAATAAGGACCACTTTAAAATAAAATAAAACACTGAATGTACGAACATTTTCAAGATCCACTAAAATGCACCTTGGACTTTAAAATGTCACAGCGTTTTAGGTGAAATGAGATTTTCGTACAAAAGTCACGTTAAGGCCGGTCCTACATGACGGGAATATGATATGTTAATGGCGACTCATTTGAGACAGCTACATTAATATTTATACAAGTTGATTTATGGATGGAACGGAATTCGACTTTACGTACGGACATAACGTGATTTTGTACTTAATGGCTGTAATCATTTGTGTAATCAGTGGTAAATTTTAATTAATTAACATTTTTAATTAGTTTTTGTAATTAAGCGAATTAAATGATTGGAATTTTAATAATTTCGTTTTGTGCTTTTACTGGTATGGTGTTCATCGGTTAATATAATAAAAATATCTGTCTGTTAATGTCCTATTGGGAGGTTAAGGCCTCTTCTATTTTTACAGGAGGAGAATAAGCATATGAAAATTCTCCTCGCCTGGGTCTTTTAACCGTTGGAAATCAAACTTTTTGACCACCGAAGCATCATAGCTCTTAAATATAATAACTATATGCTAAATTTTCAAGAGCTCTCAAGCTTCAGGAACATAGTTTTCTCTTTTACTAAAATATGAATTAGCATAGAGTCTTACCCGCGTTAAACGTACTGCTCTACAGCACTGAGTCGTAGCGTGATATTGTGTAGTTTATAAATGGTCTATTTAATGCAAAATGATTTCAATTTGGCATGAAAGATCCTAAGATTATGTGGTAACAATTAGTTTAAAACAATTTAACGCAGTCATAACTTTATGGCAATAATTAGTATTGTTATGATCCGCTCTGAAGGTTGAGTGAAAAAGAGTAACTACATGCACAAGGGATATAACGTCTTAGTTCCCAACATTGGCGGCGCTTTGGAGATGTAATAAATAGATAATATCTCTTATAGCGCCTATCTATGGAGGGAAGAGCAGTTACCATGATATTACATAGATCGCCCATTTGTCAGACTACCTAACAATGTTTAAAAAAATGCAAAATTGCACATATTTTCGTATTAATTCATAGATTTATATATTACTATAGAGTGTGAGGAAGGTCTTGAGTATGGATGTGGATGGACATGTATACATGTTCATCCTCTTGCCCTTATCCAAATTTTACTTTAGGTCGGCGCAGCACGTCTTCTTCTTCCATACTTCTATGTCTGACGTCATCTCACAAGTAACATTATTTCTAACCATATCGCCTTTCACACAATCCATCCATCGTTTATTTGGTCGTCCCCTACCTCTATATACATAGAGATTGTTAATTATATATCTTAGATTTATATATTTAAACTAAATTCAGGATATCATGTAGATTATAACATAAATCCTCCTTTCATTCGAGGCAACCATTAATAAGTACTGGCGATCGCGTACTGTCTGATAATTTATGCGTCGACTGATTTCTGAATGCAAATTAATTTATTGGTTAAAATATCTGCGACAGTTATTCGAGAAATGTTTAATAGACGTCATTTAAGATAATATAATTTACTTGATGTATTTTTTATAAAACACTAAATGAACGTCATACATAAGTCAGAACTGTTAAAAGTAATAAATAAACTTGGGAACAGAGATGTTATTATAATCCTTATGTTTGTAGACGCACTAGCTCACTCACCTTACAAACCAAAACACAACAATACTTAGTGTTGCTGTTTAGCGGTAGATTATATGATGAATGGGTGTTACCTACTGGAACAAGCTTATACAAAGCCATAACACCAAATAAGTACCCCATATAAGTTTTTAAAAATTATCTTATCGACGATAATCATGTTTCGTCATCGAATAAACACGACATCAACAATTTAGACAATACAGATCAGTATATATAAGTACATGTGTGAACTAGATAACGTCGGTTAGCTAAGCATTTTGGCCGACAAATGACCGAATCGCATATAAGATTGATCGACAATCACCCTGTGTGATGAATGTGCAACGCGGATGCTCCCGTGATTAATTGTTGACGCCTAATTGATTCTAGCGCTGATTTCGTATATATTGTACCTAAATTGTAAATTATTGTATAACCTCATTTTAGACTTGATATTTTGTTAGATTTTTAAATGTAACTTGATATCATTCGCGTCTTCGCGTTTTAGGGTTTGGTCATCAGCCGTTCTTCCTTAGTTGTCCTTCTTTGGAGTTCAAGCTCGATTCATCAACGACGGTTCGGTGATTTGGCCGTGAAAAAGCAATACACAGACAGACAGACAGACAGAGTTACTTTTATAATACTAGTATAGAAAACACGCGTTGTAATGTCTCTTTAGATATAATATGTAAAGTAATATAATATTTGTAAAGAGTGTCTAATATGACTTGCGTTGTATTGCAAGATAATGAACCTAATTGGGTGATGAGTATTTAAAATATACGGTATAAGCAAAGAAACACACGAATGAACATAATAGTTACGTATGTTTCATGTATCTTAGAGCTGGCATGGCTTCAAGCCGCCATACATATGTTAGCGAGGAGCGTGGGTGTAAAGTTAACAATTTTCATCCGACGAGAGATTCGTCGGGCGATAAGCAGGTTACGGCACAGGAGGAGCAGCTTATGCTAAATGGATTTCTTGGCTCCCAAATCCGTGACGAGGAAGGATATTACTGCGATTATCCGTCAAAAATGTTGCCCAATTATATCTAGAAATCATTTTTTGTAAATAACAAACGTGAACAGTAATAACGTTGAACAGATTTAAGTTGTTACATACGCTATAGGTTCCAATAAATTAGCTTGCTTGTTTTTCTAAACTATTTGGCGTTCTTCCGGTACTTATATTGTAAAGTTATATAGATGTACACGCTCATACTTTACTTGTTTATTATTGTAACAAAACCGTCACTAAACCGTAACCAAACTATTATAAGTACAATTCTATGGGTCATATAAAATATTGCTGTTCCAAAACATGGCCTACTTTAGGCAGAAGTGCAGAACTCTTGGCACGTACCGGCTTAGATAAATGAGTCCATTGAATTGAGTGACATCTCTCACCGGATTTATCTATAAATTTCCCGTTGACGCTGAAATTGCACGAATTAATAGTATCGTGTAAAAATGATATAAATAATAAATAAATGCCTTATGCCAGAGCTCTCAGCTTCTACCATTGTTACTAATTATTTGAAACTTTATTAAGCGAACCTAGACTTTTAATGGGATTTAAACATTATATATTAAGGAATTAAGGCCTTATATTTCAAAATACTGGGAAGAATATTTCAGTACAGTATTAGTGAGATATAAAAACAAAATTAATTTTCAATTAAAGCGCTCATTATTATGGAACTGATTAAGTTATGAAAAATAGTGTTTTGGTTATGTCCCTTGGGTCGGTAGTTAAACTGTCCCACTCATCCTTCAAATGTAACACAACAATACTGAGTACTACTGTTTGGCGGTAGAATATGTTTGATAATGATGAGCATTTTTGTATGTAATTTTTTCAATATAATTAATATTCGATGTCAGCCCTAATTCCAACGGTGCGACGCAGGGTGGATATCTAGTATTATATAAATGTACTGAAACAAAAGGCCGATTTTCGTGAATAGTTACAAGCAACTTAACGCACACATATTTGTCGTGTGACTTGTACCATCGTACAAACTTTTCGCTTCACCATAATCATACTATTGATTTATTTTTTTCGTTTTTATTCGGTAACTTCGACGAGTAAGCCGTGCTAGTCGGTATTCGGCATCGTCTTAGAAGGTTTTTTCTGCATCGGAGAACACATTTCGTGTATTTCCTCTTTTTATATTTGAGTTTATCGTTGAACGCGGTTTAATTGGTGCGGTAATTGATGTTACCGGCGGTGTTTGCTTGTTAGTACCAAAAGCAGTTTATGTTAGTGAATTCATTAGAGTTATTTCGGTTTTTCGTTTGCTTCAGCTGGGGATTCAAGTTAGGGATTTTAAAGCACGATATGTATGTATGATCTTATACAGTAAAGATTTTAATTAATAATTAGTGTGGTTACAAAGTGTGTTTTTTGTCAAGCTTGACTATTGTCGAACAATTTTATATTCTACTGCCAAACAGTAGTGCTCAGAATATTTGTGTTTCGGCTTGAAGGGTGAGTGAGCGAGTGTAACTACAGGCACAAGGGACGTAACCTCTTAGTTCCCAAGGTTGGTGGCGCATTGGTGATATAAGGAATGGTTAATATTTCTTACAACGCCATTGTCTATGGGCGGTGGTGACCACTTAACATCAAGTGGCCCATTTGCTCCGCCTAACGATATCATAAAAAAATTTTGTAAAGTATCAACTTGTTAATGGCGTACTGCCGTGTTAAAGCCCACTATCTATTTAAAGAGAGAGTTAGGTTCTTATCCCGTCACGCTCTAATGCAAATTGCGTACAGATATTGTAGATTTTCATCCACCACATGCTGGTTTTTTTTTTCGACGGCAAACACGAGATAAATTATTGTAAATAAAAATCACGCACATGACAGTTCACAATGTTTGGTTAAGATACAGGTGTTCTAACCGATGGACCGACAAACACAGATCTGTATTAAATTTATAATTACAATTATAAATCATAAAAAACTTAACTGTATGTTAGTGAGTAACCCTAGCCCCGAACACAGTGTTATGTCGTTGGATGTCATAATTAATTATATGACATTATTATTAAAACTGAAACTATTTATTTTACATAATTATATATAAAATTATTGTTGTAGTTAATTGTTTAATAATTTGTTAAACTTTAATTAATATTATTTTTTGTGGCAGAATATTTAAGACTGGCATAAACACGTTATTTTTTTTTTAATTGATCTGACACGAGGTTTCAATCCCTCTCAATATATTTGTTGGAGAATTATTATCAAGTATGAAATTATTCTGTCCTCCTACATACATAACCTTAACATGAACAGCCTGTAAATTTTTCACTGCTGTGATAAGGGTTCCTCTCCTTTTGAGGAGAAGGTTTGGAGCATTTTCCACCACGCTGCTCCAATGCGAGTTGGTGAATACACACGTGGCAAAGTTTCGTTCAAATAAGACACATGCAGATTTGCTCAAGATGTTTTCCTTCACCGCCGAAATACAAATTAAGCGCATGAAAATTCAGTGGTGCTTGCCAGGTTTTGAACCCGCAATCATCGGTTAAGATGCACGCTTTCTAACTGTTAGTCCATCTCGGTTTTGTCCTCCTATTCTACCGAACTTACATGTAGTTAAATTTTTTTGTCATACTATGTATAAGTAAATATTTTTGATACTTACAAAAAAAATCGATAAATAAAAATACCCTAAACTATATTGCCGTATTCGCTCAATTGTTTTTTTGCTGCGTTAATACGTAAGTAACATATTTTTTTATATTTGAACGATTAATCACAAATAAACACTGCCAACCTTGTACGATAGAAAACAACCTTAATAACAAATGTTATTGCTATTTACGTAATTATTTATAGTATAATATATCATAGATGCATAATCCATGTTAAGCAATAAATTTTCGCTCGTAATTTCATTATTAATATTATAAATAATAAGTAGTTTAAACTGTTAAGTCAATTATTTAATACAAGATAAAGTATATCACGCTTGACATGTTAATTGTCTGCACTCAATATTCCTTATTCAAGTAGGCTCATAAAAAAACTTTTGAATCGTCATGTTCTATGTTGAATTAAATTTAAAGCTAAAACCGGAGAATAGATTCTACCGAGAAGAACCGGCAAGAAACTCAGTAGCAGTTGCGTAGCTATCGTAGGGCCAGGTGGTGCACCAGGGTCCCTGAGCTCTGGGGGCCCTCTAATCTAAGCTATAAAAAGAGCTTTGAATAGAGATGAAGTATGGATTTAATTTACTAATGATATGTTCAACTCACTGTATCCTGTATCCTATTCTTATTACTATCTATAATTTTGAATGGCAATATACGTTAAAGAGGGGGCGAGGGCCCGATTCTTTTTCTATGCACCGGGGCCCCTACCCACCTAGCTACGCCACTGCTCAGTAGTTACTCTATTCGATCAATTTAATTATAGAGTACGTCAGTTAAGAATTAATAATTTTGTATATATCCTGCCTTGAAGTCAAAACACACTATTTATCTTTAATCTTTTAGTGAGTAATATGCCTCGTTTTTTTTTTTTTAGTATGAGTTTTAAGTTTTTTAATAGGCCAAGTTAAAAATAGCTGTTAAAACTTATTATAGAAACGAATACTGTGCCCCAGTGTAACTGGGAAGCGCAGTTATTTCATTATATTCTCAAGTTCATCGCGCGTTGCAACTTCTGATATAAGTTTATTCCTTTTGAAGATTTTTTTAGTTAGGCCTTAAAAAAAACAATATCATTTAGTAGTATTATAGCGTTCTAAATTTAACACGACTTTTAAATTACAAAAAAAACGTTTATTAGCATACGTTATACACAATTGTCATTACTTTAGATATACACATTAATTTAGATATAAGTATAATGATTATTTGATATTCGTATTAATTAGCAAAGACGCGGCAGAGAATTAAAAATTACGCACACCTGACGGTGACGAGGTCGGACTAAGTCAAACTAACCTTGTAATTACGCAGGAGCGGGGTGCGGGGAGAACCGAATACCGACTCCTGCGCGGTGTCGCTCGGACCGACGCGGGGTGTGGGAACGCGGGGAAGCGCTAGCCGCTGGTTCAATAATATTACGCGCTATAGTATGGATTGTATAATATACTAGCTTAACCTGCGGTTTAATTTATAAAACTTTACCTTAAACACACGAACCTTTTACCAGGGATGCATCGATACGCCTTTTTGCCGATACGATACCGATACCGATACTCTTAGAAAGATATCGGCGATACCGATACCGATACACTTATCGAATTTAAATAAAGGTAAAATAAATGTAAGTGGACATGTTGATTGATTGTTTTTTGATTGATTTGGAATGTGAATATTAGTAATTAAGCTCAGTAATTAAGGTTCATTAATAAGAGTAAGTAACAAAAAAAACATTAAACTAATTTTTGTTTAAAAAACAAAGTACTATCTCGTTTGCAAAGAAAATGACAAAACAAGAGGCGCGTTTACATTACTTTTTTAAAAATGTAATTTGAACAATATCGTTGTATCGGCCAGAAAAATATACCCGATATATCGAAAAACCTGCTGTATCGCCGATATATCGGTATCGGTATCGGTATCGGATGCATCCCTACTTTTTACCTCAAGGGGAGAATCAAAAAAAGTATTATATATATCCATATCCTTCGCCGGAACCCAAACTATCTCTTTATCAAATTTCATCTAAAAAGATTCAGCGGTTTAAGCGTGAAGAGGTAACAGACAGAGTTACTTTCGTATTTATAATAATACTAAATATTACAAAGACTTCTGAAGGCACTACTGATGTTGTATTAATTTGATTACTATGATATAATTATTAACATAACTCATATTGAATTCAGAATGATCGGAATCTCTCGAATATCTATTAGACGGTCAATAGTTTGATATTACTAATTATGGATAATCTAATCTTCCTTCCAATATTGTAACCAATTATCAATATGTGTGCATTTTGCTAAGTGTCTAAAGTATATTATAAATGTGAAAATAACTTCCTTTATTAATCCGTTTCATTATTACGCGTTCACGTCTTAAGCACTTAACCAATCATCATGAACTTTTGCATACAAGTTCGGAAAAGGATACGCAACACCTCACACGGGTGAGAAGCGGTTGGAAATTAGTAGGAAATAAAAAGGAAACTGAATAGTAGGGATGATCCAAGAATTGATTTACAATTGATTAGCCGAATACCCATTTTAAAGTAATTGTAAAATATTAATACTAATTTTAGATATAAAAAAAAAACGAATTAAACAAGAAAAAGAAACAGAGCCGTGATTTTTTACGTTAGAATTTGAAACGAGAAACCTTTTATTGTCTCAATAATTATATTACTATCGCAATGGTCGTATTACTTAATTTATTACGAAATTCGATGAGAATCGAGACGAGCTATTCTGTAAACTCGATACTCGCCGCATAGCTCGACCATGAAATGTCAGAAACTGTCAGTTTTAATTCATTGGAGTCAATGTTGCATACATTGACTCCAATGAATTAAAACGTCTAAAGGTTTAAACTGATCAAAATTCCACACCATTTGTAAACAAACTATTCCACACGACTCCAACCAAGAGTAGCCAGGTTAGGGTAGCCCGTCTGTGTATATATCACCTACTCATCATATCTTAACGCGAAATGGTTGTGTTCCGGTTTGAAAGGTAAGCAAGCCTGTGTAAATATAGGCAAAAATCTTAGTTACCAAAGTTGGTTTGCATTGATGATACGAAGAATGATTATAATGATGCAGTACCGTTAGGGATCTGGCAGCTCTACCAGCCTACCTATATAAAAAAATCGATTTTAAATTTATTTTCTTCGTTGATGCTGTATTTTATGTTCTTTTATATTTATTTTTATTCATGTACTAGTTTTACTTCTAGTATCTCAAGTAATAATCCTTAATATTTAAAAAAATGCGATTATTATTGACATTCATGTATAACTCAACTAAACTAGCGATAAAATATAATTAGTCCCTCTTAATTTACCAGTCTTCAAATAAATAAATTGCTTAATGAAATTTTGTTCTTCTTAATTTACTTTCTCTTTTGTCTTCAAATAAAAAAAAATGCTTAATCAATTAAACATCGAAAGTAATGAAAAAAATGAAATTAAATACGGCCGTGATATAGCTTGCAATAATCGAAGTAAATGTGTCAACAAGCTAAGATATGTCGACTCTCGAAATACCGCGGCGAAATTGAAATTGAACCGAAGTTCGGCCGAACTTTAGGCGATTTTTTAATGTTAAAGATATTCAAGACTAGTTTCGTATTTGTTTAAACCGCATACGGCCCATCGATAGTCATTTATTAATAGATTTAAAATAAATTAAAAGTTAAAATTCGATCAATAAATAATAGTTAAGCTGTATAAAAAACACCATACTTTACTCAATATCTGTATCTCTTAAAAGTACAGAATGATTCTACAAGATTATATTAAACGCAAAGCGACCACGGAATCCAAGTCCAACAAAAAGACCGCCATATCTATTCGCTGTCTATCTTTACAGTAAAGGCAAACATGACAAATTGAATCGAACGAATTTTTAATTGTATTAATAACATATTCAGAGACGCGGTCATGTGTTGCTGTGGCATTATATTATAATTATTAATATTATTAATTTAGCAAAATAACTTCTCTGAAACGTACGAAATATAATGATTGAAATTTCATTTCAAAATTATCAGCGGTTTTTCCGTGATACGCGTTCAAGAACAAAAACTTTTGTAGATATATACAGTATATATTTAATAAAGTACAGCATCGTATATTAATAGTAAATTTCACCACTTTCGACGAAGAAGACGCGTCGCTTTGCACTATAGAACTATTCACTTAGGAAAGCGCTTACCTTAACGGCGGAATATTAACCGTAACGGAAGCTATCGAATATCCTAAATAAAAATGTTTCCGAAATCGGAACCGAATTTAGCAAAAACCTATTACCAAAAATGAAGTCAAATTTTTAGCATGTACATTACATACATACATTATCAGCCTGTAAATTTCCCACTGCTGGGCTTAGGCCTCCTCTCCCTTTGAGGAGAAGGTTTGAAGCATATTCCACCACGCTGCTCCAATGCGGGTTAGTGGAATACACATGTGGCAGAATTTCGTTGAAATAAGACACATGCTGGTTTCCTCACGATGTTTTCCTTCAGCGCCGAGCACAAGTTGAATTATAAACACAAATTAAGCACATGAAAATTCAGTGGTGCCTGTCTGGGTTTGAACCCGAAATCATCGGTTAAGATGCACGCGTTCTAACCACTGGGCCATCTCGGCTCTGCATGTAATTATCTCTTTTACAATTAATGAATAATGTAATATTCGTAATTGGAACTATCCGAAATAATTTAATATTCGTAACCATATCTGAAACCTATAAAACATATTATTGTATACGTATCCAAATCCGAAATTAAATATGCATGACATCACTGATCTATACCGGATATTCGCTTTTGTCGTTACACAATAATGTTCCGAGCGCTCCTACCGCCTCGCGCTTAAATCAGAGATAAAAGTACAAGAAGTAAGTAAGTATTTCCGATTGAAATAAAGTGACTTGATCGTAGGATTTGTTAATACAAACCAAGAGACACCTGAAACAACCTTTGTATATACAATTCTATCAGATAAGTAAGCGTAGGGTCGAAGGTTGTCCCTTTATTTAATCAAACGTCACCCGTATCCAAGATTCCTCTTTAGATAAGGGTGCCCGCAAATTAGTTAGGAACGACATATTTAGTTCCGTTTTATTTTAAATACTTGCTGAGTCACAGGGATTTACTTGCTTTAATCGACAATGTTCCACTTATGTGGGTTATTTATTATTTACTAGTGGGTCGCACGCGAAGCGTTTGTTCAACAGATTTTTACAAATTTCGAAACTTATGACAAGATTTTAAATTAACATGGTTATTTTTATTACTACAAGTATTTAAAGTGGGATATATACCATGTTTTTTATTTTTATTTGTTGGAACTCGATATTTCGTGAACAAGACATTCGTAGATAATGTCGTTTTAAATACTTATGACATGATTTTGTTTTGATTTAATTTCATACTAAATTGACGACGTCTGTTCACGGTCTTAACATTGTTTTTTTTTATACAGCCATAGCGCCTTTCTCTACTCGGCCAATAACTTGTTTCCGCTCTCTAAAATTAATTCTTTGTTAACTCATAACAATTTACTTATCGTAATAATTTATTTTAATTTTCTGCAATCTTTTAAGTGAAGCATCGTCCCATAATTCACTAGAACAAAAACCGACTTACGCTATTAATATATATATAAGATTTAATACTTTATTTAACAACATATAAATAACAGATAACGAAAAACAACCAACATTGGATTTATTGGCGACCAATGTTGAAAGGAGTTTTGTAAGAGAAAAGGTAAGTGCATTTAAATATCAGAGAGGATATAACTGTCACAAAAGAACATTTATATTAAAATATAACAATAAACTACACGTATAATAAATGTTATATAATCTATAAATCTTTGTTAATAAATGGACTATCGAAATCTAAAATAGTTTCAAATAAAACTTGTAGACATTATTGTATGAAATCAAATAAATAAAAACTCCAGCTTCTTAAAATGATAAATCATTTCAATGCGTGTAAATGAGTTATATACCCAAAAAGTACAGAGTTCAGACAAAAGAAAATTCCATCCGTGTAGAAGAGTTGTCGTTTAGGGATGGATTACTTGTTGCGTAAATATTACTAAGCGTATCTTCGATTAATTTATTTTTCACAAATACGTAGGCAGTCAGGCTACCTCATGGTTACCACAAATACATTGTACATCACCAATGTAAAAACGTATTATATTATATATGATACTAATGTGCCCGCGACGAAAGTTATTGTTCAGTTCTATATATCTAGACTGATTGAAAAACCAAATGACGTAAACTAATCATAATTATATTCTTTATATTAGGGTTCTTTAATTGTTTAACCACTACCAACTAACAGTTTGAACTATTTATGTACGACGTAAATGTATTTAAAGAGCAATTCATTCGATCGACGCTAGACTGGAATACTACAAAAAACTCGGTAAAACGCTGCGCAATACTTGGAAATCAGATGAATATTTAAAGCCATAAAATTCGAATTCGACTTCGGTTTTATTCGAACAAAAGAAGGATTGAAAATCTCTAAACCTCAAAAAAAAAGAGGGAAAAAATTCCATTTGTGTAGATCAGAATAGCTGGTGATAAAATACCACTTAGGAAAGCAACTGGATCGTTTATATAAGTAATAGATTAAAATACGTGTTTTATACGTGTTTCAGCCGAGTCCAGTGGTTTGATTGCGTGAATCTTAGTCGAAGATTGCGGGTTCATATCCGAAAAATTACAGCTCGCGAAGATAAACTTCGTGAAGAAATCTGTATATGATAGCTGATTTGTTATATTCTGTGTATCCAGTATTGTAAAATATTGTGGTATCTAATATTATTTGTTATACGAAGATAGAGAAAACCTCAATATAACATATCGTTCCGACCCGGGAATCAAATCCGGAACCTGGTAATCTGCAGCCGTACAAGCTATTCATTCGACCAAAACATTATTAACATTTTTGGAGAAAATACAATTAAATGTATTTCTAAAATATTTAATGAAACATCTAATGAATTTTACCGCAAAGGTTGGAAGCGTTCTTGAAATTGTGACAATAATATCTCAGATATTCTCTGTGGCTGTAAATTATGAAATATTTTTCTCATTCCACTTAAGATTTTTGAAATGGAATGGATAAAGTTTTAAACTTTTTATTTATTAATAATTTATCAATATTGAATACATAAATAAAAAAATGTTATATCTCGGTTATATAAGGTAAAGTTTATACATTTGCTTGGTAATAGTTTTTTTTTTATTTACGCAATGGAATCCTTCAGAAAGGTACCGGAATTCTTACCCAATCTCAACCATTGCGATGGCCGTCCTCGACAAGGGTCGTGTCGATATAACGCATCCGTGGACCCAGCTGGGCTCTCCTCATGGCTCAGTGGAGTTCTCCTTAGGGGGCGAATGTGATCATGCCCCCCGCACTTCTGACTAGTACGTACGACAGCGCGTGGCCATCTTGGCTAAACAAAAACGAAAAAAAAAAGTCCAAAGATTATGGAATAAGTTGAGCTATATTTTATGTAAAGAACACAAATAAACAAAATATACCTATTTTTTTGAATTATTATAATTATTTACTATCAGGACTTATCTTATATATACAAATAAAAACTAAAAATAGTTTATATACAAATCGTGACCGCGAGGAATGGCAAGAATATTAGCAGCATTTCCCCGTTGTATAGCAATTCCGATTCTCTAGGCGAAAAACGAACCAGCCCGTCAAAGTGTGAGTGTATTATTTTATATATATTAATAGCATTTTTATCTCTGTAGTTGAAAGTTTTATCTTCAAATAATGGGCAAAATTTTCTAATGTTTTACATCAATTAATCAGGGTTTTGATTATTTCCAATTGATATTAAATTAAACGATAATGTCGAATTTGTTGCTAACAATACGTGTTAAGAGACAAAGTAATGTTATGTTATGTTTGTTATCAGCCGAGATGGCTCGGCTGATGAGATAAACGAAGATTACAAGTAGAAAACTCCTTAAGTACCAATGGTATTGAATCTCATGCTAGGCTGTAAAGTAAAACGTCGTGAAAAAGTCTGAATGAGTTGTACGCAAATCTGCCCCTACAAATCGACTCCCACAAAATCTACTAGTATTGTAGCAGCGTGGTGAATTAGTAACAAACCTGCTCCTTAAATAGGACCTTTACACAAAGTGGAATGCCTACAGACTGTTACTTAATCAGCAATACATAAACAAGAATGTTTACCAATGAAGGAAAAATATACGATGAATGAAATTCCTCAGATATTTTTCATAACTAAGACATTATTAGAAGAAAATTAAAAGAGGCACTGGCTGTCTCCATTCAGCCAAAAATATCAAATAAAATTTTATACAATCTGCGTCAAATATTTTGACGTCAATATGTCGCTTGTCAAAAATAACGACAATTATATTTGGTTCTATATTTATTTAGATATATATAAATTTTCTTAAGGATTTCGTGAATCAGTTTACAAAATTGCGGTGTCAAGTTTGATTACATAAGTTATAAAGGCGGTAGTTACGTAGAACATAGAGGGTGTTACAGATTAGATCAAAGGTAAGGCATCCGAAAGTTTTGAGTACCTAGGACAAGGATTCTAGATTATATTTAGGTAAGATTGAATTATAAATTTCAATATTGGAGAAGATCGTTATCGAAAGGTTGCAAGAGGGTTTTCGATTTACGACAACTATTAATTAACACCAATAGTAAGCAGAGATTTATAGCGGACAGATTCTCTCAGCAGCTAGTCTTCGTTTAGAATAATTGGCTTGGACGTAATTGGTCAAAATTACATCATAATTATTGCGTGTCGTTTTTTTAGAAATTGAATAAAACTTCGATACAAAAATGATAGACAACAGCAGTTTATAATTATATAAATATTAGTTCAGCCCTCGTGATCTTTTCTGTACCAGGAATACAACTATGCATAATTTCAAAATGATTAATTGACTAGTTAAGCTGACTTTAACGTTTTTCAGTAAAGTATGGCAAGAAGTGCAGAAGCAGAAGTTGAGAAGATGAAATTGTTGGAGGAGAGAATTAAAGCGCCTTCAATCTGGGGTCGGGTGCCCTGCGGAGTACGTTTTGAAGATCTACAGGAAAAACGGTATGAGGACGCTGTGAGGTTGTTAAAGAACCATTATTTACCTGAAGAGGTAAGTATTTTTAATATATGTGATATAAAGATTGAAAATATTTTGTTCTTAATAGGTGTCGTGTTGTTGATACTATTAACTGCTTCGTTGGTGTTAATCTAGATACTAGTGGCTATCTTTCAAAGCCGTCTATTCCAAGCCTCAGGGCCACCACCAGTAGCTAGTTGGCCGGACACCATAAAAATAGTGCACACAGGTGGTCTTACCCTGTTCTCTCACCTTCACCTTTTCTGAAAGAAACTTCGTAAGAACGGGTGAGAACAGTTAAACTAGGAAGAAAATGATTGAAGGAAAGTTATATCTATAAGAAGAGTTAATGGATATAGTCTTACGCCAAATACTTAGATAGACAACCGAGATATCAACGGCATCTTTAACTTTGAATTTGGACAATGACTGTGCAAAGTTTCGGTTCAACCGTTTAAACGATGCTTTCGTCATTCAATAAAAAATGAATAAATTATTTTTTATACATAAGATTCGAGGGCTTTGAGTTGTGAAATAGTCGAAATTGAATCCATAAAATAATGAAAAGCAATCAGCGAAATGCTTCAGGAGATTTCCAAATGTTTAATTAAATAACTGCCGGAAAAAAGACGGATCATTCGTAGTAAAATCTAAATTTTATTTAATTAAGAATTTGAAGGGGAAATAAAAAAAACAATCTCACTAAAGGTTTATTAGTTTAGTTGAAGATTACATGTTAATATATTTTTATTAGAAAAATAAGGCGAGATGCACACTGGCTAGAACATAATATCTTTTTTTTAAAAATAGGTAGATGGATTGTCAAATGGGCCACCAGATAGATAAGTAAGGTCACCATCACTTATAGACAATGGCGCTGAGGATAAAATTAATCAATCCTTACATCGCCAATGCACTACCAATCTTGGTAGCTAAGATGTTAATTCTCTTGTGCCTGTAGTTACACTTGCTCAATCAACCTATAATCAAGCAGAACAAAAATATACTAAATAGTGCTGTTTGGCAGTATAATCTGTCATGGATGGATGGTAACTGTCTAAATGGGTTTGCCCAAAGCCAAAAGAAAAACACCTGACTTGGTGCCGTTACAAGGGACATAACATCTTAGTTCCGTAGGTGGCGAATAAGCGTTCTAAAATCTAAATCTATTTTATTCAAGTATACTTATACATGCACCTTTGAATCGTCATTGTACAGAACTACGAGTATAACTGAAATGGACCGTAAACTTAAAGACATCACCGATTCGGAATATAAATTGTACAGAGAAGAATCAGCAAGATACGAACTAGTTATTATTTTCTAAAACTTGAAATACAAAGTTATATAAGTTAAATGCAATTATATATAATATGATATTCTGTCTGAAAGTCAACAAGTATTAGTTCCACGATTTTTATCGTCTTTATAATCTTGTGTTGCATAATATAACCGTATTTATTAATGCTTTTTTTAATAAACGGATATGGAAAAAGCATGGTTAATATTTCCTATAGTGTCAATTTCTATGGTAGCGACTAATTACCATTTGGTCCATTCGCCAGCTTACCTATTGATGTGGAAAAAATACGCTTTTACTTGGTAGTAGGGCTTTGTGCATGCCCGTCTGGGTAGGTACCACCCACTCATCAGATATTCTACCAAACAGCAGTACTCAGTATTGTTGTGTTCCTGTTTGAAGGGTGAGTGAGCCGATGTAACTACAGGCACAAGGGACATAACATCTTAGTTCTCAAGGTGGCGCATTGCTGATGTAAGGAATGGTTGATATTTCTTACAGCTTCATTGTCTATGGGCGGTGGTGACCACTTACCATCAGGTGGCCCATTTGTTCGTCAGCCTACCGATAACATTAAAAATAAATAGGCTACGATACAGAAGCTTAATGTAAGCTTAAAGTAAGATACGATGCTTAATGTAAGTGAAACCGCCAGGGGCCGCTAGTTTTATATTTAGGTGAAGTAATGCTTGTTTTATTTGTATTCTTCGCGATCACGTTCACGCATCGTTCATTCGATTGAGCTGAAACTCTGTACAGTAGTTGTTCGGACGTGCGTGAAGCTTTCTGACAAAGTACTGTCAACGTAAAAAGTATAGATGTTGAGAGAGTCGAATCGAATAGTTTCTAAAAATATATATATAAAGTCGACTCGTAATAAATAAAATATTAAGAAAAAAATTTAAAAAAGTATGTTGATTTAAATTTTTAGGATTATATGGAATTGTAAGACAAATATATCTTAATCAGACTCAATGAAAATTCGTTAAGGGTCACGTGATTGCCCTTCCTATATATAGTATAATAATATATATTTATAACCGTTGAAAAGTTTTCTTTGTAATAATTATAAGGTATCTTCTACTTAATCATATAAAATATAAATGAATATTCGAGAAATTGTGATGCACTATTAGTATAAGGAACAAATTGAAAATATTACACGACTAAACAGAGTCAGTAATTATTACGTAGGACAATGTATACGGTTTTACAACATGATGCCGGATAATGTTATTCTTTTTACTTTTGTGAGGTTAAAAAAGCCGACAAAGATTAACAACTCCATAGATGTCAAATGAAATGATCGCTTCGAGGTCGTTTAAAAAATAAATAATTAATTTATCATTGTAAATTCAGACATAAAAAGGAAAAGCCCGCTGAGATTTTATTGTTCATCTCAGGTATGTGGTTGTTTCCGAATCGAAAGATACTTAAATTCGAATGTTGACAACTGAAAAAAACACTAAACCAATATACACAAACTTATACCAAGATATACAGCGTTACGCAATTCATTTTTTTTTTATAAATTAATAAATATTGGATAATATAACATACATTACTCTGATTCCAATGTAAGTAAATAAAGCACTTGCGTTATGGAAAATCAGAAGTAACGACGGTACCAAAAACCCAGAAACAAGACAACATAGTAAAATAATGGACTTTTTCTACATCGACTAGGCCGGAAATCGAACCCGGAACCTCGGAGTGGCGTACACACTATTCGACCACAGAGGTCGTCAAACAGTTTTATGTAATACTTGTTGTTGTCGCGGCTTCGCTTGCGTTTTTGATTTTGGTTTCCAAGTGTTAAGCATAAAAAGTAGGCTATGTCCTTCTTTGGAGCTCCAGCTTGCTTTATACCAAAATGACATTAACCGTGCAGTGACGGAGTAAGAATACAATTCACTGCCCCTCTCTCTCCCATGGGTGTCGTAAGAGGCGACTAAGGGACATCTGAGCGACCATCTGCTCATCTGGTGGTAGGATGTCAATCATCCGCCTGGCTTGTTACCACCGTACGCATGGTGAAACACTCGTGAAGTGGCTGCTTGCAGCCGCGTTTCGAGATCAGCCGGCGTACAGCCAGTGCCCGAGCGCGCATTGTCGCGATAAGAGTTGGTCCGGTGGATGTTGCTGTTGAACCAATGCTGGAGGAAAGTATATTGACCCGCCGGTCAGGGAGACCCGTAGAAACGGTTGTTCCGCTGGCCGCCCGTGGCAGAGTACAGGGGCCCAAGCGTTCCTAACCAGCTCGCGAGGCTGCCCCACCAGGCCACGCATAATCCCGGTGTGGACCGTCGTGCCGGTTGGTGACCGGACGGTGGGGTCCCGGCGGCCACTACCGGGAGGGTTCGGGGGCCCTTCCGCCCGGCGGGTCAGTTTATTTTCTCTTCTGGCAACTTATTGGGGAAACACAGCTCCACACTTTGACCGTCCCTATCGTGGCAACGCATCGCTCGCTTCACGTCTCTTCCTCTTTTTTCCCCCTATCCATGACAGTGCATAAAAGAAATGACGGTCGTACAGCGGTGCACACCCCCACCATTCCCACGCTGTTTGAGGTTGAGTTCGTTAACATCCGTGGACTCCACGCTAACCTCAATGCTGTCCACCACCATCTCGAGACAGCACGGCCAGCAATGTTGTTTCTGACGGAGACTCAAATACTCCGTCCTGTCGATACCAGCTACCTTAATTATCCCGGCTACATGCTTGAAGAATCCTTCAAAGCGAAAGCCGGAGTATGCTTGTTCGTCAGGACGGATGTTTGTTGTCACCGTCTGCGCTGCTTGGAGGACCCTTCCTTCTCCCTGTTAGTGGTACGTGTGGACTTGGTTCGTCAGAGTCGGGTCTACGTGTGCCTCTACAGATCCCACAATGGTGACTTGGAGACAAGCCGACTATTTGACCATCTTAGTCGGGTGGCAGATGCTGCGCAAGAGCAGTTTCCTAACGCGGAACTGGTGTTTTTGGGGGACTTTAACGCTCACCATGAATCATGGTTGAAGTCCTCCAAAACTGACCATGCGGGAAGGACTGCCCATGCTTTCGCTCTCACGCATGACTTGACCCAGTTGGTTGATCAGCCCACCAGGATCCCAGACATTGACGGGCAAGCGCCTTCCCTACTGGACCTTCTGCTGACTAGCCACCCGGTGGAATATCAGGTTGAGGTTCGGGCTCCACTTGGTTCTTCGGATCACTGCCTGATATCTACCAAAGTGCCACAGGCCAAGCTGCCGCCACCAACGGTAAGCAAACGTCGCATTTGGCACTATAAGTCGGCAGATTGGGACGGTTTGCGCGATTACTATGCGTCAGTCCCTTGGAAGGAGCGTTGCTTCAGTGAGAATGACCCGACAGCTAGCGCCGCTGCTATTGCTGGTGAGATCCTGTTGGGGATGGAATACTACATTCCTAACTCAGACCTCGCCAGTAAGGGTACGCGTAACCGTTGGTTCACTCGCGAATGTGCCGATGCTGTGTCTTCTAAGCAGGCGGCTTATCGCGCGTGGATCAATGGCTGCGTTAGTGGGGCATCTAACATTGACTCACTGAAAGCAACCTACAATAAAACTTCCAAGTCTTGTAGGAAGGCATACACAAGAGCGGATGCACAGCGCATTGCGCGGTTTGGCCATGACCTTATTTCACAACCTAGAGGCTCCCGTAGCTTCTGGCGTCTGACCAAATCTGTGCAAAGCAATTTCTGTCAACCTTCGCTGCCACCGCTCAGGTATCCGGACGGATCGCTAGCTCACAGTCCGCAGGAGAAAGCTGATCTTCTGGCAAACCTCTTTGCGGATAATTCCGTAATCAATGATTGTAGTGCGCTGCCACCAACAATTCCTTCATGTGGCTACACGATGCCTGACATCAAAATCAGGCAACGTGATGTACGTGCAGAGCTACAATCACTTGATGTGCGGAAAGCTAG
Organism: Vanessa atalanta; assembly: GCF_905147765.1. NCBI lineage: Eukaryota > Metazoa > Arthropoda > Insecta > Lepidoptera > Nymphalidae > Vanessa > Vanessa atalanta. The sequence continues at coordinate 3,709,344 of NC_061892.1, read as the reverse complement.
CGGTCCCGATGGAATACCAGCCATAGTGCTGATGAAGTGTGCAGCGGAGCTGTCTCCTGTGTTAACGCGCCTGTTCCAGCTGTCTCTTTCTACAGGATGTGTGCCGGATTCTTGGAGAGAAGCTAATGTGCAAGCGGTTCCCAAAAAAGGGGATCGATCTGACCCGGCAAATTATCGGCCAATAGCTATCACCTCAGTTCTTTGTAAGGTGATGGAACGGATCTTAAACAACCAACTGATCCATTACCTAGAAGATCACTGTCTAATTAATGATCGTCAGTACGGGTTTCGACCGAAACGGTCCACAGGTGATCTTCTAGCGTACGTAACACACCTCTGGGGTGAAGCTATCGATAAGCGTGGAGAGTCGTTGGCCGTCAGCCTCGATATCTCCAAGGCTTTCGACAGAGTCTGGCACAGAAGTCTTCTCTCCAAGCTGCCGGCATACGGTCTGCCGGTTCAGCTCTGCACCTGGATTGCTAGCTTCCTACACAAGCGCAGCCTTCGCGTTCTAGTTGATGGTTGCGCTTCAAAATCCCATGTAGTGAATGCTGGAGTCCCCCAGGGGTCTGTGATATCCCCCACGCTCTTTCTTCTGCATATCAATGATATGCTCTCTCTCGGGAACATACATTGCTATGCAGATGACAGTACAGTGCACGGGGGATACCACGGACGCGCAGCGGCTGGACGGGCGGAAACTGAGGAGAGACGGAGGGATCTTGTTGTTGAGCTCGATAGGACGTTAGGACTCATCGCCAAATGGGGCTCTGACAATCTTGTTGAGTTTAACGCCAAGAAAACACAGGTGTGCGCTCTCACAGCGAAAAAGTCACCATTTTCCCCTCCTCCTTCCCTCTGTGGCACCACGCTGGAGATACATAGCAAAGTCGCCATACTGGGAATCGACGTTCGGTGCGACCTCAATCCAAAGGATCACATTGAGGCTGTTATAAAAACAGCCTCACGTAAACTCGGAGTCCTGAACAAGGTGCGGCGTTTTTTCACGCCTGCTCAACTGCTCCTGCTGTATAAAACACAGGTACGGTCCTGCGTTGAATATTGCTCGCACCTCTGGGATGGCTCCGCTAAGTACCTACTGGAGGCCTTGGATCGGTTGCAGCGACGTGCGGTTCGCATTATTGGCGATGTAAAGGTCACCAACACCCTCGAGCCTTTACAATTGCGTCGAGAGATAGCGGCACTCAGCGCTTTCTATCGAATGTGTCACGGCGAGTGCTCAGAGGAACTATTCTCCCTTATTCCTGCTTCCCCTTTCCTTCACAAGTCCACGCGTGCTGGTTCTCGATGTCACCGCCTAACTGTGACATCAATTCCATCGCGTACAAAGAAATTTGGCAACTCTTTTCTTTGTCGCACTTCCAAAACATGGAATTCTTTACCAGCGCACGTATTCCCCTCCTCTTATGACCTGGGTTCCTTCAAGCGAGGCGTGAAGAGGCATCTTGCGGGCCGGCAAGGCGGGGGCGGCTAGAGCAGATCACCTTTCCCAACTGCACTAGCCGTCGTCGCGTTTGGACTCTACTACCACTTACCATCAGGTGGAGCAGAGTCATTTGCCCTCCCGGACAATAAAAAAAAAAAAAAAAAAAAAATGAATTAAATCCGGTTAAGTGGTTTGTACGTGAAAGAGCAACAGACACATTTACTTTTACAGTATGTATTTTTATATAGTTATGCGTTTTGCAGTTTCGAACATTTCTTTTTTAATTAATGCGACGTGAATTCTTGACGTGACAAGCATCAATTTCATGTTCTCGACAATACATAGACAATGTACAATTTGTCTATTCATAGATCAGGAAAGCTATTACGTCAGTGATTAGTCCTAATTTCGCATTCCAATCCGACGTAACAGTCTCATTATTAGACGTCGCATCACACGCCTCACGTATGATCGAATCGTAGTGCATGCATGCATAGACGTAAAATTAACCTGATATACATATTTATGAAGTACAATGTTGAGAAGGTCTTAATAAATATGTAATATATTGTTTTATAGTTACCGTGTTTTGCATACATTGTTTCCTACCAAACCATGAAATACTAAATTTTTCACAGTGAGACCTCGATAGAGGGAAAAATATTAATATGAAAAAAAAAGAGGAGAAAATTAAATATTGGTTTGAATTTGGAACGAAGTTCTTTTACGTAGACCTTTATCTCTCTTTCCTTTGTTTCTGTCTGCTTCTATTTTATACCGTTTTATTTAAAAGTATTTTTTTTTATAATTGCTTTAATTCACACAGGATTTTTGTGACATTTTTATTTCATTGTCTATTATTTCATCACGATATAAAGCGAAAGCATCTTCGTTCTAACAAGGTGTACCAAAAAATTTCTTGTTATTTTTTTTATTAAAATCATTTATTATGAAAATAATTTATTACAAATGAAAACTTACATCAAATAGTGATTTCATTCCAAAGTGTGACTAATATAGTACTGTGATGATGTTTGTTTTTAATGACATAGATATATTCAAAATAGTAAAGTATTATAACATAAAATGCATATAATTTTAAATATAAGACAAACACATTATCTAACATAACATATAAATACTTTAATTTTTTTTATGATTTTTAAAGATTGTAGATGGCCTTTATATGTCCTACTAGTGGACCAAAACCTTTAAGGAAAAATTTTAGAGCTATTACGATGATACTCCCCTATTGTAAGGTAATGATATCACAAGTGACAATGTTATACATATTTTTTTCAAGCTTGCCCATATTCGATCCAAATCTGTTACGATTCAAGTGTTCCCACCACAAAAAAAACTTCCTACTGAATCGTTTCGTCCTCGAAAAAATTCCTAAATATTACATTTCGAACACTCTGAGAATCTTTGCAATTTTTTAATAAACCTTTACAAAATCCAATCTGCCAAATCTTTTTCGACGTGTTAATTAAATTATTTTCAGGAAAATCGTTCAATGAAAAATGCGTTTTCAAATTGAGGTTGTTCTATTGTCATCGTTCCTTTTGTTAAATCGTCGAATAAAGGATTTCCTCGACACGAATGAATTAAAATTTGATTGACTTTTTGACACGGTGATTTATACATTATTACTAAGGGCACATGATTTATTTTAGCATGTTTCCTATAAAGTTCATTATTCCATATGATCGTGCTAAGTCTTTACTGTAGGTACTCATATTGTTGAAAGACAAAATAATTTGAATAGTGTATCATTGCGTACAGCAGTGCATTGAGGCCAAGTTACAAAAATATTAGCAAATGGGCTATTTGATGGTAAGTGGTCACTACCACAATAGACACTGGCGCTGTAATTGTTTGTGTCGCCAATAACCTTGGGGACTAAGAAGTCCCCTGTATCTGTAATATTGGCATACTCACACTTCAAACTGGAACACAACAATTGTATAGCTGTAGAATATCTAGTGAGTTGATACCCAGATTTACCCAGCAGGCTTGCACATAGTTAACCACCAAGAGAGATCGATTAAATTTAATTATGGTAATCTCATTTCTCACTCAAATATGTTTCGGAATTCAACTGTATCGAATAATAATAAAGATCAAGTAATTCGTTGTTATGTAATACAATTACTTTAGTTTCGGTTATTAGGACACAATATAAATAAACACAATAAAAAACAAATAGCCATGAAAATGTTCAAATATATCATTAGAATAATATCAAATAATGTTTTATAACAAAATGAATAAGAAAAAAATAAATGTGGGTAGGTCAATAAAATTGCGGGTACTACAAAACTAGATTTATAAAAAGAGGTAACATTTGCTAATAATTATTTTGTACGTGGATGTCTATATAAGGCATTTTTTTTAATTCTCATTTTATGAACTGAGTCAATAAGATGACTATGTAGTTCTCGTAAGAATACCCTATATAATACAAAAACTAAACTATGACTAACTTAAAATTAATTAATTCTACGATTCATATCATTGCGCACCATCTTATACGTCCTTTTTGCTGCTGCGGATGTTAAATTTGTCAAAATGATGTTTTCGAATCTCAACGTCCTGTCTGCCAACTCACTTCGGACACACTCCACCGTGCGACAAATCATTCGAGGCAACCAAATGCGACCGTATCATACGGCCTAATGACGGCGATTTTTAAATATATATGTATATATACCTTCATTGCTAATAGTAGAGTCTGGTAATTTATTGTACATTTTAAACGCCATTGAACAGTATATTTTTCTTTCGGCGGTTAGTCATATTTGCCATAAGCGATCGACGTCCCATTAGGGTAGCACCCAGTCGTTCAATGAGCTTCCATCTCAACATCAAGAGAAAATCTATTTTTTATTACGTAAATGTCCAAATGCTATTACATCTTATTATTTGTTGAAATATTAATTTAAAAAAATAATAGAATTTGTTTCTTATTATTTTAAAGGTATTGTCTCAATAATTTTTATCATCTCGAGCCGTACGAACTAGCCAATTTTCTATCTAAGGATGGTCTAAATGTCAAAGTTGAGAATGCGTCGAAAAAAATAGTGGGCATAAGTTGGCCACTAAGTACACGCACACATCTAAAGTAGTATGATGTTTAGCGAATGTCAAATGTATATTTCAAGCACACTAAGATAGTAAAGTTGGCGCGATTATTTTAGTTCTTTTGTAGTGTCTGCATCTAGATGTATAAACTAAGGTCAGGAGTATGTGAGTATGTTACGTTGAGTGTCTCGTGTTCTTTTTGTTAGTCCAGGTCTGCGACACAATGGTGGAATACCGTAGCCGATTCGCGTTCCATCGCGAAGACCTGCTGTCTACGATGACATAGTTGCCATTATCGTACTATAATTGAAAACCTTCGAAGACCGGCTGGATATTTAAAACTCATCGCACTTAGAGTTTGAAGCCGGGTTGCAGTACCTAATAAACTATTTACTACACCAACGAGCCAGTCCACTTCGCCTTATATATAATAACCCAAATAGAAAGTTTTGAAGTGTTTCGTGTTGCTTTCGTGATGTCTGGCCTAAATGTTCTCGCGGTTAAACATTTAAAAAATCGATTGTAAAATTTAATACTCGTTAAAGTGAGTTTTTGTGTTACGAAAGTAATGACTTCTTAGTTGATATATCTTGGGAATAAGATGATCATCTATCAGCTGTATTCAGCGAATTATTTTTTGTTCTTGTATGAAAACAATAAATGTAAAATATAACATTTAAAAAAAAGAACCCGCAGAGTTTCTTTCGCCGGTTCTTCTCAGGTCCGACGTGTTTATTTTAGAAACGATGGTAGATTTTTGACTATTAATAATTTGATAAGCAAGTTAAACGCTTCTATATTAGATAAAGATTTTTGACTTTGATTCGATATTATAAATATTGTTATCGTATTTATACTTTAATGCAATGGCGAAAATATATTTTTCTCATTAAAAATATAACAATGAAATTATACCTTAAATACGTCACGGTTGACGGTGCGTTGTACGTGTAAGGAATTGTTTTTGATAGTGTCATGGTCATTTTTTGGAATGCCTTACTACATTTTGCATATAAAAGAAATAGGAATTTCACCTAGCATACTAAGAGGCAAAAAATATAGAGAAAATAAGTATAGAATATGTAATATAATATAAGTGGGCAAACGAGCAGGAGGCTCACCTGGTGAAAAGTGACTACCACCGCCCATGGACATCTGCAACACCGGGGGCTTGTAGGTGCGTCGCCGGCCTTTAAGGAATGAGTACGCTCTTGTCTTGAACGTTCCCAAGTCGTATCGGTTCGGAAAAACCGCTGGCGAAAGCTGGTTCCACAGAATGGTTGCAGTGGTTGTGTTGAGTCCTCATTGCAATAAAAGTGAGTGAGGAATATAAAATATTTATGGGAGTTCTTGTCAAGCCTTTGTTCCATAGAAACGACCAAATATGTGGTAGCTTTAAATTTTATGAAATAATGTGAAGAATTTTTGTAATTTTATTTTTTAATATTTGGAATAAAATTTCATGTAAAGAAGCTTATGAATTATAGCATATTATGAAAGTGATGTTATTCTGGGGATCCATTAACTTGGCAGTAATAAAGCCTTTTAAATATAATTTAAAACTTAAGTTTTTCAGTACATTTCAGTACATTTTGGGTAAAATGGGCACTCAGTGGTGCCTATTTTCTAGGCTCAGTACTTAGCAGTAGGTTTTAAGAACATTTTGTTGTTTAGTATTTAAGTAATATTGCGAGACTAGGGTCATATTTAAAGCGTGAACATGGTTGAAGTTACGATAACTGATAAAAAATGGAGATGCTTAAATATATATACATACATGACCTCCTCAACTCGACCTCTGTAGTCGAGTAGTGTTTACACCGGTTTTCATGGGTACGCCACTCCGAGGTCTCAGGTTCGATTCCCGGCCGAGTCGATGTAGAAAAAGTTCATTAGTTTTCTATGTTGTCTAGGGTCTGGGTGGTTGTGGTACCATCGTTTCTTCTGATTTTCCATAACACAAGTGCTTATATTAAGCTGCTTACATTGAGATCACAGTAATGTATGTTTTGTTGTCCAATATTTATTTATTCATTAAAAAAAAAAAAATTCATAGTAACTCGCCCATAAGAAGACCGTAAACTGCTTGGGAAAAATATAAATAATTGTTGAAAAAATTCATATATAACCAAAGAATTAAAATATGTTATCGTCTACGGCTATGTGTTTAGACAGATGTTCTGTGAAGACGTGCACGCGTATGCCTCACCTACTGCCTATAATAAGCACGTGATAGTTTAGCCACTAGACCAACGAGGCAGACTAGGAAGATAATTAACATACTATATCTATAATGACGTCACTGTCGTTTCTAATACATTATAATTAATTTTAATTTCTTTAGTTAACATACAGGTCTCTCAAAATATCCGATGATAAAGAGGGAGTTGACGAGTTCGTCCACAATGTTAGGATCTGGATGAAGGATAAAATGTCAATAGCTGCTGTTAAGGAAGGCACTGACAAACTTGTTGGAGTACTCATCATGAGGATACAGGAGAAAAGTATGTCAATTATTGTTTGTTCTAATCATCATAAATATAAATTTAGTTCGTATTACGTTTCGTGAAGAAGAATTATGGCATAATGTAGAAGGACCTTGGTCGTTCCATTAAAAATTACGGAGCCGTACAGCATTCATCGAGGCCAAATTGACACTAGCCGTAGAAAGTAACAATCTTTATCATGTAGTTTAATGCACACCATTGGTTGATCTAAATATTAGCTTGAAAGTCAAACAGTTGGCAAAAATTTGGGAAAAGAAAAGCGATAAATTTAGCGCGTAGGACGAAGAATATAATAAAATAACAACAAATGCTTTTATAAAATCGTTCCCAGCCCAGCAACTATTCGAAATCTATTTGCGTATCAATTGTATCGATTCGCGTAGAACTCGATTCCTGTGTCGGCCGTAACATTACGGGCGGGTTCCTTGACTGTTCGGAGCCTAACTTTTTACTGCATACGAAAAAGAAATTCCGATTCAGCTTTAGGATTTTACGTTGAGTACAAGTTAAGAGAGATAGCGATGAAATTAAAATTAACCATATCTTGGATTTCATTGGTTTTTTTTTTATACGATGTGTCCTTAAAAGAAGCGGTTTCTCTTAAGTTTTTCTTAATATTTAAATGCAATTTAATTGAGCGGCTTTAATATCATTTCCTGCAATGAAACAGCATTACAATGCACTTATGAGTACACTCGCATTTACAATAGTATTTACATTAAAAGCTGACGTACACGGTCTTAATGGCTTTCCATTTTAACTGAACAGAATTATACCAGTACTAGTAACCTACAACATATAACCTATCCTCGCATCATATACGCCATAATCCAGTTTATATTAAAGAATCATTTAAGAAAATACCAAGTTGCTCGCATTCGATGACATGGGTCGAGCAATTTGTACATAAATTGGATTCAAAGTAGTCTATAGGGTACGTCTGTATTAAAGAAAGTTGTTGTTATCGTAAATAGGGACGAGTAAAAGGTGGGGTGATACGTCATGATATTGTTTCGGTTGATGATACGAAAATTGGGTAGGCGTCAATGAATTTACATATAGAAAATACTAGAAGACAGTTCAAAGTTGCCAATGCGCTTATTAAATAAATCGGGAGCATGGTTGAAGTTGAATCGTTTATTGACAATGGAACATGCAGGCAGATCACTATTGAACTCAAATAAGAAATAGACGGATACACCAAAGGAACGGACAATATGGCTGTGGAGATTTGGAGGATTGAAAAATTAATATTGTCCTAAGTATATAACGAATTCAAGAACTAAAATATGCAGCAACCTTTTACACTCTACTTGCCAACCCTAGCATTGCTGAGACTTTTTAGAAAATGCTTATAAAAATCGTGTGTGTAAGTATCGAGGGAAAATACAGGGATTAATGTGAATTCGTTTAGTCCAATATAGTCTGGCATAAAAAAAAAAACTACTTATAAGTTCGAGTCTTGGAAAATAATCTAATGAAACTCTTTTTGGACCTGATTTTTTGAATTTGAAAATTAAAATTGATTGTAACATAGGCGAAGTATTATAGATGATACTTAAAGTCAAACTCTTTACTCGTTAGCAATAAAAATGAGATTTTTATTTCAAATATTGGTAAGGTATTAAAATAGAATCACACTTGATCTCTTCGAATTAGTAACAATATAATTGATATTAAAAATGAGTCATTAAGAATTGTAATCTTGACGAATAAATTAAGAATATTTTATGAAATAAGTATGTCGTGTTATTCATTCCGCGACCACAGATTTTACAGTAATATGTCTGTTTTATATTTGATATCAACATTTTGGACGTATTAACTTTTTATTTCACTTACGTGCTCTGAGTTATACGAGCTTTAAATTTGTTATTTAAATTTTATTTAAAATCGTTTTTAATTAATACAGAGGTCAACCTAAATATGTTTGAAGCATTTTTGACTAATGATAAATTCATTTTAGACGCTTTCACACGAACGTTTAGCCGAGTCAAGATAACTTACAACGATAAATACACGACTGTGATGAAATTCTATAAAGATATCGAGACACCTGTTGATTTGTTTGAAAAACTCGGTGTGAAACGATTTTTCAAGATTTATATTCTAGCTTTGAAGTCAAGGTATCGTCATAGGGGTAAGATATCATTTTTATTCTACTTAGTATTTATATTGGTTTGAAAATTTTAAAGTGTCAATTCAAATTCCGTGTAGTAATGACGAAGAGCGTCAATTATACTAACAAAGTATCACTTTACCGCAATCGAATCAAAACGAAATCGTTACTGTGCAGCCGTTTTCTTATTCTACTAAGACAACGATCCAGTTGCGGTTCGATCGATGTTGGATCGGAATATAATTGGGATATAAATGAGTAGAATTAATCTTCAGTCACGATTAAGATGAGTTTTTTGTAAGGAATTGTTGAATTTTGATTGAAATAGATTGGTGGTAGGGCTTTGTACAAGCCTTTTTGGGTAGGTACCACCCACTTAGATGTACTATCGCCTAACATCAGTAATCAGTATTGTTGTGTTCTGGAATGGTGAGTGAGCCATTACAGGCACAAGTGACATAGCGTCTTAGTTCCCAAAGTTGGTGGCGCATGGCGATGTAAGGAATGGTTAATATTTCTTACAGCGTCTTTGTCTATGGACGGTGGTGAACATTTACCATCAGGTGGCCAATATGCTCGCCCGCCAATGTATACCATAAAAAAAATAGAATCAGAAAAGTATCATAACCAAATGTTAGTAGAATTTGGCCCACAGTTGAATGATTCATTAAAACTATAAGTTTATTGGAACGAAGTTATTTTACGCGGCTTACAGTAGAGTAAACTGGCAGATGTCAGATGTCGACACGTAAGGAAAAAGTGTTGCATAACCTTCAGGCGACCTTTAACATTATTTTTCTGCTTCTCTTTCTACTTCTATTCTATAAAATTTCTATATGAAATTATTTAAACTTATTTTTTCACATTGTTTTAATTCACATGGGACTTTTAATAAAATTTTTTCATTGTCATTTGATTATTTTCAAACGTTGTCAATTTATTTTATTGTGTCCGTTATTTAATACATGATATACAACGAAAGCAACTTCCAATCGGGGTCTCAAGACACTTCTCTTAAATTTTTTAGTAAATGTAATGATGTACATTGTTCACTTTAAATCTCTTTGGAGAAAATCAACATCGACTTCCCTTCCTTCGTGATTTTTACTTTGTATATAATAAATTGATGTAGCTTGATTTGTATATTTTGTTTCTTTAAAATTTTTGTCATTAACTTTCTAACACTCAACAGATTATTTTATAGTATCATAACTGCCTTGTGGGTTAAGAGGGTGGCTCAAAAGGCCCCCGATTTGTTCTCATATAAAATACAGACAAATGTTTACCGGAACGGAAGTACCGTGCAACGAAAGACACTTAAAACAGTTGATTGAATTTTTTGTTCCGTTGGATTATAGTAATTAGAAAAGGAAGACCATTATATGCACCGCACTTTTCAATTGTGTTCTATGAAATTTGTCGACGACGAAATCAGTCGGGACGAAATAAGTATGATAATATGAGTAAGATTATTTCAGGTATAGCGAAGGAGATGTTAAAGGCGGCAATAGCTCTAAGTGCGAGTGCTAGTGTTCCAGCTGTTACGGGTATATTCACAACAAGTCGGAGCCAACAAATAGCCGATGAGCTTGGGTTTGAGAAACACCACGAGCTCTTTTATGTGAGATACCTTATCGATGAACAAGTGAGTTAACTACTTTTGTATGTATTTAATGGGTCTGGGGCATAGTTTTACTAACTAATTGATACTTTATCGATATCGAATCGAAATGTAATCGTTGATCTTCAGCCGTTTGCCTATTTTATAGGTATGGGCGATATCTGATTTATGTGACATCGGTTGTGTAACAAAAATTTGGATGAAATATCGGTGTTGACATAGGATTTCAGATTTCGCCCTATATTTGTTTAACTTTAAACTGTACGGATTGTGAGAAAGACATGAAAAGAATGAAATTTCGAAATCGGTTTAACATTCGCTTCATCTCTTTCTCACAGATGGGTTATTGTAATGTTAAAGAGAGACAGGACGAATATTTCATGAGCTTGATGATACCAGAATGATATTTATAGATTTTTAGATGCGGTGAAAACAGTTACTCGTCAACATCAAATCGATGACATCTGATATTCTCTGATTCTAGATGATTTTAGATGTGTTTCGATATATCGAGCACATGCCTATTATTTTGTTAACGCAACGGTCCAATTTAATTTAATTCAAGTCAAATTTGGATCGGAATATAATTCCATCTTGATTGTACGGTAATCGATATAGATAGGTAAAATTGGAACACAGTTACGATTAAGACGAGTTTTTTGTGATGAATAATCGAAGTTCGATTGGAATAGAATCGGGAAGGTATCACTGCTATTAGTTGGTAGAATAGCTCCCATGATTATAAGTGGTTATAAAGTACTAGCGTATAGATATCACGGCTGGGATCAGACGTTTTTCTTCTATGGAGAAGATTTTGGAGCCTATTATACCACGATGCTGAAAAACGGATTTTAAAATTTATTCAGGTTTCCTCCAGTTTTTCTTCACTACAGAAATATTAAGCTCATGAGTCGTGATAGATCAGTGTTGCTTGTCTAGGCTTGAACCCGCTATCCTCGATCAAGAGTTGTTGTTGTTTTAACCGGTGGGCCATCGTGGTCTGCTGGAGCCATCCTCAAACAATAAATACAATTATGTAAAATTTTATGTCACATATCGATTGAAGAATTTGTTTGTAGAATATACCAAAATGAATTTACATATTCAAAGAAATATGAAATAGACGAAAGAAATCTCTTCGACTTGAATTGAATGCGCTTGTCTAAGTCGACATGAGCTTCATCTTCACGAGCAAGCAGTAGCGAAATCTCTTTGTAGTTGTAACTGTTTAATCTCTTTGTATTTCACTTGATTGCGAAGATATAGCTCTAGTTTTACAGGCTATTGCCCTTTCTTACCAACTTGCGTTTTTTCACTTCACTTTCCACTCACTTCCGTTTAGTTTCGAAGACATATTTTCTCGTTTCGTTTTGAGAGAAAATACATTCTCGTTTTTCGACAAATATACTGAAATAAGAATTAATTTGATTTAAATTATTCCCATACTAAATTTAAGTTTATATTGCCTTTTATCTTGTCAAGATTTCATGAGATATCAAAACAAAAATAAGCTTATTGTCTCCTTCTTTAACGTTATTCAATTATATTATTATCTCATTTCTTCTGGTCTTTTAATTCAAATTTATGTTTGTAAATAGTTGTTTTTTTAATTATAAATTTTTAACCAAGTGGGCACATTGTACTTACAGATAGTATTTTGGGATACCGGCATTGGTAACTATGGAGCAGCGTTGATGGCATACCGGATTCCCTCCGTCGAGGAACCTCAAGAATTGAAGCCTCAGGCATCTTCACGCTTTAATATACAGCCTGCTGAAGATGACGATGATGACTGAAATCTTCTTCTCTTCTCTTCGTTAAATAAAAGCATATTAAAAACACTCTGTTATTTATTGTGAGGTGTGATTGTGATATATATATGTTATGATATTGTTAGTTAGTTAGTAAGTAGTCACCACCGCAAAGACAGGCGCTGTACGAAATATTAACCATTATTTAAATCGCCACATCGGAAGACAAGAATTGCATAAAGCCTGCACAAAAAGATGCCTGTGTAAGCGTGTTAGAGTTACAAGTTAAGCCAAGTGAGGTACTGCCATTATTTGAAGGTTTAAATATGGCAATAAAAAAGTAATTTAATTCGAAATTCGAATAATTTTGTAATAAATGTTGTAACACGTCGATTTAATTAAGCCCACTTCATCAAGGCTGCGGCCTCGTACCGATGTCATTATCAAAGTTTTTGGTATCAAAACTTTTTAATAAGATCCGTTTAGATATTGAAGAAAAATAACTTATTTAATATAACTTTCAAAATAAGGTGATATTATCTAAATCTCATTAAAATGATGAAACAACCAGGTTGATATCGATGTTTGACATCCAGTTTTATCAGCAAACTTCGCTTTAAGAAGATTCTTGTTTAACTTTCAGTCTTTACGAAATTTTCAGTTTTAGGCATGATTTTCCCTTATCAGTATGGTGTTTTTTAATTAACTTCCTTTGGTCAGCTCTGAGTATTTAACGCTTTGTAGTATCGGTTAGTAGAAAAAACACTGTTTGGTGCTCATAATATTTTCAACAGAATTAGAAACTATTTGGAACATGGGTATTCAAATAAATATCTTTTTGTCAATTTTAGGTGGGATCTTTTAAAATGTGAATATTAACTTAGTTTTAGTTTGGCTACTGAATACAAAGTATTGGTATTTGATGGCAGAATACCTGATGAGGGGGTGGTACTTACCAAAACACTTACAAAGCCCTACCATCGAGGAAAATCAGATTATTTACCCTCAGATGACCCATTTATCTGCTAAGGTAAGCATTTTACTTGTTGACTTCCAGGCAGAATGTATTATATACATATGTAATTGTATTTAAATGTTGAAAAAGAGTAACTAGTGCGTTTACTTGCCGGTTCTTCTCGGTAGAATCTGCATTCCGAACCGGTGGTAGCTTTACTTAATACAGTTTGTTAAAGGACAATTCAAAAATTCTTGTAAAAGCGTACTTGAATATATATACTTAATATTTTGATTTTGATTTTTAAATTAAAGAAAAAAACGATGCGTTGGTTCCTATAATTGTTAAGGTTACATGTTTTTAAAGTGAAGCTTTATTATTACGCCTCGTTAATAATTCTCCCGTTCGTATGAAAACGAATCGTTCCTTGATCATAGTAGCTGGACATTAATCAATCGCGTTATACAAAGCAATAAATAATTTCTGTCTCCGTCTTGTCTTATTAACTTTAGGAGCAAAACTTTGTTTATTCAACTAATTATTTCAAAGGAAATAATGAACTTCAAACAAAGGGTTCAAATGAAAAGACAAATTACATTTTACAAAGTAAATACTATTCAGTTCGATGCAATAGCGTCAATCAAATTGCCCTTTCACAGTTTGAAAGAGATAGAAGATGGTATAATAAGTGAGTGTGAAAAGGACAGGTGGGAAGTTTAATCAAAAACAATCCATTCCAATGATATTAATTACCTAGCCGACGCGGTTTGGATTTGGCCACAGATGTACAATATTTGGATGCGATTTAATTCATGGCCTATAAATATTACTGTTTAAAACTTTTTGGTATAGTGGCAAGCATGTTTGGCTGTATCTTCTATAGTCTCAGGTCGAAATCAGAAACCCGGTACTTATAATATGTATGTTCTAAGAACAAACAATTACTGAAACGAGTTTAAAAAAAAAAAACTCAATAATCGATTTTTTCACAACACAGTTACAGTTTTTTTCTGGTCTCACAATTGTTTGACTATTTTCGACTATTCTGATTTTGTTTTATTTTTTTATATTTCTTTACGGTATGTAAGCTATATCGATTTAATCCACCAATTTGTACTAAATTGATTGTCGAATTGCATTGTTTTTTTTCGATCGTATAGTTCTCTCTGATGCTCCGCATGATAAGTCGTGCAATATTTCTGACAAAAATAAATAATGTCAATAACAAAAACAGTTAAGACGTAAGTAGAATTACTTTTTGCATATGTATATAATTATATACGGAAACTATCCTTAATAAATAACGTAACCTAACCTAACACACAAATATTTTTTTCGAATCAAAGTGATAGTTCTAGACATTCCGCATTCGAACTAAACTATCCAGTGTACGATTAACACAGTATACGATTAACACACGTTAATCGTAACACAAGAGAAAATAGTTTTTGTAGACTGCAGATTTGAAGCCAAATGTCTCAAGATCTCTCAGGTTTTATCCCGTAATTTGTTGCTATAAGCTAGCAACTAGACCAAAGAGGTCAATAAAATATATAATAATTTGAATACTACAAAAAATATTCGAGAGTTTTCGAGCATACACGTTGAATGTTCGCTCGTGATATAAATATTTTATCTTAATAAAACTGATCGTTATATAATTGTGATAATATTTCTTATAATTGTTTTTATAAATATAAAGTCTATAATCATCTCCAGTAATTACTAATTTCGTGATTCAAATGAATACCCCGTTTATGCAAATTAATCGAATTTCGTTTCGTCTGCTAGTGTCGTTCATTATAAGATGCGATGGAGAAACGGAGAGAAGGAAGGGGTAACTTGTTTAAATTAGAACTCTCTTTTCTGAAAATATCCCAGTTATAGCTCGGAGTCTGAAACTTAGAGGAATGAGTACCTCCCAAACCACGGAATGTCCAGTCCCATTAGTCCTGCGCCTGAACTTTTTCCGGTCAGATAAGATATGCCGTTCTATCGGATTATGGACGTGAGAGTGGAAGGGATAGATAATGAAACTGTGTTAGCACACACATTTGTGCACTTATGTTCTGCGTAGTTGGCTGGCTTCCTATAAGATTGACCGTGGCCGAAATCGGTCAGGACGATATCATCATATTCAATGAACAGGGAAATATTACTCAAAGGTGACCACTGATTTTAAACGTGCCTAGTATGAGTTTTTAGATCATTTCGGGCTCGGGGATGGAGGAAAATATCACGAAGTAAACTTTCACGTCTCAGCTGAAATTCTGCCACGGGTGTATCCATGACACCGCATTGGTGTTGCAGGGTGGGAAATATAATAGCCTAATTGTAATATTAATTGTAATAACACTGGGTGGTAGGGCTTTGTGCTAGCCGGTCTGGGTAGGTATCTCACTAATCATATATTTACCGCTAAACAGCAGTACTTAGTACTGTTGCCTTCCGGTTTGAAGGATGAGTGAGCTAGTAACTACAAGCATTACGGACATCATAATTTCGTTTCCAAGGTTGGTGGCATTTGAATGTAAGAAATGTTCAAGATTTATTACGGCGTCAATGTCTATGGGTGTTGGTGGCCGCTTGCCATCAAACCGTCCGCCTATGTATTTTATTAAAAAAATAAAAAAAAATAAACGTCGATGAGCGCGCCTTAATGAGTGATTAGATCTATAATTGTTGCTATGTGAAATTATTTGTATTTATTAATCATAATATACCAATCATGAATTTTAGTATGGCAACTTACATATGGCAACTTTCATTAACTATTTTATAATGACTTGTAAATTTTAGTTGCTCATTTTAATTTTCTAGTCGTCTGTAGATTTCTCTTTCAACTTCATCGCAATTGATATCTTTGAAATAACTGTAATTTAAATATCAAAGAGTATATAAGTGCATGTCGTATTTACTCGATGTTTTTTAAAATTCGATTTTGATTTTTTTGACCTGGTAACTTCCTTTTTTTATAATATCGTTAGGCAGACGAGCAAATGGGCCACTGCTGGTAAGTGGTCACCACCGCCCATAGACAATGGCGGTGTAAGAGATATTAACCATTACT
Source organism: Vanessa atalanta (assembly GCF_905147765.1). NCBI lineage: Eukaryota > Metazoa > Arthropoda > Insecta > Lepidoptera > Nymphalidae > Vanessa > Vanessa atalanta. Next base: position 3,692,790 of record NC_061892.1, on the reverse strand, counting down.
AACACCACCAATGCGCCACCAACATTGGGAACTAAAATGTTACGTCCCTTGTGCCTGTAGCTACACTGGCTCACTCACCCTTCAAACCGGATCACAACAGTACTGCTTTTTGGCGGTAGAATATCTGATGAGTGGGTGGTACCTACCCAGACGAGCTTGCACAAAGCCTTACCACCAAGTAAGTTCCTTTCTAGTGTTACCAAATACTTTCAGACGTCTGTAAAAATAAATCCCCTTTATGTCACTGAACGTATCGACAAAGGTTATAGTTAGACGCAAATATTTAGCTGACAATGACTATATTTCTTGAAATACAATACAGTAACTTTTAAAATATCGCTTCCCGCGCTTGGTAACCAACCGCCATCTTGTTTAGATGCCCCGCTCCTTCGAGCGGCCACCAGTGTGCCCAGTTCATAAAAAAAATACATTTTCCCGGTAAAGCTACTTTAAATTTAGGATAATTATTTAAATAAACCTTACACGTCCATACCGCATTCATTCAAGAGCACGGAAATAACTTATAGAAATTTAGAATTAATTAAAAAAAAAGAGAAAACTATTAATTTTAATATTAAATTGTAAATTCCAAAGGAATAAAGATGTCATTTCATATGCGTCGTAAATATACTAAATCCGCCGTGGCACGCCGATACGAGATATACAGGTGATGAACCTCTTGTCGCTGGCTCGACTCGGTCAATATCCATAACGTCATATCTACTATCAGGTTTGAATCTTCAAAGCAAAATAAAAAAAATACAGTTCTCGAGCGAAAAAGTTTTAGAAATGTAGTTCATAAAAAAATATATACAAAGTAAATAAGGGAATTATGATTTTAGATATTGATAGAAAATTATACGTCTTTACAATATTTATTCCAAATTTAAAATAATCCAACAATTACAACATTCTAAAATAAAAATCCACAAACAACATCAATTCGTCCTATCGCGAGCATCGACGCGAGTTTGCCGCGGTTATTGTATGTCTATGTACCAAAATCGCATACAATTCTGATCGCGCGCGGATTATATTGTATAGTAAAAGTGAATAAAGTTAATAGGAAATCTTAACTAAAGATTGCGGATTCAAACCAAGGCTAGCAACCTTGAATTTTTACAAAGCCGCATTGGAGCAGTGTGGTAGAATAAGCTATATTATTTTTAAACTGAACAATGCAGTTTTGTTGGACATAGACGATTAGATGATTGTGAATAGTTTGTAATGTGATGGATTGCAGGAGTGGCACTCTTAAGGCATAGAGTGAATGCTAAAATTTAAAATGATTGCTTATCAAATCTATGTTGCCGCTAGTCCGGCTTTATTAATGTATTGTAAATAATTTTGTCATTAATCACGCTTTTAAAAAATTGTTGTTTATACCAAAAAGTACTATAACATGTATTTGGAGTAATTGTACGATTCAACTTGCGCGGTTTCTAAAAAACTGGGTCTAAATTCGTTAGAATGGCGCCAAACGAGAAATGACGTATTTAGACCCAGTTTTTTAGAATACGAACTAAGATCGTTCGAAAATAAATATTGATTTTGAAGTTGTTAACTAAACCCATCTTAGTAGGTATAACCCACTCATTATATATTCTACCTTGAAACAACAATACTTAGTGTTGTTATGTACCGTTAGTTTGAAGGGTTAGGGAATTAGTGTAAATACAGGCAAGGGACATAACATAATTATCAGTTCTCAAGGTTGGGAGCGTATTGACAATGTCAGGATTATATATTATTAACAAACTAAAATTACTTTTAATAAATGTATTATAAGAATATTAAATAATAATAATTAATAACAAAATACTTTAATCAATTTCTGTTTTGCTAATTACAAAAACAGCTTAACAATGATACGCCTGACCATATTTCGCGTCGCCTCCCGCCAAAAAGGAATGAATCTAAAATCCATCTGTTCGGAAAGTCACACAAATTCTCCTTATTGCTCATCCGCCTGAATATGTCATAAAAATAAAATAATATTTTTTTTGGATATAATAAAATAATATTTTATTTGGATTGGTGCAAACTAGTTTTGATGCTTTGATATTCATAATAGTATATTAAAATAGAAATATTTCGATATCGATTTCATAAAATTTTGAGTAACAAAAACTTGTGCACATATGTCTCCAATTTCAAAATCTCTTTAAACAGAGATCAATTTATCATTCCGTTGATAGCTTCACCGGCTCCATAGCAGACGATAGCGGACGGATTAAAAAAACAAGTCATGTGGAAACGCTATTTCGAAACAATCTTTTTATTTTCTACGGGACCATATTGTACGAGGCAAACATGGCATGACATTCGAACGGGAACGTGATGGAAATCCTCATAACGGTTATATAGAAATAAATCAATATACGTTAGTTAAATATTTGTCTGTATTTAAATCTATATATTCATGCGAACGTAACTCTGTCTGTCTGTTGCTCTTTCACGATCAAACCACTGGATCGAGTTTGCTGGAATTTGCTATGAAGCAACCTTGAACTCTTAGGGTTCAAGCTTGCTTATGCTAATAGCTAATATCTGACGAACAACCCCTAAAACTTTTATAGGTAAGTACCATTCATTCATCAGATATTCTACCACCAAACAACAATACTTACCATTGTTGAGTTTCGATTTGAAGCATGACTTAGTCAGTTTAACTTTGGGTCTCAAAGGTTGGTGCCGCATTGACGATGTAAGGATTAGTGTAATATTTCTTACAGTGCTAATGTATATGGGTGGTGATGATCACATACCATCAATCTACCTATATTATGTCAATAACCAGCACGGTAAGGTACATATAGTACATCCGTGAAGTTATTCGTCAAAATAAATATTTAAAGCTGAGTTAATCACGTTACTAAACGGCCCATCACTTCGAGATATGCAAAAATAATTTTGCAACACAAACATGTGAATTATGCAAGTGCAAATTGTACGTTGTATATAATAATCTTTGTTCTAATTCACAAATAGAATTGTGCATGGCATGCATGCATAGTCTGATCTTAATAAAACAATGCAAAGCACAATGGTGCGCCCGCTTTCATTGTTAACTGCATGTTTACTTGCTCAATTGACGTTTACTTTACTTACACGAGCGAGTTATAAGCGAATTTATCTTGGGTATGTTCTGGTGTGTAGACTTATAGCGGGTAAGTCGTTTTTCAATTTGTATATTAATTAAATGTCACAGTTTTACTCGGTAGTAGAGCTCTGTTTGAGCCTGTAGGGAGATACCACCCAATAATCAAATATACCGCCACTCAGTAAATATCGTTGTGTTCCGATTAGAAGGCTGAGTGAGGTAGTCTGTAAATCTTAGTTTCCAAGGTTGGTGGCGCATAGGCGATGTAAGGAAAGGTTTCTTACAGCAACAATGTCTATGGGTGTCATCAGGTAGCCAATTTGTCCGTTCGCCTACCTATATCATAGAACAAACAAAATAATAAAAGTAATAATTATACACTTTCAATCAATTTAGCATATATGTATTGTGCTAACTACTATTTTAAATATAAATTATACTGTTATAGTTTATTAATGTAATTTGAAGAGAAGATTATTCCACCAGGCATTTTTCATTTCATTCAGAATTATATAAAAAACAACTCCATAATAAAAATATAAGCCAATATTCGAGCGATTAGCAAAAGTCCACGTTTGCAGCTATTTGGGCCATTTCAACGAGATACAAATTATAGAGATATTGGCGACGATTTTTCAAAGAGCTCAAGGTACATCCGCAATATGCTAGTAGAAGATTCATAGGTTGCTAAATTACGTAGTCAGTCTGAACCGCAATCGATATTGAAAGAAAACAACGAACGTTCCTTTTGCAGCGTTCAGATATTAACGTTAGGATGAAGTAACATTTGAAATTACTAAAACATTTGGTGATATTTTTGGGTGATACAAGCATTTATCTATTTGGTATCTACGTATCATGCAGTTTTTAATTAAAAAAGAAAGGTACTAATAGATATCACATGTATACGATACCAAAATAAGTCTGTAAAAGCATTAAAAAAAATAGCAATAAATTCTTTATTCAAGTACGCTCATAAAAACACTTTTAAATAGTCATGTTCCAGTGTTGAATTGTAGTAGAACCGAGAAGAACCGGCATGAAACTCAGTAGTTACTCTTTTCCACCGGGTCTCATTTTTAAGGAAAAATGTAGCTTTAAAATTTCGATATGATCTTTATTTCTGGCTGGCCCATAGACTATTTGGGACTTACAAAATACTAATACGATAAAGGCTAAAGTTTGTACATATGGGTGTTTAGTATCAAACAAAAACTACTGAATGTATTTTAATAAAACCTTATCATAATATAGCTTATACACCAGAATAAAACATAGGCTATAATTTACAAGATATTGTACGAATAATACTTGACTTGACTACTTAATAATACGAGCGGAGCCGTGGACGAAAACTAGTATAAAATAAAGTCCATATCAACATTTACAATTTTGACCAACAGATACGACGTATATAAATACGGTTAGAGAAATTTATTTCCTCAAAATATTTACATCTAAATCACTTACAGAGAAAATTACAAAACAATTAGTATAAAAATTAAGTCGAATAGGCGTACATAATAGGAGTAATATTACAATAACCCAATAATATCAGTACAGTGCTAAACAATACAAGGATATTTTGTGATGTAAATGTAGGGTAGTCTACTAAATATATATATATATGTAGTGCGTAAACAAAATAATGATAAGGTGACATATTGAATCTATCTGATGGTTTTAAATTGGTGGTTTTTATTGTATATATATTTTTAAAGGTAATGTGTGGAATATAATGTGTGCACTTATTTATGATTATTTTTATAATTTATATTATAATAAAGATATATGTATGTAAATTAGGTAATTTAATGTTAAATTAATACTTTAGTACTTATTTTACATAAAGTGCCTATCTTTATAATCTATAATTAATATTGTTTTAAGTTTACTGTAGTATGGTGTTATTAGGTATTATGTTATATTAGTTACATCTATATGTATTTGCAGTTATTTTATATAAGATTTATTTGAATTTTAAGAAAATTCCTTTAAAATGTGGCTTTTAATTATATGTTAGCCATAATATAAAAAATTGTCTGCAAAAAGCGTGAAATGAAAAAACGTCTTACAAATCAAAAAAGTTTATTTAAATTGTCAATATCATGTTTATTTCTGGCTCACGTGAATGTGATCAGATCATATTATAATTTCGAACTCGATTCAAGTAGCTTTCGATCATACTTCGTCGTGACATTCATTCACTCCTCACACACATTATTACGATCTTTTTCACTTCGAAAATTTTCAAGTCGATATTTGATGTAATCTATTCTCGCTTCTGTATCAATATATTTTCAGGTGAGTGTACCTATTTGTGAAATTCACTGCTTTCGTGCAGATTTTTAACTAATTAAATGGCAAGGGCTTCGTGCAACCTACCTACCCATCTTGATAGCAACAGCCTACTCATCAGATATTCTAGCGCTAAGCAGTTGAATCCAATACTGTTGTGTTCCGTTTTGAAGGGTGAGTGAGACTGTACTGACACATAACAACAGGCACAAGGGACATAACGTCTCAGTACCCAAGATTGATGGCTCATGGATGTTGTATAGAATGGTTAATATTTCTTACAGCACCATTGTCTATACGCAGTGGTAACTTCTATTCATTTAACCAAATCCCAATTATACCTTAATAATATAACAATCTTAATGAAAATATAAAGTATTCAAGTAGGTAAGTACAAGTACTCGTAATTTTAAAAGATTATATCGGATTATGAAGATTAAATCATGAGTTCAATTGTTTTTATATCATGTTCCAACATCCAAAATTTTATACATAATTCCTTAGTTATTTAGGTAATTATTTTGTCACAAGAATGTGATATTCATATTCTGTTAAGTTTGTTGCTCACAATGTTTTGAACAAATATCAAATCTATCAGGTAATCGGGTAGTTTAATACAATAAAATATTTTTCGCGTAATTATAGAACAGGAAGTGAGGCTGTTATGGTCCTTCCTGTAATAACATGGGGTCATTCATCCTTCAAGTTAGATCACTGCAACAAAAAGTACTGAGGTATGACGTTTGAATTACTGTAACGATTTAAGCCTAGTTTATATGGGGTCAGTAACAAGGGAGTACAGTAAGACAGTCCAGCGCTCACTTGCTACTGGACTCGAGTAGACACCTAGATTCAAGCCAGTCCAGCGCTGATTTCGCGCTTACAAGTCAGTCCAGTGACTAGCTACCTATTTATTTTCCGGGCCAGTAAGTACATTTATACTGATATTATAAAAGCGAAGTAACCCTGTATATCTATCCGTCTGCCTGCCTGCCTCTTTGTTACTCTTTCACGTCCGAACCACTGAACTAAGTTTGATGCAGCAAGTATAAGCCGAAATAAGAACATAGGCTACTTTTTATGCCAAGCACCAGACAACCAATCTCAAACGCGAACGAAGCCACGGCCGACAACCAGTTTCATGTAATCTTGTAAAATGATTTAAAAGTGCTTGTAAGAGCATACCTGACAAAATATTTTAAGTTTGGATTTTGATATAGTCGTACAACTTTTTCGTATAAAATACTATCGAAATGTTTCAAAAGCAGTGGCACTTTTTTTTACCAGTACACTTCGACCTTAATAGAGTATATAAGTCGATTTCTGCGGTCCTAAGCCTCATGCGAATTTAACCCGTACAATTTTTGACAAGGACTTTTTAAAATTCCACCGCTGCGCGCGATCCGCAACAAGAGCAATAGACCTTTGAAATATAGAATCTCTTCTCATTTAGTTTCAAAAAGATAGAAAAGTTTTTAATGAAACTGTTTTTGTATAATTAATTTAAAATTTTACGGTTCATTTATAAACGGTTTTTTTGTTTATCTTAGAAATGTGTAATTAAATATTATTATGATTAAAATAAAACGTACTTTACTCGTTAATATTAATTAAAATTATTTTTGAATCTCCGTTTTATTTAATTGTTATAATAATTATAGTAAATATCGTACCTATATCTTTTTCTGACAATTCACTTATTCTGCGGTCAAGTAGTTCAACGATTTCTTATACTAATAGTTTCTTTCAATTAGTTATTTACTTGCTAAGAATAAAATATCGAGGTAAAATCTTACAAATATTTAAAGATTGAACTTGCATTTTAGAAATTTTATTACTGTTCTTAATGTTCTCTTAATAAATTAAAATAAAATAAAATTAAAAAATGTAGATTCGACTCGAATTGACTGAATGTAGACTTAAAATAAAAAAAATAAAAATTAGCACTGTCGAATATCAATTACATTAAATTGGACAGCCTTGGACTTATATTTTAATTAAAAAAAAAAAATAACATATCTGTACACACATACTACATAATATTGAAAATACCAAATTCCTCCTTTTCCGAAGTCAGTTAAATAATATTCGTACTATACTCATACAGTTCGCAATGTTCATGTATTATTAAATTTTACAAAATACGGACACATTTCAAACTTCCGACTAAAGAATTCTCAGCATCTTTCATGAGTTGAATTCTCCACATTTCTCATACGGCGTGTATGTCTAGTCATAGATTCTTGGTTGAAATAAAATTTGCAAATTCAGTTGCGGAGTTGGCAATGCTTAAGGATCTTTACGCTCGCTGGCTGGCAATACCTTGTCATGACTTGGATATTATGTTACGAAATCAGTAAACTCCACAGGTATGCGACTTACCGCTTTGCAGGTTTGCAAACAGATGGGAATTTTAGATTGTAACGATTTGGTTTTCTGTGTTATTGACCAGTCACTGGGTAATTAAAAAAATATTAAATAAATATTGGACAACATCACATACGTTACTCTGATCCTAATGTATGTAGCTAAAGCACTTGTGTTATGGAAAATCGGAAGTAACGACGGTACCACAAACACCCAGACCCAAGAGAACATAGAAAACTAATAAACTTTTTCTACATCGACTACGGCGTACCCATTAAAACCGATGTACACAACTCGACCAGGGAGGTCGTCATTGTTATGGCTATGAAAGTTGTAATAACTTAGATTTGTAGAATTTGGTGATCTGAAGAATTTTATGGGATTGATGAGTCATTGAGCGAATACTTTACTTTATTTAAAATTATTTTTCTTCCAGAACTTGATCTGTGAAAACAAAAAACTTACTGTCGCATATTGTCGCATATATTGCTTAGTTTCTAATTAGTATAAATTAAAAGACTATCCGATACTTATTTTGCTATTTGTTAAATACTAAGAAAATAGTATAATATTATAATGCTTGTCATTCGTTTGTCCGTGTGTATCAAAAACGACAAAATCCTACGGAATAAAGCGACGTCGCCGGAGGATTTCTTAAAGAACAAAATGTCCCACAACACTTACCGCGTGATATATCGCGTCCGACCACTCTTTATTTTCGTACCATATCATCCGTTTCTAAAAGGATAACTCGTTCTGATATGCATTTACCATTTATTAAGATGTTCTGGTGACGACCTTTTGTCTTATTAGGACATTAGTACATGTAACCGAATGTTTTTTTTTTATTTCCACTATTGGTAAACGAACAGGCTTACCTGATGGAAAATGACTACCACTGCTTATGGACATCTTCAACACCGGGGTGCTTGTAAGTGCGTTGCCGCAAAAGGTTCTCAAGTGGTATAGGTTCGGAATCGGAAAAACTGGGTTCACAGGTGGTTGTGCGAGGCAGAAAATGCCTTGAAAAATCGCGTTCTTAAAAATCTAGGTGGTGCGGGTGGATGTTTGAATTTTGCCGCGATGCGAGAAGGTGAATATGTATATATTACAGGTTATATTTATAAAATAATTTATTTGATGGGATTGTGCGGTCTGGGGAGACAGACCTATAACTAATCAGATATTCGTATGTTAAACTGGAAAAACTTAGTATTGTTGTATTCCGGTTTGAAAGGTGAGTGTTGCAACGGACATAAGATTTTAATTATAAAAAAAATATAATAAAGAAAAGTAACAGGCTGTAAATGTTCCATTCAAAGCAATGCGGATTGGGGTACAGGTATGGCAGAGTTTCATCTAATACGTGCATAGTTGATGAAGAAGGTGAATTATATAATAAAGAACATGAAAATTTAGTGATGCTTTGAATCAGAAAGAAAGTAGATAAAATTATTCATCATAAGTCTTGATTAGTTTATATATTTTATATATTATGTAAAATATATGGTGTTGAGTTAGAGAGCGAGACTTCTTACATCAATCGCCTGTAAAGCTTTGTTCGGCGTGACGACACAAGATGGTACTAGTTTTAGTAGTTATAATAAAAATAGCTTTTAAGTGTCTTCTGAAATTATATCTTATCACAAAACAATAAGGTTTAGTTTTGTTTAAATCGATTTGCTTTAAAGCAATTGTAAATTAAATTTTAAATAAAGAACGGATGTTGAATAATACTGATTTGTATGCCGACTATCATTTTCAAATCTTTACCCAACGAGCACAAGCACGAGTAAAGATACGTCATTTCGGCTGTGTTGTGTATACTCACACAGACACATATGTAAAGAAGTATTACCTACGTTATGTAACACACATTAGCAACACTCGCCACACATTAACAATTCAATCCGTGATTACTATCACAACTATATGGGTCCAATTTCTGGCGAATTGATTCCAAGGTAAACATTTACCAAACAACTTGAGAGGACTCCTTTGGACATTGAAAGGATCACAAGTATGTTTATTAGCTCGTACTCTAATTAAATACAAACCTATTTGTGTTGAATTGCCTTTGGTACAAATATATACGTTCGATAATAACGTTAATATTTTCATAACCTTTTTTCTCTATATTAAATGAATTGTAGGAGACATTTTTGTAGGTAGCATGCGAAAAGTCAATGAAAATTAAAGCATAAAAAGAATATAAAAAAATAGTAGTAATACATATCTGGATTTATAACCTTCGTTTATGCTTCAAATTTCATCCACTGTGCCACTGTGGCCCTTACTTGTACTCTAATTAATTGTATTGTTATTCTAGTTAACAATATAATATGCGGCATATTGCATTTAATTAATAACAATAATGATTATATCATTAGTTGATTAATCTATGAAACCGTACTAATCCTGTAAAATTAGAGTAGGATGGATAGATAATTATGAATAGCATAGAATACTTAATTAATTGAAATGAAAAAATGAAATTCGAACGGTCCCGTTATAAAAATATGTCAATCGAATGAATGTTCAAATGCAGGGAAAATTTGTTATTGGTGAAGGATAACATTTGTGAGGAAAACTTCATGAGTTAGATGAAAGTCTAACAGACGTGTGATCAACCAACGCACATTAAAGCAGCGTGGTAGAATAAGTAAGCCTTCTTTCTTAAAAGGCCTCTCATTTTGGCGTGTTGGCCACGTTGGACGTGTTGGCCAAGCTGTGTGTTTTTTTTTATGATGTAGGGCTTTTAGGATAGACATTGGTACTGTTAAAAATATTAACGTTACATTGCCAATGCTCGACCAACCTTGGGAACTAAGATATGTTCCTTGTGCAGTAGCTACACTGGCTCACACCCTCTTCAAACTGGCATATCTGATGATAGGTGATATATTTCCAGACGGGCTTGCACACAAGCAAGTAAGGTTTTAATTTATACCAAATGTGTAGAATGAATTTTAAAAAGAATAGTAACCTCACCTCAAACTTTTTTACAACTCACGTTATAGAAATACTTGTATAAACCCATGTTTTTATCTAACAACAAGTTATGTACGTCAATAACGAAAATTCGAAGACAAAATTTTAATATTACCGGCACTGACGCCTTAAAGTGTTCATTGAACCAGAGGAGGGGTTATATTTTTTATTGAAGCACCTCGTCTAGAAATAATCTTGCTGAATATTTAGTTATATTTGGTACCTGTTTTGTATTACTTTGGGTATAGAGTATTTTTAAGTAAGCGTCACCGGCGAGCTGACGGACATGAAAATTGTTATGTTTTCCTTCATCGCCGAGCAAGAGATGAATTATATATACAAATTGAACATAGTATAAAATTACGGTTGCAATACTAATATACATACTTATAGATTATTACTATCATACAATACTATTAATAACGAGAGGAGGTGGCCCAGTGGTTAGAATGTGTGCATCTTAACCGATGATTACGAATTCAAGCACCACTGAATTTTCATGGGCGTAATTTACGTTTATAATTAATCTCGTGCTCGGCGGTGAAGGAAACTATCGTGAGAGACCTGCATATGTCTAATTTCAACAAATTCTGCCCCATGTGCACCCACCCAGCCGCATTGGAGCAGCATGGTGGAATATGCTCCAAACCTTCTCCTCAAAGGGAGACGACCATCAGTAGGAAATTTACAGGCTGTTACTGTTAATACTATTAATATATATGACTAGTTTTTATCCGCGGCTATTGATTGCGAACAAACAAACAAACTCTTCATAATATTAATAAGATTATTACTTAACAACTACGATAAAATACAGCGTTCTTAAAACTAGAAAGAAGGAACATTAATCTTGACATGCTGAAAGGAAACAGTTAGTTAAAGAAAAACTTATATAAGACTCGCTGGGTTAGTAAAAATGAAGTTCAAAGAAACAAACAAAGAATTCCTCTATCATTGCATCTATACAAGTAAATAAACTTTAATGTCTGTCTGTAAATTTGTATGTTAACAAAACCAATACAATGATGAATTTTATTTATATCTGGTTTGAATTGTAAAACGAATAAAAAATAAAATATGTAATTATGTTTGAATTACAACGTGTCGTATAGTTTTCATTTCATTAAAATCAAACGAGCTATTAAAATATTTTAAAAACTGAACGTTTCGATACATATTTATTTCACACACACGTATATAATCATGAGGCACACTTACCACTTCAATAAAATAGCTATAGTACGACTAAATATAGATAGTAGCATTGACAAAATTCTTAAAACCGATCAGATCCGAATTTAGTGACTTAACTTTATTTATTTCATATGCGAAAATGATCTTTAAGCAAACGAAATAATTTGTAATATCATATAAGCAAATATATTCGCCAAATTGACGACGGATTGTTTTTATTTATTTGTCGACGCTACATTTAAATTGTGTCGTATTTTAACGTTCTTTACATATATTGAATATGCGTTGCAGAACTGTCGCGTGTTTGAATATCGAGCACACACGCATGAGGAGTACAATAATAAAATAAAGCATATTGACTTTTATTGATTACTTACGACTTTACGTATAAATTCAATAATAACTTTAGTCGTCAGTTAAACAATTACATATATTGACTTCTTTTTTTGAATGCTATATCGTTTTTTTTTTTTATAATAAAGGTAGACGAACGAGCAAATTCTGCTGTTATTCTTTTATTCCACATGGTATTTTTAATAACGATTTTATTTCTTGTCATTAAATTATTCTGAAACTTCATTGATTTGTCACATTTTGTTTTTTATTTAATACATAATATGAAGCGAAAGTAACTTCGTTCCACCCGTGTGTACCCAACACATCGACTTTTTGTCTAATTTTCATTTCAACGATTAAAATTCGGAACCGCAACAGACAAAGCTGAAAGTATTAACTAGCTATAAATATAAAATGAAGAACAAAAACAAATAAACGGAATACACTGACATTTACAGTAAAAGGAAAAGATGAATACACCTTGCGCGAGCTCGACTTTTAATATTAAGTAAAACCCAGTAAACGAATTTTATGTATCACTAGGTCGTCCCGACTTTGTACGGATGGAATAAGGATTTTATCCTAAAATATTTTATAACCAATGAGATATGTATATACATTCGCCGACCTATTGTATCCTAGACCACTTCTCGCGTATTTTTTCAGGCGTTTATTTCTATATCCCGTCAGATTTTTAAAACTACCGGTTCTAAATATAAAAAATCTACAGATATTTATAACTTTGCCGTTTCATACATTCAAATCATTTGTTAAAAATAAGAAGGTACTTTATTCAATACAGGGTTATATAGATGATAAAAAAGCGTAGAGATAATACTTGTTGACTTCTAGGCTGGATGTATTATATACATATGTACTTAACTAACGTGACTTTGTATTTTTAAATATTGAAAAAGAGTAAAGTTCTTGCCGGTTCTTCCCGGTAGAATCTGCATTCCGAACCGGTGGTAGCTACACTTAATACAGTTTGTTAAATGACGATTCAAAATGGTTTTAAAAGGCTACTTGAATAAAGTATATTGTGATTTTGATTGAGAAGGTATTATTAATATTTATATACATACATATATTGGAGGTAGTGGCGGAATAGTTTAAAGTTGTTAATTTTATTATATTTGTATATATATATAAAAAAAAAAAAATATTAAGTAATCAATATTTTATAATAAAATCTATTTAACGCGTTTTGTGATATATTTCGAATACACAAGTAGTTATAACTTACCTTGCCAACAAAAATCAATAATATAAAAAACCTCATTTAACAACTAGTTGAATAATGCATGTGAGTCAAAATTCTAACAAAATTATATATTTGTATTTTATAAAGGATATATAAAAATGCATTTACCGCGTTCTCGTTTAGTTCAAACGGAACGTTAGAAGTCACGACATCGCATGTCTAACAACGATGAAACTGTTGTGCATTAGCTTTCTTTATTAATAACTAGAACCTGTAACACCTCATTACTTCTATAAAAGTAAATTAGATAGCTTTAATGTGTTTTCAACGAGCTTTATTTATTAGTTATGGGGCTTTGTTTTTTTTAAACACGACTACTAAGGTCTTTGCGTTATATGCAGAAAAAATATTTTAAAAAAATTGTGATTCTGTCGAAATATACGTAAATCATTTAGATTCACAGAACACGTTATTCAAACAGAAAATATTTAGTCGGTTTTTTTTGCGGAGTTGGAAGTTCTGCCAATGTCACAATATTACATTGTTTATTATTTTTAGTGATGTACAACGATAGAAAAAAAATGTGTCCATTTTGAGGTTGCCTTTCTCTGATCTGTATTTATATTTTATTTTCATTTACTATGCAAATTGTTTAGTTCCGTACATAGAACTATTCAATGACGAAGGCGCGCCCTTCCAAATGTTATCGACGTGCATTAGTACGAGTGACGCTCGTGAAAACGAAATTCAAAATACTCTTTATTCCAGTAGGCTCATAAAATCACTTTTGAATCGTCATGTTACAGTACCAAATTAAACGCAAACCTACCACCGGTTCGAAAAGTAGATTCTAACGAGAAGAACCGGCGAGAGATTCAGTAGTTACTCTGTTCCACCATTTATATTACAGAGTTTGTCAGTAAAGTAGAATTAAATTTTAATGTGTAATTTAACGGTGAGGCGCGTCCTTTTGAGGGAACAGATATATACCGTGGACAGTAGATCATAGCAGTAGAAGTCTTCTATGTAGAATGTAGGTACTAAAGTACGACTGCTGAAAGAATGGTTTAGGTGTGTCAGTAGGTCATGATTAGAGACTACTACAATGATTTCAATCGAAGTTTTTCTTATCTATTAAAAATATACATATATTCATATGAAATACTTGGTACCTTGTGCAAGTCCGTCTGGGTGCCATTAGGTATTAAATTTCCATTAAACGGCTGAGTATTGTGTTATTCTAGTTTGGGAAGTGTAAGACGATAACGATGTATGGAATGGTTAATATTTATTACAGCGCTAATGTCTATGGGCGGGGGTGACGTCCACCTACCTTTTTTTTGTTTTGTTTTACGAGGAGGAAATGCATTTACGCATGCCGCCCGGTCGGGGGACCGGGACGGGTATGTGGGATTCAATCGGGATCTAATGCCCCGTGCCAGGGCATGCTAATGCTAATACCCTGTCCTACCCACTAAAACCATCCTCGGGCTTCCACCATGCCGCCGAGTGGTGAGGCAACGGGATCGCCAATAGCATGCAACCGCGGCCCCACCAGCGACAGCCGCCGTAAGGCGGCTGAATACATGGAATGCGCGCCTAGTGCGCGCATCCGCCGCTGACGTACACCACGAGGTGGTGACTGACATGTACCCCAACGTCCACCTACCTGTTTTTTATTTTAAAAATCTAATTTAGAATCCATAACTGTGAAATAGTTTTATTATATGACACAGGTTATAATTATTAATTTAAATCAGTTATATTTTTTGAAAACGGATATAGTAACAAAAATTGAACAACATTTTTTTACAATTAAACAACACAAATATTGAATTAAAAATTTCGAAAATGGAAGCATGAAATTAAAAATATTAACGGACATTACATTTATTTTTTCTCTGCACCGGCTACTTTAAGAACTGGGGCGTAAATCGCTTCAATCCCAAAGCAGAACGTAGATAGCTAAACAACCCTCAGAATCTCATGCTACACTGACGTGCTTTCATTTATTTCCTTAAAAAAGGTCATACTTTAAATGAGATAAAAAAATAAATTTTATTTTTATATTTTATTTTTTTAGCTCTCTTATATAATGACTAATCTTCATACTTATGTAACTTTAGAAAAAAATATTGTATCACTGTAAAATTAAGTTAGATACATAACTTTAATTTACTTGGTGGTAGGCCTAGCCGCTTTGGATGAATACAACGCATCCATAATTTCTACTAGCAAAGAGCAATACTTGTGCTGTTGTGTATCGGAGACCCAATTGACATAATATCTTAGTACCCAAGGTTGGAACTGCATAGGCGTAATACATAGCTAACATCAATGTTGATGAATGGTGGAGACCTATCTCCTTGAATAGAGAACATTTCGATAGTCTCCTCTCCTCCTCCTCTCCCTTTGAGGAGGAGGAGGCTGCACATTTAATATTCCTTATAGTGTCATAGTTTACCAACATGCGGTCTATTTGCTAGTCCACCTACTTGAAATAAAAAACAATTTATCTTCTTCTTCAGTCCAATATTTCGGAAAACTGGTAACAGCTGGAACATTCGACACTATTTTTTCTTCAAAGTATCTTGAATCCTTAAAGCACTAATATCCTAAGCCAGGGCCAGTGTTAAATGGTGTAACGTGATATAAATATAATTTATGATGTAATAACTGTGTTCCCGTCGCCTAATAAATAACTTTTACGCTTATGTTCCCACGGTCTTCGATAATATCAGCGACAGTTTCCATTATTAAAGCGAAAACAAAAGATCACTGAAAAAAAGCGTTTAAGATACGTTCAAATAAACAAAGTTTATCACCTAAGATAATGGTCAAGTTTGGACATTTTATGGAAAACTTTTTTAATAATAACGTTCGCCCAGTCAATGGTGGAAATTCGTTCATAAATTTGACTTTCTTTTTCATGATTTGAGTTTTTTTCTACTCTTATATGGATATGGATTTTTTTATTCATATCACTAAAGCTCGTCAATAGTTACCGAACAAAATAGTCGTTTGAAAATCAGAGAAAAAAAAACCTAAGAACTGTTTTGTCTTTGAGTAATTTATATGCAAAGAAGATGAACTAGATTTTAGGATACCAATATCCTAATCCAAATGTATTGGTAAACCGCAAAATTTTGTATCATAAAACTTGTTTCTGTTTCACGGTAACGGTTGGTACACTCAAACATATACTCAAGTATAAAATTATAATGTTGGCATTTTTGGACCGTTTTGCTGTATTGCAATTACCGCATACTGGTAAGAAATGTCAACCCGATCAAGTGATGTGGTTTTTGGATAGCGATTGTTACACTGACATACTGGCTCGTTTCGATATAAGGTCAAAGATTCCTAGGTCCTGGGATTAAAACAGGTCAGGCCCATAAAAAGGATTAACGTTTTACCTTAGAAAAATTCTCAGTAGCAACCAATTCTAGCCAGCAACTAAATTATCAGCCTAGAACTTGTAAGTACGTTTACTCTCGGAATACTGCCTTGGGAAGCACGTATAACAGTTTCTTCTCCATCTAAACTCTTTCTCGTCATGACAGATTGGCCGTCCCATCGGATAATGAGAGTGAGGGCATAGAGAGTGCACCTGTGTTTGCGCCCACCTTTGTGCACTACAATATGTCCTGTGTAATTGGCTAGTCTCCCTTGAGATTGGTCGTCGTGGAAGAAATTGGTCAGGACGAGATTATTATTACACTTGTTGACCAATTTGTTGATAAGGAAAATTTAAACAAAAACTGATTACAATCACCTGTGTCATTTAATTGTGTAAAATAAAGCTGAAAGCGCTTAAAATAGACTAGAATAATTGTACAAAAATATACGCTGAGTCTAGCCTATATCCTTCCTTGAAGTTCAAGATTGCTTCATACCAACTTTCATCAAAATCGGTTCATTGGATTGTCAGTGAAAGAGCGACAGACAGAAAGAGTTACTTTCACATTTATAATATTAGTATAGATAACGCCTAATGCCTGAATTATCTGCCAGATTAATCAGCTTAAGTTACTATTAACTTTATTGTTGACCGCCTCGTTGCTAGCTCACTCAAAATATATTCCTTAAATTACCCAACAGATAAAAGATATATTTTACTAATTAAGGAAAATTTATAAACATCCCAGTATATTCAGAAATAGATTGTTAGAAAAAAAAATGCAAAAAAAGAAAATTGTATTTTCAAAGTAAAGATAACAAAACATAAAGTAAAAATGTTCTTTTCTATTGAATAAAATTGCAAGAACTAATAAATACTGGCTCGACTTTATTCAAAGGAATTAAAATCTGCAGAACGAAAGTAATCATCGAATTACTTCGGTCAGCTAATTTTGTGCCAGCTTAGATTTGAGATAAAATCATTGAAATAAATTTAATAACCTTTGATTACCGTTCGCTTGATTTCATTTTGTAAATCTATATTATTATTTCGATAGTAATTGATTTGATTTTTAATAAATACTTCATTTATAAATATTCATTTAGAGTGTCAAATGACAAATAATTGTCTTCTTTTTTGAATATGAAATTAATAATGATTGTAAAATATAAATAAACTACCAGTGGGATATTCAAATTCGTTTATGTTTATCTACGTACAATATAATGAGAGATACAAAACTAAAGGCGCATTTTCATTGGTCGATAAGTCGGTAGTTAGCCCGATTGCAGGGAGTACCCGCATGCAAGCTAACAACCAATGAAATCCACTGGTCGATAACTTGGTCGATTAAACGTGTGCGGGTGATATCCGCATTCATATATTGATATTTATATATGCGTTATAGAAATCACCCGCACCCCGTATGCGGGCTCTGACGACCAGTGAAAACGATAAACTCTTTGCGGGCCCTATGGCATGCGTTACAGAAATCTCCCGCAACCCGAATGCGGGCCTTATCGACCAATGAAAATGCGCCCTAAACGAGAGAGTATTACAGTAGTCGCATATGGTAGTAAGCAACATTTGAGTCAATAACACAACTGTATTATAAGATCGGAACTTGATTAAAAATTATTATCTCCCATAAATATACGTGTGAAACATAAACAGTTTGTTTTTTAATTTAGGTTCGTAAACAATAGCACTATAAAAACCTTGGTCTCAAAGCGCTGCTTGGTTATAATTATTTGTCTCAATGTGTAAGTCGGGCAGAGTGTTACACGGATACTCCATTTCAAATTAAAGGGTGCTTAAAGAGAGCGATTTTAGTTCTAATATCAAAGCATTAATTAATTACAACGCTTAAAACATTTCTATGTTTTTTTTTAATATGCATTGAATAATCTTTCCTTAAATAGGTTCCTACAATTATTTTAGTACCGTAATTTTACACGATAAATTAAATTAAAAAGCTACCACCGATTCGGAATGTAGATTCTGAAGAACCGACAAGAAACCTAATACTACTTTTTTCAATATACATCTCATGCGAAAATTCACGACAAGTAACTCCACGTATTTTTAGTATCTAAATAATCTTGTATATGTTGGTGATGACAACAATATGGGAGCTGATTTGATGAGCCGCAAGCGTTGTCAGTATGACATAACGCTTCGACGGAGTCTAGATGGGTCGGTGCGAGTTGGCGACGCGACACTTCAGTGATAGCCGCCGTACAGATAACACGTCTAGGTGCTGTCTTACGTCTCGTCGTTATTATTCTGTTAATAGTGTTTGAAAGTAAATCGTTTGAGTGATTACGGAACTATTATTATTTACGCCCACATATAAACTCTGATGGTGAGGACATACACTCTGATCAACCACCCATTCTGTCATATATATACTTAATTATAATATAGAATAATAAATGAATAACTTAATACGAATAAAAGTATTTTTATAGTTGCTCACGGAAAAATGAGCGTGAATTTGACGTTATTTCATATTGTTTTACCATAAGAGTAAATATGCATCCTAGGTTACCAACCTCAATAACGAGATCTACATATCTAATGACAGTACACACAGACACAATAAAAACATGATAATTATCATGTTGTAAATACATTGTTATATTTTTATTTTATAAGCATTGTTGTAAATATAAATCAAAGCGTGTCACACTACACCAACTCACTAGAGGTCTATCTTTGTTCTATGTTTTGAGTTTTTTAATTAAATTAAATTAAAATTTGGACATGGTTATGGATTAATCCAATAAATTAAATAAATAGTAGTTTCTGAAGGTATTATCATCTGGACTGGATTATTATTTTTTAATTGAAAATATCTAAAGGGTCAAAGGGTCAGCTGACGGTAAGTAATCATTACCGTCCGCGGACACATCCCTTGTGCCTGTAGTTTCACTGGCTCACTGACCCTTCAAAAACGACAATACACAACAATAATAAGTATCGCTGTTTGCTGGAATACGTGAAAGGTAACCTAACCTACACAGATTGGTTAGCACAAAGCTCGGATTGCAATATGTTTTGAGTATCAAGTTATCAATATTATTTTCAGCATCAAATGAAATGAAATAAACTTTATTGTACACCACAAACAACACGAAACACACAGAAAAAAAAGTATAATAAAATTAATAAAATAAAAAAAAAGAAAAATCGAAAAAATAAATGTTGATTACGAGTGTTGTACAATGGGCGGACTTATGGCTAATTAGCCATCTTTTCCAGACAACCCAATCTGAGAGAGATTTTTTAAAACCATCGGCGTAGGCGGTGCAGTCATAAACTTACATACAAATATTTACACACTAATACTTATACTTACTACACATATAGTCAAAGTCAAAAATCTTTATTCAATATAGAAGTGTATACACTTGCTTATTGATTGTCAAAAATTTACCACCGGTTCGGAATTTAGCACCTCATAAACAAACATATGAATATAAAATATTTATCTCTATTATATACTAATACATATTTAAGATACTAAAATGTTATAAAAAGGATATTAATTAAAGTCGTCTAAATTAATTACACTAAATCTAATTTTCAAAACGTCATTTTGACCTGTCACTGTCAATGAAACCATCATTAGTCTTTACAATGAAGTGTGAGGGTAAATAAAATAATACCCAAAAGGTACACCGTATAAAATACCCGTATCATTCACATTATCTTTATTAAATTGGATCAAGCCGTCGTTGTGTGTCAGAGACGACTTTTCGAATTTCACCTTTTTTTTGTATTCGCTTCGTAAGAAAAAATCGTAGGAACTTCAAAAAGTTACATTATTTTTTTCATGTATTTCTTTGCAGCAACACTGTAGAAGAACTCACAGCTGAAATGCTTAAAACGTACTCACAGTGATACGCTATTTTCATCCGTGTGTCTTTGAAGTGTATACTATATTACAGAATTAAATTAGAATGATTACTATAATTAACAGGTTTATAACAGTATATTTACTGAAAATCTCCTTTACAAAGTATTATTTTTAATATTAGTTAAAGTAAAGAAAGTAAAATAACGGCCTGTAAATGTCCCACTGCTGGGCTTCGCCTCCTCTCTCTTTTTAGGAGAATATTTGCAGTTTATTTCAACAGCGGGTAGGTGGATACAGATATAGGAGAATTTCATTCAAATTAGTCACATGCATTCCTCACGACAGTACGAGATGAATTATAAACACAAATTAAGCACATGAAAATTTAGTGGTGCTTGCTTGGGATTGAAGCCGCAATCGCTTATTACACACGTCCGAACCACAGGGTCAGGTCGTCTTTTTAAAATAAAGTAAAGTAAAAAAATATATTGTAATAATAATGTAATATGTGAACCTTTTGAATACAGAAAAGGATATCATCTTGAACTACCCGTCGCACTTCCCTTCCGTGGATTAAATAAAATAAATAATATATAAGGCACATTGTTGTTATATGTTTTTATATTATTGGATGGTAGACGGAAAAATGGGCTACCTAAGGGTAAGTAGTCACCACCGCTCATAGACATTAGCTCAGTAGGAAATATTAAGGACTCTTACGCCAACATTCTGACGCTTGGGAGCTGAGATATGTGTCACTTGTGCCTGTAGTTCCGGCTCATTCATCCTTCAAGCCGGAACACGACGATACAAAGTATTGCTGTGTATCGGAATATCTGATGAAGACCACGAAGTAAACTCATCTAACAGTACCTCTGAAGGCGAACACACCTCGTGTTATCAACTTGGTTAAGGAGATATGGACAATATGGATTTGTTTTGTTGCAGCCTGAGTGAACTCAGAAGGATCTCCACCTGGAATATATCCTATGTAACGTAGAGACATATTTTAAATATTATTACTAAAAGTGTTGTATTATCGAATTGAGACAATCATGTCCTGTAATATACGTATACAGTTTTGTATTATAAATAAATTATATAAAAAGTTTCGTAACATCGTCCAACGTGCGAATGTTTACGAAATTTTGTAAACATTTTCTTTTAAAAGCATATCATATATACTTCCACAAAAGAGTCACCAGCCCCGAGTAATTGAGTAACAGAGTTAACAAGTTTATGCTTGTTCCTTTAATAGTACTTTCAATTCTGAAAAATATTTTATGTACGAACACTGCTGTGTCGTCATTTTAAAAGATACATTCAACTAAAAGCTAAAATTACTTTGAAATTTTATCTAAAATATCCCGTATAATAATCAATAGTGACTTGTTTTATTGGACTATGTTACAGCTATTTTAACTAGTCATTGACAATTTAAGGACGTATTTGCAGTTAAGAATATTATCTATAGATATAAAAGAGAAAAACCACTCACGATTGATCACGAAATCTCAGAAATCGTTGCTGAGATTACTATTATTATTTGACACCTACAAACTTGAAATTTGGCAGGTAGGTTTTTTATAGGTTGTAGACATCCGCTAAGAATTTAAGAAATTCTTATTATACGAAACTCGGGTGGAGTTTCGTAAAATAAGAATCTAAGGGCGCGAAACGGGGCTTGGAAGTTTGTGTTTTATAAATTTCGGGAAGGTAAAGCCGCAGGTTCAGGTAGTTTATATATATAGTTCAGCTAGGTTATATATTAACGTAAAAATGTAAATACAGTTATATTATTGGTTAGGTTTGTGTCGAGAGATAGCGGCGGTGAGCGCTTTCTATCGACTGTATCACGGTGAGTGATCTGAGGAACTATTCTTTCTAATTCCTGCTTCTCCTTTCCTTCACAAATCTACGCGTGCTGGCTCGCGATGTAACCGCCTAAACGTGACTTCAACACCAGCGCGCACGAAAAAATTCGCTAATATTTTCTTTGTCGCACCGCCAAAAATTCAATTCTGTACTAGCAAACGTGTTACCCTTATAACCTGGGCTCCTTCAAACGAGCCGTGAAGGAGCATCTTGCGGCTTGGCGAGGTCGATTAGTGCAGTTTATTCACCCTGACTGTATTGGTCGTCTTGGCGTTTTGACTCCACTACCACTTACCATCAGGTAGAGTTACATGCCTACCCGGTATATATATAAAAAAAGTTATAATCTACTTATATCGCAAAATTGTAATCTGTTGAAAATTTGTAAACGTCTTATAATCTTCCGTTTAGGATATGTAGAGTTTTTATGGTTTACTTGAAATCCCCCTTCGATATGTTAAGGTGTACCGAAAAGAAAACCGTTGCATCGACTCAAGTTGATAATACTATTATGTAATATGTTTTTTTTTATGTCATTATATTATTATGTTGTTATATGGTCTTATAATTGTACACCCCTTAACATTTGTTATGTTGATTAATAATAATATTATTTTATATCTTTTTCATGTTTAAAACTTGGTTGGTATTTTATTTGATTTAGTTTATCTCTGGATTTAGGTTGTCTGGATAAAATCGCTGCAGCGTTAAGGCCGCCTTTTCGCACTAACAACATTCTGTACATCCTGTGCTTTGATGATGTGCTAGTAAAGCATGTAAAAAAATAAAAAACTTAATAAACAAGATATTGTTGATTATATACTTCGTAAAGCTAATTACGTCGTTCGCAGCCGAAGGACTTAAAAAAAAAACCGAAAGTACTTTAAAAGGAATTTATTTTATTTCACAAACTTATTTTACAAATATTAATACTAATTTAATTAGACTACTTCATGTGTTGAGGTTGTAACACAGAATGCCCTCAGAACCAATTATTATATTATTTATATTAATGCTTTTCTTAATTCTAAGAGACACAGAAATTATAAAGAAAGATCGTTGTGGTCCGTTGTTGGGCGGCGTGATGTTGCGCAAGGGTTGCTGGTACCGGGCCGTCGTCGGTGGTCACGGCGAACGCGATGTCCTAATGTACCTCCATAGGGTGGTCGCATATATAACAAGCTGATGAAATTACACACACTACTGTTGTAAATATTTGTGAACAGCAGCGACAAAGATTTCGACTGTACTTGAAGAGACGTATCGACGAATATGTTCCAATATCTATTTTTGAACACAAATGTGTAATGTGACAGATTTTCATACGATCTAGCATGACATCTTATTAACTAAAACGGATCAATTAATTGTTTGAGAGTAATAAATTTCGACAACATAAATTGTTACAACATTTATGTATTTTTTCAATAGAGGTTTTTTTTTTAATCTCACGAAATTGCAACTCGCCTCTTTAGGACAATGACTTACATATATACCGTTTAATCAATAGGCATAAAATAATACATACGAGTACCACAAAACTCTATAGCAAAATATTTTGCAGGATTTTGCCAGTGAATTATAAAGATAAAATAAGTTTCTTGATTGCCCGGATAAAATAACGTAGTAGGATAGCAGGCTAACGATAAAAACAATTGCGTTTTATAAATACCGATCGATCTGTGAAGGCGTGTTCACGGATATATGCCGAAAGTATTATATTTAAAGCGGCGTTTATTTACTTGTGCGACTAAACGTGGAATATTTAAAAATATTACGATTAAGTCATCAATATCATATGTTTGGTATAAATTGATTTGTGTTTTTTGTATATTTATAAAAGTGATAAAGTATTGAGTTTTTGTATCGAAGTGTTCCATTAGAGGTCCCTATTTTTCATTGGCATAACAGTCAAGTTATCCAGACCACTTCTGATGGTGGCAGACAAACAAATGTTTCCCGTTACCTTCTTTACATACAAGAATATTGCAAAAAATCAATTAACTTCAGTTTTGTTGTCAAGCTTAATATTTCTTTCCTAATTCCGCAATTTCATTAACGGTTTATTGACAGAATACCCCAAGTACTATTATTATCTCTAAGTCTTGTAAGCTAGTCACGCTAATCTTGGTAATTGACGTAAAATAAATTATGAGGAAACTTGTTTGTGTCGTATGAAGGTCTGTCTACACGTGTAACTAATTCACACCAAATCATTATTTACTAAAATAACACCATTTGTCGTATCTCCACGATTTGAGAACATTCCGTTAGCCGCCACAGCTAGTATCGAAATACTTGGCGTTGATGTTTCGAGCCTTGTTCAGTTCCGCGGTCAATTTTAAAACAAAGCAAAATTGGCATCCAAAAAGCTCGGTGTGCTCAGCAAGGCATTTTTCACATCGGCCCATCGTCTAAGACTCTAAAAGGCGTAAATTCGGCCACACATGGAGTACTGCTCTCGCCTCTGGGTGGGTGCTCCCCATCCATTTGACCGTATCCAACGTAAAGCGGCTCGAATTATCGACGAACAAGCTCTTTCCGATCTGTTGGATCCTTTGGCTTTGCGTAGAGATGTTGGATCGCTCTGCATCTTCTACATAATTTTTCACGGGGAATTTCGGATTAATCCTCGCTACTAAATTTCACCTTCGGACATCTCGTCAAAATTCCAAATATCACCCGTATCACCTAGATATCCGAAAATCCACAACAGCGCGATTTTTAAGACATTTTCTGCCTCGCACAACCACTCTGTGGAATCAGCTTTCGCCGTCGATTTTCCCGAACCGATACGACTTGGGAACCTTCAAAAATAGAGCGTAGGAGTACGTTCTATTTTTAAAGGTTCCTGAAAGGCGGACAACGCACCTATAAGCCCCCTGGTGTTGCAGATGTCCATGGGCGGTGGTAGTCACTTTCCATCAGGTGAGCCTCCTGCTCGTTTGCCACCTCTAACATGAAAAAAAAATCATTCTCGTGGAATAAACTACGAACATTCTCATAATGAAGAGAGGAAGCCTTCGATCTCGCTTCGGCCTCGCTTTTTCAGGACTGTTGTAACATTTATTGGGCCTTTTTTATGAATATCGTGTATACATTAAGTTAGTACAAGGGTCTCACTGAGACTTCGAGCCTCAGATAAATAAGTGTAAGACTTCCACCGTCAGATGACGCCATCGTAAGTCTTGGACACAAATTCTCGTGAGTACATTCGATCACACCTTTTTATTTTAAAGCTTAATAACAAAAATAGTCCTTTAAGAAAATATCTATCAATTTTTTTTTTAATAATATTGTGCTCAAAAATTTGTGGACTAGGAATTAAACCCTTCGTAAACGCTTACATTTTATCTCGTTTGGATTAATTAGAGCTGCACTGCTCTTATCAATGCATACGTGGCTGCACTTGAACACTAACTTTGGTATCACGCATGTGACAATCATGAATAGTCGATTATAAAAATACATACTTACTTACTTAATAATTATTTACATTAAGGCAAAAATAAAAAAAAAATAGTTATTGTACAAATAATGATCACTTGGAATGGTGGCTATTTATATTTAGAATGGTAGTAGCATTTTTCTGTTGTAAGTATTGCCGTAGAATATTAGAACAATAACAAATATTAAACCATACATAAAAGAAAGAGACAAAGAGAGGACATATCTTTTCCTTAGTTGACTATTACTGCCAGTGCCAAAAAATCATAAAAAACATTTACATATTCAGTGAGAACCCTATTGATGTATGTCAAACTAAAACTAAACAATGTGGCGTCTTCAAACTTCTAACTTAATGTATAAGGTTGTTACTTTTAACGACAGGAATTGTTTTCAAACAACACTTCTGTGTCATAAGTTAGGTTACTTCTGGGACTAGCCTCGTAGTCTAATACTAACTCGAATTCTAACACTAGTAGAATACGTTCCTTACTGGCATAGAAATTTGTAACACTTTTATTTTAGTATGTTTTTTTAACTATATATACTATTTCGTATATTTACATTTTAATAGCCGTTATTTAAAGTAAAATATATACCTATAGCCTTCGACGCGTATTTTATATTGTCGTTAAATAAAAAATCATGTTTCAATCCTGGCCATAAAAGAGTGAAACCTTATTTGATGAAACAAACAGAAGCAATAAATCGGAAATGTTATTGCGTCGGAAATGTATCCAAGAAGGATAGACTTTTGTTAAATAAAAAATTCGAAAATCGAACGTTTGAATATGTTAATATTCAGAACCGTAAGTATAAATCCCCGCAGGGCAAGTGTTAGCTGTCATGTTGACAACGCATTTTACTAAATATCTCATAAACGGGTCGTCAAAGGAAAAAATATACTAATAATATAATTTTTTTTTTTCTTTAAGAAATATACTAATCTAAAAATAATAACAAAAACATAATTTATGTATTATCAGCGGTATTCGTAGAGTTAAAACAAGATTGCAAATTTAAAGTGACAAAAAATACTGAAATTTCTCTTATGTATGTTTTCATTTATTATTTTTTATTAATTTATAATTAATATAAAATTATATTTTCTTCGAATACATAATAAAGAGCAAATGTCAGCAAATGCAAGGATAACTGTCATAATGTCACGAGTAAAAAAAAATCAATTTGTATTGTTTGTATTTGTCCCAATGAGTTTATTGATTTAAAAAGTTCATTCGATTTGAATGTTTACATAATATATATATATATATATATGGAAAGTTATTTACTTAATATATTGTAAGCAGGTAATTCATAGTTATTTTTTTATGAATAATGGTAAAATAAAATTCTCCAGTAAACCACATCAAAAGGTTTAAATGTACGTATCTATTCAATCGTAATTCTTAATAATACTTTATTTCTTCAGGCTACGGTCTCCTATTAAATGAAAAACGTGACTTCCGAGTTCGGCATAAACTTCCGATCGACGTCTGTACGCCAGAAACAACGTCAACGGTCAATACATAATATTTCAGCAGCAAACGACGTCTTGATAGGAATAATAGTCGATAAATAGTTCATGCTTTTGATAGTGAATTATAAGTTATTATTTTTGCGCTAAAATTAGTTATGACAGCATAGAAACTCTGTTCGTTTCTATTACAATAACGCTCAGTTATTTCTATTTCACCTTAGGGTAAGTCTGGTCGAAGAAAGCAGGCAAGGCCTAGAACGGACTGATCTTCAAGGATAGTTTGATGTGATGTCTTTGATATAGTGATGTGAATTCTAATATTAGTAACATTAAATGTGGTGACGTCATAGTATGTGATTCATGGTGGCCTACAATATCATAACCGACTGCCTCGTTGGTTTATTGGATATATATGGCTGCAGATCTCGAGGTCCTATATTTGGCTTTCTTTCGAAAAATTCCGAGCAACAGCCCGTAGTCTGGAAGTTGGAAGTGTGTACTGTGCCTCGAAAAACACGTAATTCCTTTGGTACATGAACTCTTTCCGGTCATATCGGATTTGCCGTCCATCGGATGAGAGTTTGCACCTTATTTCGCGCACACCCTTGTGCACGCCCTATAATATGCCCTGCGGACCTGGTGCCTTTCATAATATTACGTCTTATGAAATTTCGATTTGGGGTAACGCTAAGATATTCAAATGGTTTTCATTTCGCAAAAAAGAGTTCGATAACCCTTTGGGATGTTTTTAATACAGTGTGTGTGTTTTTACAGTTGTTTCACAATATGTTTATGAAAATATTAAATATAATAGAAACAGTGACAGTTATTGTATTATACACGAGGAGGAAAGGTAAACTAATAACTTCTAATTTATATATCAATTTCTTGAACAGAACAGTAACTTTATTATTAATTAAAAAAAAAACATTTTCGGTTCAATGTTAATATATTAGTATAACATTTTATGTATGAGTATTATTTTACAAATGAGATACCAAGAATCAAATGTGTTTTTAAAAGCAAATACTTGTACATTTTTCATGACAGACTGTTAAGGTATTATGGTCATAAAACCTTCCCATCTACATGTAAAAGGTAAAATGATTATTATTAGGGTTTCGTACATTCAATTAAAAACGGAACACTTATAAAGGACTGGTTTATTATACTCGTGGCAGGGTGATACCTCCTGCATCACTAGTCCGTACAGACACTCAGTGAAACAACCATGCCTAGTAAGCTGTAAGTAACCTGCGTCACCCTGTAAATGAGTGTGACTAACTCTTCAACCCAGCTATTTAAGTGGGGGTTCGCCTCCACTGTCAGGCCTGTTGTTGCGGATCTTAGGTTCTCTTCCTATTCGCGGATTATGGATGTTCGCCACTCGCCCTGTCTTCCATTCGGAACCGGTATACTTCCGCCAGCAAAACTGTCTGGAGTTCCCATCTACGACAACGTATCACGTATCACTCTCACTTCTATGACTTTTTCCGGTCTCCGCAGAAGGGCTGTTCCGAGCAGTAAGAGCATTTTTTAATGATTATTTAAATTGTTTATATTCTCATTTTTTTATACATTACGCAGGCATATAAATCCCTTTAAATAACCTAATCTACGTTATGGTAACCACTCATCTAATATTCTACGACTAACTAGTAATACTTGGTATTGTTGTATTCCGGTTTCAAGGATAAATGAGCAAGAATCACTACAGGCATCAAGGATATATCTCGGTTTCCAAGATTGGAAGAAAAATCGGACCCTTATCTACCTAACCTTATTCGTTCTAGACCTTTTTTATTTCTAAGTTACAAACGTAAAAGGGTCACCTGATTGACGTAAATTAAAATATATGTCACTTAAAAATCCTTTTCGACATTGTAAATTAAATAACATACAATGAATTGATTTCAGCCAATGAGGTTAATCAGGACACGTGTGTGCGTATTATAATTGAGACCACATTTTACTTTGCGGTAGGGCATTTTGCAAGCTTCTGGGCAGGTACCACCCTATCAGATAATATGCCGTCAAACAACAATTCTTATTATGGTTGTCTTTTTATTTGAAGTCTGAATGAGGAAGTATAACTACGGCACATGAACATCCCTTGTTTTCGCACACACGAACTTTTCTTATAATATAGTTTGACGCACGGGCATATGGGTTACCTGATGACAAGTAACCACCACCGCCCAACCCCACATCGCCAATGCACTACCAACCGTATGAAGAATAATGTTTTATCTCTTGCACTTGTAATTACACTAGTTAACGAAACTAGAAGGGTGACAGTAACTAGAAGGGTGTTCTAGGGCTAGAATAACAATGCAAAGGTCGGATGAAGCTTAGCGGTAGGTTTAGCAAATCTGTCTATCTCTTTCGTTATGCAATATCATACAAATTTAGTAATAACTTGAAAACTACAGGATATAAATGATAATGAAAAAGGCCTCCTCTCCTTTTTAAGGAGAAAGTTTGGAGCATATTCCACCACGCTGCTCCAATGCGGGTTGGTGGAAACACATGTGGCAGAATTTCGTTGAAATTAGACACATGTAGATTTCCTCACGATGTTTTCCTTTAACACCGAGCACGAGATATATATAAACACAAATTAAGCACATGCAAATTCAGTGGTGCTTGCCTGGGTTTGAACCCGCAATCATTGGTTAAGATAAACGCGTTGTAACCACTGGGCCATTTCGGTTCTTATACAATAGAACCGGTTTCTTTTAATACACATATTATTAATTACAAGGGAGAAATATTTTGAAAAGATATTTGAAATGATAAATGATTCCGCAAAGAGGACTCGGATTACGAGACACGTGAAATTACGCAAAATACACGAAATGCTGCCACTATTCATTTTAATAATTTCATGTAAATATAATTTATAAAATCATGTATTTAATTAATGAGTTATATTTAAATATGAATCATTTCAATTATTAGTCTTAACATTTGATAAATGGGTTTTTTTTTAATATTTTAGTTTATATAAGGAAGTGATAGAAATCCAGACATGGGATCATTGTAAAACATAGTTTCATTTTGCCATTCCGAAACTGTAATTACACAATACATTAAGAATGGATTAAAGAACAACAGTGTAGTGTACACAGATCTGTAATAACATAATTAGTATTATATTTATATTTCATATGAATACATATTATCTATGTATTTATGTATCTGTCATCTCGAGTGACACACGTCGCGGAAAGCGCGGGAAAATAAGATATCTAAAAAATGGCGCGCGGTGAAGACAATGTGATACAGCGAGCTGATATTAAAATATAATATCTATTTAATGTAACATGTAAATCGACCTTACATGTGAACATTACAAATAGACAAACAGAATTACTTTTGCAATTATATTTAATCAAAATCTGCTAGGATTCGTGTGACGCCTAAATCTTTTTTAAGTACAAGATCAAATACTCCAAAACTTTATTTAGGAAGAGATATTTATTGAACTCAAGTAATGAATGTATTATTTAACAAAAGAATGCTAGAATTTTTTAAGACCTTTGATAATAAACTACGATAAATCAACATAGCTTAAGGTCTTTGTCAACGTTGTCGAGTTGATACACGCTTTCACCATTTCTTAGACATATTCTCGACTTCCTGAAGACTTTTTTCCAACTGTGAAGCGAATGATAAATTAAAAATGTCAAAAATATAAATGAAACTACTAAGCTTTATGGATTGCTCTTTTGATCGTTATTCGTATAGTTTACCTTTAAATTATATATATATTTTAAAGGTATATATATATAGATTTTTTTATGGCATTGGTTGGCGGACGAGCATAAGGGTCACCTAATGGTAAGTGGTCACCACCGCCCATAGACAAAGGCGCTGTAAGAAATATTAACCATTCCTTACATCACCTATGCGCCACCAACCTTGGGAACTAAGATGTTATGTCCCTTGTGCCTGTGATTACACTGGCTCACTCACCCTCCTAACCGGAACACAACAATACAGAGTAGTGTTATTAGGCGGTAGAATATCTGATGAGTGGGTGGTACCCACCCAGACGGGCTTGCACATAGCCCTACCACCAAGAAAATATCCATTCATTTTACATTGGTTGACAAAAAATTGCAATGTTATTGTAAAACTGAAATTAGCATAGCGAATGATACGACCATTGAAAATGTCTTTAAAATTATAAGTATGTACAGTAAAGGAAATTATTTTAAATACCTACAACTGAGCTGGGTCTGTTCTCTGATGAAAAAGTTTGAAGCTGTCACCACGATCATCGAAGGCGTAATTATATAGGAAGATGTGAGAGAATTTCATCCGATAGATGCAGGTTCACGATGTTCTCATTCAGAATGACAATAATAAATGATTTGATTTTTTTTTAAATTAATAATTTTATATATATTGTGACTGAAACGTTTATTTGAATAATGTACTTAATTCAACTTGGGTTTTTTTATTTACGAGCAAGTGTCATTATACAAAATTTCTTAGACTCAATAGGGGTAACTGCTGAGTTTAGTTCTAATAATAACCATATAAAAATAAAATTCAACAAATACTAAGTCCAAGCTATTTTATCTATACATATAATAACGTTGGAGGGTCTGTTTGTAATATTAAAATAACCCATTTTTACTAAATGCATATATATGTATACACGGTAAATATACCAAAATATTTTTATTTATTTTTGTCTGTCTGTTTGTTCCGGCTAATCTCTGGATCGGCTGAACCGATTTCGACGGTACTTTCACTGGCAGATAGCGGATGAAATAAGGAGTAAATTGGGCTACTTTTTTTTTAGAATTATATATAGAATAACATTAAAATCACGCTACAATATCCAAATAACTTAAATTAAAACAAAGCGCACGAAGTCGCGGGCACAGCTAGTCATCTATATAATCATTATTTTTAAATGTATAATTAAATGTACTTACATACACACCAATCTCATTCCTGTCCTTATCGCCAGCGTGTACAACGCAATTGTTACAATTTTCTCAATAAAAATACAGTCTCATATGCAAGGATGTTATATTTCATGTAAAATAGAAATAAAAATGTTAGCTTTAGAACTATGTTAAAATAACCTCTCTGACCGCTTTGTTTCAAACCCTTAGGGATATTATCATCCCTCTCAGTATCTTCACGCTAACTTAGATATCAAAGGGGAACGTGTTGAATAAAACAAACGCTCTAAATTTTTGTACTAATAGTTCCTTGAATTATTTAATTCGATGAAAGTACTGTAATAAGGCTAGTTGAGTTATATTTGAGACAAGATATAAAATAATTATTTTATTATTATATATTAAGATATTTAAATAATTTAGTTTGGTGATTGATGTAATTTTGGCTCATTGGTTTAGGAGTTTTTTCGGTCAAAATAATAGTCGTATTATTTATGATACTATAAGGAGATTTAGTGTGACTATCCGAACGTCATACGCCAGGAAAATTTTGGCGGGAAATACGGTTACGCGTATCATTGTTAAGCTGTTTTTATAATAATATTAGCAAACCAGAAATTGATTAAAGTATTTTGTTATTATTATTTTATATTATCTTATAACAAATTTATTAAAAGTAATTTTGTTTTGTTAATAATACAAGAATTGTTGTAATGTCAAAATATTAGATTGAGTATTCTAATGTAATATGCAGTCCTTATTTCATTACAATTCAGGTCTTTAACAACGAGAAATAGCTTATATGTAATCCCATATGTTACAAATTTAAGATTTGATCCACCACTAAAAGGTATAGGTAAATGAAGACGTCGGGCCTGCGGTAACCAATGTAACAAATGGAAAAATAAAACTGGTACAAAAACTTTCTCTGTCTACCGGTTACAGCCTAATTTCTCAAAATCTACCGAGTAAAAAGTTACAACAGTGTAATTAAACAAATTCTGATTCCGTAGATTTGTTTTGAAGACAACTTGGAAAATTAAAAAGTTTATTTTTCGCAAAATGGAATGTTCGTTATTTGAAAGAAATATTTTAAATAATGTTTTGCTTTTACTCCAGAAGAGATGAAAGTTGTTTTTTACTTATCATAGGCAATTAAATTGCAAGAACTAACCTACTTTTTTTTTAACACAATAATTGTCTTTATGATCTATCTGTTACCGTTTGACGCTTAAACGCTTGACGATTTAGATGAAATTTGAAACGGGGTTTGTTTGAGTCGAGGTCGAAGTCGAGGGGGGTAAAAAAAAGATAAATTTTCGTATTCTATAAAGTTTTATAAATTTTGCGCAGGACCACAGACTAAGCTAGTTTTAAATATTTAAAACACGTAACGCATTCCTCTTTAAAATAAAATTTTGAAAATTATTATAATCGACTTCCTATACTGTTTACTCATTTTATACCTTTAATTTATATATTATATCATCAGCTATGATTTATATATGTATGTACATACTAGCTATCCGACCCGGCTTCACAAGGGTACAATAATGGTTTATATAAAACAGTTCTACTGAAATACATTATTTTTATTACGATATATAATTATCGTCATATTTAAACCAAGCTACTATCTAAATGAATTATAAACATCCTGTTATCACTCCGTCCATTGATGAAAACCGTTTCATTTGAGTTTATCGCGCTCAAACAGACATGCATACAGGCGGAGTGAGCAAGAGAGTTGGTGAAAGGACTTAATTTCATAACATGTAGTGCTCTATAAAGAAAATTTCGTTAATTATAATAATCCATCGCTCGTAGCTTTGTATGTTATACTAATATTAACATCATAAATATAATAATAATTATTATTTGTATAAATAACAATTTCTAACTTGGAGTAAGTAGGTAGGTTGAAACAATTATATTTCTATTGCTCCAAGATCTTTAATCCAAAATTTGCAGTACACTGATCATGTAATAGATAGTGTAATGGGTGATTTCCATTTTTTGTATTGCCAATATCTAAGCAAATGTATAAAGCTGGATGATTTCTCCTCTTATCAGATTGCAAGCTAATTCTTTCCTTTTTTTTTACTCAGCAAAGTATTATGTTTTTTCCTAATAAAAAATAAGTCTTGCTTCTCACACCGAGTTTGGATATCTGATAAAATCACCAAGATTGGCTGTCTTAACTTATGTAAAATTGTGTAATGTTTAAAATATATAATTTTGTTGTCTTTAAAAGGCTTTTTATTCCTGTAAGTGATGTCAACAATCGAAAGTCACGAAGAATGTAAAAATATACACTTTTTTGCTGACCGTATAATATTTAAATCGGTGAATGTCATTTAAGACCGTTTTTGTGTATTTATAGCGGTAAAGATGGTCAGTCGACTTTTATGGCTCGTTTTAAATATCCATTAGTATTCTACCGTAGTGGGAAGTGGTATCATAATAAAAACTAACCATAAAATCTATGGGCGGAACCACTTACAGGTAGTCCATGTGCCAATCTATTTGCCTGCTATGAAAATAGAAAAACAAATGCATTGTTATTTTATATGCAGAAGCCATCAATTTTAAACAAATAACTAGTTTAGTCACACTAGCATAAGCAACGAAGAATTTCCACAAACATTTTCCTGTAAATACTCAAATACACTAGTTATACTATTTAGGTGAAAATTAATTTATATTTTACCGAATGAGAGCGTAATTTTGTATTGCGCTGTTCTAAAATCACTCTTAAAACATTTATTTAAGATCGAAACTCGTAAGCTATGTTTATTCTGTTAAGTCTTTACAAAATAATAAACATGGCAGATGATGAATGTGAAACGGCACATGCTTTAACCCAAAATCGCTTTATCCCAAAAAACATACCGTTATAGAAATTTACTAGAAGAGCCTTATAAAATATATCGATATTGGCTAAAGTTGAGTTATGAGACATTTTTTATTCCGTCTAAAATATAATTCTCGCTTTTCAGTCCTCCCTTCTTTTTAAAGGTTTTGGTTTTGGTGGCTCAAATATTAATGATAATTTGCCATCGATTTCTGATTGTGGCCATCTTAGCGAGGGTGTAGAAATTGCTCGGCTAGGAGTTGCTTGATCAGGATTCTACGAATCCTCTAGGTATATTGGCCTCAGTGATGCCCAAAACATCAAGTTTTTCTTATTATTATAATAAAATAATAAAGTTGTACAATTTTATTTTGGTACAGATCTCATATTTCACGGCAAAATAGGATCATGAAATGACAGAATTTAATATGGGATATTGACTGTAATAATCATTAAAGGATTTGTACAAGCATCGAATTAGGGGATAGCTGAAAATAATTTGGACATTTTACAATTGAGATGAAATGTCTGTTCTTACAATATAGCCTCACAGATTATTGTTTTAAAGAATTTTTTTTTTTTTTGCATTAGCAGCCCGTAAAGTCCCACTGCTGGGATAAAGGCCTCCTCTCCCTTTGAGGAGAAGGTTTGGAGCATATTCCACCACGCTGCTCCAATGCGGGTTGGCGGAATACACATGTGGCAGAATTTCGTTGAAATTAGACACATGCAGGTTTCCTCACGATGTTTTCCTTCACCGCCGAGCACGAGATGAATTATAAACACAAATTAAGCACATGAAATTTCAGTGGTGCCTGCCTAGGTTTGAACCCGAAATCATCGGTTAAGATGCACGCGTTCTAGCCACTGGGCCACCTCGGCTTTAAAGAATTGCAAGGATTTATTTAGCCATTAGATTATTAAAATATATATTTACTTAATGTATTTGTGTATATAATTTATTCGAAACCAAATTTAAAGACGAATATATCGATTGGCAAAAGGTCGTAATACAAACAGACCAACAAATAATTTAACATAATGTCGCATCCATTCTATCCTAATTCAACAGCTAATCCAAGCACATGTTGTATTATACGCTCGTACAAATCCAGTGGACACATTCAATTTCACGGGCAGCCTCGCCTCAGCATAAACAGTTCTTCCGTCTATGTATCAATCGTCAGGCGATTTATGAACGAATGTCCTGCCGAAGCATGAAATATGTTGGGTTATAAAGTGAAGTAATGGTGCGTTTCTTTTGGTTTCACTTTTTACAGGATTATATGATAGATTCCTGACAACTTCATAGTTATGAAATGGAAGAATATTTGATGTTTTTTTTTTTACTTTACAATGATAATGTAATTTTACCATAAAATAAATAGTCAAAAATTTTGGAGCTCAAATTAAAGTCATCATATAAAATGATGTC
The DNA here is from genome assembly GCF_905147765.1 of Vanessa atalanta. Taxonomy (NCBI): domain Eukaryota; kingdom Metazoa; phylum Arthropoda; class Insecta; order Lepidoptera; family Nymphalidae; genus Vanessa; species Vanessa atalanta. The sequence continues at coordinate 3,656,019 of NC_061892.1, read as the reverse complement.
ATTTTATATGATGACTTTAATTAAAATTAAAAAAATGTGGACTTATTATGTACAATCGTATTAAGCTAGCTTTAAATTTTACATGAACAATTTTCAAATGTAGAATAGGTCGGTAAATTGGCAAATAGGTAGGCCGCTTAATAGTAAGTGTATATTAACCATCGATAACATTGCCAATGTGCCACAAACTTTAGGAACTAGGATGTTATGTCCCTTGTACTTGTGGTTGCACTGTTCAGTTGTAGCGTGATTTCTCTATCATAATCCGATAATACGGCGAACTGACACCCTGAGAGTTGAGATACCGGACCGACGGCTTTCTGAGGCACAGAAGTGTGGTTAACTGAACACTAACAATTTTATCCATATAATATATTACCTATAAACACTTACACATCCTCATTTTAAAAGATTAAATATCAAACTAATTCCGTTTTGGATTGTACCAAGATTCTACCAAGGAAAACTGAGTAACTCTTCATAACTCAGTTTCTTGCTATTGGTAAATTGTTATCTATTGCTGAGCTGCCTTAATACCAGAAATATCAAATGAAAAAATAAAAAATGTTCGAACTTAAAAGGACGTCTGTGTACAATAATCCGTAAATTCAGACGACCTATATTTCTATGGCAATTCGATTCACACGCGAACAGTTCGTTTGGACTTTGATATATCGCAACGAGACTATTGTGAAAGATATAAGAAAAATATGTCCGTAAAATTGTTGCAATTACTTCAAAATAAGTTTATTTTGTATATATTTATTATTCTTGGTCACTAGATATGAGGAAGGTGAGATACTTTTTTGATTAGCGAATGAAACATAGGTCGATATTTCTAATGGGTAAAAATATACTCACGATCAATAATATTAAAAAGATTGACCAAAGTTGATTTATTGAAGTCTTTTTTGGCAGCTTAAGCTTGTATGTTTATTTGACCTTGTGTAGCTCTGAAGCTATCAAATTTTGACCAATGAGGTTTGAAGAGGTAAATCTGAGAGTTCTGTTGTCATGAGTTATATACTGTTATTTCATGTCATACAAAATAGTTTCAATCCCATATTTCGAAAATGTATTTTCATGTAAAATATTTCGTTCTTTAGTACAGTAGGATTTTTTAAACTTATGAAAGATTACTGAGTATTGTATCGTATTATAGATATTTAATTTTAAATACACAATACTGAGCGTATCATTCGTAGGATGTATTTCATCTTGTGTGTAATGTGCAAAGTGCTATGTGCTCACTTATCTTAAGCTGACACAGTGTCTTGACACACGGCCCTGTGTCTAGACACCGGGAGCTCGAATCAAGCACGATAAATCATCACAAAACAAGCACTTAGCCCCGATGAGCGAGGAATCTCTTATTCAATTTCTCGTGTGAAATATCTTTGTTGTTTTTTATAAGAAATATAATGTTTTGTTAGAAGAATTATAAAAAGAAAAATTTATTATATTATGTTTTACTATAAACGTTACTATATTTACTTTTTATGTAAATGCGAAAACTAAACAATCACAAGAGAAGTAGAGAATAATATACTTTTACATTGAATTGACTTAATATGATAGAGACTATTTTTTATGCTAAAGGTGGCAAACGGAGACTCATCTGATGGAAAGCGGCTACAACAATCCATAGACAACTGACAATGGCAACACCGGTGTCTTACAGATGGGTTGCCGGCCTTTTAAGATCTTGAATTATCTATAATAAAAACTTAATAACCGTATAATATTGTAAATATTAAATAACATTGAATTCATTTTGTTTTTTTTTTCGAATTTTTACTTGATAACACTAGTGTTTCACATTGCGCTGACGTTTTATACCAGATGATTTACATACTGATATAAGTTCTTATTAATAAAATGTCTTTTACTAGAGTATCGAAGTTTAATTTATCGAGTGAGTAGTGATTAGTGTAGTATATTGATAGTATCCATTATGGATTCTAGTAATAATGGTGTTTTGAATGTCAGCAAAGTTATCTGAACATTGGAAGTAAACTGGAAGTGCTTAAGTAAAATATCAATTTAACGCCGACAGCGTACAAAATAAGAGCCTTTGCAATTGAGGCATATATAAATATATTTATTATTAAACTACAGTTTCTATTATTAATTAAGATACTAAAGCCTGATTAAATAAATGATTAATTCTTCGAATGAATAACGATATTCGATACAATTCATTATTTAGAGTTTTTTATTAGCATTAGCAGCCCGTAAATGTCCCACTGCTGGGATAAAGGCCTTCTCTCCCTTTGAGGAGAAGGTTTGGAGCATATTCCACCACGCTGCTCCAATGCGGGTTGGCGGAATACACATGTGGCAGAATTTCGTTGAAATTTGACACATGTAGGTTTCCTCACGATGTTTTCCTTCACCGCCGAGCACGAGATGAATTATAAATACAAATTAAGCATATGAAAATTCAGTGGTGCCTGCCTGGGTTTGAACCCGAAATCATCGGTTAAGATGCACGTGTTCTAACCACTGGGCCATCTGGGAATAACAATATTCGATACAATTCATTATTTAGAGTTTATTTCATTATAATTTTAATCTACTAGTTCACTGATATAGAGACAAGAGTAATAATATTAAAGACTTCTGTAAACGGAATAAAACACTAAAAATAATAAGAAAATCTAATTCGAATAAAATATTTAAACCAGCACCGTTATAGCCTTACTAAAGTACAGACAAGGAATTATAAAATACCTACGAACTTTTATAGTGGCCATATTCACTCAAAAAGTAATAAAATACGCGACTTTATTGAAGGAGACTTTAAGATCCATAAAATCTTCCAGCAAACAACTAAACTTTGAAAGACGTAAAGATGAACCCGGAGTCTCAAAAGTTGCGGATACTTTTAGTTTAAATAAACTAGATATTGAGTTGAATGTATCAATCTGGATCATTGAGTACTTAGTTTACGATAGCCAACTTTGTTATCATAACAATAGTTTGTAGGAATTAAGCCGATCTATCAATCTGTCTGTTTATTTGTCTGTCTTCTTGACTTTTGTCTCATTTTCATATCGAAATATTTACAAAAATAAGATAAAAATCGTGGTACATTACCATACGATCTGCTTTAAAATTTCAAATCTTGTCAAAATTGTATATGTTTATGGTATAGGTGGCAAACGTGCAGGAGGCTCACTTCATCATTAGGTGAGCAACTTTCCATCAGGTCCTGTGTGTTTGTCAACCAACCGCCCATGGACATCTGCAACACCAGATCTTGCAGGTGTGTTGCCGGCATTATCGAATGTCGAATTAAGTAAAGTATAAATAGTACGACACAATTTAAATATAGCATCGACAAATTAAATAATGTAATCAATCGTTAATTTGCCGAATGTATTTGGTTATATGACATTGCAAATTATTACGTTTTGCGTAAAGATTTCGATATAAAGATTTGCATAAGAAATAAATACAGATTGATGATTTTGAAGACGCACTTAATTCGGATCTGATCGGTTTGACGAATTTTGTCGATGCTTCCTATATCTAAGTTGTCTCATACCAAGTTTATAAGTCAATCACCATTTCAATAGTTTACTTGGTGGCAGGGCTTTTTGCAAGCCCGTCTGGGTAGGTACCACCCACTCATGAGATATTTTACCGCCAAATAACAGTACTCTGTATGTTGTGTTCCGTGACCACTTACCATCAGGTGGCCCATATGGTCGTCCGCCACCCATTGCCATAAAAAAAGAAAAATAAGACACTTGGCAGTGGTATATGGGCAGTCCCAACTATTACTCCGACTTCGTATTCTATATACAAAACTATTTACATTTATCAATGATATACGAATATTTTAAGGGGTTAGTCTTGCTTATTTTTTTTTAGTTTAACACTAACCCGCTTACCTGATTAAAAAGGTACTTTCGTTAATTGATAATTTACATTTAGTTTATGAAAGGACGTAGACGTACATACATATAAATTTTGTATAATATTGTTACGAGCTTGAGTAATAAATAGAGTCTGTAAAAAAATTATTTACGGCAGCAATAAACATGATAAAGTTATTCGATAAATCGCTTATTAGTTTACGGAGGGCGAGAGTCTTCATAATATTCGCAGGTATCTTCCTTGTACTTCGCTGTAAAAATATATTCACTAATAGTTTGGTACAAGATTAAAATTCTGACAATAATCACGTCAAATTGTCTATAGTCACAATATTATGTGTTCACCATGTGTTTGCTTCTAAGGTCCGAAACACATCTGTGAAGCGCGATAAGTAAGGAAAAGTATTTTCAATGTCAATGAATCAGAAACATTGCATTCAAATAACTGCTTAATAGCATAAAAGTGGAAAATCAGCGCAAAGGAACTCTAGCCTATGCAAGGGCGTGTGGAGTCGGTAGGGCAGAGAATAAATACGCAGTGTGACGTGCTTTCTCGAACGTCCGCGCGTCTGCGTGTACATATGTATGCACCTCGTGTAAAACCTCCGCGAGCATGCTCTGCTAGATGTTCGCCGGAACATATATCACTGCGTTCTACAAACAAGCGTTATTGATCGCTTTATGATCGCCCGTGTTAACTTAAATCTTATCTTATTTAACCTAAAACGTTTCTGTTTATTTTGTGATTCTAAAATTATCAATACATTTTCCACAGCAACATAAAAGTCAACACTGTTCACTTTTAAAGAGCCAACGCTAAAAATTTTAAAGGAAATGTCACTGGATTTCGTGGCAAAATATTAAAGCCGGTTCAAGCTAGTTGCCTACGTATTGTTTTCCAACTTTTTCATGACACGAGTATTATTAAAAAGGACTTTATTTCAAAGAGAAAGGGTGTATTTTTGTTTATCAAACTCACGTATTTTCAAAGGTTTAATGAAATATTGAAAACATCAGCTCCCGCTTTTGATTTTACTAATTGGTGCTAAAGAAGTTACAGTGTTTATTTTCGGTTTAAATAAGCGTTAATTTAAAATAAGCGTATTTTTATTACAGTTAACTTCATTGTTAATATCGGATACCCAATTACGGCACATAACTGTACTTATAAAATACGTTTAAATCTAAATTACGGAAATAGAAAAAAACTTTTTTTTATATTGTTAATAAATTGTTAATAAGCTGTAGTAAGTTTTGCTTAAGTATTATAATTAGAAAAACCGATTCAAGCCACAATTAACTTATATATAATTTATGTCTAGAATACTCTACTTGAATAGTTCGTGAAAGAAAATGGTAAACTATACCCTGAAGTACAAGTGATCAGTATAACCTAATAATCAATAATGTATTTCTTATTTTTAAAAGTCAGATTACGTAGTTGTATATTTGAAACATTTATTCACTCACTATATAGTCACGATTTAGCTCTTAGCCTCTTTTATTTGATCACAAATTTGAATAAAGTTCTAACAGAAAAAACGTTTTCACGCGACGCTGAAGCTGAGGATCCTATTTTGATATTGACCTGTTTTGAGGGCAGACATAAAAAAAAAATTTGTTTGCTTAAGATATTATCGCGACCTTTTTTCCGCTGAAAGGAGACTATCTCAGTAACACATTTCACTATCGAGTACAGTCTTTATCACGCTCGGCTATTATCCCGATCTGTTAATTGTATTGGAATTATGAGTAATTATATTATGTCATATTATATAACATCCTTTCTATCGTTGGACTTCTGCCTCCCTTCGTATATACGTAATTAATTAAAAAATAATCAATTGGAAAATACACTAACCCGCATTGGAGCAGCGTGGTGGAATAGGCTATAAACCTTCTACTCAAAAGGAGAGGAGGCCATAGCCCAGCAGTGGGAAATTTAAAGGCTGTTAATGTTGACACTATGGATAGCATCAGCTTTATTAACTTAGTTATTTACATTCGGTAATACTTCCAAAATATATATGTGATGCGTTCAATTTTATAGCTATATAAATATCCACTGTATAACACATAGACTAATTTACCAAAACTCTTATTGTTGTCAGATTAGAACAGAGTACTTCATATATTATTTCCGATCGCATAAATTAATTCTAAATTAAAAGTATTATGTTTATATTACTAGTACTGCGATTCTGTAAGAATTCGTAACTCACTCGTGTAAGGTTGACAACCGATTTACGGTGATACGTCTTTTGATACGAGTATCCTATAAATGTAATGATTATATTCAATGTCGTATTTCACATTCTTAGAATTCAAGATCGTGTTCTGAGGTGAGTTACGACTTACAACTTACAACTACTAGCTCATGGACCTTTGTGTGAGTGTTGGTAAAGTGTATGGGTGTGAGTGTGTGCGTACGTATGTATGCGTGTTGAGTGATTGTGTAGATTTAAATAGATTTTTTTTTGTAAGTATGTACGTTTTATTCAAATATATAATGGTGTAAGGGTTTTATATTTATAATATTATGTAGAGTTATATTAAGGTAATGTTTTACTTTGTTTATTGTGTAATAAATAAGGCGTGACAAATTGGCTATTAACGTTTCCCTGTCAATATATCACAAGGCTTTGAATCGTGAGCTTCGTTAAGGTTCAAACACACTTGTTCAATCAAGCGAAGCGAGACGTGATCTCGAGGCGTGATATTTTGTAAAGCAACCGCCATACCCGTGAGATCATGAGAGATAGCAATAAAGGCGCTTCGAAATCATTGTGTCAAACAGACGTGAATTTTGTTTGGCAGACGCAATTTTTTTCTCTATATAGCATAGGCAGTGATTTTACTTAAAGTTACTTGTCTCGCTTAACGGCTATATATTTATTTTTTAAATAACATAGCCCTCATACATAGCCTTTTGGCGTACTGTTAAATATAAAAGAGCTAATCAAAAAGACAACAAGATTTAGACATAGACAATTTTATTACTTTTTCTGACTATATCTTTAACAAGTAGTAACTTACGCTTCAGCTTTTATAGTTGACAACTTGATGTATGATGTGCCTTTCCGCTGCCTATTCAGACTTGAATGGTATTTGATCTAGATTTGGTTGAATAAAACCTTTTTGGTTAGGTTATATTGAGAACTCATATATTATCAATGATGTATGTATTAAACGTCTACTAATATTATTATTATTAAGTTATGTACATAAAATATGATTTATTAAGACAAGTCTTAGTTTCGTGTTTGCTCCTTTAAATCAACTGCAAAGGGTTGAAGTAAATATATCCTTAAACTTCAATTAGCGTTCTTTCACAACGAATGTATTGAAATTTGATTAATATTAATAATATATATATATATATATATATATGTTGTAGGGGGCAAACGAGCAGGAGACTCATCTGATGGAATGTGATTACCACCTCCCATGGACATCTGCAACACCAGGGGAGTTGCAGGTACGTTGCCGGCCTTTAAGGAATAAGTACGATATTTTCTTGAAAGTTCCCAAGTCGTTCGGAAAATCCGCTGGCGAAAGCTGGTTCCACAGAGTGGCATATTAATAAATGATAATAATAATATAATGATAAATCATCAATATAATAGATAGATAACGTGTGACGTTTCTTAATTTCCATGTAGGATATTTACATGGTGATATAGGGCTTGTCATGCCCGTCTGGGTACTGTAGAGTAGTCTAGGTAGATTCTTCTCCCTTTGAGAGGAAGGTTTGGAGCATATTCCACCACGCTACTCCAATGCGGGCTGGTAGAATACACATGTGGCAGAATTTCATCGAAATTAGACACATGCAGGTTTCCTACGATGTTTTCCTTCACCGCCGAGCAGGAGAAGAATTAGAAACACAAATTAAGCAGGCAGGCAGGCAACACTGAATTTTCATGTGCTTAATTTGTGTTTATAATCTCGTGCTCGGCGGTGAAGGAAACCTGCATGTGTCTAATTTCAATGAAATTCTGCCACCTGTATATTCCGCCAACCCGCATTGGAGCAGCGTGGTGGAATATGCTCCAAACCTTCTCCTCAAGAGAGAGGAAGCCTTAGCCCAGGAGTGTATGTTTAAAGATTATCTATGTAATATAAAAATAGGAGTTTTTAATGTCAAGAGAAAGCCTTATTGAAAGACTATTAAGATAAAGATTAGGATTCCTCCAATAGACACTCAATTCCCAGATAAACAAACCTCCAATACTTACAACAATAAATTTTGTAGTAGGTCTGGGATCGCTAATAGCATAACATTGTCAAGGTTGAACTCGGGACTGTGAGGTTGATATTCGGTTAAGCCATTGAATATTAAGTCTGTATAGTTATCATAATTTATTATGTTCTTCTGAGAATATTGCATAATAATAATAGAGATACTTAGAATATGGAATTTGGACAAAGTGTACATCGTTCCACTGGTACTCTCCAGCTCGGGAGTAATCCCAAATCATCTACACCATACTATTAAATTACTACAACTCCCAGAAAATGCATATATCACCATGCAAAAAGCTGCCATCCTAAATACATGCCGTATTGTACGTCGTTTTCTTCAGGATGAACCTACATAAAACATATTGACTACATAAATAAGATCATTTACTTGGCCATGCCCGTAAATGGTTTACAAAAATACCAGCTCACGGCTGAGAAAAACAGATATCGTATAAAGATAATAATAATAATAATATAGCTTTATTTATTCCATACATGCATACATTGTAAATAATAATAATAATAACAGAAATTAACAAATAGATCTTAAATGGTAAAATCAACTTTAAATACATTATAATAATAGTTGAAGTGCATAAATTAGATAAATTTTTAATCAATATTGCATATTCGTATGAAATCTATTAGATTTATCATATTATTCTCAAATGTTTGAAACAAGGTAACACTGAGTTCATTGCCGCTTCTTCGAGGTAGAATCTACATTCAGAACCGGTGGTTGCTTTACGCTTATTACAGTTATGTGAAATGATGACTGGAAAGGTAAAAGCGTAAGTATTATTTAAATTTGATTTATTTTTTTGACAACTAAAATTTTTTTGAAATATTCGAATTGCTTACTAGTTTGGATTATTATTTACCCCCAAGACAGAAGATATGAATATACTTTACAAATTAAGAGCATCGTACTCGCATGTAGATTCACATGTAGGCTAGTACTAGTTTTTACCAGTATATACATACATATATACGACTTTACCTTCATTCTCTTATTTTCTTTATTGGGATTGGGAATCCACCTACCAATACCATAGGTAGGTAAAGGTAGTATTCCAGAATTTCAAACTACGATCATTTCCAAAAAAAAAAATCATTCTATAATTTGTCGCCTAAGAAATGTATTCTAAATGTGTAAAATTACTAATAAAATCTCACAGTGTGCATGCAGTACTGAAATGTTTAACCGCTATTTCATTCCACATCAACCGGGCATGACGAATGGTCTGTCGTCACTTCCTTGTCAATATGACGCTCAGCTCTGACGTAAGCTTTGTTGCTTTTATCCATGCCGCATTGATGTACAACGTGCCTTCTAATGCCTATTGCAATTTGTAATTTATCATTTTTGTAAGCCTTTCGTTGCGTATATTCTGGTGAAATATTTCTTTCATAATGTCCTATATAACGATATTGTATGTTATGTTATTATGAGTCTTAACTTGTTTTAACTGGTACATTCATACCATACAATGTACGCTTTCATACAAGCTGTTTGACATTTTCTGTCAATGAACTCTCGTTTCCAGGTTTTTTATTTTAAAGTTTGCAATGTGATATTCATTTGATCTATCTAGAATCAAGTCGTATAGAAAGAGTTATAAGTCAGCGTTAGACAGTGTAGCTGTGTTTGCGCACACACTTGTACGTAAGAATATTCTCTGTGTAGTTGGTTGACCATCAGTCAGTTAAGAACTGTCAATTAAAATCAAACTTACTCGAAATATTTAGTTGTCACTTTTTTTTTCGTTTAGAGATGATGTTACACTTGAAAGCGAACATATGGGTTTTAAGTAACAAAATAGTAGTCCTACAAATGTTAGACTGAATTTGTTTACAAATGGTTTCTTAGTGATGTGTTACTACATCTTTCAGCACGAGATGAATTATGCCAATTTAAATACAGACAGAATTTTTGTTCCCATTCCTAAAGGCACATTGATGCTGTTATAAATAGTGACAATGTCCACGAGCAGTGGTGATCACTTACCGTTAAGTGGACTATTCGTAAATCCTGCCGCAATGACAAGTGATTGAATTTTTTTTTAAAACCGTAGTGATAATATATTGAATTAAATTATTAGAAAATACAAATTAGGTCACTTCAAAGTGCTGTCTGTACATAAAAACGCTCGTTATTCACTCGAACTATAATTTAATATAAACTTCTTGCATTCAGACTCTTATAACTTGTTGAAATAAAATTAATGGTATCATTAAAACTTAAAAACAAATTATGAAACGACGTTTATGTTCTACGATGCGTCTTGAGAACTTTTAATGTACACATTTGTGCGAAAGTTGTAGTATAATTTGCTTAAATGCTTTCAACTGTTTAAGTAAAGGTCGATGCATGAATCTCGTAAAGCGTTTCCAGTCTGAAATGCTATCGTGCGCAGTTGATTGCCGAGGGCGAGTAGTCTAGGAGATGATTGTATTATTATTTATATATTGTGTCAATAAATATTTGACAGGTATTTTTGTAATATTGAGGTATTACACACCTTATAAAGATAATAATTTCAACTTATTCTTTATGTACTATTAATATTATTTTGATATTATTTTTATTTTAAGAACTTATTGCATAATAATGATTGGCATGTCATGTGCAATTGATTGTCAGTTCAAATGATATATTCTATAAGCCTTGAAATGTGATTTATTCCCTGTCTAAGTATTTTTTATACAATATACTGAATAATTGTACGAATATTATTTGGGTTAGCGATAAGACTTACAATTAAAGCAGTTTTATTACATTACAAAGGATAATAATTAAAAACGTTTCAATAAACGTTATCGTTATATTTAGTTGTATAATTTCGTTTATATTTCTTAAGCTATAATTTAATTTAAATTAAAAAAAATTAGCTGACATATATAAAATTGGCCAAGCCCGTTTCACTAATTATCTGAGGCAAATAAATAATACACTTTTAATATTATAGTAGATAATCAATATTAATTTGACAAAAAAAATAACCCGATAGATGTTAAGGGAGATATAATTGAAATTTACAATCGTCTCTCGGCCTATAGCCACTCTGCTGGCTCCCGCACGTCTCCCAGTAACAGCGTGTAATTAGACAAAGCGGCGTGTAAATGCGACTGCACTTAATACCCACTATTACTTATGTTCCGAACTTCATACGACTTTTTTAATCTATACGAAGTATTTTTCGCTTCGCTAATTTTATTTGAAAGGTTTTCAGTTGTTGCGGTTTGTGAATAAAGTACCTATTTAAAACTAGGTTACAAACCATGTAAGGAATCCATCTGACTGACTTTAGGTATTACAACCATTATCAACGGAGTATTTTTTACGCAGGGAAGTCTTTCATAATCTCAGGCCTTTTCGTGTGAGATTCTTTCGTTCAATTGCGAAATCCTTAAAATATTGTGTTGCTTGTTGTTCTTCTTGAGGCTCGGCAGAACTCTCTTCTCTCTTTACTGGGATACAACAGTCTAAAACTGTTCTGGCTGAAGCGGAATTAGCGATCTCATATACGGTTCGACGGTACCGTACCGTACTGTAAAAATATATCATAATATATAATAATATCTAACGAAAGTGGAACAGAAACATTTTAAATAACCATTACTTTAATCTTATTCATATACAATTTTAATTAAAGGTACATGTATATGCTCAAATTTTATGAAATGCTTTCAAAGTACTATATTATTTGGTGGTAAGGCTTTGTGCGAGCTTATCTGTTTAGGTCCTCGATTGTCACATATTTTCCCACTAAAAATGGATTCTTAGTATTGTTGTGTTCCGATTTGAAAGATCAATGAGCCAGTGTAATTAAAGGATCAAGGTTGGTGGTATATCAACAAATAGAATGCTTAATATTTCTTACAGTGTGTTTATATTTGTGCCCAACCAAGTTGCCCAGTTGCCAGTGTATCTGGCGCGAAAACATTGTAAGTATAAACCTAATAATTTAAACAAGACGTAAATACATCAAATACGAACAATAAAAGGTTTTTACTTATAAAAAAGGCATAAGACTATTGCTAAATTAACACGAGAAGTTGAAAATGCTTGAAAAAGCAAACAAGAGATGCGAAAGATTATAAGCTAACAAACAGTTCGACGTGTTCACATACGAGTGTTTTGTTAAATTTTAAAAACGGAATTTGTTTAAACTAAAACATTTCAGGAAAAATGTTTTAAACAAATCTCCCACACCTGCGATTTATTCTAACACTACCCAAAACGTGATACGAAAGAATAGCATTCGTTTCAAAATGGTGTTTTGAAATATAAAAACGGCGTACCGCGTAATTTTGGACTTTTGAATATTTATACTTTTAATACCACAAAATTAGAACCATAATTCATTCGCGCAATGTAGAATATATTATGATATATTTGACTTTTCTACCATCGTTGGTCTTTTTATTTACTCAGTGGAAACTTCCAGAAAGTTTCCCGGACTGGGAAAAAACCGGATTATGTGAGATTCTTTTCCACTAAAACCACACGAGGCCATCCCTGCTGCCATATTGTGCGGAGCCATCTGAATTAGGACGTGCTGGGCTCCCAACTCACCCGTTCACGACCCCAACACTCTACAAAGGCTCTCTACACACTTTATTTAATTACTCCTTACATAATTTTATTTGTGAAGCTGCGCATTTTAAATTAGAAAATGTGTAAAGCTGGTCTACTTCCCCATCCAAAAATCAATTGAACATAAACTCTTATCTTTCTATGATTAAAATAAAACTTCATCAGCTTCTGTCATCTTTGCATTAAACTCTGAGTTGTTACTGGGAAATTCTTGACAGAAAAACTGAGAAGCTTCCTTTTTGTAGCTCTTACCAAGAAGTTGAACCTTGAAATACGTCAAGATATGAAGCCTTGTCAGCTAGCTATTAGACTATTCTCCAAGTAGTAGTTTGACGTAGAAAAATATTTTTTGGTTCCTAGTGTACTGTTAATATACTAATGCTTATACTAAATTAATGGTAAGCAAAATTCGGCGCCCAACGTGGGGCCATTGTAAGGAAAATTAGTCTTAACGTCGATTATAGTATAAATAATAATTCATCAGGTTATGATCAAATTCGATTTAGCGGTTGTTTTATATAAAGAAATCCATAATACTCCGTCGGAAAGGATCTAGATTTCTTTAAAGAAATTTATATAACAAGGAAACTCACTCGATTCGAACACAGCTTAAAACTTAAAACATGAAACTTGCTGGTAGTGGCAAAACAGACTCATATCGTTTTACCATTTATGTTAAAACTTTCGAGTTGCCGTCATATATGTTTTCAGTATTATCCTTAAGACGAAAAAAAAAATTTTAAAAGTAGCAGTCAACATTTATAATAGTTGAGTACACACAACATTTCAGAGCTCAGTAAATGAAAATTTTCTGGAACTAATTCCGCGAACGCGAGAATAATGCGTAATATGTAATAAATTATGGTTCAAAGTTCAAGCGTGTGTTCAATTAAATTAATATAATCTTATTTGTATATGTATTTATATAAAATTAAGCAACTTCCTAGAACAAACTCCATCATTTGTCAACAAAAAAGACTTGAGCTTAGCAGTGGAAAATTTGCGGTCTACTACGCTTTATAACAAAACTCTGAACAAAAAGTAAGAAAAATAAACCAATATTAAAAAAACAGCTTCAGAATGAATATTCATCTCAATTGGAGAGCTATTAAAGTTAATATAAAATAATTAAAGGCGAGTCCAAAGTTTCTGTTTATTCATAACCGAGTCAATTGTAACGAGTTTAAACTTGAAAACATTAAATTCTCCGTGAGAATCAAAGCAAATCGGCTGTACCAACAATAAGTAAATCCAAGGCTGAGGATTAATTTTGCAAATGAGACCTTTATTATGAATATTCAGTTTTGTCACCATCTTTACTGTTCTTGGTGATTTTAATATTATTGTAATTAACAGTATAAAACTTTACAAACAATTTGAGCAACGAATTTAAAATTGAGTTTTGGACTTACAGCATTTTTATAGGAAATATAAACTTAATTTTGACAGTAAATTCAATTAAAACGTTCGGAGAAAACTCGTATCAGAATAGCCCATACTGTAAGTTGCTTTTCAACATTTCTCGAATGATTTTTCCAGAGCACTGCTGTAGCTCAAATCTTCCGTAATTTTTTGACGTTTTTCATTTGATCACTACCATTGAAATTTCCACCTCAACGACGAGACTCATGGACTGAGATCGAAATAAATAATGGCGCAATTAAAGTACGTTAGAATTAGCGACAAATAAAACATCATACAGAGATCATTATTGTTTATTTTATATTTTAATTTGAAGGTAATTACCGTATGATTTTACTGAAAGGAAATGGCGATATCGCGTCGAAACCTCCTGTTAGGTAAATTGGCATATAAATTAGAGGATTCTGATTCTGATTATTACTTCTGATAAAAGTGAATCCCGTATTATAATTGGAAACGTTTGATGTATCGAGGTAAGAGTAATTTGACTGTACGATGGTTGTGTCGGCATAATCAAAGCCTCCTGATCTAGAAGAACAATTACTTCTGAATAACGTCAGATATCGTAAACGATGACAGATCAGTTCGCTATGAAATGGGTAATTTTAATTGGTACTACTTTGCAAATCAATTCTTCAAGTAAATACTTGGCAGCGCTCGTTCGTACAACACCATTTTAATTTTGTGAGAAAATAAGTTCTTTATTGATGACGCAGTAAAGATTTACTCGATTCCTCGATCCAATATTTTAACAGCATTGATATTAATGTTAAGTTAATTAAAATAGCAACAGTACAAAAAATATACAAATTATATTATTATGAAAAAAAAACCATAAAATTTTCTATGTAAATACCCATTTTTGACTTAAGCTAACTACGCTATACATCGGTTTAATTCTTAATTTTAGCTGATGAAGTCCCCGATTTGAGACGGTACTGCAATAAAACTGCTATCTGCAAAAGGAACGAACGAACGTTATAAATTATAATTATTGTCATGACTAATTATGGTATTAATATTTATTCAGGATCCGAAATAACAGAGGAACAAAAGTCTTAAATGAATACGTAACATTTCATTTGTGACAAAATAAAGTAGATTGTATTATTTTACAAGGACAAAGTTTACGAGATCTTTTCCTGGTCATAATATATGTACATACAGATAAATTACGCGTTCAATACACTAGAGACGAACAAACGATTTCAATTCTTGTTTTTATTTGGATTGGAGATTTATTTATATCGAAGTAATATTTATACCGTTTATTTTACTATAACAACCAAATTATCTTGAAATATTAATAACGATGTATTCATTTTGAAGGTTGAAAAGAAAAGTATGTTTAACCAACTTAAAAAATAACGAAAGGTTCTCAATGAATCTGTATATAATGTTTGATGGTATCATTTGTGATTTAGGTAGTTGGATGAACAAATTAGGCTCCTGTTGTTAAGTTTTCACCAGCACCCATAGACTTTGACGCTGTAAAAATATTACCTATTTTTTACACCGGCAATACGTAAGCAGCCTTGGGAGCTAAGGTATTAGATTTTATGTCCAATGTGAGAGCCGAGACGGACCAGTGGTTCGAACATGTGCTTCTTAACAAATTTCATGTGCTTAATTTGTGTTTTTCGTCTCGTGCTCAGCGGTGAAGGAAAACATCACGAGGAAACCTGCATGTGTCTAATCTAACGAAATTTTGTCACATGTGTATTCGACCAAACCGAATTGGAGCAGCGTGGTGGAATATGCTCCAAACCTTCTCTTCAAAGGGAGAGGAGGCCTTAGCCCAGCAGTGGGAAACTTACAGGCTGCTATTGTAAATGTGTATGTAGGTAATGTGAATTGTTCACTGGTTGTACTGACTCACTCACCCTTAAAATCAGAAAAAAATCAATAAAAAAAAACATCTGATGAGTTGATGATGACTCCCTAGACGGGCTTGTACAAAGCACTACAATAGCTATATATACTAATTTTTTTTTCACGTGACCAATCTCATTTTTGTTTAACTGGAAAATATACAAGTCTTCCTGTCATGTCAGATCTATAACACTTGTTTGTTTGTTTATTTTGAGCACCCCATTACTTTAAATTATCGAGTTTAAATATTTGAAGTTTCTATCACGCTGCTACGATGCCGTTTAGTGGACTTAGCAAGGTAAATTACTCTGGCAGAATTTTCAAGACTTTTTCCTCCACCGACTTAGGTTAAGATTGAATCCACTGGACCATGTCAGTTCTCGCATGATTTATAACGACAGTCTAATGTAACGAATAAAACTCACCTAAAATACTTTCCTTCCTAATGCTTTTACATCTTATAGTCTGCACCAACTGATAAGAAAAAGATGACATTCATTGAAATCTATAAAGTAATTAGTTGAAAACATAGGGTATCATAAATCTATCTTCTTGTCTAGAGTTAACACTAATCTGATTACGACTGAATCTGATAAGCCTATCTTGAATTATATTTCAACTACATTTGTCATTTGAATAATTAATTAATTAATCCGTGTTTGAATTGTAAAATAGACATAACATTGAACAATTTGATTAATTTAGAAGGTTTTTTGATTATAAACATCGACGTAATAAAAAAATATAATGACTGACTGTCATAAGAAGCCCAGTTTAAACTAGAGAGTCCAAAAGAATGGAATGTTCCATTGGATCGAATGTATGCACTTAGAAAGAATTTTATGAAAAATTCATCTCCTGGTGAATTTTGAAAGTTAGAAACAGGTAAAAAGGCGCTTAGGAGGAAAAGCTAGCTATTAAAGCGTTTTTGGAAATTCAACAAGCAAAAAGGAGAAATTTTGATTATTTATTTTATCGAAGTTCAACTTCTTTAATGTTAGAAATATGAACATCTGGATGTATTTAGGCTTGCGTTTATCAATAAAGATCAGCCGTTAAAGTATTTTCGAAAACTCATTCTATGGAGGAAAAGGAGGAAATAAAGTTGGCGTTGCGTCGATGAAAGTTTGTATGGAGATTTGTCATTTTTGAAGGTAGAAATATGGATGTAGGTATTTAGTTACTGTTTATAAGTACACAACCAACGGTACAATGTTTAACGATAGGACCTACTGCTAGTCCTATATAATTAGCATATTACATGAAGGCTATGAAAACGATGTCTGTGCATTATTATCTTTAAAAGATAATGATTATTGACTGTTTTGTAGACATTTTGGAGTATATGTCATAGTTGGCAGCGTTCAAATCCAAACACCTACAGCAAAAAAAAATCCATTAAACTTTGATTTTTTTCTATGTATTAGGTGGCAAATGTGCAGGAGGAGAAGTTCATGAAATATGAGGAAGCATTGGTGTAAAGAATAAAAGTCATGATGCGCATTTTGCTTTTTATACCTGATGAGTAAATTATGAATAAATTCTTACTTAACATTAGTTGCAAGTTACCTATCAATATAACGTTTCAGAAAGCTGCCGTGGTAAATAGCCTATAAATTCGCAAAATCCACTTTATTATAAACTACATAAGATTCATTATACAAAAAACACTAAATTATTATACGTCTTAACAATACCATAGCAAAAAATCTATTACGAAAAAAATAATTATGTCGTAAAAAGTTTCTAAGAATCCTTATAATTTTATACTCATTCATTATACCAGTGTGGTTTAATCGTGACTTTTTTCGCTCAAATATTTCAAAGCCAAACAAAACGGGATATTAAGGCGAAGACACTTCAAAGCGACCTCACATAAATTTTCCGGTAGCTTTCCTAAGATTGGTAAAGCTAACTAATCACAGATATATAGCGTTATATAGCGCATTATCTTTTCAAATTTTGTAAGAAATTATTGTACCATTCTAATAAATTTTAGTTACTGAGAACATTATTAAAGTAGTCTGTTCAAATATACAGCATGTTTACTTGGTAGTAGGAATTTGCATTCTCGTCTGGGTAGGTAACACGCACTAATCACATATTCTACCGCCAAACAGCAATACTTAGTGTTAGCGTGTTCCGGTGAACTAGTGTACTAGCTAGGCACAAGGGACATAACATTTTAGTACCAAATGTTGGTAGGAGGGATTAATATTTTCTACAGTGTCTATGGGCGGTGGCAATCCCTTACTGGCTGCCATGCCATCCGCCATTTGCCCGTCCTATGTGTGTGCGTGCAAAAACATAGGAACTTTTTATATCCTTACTCACATAGTCCAATAGGACATCATGACTCGACTGGGAAGATCAAGTGTTTTAACGTTCTTAATGAAGTAAAAGATTATATCATTTCTAGCTAAAAATAATCGTCAGAAAAACTAGCTATTGAATAAACGAACACAAGTACAAAATGTTATCTTTATGTTTTTTGTGTGTATGACGTCACAACTCAAGTTCTGTCTTTAATGAAAGCAAAGTAAATGATATACATACATTGGATCAAGTTTATTAATCTTACACTGAAGCAATCAGTTATTAATAATTTCTAAATACGATTTTGATATTCAATAATAATTCGTATATCTAATAAATAAATATCTAAAGCGTCGTATCGCTGCATATTTGGTAGATAGCTAGCCTTACGTTATATATAAATGTATAGAGACTAACGTGGATTTAAGTAACGCATTACTTGCAAACCGGTTTCATTCGCAGATAAAGAAAATCTGAAACATTAATATCTCAGGTAAGATATCTTTATAGATCTGTAAAATATGTAGAAAAGTCTTTGAAATATTTAATAGATTATTACAGTCTAATGTTTTTTTTATTTCTATAGTAATAGCGCATATATGTTTATCCCACTGCTGGGTTAAGGCTTCCACTCCATTTGAGTAGCAAAGCTAATTCTACTACGATGTTCTCCTCCACCGCAGAGCACGAAATGAATAAACACAAATTAAGCACATAGATACTATAGATAATGATGCTTGTCTGGGTTTGTATTCGCACTGGGCGTTCTGTGCTCATATTTGTAAAAAATGTTGAATATTGCTTTTCTTTAATTATATATTATTTTAATAACCATCAATTTCTATGTTTTACTACTAAACATCACGTTTTTTTTGTCGTGATGTTTTTTACTTGTAATATATCCGTAGCAACTCGCCTAAAAATTAAAAATATTAAAATGCTAATCTTGAAAATCACTGAATCAGTGTCGAAGTGTACTTATATAAACTTTTTATACCTATTGCATTAAGTTTAGGTCATGTTATATATTTCTAAGTTTTAAATTGTATTATTATTATTTTAAAAAGTGAATATTTATTTATCGAATTCATTTTAGCATTTTTTTTTTAGCATTAGCAGCCCGTAAATGTCCCATTGCTGGGATAAAGGCCTCCTCTCCCTTTGAGGAGAAGGTTTGGAGCATATTCCACCACGCTGCTCCAATGTGGGTTGGCGGAATACACATGTGGCAGAATTTCGTTGAAATTAGACACATGCAGGTTTCCTCACGATGTTTTCCTTCACCGCCGAGCACGAGATGAATTATAAACACAAATTAAGCACATGAAATTTCAGTGGTGCCTGCCTGGGTTTGAACCCGAAATCATCGGTTAAGATGCACGCGTTCTAACCACTGGGCTATCTCGGCTCGGCTCGAATTCATTAATAAATTAAATATATTGTTGTAGTTATATGAAATGGGAGAAACAATTTTAGAATCCAAAATCATAACGAAACTTACTGATAGAAATCACAAAGGAACTACGCTCCGCTCTACTAATGATACACCTTAACATATAATAAAATTAGTATCAAAATCTTATCAAAACTACCTTAAAGTGAACTCTTTTGTATCGTAAACCCGAGTCTTATGACATACTTATATTTATATTGTATATATATTCCTAACGAGTGACACTTTGAAGGTAATTTTGAAGGGTAACGACTCATAATGCCGTCCCAGACTCGAAGGTATGCGTTCATTTACTTTACTCGTACATACTAAGGTACTTAAATATAATTATTCGTGTAACTAGCGACTCACCTCAATGGGTATTTTGGGTTCGAATGCGAATGATCCATTGTAATTGGAACAAGGAACATAGCTACGATCGTTGGTATTTTCGAAATACAGGTGTCTTTTCTTGTGATTTTTTTTTATTGAATATCGATACGCAATCTGGAAATTGGGTCACTTGATGTTAAGAAGATTACCGTCTATAAACATTGCCTTTGTAAAAATATTAACCATTCCCATATAGTGTCAATGCGCCACTAACCTCGCGAAGTAAGAGTTTTATTATAAAATGGCTACCCGTTTTAAACCCGTCTTCTGGTATCGTAGTGTGATCAATGGTCTATATTTTTTATTAATTAAATACAAAAATGCTTGTACTTTACTGACATACTCTGTAATTAAAATGGTGAAACAGAGTAATTACTGAGTTTCTTGCCGGTTCTTCTCGGATCATCAATACGGAAAAACAGGTGGTAGTTTTAAATTTAATTCATCACCATGATGATTCAAACTCGTTTATGTTAATTTGATTATGATTTTAATACTAGTACTTTGGATTTAAAAACAAACATAAAAAATAAGTTCTTGGTTTTTCAGGCAAGGAAAGTTAAAATTTTCATATTTTCTCTACTATAAGAACATGCATATATGTGCTATTCATCTAATCCTTCCTCTTGAACCGCTCCGCTTATTACTGATCACATTCAAATACGTTGCGTAACTAAATAGATCTAAGCGTAAAGATGGCGGGAAACGATTTTATTTCACACTACAGAGATAGGCAATCTAAGCAATCATATTATTCGTGATAATGAGACTGGTATTAGCGCTTTCAAATCCGGTTTCAACTCGGTAGAATCTACATTCCGAACCGGTGGTAGCTTTACTTAATATAGTTTGTTAAATTAATTCAAAAGTGCTTGTAAAAGCTTACTTGAATAAAGTATATTTTGATTTTGAAACAAACAAACATCACAGCTGTATAATATGAGTGAAAATAAAAATAAAACAGTTATAATGTTAACTTTTTGATTCTATTCTTGACGCGTAAACTTTTGTTTTATTAAATAATACTACTATGGACTAGCACCATATTAAACGGACAAGACTATTTAAAACCGGACCAGCGTGTTGCCCTCTTGGGGTTGAATCGTTAATATTTCCTATGTAATTACTATTTCTTATCGTTATTACTTACCTAATTGTTTTGAAATTTAGGAAACTAAGTTGTATTTGAGAACCGAGATGGGCCAGGGGTTAGAACGTGTGCATCTTAACCGATGATTTCGGTTTGAAACCCAGGCAGGCACCACTGAATTTTCATGTGCTTTTGTTTTTATAATTCATCTCAAGCTCGGCGGATTGCATGTGTCTAATTTCAACGGAATTTTGCCACTTGTGAGTCCACCAATCCGCATTGGAGCAGCGTGGTGGAATATGCTCTAACCTTTTCCTCAAAGAGAGAGGAGGCCTTGGTCCAGCAGTGGGAAATTTACAGGCTGTTACTATTATTAAAAAATATACATGTTTTATTAATAATTATTGGTGTCGTTCCTTCACAGACAAGCATTACGTGCTGTTGTTATATGTATATTACTAATTATCGCCCGCGAATTCGCTCACGCTTTAGGAGTTATTCGTCACGTCTTTGACAAAAAAAGTACCCAATGTCTTTCTATAGAGACCAAGCGCGTTTCAGCAAATTTCATCAAATTCGGTTTAATTGATCCTGTGCCTATTTTTTTCCCGATCGTGTTGTATTTGTCGTATTAACAGATTAAGAAATGGATAGAATAGTAGGGGAGGCGAGGATGCTAAATTTGCAGTTGCTCGAGCGTCATAGAAACTTATTGAATTCGAAAGTTAATGTTTTAAAAAAAGAAAGTTTATTAATAGTTTTTTATTTTAGTGGGGAGGAGAGCGGGTAATCAATGTTGAAAATGTAAAAAAAATCACTTGTATAAAAGTGCTCGAGCGTCTCAGCCATTAACAGTATAAATCGTGGCAGTTGCTGAAATCAATCAGGTAGACATCATCCTATTAATCATGAGAGAACTCAAACAGGACTTGCAGTAGTGGCCTTCAATTTTAAAGGGAAACATTGACACATTATTAAAAAAACTATTCTGCCTGTATTTTAATTTGCGTGAACTTTCTGTATCGTAATGAAATATACCGCTTTTATCTATAAAAAATATTGAACAAAGTAACTTCGATTACACAATTAGCACCCAACTTTATTAGAACTAAGAACAGATAAGTAGGTGATACGTTTATTTGAGCATTTAAAA
This sequence comes from Vanessa atalanta, assembly GCF_905147765.1. Classification (NCBI taxonomy): domain Eukaryota; kingdom Metazoa; phylum Arthropoda; class Insecta; order Lepidoptera; family Nymphalidae; genus Vanessa; species Vanessa atalanta. The sequence goes on along the minus strand of NC_061892.1, from coordinate 3,633,612 downwards.
TTCTATTTTAACCAAGCTCTAACTTTATCGAAAAGTATTGTTACCTCTTGTATTTTCTGAGTATTAAATCAATAGAAACTATATTATATTTTCACGTAAGCCTTTAATATTTATACCGTCTGTATAAGTCTAAAAGTTAACCCGCAGCATACTAATAGTTTTATTATATTCCTTACAAAGGCAATTTAAGTCTTCTACTCCATCGCCTGTGAGCAAATTTGTGTTGAATACGTGAGGAAAAATTTCTAAGACGTTACGATAGCATATATATTCTCTTAACATATTAGGAATATAATATCGAACTTTCTTAATAGAAATAAATATTTTATAATTTGCACATGTTAAATTGTTTAGGTATAATATTGTAAGTGAATTGATTAATTGGAACTATGTCATTCTATGGAATTGAAATTTATTTATTATAAATATATTTATTATAGTATAGGCAAGATATAAATTAGATTAGATTCTGATACTTAGAGTTATAGATATAAATATAGTGTGTTGACTGTTGTGTCTGTTAATATATATTTATGTATATGAGTCAGATGGTCCTGTACAAATTCGGGTCGGGTCGGTAAAATTGTCATTTTTTGCCTAATAATTGCGTCTGTTGCTGAATAAAAAAACAAAAGTGTTAATACTCAATTAGTGTGTCCATCACATGACACAGGTGAATGAATTAATTGTCTCTTGGTTATTATTTTCTATGGTCTTTATGTTATTGAAATTATAAAATGCCAGTATGAAATTAATGTAGTCTGGCTGTTTCCTTTTCCAAATCTGTGGTAGATTTTACTTCGACTTCCAATGTGAGTGCAATGCTTCTGCGTCATTGATTGGATAAAAAATCCGTTTCTATATATACTGTATGTTAGAAATTAATCGAAATGTCTGTTTTCTTGTAAACTTGGCACTATGTCAAACTAACCTAACCCAAAGATAACTGTAGCTAAGTTCGTGCCAGTTAAACACTTAATTAAATAAGGTTCGGACGTAACATCGCTTTAAACCAAGATTTAAGTCCGTCTAATTCATGTAACGGATCCTAAATTCCTAAGACATCAGATCTTTACATTTGCATTGCATCCAACGTAGCAAAATATGTAAATTAAATTCCATACGACGTTTTAATGATCCATTTCTCAGCTTTATGTCATATAAAGTTACACACGTCGGGACGTCGTAGAGTATTATAGTTTATATGAACTACGAAGAAGTTATTTTAGTACGACGTGACAATAAACCGATAGTTACTGATACTTGAATGCCCATCTATACTAAATCAACGAAAATAACTCGATTGCATCCGTGTACGCTCTGAAATTATCTAAAGGAATCTTCACGTGAACGAGTTAATTGTGCTGTACTGTACTGAATGAGTAATTTGGTTCCGCTAAAGTTCCGGAGACAAATGATAGAAGTAGTGAGCAATCGATTAATGCAATAAAGTAATTTGATAGCCTCCTATATCCTAAAGATTATTCTCCTTTTGAAGAGTTTTTAAAAAATTTGGAGCGTATACCAACAGGCTACTCCAATTTGATATTTCCATTTACAAATTAAGACAGTGGAAAATTATGAAAAATATAAAATTAGCAAATATATATTCATATTATTTATTATAATAATCAATTAATTATTACCTGCACAGTGGTGACTGTGTATATGAAATAGGAATAATCTTAGACTTCCGCAATTAAATTCGGTGTCTGCATTCACAGACAGTATTTTTCCAATGTTGGCTATAATTGAAATAAGAACCTGATATTTACAAATTGATATAATAATACAACGGCAAGTAATGTATCATCATTTAGTCTTATCGTTTTGAAAAATAAGTGGACTCCACCGCCCATAGATATTAGCTTCGATTTTACCTTTGCGCCAATAACCTTGGGAACTAATTTATGTCCCTTATACCTGTAGTTTCACTAGCTCACGCACCCGGAACATAATGACACAAAGTATTGCTGATTGATGGTAGAATATCATGAGTGGGTAGCACCTACCCAGGTTACTTGGTTGGTGTTGGTATTTTTTTTATTATTTAATTAAATAAATCAAAATACAGGAATATTACCAGAAAATGTATCAAGGGTTTAAGTCGATCTAAGGCGAGCTAAATAAATAACATTTATGATCTATTTGAAGCTGAATAGTTATTTATCACATATCATAAGGTAGAGGGTATATTACTCTTAAAATATTATGAATGCTTTTTTACCAAGCCCTTAGGGTCTTATCACACTGATTTGATTAAAAGAAAAATAATATAAAATTTTTCACGTATATAAACTCATTAAACTAGACAAGGTACTGTGTCAGTGATAGGATTTCATTGCAAATAATTAAAATATGAAAGTTTAATTCAGTCAATGTGAGAAAACCAGACAGAAATCTCGTTTTCGCTCATAGTTAATATCACGTGGGTTTAGTTCATTAGATTTCTCATTATAAGTGAATTTCGAGTCAATTATAATACGAGAATTTCGCTCAGTCAATGTGTGAGTCGACGTAGAGGTATGTTTTACTTTACGGCCATACGTTGGCATATAGAATTTATAGCGGTTTCGGTAATTTAGAAGGGATAAGTGCTTTATTTTATGAGCGTTTTGAGTTAAAGCTGTTTGCTCGTTTGCCTCTTGTGTTCGGTTTATATTGTAACCAATTTACTTGAAACCTTTTAAAACGTTAATGGATGTATTGAAACGATATTTCGTTTATTATATTTTTTACTCTTAAATTGTGTTACGATTTTTCATAAGCTATACATTTCCCTTATTTGGTTTATTTTTCGTTTTTATATTTAAATCGTTGTTTGTTAAAAGAATCTATACAGAATCTGTTGTATATTTAAATGTAAACGTACAGAAATATCAATATTGACAATCACAGGTGAATTTTATACAATTTTACATTGTAAATAAATCTCACGGCCTGACGTTGGTGATGATATCTTCACGTCAGGGCCTAAGGGGAGATTTTTTTAAGAATAGTTAGATGTGCAGGATATATTATACGGGGCAAGTGTCTCACATACAATAAACACCGGTGCACCTCTTTTGATATACTTATAATACTAAGATTTGACATCGGAGACAATACAGGCGCAGGACCAATGGTCTAACGTACTCTACGTACGGGAGTTGAAACTTCCACACTTCGAGCAGGTGCTGTGAATATTTTGATAGAAAAATCAATTGCCTTATTGGTATCGTCCCGGCATAACACAGGCTCTTGGGACCTTCTGCACTTGTCTCAAAACAAAAGAAGATGTACAATAAAAAAGCGCTGTAAACTATCTGTTCTTAAATATAAATATACATCATTTGATATTCTTCGTTTATTCATCCATTATATTTATTCTACCAAAATTATAATTTTTTAATTATATTCGTTACTAATTCAAGGATAGTGTAAGTCTCTCTCCCATAATATTAAAAATTAAAAAATGTGTATATATATTAGCTGGTGGCTTCACTAGCGTGGAGTTCAACTTGTCACAAAAAATACTACTACTGGGGACGAATGTATACTATCCATAATATACATTTATTCCTACATATTTCAAGATGAATATGATAAAATAATCAAATCTGTCTGTTTGTTCCGGCTAATCTTTGGAACGGCTGGACCGATTTTGACGGGACTTTCACTGATAGCTGATGCAATAAGGAGTAACTTAGGCTACTTATATTTTAGAATTGTATATTAAATAAAAATTAAGTTACGCTGCAATGTCCAAATACTGTCCAGTACCGCGCGCAACCCTCACGCTGCCGTCACCTCGGGTTCCTCCCACCAACGAATTAATATCACAAAAGCTGTCTAATTAATAAGTTAAAGTAAAATCTGCGAACTAAGCAATAATGTTTTTGTTAAATTCAAACGCGCACGAAGTCGCGGGCACGTCTAGTTGAAAATATAATTGCATTAAATAACTTCTATGTTTCACATATGCAGGACGTCTTGTAACGCGTTTTTTATAAGGATAAGTTTCTTTAATATTACAGGAAGTTGGACATTTTTTCTTAATAAAAGCTTAAATAAAAAAAATCCAGCTATTTCATAATATAATTAAAATAGTTTCGAAGTTCACGATAAGTGAATAATTTAAGGATATTCAGAATTAATTTGCAAAGAAGACGAAGTCGGACGAAGAATTAAATTCATAAAAGTTTTTTAATAAAAGTCACAACCGACAGGTGGTCTGAGATTTATTGGGTTTCCGAAATCACCGGAAGCCTGTGTTGACTACCGTATTTGAATATGGTACCTCCGTGTCAAAAACTTGGTCAAAATTGATAAATTCGACCAATTTAACCTTCAAACAAAACTCCTTTATTAAACGTTAAAATCACCTTTCTTCTTCGTAACTTTTGAATTATTATTTATGGAAGACAAAGGAAGACATTATTAATATACCGTATTTATTATCATAGACAGAACTTATGACAGACGACGTTAGTTAACATCATAGACCATATACATAGCAATGTAAGGAATATAAAACTACCGAAAATTACTTAAGAACTTGTATTAGTTCGCTATTTATACGAAAACTAGGAAAAAATAGGTACAGTTGAAAGAAATATTTCCATTATTACTATAAAAACAACGAAGTATGAATCAATACGATACGTTATGTACTGTCTGTCTGTTGGTCTAGAAGCTAGACATAAAGCCGCAGATCCTGAAGTTTTCGTTAGTTTGGACTACAAAATATCCTATTTAGCTAGTTTATCTTGAGGCTGAAATCGGTATACATCGTAACCATCATCATTATTCGTTTTTAAGTTAGTCATAGTATGACTGTGTCACGTTGGAAGATCGGCAGTACTACTTACTTACTTACCCTGCATGTTTGTTTTTTTTTAAACAACATTATTGTTGTTATAAGCATGTACCCTTCAACGCCATATCAAGCAACAAACAGGCAATCTAACACTCAATTTTTTTTTCAAATCGTACCTGTTCTTTTGATTAGCACGTTCAACCAAACAAACAAACTCTTCAGCTTTATAATTTAAGTACATATATTTTAAGTATTTCTTATGTATCTCGTTAGCTTTCTATTAAATAAATAAAAAAACCTTTTGTTATACATTATGTAGGTATACGTCTCTCGCAAATCTTCTACATCAACTATGCCAAATATCAAACTCCGTTCGGCATTTGCGTAACGAGGGGTAAAAACTTTTTTCTTCATATAAAAACGATAATGAGCAGTAAAGTCAGTTGTAACTGTTGTCATATTTAATAGATTGAAGAAATCAATGCGAAGACAACTATTAATTTCTTAAGTAGCATCTGCTACTTAAACCTGGATGTGCTATGTAGTAGCATGCTTTTGTGCTATAAAGATTTTATATTTCATACTTGATGTTTGAGAATTTTCGTTCGGATTCACTTTACGTTTGTTCGTGGTTAACGGAACTATATGCCTATTAGAATGACGTATAAACATCGTTGGGGTTTTAGTTTTTGAGTTGTTCGAGTTTTAGCGCTGTACTAAAAGCGTTGCATCGAAAATTTGGTACCATTGCTACGGGAACGTAAATTTCTAGTCGGATTTACGTGAAATATATTATAAGGTATTTACACGATCCAATTATAGGTTAATCTGTATATATTATTAATCTGGATATTTAGGCCAGTCTAAGGAATTACTGGTTCACATTAAATAATTTTGGTGTTAGGTAATACATTTTTTGAGTTATCTTTTCGTTACAGCTCTAACGAATGGAGAAAGCACAAACGTCAACCAATATATAAACTACGCAAAACGTCGGGTCGCACATAGTTATGAAGACTAATAGAGTTAGTTTGAAATTGACATATTATAATATGTCATCTATCAAGCGGCCTATTCTATATTCAAAAGCAAAAAAGTATATCAATATAATTTATGTTGGTACAACAAAAAAAAAAAAAATATTTGAAAAGAGAATCAAATATTTGTTCTCGTTTTATAGAACAAAAAAATATTTCCCCCATTTAATGACTGGCGGAAAAGTTTAATTCCTGTCCGTAAGATGACTCGCAAATCGATCGAATCACTTATGTATTCCGACCGTGACGCACGATCATCGCTTTATTATACGATACCTCTGATACATTCTGAATATCTGATGAATGTTTCGTTTCAATTAAACTCATTCGAAATATTTATTAATAATGTTTTATTTACTGTCAATTTTTTGGCTTATTATTTTTGGTAACGAAATTAGCTGCACAGCCCAGAATATATCAATGAATATTTGGAACGATTTGAAATTCTAATAAAACAGTCTTGTAATGTTACACAACTGTTATTATATATACACATAATATTTTTTGAAGAATTAAATCAGACATGAGATTATAAGAAAAAAACCGGAGTACGAGAAATAGTTTGCCAACAGAAGGGGTATTTGTCGAAAGACCGATGACCGTTGAATCAGACGAGCCCAAAAGTGGAGACCGCGGATCGACAAATACTGTGTAGGGCACCCTCCAGCCAGGGCGGTCGATGACCTATAGGTGGTAGGATCCCAACGGACATGTGAGGTGAAAGTCTGAGAGCTTTGAAATCTTGGGCTGGAGAGGAATTTTTCAGCAAAAAATCTGTGATTACCAAAAAGAAAATAAAATTTATATGCTATGTAACACTTATTAATATAATCGTGTTATGGAGATTCGACTCTTTTCAGATTGAACACGTTATAGATTTTTAATTCTCTATCTCGTATTGTTTTATTAATATATTGAATATCTGTACCAATAATTTACTAGAAAATTCTAAAAGAGCATGATGATTATGATACACCTTGATTACATATGCATATAAATAATTGAGTGAATGAATGAAGATGTGTTCTTCTCCGATACATTCTTTGAATGATTACATTTACGAGGACCTTTATTAATGACACTAAAATTAACACACGTGACGAGCGACGTCATTACGTTTTAATGCAGCCGTAAAACACTTGAATATGACGATTGTCTATAAAACGTTTTAAAATCCGGTTTTATCCGGTATAAACGAGTTAATTGCGCGTATCCGGATTGAGGGTTATAACTTTTTTGCGTGGGTATATTTTAGGATATTTATTTTAGCTTTCTGATTTTTGTGAATAAATCAATTTGTATGTGTATCGTCGCTGCGCCATTCATTTTTTTTGATTGATACGACTTGAAAATTGGTTACTATTTTATATTGATTTATTTTAACGACTGCTTTTGAAATATTTGTTTGGATGTTTATTTTTTACATTGTTTTTTGTATTGATTATCACATTGCATGTGCTGAACCGAGATGAACCCTGTGAGAAACGAAATCCTGTCACTTGTATGTCTGACCTGCAGCGCAGTATCAGCGCTTTAAATTTTCTTTTTAAGAGACCAGGTCTTTTCCTAGTCGTGGAACGATAATTATAGACTGAGAGATCCCTCAGCCACAGCTTTAAATGATAAATTTCAGCAATTAAACTTAAATATTAAATTACTTTCAGCTCTATTATTAATAATGTTTATACATACGTGAATAATGTAGTTTTGTTTTTCACTGTTTGTTTTTAGTGGAATAAAACCGATCCTGAACTCCCATTTATAAATGTATATATTTTCCGTCAAACCGTATTTATGCGTGTCTACAAAATATTTAAAATTATTGCGTAAATAGCGCAATGATTTACGGGCCGCCTAGCGATGTTAATAGTCGCAAGTTCGATTCTGACCCCAAGGGCTATTGTCGTCCCCACTCCGAACGCATCACAAGATAAGCTTAAAAGGAGGGGTGAATAAGAATATTAGTAATTCCTGAATTCATTTGGGGCATTGCCATTATTCTGTTTAAAAAAAAAACATCTGAGCATTCCCGAAGTCGCTAATATAGAACGTGTTCCTGTAACTCCTATAGACCAACTAAAGACAAGTTCGTTTTGAAATATTAAAGTATCGCTTTTAATAAAAACAAACAAACGCCGTTGATGAAGGCAAACTTTTCATTTCGCTTAATTACTAAAGTCTCAGATTTTACTTCGCAACGTTATTTTACTATGAAGTAAATATTAAACATTTTCCTAACTAATATTTTTGATGTTCTTATTAAGTTTGCATTTGCAATTAACTCATACTGAATAAATCAATTGTACTTGGGCTCGTCCAGTGGTGGAAATTCAACAGTAGTTCGACTATACTAGTACTATAAATGCGACAGCAATTCTGTCTGTGTGTGTCTGTCTGTCTGTTGCTTGCGACAGCCAAACACAAACACTGAAGCGAATTCCTAGGGAATTCCAAGAAAATTATTGGCTATTTTTTATGCCCAACACCACGACCAACCTCGAAAACGCGAGCGAAGCCGGAGGTGACAACTAGTAATTTATAAAGATTAAACTGGATATCTTTCTATACTTTCATTTTCCAGTTATGGGAAAAGTTTTCGAAACCTCGTAGGTAGGACAGCAAAAAACTCAAACGAATCGTAAAAAATGATTAATTGCGTTTTGATATATATGTTTGAATACATTAACAGCCTGTAAATTTCCCACTGCTGGGCTAAGGCCTCCTCTCCTTTTGAGGAGAAGGTTTGGAGTATATTCCACCACGCTGCTCCAATGCGGTTTGGTGGTATATATTCAGAATTTCGTTGAAATTAGATACATGCAGGTTTCCTCACGATGTTTTCCTTCACCGCCGAGCACGAGATGAATTATAAACACAAATTAAGCACCTGAAATTTAGTGGTGCTTGCCTGGGTGTGAACCCGAAATCATCGGTTAAGAGGCACGCGTTCTAACCACTGGGCAATCTCGGCTCACTGGGCCATCTCGGCTCTATATCGGCACTATCTTTGAATACAAATTATAATTTGACGGTATTTAAGATTGGCAGTATGAACGTAAAAAAATATTTGTAAAACGTAATAAATAAAGTTATCTTTCTGCCCGATACCCAAAAAAAGGGTTCCCAAGTTTTCTTTTCACATATTAATATAAAGCTAATCGGTTTGAAATGAAATTTTATTGAACAACTATTATAAATTTTTGAATAAATCTTTATGAAAACAAGCCTTAATAGTCTTAAGTACCATATACTTACGACTATAAATAAGCATGCTTTTGTGCTACTTTTGTGCTACTAAAAAGCGCAAAAATAATATGTATTATGCAATACTAAATATTTAATGGTTATTTGTTTTTTTCTTTATGTTTGAGTAATACTTACTACGCAATACAGCAAATATAGTAATTGCTATATTTGCTCCATATATCTTAGAGTCTTAGCGCTTCATCCGACGTTGACAAATAGGACATCGTTATGTCCATAGATAATGATATCAACATATATTTTTTAATTATTATTAATTAATAAATAGCGTGGAGAAATTTTACACCACTGAATTTTGCATGTGCTTGTTTTGTGTTTAAAATTTATCTCGTGCTGGGCGGTGAAGGAAACCTGCATGTGTCTAATTTCAACGAAATTCTTCTCGAAATTCCAACCCGCATTGGAGCAGCGTGGTGGTGGATACTCCAAAACCTTCTCCTCAAAGGTAGAGGAGGCCTTAGCCCAACAGTGGGAAACTTACAGGCTGTTAATGTAATGTAATGTGGAGATATTAAAATTTGACAGTTCATTCATTAACCTATATATCAGGGGAATATTACATAAAAGGATAAAATAAGAAGTTATCAAAGTAGTTCAGAAAGTGACGGATCATTTTAAATTATGAATACTATTACGTTAGTAGCGAATCCGTTAGCGAAAATCAATTTGTTTTCCACAGTTTTTTATACCCGTCCGAATGTTACAGGAAACTTTTTTAATGACTATAACTGAACTTCTTATCTACGTCTAGACGTTCAAGCTGTCTACATATTGGTAGTATTGATTGGTCAATGTGTGAACACTTACTTCAAAATGTCTTTTATAAACCAATCGTGTTTGTACACGCGGTTCATAAGAATATTTTCATTGGTTCTAAATAACGAACGATAGAAGGAATATGATGAAGACTAAGTTTTCTTTTTGTTCTTCAAACTTGGATTAATTTTCAATATGACTGTGTACTTTGACTTTAAATCAACAATCTGACCGTTTTATGTCATTTCTCACAAACGTCGTAGGATTTTTCTATACACTATGTTTTTATTACATTCTTAATATAAGTGACGGTAAACGATTGAATGAGAACAGACCTTATGTAGAAATACAATAAGTTCAAAATACTTTATACGATTTGCACGCTTGTGTTATTTGGAAGGCGTTGAATAGTTTTATTTGACGAGGAAAAGCCTTCCGGAGTCACAGCCTTTTGTCCGGTTTTGGTCTTATATTTCGAAGATATTTCTTTTATCAACAATAACATATATCAACATATTTGTTATTTGAACGCCTACAGGATTATATATGTGTAAATAAATAAACTTCAATAGTTTAATTATTTCTCTGAATGAAAAATCGTAAGAAATTGATTCCGTATAAACGAATGATTAATCGAAAATACATTTTTCATCATATCCTTGTTTGAATGAAAATAAATACGGAAAAACATAGTTATGTTGGCTCAAGGTGTGAGAACATTGCAAGTAAATGCTTGATCAGCATGAAGATAAATTCACACGATTGTCGCCCTGTCGATATATTGCATTCATTCTGGGAATCTCGCATCTTGGGTGATATATTCATTTTATATTACAAAAAAAGAAAAATTTACTAGTAACTATTAAATATTTGTCGTGGAAATTGTCACACCCTTGATTTTGAAGAAAGCCGCCATTTTATATACCGAAATCGAGCGAGCAACCTTAACTGCCCACTACAAACTGTAATACCAAGCTTTAGAGTATGTTATTTGTCAAGCCTATTTAACCATTAGGGTTGTCACCAATGATAAAATTGTTTGATAATTATATTGCATTAAAAATATAAACTCTATCAAAATATATGGATGTCCGATATTTTTTTGACAACTCAATTACCAAATTTAAACATCAGCAAACATTCGAAATCACAAAAATACTTTTAATATATATTTGTGAAAATACTCACTTTGATGGTAAAGTTCCCTCTTTAAAATTCCCTCTCTTTCTCTTTTATAACTTTTAAAACAATATTCCAGAACCGTGAAATTCGATAATATTATTATATAAAAAATATAATATATTTTAATTCAATGTTTTTCGCCACGGTGAATCTGTAAATCTTATTCTCGTCTTAAGAATTAACAGGCTTCATTTAAAAGTTTCCTGCGATTTAAACTTAAGAGAAACGGCCTCGTATTAAGAAGGCGAGTGAGATTAAAAGAAGGTCCTGAATATTTATTGCTTTAGCTCAATTTGCAAGATATTAATCCTGTTCGAATTAAAGAAACCATTAAAACTGTGAACAACGAAACGCGCTCTAATTTAAAACATCTTCATTTCGTTCTATGAACAAAAATGAGCGGAGTGATACTTTTGTAGTAGATGATGATTTTCCGTTCGCTCAAATTACATTATTTTACATACATTAACAACCTGTAAATTTCCCATTGCTGGGCTAAGGCCTCCTCTCCCTTTGAGGAGAAGGTTTGAAGCATATTTCACCACGCTGCTCCAATACCGGTTAGTGGATACACATGTGGCAGAATTTCGTTGAAACACATGCAGATTTCCTCACGATGTTTTCCTTCACCACCGAGAATAACATGAATTATAAACACAAATTAAGCACATGAAAATTCAGTGGTGCTTTCCTGTTTGAATTCGTAATCATCGGTTAAGATGCACGCGTTCTAACCACAGGGCCATCTCGGCCCGCTCAAATAATTAATTAGAAAATTGTACAGAAAATGGTTAGAGTTTATTAATCGTACTACAGATTAATATACTAAAAAAATGTACAGACTTATTTGCTAATTAGCCATTTCTTTTAGACAATCCAATCGAAATGAAGACTTAAAAATAGAAAACGAGTAGGTGGAGCTTTATATATATAACTATAATAAACTATTATACATGTATACTAATATTCACAGCTTCGGTACGGTAGTATGTTTTATAGCACACCAAGAGAATGAAACGATCGCCTCATGGCTATTTCTATAGATATTGAATGTTAGTAAATAATAACAAATTGTCAAAAAAGACCCGCTGAGTTTCTTTCACCTGTTCTTCTCAGGCCAGGATATTCTCTTTATCGGACCGGTGGTAGTGGGTAGGCAAGCAATAAGTAAGTATAATGCTTCTGTATTCAATAAAGGAACTGATTTGATTTGATTTGATTTGATTTGATTTGATTTGATTTGAATATATGTATAAGATAAAATACGAAGAAATCTGTCTCTAGTCTTGAGAAAGTGATTCTTTAATAGACATTTTTAATATCGATATATATTTGGATACTTTTATAAATTATTTTATTTTATAGTGGCTGTGATTTGGACTTCGTGCACGATTAAATTAAAAAAAAAACTCTTATTGTTGTATTGCCTTTGTTACTCCTTATTACATTAGCTTTCTGTCAGTGAAAATCAATCAAAACCGATCCAACTTCTAGAGATTAGTCGGAACAAATAAACAAATAGACGGACAGACAGACACACAGACAAAAATTGAAAAAAAATATAGTTTGGTGTATGAACCGTGTATATATACATAAATAACAAAGGCATTTAGTAAAAAGCGGTTATTTTAATATTACAAACAGACACTCCAACTTTATTATACGTATAGATACAATAATTTTAATACTTAATGTTGTTATTTTATATTGGATTATCAAAACTCGACAAATGTTGTCTATTATCAATTTTATTAGTAATGGAGTGCCGTTTAGTGGCGACTAAGAACAATGTTAAAGTATTAAAAGTTTTAAAGCCTTTTTGATGAAGAAATACATACCTTTCATAGTGATCGTTAGTTAAACGGGGTTTAAGTCTTTTTTTATCAATGGCAAATGGTCCACCAGGTGGTGTCATCACCGCCCCTAGACATTGGCTATGTAATAAATTTCAACCTTTCCTCAGATCTCCACTGTGACACGAACCTTGGAAACTTCGTTATTACGTCTTTTAAGCCTGTTAGTTACACAGCTAGTTACACCGGTTACATCCTTCAATCTGAATTACAATATTGCTGTTTCGCGGTAGAATACATGATGAGTACCCAGAATGATCTACCACCTCGCACAAAGATCTACCACCTTTTAATCTTAAACTGTCAACTTGCACTCACTTAAAATAAATTAGTTTGTATTTAAATCATATATCATAATATTGAAACAGATTGACTCAACGACTTCTATCAATAATTATTTAAATAATACAGAATCAATCAAATTAGTAAATATTATTTTCGGTATCATCAAACGAGAAGTAACGATAAACTAGTAACGTGGAGTTTCGACTCTAAATTCAAAGTCAACATATCTTTAATGACGCAAGATGCTTTTAGTTTTGCTAATTGGATCGCGTTGTGTAGAAATTTCCCTGTCAAAACTTACCAACTTTTATTTGTGCTTCTGTAGGTTGGTACACTTTTGCACAACACCGCTCAATACACGTCAGCGAAAATAATTAATTACAAATATAGATGATAAAAATATATTTTCGATATTTGTTGATTTTTTATTTTGCTGGTATTCATTCAAGAAATGCAATTTGAATTTCCCGAACGATTTTTTGATTAATAATAATTATTACATAAATAATATTCAGTTTTAACTGGTATGTGTACTTTAAACAAATATGAGTACAGATTTATTGATATACATGATGATAAATTAAGAATTTTAATAATTTAACTTCACAAAAATATAATGAATTTGTATTTTTTTGCTATCCTTACTAGTATATGTCTTACGCACACAAAGACACGTTGTAAGTACGATGTTGTGCGGCACTCACACTAATGCCGAAAATTGACGTGGAGGGGCGTGCCATCGTGAATGAATCAGTATAAGGGCGCGATAAACTAGCGCGTTCGAGTTAGTTCAGAAATGTTCCGAGTGCATAGAAAGTTAGTATAATCTATTATTAAGTATCAGTAGAGGTGGTTGTAATCTAGGGCTATGTAGTTTAAGCTGTTATAAACTTCACAAACTAGTTATCAAATGTTTGCCTGAAACTTTATATGGATGTCTCTTTATATGACAGCGTTTAATAGTTGTGCGTTATAATAGGCTTAAGTCATCTTATATATTAATAGCGTAAACCGATATGATTGTATATAAAAATATTAAATTTTTGAGAGCGTAAAAACATTACTGGCCGGTTAGAGAGCGGTACTACTATTTGATATTAAAATATTGATTTAATGGTTTCATCATTTTGGCGCCAAATGTAGATACGTGACTTGCAGTTTACAATGAAATGAAATCAAAGCAAAACTTGTCATAGGTTTCGAAATTCTTAAAAAATATTTTGAATAAACACGAAGTTTTAAGGGACGCTAGTTGATAAAGAGTTGTGGAGAGTTTGATGTCACACGCTATCATATGCAGAGCCGAGATGGCCCAGTGGTTAGAACGCGTGCATCTTAACCGATGATTTCGGGTTCAAACCCAGGTAGGCACCACTGAAATTTCATGTGCTTAATTTGTGTTTATAATTCATCTCGTGCTCGGCGGTGAAGGAAAACATCGTGAGGAAACCTGCATGTGTCTAATTTCAACGAAATTCAGCCACATGTGTATTCCGCCAACCCGCATTGGAGCAGCGTGGTGGAATATGCTCCAAACCTTCTCCTCAAAGGGAGAGGAGGCCTTTATCCCAGCAGTGGGACATTTACGGGCTGCTTATGTTTATGTTATGCTATCATATGTCTGAAGAGTTTAATAATTTAAATATAGTTTAAAATTTACACGAAAAATTACATTGAAATCTATTTAGGTCCACTCTGTGACCTGAACCAACCAACCTGATCTGAACCAGCTTTCGCCGGCGGTTTTTCCGAACCGATACGACTTGGGAACCTTCAAGAAAAGAGCGTACTCTTTCCTGAAAGGCCGGCAACGCACCTGCAAGCCCCCGTTGTTGCAGATGTCCATGGGCGGTGGTAGTCACTTTCCATCAGGTGAGCCTCCTGCTCGTTTGCCACCTTTGACATAAAAAAAAATAATTAGGCATTATATGTTAGTACAAATAAAAAAATTACATTTCGCCGTCGAATTTTACAGAAAAAGATTCTGAGTCGTTGGAAATAATTTATCTCCCAATAGATATGGCTTGTCGCAGCAGAAAAAAATATATCGTATTTAAATAGATCTTAACCTAAGAGGAAGAACAAGGGCAATAATCAAGTAAAAAATATTAATGAGAAATGTTTAGAAGAATTTAACTCGATAAATAAGCTTTAATCCAAAATAATCCACTCGATAAAGAAAAATCTTTATAAATTGAAGTAACTTATTGAAATCTAGTTAAGATAACCACGAAGATGGCGTTAGTAATGAATATTCAGGCGCTCATTTACGAAAGTAATCTTTAAGCCGTATCTTATACGTATCTTCGGTTCTTACCCAAGGAGGTTTTACTTTTTATTTTTGTAGTTAATAAAATAATTTTATTTGCTTTAATAATTCATATTTAAAAGGAGCATCAAATGATTACTCAATATCATAGTTAAGAATAATATTATAATAATATTATTAACTGTTTCCGCCAACCCGCATTGGAGCAGCGTGGTGGAATAAGCTCCAAACCTTCTCCTCAAAGGGAGAGGAGGCCTTTATCCCAGCAGTATGAAAATTTACAGGCTGCTAATGCTAATGCTTAACTGTAACCTTATTTTACCAAACGATTTGATTGCAACATGTTGCGCATTTGATTTTATCTAGTCAAAGTCAAAAATCTTTATTCAATATAGAAGTGTTTACACTTGCTTATTGATTGTCAAAAATCTACCATCTACCACCGGTTCGGAATTTAGTACCTCGGACCTGAGAAGAACCGGCGAAAGAAACTTAGCGGGATATATATATATATATTTTTTATCTACATCGGTATTTGTTGAATTTTAATTATTTTATAATTAACAGCGGAAACGAAGCTGATGTATATATTGTGCTCTAATTGTCATTTAATTGTATGTATCCCTAAAATAAATATAAAAATGATATAAAAAAATATAAAATATAAAAAAAAATGACACTAAATGTTAGCTTATAACAAATATTTCTGTTAATACAAGTTTCAGCAGCGGCTTCACTTACTATGTGATTGTGCATGTTTTAAGTACTTACATACCTATATTGTCTTTTCTCTACACAATGGTTAGCAACGCAAGATCTGTTAAGTACTTAAGACGTGAAAACTACACAAAATAAAATTACACTTAATAAATAACATTTTAGCGCTCCTAAAGAAAACTTAAAACTTACGGGTAGCGTATCAAAATCCATCCCGTGCTGAAAAAGATATACGGAACACACATAAACCCGTTCAAAGTGAATTAGTTACTTTATTTTATATCGTTTATGATTATAACGTTGAAGAAGTTAAGACAAAAATAAGCAAATTGTATTGTTTACATTAAGAAAGATAAAAGATTCAATCTTTATTGTGAGCTTGTTAAAAATAATCTTTGAGTTTTGAAGGAAATACAACTAGCCACCAGGGAGCAGTTGACACAGATAAAGTAGTGGGGTCGCAGTGTAAAATCGAGCAAAGTGGTGGACTATTAAGGTGTCTTCTTCGTGGAAGTAGTGATGTGCAGTCGAGTTTATCGATACTCGTATAAAAATTTGTACGAATATATGAATGAAATATATTTATTAGTTTGCCTTTTTATTTCCCTTGCTGCTGTGGTGGATGCATATGTGGAATAATTTAAAGTGACAAATGCAGGTTTCCTTACGATGTTTTCCTTTAACGCAGAATATGTGATAAAATATGAACATAAATTAAGCTTTTGAAAATCTTGTAGTAAATACTCGCGAATGAACCCTCAATCTTTGGTTAGTATCTTTTAATCTCTGGGCCATCCCATCACATGAAAACTCAAGTGTAATGAGATTGACATAGACAATATAATAAACACCTTATGAAGGGCTAACTAATGATATTGAAATAAACTCAATTCAAATTCCTTTGTTCAATATTCAAGAAGCATTGCACTTACTTTGATAGCCAAATTAAACACTACCACCGGTTCGGAAAAGAAAATACCCTGACCTGAGAAGAACCGGCGAAAGATACTCAGCGGTCATTTTTTTGTCAATTTTATTATTTACGTAATATATTCAACTTAATATATTAAATACAATTCATGAAAAGCCAGGAGGCGATCGTTTCATTCCCAAGGTGTGCTATTAATCATAAACTTACTAATTGTATAATAACTTTTCTCACACAAGCGTTCCTTTTAGGCATTTCAGGCATTTTGAATTATATTATTATATTGTGATAAATAAATATTAAATCATATTTATCGATATAAAACTTACCATCACTAAAATGCATTTTCGCACAATGGTCTCGGGTTAGACGCAAATAGGTGGGGAGAGCAAACAAAGTGCTAGCGATGTTCACATCTCTATTAGACTGTTGATAGCCGTCTCATAGAGGAATGGAGATATCGGCTATAGATATATGGCAGAATTAAATTCTAGTTGAAATGCGTTATTATTTGCGGAAGATGTTGTTTATTGTTATGAATACTTTATTTGTTTGATCTTAGACTAGTTGCCTCA
Source organism: Vanessa atalanta (assembly GCF_905147765.1). Taxonomy (NCBI): domain Eukaryota; kingdom Metazoa; phylum Arthropoda; class Insecta; order Lepidoptera; family Nymphalidae; genus Vanessa; species Vanessa atalanta. The sequence goes on along the minus strand of NC_061892.1, from coordinate 3,615,948 downwards.
AATGTGTGAAACTTAGAAAAACTCTGAAGTATGACTTCATATTTAGTTATTACTTGTGTATCAAAAGGGTTAGATTGTACATTTGTGTTCCTTGGTAATGTTTATTATACAATATTTGCATTGTATAGAAGACGTAGTGTTAGATCGTAGAAAGTTTTTATTAATTTTTTTATCATTATTTGTTTTTATTTTATTTCATTTTATTTTGAGGGAATATACATTTTATTTATATTATATTGTATTAAGAATGATGTATCAAAAACCCTATTGGATTTATCCGTACATCGGTATCGTTGTCAACACTTGTAGACTTAAAACTATATACAAATATATTATAAAAACAAAATAAAATATGATAGAAACTAAAAGCAGGTACATAGCAAATAAATAATAATATAATTATATAAGATTTTAAATTAACATGGTTATTTTTATTATGTTATAATTCTATTTTTATAATGTTATAATTAGTTGTTTATTTTTTTTTCCATAAAACAGCGATAAGTGATTTGTCGCTGTGACTATTCATTTGCCGGCTTAGAACAACATCGTTTAGTATAGCGTATACAGGTGTTCCGTGTGTTGTATTAATTATTTTATATTTGCAAAATATACATCGAGTTTTTTCTTGATGTTTATTACATTTATTTCCAGTTTTAAATTGTATGGCGGACTGTTTAATAATGCTGGTATAAGGTATTCTAAAGTTCATATGGTTAATATGCGATATTGATATTTATTGGAGAATATATAACTGGTAATACAGAAATCAATTAAAAAAATGTCTAACGGATTGATAAAAGCCTATTTTCAAACAACAATTTTGTATTTGTTTTTCCAGTCTATTTCTTTTATCATACAATCCAATATAATATTTTTGCATAAGGCTTCTGGTGTGTATCACAGATCCTATGGCAATGAATTGATCGTATAGTCGTAAAAGTGCCGGAATCGGTGCTCGAAGGTGATCATTTACGTATTGTAGTATCATTCTATCATTCTAACATCTTCCTTTTTGTTGGTTACCTTTGGTAAGAATATATTGTTCAAAAAAGTTCTATGTTTTTTGAGCATCTTTCACCATTCCTTGTAGTTTAAGTGTAGTTATATGTCCTTGCAAGTATAAATGAAATTTTAACATTAATATTAATTTGACAATTATTCGTTTGTATTCTTGGTTAAATTTTACATAATTACTAATTTAAAGCGATGTCCACAAAATATTTAACAAAACTTCGCTCTGTCATTATTCCGTTATTTAACAACAATTTCCTACAAAGAATAAATTTTATTCAATTCCCAACTTTCACGGAATAAAACTTCGGTATTCATCATTTACATTAATTCTAGAATTGTGGACGATTCTGAATGACAAAAGGATCTAGAATTAGGGTACCTGGACTCATTTAAATTTCATATCAAAGTTGCATCTCGCCTCTATTATACGAACTTGTGGGACTTAAATTAGAGAAAAATAAATTGCTGAGGTTCCGTGGAGATTTCAAGCGAAGGACTTTGTTATTTTTATAAAAAGTATATTCAATTTAAATTAAATATAATAGTGTTGGTAGTTGTCAGTTGATTTCAATTATACAGAGTAATGTTTGTATGATACGTATGTATAGAATTTAAGGGATCGAACCCACCTGCATGACCAAGCGAAGCGCATCATGACATCATCTGTAAAGCTACGGCCACACGAGTGCGGTTAAGGAGAATCTGGTTGTTGTGTCAGCGTGCGTGTTGTTAAGGGCTCTGTCTATTCATATTTTGTTTATGATGTCGTATGCTTGGATGTTTGTCCAATTTTTATTAAATGGGAATTCTTTAATTTTATAGTTTTTTTAAGGGTTCAGGTAAGTTAAATGTATATATTCAAGTGTCAAGATTTTTCAGGGTCAACTTGACGTAGTAAAAACCCGTGAATGTTCCACTATTGGATAATGCATCATCTCCACTTAAGGATGATACTTTATAGCTTACATCCACGTTACTTTACGTGGACTGGAGGTATCCGTGAGGCAGATTTTCATTTAACGCACATTATATTTCAAAATCTTAGGTTCCACATACGTGTTTAATTATAAAATGGAGCCATAAAGACTATTAATTCTTTAAACTTCCGTAAAGAAATTTCCTTAACTAAAATACTCGTTGAGCTATAAATTTAAAATTCATGGGAAACAATGCATTTCTATCCGAGTTTCCCTAGCTTTGCGAAGTTGAATGAAAATAGTGACATTCTATTTCAAGTGAATTTAAGTTAGAGATTCTACGTGAATACTTTTTCACACTTTGTCTGTACAATGTATGTAGCGCCTCGAAGTGAGATACTGCTGATGTAAAAAATGTATTGGTGGGGGATGTGGACCGACTCGTATATTGGGACGACATCCCTCACACGGTCTCATATGTAAGACATGTCTCCGCTGCCGCTCGCCACATTCTTTTGTTTGCAACTAACAAGGAGAATGTTACACCTCCTTTATACATTCAATGAAAATGTCTTACTTATATAATCAAAAATTCATGATAGTTTTCATTTATCTATATTAATGGTATTAAGCTAGAGAGTTTTTTGAGCACACTAATCTAAGATATACTAGACGAATATGAAAAAAAAATTGCTTTTTATATATTATTTATTTAAATAAGTTATCTATACATATAATAAAATTGGATTGTTTGTTTGTAATATTATGTGGCGAGTGCACAATGCGTCTAAACGCAGCACAAACATCACCTGATCAACTGCGTCATTGATCAGGTGTTGTTGCAGTGGTCTGATCTATGTCGTCACACTTGTGGATACACCCCTTCGGCAATATGGTCGCTTGCGCATCTATTGTCCTCGCAGCGACGTCACACGCTTGACCACACCCCCAGCAAGATGGCCGCATGCATCGCTTTTGTTTTCGCCTAGGAGGAGGTCCCAAAAGTGGCAAGCACGCGTGGTGGTCATCGTGAGCGGGGGAATGCCTATATAAGCGCTGTTGTTGTTGTTTATTTTTAATTAATTAATTATTTCAATTATTTTTACTGTACGCTCTAATGTAAACATTGTTGACTTGTCACAATAAATGATTCTTAAAGTCTGCCGGAGTTTTTAATTGGTGGTTAAGCTACTACGCGCTTCAATTAAAATAACCGCTTTTACTAAATGCGTATGTTATTTTGGTATATGTACATATATATTTTGTTCATAATTTCTAGAAACAATAATATGTTCGGTCACAAATATGGCTCACATTTGGTCACACATTTTTAATCTAGTCTGAACTCACCATTAGACTTCAATATGGCATCCTAATAACATTTGCATGAGCTAATCGAGGCGGCCTTGTATATATGTTTCAATTAAGCAATACGAATAATCTTAACTAGTAAATATTTGTACTGACATTGTCTTTACTGTAAGACCTAATTTGATGTCAAAGTATATCTTAGGTTTTTAAATATAGAAATGCCCTATTAAAAATTTAAAGCTCATGTCAAGAAATCATTGATAAATAAGGTATATTATTCAATGCAAGATTATAAAAAGGTAAAAAAGCGTGAAGAATTTATTGATTTCCACGCAGAATTTATAAAAAAAAATATTAGTAATTTCCTTATTTAATTTGGGGCATTTAAAAAATATAACAATGCCCCAAATTAATTAAGGAAATTACAAAAGTCATCTAATAAAGTTATCTTATTTGTATACCATATAATTGTAACTGTTATCAATATCTCGCCCCCATAATATGCCCATAAAAATGGTTTTTTCTAGCAATACATTCTCAGTGGAAGCCTGGATCCTAGAGGTTGACTATTGTACAATCCCATATATCAGAACATTCATAAGTCATAATCTCGCTCCTGATTATTTTCAGGTCATGTCGAATACACCGTCCACTCGGATAATTTATGCACACACATGACGCAACTTAACGTCTATCGTAAAAATAGTCTTCCTGGTAACGATTAGATAAGGTGCGAATGGTCGGCCGGGCAGAAGACGGCCATCGCAGCAGCATGTGTGGGAATCTTAGACAACCTCGTCAAGCAAGGGTTCCGCTCTGAAAGTGTCCACTGCCTAATAGAAAAACAAAGAGCGCCGTCCCTCGATTTGGTGGACCTGTGGCAGTTTTTTTTAGACTGGTTTATTTATATGTTAGTATGTTTTATACACAAATTGAGCATATCAAAATTCAGTCGTGCTTGTCTAAATTGTTCGAATCATTGGTGGTGTACTAATTACAATAGTGAATTATCAATTACCGTACAAGATAAATATTTATACAGACTGTTTATCTTCGTTTCAGCGTTTTTATTGAAGATTTACAGTTTCCGACATCTGATTTCCTATTGGGAGTCGAGAGTGACACATTTATTCATTTATTCTACGTAAACAAAAGTCTGTACCAAAATGTATCCGTCAAGACTACTTTGTAAAGATTTATCACACGAAGAAATTGTTTCGACGTAAAAATCGTTTGATATCGCATTAACAGGAGTTAGTGTTACAGCTCAAAGCTTAATGTGACTTTGGATGAAAATCATTAAACTACACTCGATATAAATTAACTAGATAAGATAAAGGGACGTAGTTTGATGTAATCTATGAGTGTCCTCGAGAAATGTCTGTTTTTCCGAATAAGATATGTTTGTTTTCTTTTTTTCCTTGTTTAAATTCCTTGTAAATAGGTCTTTCCTATTAAACAAGGAAAAAAAGAAATTGAAGATTAATAATGCGATATTTGCTGGCTTGGATGTTCCGTATGCAGTTTTCCAAGTATATTTGCCAAATCAATACAGTTCTCTTTGCACAAAATAAAAGTTAGCAATACAAAACGAATTGTCGGAAAATATTTAGAAAAGGTTGAATCGCGAGTTGTATTAAAAGATTTATATACAATTGCATTCGCAGAACCGAATCGGAGAATAAAATGTTGGTAGTGCATCTGAAAACGACCGTACTGTCTTCTATATTTAAATTACGTTGAGTTTAGTGCAATGTATTAAAAAGTTAATATTTTTTATGGATTGTTTCGATTAGTCTATAGATATTAGAAAATATTATCATATATCAATTATATCATTTACAGTATTTTAACATACCAAGTATTTATGTTTACTTTGTCGCTTCCAGTATTAGTATTAAATTAATGATCTCTGACAAACCCTAACAAGAGTATACAATTAGAGTCACGAACGCGGTGCATTGTTTCGTTTTATCTCGTTAGCCGCTAAGATTTACAGCTTCAAATGACGTGATGTTTCAAGAAAAAGGTGAAAGAAATGTCCCTTTTAGAAAACAAAAAATTACGTAAGGAAAATTCTGTGGTGACGGTAATTATGACTCCATCTTGTTTTATATGGTTAGAAATGAACATAATAATTACTCGTGTTTATCTTTTAATTAATCTATGAAAAATGTTTTTTTAATTATTTAGAAATTTATCAAATTATTCAGAACACACACACACACACATAACATAAGTAATAATAGTTATACATTATAATATATAAAACACATGAAAAAATAAAATTAATTTAATTTTTTAAGTGATGTTTAATAATGAAGTTCGTTTATAGTAAAGAGATAAGTTTTACCCGCAGCTACGCTTTTTTTAGTTATAAAGAGATAATAAAAGAAAATACTTTAGGAACTAAAAGATACAAAATTTATAGAACTATTTTTTTATGATTTATTTTGTCTATATCATATACTATAAATAATCTCACTGTTCACTCCGTCATTGTCATTTATCATTCACTTGAATTATTGTTCACGAAACTAGAACACAATCTGTTGTGATATCCTCTTTCCAATAAAAAATACATTGATTTCATCGCTTAACATGAAACTTTTACTCGCTGCGTCATACAAATATGTCCAATCTACGGTAAATAAATCCATACCACATCCGAGGACACTAATAAATTGGAACAGAAAAATAAATATGTCTAATGCAGTCTGTTTGACGCAGAGGACGGTGGATTACGAATTCTAAAATTCAAAAGCGATACTGCAAAAAGAAAAAAAGTATGCATTCCGTCACAGACAGCTTGGTTAACAAATATTTTTCGATGTCAAGAAACTCTACTATTTATTCGATTTGGGCCTAGAAGTATTAAATTATGGGCAAAGCTTTGTATGTTGTGCTGCTGTTAGACGGATCTTTTAGATCCATGTTTATCATTAGACTAAGCTTGCTGAACATTATGCAGAAAGTATATTGACGTAGCATATATAAATTACAATGGACCTAACATTGAGACAAAGCAAAAATCTAAGAACGTTTTTTAAATGACCTACGTCGAAATATATCTGGGTTTATCGTTAAATATAGGTCCTGATGGTCCATAAACTCGTACGAAATTGCTAAGAATTCAAGAAAAATATCGAAAATGTACTGAAAATATACATGTATAAACTCTCTTATTACTCATTTAACCTTAATTATTATAAAAATACTTAATTATTTAAATCTTGCCATGTTATAAAAGAATGAACGAAATGTCGGGTTGGTTCGTTGTTCGGTCAGAAGACTGTTTAATGAAATCACTAGATATTGTAAGTCATGGCATACCGTATAGTTCAGCAAGCATATTCCTGTAGCAAACTTGCAAACAACAGCTGTTGTAGTATCTTCCCTATCAGCTGATGTAACAGATGTAATCCGGGATAATTTTGCTCTTACTCTAAGGATCATCTTGGAAACCAGGATGACCATGTTGATCATTTAATAATGTTTTAAAAATAATATTAAAACCGTGAAAGATTCATAAATTAAACTGCTTGAATGTGACAGTATATTTTACATCTTTATTAAATTGAATATTATTTAAACTACACACATTATTAATAAGGGGAATTATTTCGTACAGATATCATATACTTGAAGAAAGCATTCAAACAATTAGTATTATACGAAAAAGCTGACTCAACAAAAAAAAAAAACCCTTAACATATCAGAGTTGATTTTTTTATTTCAAGGCTTACGTTAATATCACACTGGCTTGGATTGAATATTTTTGAAACAAAAATAATATATAATTACATCTTAATTCATGACAAAACTTAACTTACGAATCCAAAGCGATTTATAGTATCATACAAAAATATTTCTTTCGAAGACGCTTCAAGATAAATAAGTTTCGAAAGTAAAATGAATATTTTACCATAATTTCCACTTCTGATTACAATCTTTTCATAATTTTCATCATTACAAAGCATGCGAATTTGTTTGGCTTCATCATTTTGAATAATCAAATTTATTGCGTTCAACTTAATTACGTAAACGTTTTTGCTTTGGTGATTAAATACATTGACGGAAATGTATATTTTTGCTTTTTGGCTTTAGATTTAGAATCTAAAGCCAAAAAGCAATGTTTGTGTAATGGAAAATAACTTCAACTGCTTCGTTGGTTGAACGACTGTAGACCATGAGGTCCTAGGATCAAATGTTCTGTCGGGTAAACATGTATATTTTTATACCATAGGTAGACGGACTTGCAAATAGGCTGATGGTGGACATCGCTGTATTATATTATATCCCTTGTGTCTATAGTTCCGCTTGCTCTGATCTTTCTAACCGGAACGCCACAATACAAAGTACTGCTGTTTAGCGGTAGGTTTGAGTTGGTGGGAATACCCAGACTGGCTTGCACAAAGTCCTTCCAGGTCCTTCCAAGTCCTTACAGGTCATTTAATCCAAATAGTGGTAAAAACGTACTCGCAAGAGTGCAACAGACTTAATGTAAAACAAATATTTCTTTATTGCGGTAATTTAATTATAGCTAAGAAGTGAACATGTATTTATTGCACTTTTTACATACTTTAACTATGATCTCAAAACTTAACTCCTGTTTACTTAGGTTTTTTGCATCTCTTTCACGTGTTTTAGATAAGAAAGAGAGATACACACTCGCGGTGATTTTAGTGCAAGGACAAAGTCTTGGTTCGGATTGTTTGCGTTTCAGCGGTTTATGGAGGCAGATAATGGGTGTATAGCAACAGCAGATGGGTCTTGATTAGAGCCATTACAACAGCGTTTATAGTTCTCCGCTAAGTTTAAAAGAGTTCTCTATTATATTATAACACTACCTTACTAATACATGTTGTATGGCATTGTTACACAATACTTAGTCTTTGTTTCTTATCTTAAATTACTGATGACATAAGAATATGTGTTTAATTATTCATAGTATTATTATTACGGATTTGACATATTTATTTTATAGTAATTAATCTTACAGATTCAGTATTTATTATATTGAAGGATTTGTTGATTGAGCGTAGTGCTGACTTTCCACGCCCTTTATCTTCGAGTACATTAGTTTTCTGATTGTTTCTCATAATGTTCGTAAGGTGTTTTCGGAGTTGTTTTAGAAGAAATAATAATAATATTAACTACTAATGAATAAAGACGCAGACATATAATAATTGGAAGAGATTTAATTTTATATTCATTAAAAATATATATAATATTGATAGGTTTTATTTATTAAAAAAATTGTTTAATCTACAATTATCATATTTCATTGAAGACATACGTAACAACAGAAGTGGACTACTAATACTGGTAAATTTCACAATTTTCAGTAAAATCAACCAATAAGTGGGTTAATTTTACTAAAATTTAACAAGCAAGCATCAAGAGTGGTCGTATTGTGCAGTATACAAATTAGCAACAGTTGAAGATGTAATATCTACCGCTATTTATTAATATTATTTTCTTTCAGACCTGTTTCATAAATATAATTTGCAAGATGAGCTTAATTCGATAATATTAAATGTACAATAGCGATCCCGTTTATAAAAGGAAAAGTTGCAAATTCTAAAACAGCAATTTATCAATAAATATAAAGATGACGCAAGGCCATGAATACAAATTATGACAATGGAGTCATCGGTGTGAACATTATGAATATTTGCGTGTACACCAAATGAAAATATTTAAAAATAAAATGAAAAAGCAACAAGTATAATATATTGATTTGTTCACATCAAATATAAGTCTGCTAATGTATTTGCGCGTATCCCAAAATTAAAAATATAGCTGATAGTTTTAAAATAAGTATAAGGCCGGCAACGCATCTGCAAACACCCTGTTGTTGCCTGTGTCCATGGGCGGTGGTAGTCACATTCCATCAGGTGAGCCTCCAGCTCGTTTGCCACCTATCTCATAAAAAATATTAGTCACGACTTTAAAATATTACAAGGGTATTAACTTTAAACAACTTTAACTCCGATTTTGGAACATCGTTATCTTTATTTTTTTAAAATGATCACCACATTAATAAGAATTTGTATGAATTTATTTTTATTTTATATCACTTAACTTATTTTTAACAACGAACGAACGAACAAAACTTTTATGTTTACAATACAATTTCAACGTTTAAAGAAAGTGTGAAATACTAAAGCATTCCTATTTTTATTTTAATGGCCACATTTACATAATGTCTTCGTATTCCTTCGAGATGATTCAGCCGGAGAAATTATTCCGTTGGTCTTTGTTTGAAACTTTCTTGTTTTACTCTCTACTCACAATAGATGTAGGATTCGAAATATTCAAAGTGTCCTTTTGTTTCGTAGCTGATGTATGATGACATTTCTTCAACATTTCGTCAAGTCTTTTTACTTAAGAGAACACACTTGTGGTGAAAACTTACTTTTTGATTAATAATAATGGTATAAGATACTCCAAGTTTGGCCGATATTTTATAAATTACTACATGATTATAACCAATCTTCCTTTATCATATCTGATGCCTTTTCACCAATCATTATTGTTGGTGCATTTGTGTTCCCTCTTACGATAACTGGCATTATTGACGCGTCAACTACTCTTAAATTATGTATTCCGTATACTTTTAATCTGGGGTCGACAACCGCAACTTTATCCCATGCTGGTCCCATTTTACACGTTCCTACAGGATGAAATATGGTTGTTGTGTATTGAGTAAGTAAACAAGCAAAGTAATCATAAGTACCCCAAACGTGTTGAGTACATCCTTTCACTGGTTCTCTAACAAACCTCGCACCAATATATTTGAATGTTTTTGTGTTTTCTAAACTAACAACATATCGCATACCTTCAACTAATACATCAACGTCCTCTTTGACTGTGAAAAATCTTGAGTATATCAAAGGTTGTCCATAAACAGGGTCTGTTTTATTTAATAGAATAAACCCTTTACTTTTTGGCACAAGTAAGAGCGGCCTAGCACCAATGCCATTGTAAAAAGGTAGAGGAAGAAAGTCGGTTGCCAAGTAAGTTGTGGAATCCGAGTAGAAATCTTCTACATTTCGACCATTAAAATGAATTTGAATATCGGGCACATTATCTGTGGCATACTTAGTTTTTACAAATGCTATGCTATTAAGGAGACTTGTAGAACTAATTGGTCCAGTTTTCTTATGTTTTTGCTTATAATATCTTTTGATTTTATCCAGCATCTTGGGAGCACTAATTACTGTCGATGTTTTATTAGAAATAGACATAATAAGAGCGTTTGTTGTAACATGATCTTGTAAGTTTTGACCAACGCTTAAATCCGAGAGAACAGGTATATCTAATTTTTGTAGTTCATCTTCAGGCCCTATCCCAGATAGCATTAATAGTTTTGGAGAATTTAGTGAACCACTACTGACAATTACTTCTTTTTTCGCAATTACTTCGTAACGTAGTCCGTTCTTATAATAAGTAACACCTTTGGCTACTTTCGTTTCTAAATCTATATTGATTTTTGTAACATGTGCATTCGTAATTATATGTAAATTTTTACGTTCATTTCGAATAGGTTTGATAAAAGCAACATTAGTTGATACCCTACGGCCGTCCTTGGATGTCGAAAGGCCTATATTTGTTCCGAAATTATTTTCTTCATTTAAATCTTTTACGGGTAGCCCCTTTTCTTTGAAAGCGGCAACCAGCATAACTGTATTTATATCAGTGTAAGAAAATTTTTCAACAGTCAATGGTCCATTAACTGAATGATAATATGAGTCCTTAGATGCTTGATCACGGTTATTTTCAGATTTTTTGAAATAAGGTAGGACCTAAAAACAAGAAAAACTTATTTAAACAAAAAGAAAGAAGCACAAATAGAAATACAAGAATAAGAGTAAAAAGTATAATTAACCTCGTTGTAGGTCCAGCCGTAGTTACCCATTTCGGCCCAGTTATTGTAATCATGACTATTTCCTCTCATATAGACTAGGTAGTTGATTGCACTGGATCCTCCCATAGTTTTACCGCTACAAAGAATTTGACAAAACGTCAGTTTTGTATTAATACTATACCAGTGATCCACCTCGATTATAAGATAAATATGATAATTGCGCTTAATGAGAAACTATTAAGAAAGTTTAATTATTTTATAACGTTTATACGTTTTGCATGTATGTCAAAACTAAAATATAAAATTATATTTAATTAGTTTGAATAGCAATTTTAATGTAAACATAGTTCATAGTAGCCGCAAAATTCAAATTAAAATTGTATTGTTACGTCTGTTTATCGGATCACAGAGAACGACTTTTTGGCTGCATGTAATTTGGAAACGGTGATGTCTTCTTAAGTATTCATTCGAATTACATGTATTGTGTAATTTTAATCCATATGAAATGCTCAAGGTAACTAATATGTTTACCTGAACAAGATTTAATAATGAATTGGAAATAAATATTTCGCGTGTTATATTATGTAGGTTATGCTTTATAAAGATAAATTAATTTATTAATAATATATTTGTTGTTTTAGTGAAATTAAACGTAATTATAAGTTGCATTATGTTTTATTAAATACAAGTTCGACCACAGATAACAGAGTTAAGTCAAAGATTACAGAGGACATCTAGTGATGTATTTATAAACTAGGGTTGTGAAAATCGAAAAAGAGGAAGCTATTTAAATATACTATATATATATATAAACAATGTTATTATGCATTTTTGTGACTGTTTACCTTGTCCAAGTACAAGTCTGGCCCTTTAAGGAGCGACAGGTTAATTTTTCGGGTTGTGTCGTGTACTTCCAATCGATGTTAGACCTTCCTAATGCGGTTGCAAATGCGGGAACACTTGTTACATCCGGTTCTTCGCCTCCAGCTTCTAAAAGTAGTATCTAAAATTATATCGAATTAATCATATCATTAGAAGAATGAATAACGTCATTATACTCTAATACGAGTTTATTACGATAGATTCTAACAAGAACCGAGATGACCCAGTGGTTAGAACGCGTGCATCTTAACCGATGATTTCAGGATCAAACCTAGGCAGGCACCACTGATATTCATGTGCTTAATTTGTGTTTATAATTTATCTCGTCCTCGGCGGTGAAGGAAAACATCGTGAGGAAACTTGCAAGTGTCTAATTTCAAGGAAATTCTGCCACATGTGTATTCCACCAACCCGCATTGGAGCAGCGTGGTGGAATATGTTCCAAACTTTCTCCACAAAGGGAGAGGAGGCCTTAGCCCAGCAGTGGGAAATTTACAGGCAGCTAGTGTAATGTAATATTCCAACACGAGCTACGTGCCCCCTACGTGAATTAGGCGATACGAAGAGGCTTAATTAAACTATCCTATCATTTTGTCAAAAGTTTTGCAAGATTAATCATTGTTAGCTTAAAGAGAATACGATTTGCAGGTGTTAATACAGTACGTTTTGATATCGAAGAATAATTTTTTTTTTATTAATGTTAAACTTATGTAACAGGTATATTATAACAGTAGAAAATAACACAATTTCTATTTACTTCGTTAGTTGTGAATACGAACTTCGCAACTTCGAGTTAGTTTAGTTATTTTCAATATTGGTCTATTTTGCTTTAATAGTTTCTCAATTAATATCAAAACTTTCCGAGATCCAACAGAAACTTGTTTCGATTGCAACAGTCCCAAAACTTTATAGAACTCTTTACGTGTTGTAAATTGTTGTTCTGTGGCTTGTTTTGAATGTTTTACCTTTATATTAAATAATACACTTCAATCCGACAAAGTGCATGAGAAATAGCTAGTAATTACTCAATTAGGATATTTTGTCCTTGTCGGTATTTGAACTTTCTATGAAATCTATGATAAATATATTATACATTTATAGTATCACTAGCTATCGCCCCCAGCTTTGCTCTCGTTTTAAGGCTTGGTCGTCAGGTGTCATTCTTGCATCATGCTAAAGTGGTTTGGCCGTGAAAGAGCAACATACAGACAGACAGAGTACTTTCGCATTTATAATGTCATGCAATATCAATATCATATATATGTCGGAAATGAAGTCATAATCACAACTATTGGAACGCCAGCAGGAGTTCGAGTTCAGAGTCTACGTCGTGGCAGTCCACCGGGCTGAGCTTAATTCTGCTCGGTCAGGCGGACAGTACACTTCTACAAACTGTCTCGCGTTCTATATAGACTGTACATAGTGGAAGTGAAGTGTTTTGAATAAAGAAATTAGAGCCAGTGTTGTAGTGTTGTAATTGATTGTGTCTATTAATTGTGTTCGTAATAAAATAGTAATTATTAATAAAATCTTTGATTGTCAATTGTTTGTTATTTGAACCAACACTTCTCATAAAGCTCACAGTATATAATACGAGAAATATTATGGATCAGACTATCGAAAATAGAGATAATCCGACATATATATATAATGCAATATCAGTATAGACGTTTATCAACTTATTAGTCATCAGACCGATTATCTAAATGTGGTGGAAGTCAAATGAATGAAAAGCCGGAGAACCGGGACCTTGTTTACCTCGGGAAAAACAATTGCTTATGTGAATTAAGAGCGGCTGATCATGACTGCCGATGATGATGAGAGCCGAGATGGCCCAGTGGTTAGAACGCGTGCATTTTAACTGATGATTTCGGGTTCAAACCCAGGCAGGCAGCACTGAATTTTCATGTGCTTAATTTGTGTTTATAATTCATCTCGTGCTCGGCGGTGAAGGAAAACGTCGTGAGGAAAACTGCATGTGTCTAATTTCAACGAAATTCTGCCACATGTGTATTCCGTAACCCGCATTGGAGCAGCGTAGTGGAATATGCTCTAAACCTTCTCCTCAAAGGGAGAGGAGGACTTTGGCCCAGCAGTGGGAAAATTTACAGGCGGCTAATGCTAAAAATGCTAATGATCATGATTATGACTGATTTATAAAATGTAAGTTTTCAATTATCATATCAGCTGTCTTTTTCTCCTGGTCACCTTTGTTAAAATTCTATTACGTCTCAATTTAAATTATATGTCGTGTTTGTCATTTTTACACCTTTATATTTATTTTAATTTTTAAAATATCTCTTATACTAATATCTATTATACTATTATACTAATAGCTTATCTATTATAACTATATACAAAGATAGAATGAGATAAAAAAGGTCAATGATCTGAATGAAAAACCATCAACGCAAGATATTCGTTGCGTATTAAGAATGGGCGTAGAGAGGATTTTGGCAAATATTTATTTTAGATGGGTTGAAATATCCACCAATCGTCAACTTTATCCATTCGAACCGCTTAAAGTGTCATTCTTTTAAACACACCCAAACAAATAACTATGATTATATTTACTTTCACGATTGGATAAACTCATCGCTTTAAAAATGCACGCAATATATCCATTTTTCAGCGTATCTTGCAAAATCGCGATGGGTATTTCCACTGATATAGTAAAATATCTACCATTATATGAATTTTAACCGACTTTTGACTCTAAGAGACCCACGCTAAGCTTAACTGCTATATAATTTAATACCGTGGTGTATTAAAAACAGATAATCACGCAAGAAAATTGCATAAATAGCTCAAATTAACAGTACCTACCATTTTTATATAAACAGTTGCGTACTACGAGAGAATTCGGTCAATTTTTTTATAAGCTTGTACGATACAAGCAAAAACACCGTCACCGAAACGCACTATATCTTCTAGTATAAAGTGGTAGTAGTGTTTTCAGTTAAGTTATACGAACTGTCTCAAGCAATACAACTGTTATGTATATTAACTCATTCTTTTTTTGAAATCTACGTTGGTTAATAGCCTGATTACGTATTGATTTTTATCGTAGTATTGACTTAATTACGTAACTGAATGGAATCCGGCATTTTTAATGTCATATTGTCTTTATAAACAATATATCATTTTTATTATTTACAAAGATGACATTGGACGAAATAAAAAGTGCCGAACATAATTCATTTTAATCGCTTCACTTCGTTCATGTTTCACGGCCGTTGCGTTTGTTAAAATAACAATTAAAAAAGCAAAACAAATTATAATGTCAAGAACTATAATAGCTCAGATCATAACTAAGACTATAAATGCGCAAATAAGTTTGATTGTTACTCTTTCACGTCCAGTGTCACCCTTAACCATTTAGGTGTCCCGGGCAGAAGTTATTTCGCCTTTTTATATTCGACCAGGGTCGGAATGGGAAGGTTAAAGATGCCCCTTAGAAAACATGGACCGACTCTAATGAGGGTATTGAGGTTATGTATAGGTTATCCCCTAAATTTGGTGCTCTTGCGGCTCCCTCTAACACCGGCATGGTTCACGTCTTAACTGTTCATCAAGAAAATTTTGCATACAAGTTGTCAGGGGTATAAAAAAAGGATACCTAGCCCTTAAACTCATTCCACATGCAGGTTAAATCTAGCAGATAGCTAATTATATATTTCAAACTACCTAGGTCTCGCGGTTTCATACATTCATTTGTGTAATAGGTAGCCTGTCTCACTTAGTTTCTATTATCAATTGATGTTCATACCTACCGCTCTGTTCCTTAGGATTTTTGTCAGAAAAATTCGCTAAGGATCAATGTGTTCTGCTTATTCCCTGTTGCATCGTAATTCCGATTTTTCTGATGGATTTTTTCCACTGGATTTTTTCGGGAGTTGAATTAAAAATAAAATTGAAATCCGTCGAACGAAAATAGATTTTAATTGAAAATATCTTTTATTCTCAATCTTTATCAATGGGCAAAACGTTTGGATATCATGTACGTCAAAATAAAAGCTAATTAATTGCAAGCAATACGAGAACTTAAAGTAAGTAAAAAGAACTTGGCTCGACTCCAAGTGTTTCTACTGCAAAGCGATTACAATTTGATTAACAAGCGAAAATTTGCGCTGTTTATATGTAAATAATTTTAATTGAGGTTCAAGTTTGCATAGTTTCACGATTTATTGGAGACCATTATTGTGTCTTGGTTGATGAGCCATATCCAGGGACACAGACCTATATATACCACTGTATCCATTTTATACAAATAAAATACTTTAAGTATTTTATTTTTCATTGTATGTATTCACGTTTATCTCAGTATTTAATACTCATTTTCATTTACAGATATCGTGATTTAAGAATAAATTAGAAAAGGAGTTTGTAAAATTTAATTACTGTTTTTGTAAATATCGTTAAAAAAAGTTGTCCCCTTCTTAAATAGATAAAATAATACGAAAATTATGTTTTTTTTTGTTACGTTTGAATTGTATTTATCGAAGTCCTGACATTTATAGTAAAATCTAAAGGTGATAAATTCTACCTTAGTATTCTGAGGGGAAAAGATGCTTGTTTGGGGTATTTGTATACTTATAATATACATATTATGTGCACAAGAAGGAGAATCAAAAAACAACACGTTTACCAAAATTATTACCCGTTTAAAGGGAGGTCGTGACAATAGTTATCAATTAAATGGAATAATTACATTTTCATTGATATTTCAGCAATAATTACGTAATCACGTATTGTCAATGTATTTGTTTTAGATTTCGAATTTGGTACTTTACGGAGATATCGGTTTTTGTGTGATATTAATATCATAATATTATTAAACTATATTATACCGTGTTTATTATTTGGAACGGTTTATAATATATTTAATTACTTGGAAATTAATTATTGAACTTAAGAGTGATATTTTATAGTTGTGGTTGAATTGAATTTAACATGTGTCGCCTACGCACTATGACCTATTCAAATCGAAGGAGATAGACAATTACAATAAGATAAATAGATTTACATATTCCATACGATTTGCTAATAGATCTACTGTATAATGCATTACAATTAGTTCTTGATAAATAGATATTTATTTACAATACAACAATATACCACTTGACTGTTCATAGGTATCTACTTAAGGTTTACTTCTAATGTTCTGATTAACAACGTCGCCTTCATTCGAAACGCCATTTCTTAACAAATTCATAATTAACACGAACAAAGTATACAATATTTCGACAAATACCTGTCGATTTAATTTCGAAATAGATTATAAAGATAATCTATTATAAAATCCTCCTGTGGTTGGTAATGTCTATACATTTATATAATATTCCACAATATTTATTGGTTCATTATTATTATAATTAAAATTATCACTTATAAGACATATTTAATTGAAGGAGTTATTTTAAATGAATTTAGTCTAGGCTTGTGCTTGGTTCGTTTTCATAGTATTAAAGTCTAAAATTGAGTAATAATGGATTAAGCAATATTTGTTTAAAATAATTATCAACACTATTTATATCAACAAACAAATTTCGATTTCTTGCTTACCGCCCATCTTGTCTTGAATTTTGAACCTCATAGCGATATAGTTCGCATTGTAATCAGTATTTACGATCCTAACACGATATCTAAGTAATTGTTATGATGCATAATCAACATTAAACCTATGTATACTGTTCCAGAAAGTATTAGTATGCCTATCTGAAACAAGTTTTTATATCATGTTTATGACGCCCATTCTTAATTCTTCAAAATGACAAAGTTTAGCTTTAGTTAAGGATTTGTTGTACTGTACTGGAAACTATATGGTATTTTTCTGTTTTTTTTTTTTTTAATAATACCTGCATTATAAAAAATTTAAAAGGTACTTTATTTGAGTAACCTCTTACAATTACTTTTGAATCGAGATTATGTTGTAAGTAAAGCTACCACTGTTTCGGAATGTAGATTCTATCTAGAGGAATTTAATTTGTTTATTCCATCTGAAAATCCTGATATAGTAACTAAATTTTTTCAATCATCCATATAATCTAGTTAAATATTATTCGTTACCTTATTTGTGAAGTGGCTTGAGTCAAGATTTAAATTGCATAATAATTGTTCTTCTGCAAACTTAAAAATGTTTGCAGAAGAAATATCAAAATGCTATTGACTTTGGAGGGTCGGAAACTTTGTGTTATAATTACATATATAGTGACTTACCTTCCATTCCTTTATTTCTGATAAGCGATTAGCTACAACACATCCAGCTGATCCAGCACCAACAATTATAAAGTCGTATTCTTTGATTTTTTTCTGATTTCTTCGCTCGTTTACTTTTTTCTTTTTTATCCGTAATGTATCCATGCGTAAATTTGAATTTCCAACATCAAAATATTTGGAACTTTTTAATTGATTTTGTCCATAACTTGGGTTTTTGTATATATAATCCAAAAAAGGATTTTTGAAAGAATTCGTTGAAAAATAATTCGTAAAATTTGCGTCACTTTCACTAGAAAATGGGTATGTAGATTTCGTATCTAAACGATTGAAAGTCAAATCCAAATTACTTTGGAATAATTCTGGTTGCAATGATATGGATGAAGCTTTCTTCTTTCCCCATGAAACGCTGTATGAGACACCACCAAAGAGTTTCATCACTAATGCCAAAAACATAAACCCTGTCGAAGAACATTGCGACAAAGGAGCTTGTTTTTCTAAGCAAACGTCACTTAAATTTAATGGTACCCAAGACGACATATTTATATCACTCAGTAAATTTTTTATATAAACATGTGTTTATTGTTTCTTGCAATAGTAGTTTATCTTAACACTAATTTGATAACGCTATCTGCTGTTACATACACATCTCACTGGTTGGCAAAACTTTCATTTTAACGGATTTAATATTTATTCGAGTTTAATTATTTTCGATGTTCATCTTATCAATTTTAACGATCAAATGAATTCTTAGATAAATGCAACAAATTAAATGTCCGAATATTTTTCGATTATGCAAAGTGTACGATTCTCTTTGAGATTTTTTTTATTACCTTGTCATTGAAGCAATTTTAATACAATTTTTAAACTCTTTTGATAACAAAAATAGCAGGTGCTATATTTACTCAAGCATAGAATAGCTAACAATAAAACCTATTTCTTTAAAAATTAACTGACTTTGAAACATTTGACTTATAATAGTTTACTGACAAATATTACATGATTTTGTAATAGAAATCTTTAGATTGTATGTACATTTGCAAAATATTGACAGTGTAAAACAGAGTAGATGTAGGTATGATGATAAACGATGGATACTTTTAGATGTTTTAAACTACGCAACGGATTATATTCAGTTTTTCGATAGTAAACAGAGTGATTCAAGATTAAGGTCTATATGTATTATACATCCATGTTATAGAAGAGATAAGCCGAGAATATATGTTTTTTTTTTTATGTGATAGGTCGCAAACGAGCAGGAGGCTTAACTGATGGAAAGTGACTACTTGGTAATAAGTTGTTGATAAATATTGCAAATATTCTTGTTTTAATTTATAATAGGAAGCAAACCAACTAAGAAGCAATCTGGGGGTAAGTGATATAGCCACTTGTAGAAAATGATCACTTACAACGTCAAAGCGTAACCAACCATGGAACCTTAGATGTTAATTACATCTCTTGTGCTTATAATTACCTAGAACTCTCACTCCAATCCCCATTACAGAACAAGATTTGGCATTAAAAATATATGACTAAGTACAATACAACTATTGTGGGTATAAGCCCATATAAGAACCACTAACTAAAAACTTTTCAAGTAATCAAATTGTACTTATAATAATTAATTTTATGTTTTATAGTTACGGAAATCGTTATCAAGAAACTCGTGTTGGCAGACACCTAAATTTTCATATGAAACTTGAACATCGTCAATGATTCTAGATAAATTATATGTAATGGTCATTTGGATTCCACATTTTAGTAGTATAAGAAATAACTATATATATAAGAACAATATTGCTTGAAGATGGTCGATAGGTTTTCGGAATCGTTATTCGAAAAGCTCTATTGTTCATTGATTTATTTCCAAGTATTAGCTTCTTCAATGTCAATATTATTAAGGTCAATAACAAACAAAGTGAGATTAGCTCAATATACTTTTTATGTTTTTACACCATTTTGTTGTTTCCGGATAAAAAATATTCTCCGCTAAGTCAATAATTATGTTGAAATTGTGCCATTTTTTACCATGGTTTTCGAAGTTGCAACTACTCGCCCTTGACACAGTGACTAGCTAATAATTAGCAAGCTTTTACGGTGACAGATCTCGATATCCAAGGTCTAGACCGAGAGTTAATCTATCCAGATCAATTATGAGGATGATCTGACACGTTAATAGAGAAAATACATACAAATTCCGAAATTTTAGTTGTGATTCTGCTTGGAAATAAAAACACGCAATCAAACTACTAAACTCAATCAAATAAAACAAAAAATGTTTATGGAGATAAGAAAGAATGAATATGAGAAATAAAACGTGATTTGAACCGAAAAAGCCGTTCGGTTTTTTTGACGTAAAATTCTTAGTAGCTGTCCAAACTTAAGACATTGTTACACTCCCTAAGAACGCACGTAAGCCGTTGATCCTGTGCCTCATATCTCACCGGTCGGGTTGGATTTCGGTCCCATTAAATTGTAATAGTGAGAGAATAGAAATGGCACCTGTGTCTACATACACTGTACCACAATAACACTTCCTGCTCAGTTGCTCAATCATTAAAAAAGATATATATAATACCTTCATAGTAGCTTAAATTAAACTGTATCATAGAGAACTGCTTACAGAAACATGTACAAATAATTAAAAAAAACTAATCAGAACTGGTCGTTATTTATTTCATGGAAAAAAATCTACCATTTAATTAGTTTGTATTTTAAATTTTAGGCAAAATACTCAATGATTTTTCCCAGCAGTTGAATTGGGTATGGGTTTGTTCAGAATTTATATTTTACGATATTTCTTTATAACAGGTATTATAAATACGTGAATGTATAAAATTGCCATATATTTTTTTAAATATTTTGTTAAAAAAAACTTTCATTTCATCCGAACACTCATTTTGTACTATAGATTAATTTTATAATTTAGCAAAAAAGGGCGATTACACGCAACACTCGTTACGAGGATTGCATGGCTTTACTTTTAGATTATTTTTATGGCAACACTAAACAAAGGCACAAGTTTGATTGGTAAAATAATATATATGCTTTAGGTATTTTTAAATTTAATAAATCAGTTTACTGAATTTCATTGCTTATCGATATTATATAATCGATACATACATCTCTTATTTCTGACGATGACCTAACTTACTAAAATAACTTTCGTCGAGATGACGATGATGGTAAGAAAGTCATAAGTCAAAAAGCATTGTTATCCGATAGGTTAATTTTTATAGTCTAGTTAGCGGAAGGCAAAACGGACCACCTGATGGAATTTGGACACGACCTTGTGATTCAGTGACGCAAATAGTATTAAACATCCTTAAATTGCCAACGCTCAACCAACCTTGGAAGCTTAGATATTATGTCCCTTGTGCCTTTAGTAACACTTGTTTTAGTTACCCTTCAAACCGCAACATAACAACACTCAGTATTGCTTGGCGGTAGAATATTTCATGAGTGGGTGGTACCAACCCTGACGGGATTACATAAAGTCCTATCACTAAATAAAGGTATAAATACAAGTAACCTTTATTATAATTTATTTATATAAGTTGGTAAACTGACTAATGAATATGTCGACCTGATCATAAGTAGTCACCAACCCACAATTGAAAGTTGCTCCATAAGCAATGTTAACCACTTAAATTACCAAGGCCTGTCTGTAGTTAAATTTTCTTACTCAACCTTCAAACACAAAAATACTTAGTACTTCCATTTGGGGGAAGAGTATTTGATGTGGATCGTACCTACAAATTTGAAGTTTAAGGTGAATCTTTCCTCACATTGAAAATGCGCCATCTACGTCGGGAACTAAGATATTATGTCAAATATTGCTATTGTCAATTTCTCTTCACTAACTCCATGGATCCTCGGTGTGCGTTCTGAATGACGGAATGCTGTTCGCCGTGCACGTAACAGATAGTAGAAATATTTGAACCTGAGTTAGCTGCGTCCTGACTGCGAGCGTTTGTATTATTCTGGTGGATCCGCGTTTGCAGAACGCTCTCACTTAGGATGCACATTTGAAAAACATAGCATAATATATATAGGTATATTTTTAGTGTAGGTTTTTATTTACTTTTAATATTGTTATTTAAAGAATGTCGTTAGATCACTGGTGTTTATATAATTTGTGATAATTAATTTTTAACTTTATTTGTAATTATTATTGTACTCGTTACGTTCTCGTTTTACAAAATATTTGAACGAATTTTTACGAGCTGACACAGATTTAAGTCAAATTAGGTCAACACTTTTGTTACATGTTTCATAATTTAATTAATTTTATTTAAGCCCCTGTAGTATTTCACTGCCAAATTTCAAAACCTAGTAACAGATATTATTTTGACATATTCAATGTTTGAAAAATTTGTAATAAATGTTTTAGTTTTGTTTACTTAAATAGAATTGCTAACTAATATGATATGTTTTAATAGGTTTTGAAATCGACCAATCGTTGTAATATAAACATTAATTTAATTTATTTTACATAACAAATATGTTGATGTGTGCACATAAGCTAAAACAATTTAATTTCTTGTTATGTGATATTATTAATTATGTCACATAACAAGAAGCAAATTGTCATCGAATAAGAGTTATTTGAAAATAAAAAGAACGCACTACTATAAAAACAAGAAGACTAAACATTTATTTCAAAATTCATTGTATAATATTTTTATACTGTAATGAAGGTTTGTTAAACATTAGACAGGACACAAATGTAAAAGAGTACTAAAATATTAAAATAAAATAATATCTTGGACATTATATTATGTAGATCATTAGAATCTTTAATTGGATTACTTTACTTTAATAACTTAATTTCCAAAAAGGTGTAAAAGACCATGGTATGTAGTTTTACAACATATAGGTTGCCATAACAACGACGTGTCTTAAATAGTTGCCAGAAAAATATGTCGCCAGTTCTTGATAAAAAAGAAGAAGAATATGTTACAATAGCACATATACATACTTATTACTCGTCATGAGTCTCAAAAAATCATGTACTTCTTTATTTAAACATGTTAATATACTTCTTAAATATTTGTTTAAACTTAGATTATTTACAATTTTTCTACGTTTATATTTTATTAGTTTCTTAATTACGATAACCACTCTCTTTTGATTAAGTCTGATGCTTTTTCTGCTATCATGATTGTTGGTGCGTTCGTGTTACCCCTAATTATAACTGGCATAATAGAAGAGTCAATTACTCTTAATTTTTTAATACCGTAAACACGTAATTTCGGATCAACAACTGCGTCTGTATCCCATTCAGGGCCCATTTTGCATGTGCCAACTGGATGATATATCGTGCCAGTATATTCTATAAGCAAACATGCGAAATAGTCATATGTCCCCCAAATATATTCTGTACAGCCTTGTACTGGTATTTTAACAAAACTTGCACCACTGTGCTTGAATGCATCTGTTTCTTCTAAACTAACAGCATACCGTAAACCTTCTACTAATACATCTAAATCCTCTTTTACCGTGAAAAATCTTGGATATATTAATGGTGGTCCAAAAATTGGATCAGTATGATTCAATAGAATAATTCCTCTACTTTTTGGTACAAGTAAGAGAGGTCTCGCTGCAAGACCATTATAGAAAGACAGAGGCAGTATGTTCGTTGCTATGTATGTCGTGGGATCTGAATAAAATTCTTCAACGTTTCTTGCGTCAAAGTGAAATTGAATGTCTGGTACGTTTTCATATTCATATTTCGTTCTGATGAAGGCTATACCGTTTAAAGTACTAGTTGTTGCCAATGGTCCATGCTTTTTAGGATGTTGTTGTTGGTATTTATAAACCTCATTTAATAATTCATGCTCACTTACTAAAGTTGAAGTTTTGTTTGATAGAGATATAGTCAAGGCTTCAGTGGTTACATGGTCTTGTAAATTTTGACCTACATTTAAATCAGATAGTACAGGTATATTTAAACTTTCTAGGTGATGCTTAGGACCGATACCCGACAGCATAAGTATTTTTGGGGAATTTATTGCTCCACTACTGAGAATAACTTCCCTTTTAGCATACACATAATGCTCGATACCATCTTTGATATAATTCACTCCATGAGCAGTCTTTGTATGAGGATCTATTATAATTTTAGTAACGAAGGCATTTACTTCGATATGTAAATTAGGTCTGACATTTCGTATTGGTTTGATAAATGCAATGTTTGTTGATACTCGTCGTCCATCTTTAGAAGTAGATAGTCCTATATCAGTTCCGATATTATCTTCTTTAGTTAAATCTCTTATTGGTAAACCTTTTTCTTTAAAGGCTTCAACTAACATCATTGTATTTACATCGACATACGAAAATCTTTCAACGTTTAAGGGACCACCAACTGAATGATAATATTTATCATGAGATTCTATATCTCTATTATTTTCAGACTTTTTGAAGTATGGTAAGACCTGCAAAAAGAAATAAAATTATAAAGGTCATTTTGTCCAAAGTAGCTGAATTTTAATGCATTTTAATGTAATGCAAAGATATAAGTGAATCGTCGTCGATACATATAGCAATGAAATAAACATGAATAACACTTATATCTTCATAGGAAAGTAGATTATTGTATATTGTTATAAGTTGTTATGTTTAACCATAAGAAAAAATGCGAATTGATTAGTAAATTAAATATTACTTCTCGATAACTCCAGCCATGATTGCCGAGTTCTGCCCAGTTGTCATAGTCGCGTTTGTTTCCTCTCATATACACTAAGTAGTTGACTGCACTGGATCCTCCCATAGTCTTGCCCCTGTAAAATATATTTTAAAATTTTAATACTAATATTTAAATAATTGTCTTAGTTATATTTTTATCGTACTAATATACAAAACTCGCTGTTTTTTTTGTCTGTCTGTCCAAATCTATATACTTTTTTTATGGCTTCAATGTAAAATTTTACTACGATCAATTTGATTGCTAAGTTGTGATGTCGTAAGATACACGAGTATATTATCTATACAGATTTAATTGCAAGGGCTAAAACATTGTTTCGTTAAAATCGAAAAAGCTAGCTACAAGAGAAACTCAGATTACATGATAACTATCGCATTTCACAAGTCAGCGTTTATGAGCACACATTGCTACTGATATCTTAAAAAAAGATATCTATTTCCGTTAATTTTCCAACTATTATATTTAAGTATTCACTTGTCATCTAGTCCCGTTATCCCTTTCATGAATTCTGTATAGTTTACGGCTTAAGAAAAGCCATTACTCGACCGCTGAGTTGTAGCAATCCTGAACTCGTGATTTATCTTCACCGACCCTAGACCCTAATGGGCCCTTTTCGTTACTATGAAAAGGTGCAAATATATTTGGCTTAAACACAGTCCTTTAAAGGCGTTTTGTAAAATTTGCGTATTCGTTTCTAAATGTTCTTATTTGGATATTCTTTTATATTTAACATTGAATATATTTACTTTTAAGTTATAAAGTCGTGATTGATTAAACATTAAAATGTCGATACTTAAGATTATGATACAAATAATCTATTCTTTTGTTACTTGCTTAAATAAAGATAGATTTATAGCCTTTTGAAAAACTTCAATTATTATTCTTCTTTCTTGGTTTTTCATTTATTTTTTTCTTTTTTACATCGTATTCGTAGGTAACGAGATTATATTGAGACTAAAAAAAAAAAAGAAACTAAACTGTGTCTCATAATTAACAATTACAATTACAAAGGAATATATTACCTTGTCCAGGCACATGTTTGACCTCTGATGGATCTGCAAGTTAGTTTTTCTGGCTGTGTCCTGTAATTCCAGTCGATATTAGATCTTCCAAGAACGGGGGGAAATGCAGGCACCATTGTTACATCTGGCTCTTCAGGTCCTGCTTCTATTAGAAGCACCTGTAACAATTAAATGCATTATGTAGATATTATTTTTAATGTAGCCAATATTTTCTTTCAATGTAGCATATATATGTATGTATGTAGCACATAGATGTATGTAGCATACTAGATAAATAATAATAATTATATTTTTCATCGAGGGAAGTTACTATTTAATAAAACGTAATAAATAGATAATAATTAGAATTATATTTATATGCGTTGAATAAACATCCTAAACATTAAAAATATTTCTGTAGAATTTTGGCTGTTACTATATTTTGAAAATGTGCAGCCGTCTATTTGGCGGTTTGGGTAAGTTAAGGTTCAGCATGTTTCATTTTCTGTATTAGAGGTACGTAAACATAATACAGATATCAAAAAGTGTCTCTGTAACTGAAAATATAAAAATTATGAAGAATTAATTTTGTGCTAAGAATACACAATTATTAGTTCACACTTGTGGGTATCTTTATTAAATTGGAAACACTTTATCGGCCCTTCTCAGGTATTTTTCGAGCCGGTAATTTATATTAAGTACCGATAAGCATAAAGTTGAATAATGCGTTGTAAATTTTGTATCTGAGCCGAAATCCTCGGTTGTTTAGTAGATGTAAATCTTAACGAATGATGGCGACTTTAAGTTAAGGCAAGCGCCTCCAAATTTTCATGAGTTCAATTTGTCTTTATAATAATTGGAATTATTGAAATATTTATATTCGTATTCATATATATTTTTAGTAAGTTCCAAGCTTTCTTCTCAAAAGGGAGAGGAGGTCAGCAATGGGCCGTTTAGAGGTTACTTTACTTATTTAAATATTCTTTATTTTCTAGTCGTAAAAACAATTTTCTACAGCATTGGTAGTCTGACCGTTAAATGGGCCAAATGATGATAAATAGTCACCACAGTCCCTAGACATTAGCTCCGTACCATTTCTTACATCACAAATGCGACACTAACCTTGGGAACTGATATGTTTAATCCCTTGCGCATCTACTTACACGAACTCATTTACCCTTCAAACTCCATCAACAATACAAAGTGTTAAGTTGCTTAGTGGTAGAATATCTGATACATCACTAAGTAAATTATTTTCTCTTAAAGTTAGAACATTAGGGTTATATTGTAGGAGTACATCGTACAATATAAGCTTAATAATTTATACGTAACTCGTGAAAACCGAATATTTTCAAAAAATACGTTTAAACACGGAACAAAAAGTACCAGTAACAATTAACATGAAAAATGAGTGCTCCAATCTGTAAACGAAAAGTTTGATTGAGTCTGAACTATTAAAATTGAATGAAATGCTGGAGCGGGCGTGAGATACAAAATTAAATATGCTACTCTCGAAAACTTCGCCTATAGTATATTATTTTCGTTGTAAACCTAACGTTTTTGAAGCCCGATATTTAAAACTAATTTTATTATAGTGATGTGCCATATTTGAAAAACATTGATAGATTTTACGTCAGGCGCACACAATTGCGACCTGCAGTTAAAAAGATTCAAGTACATTTTTGATTAAAATGTAAACCAGATTATAAATGCCAAAACATTATATATATACATAGCACTTTTGAATGGTAATTTAAAAACTATATTAATTGAAGCTACCACCGGTTCGAAATGTAGATTCTACGCAGAAGAACCGAAAAGAAACGCAGTAGTTACTCTTTTCAAACATTTAAAATACAAAATTATGATAGTTAAACAAATTACTACATATAATATATTCGGCCTTAAATTCAACAAGTATTAGCTCCACGATTTCTGTCATCTATATAATCTTGTGTTGAATAGGCTTTATTAATAAAGTATTGAATTTCCTTTTTAAAAAAATAATAAGAAATATGAAGTGACAATACTAACAGTATTATGAAAAATTATTTTATATAAAATAACAAACATCTATTCATTGAAACTATTGATTAAATAAAGTAAGGGTTATTGATATGGGATCCTTTAACACTAGGCCACAACATTATCATTATAATTATGATTTAAAGTATAAATATTATATTCATATATTTTATCCTTTTTTTTTACATTACATTACATTAGCAGCCTGTAAATTTCACACTGCTGTTTCGTGGGTGGAATACACATGTGGCAGAATTTCGCTGAAATTAGACACATTCGGGTTCCCGCACAATGTTTTCCTTCATCGTCGAGTACGAGATGACTTACAAACACAAATTAAGCACATGAAAATTCAGTGGTGCCTGCCTGGGTTTGAACCCGAAATCATCGGTTAAGATGCACGCGTTCTAACCACTAGGCCATCTCGTCTCTAAAATTAACAATGAATACATACTAGGACTACCTTCAGTCTATTAATTTTTGTTAGTGAAAATGTATGTACTCTTCTTATAACCAAAAGCTGTTATCAAAACATACCATCGAAAAATATCGTAACTTGTAAAATTCACCGCGTAACAGTATATAACTTCGTTTAAATTTTATTCTATGTATGCCATTTCCAACAGTGCTATCATGATTTCATGTGTTTTATGATTATAGCGTCTGTTATGGTAACGTTACGTGTTTTACACGTGTTACGTGTATTTTTACGTGTATTTTATATATATTTTAACGGCCTACGAAAGTTATGAGAACATTGACAAAGGTATAGTATTACATAGCAGAGAGTAAAAAATTTATTTAATAAATTTGACGTCTTCATTTCCTTTAAAATGACAGTATTTTTTTATGAAACCGTTTGTCCTGACTTACTACGAATCCACAGCCGAATTGAGTCTTAAAAGTTTAAATTTGGAGCAAAGGCTTATTTTGTAACGTCCTAAAAAGTGTTAGGAATATATCAAAATTGTCTAATCTCATCGTCTTTGTATATATACCATGAGAATGGACATAATATGTAAATACCACAATATGGAGCAATAGTGCTTTTGGAAGAATGTATATAAAGGATTGTAACTTATACTATATAATACAAAGCAAGGTAGGCTTATTACTTTGATATTACTTGCTATGGTGGTAATGCATGAATATTATTTTAGAATTATTATTTCAACAGGAACGAACAACAAACGAATGCATAGGCTAACACATTTAACTTTTTAAACGTGTGTTATATAAAGTTTTGCATTTACCAAAAAACGTAATCTAAACGAATTGCAAACTAACTGTACTTGAAAAATAAACATCAAAATATGTTTGATAAAAAATTTCCGTTATTGAAAAACTATCTTGAGAGTACAATATGTTCGATTTGAAAATATGGAAATACCTGAATGTGTGTAGTTTCTGTATTTTTTATTTTTTTTTATTAAAAGTTAATAAAATTAGTTTTACTAGTGCTCTGTATAGGCTTGGCTATCATCGAATAACGTTGGCTACATACGGCAATGAGATATCGTTGCGAGTAATCTGTGCACTGCGTTTGCACAGTTTCTTCGAACGCGTTTATGATATTTTATTTGCACAGTTGATTGGCGGTAATTGCATGTTCTATTCGATAAGGCATTATCGATTTGGTTTGCATAGTTACAGTAGCGTCTGGCTGACTGGGTCAGTTTTCGACGGTATTAAAGACGGTACGTGCACGCCTCGTACGCAGCTCGTGATATGTGCGAAAAACTTCAGGAATTCATCATCTTCCATTTTTGTCGATGACGTATTACGTGCGATTTCCTGCAGAGAACTAACGGTCAAAGCAGATTTCTTTTACCTATAGAGAAGAAAAGGGCTGTCCGGTTAAACTCCGCAAACTCGAATCGCTACGGTATCGTTCCCATATGAAGCGGTTATAGCCGGTTAAGTTATCACTGAACGTTGATATGATTTCATTTGTACTGATTAGCTCCAGTTGGAAAGGTTTAAGAAATAGTCTAGGAAATGCTGCTGGAATTCTTGCCAGCGTCCACGCGGTCGCGATTTCTATAGTGACTATTTTTAATTCTTATTTGTATATAAGGCCTTAATGTTGATAATTCTTGAAATAAAACTAGTTTTTTTAACGGATTTAATCGCGTATATTAATTATTTTATTTTAACATCCCGACGTTTCGAGCACTTTGCAGTGTTCGTGGTCACGGGCAGACTAAGGTGACATTTGTCTGTTCGAATTAAAAAGAAATATTATTTACAACTACCGCCAACGATTTCTTAATTGGTATCTTGAGTAGCGTTCCGGTTGCACGCAGAAGGCACTAACTGTATCTTTAGGTCTTGCAGTCTGTTGGATTTGGGATTTTAAATTTTTAATAAGTGGATCCCAAGTGTTAGAAAGTCTCCAACCATCTTCTCTATTGAAGTTCGGATGTTTTTGAATTTCAATAGCCTCGCGTATCATTCTAGGAATGAATCTGTGTTCTCTAGCGAGGATCTGTGGTTTATCAAATCGAATAAAATGGTTGGGTTTATCCAGAGCATGTTCACAGACTGCAGACTTTGAAGAACGCCTATTTTTGACATCTCCTATATGTTCCTTGACCCTAGTACCGATGCTTCTCTCGCGAAAATCTAAGACAACATTATTTGATAATTCTTATGAAAATCAATATATATATTCCATTAATTACTTTTGCTGCTTCAAAGTGGCTTATCTCATATATTAACTAGCAACCTGCCCCGGCTTCGAACGGGTACAACGCTGATACTAAATATACTACAGAATGTCTTCAACGTTCACAACTTTTTTTGTCATTAGACAAAACAAACCGTTATGTCCCTAAACAAGGTGTCATTATTTTTGCGCCAAATGTAGATGTACGACTAGCAGCTTACAATAAAATGAATTAAAAAAAAACTGTCATAACTTTCAAAATTCCTAAATAATATTTTAAATAAACGCGAAGTTTCGCGGGCGACCCACTAGTTCAGTATTATTATTATAACCTATTTCGTACTTCAATTACATTATAGTATGTATAATGAAATTGACACAAAGTATTAACATTTATCTAAATAAATTAAATATATCTTTAAATGTTGTATGTAAATATACTTATTATATCTTTTGTTTAATCACAAGTACTACCTAACATGCATAGGTATTTTAAAATATTTACTGATGGATCAAGGAATATCACAGGATGAGGAGCAGCATTCTATGATGCAAGAAGGAGTTATTCTTGGGGCTTCAGAATAAAGAACAATGTCATTAGCATTATGTCTGTAGAACTTATCGCCATTTTGGAAGCATTGTCTTATACAACTGATTTAAATGATAACAATATCGTGATTTTATCTGATAGCAAAAGCGGATTCCAACATATCATGAAATGCGCCCATGGATCAAGAGGTGTTCTTGTAGCATATTATATATTGGACAAAATTTATCATTTATTAAAGAAAGGTATCACACTAAGATTACAGTGAATACCCACTCATATTGGGTTAAAGGGTAACAAGGAGGTGGATGACATTGCTAAGCACGCTGTAATAACTGGAACAGATATAGAAGTTAACCCATATTACTCGCAATATTTAAAAGTGGTTAGAAGTAGATGCTTTGAAACCTGGAAAAAATATATGGAAGTAAGATCAACGGAAAAAGGAATATGGTATAAAACTATACAGAATGTCCCGCCTCATAAACCGTGGTTTGAAAATTGTGAATTGACAAAGTTGTATATAACGATAGGCTTAAGATGCCGCTCCGGACACATTCCATCAAAGAAATTTGTTTATTTGATGAGGAAAGTAGAATTCACAATTGGTGTGAATATTGCAACAAAGTGGAAGATTTATCATATCTTAATAGAATGTGCCAAGAACAGAATAGAGAGAGCTACAGCAATTACTAAATTAAATATGAATCTATTAGATATTGGTGTTTTCCAAAGTATCCTAACAGAACCAACGACATTATCGGCTAAAACTATTTATGATATGGTTCTGGCACACATGCAGCCTCTCTAAAAATATAATATAAGATATAGCTAATTAATTATCATGTAACCTCTAGAAATAAGTTGTTATTGTATTAGATAAGGTAAATTGTAAGAGAACAATGGGACTGACATATTTCGTATAAATATAAGTCCCTTAATTAAATAAAGATATAAAAAAATAGGTATTTTAGCGATTGTCTACGTATAAGTATATTATTAATTGAAAACTGGAATGGTTGAAACACGAATTGCAACCTTGAATCTGTTTTTTTTTTAAATTGATAAACTTCATTTAATATTATGACAGATTATATCAATAGAGCTTCTTGCTCGTTCTGCAGGAACTGAGAACTTAACAACATGAAAAATGTTTTGTTTTGAATGGTATTTCCGAGAGGGTTTTTGAGGGTTTGTACGTGAGCGTGTGAAGATTCCTTTGGTCTCGCATATAGTTAGAACAAATACCGATTCTAAACTAATTTCATGAACGGTTTAATTTATTTTAAGCGAATGGGTACATATGTTCTCAGTAACGCTTTGTGGGCACCAAATGGTAAATTGAAATCGTCCATATTACTTTTATTATTATTTACATAAGAACTGTTCGCACAGTTGCAGTGAAGCGTTAAGCTTGTACGACGATTGCGGTTTCAGACCCGGGGTCGGCGATGTCAGAAAATATCTTGTGACTATCTGTATTTCCACTAACAAATCATCATGCCCTTAAAAGCAGAGTAATGCTTAGATATACACCTCCTGTTCCTTGCTTACGTTGAGAAAATATGCATAACCCATCCAAATTAGAAATAGTTACCGTATAAATAATCGTCGCGCGGAATAATGGCAGGAATTCTAGCAACATTTTGCCCGTGAACCAATTCTCTAGTTGAAATTATTAAAGATTAACCTCGTTAACTTTTTAATCGTGACAATGTGAGGAAGGAAAATTGTATTCAGGTTAAATGATCTATATAAAGTATAAAAAAATAACAATACCAAGGTCACCATTAAAGTATCTTATCATAAATATTCTACAAAAAAAAAATGGCCGTCACGGGGCGCAAGGTGACGTAAAACAACGGAACTGGTGGTAATTAAAATAATTTGTAATTACCATGTAAATTAAATCAAGAATAGTTATGGAGTACTTTAATAAAAATAGTACCACTATTATTATTAGAAAAATAAACGTATTCTTCTTTATATAATAATTGTGTAGATAAACGTATATGTAGTATACGCGCTGCGTTCACATAAGGGAGTCAAGGACAATGACGGAGAAGAGGCATGACGTCACAAGAGTCAGCGGTTGCCGTCACGGTATACGAGTCGGTATAAAAAAACAAACACCTAACATTCAAACCACGAATAGACGTAAATAGAATGTACCTTTCTCAAGCTGAAGAATACTTTCTAAGAGATTTTGTTTTCTTAGGCCTTTACTTTACAACTAATTAAATTCTTAACTAATTATGTATAATATAACTATTCCTAGACAAACAAGCTGTGATTTCTTATCTAGCTGATCAATAAAACATACGATGACGCAGAAGAAATATTACATTCTTATTTCACCTGTTGATTCTTCTTCAAGCACACGTACACCTATACAGCTGTATAATATGCGTGTGCGTGTTAAAGACATTCACGAATTCACACATAAACTAACATTATTACTTAAGATTAAAGGCAAACGCGTAATGCGTTTACCAGTAAGAAAAAAATGTATACTAACCTAAAAGAGAGATTATTCTTATTATCTAACTAGTATCACCAAACCTTATCAGTCTTTGTTAATTTGAATGAATGCATGAGTAATTTCTAATCTAGTCTAAGAGGCGTATTGTTGAACTTCAATATTAAGTTAAGAAAACCATCGGATACAACAAAACAGGCGATTGTGTAGTCGTTTAATTTAAAAACGGCAAAAAAGTTTTTTCAAGGTCTCCACGGAATATTACAGTGAATTAAGTAAGTGACGTAACTAAAACTCGGTTACCTTAATTGTAAACGAATAAACGAGTTTCTGTTCCACGACAATAGATGGCGTTACTAAAGCGAAATTCGTACGTGACTAATTGTCAATCGTCTTTCGTAACGATTTGAACCCAATATATTTATTTGTAATTTTTATACAAATACAATAGTTCGCTTTGATGTTATGTTCTGCAATAGTTGCGGTATTGCTCGCTTTTAAATTTTTTATTTCCAATAGAGTGTGAAATTAAAAAAAATAGCTGTGTTAAAATAAATATTTTTTTTTTAGGGGTTATATAACATAGGAATTAAGGGTAACTAATCTAAACTATACTGTTTTTATACGCTATCAATATGGATGCCATCCGTTCTCCGTCCTTACCAATTAAATTAAATTAAATTAAATATTTCTTTATTCCAGACAATTTCAAACCCATAAGATACACAAGACCAACATACATTAAAATTTTTAAAATAATAATAAAAAGAAATTACAATAAAAATAATATTAACAAAATAAAATAGAACATTTAAAAACATTTAAAATCAAATCCAATCTAGGGCTATTTTTTATATCCTACCTAGCAAGCCCTAGTAGACTTTTTACCCTGGTAAGAAATCATGGCTAGGAAGACATACATATCTGACAGCTTTCATTATAATCGGCTAATGGGTCTTGAAGTCTATCATTTTACATTGGTATGCTTTTTTAACACGCTTATATTAGCTTCACTTGCAACTATGTGTGTAAGAAAATAATGGAATCTTAATTTGACCCACTTCCCGGTCTTCGATTAGGATGAAATTTTGCACACGCTCCAAGTTTTGATGACAATACATGACTAGCTAAGAAACGTCATTATAAATCGAATATGGCGGCCTCCCCAAGATGGCGGACTGGCTGTTTGAAATCCATGTTATGGATAATAAATGAAAGGGTTTGCTGTCAGGAATATATAGGAGTCTGGTTCATGAGATTAACGGGTATACCACAAATTATACAATAACGTAATCAGTTCCGATTCATAATATAAAGAGACAACTATAAAATTCCGATGTATAATTCCCTTTACTTATAGGGTAACCTGGATAGTTCTCACTTATGTTCCTACTAATTATGGTAAGTAGCAATGTTGCCATCATAAATGTATTTATTTATTTTAATTTTCTCTCTGTCTCATTTTTTTACTATTCTTAAGATTGCACATAAAAAAAACGTCCACAATTCTCAATCTCAAAGTACACTCTCATTGGTTAAAAATTATCTCTGTATAAAATCGTAATTTTACACGTAAGAAGTTGGGATGAACTATTAGTATTAAATATTATCGAATGAGTCACTAGGCAACACCTGCATATATGAAAAAATATAAAGCTGTTTTATGCGTTATTATCACGCGAACGGAGTTGCGTTATACAGTTATCTATGTAATTAATAAATGAATTCTATCAAGATAAAAGACGGAAGTAAATTTTCGTGTAGTACGTTGTACCTAATTTAATCAGGACTACTAAAGGCAAATAAATAACTTGGCTATTCTATTGACACGATATCACTGAGGTCTATTTTTTTTTGACAACGGTTTTGTGAGAACTATTGACCATTCCTTAGATCTTGGGAACTAAGATGCTATGTCCCTTGTGCATGTACTTACACTGACTCACTTACCTTTAAAATCGGAACACAACAATACTGAGTACCTACTGCTGTTTGGCGGTAGAATATCTGATGTGTGGGTGGTTAAAGCCCTACCAACAAGTATCGTATGTATGATAGTAACTATTATATACGATATTAATTAAAGATTGTTTATAGTGTAAAGCAGAGCTATTATCGCTTGGGATATATAAATCTAATTCTTGGATTCTTTATTGGGAAAGACTGAGTTATGTTATTTTTGGAATGAAGTTTTTTACACGACTTACAGTCGAGTGAATTGGTAGAAATCCTCATGTAAGCAAAAAGCGATATGACCATTTCAGGTGACCTTTCCGTTTTTTCTCTGTCTCTTTCTAATATATACTGTTTTGAATAACGTTATTTATTTATCCGTTTACTCATACGGGATTTTTAATAACAATTTATTTTCTTGTCATTTGTTCGTTCTCTAACTTTGTTATTTTATTATACAGATGTATATAGATTTAGAGCCCAATGCACCCATACCTACGTCATTTTAACAAACTAAGCTAAGATTTTGAAATAAATAAAAAAAATATAATTTTGAAATAGGTACATATGTTAGCAGCTGTATAGCCTCTATTCATTAATCCTGATACCAGCTGCACCTGCAGCTGCACTACCTACACTTCTACACACTACTTCACACCTGAACTATCCACCTACAAAATCTTACCTCCTTCCCCTTTAACTATCTCCATACCAAATTAAATCTGAATCGGTTCAGCGGCTTAATCGTGATGGAACAGGCAGACGTATTTTCGCGTTTATAATATTAGTATTGATTGTTATTAAATGTTATAATACCGTGGTGTTTTGGATTAACGCCGCGTATGCGACAAAAATATCGTACGGGAAAATGTGTGAAAGGGAGGGAATCATTTTAATTTTTTTACATTTCCCGGCCTGTACTTTTCCCACTGCTGGGCTAAGATTTGCAGCATATTTCACCCCGCTGCTCCAATGCGGGTTGTTGGAATACAAATTTGGTAGAATTTCGTTGAGATTAGACACATGCAGGTTTCCTCACGATGTTTTTCTTCACCGCCGAGCACGAGATAAATTATAAACACAAATTAAGCACATGTATATTCTGTGGTGCTTGCCTGAATTTAAAACCGGAATCATCGGTTTAAACGCACGCGCTCTAACCATTGGGCCATCTCGGCTCTAGTATTTTAAAATACTATTACAATACTATGATTAAACTGCTGTGTTACTTTTAGTAACACAGCATTGGCGTCTATTGCTTAATTTAATTAAGAATTTTGAAAATGTAATCGTAAATATTTTTTTCATTACATTAATGTCTGAAACATTCCGTTTTAAATTGTTACAACTGAAATGAAGTAAAATAATAACCAAAAAAAAAATTACCAAAAAATGTTGTTCCAAATGAGAAAATAGACATATTTTTTTTAAAATTTCCGATTAGTTACTTTGACCTTGAAAATTAAATTGCGGTACTTGCCTAATATATTATTATTTGTTATCAGTGCGTCGGAATACATACGCATACCACAAAATACATCAATCGGAGAAATTGGATTTTTAAATAACACCTGGCAGTCCACTTGTCACTAAAACCTCCCCGCCCCCGGACTCCTCCATAATGAGTACGGCAGCACGAGGAACAGGGCACTAGTTAACCACTAGAATGACGTTGGACGGAAAGGGAGTTGAGAATATAGTAGCCAAAAATACTGCAAATTGTGCGTGGTTTTTCTTACATCAGCCTTGCACCGTAACTAAATAAATATATTGAATATTTTTCAACATTCATTCGTGCATATAATTCGCAATCAACAAGTTTGGACAAGCATTCTAATAACGAGATACAGTGTCCGCTCTGTTCACGAGATTTTTTATAACGCGAAACAAAAAATCAATCTATCAGTACTGACTTCGTACGGAAAACGAATATTATGGATTTTATACCATTCTATTTTTTTTCGAATAAAATATATACATTTGCCAATCCAATAAATATTAGTCTTCACTAAATAAATATACTAAATAATAACGTATTAAATATACTTTGTAGAAGTTTTCGCAAGAATCCGGAAGAAATGCATTACAATTTTTCAAGTAAGGTAAGTAGGTAATTTTATAAGGGTCAGGGGTATTAGAGGTTGGTCGTCAGGTGTTAGACATAAATAGTTCAAGCTTGCTTCAGTCAGGTCGGACAGACGGACAGGTAGGTGGACGAGCAAAAGGGCCACCTGATAAATGGTTATCGTCTACAGATAATGGCGCAGGGAATATTAACTATTCCTTACATTGCCAATATTACAACAGCGACCTTGAGAACCAAGATGTTGATGTACGATGTACGATGGTACCTACCCAGGCTTGCACAAAATCTAATCACTAAATCAT
Organism: Vanessa atalanta; assembly: GCF_905147765.1. NCBI lineage: Eukaryota > Metazoa > Arthropoda > Insecta > Lepidoptera > Nymphalidae > Vanessa > Vanessa atalanta. The sequence goes on along the minus strand of NC_061892.1, from coordinate 3,577,965 downwards.
TAGTAGATGTATACGGTGTTATTGAATATAAAAGTTGTATAAGAATATGTTTAATATCTATAAAAGTATTTAGGACACATATAAGAGTAATTGATAAATATGTTTATCAATTTGTAACAATTTAGATACCGAGTAGTAACGAAATAGTAAAAACGATTGTACACGTTCTATTTTGCACTAATTTTGCAAGTTTTTGCATGACGCTTTGACGAAACGTCATGCACGTTTCTAAAGTCACAAAATTATATAAAATTAACGATTATTATTTGTCTGTATTGAAGATTCGTTTATTGGGTGTTTGGGTGCTGGAATGGAAACCCAACTCATCATTCTTTCGTGCCAATACTATGGAATGTGTTTGTATTTTATGATCAGCCGGTCTAATTACAATCTTATTAATTGCTAAGGAATTATTAATACTTCTTTGTATATTTGTTCGTCTTTTACAGCAAATAAAGGAAGGTGTTGCAAATACGCCAACAATCTTGAGATCCTGTCTCTGATAATACTGATCCAAATGGCCCTTAAACCGGAAAATATTAACACTAATAATTGTTGTTTGCGTTAGAATACGTGATGACTGAGTTCCCTAGCCGCGTTTGCTCCAATCTCTACCACGCACGGCAAAAAAAGTGTGTGAGAAAAACAAAAAGTGCGTGTCTGTTTGTAATATTAAAATACCCGCTTTTTACTGAATGCATATGTATGTATTCCCAGTACATATACTAACTACTACTACCACTTTTTAAATTTTGTCTGTCTGTCAGTTCGTTCAGGCTAATATCTGGAACGGCTCGACCGATTTTGACGGGACTTTCACTAGCTGATGTAACAAGGAGTAGCTTAGGCTACAACAATAACTTTTTTTGTTAAATTCGAACGCGCTCAAAGTCGCGGGCAGAGCTTTATATAAACTTATATCTGGTCAGTTAGCTTAAACATTCGATAGAGAACTATCTCTTAGTTTCAAAGTTCGTCAAGTTGGCTTGAGTTGGGCTAAACATAGATACCAATGTTTTACTTGTTATTTATGTACTTTGCGTAACTATATGATCTATTAACCAATAATATATACGTATTTATTATAAAGTATATTGAATATAACGATAATTTTAGTATAAGATTATCACTTTAAACAATTGACACGATATTATATACATGACAAGTAAGTAACCGCATGTAGTTTTCCACTGCTGGGCTCCCTTTGAGGAGAAGGTTTGGAGCTTATTTCAAGACGCTGCTCCTATGCGGGTTGGTGCATACACATGTGGCAGAATTTCGTTGAAATTAGACCCATAGAAGTTTTGTCACGATGTTTTCCTTCACCGCCGAGCACGAGCTGAATTATAAACACAAATTAAGTACATGAAATTCAGTGGTGCTTACCTGGGTTTGAACCTGCAATCATCTGACCACTGTACCTGTATATTATATTTTGTGTACAACTGTACTGTAGATTATTTTTCAGCAAAAACAATAAGAATCAATTACGACCATAATTCCGTACCTATGTTTACTATGAAAAGCATTTCGGGACAAGCACGACCTTCAATAATGAAGTACACGAAGAAGAAGAAGAGATATAATATAGCGTTAAATTTATCAAGGAGCAAATTTCATAACATTATGACCTTGTCTTTATATACTTAGAGCGGCAAAGTTACAATCAACCACTAGTTTGTATATCTTAAAACGTTCTCTATTAAGATAGTATTACCAGACGAGAAACAGCGCCAAGAACTAACAACAGAAAACGATTGTGAAAGTTTTTCGCTTTGGGATTCGCTGTCATTGTTTTAGTTTTGCCAATGATGTATAGCGCTGGAAGCGGCATTGTTACTTCAATTATAAAATGTATAGACGATATTTGTATATTCACAGACCCACATTAATAAAATACAGAGCTTACCATTCATGTTTGTGTTTATTAATTTGGATATTATTTTGTTTTTGTTTTGATTAAGATATTTTTTTATTTTAAAGTTGTAGCTTTTTTCGCATACATAACTTACATTAGTTCTGTAAGGAAGAAGAAGCTTGATACAGGTTGTCTATACTTTCAGTATTAAATCAGGTTTAAATCTTGAACATCAGCCAGAAATCAATAAATTCATTATTATTATATAAAACGTGTACGTTTAACCAGATTCTAAATGTACTGACTTTATCGATCTTTTTATTTATATATATCACTATAATAAATATAAAATAAAGTAAGGCTGGTATAAAAATAAATATGGTGTCACTTCTAGTATTAACACATCGAGTTTATTATCATTGAAAAGTTTTTGCAAAGGCAATACTAATTTAAGGAGTTTGAACAAACCGTCGCTGCATAGGCTTTATTTCATAATCGTTTTTTAAATTGTATGTTTAATGTTTATTTATAGATGATATTATTTTAGAATGATCTAGAAACAGTCTTTTAAAAACACACTGCGGGGATAAGGCTTCCACTTCTTTTCGAGGAGAAATTTGGATTCCATCACGCTGCTCCAATACGGCTTAAATACGGCCAGCAGTGCCATTCTGTAAGAATTCACTTCGTATCTCACTTGTGAAAAGTTGACAATTGATTTAGTGATTTTGATAAGTGTATCCTATAAATTTGATAATTATTATAGTCAATGTCACATTCTGACATTCCATAATCGTGTTCTTTTCGCACGTGACATTGGCGAAATAATCTGAGCCTTTTTGGCACAAATAAAAGACAGAAACAAAAAAAAATCGTGTCCTGCAGTGAGATTCGAGTTTCTTGTTATAGAATACTGAACTGACAGTTTAATATGAAATATTATGTTTATATAGTTATAATATATACATCGCAGTATGATACCTGTAATGGTGTTTAATTATAATGTCCATGTAATTGGGTTCATTTTCGTCAATCGGTATGCTAGTCAAAGTGTCACTTGAACTTCGAAGATACACATATTTAAATTAAACGCACACAAATATCACTGGTAAGTGAAATATTTTATGTTTTTTGCCGCTCAATCGACCAATAATAAAATTAGATACAAACAGAAAAGCGCCTACTTTATAAATCATTTCTAGTAGACTTCAAAAGTAAATTGTATTAAAAACTTAAGCTCAACTACACAGTACAAGATAATTTATTATCTATTGACTATTAAATTATTTATCATTCAATACATAGACAACTTTCCAATATAAAATTGCGAATCTTGACATTATTTCCTAGTGCCTTATCTAAATTTAAAAAAAAAAAACGTTTTTTTTTTTTAATTATATACGTCTTAATTTTATTTTTATTGTTTTATTTAGATTCTTTAATATCGTACTAGTTATTTGTTACCGACCGAAAAATACAATATTTAATAAATCACAAACTATATCCTAAAAATATTTTAGTATTTCAATTGATTCTTTCCGTTCAGATTTAAATATTTATTTTGATTAATAATATGGTTTTTAATTATAATTAAAGTCCTAACGTCGAAAAGTAAAGTGTATTAGTGAAAAATAAAGTGTTGTGCAGTTTGAATGATTAAAATAATAAGGCCGTAACATATTCAATTGTTAAGTAATTAAAAAGTTAGACAATAAGTTTTTAAGCATATGATGTGTGTATAATTATCATCATTAACAGTCATTATTAACAGCCTGTAAATTTCCCACTGCTGGGCTAAGGCCTCCTCTCACTTTGAGGAGAAGGTTTGGAGCGAATACACATGTGGCAGGGTTGGTGGAATACACATGTGGCAGAATATCGTTGAAATTAGACAGGTTTCCTCACGATGTGTTCCTTCACCGCCGAGCACGAGATGAATCATAAACACACATTAAGCACATGAGATTCAGTGTTGCTTGCCTGGGTTTGAACCCAAAATCATCGGTTAAGATGCACGCGTTCTAACCCTTGGGCCATATCGGCTCTCACGTTGTAATTGTTCTATTAAATATGTGCGATGACACACTTTAAAATATAGATTTAATACAATGATACCAGTGTTGTTTAGAGGACAGTGTTGGTCGTTACAAGGGTTACCTTAACAATACATTTTAGTATATTAGGGTTATTGTTTAAGAGCTCTTATAGTTAAAATGCTACCAGATAATTGTATAGTCATAGTTAGTTTATTATGAACCCAGCAAGATTATAAGCTGTTGGATAATAATGAATGGCGCTTTTAAAAACACTAACTTAATATAAAAGATTATTAATATTATTTTTTTTTTGTGATCTATATCGAACGTTCCGTCCATAGTTATTTTTTTTAATTTACGGCAAAGGTCTAATCTGTCACCTAATGCTGCAAATGGTCGATACTGTATATTAACTATTCCTGTCATCACTGCGATTTGCGACTAAACTTGGGAACTAAGATGTTGTATCCCTTTAACCAAGTAATTTTGATATTTTACAATCTGTTGTTAAAATACAAACATTTACAGTCATTAAATTTTGCATTTTTTTTTCAGGTAATATTCCTATAAAGATGAATTTGAGAAACGAAACTTTATTTAAATACAAAATTGGAGCTAAATCATTACATCCGCTTCTGAGATTCATTAAATAAGTTTATATAAGTAAATTTACAACAATATTATACTTTCTTTGCTTTTATTATAATCGTTGCTTATTAGGTATTAATAGTGACAATAAATGTAATAATAAACTTAGAACACCCAATTTCCGTCTGCGTAAAGTCAATATATCAATAGAAGCATTGTATATGCGATTCTATAATAAAATTTGGCATTTCTTGTATAATTGTTTATCAGATTTAATAAACATTAGCAGAACCTCGATTTTCCGAACCCTCAGTCATCCGAACGCATACTTATACGAACGTTGGCGCGTTGCAGATGTTTGTCAACTAAGAATCAACGATTTTATAAAAAAAAAAATTGTATTAAACTTTTTTAGGTGTTTTATAAAAAAAAATTGATCTTGTTTGCTCTTGTCCCACATTTCGATTATGAGAACTAGTCTCGGTCACAATTACTTCGGATAATCGAGGTTCTACTGTATGACAAAATGTTGTGGAAACGAATTATATCAATTTTAAAGCAGTACTAGCTTATGTACGTAAAGTATTTTAATTTCATATGAATCACCTATTGGTGCGCTTTGAGGGTAAAACCGTCGTAGTCGTATTCCGTAATAGCAAACGGCTTGAGATTCTCTTATGCAGTCTTAACCCCTTTTTAATTATAATATATTCTTTCAATAGTCCCGTGATGTCCTCATTTTCGTCTTGTAAATATTTATTCGATTGACGCTATCTATAATTGTACATTGAGGGTACAGATGAGTGTTGGACATAGGACACATACATTAGGACAACACAACGAAATAATATTATAGAAAAACCCTTTTTTTTTATTAATATATTATTTTGCGATTATATAAAATACAGTTTGCTTGTCTAGCTTCTGCGTTTTTAGTAGTTTTTTCCGCCTAGTTAATATTGGATTAAAGTATAAATAAATTAAGGAATTAACATGACTAACAGTTTTTATCGGCAATTCAAGGTAATTCCATTTTTTTGCGGTGGAAGGGATTGATTCAATACTTTCGACTTATAAAGTTTAATGTGTCCCCTTTTATATCTTATTATCATATCATTTTAAGGTGAGTTTTTTATCATAATCTATTACATACAACATTAGTTGTAATGATGCCCTTCTGACGGAATTCGTTTACAGTGGAATTTTCAATAGAGATTAGAGAATCTCTACTGCGTAGGAAATTATATTTGCTCAAGTATCAAAACTATCTTAATATTAAAAATGCAAAAGTTTTGGATGGCTGTATGTTTATAATGCACACTATAATGGCTAAACGGATCGGAAGGAAATTTGGCACAGAGATAGATTACAGCCTGCATACCTGGAAAAATTGTACCCAACACCTGCATTCCTCCCCCTACTACTTCCCGCTAAGAAAGACTGCACTTTTTTTTCTTACACTATAAATCCGATGGGTTGACAACCCGACACTTTCACAAGGACTTAGAGCATTATTAAATAATATTCACACTGCAATTTACCAAACTTTAGGATGATTGTAAGAATTTCTCGGTAGAAAGTTCCTTTGACTTTTTGCTGACCTTATCCCGGGTTTGTACCTATGCTGCTGTTAGCTTTTCATACTAGACTACCGGGAACTCATTATATTCAATAATAATAGCCATATTAACCTCATTACAGTAGCTTACCATTGTTATAGCGATCGTATATTACTTAAGATCTTAGTATTTATCGAATAAAAAAACGGTTTTCGCTCTCACGCTAAAGGAACAGACACACTCACGCTTACGCTAAAATTATCTATCATAGCTATGTATTTAATATGTAATTTACACTTGATTAGAAGCGGGGATGTAATTAATTATTACGTCACGATATTAGCAGTGAAGCGTAAGGTCACAACATTGCTAAAATTATGTTCTATATTTGCTTGGGGTTCTTTAACGGTCTTGCCATTGCCTGTCAATTCTCTTTGTATTATTATTATTATTTTTTATTTTTATATTAAAACGAGTTAAGCGAAATGGTGGTAGCGCTTTGTGCAAGCCCATCTGGGTAGAGGTCATATATTCTACCGCCTAAACATCAATACTTTGTATTATTCGGTTTGAAGCATGAGTACATGATACATAATAACTTAGTTCTCTAGTTTGGTGGCGCATTATAGATGATTATTTATATCTCCGATGGGCCTATTTGCTCGTTTGCCAAACTATTTCATAAAAAAAAACAATTAAGAAGAGGGTCGGCTTGTAAATGACATATTGAAAAATTTAATTATTTCCTTATTTTATTTAAATATTAATGTCTAAATACATGGTATACGGAATAACTGGTGTAGTTATCTCAAGGAACTTTTTAAAGGTCGAAATGATAGATTGCATCGTTTACTTTTTATTTTGAAACTAGAAGTAGCTTCAATAAATATCTTCGACTTCACACGGGTATAATAAGACTTTAAATAAAATATTTATGTGGTAGTACTAAATACGTAACTGAATTTACGCATCGCACGTCACTAAGGCTCACAATCGGATGTTTTTTTTTCGACGTCTTCAACAAGTATGGTTATATTTTAGCGAAGTTTCACAATGAATTATGCACCTAAACCTTTCTCGTGAATCATTTTGTCCATTGGTGAAAGCCGTATGAAAATGTCCGGTAGGTTTTGAGTTTATCGCTTTCAGACAGACAGAAGCGGGGGACATTGTTTTATTTCTAGAGATCGGAAAGAACAATTAAACGCTTCTGCTTCGCTTTAACACGCTAGTGGAATCAACCTCTATGATTATGTCATATAGTTTAAGCAGCAATGATGCAACGACTTTTTAATTTTTAAATTATTATATACATAAAGTAGTATTTACGTTAATTTTATATTATAAAGTAAAGCTATACTGTTTAAATTGAATAATTATTATCTTTTTATAATTTTTTGTTTACTCGTAATATAAAATATATTATTTACCTTCCATTTCTTTACTTCTGACAGACGATTTGCTAGAACACATCCAGCGGAACCAGCTCCGATGATAATGAAATCATATTCTTCGGAGTGTCTCTTCTTTCTTGATCTTCTTTCTCTCTTAGTTCTTTTTGACTCCATTTTTGACTTCGTTTCAACCTGTGCTGGCATTGCTCCAGCAGTCATTAAATCATCAAATGAATTTTTTAGAAAATCGAAGTCGAAAACTGGTAACTTAGATTCGAATTTGGAATAGTCATTTTTAAAACCGTTATAACTAGGTTGGCTGTACGGGTTATAAGATTTTGATTGGTAACTCTTTCCTTGATACGATGGTATTGGATGAAATGTTTCAAAATTGAAATCAGACTTATAGGCTTGTAAAGGATAATCATAGGTTGACCTTATGGAACTTTCTGGAAATGATGGGTAACTTTGTGGATACAAATATCTTTGGTATGGATTTTCCTTAAGTTCCGGTACACTATATGATACACCGCCAAATAATTGAGTTACGAGAGTCAAAAACATGAAGCCTGTTCCCGAACATTGTGTCAGAGGTGCTTGCTGTTCAGGACAAATACTGCTGATATCAGCAGGCCGCCAAACTGTCTCCATTGTACCACGAAACTATCACTTCACTTATTTAAAAAGAAATATTTCATGATACTAAATATATTAGACTTAGGTCTTTGTGTTTCTCGCGTGAACGCTAAGAATAGAATGATTGCAGTGTAGTTAGTGAAAGAGGTGGGTGCTTACTATGTACTTGAAATGTTTTATACAATGGTTTTTAGTGCAATTCGGTCATGTCTTTCGAAATGATTGTAAAGAAAACTGACGCTTATCAAAGACGTTTTTTTTCTTAATTTAATTTAACAAAGCATACGACGACATATATTTGAATAAAATTGCCAATCAAATAATTTCTTTTATAAGTTTTATTTAACAAGATTATTTTCTAAGATCAACTAGGAACGTCCACACCTATTTCTACATGTTGTACATTTTGTTTAGCCGGGATGGCCCAGTGGTTAGAACATCTTAAACGATGGTTGTGGGTTCAAACCCAGGCAAGCACCACTGAATTTTCATGTGTGTTTATAATTCATATCGTGCTCGGCGGCGAAGGAAAATATCGTGAGGAAACTTGCATGTGTCTAATTTCAACGCAATTCTGCCACATGCGTATCTACCAACCAGTATCGGCGCAGAGTGGTGGAATATGCTCCAAAACCTTTTCCTCAAAGGGAGAGGAGGCCTTAGTCCAGCAGTGGGAAATTAATAGGCAGTTAATGTGTACATTGCTTAGGGTACCACAGGCAAAATTAATTAATATATCTATTTACTTGGTGGTCGGACTTTGTGCAAGGCCTTCTGGATAGATACTACAAACTCATCATCCACCCAGTGTAACTACAGGCACAAGAGACTCAACATTTCGTTCCCAAGACTGGTGGTGCATTGACTATGTAAAAAATTATTAAAACTCCCTATGGTGCCAATGTCTAAGTTGGTGGTGGTTAATTTAATTTGTCTCTCCGCCTGCCGGTGACATAAAATAAAAGCAAAGAGCCTTATTAATATTGGGATATTTTGCCACAAATAAGCTATTTTTATTTTTCAATCAGGTCACCTGACAAAGCTTGGGGACTAAGTTGTTATTACCCTTGTTCTGTAATTACAAATTTATTTATTTATAATACAAAACTGTATACAGTCATATCATTACAGGACATTGTTGACCCAATTCGATATTAGCACGTTTATTAACAGTATTTAAAATAATCGGAAATCGGATATATATTATATATTCTGATAGATATATAACAAAATATATATGTGATTGATAAAATTAAATTAAATCAAATTAATTTTAATTAAATTATTCAAGCAGGTTTTTGCAAACATTTTTAAATAGTCATTTTACAAGATAAAATTAAATTAACCACGTTTCGGAATGTCGAATTTACCAAAGAGAACCGGCAAAAATTCAATGAATTCCTACTCTAAACTATGAAAAGTATGAGAAACGTAAATACTGAGTTTACGCTTTTTTAACAGACTTCAGAGTAAAAAGAGGTTCTTGTTTGGATTTATTATATTTTTTTTACATATGTTTGGGTATCTCTTTTGAAATTTTGATTTAATTTTGATGATGCTTTTAGAGTTGCGTTCAGTGTAGCTCTAAAGCGGTTCTATCTCAACGTAATTGGCATTGGTCATTTCAAGGTCACGTTCTGATTAATTTTAGAAATAAAATTTTAATATTTATTTAAAATAAAATAACCATCGAATCCTATATGAATTTTTTTTTTTTTATATCAAAAGATGTCTTTTATCGATTCGTTGAATTAGTGATTTAAGATATATTAATATGGAATAATTCTGTCATTGTTACAATGAATTAATACACCAAAAAGATAAATACACGATGCAAATATAATTATTCTGATAAAACTGTAACAGTGTAACAATAATTATATTTTTGTAAATTTTTTTGAAATGTAGTTTTTATGGATCGTTTTTTCATGTATTTCTTTTAGTTGTCGGTTAATGGTATTTCTCTGAGACTGTATCAATATTGAATTTTACAAAATTATTAAGAGATTATGTACTGGCAACAATATAATGGTAGAAGTCATTAGAAGTAAGGCATAAGTTATTATAGTACTTCATATTTTAAGATACAACAGCAAAGCAGTAACTTGTCTAAAATCTAAAATTTACTGTAATTTAAATAAATACTTTTTTTCCAAGCATAAAGTCAGGTAAGGCCAGTTATAAGGGCAGTGTTATAGAATTAAAAAGTTTTTGTTAAAACTAACCCGAAGAAGTATCGTTACAAAAATTAAAAGGTATATAACATTAGTTTTATCAACACCAGTTGATTTAAGTACATCGTCGAATAAATTAAAACAGCACACATTTAATTCCGATATTTTTTGCCCATGAATTGTGCTAATCTTTGATCGTCCAATCTTCTTTAATCATATCCGATGCCTTTTCAGCAATCATTATTGTAGGTGCATTTGTATTTCCTCTTACAGTTGTAGGCATTATAGATGCATCAACAACTCGTAAATGTTTAATTCCATAGACTCGCAATCTTGAATCAACTACAGCATTTTTGTCCCAAGACGGTCCCATTTTGCAAGTTCCAGCTGGATGGAAAATTGTGGTTGTATATTGCATCAATAAACACACACAATAGTCATATGATCCCCAAACGTATTCTTCACAGCCCTGAATTGGAGTTTTAATTATTCTCGCACCATTACGTTTAAATGCATCAGTTTCTTCTAAAGTTAAAGAATACATCATTCCTTCAACTAATGTATCTAAGTCCTCTTTAACTGTATAAAAACCAGAATATATCAAAGGTGGCCCAAAAACTGGATCTGTTTGATTTAATAGTAAATATCCTCTACTTTTGGGTGTAAGTAAGATCGGCCATATAGCAACACCACTGGACAAAGATAAAGGTGTTAGCCTTCTTTGAATATATATTTGAGGATCTGCAAGGAACTCTTCTACATTTCTGGCATCAAAATGAAATTGAATATCTGGTGCATTAACACGAGCGTATTTGGTTTTAATAAATGCGATGGCATTCAAAACACCTGATGTAGCTAAGGGTCCATTGTTAAAAATATCTTGTTTTCTATAGTTGATGACTTCATTAAATAGTTGAGAAGCATTAAGAGCCGTTGAAGTCTTATTAGAGAAAGCTATCGAAAGACCATTCGTTGTTACGTGCTCTTGTAAATTTTGGCCAACTTTTAAATCAGCTAATACTGGTATATTAAGGCTTTGTAAATGTTGTGTTGGTCCTATACCGGAGAGCATAAGTATTTTTGGAGAGTTTATTGTACCTCCACTAATTATCACTTCTCCTTTAGCATATACATTTATATAAGCACCATTTTTATAATAAGTCACACCTTGAGCTATATTAGAATTTGGATCAATAATGACTTTTGTGACAAAGGCATTTACGATAATGTCAAGGTTAGATCGTACATTACGTACTGGTCTTATGAAGGCTGTATTTGTTGAAAATCGACGACCATTTAAAGAAGTAGATTGTGCTAAATTGACTCCTAGATTATCTGGTAGTGTTAAATCTTTTAATGGTAGTCCTTTTTCTTGAAAAGCTTCTATTAACATAAGTGTATTTGCATCAGTGTAAGGAAATCTTTCTACATTAAGAGGTCCACCAACTCCATGATGAACCGTATCGTTCGCTTCTATATTGCGATTATTTTCAGATTTTCTAAAATAAGGAAGAACCTGTAATTTACAAAACATTTTTTTTAAATAAAAAAATTGAATCTAATTGTTTTTGTGGAATTTATCCTTTAATTATTTCTTTTTCAGAAATTATACACGTAATGAAATAGTTTTATGTTAATAAGTGTGGGCTAAAATAAAACATACAATATTTGTATCACCTCATTATAACTCCAACCTGGATTGCCCATATCTGCCCATCCGTCGTAGTCGAGCCTATTTCCTCTTATGTATACCATATAGTTAATGGCGCTGGTTCCTCCCATTGTTTTTCCTCTATAATATAGAAAACACAATTTGTAATGAATTTATGTTGAGTCGACTTCGTTGAATTTTGAGATTGTCATTTAGATGAAATTTTTTTTATTTATTAAATTAAAAAATATACTGCTACCAAATAAAAAAAAATAAGTATCTGTATTTTTTATTTATGATACTATTATTCGCAAAACCGATCAGCGGATGAAATGCATAATACCTTGTATCGGATAGTCTATTCTTAAACATTACTATTTTTGCTCCTGAAATATGGTTTTGGATTACGTAATAATTGTTGAAATTGTCTGGTTAGCCAAACTAAAACTATATTGATCTTCAGATCATATCGCCGTTATTCTCAAATGTAGGAGTATTTTCTCATTCTCTTAGTCTCACATAAGCCGTATTAAAAAAAAAACGAAAATTTTATATGATTGAAGAGGGATCCAGATCAGGCTTAGTGTTTTTACGTGCCGCCTTTAAAAGCGTAGAAATGAAACATTTTCACATTTGTAAAAAGTCAGTTAGGTTACATAAACAAGTCTTTACATTTACCTTGGCCATACGCACGTATGACTTTCTGAACCTCTGCATGACATATGTTCTGGTTGACCTCTGTAGTTCCAGTCTATATTGGATTGTTGGAGTACTGGCGCCAAACTTGGTATCATAGTAATATCGGGCTCTTCGGGACCGGCTTCAATTAAAAGCACCTATAGTTAAAATATTTATAAGCATCCTTCATAGGACTTTTTCAAAATGCAGATTAAGACACACATTTAAGGAGATGGTTAGGATCTTATTCCACCGCATTACACCAGTACTAATTTGTAGCCACACATGTGTCAGATTTTCATCCAATACATGCAGATTTATGCAATGCATGTATTTAACCAAGAAGAAGAAAGAATTAGAGGATATTTTGTGATATTTTTTTTCATCGAAAATATTTTATTGTATTATGTTTTGGATCAAACAAAACCCTTGAAAAATAATCCTATATATATTTTTTTATTATTTGGTTTTCAATGCAATATATGCAGTGAAGTCCGCGGTACAAAGGAATGTTCGAATTTGTACCCCAGGTAGGAGAGAACCGTGATATTAGTCGGTTGGGATATCTGGGTCTGGGTAAGATAGAGCAAGGCTGGTTTAGCTGTGTCAAGGTGAAAGTGAATAGAGCTTAAGTTGGTTTTCAGCCCCCTTATGTTGTAGATTTCCAAAATTCTGAAGTAAATATAAATTAACTCTTAGAAGTGAAGAGTGTGAAAAATTACAAGATATAAATAAAAATTACAAGACTGAATACAAGATAAAAGAAATAAATGTATATCTGAACTTACTTTCCTAAGTATATAGATGTTCACGCTAACTATAACTAAAATTTAACAAAAAACAATCATGACCTACTTTCCAATGCCGTACTTCTGATAATCGATTTGCGACTACACAGCCGGCTGATCCACCACCAACGATTATGAAATCATATTCTTCTATGTACCTCTGTGCTTTTATTTCATCTGTACCAGTATCGACAATTACTGGTCTCATACTTGATCCACTCATTTGTGGAACAGTATTTAGTTCTCTATACATACTTTGTGGTTTAGGATTTAATGTTGGTGACCATCTTCCGTTGCCTAATTCTTTTGAAAAAGTTGCAGTTTGTGTAGAATTTCGCATTTTTAGGGGTAGTGACATATTTGATAGAACATTGTTTGGATGATTTTGAGTTGCAGCCATTGAAGGTTTAAGTGATGTTGGGATCGATGATTGTATAAGGGTTTCGTTTGGATATAGATTGGCTCCCGTGTATGATATACTATATGATACACTTCCAAAAAGTTGCGTTAGCAGTGACAAAAATATGTATCCTGTAGGAGAACATTCTAATAATGGCACTTGCTGTTGGGGAGATGAGGCGTTTATATCCCTTGGAATCCAGACAGGCATCATTTTCTTTTTTCTATATTATTATTTAATATATATGAGTAAAATTTTGTTGAACTGCACTTAGCTATGTAAGCTTTTGAAATTGTAAATGACTTTTTTACTTTTTGTATTTCCCGTATAAGTACTAATGAAAATTTTCTGAATCATCTAAAGTATTAGGCGAAGGATATTGCACTGACAATTTAATCCTATGCATTTTACATAATCCATGAATAAATGAATTTAAATTGTAATTAGCTATAGTAATTGATAAAAATATATTAAAATTCCATTTATTTTATAAATACAATTGAGGTCCTGTTCATAAAATGAACGCGTATATCCTATGATTACTTTTGTTTTTTTGTTTAAGTTATTTATTTTTATCTTTAAGCCATTATCAAGAAAAAAACGTTGGTTGTAAATAGATGGCCTTAAATAGTCTACATGTCTAGATCTAGGTAAACTGATTATTTAAATTCAATTTGGTAACTGACATTAATATAAATAATAAATAAAAATGGTCCCAATATGGAACCCTGTATTAGACCAGATACAGTAGTCTATATAGGCGGAACTATGGCTCTAAATATAAAGAGATTTGGTTTGGGGTCTCTTGAGTCATAGGCGGAAGCAACAAAGTTCGTAAATGAATTACATGCATAAAATGTCATCTTAATTAATTCTATCATTAAATATATTTTTGCGAGAGATATATTAGGTAACTATTTATTAATTATGAGTTTAAAAGTATTTATGATTTATCACACAATTGACTTCCATTGATATTGCATCAATATTTCTCACAATCTTTCTTTATTACGCAGTTACTGTCGGTTCTGAGGGATTCAAATGTAGATTCAAATCTGATGGGCTTTTGCATGACTTAACTTTTTTTTTGAGTTTTAACAACGAGATAAGCCTGGAACTAACTATACATTTGTTATTTCTAGATTTATTATTTCGGTAATTTTTTCAGTATTGTATAAAATATTGAAGGCTGCAACTACTGAATGGGTGTATAAAATTGAGTTGATGTTACATGAACCATGCACTACTTATATTAAGATTGCCATGAGCACGTGACGGTTTCTATTAATACTTTTAGAAGTGTCATTAAAAAATAATAAATTGTTTCAGTATGTTATCGGTGTTAGATAACAATATATGTATTATCTTTTATTAAACTGCTGCCACTGTCACCCTTATCTTAATAGACAGACACTTATAACTCTGACATTGGCGTAAACAGTTAGATTTAATGCTTTTTTAACAGCAATCATGGCCACTAAGCATTTTTAATTTTATGTATTTAAGGTTTTTCTCTGTCTTTTTGATATACATTGTCTATCAAAAACACCGTCGATGAAATGTTTCTATAAAGGTTTAGATTGCAATTTTTGTTAGAAAGAATATAGAGTTATTTTTCTTGAGTTTTACTCCAGATTCCTTTTACACTTTGATATACATTTAAGCTATTGTATGTTATAGAGATAAAATAAGAGATTAATTATATTATGTTCAGAGTTGTCATTTATCTTTAAAAAATTTAATAATATTGTCTAGAAAATTTCAAACTTATATCTGTTTGCTGGTTCAATTATTTATATTCGTGATTGCTCACAGTGCATACAATTCAACGAATTTTACTCAATGTAAACATATATTAGGAAGATACACTCATTTGTGCTCGAAACTCGAGTGTTTCTTAAGGCAAAGTGTCTTTTCTCTTTTGTTATTTTCAATATTGAATTACGCTGTTACGGTGGTTATTGCTCACAAAATTCACCCATGCCTCGTACCTAACAATTTCATTACCACTTTTTGGTCACGGACATTGCAACTGAAATTTTCTGGGCTAGTATTTGAAACTTGATATAACATGATGCTATACACAGTTAAAAGAATAAGGAATGTTTAATGTGAATTAATCAAGACATTACATTTTAAAGTTATCGCGATCGAACTCCTACTTGCGAAAATCGACAAAGCAACAAGACAGGCGATGATCTCATCGACGATCCATCTGATTCTCCGAACATGAAGGCCGGCTAACATAATGAAGCGTACAGATAATCTATTATTTCAAGGAGTGACCACACCTAATGTGATAAGATGTTATCGAAATATATTATTTATTTATTGAAATGAAACACATTTAATATGTATAACAATTTGTGACATACATCGCCAATATTTAACTTTAAAAATATAGCAATATTTAAATTGCAATATCACGTAAACATAATATAATAATTCGCATAAACGTCAGTAAAAGTAAACGAATCGAATTCAATCACTTGGTAAATATTTTCTATTTACTAGATTTATTTTAATTTTTTTTTTACAAATATAATGATATTAATAATGATTTATAGATTAAGTATGTTTTTCGGTAACTTAAAATATTGTGTCGGTAAATTAAAATGCACTGTAAAGGATAAATTTGATACAAAAATTATGCTCGTGGTTCAACGTTATTTTACTATGGTTGTTTAGATTATTCAACGATATGACGTGCAAAAACATCTTTATTTACTAAAAACCTAATTATTTAATAGTTTCATAATATTAGTACAAAAATAAAATATACCAGAGTTCAAAAACTCTCTTTAGAAGCGTTTCGGGTAGTTTCAGGTGTAGGTGACTGTTTTAATATCATACATTTGAATAGCTGCTCAGAATTTCGGTTTGTATATAAATACAAAATGCCTCTTTACTAGCTTAGTGTTCCATCTTTACGTGGGTACCGTAAATATCTATGTACAATTTTTAGATTGAAGAACATACATAAAAATCCAGGCCAAAGTTGAATTTCTCGGCTTTTATCTGTTATGATATGCATGTTCTCGTGTTATACAATATGTACCTTCTTATTGAATAACTCTGCTTATTGATAAACCGCATTAAAATCCGTTGCGTAGTTAAAGAGATCTAAGCGTACAGACGGCGGGAAGCAACTTTGGTTGGATTCTCCGACTTTTTTCTTTTTATTTGGTTATTTATTATGTGTATATATATTAGGAGTATAAATTAAAGAGTATAAAGTATCTTATTGATAAAATTTAATCTGTTGATGTCTTTTGCTAAGAATTATTTTGATAAAAGTTTCTTATTTAGTGAAAGTAATAAATAATGACGAAAAAATAGTATTGTGAAAACCTTTAATACGTGACTTATACCATTACATGATTTATACAGTAACTATTTTTAATTCATATTTGTATATATTTAAAGACTTAATATTAAAAATTCTTATATCCTCCTAAAATTAATTTTATAGATTTTTATTACCACTTAAAATTGACGTTTAAATTTGAATTCAACTGTTAAGTACAGTGTCACATCAAAAAAATCAGTAATTGTATTTTTTAAGACATTAAACGTTGGTCATCCAATCTTCTTTTATCATATCCGATGCCTTTTCAGCAATCATTATAATAGGTGCGTTTGTGTTTCCTCTAACTACATTAGGCATTATAGATGCATCAACAACTCGTAAATGTTTAATCCCATACACTCGCAATCTTGAATCAACGACAGCATCGTTATCCCACGATGGTCCCATTTTACAAGTTCCAGCCGGATGAAAAAGTATGCCCGTGTAATGTGTAAATAAACATGCAAAGTAGTCATATGATCCCCAAGCGTATTCTTCGCAACCCTTGAGTTGAGTTTTAACTATACTAGCGCCATTACGTTTAAATGCGTCTGTTTGTTCTAAAGTTATAGAATATCTGACTGCTTCAATTAGAGTATCTAAATCCTCTTTAACTGTAAAAAAACCAGAATATATCAAAGGTTGTCCGAACACTGGATCTGTCTGATTTAATAGTAAATATCCTCTACTTTTTGGTGTAAGTAAAATCGGTCTAATTGCAACACCATTGCTGAATGACAGTGGAAATATACTTGTTTGAATATATGTTTGAGTATCTGCATAGAACTCTTCTACATTTCTGCCATCAAAATGAAATTGAATGTCTGGTGCATTAACAGGAGCGTATTTGGTTTTAATAAATGCGATGGCATTAACAACACTTGTGGTAGATAAAGGTCCGTCGTTAAAAATGTCTTGTTTTCTATAGTTACTTATTTCATTAAATAGTTGAGAAGGACTAATCGTTGTAGAGGTCTTATTAGAAAAAGCTATAGAAAGACCATGCGTTGTTGCATGCTCTTGTAAATTTTCACCGACTTTCAAATCGGCTAATACTGGTATATTATTGCTTTGTAAGTGTTGTTTTGGTCCTATGCCAGAGAGCATAAGTAATTTTGGAGAATTTATTGATCCTCCACTAATTATAACTTCTCTTTTAGCATATACATTTACATAAACACCATTTTTAAAGTAAGTCACACCTTGAGCTATTTTAGAGTTTGGATCAATAATGACTTTTGTTACATAGGCATTTACAATAATGTCAAGGTTAGATCGTACGTTGCGTACTGGTCTTATGTATGCTGTATTTGCTGAAAATCGACGACCATTTAAAGAAGTAGATTGTACTAAATTGACTCCTAGATTATCTGGTAGTGTTAAGTCTTTTAATGGTACTCCTTTCTCTTGAAAAGCTTCTATTATCATACGTGTATTTACATCAGTATACGGAAATCTTTCTACATTAAGAGGTCCACCGACTCCATGATAAACAGTATCATTCCCTTCTATATTTCGATTATTTTCAGATTTTCTAAAATATGGAAGAACCTGTAATTTATAAAACATCTTTCATACATTACATACATTTTACATTAGCAGCCTAGAAATTTCCCACTGCTGGGCTAAGGCCTTCTCTTCCTTTGAGGAGAAGGTTTGGAGCATATTCCACCAGGCTCCAATGCGGGTTGGTGGAACACACATGTGGCAAAATTTCGTTGAAATTAGACACATACAGGTTTCTTCGCGAACACAAATTAAGGACATGAAATTCAGTGGTTCTTGCTTGGGTTTGAACCCGAAATCATCGGTTAAGATGCAGGCGTTCTAACCACTGGGCCACCTCGGCAATAAAATAAAATAAAAAATATTTTTGAATGTAATTGTTTCCGTTGATTTTTTTTTAAATTAGTTCAGTGTTCCTTTTTGTCAAAGTAATTATACATTTACAAGTGTTATGAAATAATTTTATAAAATGTAAATAAGAGTAAAATATACGATATATATATATCACCTCATTGTAACTCCAACCTGGATTGCCCATTTCTGCCCATCCGTCGTAGTCAAGCTGATTTCCTCTCATGTATACCATATAGTTAATGGCGCTAGTTCCTCCCATTGTTTTACCTCTGTAATATCGAAAATGAATTTTAAGTTAAATTGAAAATTAAATAGACTTCGTCGGATTTTAAGATCGCCAACCAAATAAATATTATATACTTATGTATATTTTTTAATAAAGTATTTCTTTGAAGACAGTGCCAATATCTGAGTCTGTAATTTCGTACATACCACTTCAACAGATGGTCTGCTGCAATGTAAGACATATTTTTTTATTGTTGTATAAGTTTAGAACCTTTTCACATAGGTCACTACGTGGTCACCACGTCATGTAAAATAATGTATGAGCTATTCTGAGAACTTTTCTAATCACAGCCTCGGCGACCGTGCCGAGACCGTGACTACGTTTCTAGCTGGTACTTCTACCTACATTCCGAACCAATGATACCTATATGTTCAAATCTCTATAATAACGATTTAAACATGGTCGTAAATTCGTAGTCGTATTAAGTATAAATATAATGCGAAAGCTAGTTAAAAGACATTATCTATCTATATCTATATTGAATCTATTCTTATTATCTGTAGTCGTATAACCTAGATACTAACGGAAAGATTTTGATGATTATGCTCTCTTGAGAGATTTTGGTCACCGTGGCGTTCTCCAAGGCAGATTAGCTACCTGCGTGTAACCTACGGCTTAACTGACTGTTGGCTATAATGCTACTGGGAATTTATCGACAGTAAGACTCGATAACTTTCATATTGGTCCGACTTGGGACTAAGAAAAAGGCATCTATTGAAACAGTGTTTGTATAAAAAGAGGTTTTAATGCACAAGTATTTGATTTGAAAATACCACTAAGGAGTCGTATCAAGTGACCTGCTTGATAGTCTGTTTTGTTGAGTTGAATGAAAGAAATACGTCAAGTAAATAATATAATTTAGACTCACCTCGGCCAACTGCATGAATGCCCTGGTGCCCCCTTACAAGTCATATTATCTGGTTGAGTTCTGTAGTCCCAGTCTATACTAGATTGTTGGAGTATTAAAGCAAGACTTGGTATCATAGTAATATCTGGCTCCTCCGGACCGGCTTCCAGTAAAAGTATCTATAATGAATCCAGTCATAAGCCCTTAGTGATTTATAGGTCTTAAAATGTTACGCAAAAATCATGCCCATTATTTAAACCAGAAATGTAATCAATTAACGATTGGTGGTTGTGACCTACTGATTGAGACCCTCAAACACACAATTGATGGATGCGCGTAACAAAAAAGTTCGCTAGCTGAATCTTACGACAATCCAAAGTTTGATACGGGGTTGCTCTATTCTAAATACTAAAACTTTTGAAGCTATTGTGTTTCATGAACTATAATTTATTTATTATAAACGTATTTTAATTAAAACGAATGAAATTAGATCGAAGTATGATTGAATTATGCTCAATCTATCTAACGAAAACGGATTCGAATTAGTTATCAAATTTTAAGTTTTCAAAGAATCTTTTGCTCAGTACACGCAAGCAAAATTGATCTAAATGATCTTAGTCAGAAGCGGCTGCTTAGAAGTATTTTTTAGAAACAACATTTTGGATACGTGATAGTCCATTAATGTTATTATGATTATGTCAATATTTAAATATTATACGCTGTTTTAATGCAGATGACATATTATTTTTATTTTTATTAAATTCCTAATATATGATTAATCCATAAAATATGTAATTGGAAAATTAAAGGAACGGCACTCGTGGGCTCTCTGCTATCATTATTATAGATAGACCAGGAAAATCATTAAAAATAATTGTTGTTTTGATATTTTCTTTTCCTTTTACACTTAAATGCACTCAGACTTCGACCTTCGATAAGATTCGCGTGTATTGAAAACAGATAAATCGTGAGATCTTTAAGAGTATTGTGTTACTCAACCTTAGTTCACAGGAACAAGAATGCAACGCATAACTAACAATATTAGTAGGTATGGGGATATTAATAATTTGAAATACCTGGAGCTAAAATCTACTTGTTAATAAGTTAAAAAACAACTTTTCTTTAAGCCTCTTTTGAACTACAGCTATTTTAAGATCATATTTTTAGTAAATATTAAAAAAGTTTCAAGCGCTCTAAGCTTCAAGGAGGTTCTTACAGAATTAAGAAGAGATTTTTCCTTTGCTTGGATGCAGCTATTCATTGAGATTAAAAACGATAAATAACAATTTTTTTCTAATTATAAAATTAAATTAAACAAAATAAATATCGTAACTTACTCTCCATTTTCGTATTTCTGATAATCGATTTGCGACCACAGAGCCTGCTGATCCTCCACCAACAATTATGAAATCATATTCTTCCATATGCCTGTGTTTTCTTGGCCTCATATTGGAAGCAAAAAATTGTGGAACAGCATATTGTCCACTGGGTTTTATTGGTGAAAGATTTAAAGAGGATAACAAGCTTCCATTGCCAAGATTTATTGAATGAGGTTGATTCGAAGAATTTGGATATTGTGTTGGGCCAATATTGCTTTGTGGTAGTGACAAATTTGATTGATTATTTATAGGATAAGTAATCGAAGAGTTAAATGAGGTTGATGATGATAGCATGAAAGTTTGATTGGGATACAAATTTCCCCCAGTGTATGATATACTGTATGATACACTACCGAAAAGTTGCGTTAGTAGGGATAAGAACATATATCCTGTTGGAGAACATTCTTCTAAAGGAACTTGCTGATGAGAACATGCAGTGCTTATATCCTTGGGGCTCCAAATAGGAGTCATTTTATCCTCTTTAAATAATCGCGATTATTTTATGGACATTGATAAGCTTTTTTTTAAACTAATCTGTTCCGTATCTATTGAAACTTTTATTTTCACTGAGCACTTATGCAAATTATGTGAATCCCACCGAGTGAATAATTTTGTTTTTATATAATGTATATATTGTGTAGATAAGTAAAATGTAATTGCTTATCTGCATATAAAGAGGTTATTTAAAAAATAATTACTAAACAAGTAATTAGCTATGAATAAATTTATTAACATTGTAATTAGGTATGCTTATCGATGGAAACGTCGCAAGACATTTACTTGTTGAAAATAATAAAAGTTTTTGTCGTGTTAAAAATGTACGTACTATGAATTATTTCTTCAGAAGTTGCGGAAAATTGGCACTAGAGGAAAAATGCCGGTAAATTGATGACTTTTAACATAATCCAGTTCTAGGTAAAGTGAAAATTTCTCATTAAGGCTAACGAGTACTTGAAACTGTTACTATAGCTGATACTATAACTGTTACTATTACTGATAGCAAATTGCGGATTTAGACAACAGGTTCATTGAATATCTGTAATTGTTTTCCTTTTAATAATATAGCAATCAGAACGTAACTACTGTTTCTTCTTAAATATTAGACATTCTAAACTCATCGCTTATTTATTTGTGTAAAATCTGCTATATAATTAATTTATACATTTTATATATTTCTTACAGCGCCATTATCTATGGCGGTGGAGACCATCAGGTGGCCCATATGCTCGACATATCATATTATTCAATAAATTCAATCTAATCTTATTAATTGCTTTAATAATTAAATGTAGCGATGTATGCTTGCTTAACATTTTGCAACCGATTATAGCCATCTATAATACAATGGGGTCAATTCTACTAACAAAATGTAATTATATCGCAAACGAATCGAAACATAATTGTTTCTAATTAGCCGTTTTCCTATTCTACTAACACAACAATGAAGTGGTGGTTCGGTTGAAGTTTGATCGA
The DNA here is from genome assembly GCF_905147765.1 of Vanessa atalanta. Taxonomy (NCBI): domain Eukaryota; kingdom Metazoa; phylum Arthropoda; class Insecta; order Lepidoptera; family Nymphalidae; genus Vanessa; species Vanessa atalanta. The sequence goes on along the minus strand of NC_061892.1, from coordinate 3,555,009 downwards.
AATAATCGGGAATGTATAGTAAACTATTAGAATTAGTGATCAGTCCCGATTAGCTGAGAGATTAGAGCTTCCGATTAGTACCGAGCTGAGAAATATTTTTATGAAGAATAGTGAAAGCTGGACCGGAATAGAATCGAGAACGTATGGGAATCGTTATAGCTTAGTAGAATTGCCCACCTAAGCGTTTGTTTGTAACTGCTTGTTAAGAATTCGCTATACGATCCCTACATAGGACCCTGACATATTTATGTCTCTTAAACAAATATTTGCTTTTTTTCTGTTTTATTATTTTACTAGTATTTTTTTTTTTAAAAACAGCACTTAGTGAAATTTCATCTTAGTTTAATAATTTCTCATTCGATATTAGTATTGAATATTTTTATTATTAAAGAGAAAATATGTTTTACAGTTTCCTAAGATAAAGAAATTGTTTCGAAATATTTAAAGCCTTCAGCTGTTTCTCATTTCCTCACCCTGAATTAAATCTATAGGTTTTTTTTTCAGTAGTAGAATTCCATTAATATTGTAAATTAATGTAGCCGATAATCATTGTACCTGATTTTTTTATTTGTACGTCTATTTTTGAAATTAGAATTCTTCATAACTTCAAGATGTTTGTAAAGTATTTGACAATGCTGGTGTAAGTATGTCATGTTATTTTTAATTTAAAGAAATGATTTTTTACATCAAAAACGTTTCATAGATTGAGATAAGAATGTTATAATTAGTCGAAATGATCCGATCTGGGATTCATTTGAGTCGGTATATTTTTCCGATGCCATTGGAATTTTAAACTCTTCGTAGTTAGTGTCAAAGTATTACCATAAAGCATTTCGTGACTAATTTTCTTCCAAAGAAGCCTAATTTGAACATATGTCCCCCTTATTAAGTAGCGTATAAACGAACTAATAATAGTCACAATGATATTACAGTAGTCGACATTTATTATGACTTATTCGATAAATCGTGAACGTTAAACTCGAGAAAATCCAGTGATTTTTCCTGGATAGAATCCCCAACGATAAGTCTTTAAGGTTAAAATTCAAGTGTCTTTTAAAGAAAGGATTTTAAATTTCAGATATTTCATATGATACTCATTGTACATAATAATCAAACGCGAAATATCTGTTGCAATAAAAAGAAACCTCAATCAAGGCTGGTTTGATTAAATATTTAGCGCTAATGATAGACTACCGCAAGCGATTTTCCCTGATTACTACGTCTTGTTCGAATTATGATGAAATTATATTGTGTTCGTTGATTTATTATTAGCTGACTTTAGAAACGAAGGAGGTTATCAGTTTAGTTAGATATTTATATATATATATGATATAAACAATAATAATCGTATATATAAATAGTTTGAAGTGTAAATTTTATTAAGACTGCAAGCCGAATGGATATGTTATATAGTTATTTTTAGCCGAGATGGCCCAGTGGTTAGAACGCGTGCATCTTAACCGATGATTTCGGATTCAAACCCAAGCAAGCACCACTGAATTTTCATGTGCTTAATTTGTGTTTATAATTCATCTCGTGCTCGGCCGTGAAGGAAAGCGTCCTGAGGAAACCTGCATGTGTCTAATATCAACGAAATTCTGCCACATGTGTATTCCACCAACCCGCATTAGAGCAGCGTGGTGGAAAATGCTCCAAAACCTCTCCTCAGAGGGAGAGGAGGTTTTAGCCCAGCAGTGGGAAATTTACAGGCTGCTAATGCTAAAATAGTTATTTTCGAGATTAATTCCATTTAAATAATAAGAATTTTTTCCCGTAATTGTCCCGTAAATCTCGTAAAAAAGTATGTTATTTAATTTATAATGTCTATGGGTGGTGCACTTTTGCACTTATAAACATATTTATTTTTATTTTCATACAAGACAATCAAGCCACTAACGTAATTGAGGCATTATCGAGTTACGTAAGTAGACCTATTGTTTTTTTTAAATAAATATAACTGATTGTAGTCGTCATGTTACGTTCAATAGTCGTAACAGCCGTAACAAAATAACGCTGAACCACGAGCATAATTTTATTATCACAGTTATCGTTCCCGGAACAATTTAATTATGATACACAATGTTTTAAATTAACGGAAAACGTAATTACGGATTTATTTAATCGTATTTGTAAAGCGGAAAATATTTAATTTCTATTACGGACAAAAAATTTAATCGGAAGTGATTGATTCTTTTTTGTTATAAAAATAGTGGATGTTTGTTACGCAAAGCAAAAACGGCATACTTGGCTCTAATTTGGAATAGAGATAGCTTATTACTGACTTAAGTAATAGACTATTAACCCCTGCTCCTCCAGCCCCACACAAGAAAGTTGCTTGAAATAAATATATCATGATAATTGTTATATAGAGATTTTAATTTTCGAATCTATACTAATATAAAAAGCTGAAGCATATGATTATTTGTTTGATTGTTTGTCATAAAAATTCTCTTTGCATTTGGCAGCCTAATTCTCGAAGAACATTATAGGTTATTACAAAGGTTAATATCGCGTAACAGTCAACGCGGACGGACGTTTCACGAGGGTGAAACCGCACGGAACAGCTGCTTAATTATAAAGGCAGTGGCATCTTATCGCCCCTTCTATTTCTACCTAATATAAGCGTAAAATACTTCTGCAAACATCAATTAAGCTAACTTGTCTATTAAATTTGTTGTGTTAATAACATAATATCAATTAAAGTTAAAATAAGTAGTCTAAAGTGGCAGTGGGCTATTCAGGGACGATGTTTATGTATTCAGTGGATTCCTTGAGTGGAGATTACGGTTGCGCAAACGCTGTGTATGACGCCATCCAGCCAGGTGGACTTGAAGTAGCTGACGGCAATAACAACATATAAGTTATTATTATTGGCTCATGAGCCCGTCTTTATTGCTAAAATAAGGAAATAAAATTAGTTGCAATGCGATGATATGTGAAAGATGGTATGGCTGGAAACAATGTTACTTGTGACATGACGTCAGATAGGGAAGTATGGAAGGTGAAGACATGCTGCGCCGACCCCAAGTAAATTGAGATAAATGCAGGAGGATGATGAATGTTATTGAATCGCTAAACTAATTAAAATAAGTGACTTATCATAACGATTTGTATCGAAATCAGAAAATACTTTATTCAAGTAGACTTTTACAAGGAAATCATTATTCTATTAAATTCAATCGTAAAGCTCCCATCACCTCTGAATGTAGATTGGTCCAAGAAAAATCGGCAATACTTAGTTACTTTTATTCTTCAAACATAACATATACACGTGATCGCTATATATTATGTAAAATTTATGTGACGTATATAAAAATGTACCATTATTAACTGCTAGCTCTTTGTCATCTCGTAATTGCCCGCTCCGGCTTATTACAGGAGTTTTTTTGTAGTAAAATATTCTTGGAACCCAATCGAAGTCTACCATACAACAACAATGCAACAATCTCAATCATACATCGTTCACTCAAACACAAACCAAAACTAACAAAAGCCAGACGTTTAGGAGTTAAGAGAAACACACACGTTTAAAATAATTTTATATAACTAATTGTTTCCGTTTTTGGTTTCAGGATTTGGTCGTCGGGTGTCCGCCTACCGATGAGACGGAGAGGGTACCGCTGGTTTTTTAGTGGGTATTCCGGTGTTAGCGGCCTAACATCTTGGGCACCGGCGAGTCCCACATACCCCCCCACTTCCACGTGGGGGAAACGCGTAACGCGTTTTTCCAGCGAAAAAAAAAAAAAAAAATAGTCGTCGGGTGTTAGGCATAAAAATTATCCTATGTAAAATTGGATTGTATGATTGGATTGTATATAAAATTCAGTTTAATAGTTTGGCCGAAAAAGAACAACAAACAGACAGACATACAGACAGAGTCAATTTCGAATTTAGATTATTTGTATAGATTGTAATGATTACCTTCAACAGTATGATATGCTTTATATTTCCTTACATATGAAATTAGCGTTTTGTCGTAAAACCGAGATTGGTCAATCGCTCTAGACCACTGCTGCTTCACGACAACGCAAGACCACACACTGCACAACGAATAACCTCTAAGCTAGATGAGCTACAATTGGAATGCTTGGGACATCCACCATACCCCGGACCTTGCTCCAACAGATTACAATTTTTTCCGGAATTTGGACTTCTTACTAGGAAAAAAATCAACTCCAATGCGACAGACCAAACCACCTTCAAAGAGTTTCTTGATTCTCGCCCTCATGGCTTTTTTTAGGAAAATGATCAATGTACTTCCTATAAGATGGCAAAAGTTCATAGATAACAACGGTTCATACTTCGATTAAGTAAATATATTTTACAAATATTTTACAAAAAAAAGTACTTTATATTCCTCCAGTACAAAACGCCAATTTCATATTATGTGAGGACCTAATATTTAAAATATATTTTTGTTTGTTATCATTTAAAATTGAAATATTGGACCATGTTGTCAGTGTGACGTCATTGAATTATTCAATAAAAGCTTATTAATATGCTGCAATACAGCACTGCTGCATGTTTACGGTATGCTATTTGTTTTTGGGAAATTATGCAAATGTTGAAAAAACAAATGATTAACTACGTAGGTATGGCATTGATGATGTACAGTCGTGATCAAAAACAATAAAACATTGTATTTTGGACTGATTGCTGCCAGAATGGCAGTTGCACATTTGTCGTAAAATAAAGATGTGTACCGATCTCTCTATTCCGATAACACTGTCATAATAAGAAACTGATGAAGATTTGCTTGGTGGTAGGGGTTTGTGCAAATCCGTCTGGGTAAGTAGCATCCACTCGTAATCAGATAATCATAAAACATCAGATAATCTGCCGCCAAGTAGCATGGGACATAACATCTTAGTTCCCAAGGTTGGTGGCGCATTGGCGAAGTAAGGGCTGGTTAATATTTCTAACAACGCCAATGTCTATGGGTGTCGGTGGTGACCACTTAACATCAGGTGGCCCTTTTGCCCGTCCGCCTACCTAATACAAAACATTTGATTTATTTATACAATATATCTAAATATTTACATATGTGTTACAAAATGTTTTTCGGATTCAGACAATATTAAATAACGGTATTAAAAATACTCTGTTAAATGGAATGTTAATTTTATTCGGTATATGGTAGGTTTCAATTTAAATGTATACAATGTTTTGTTGAAAATGGAGCGAAGACAATACAATTAATTATGTAGTGATTATTAAAAAAGTAGACATTTGTGTGCATGAGTGTACATCACGTTTAGTTCATTGCAGTTCAGATTGTATGAAATGTAAATAACGAAAGTTCAAAATAAAATATAAACACAGCGATTTACTGTTTTTTTATACGGACATTGTACGCACCCAATAGTACTCAGGAGTTATATAGCTTTTTACTAGTGAAAAAATGTTTAGAATCGGTTTATTATTTGCCTTTTCAATTTTATTAAGTATAGTATATGTAATAGTATTCTTTAAAAATATAAGAAATTCGTCGAAACTATGAATCACTCAAAGAACTAGCTAATTAATATATAGATAAATACAAGTTGTTGTAGTTTCGGAACCAGATACAGATAGAAGAGAAATATGAGATCTTTAGTAAAACAACGAAATATTTTCGTCCGTAAAGTTGGACACGTGGACCATCTTAAAAAAACACGACTCATTCTCATTCATAAGTACGCTTGATATAAAGATGTGTATTAATCAAAATGAATAAGAATGCCGCCAAAATTGGAGAGTTGTGGTCCATAAAAACAAGAATTGGTCGTTGTTGTTGTTATTTATCCTTCAATATAAAGTTTTAACATATACTCACGATGTACGTGGTAGTTATATATTTTCTTATGAATTAGGCAGGGCAGACTGGCCAATGGGTCACCTGATATTCAACGTCATTGACAGTCATTGACATCGGTGTTGTAAGAAATAGTAACCACTCCTAAAATCGTCAATGTTTTACCAACTTTTGGTACTAAGCCATTGTATCCTTTATTCCTGAAGTTATGATGGTTAATTCACTCTTCAAATTGCAACACAAGAATACTTAGTATTTCTGTTTGGCGGTGGAATATATTATGATGAGCGATTGGTACCTATCTAGACGGGCTTACACAAAGTCCTTCCAAGAAGTCAAGAAACAATATTATAATAATACTTCTACACTAATAAATGTCAGAAGTTGTTTTTGTAAGACCTTATCTCGACCACAACGATTATTAAAACTTGGGAATTCAGCCAACTACGTAGGTCATAATATGGTGCAGAAATGTGTGCACAAACACAGATGGACTTTCTATTCCTTTTCTCTCATAATTTGATAATACGACGACTTCGACACGACCAGAAAGGGGTAGGGCACAGGATCAACGGATTTACATGTCTTCCGAGGCACGGGAATGTATACGCTTCCGATTTTCAAACGGACTTGCTCAAAGCCCTACCACCAAATAATATTTAAAATATATTGGAAATAAATGTTTTCAAGATTAAGAGAGAAAATATAAAGGTTCTTTATGTTAGCTTTCTTCCGAGTCTTTAGCACGTAGTGTTCGCTTTTATGAAGTACTTCGTGGACAAGTTTCTTTATTAATCGAGATGATCTATAAGTATCATTTCTCGGGTAAGTTTCCTGTATAACTCCTTCAAACTTCTACATCGTATTATGGAAGTTACTGGATTTGTTGCAAAATTGCAAATTTATTGTTAAGATACTCGTACTTACTATGAACTTCATCAAACTAATTACATTTAAATTTTTAAATAAAATGTTTCAATCATTTTCCTATTTATGAACTCATATCACTTATTGGCTTTACCTGGAAATCAAAGCCTAACCTAAGGATGCTCTGCATCCTCCATCCTTATACACTAGACCAACGGGTCTTGAGACTAGAGTTTAACGTTATGAGTAGAAGTATGAGTAGAAGTGAAATGCCTTCTTGAATAAAGTATAATATTGGTTTTGGTTAATCAAATATATTATATATTTAAAAACACTTGCGTATGTAGTTGTAGGCAGACTGGCAAATGACCCACCTGATGGTAGGTGGTCATCATCAATAGACATTGGCAGAGTACAAAATATTAACCATTCCTTACATCGCCAATGCACAACCAACCTGAGGCACTAAGACATTATGTCCCTTGTCCCTGTTATTACACCGGCTCACTCATTGGAAACCCGAAACACAACTAATTATTTTTTTATTTGACTATATATTACGACTACCTATCCAGACGGGTTTACGCTATCAAATCGATTGTGACGTGTGATTTACATCGCGTACATCTTGAAAGTAAATGGTTTTATTCATTTGAAAGCAAAATAACGTGTACTAACATAAACTTCATTAAAGATGAAAATCTTCATGAAAGTTGACGGCGCGGACAGACTAGACATTCAGATTAAATTTTCACGAAAGCAATACCAGGTTTCGTACAAGTAGAACGGTCCGAAAACATAAAAATATTACCTCTAAGGGAAACCATGCAAGAAATGTTAAACGAGAAATATGTGCACGTATTCGTCTCTTATTCCAAATGATATCGTTGTACCTTTGTAGTCAAAGTATGGGGACATTGGAAAATAATAAAACAAATATAAGCGAGTAAGTCCAATATCCAAAATTGAAAGAGCGATATTAAATAAAATGGAGTTTCGAAATAAACGTTTCTATTGATAAAATTCATCATGAGGTATTAAAATATTAATATATAAAAATATTTGAAACAAAAGAGATATTCGTAGCGATGTTTAATATCAAAATGGTTAAAATCCTTAGATGTGATATATGCAATATGCACTCGAATGCGTCACGGTCGTGACAGTTTCTAATCGGATGCAGAACTCATCTATGGTTTACCGCTCAAAAAAATTTCTTAAATAATAAAAACGTATACAATAGAAAGAGACAAAGAGTAAAAGAAAGGGAGGGAAAGTGGGCATGATCCTCTACTTGTATATACTCTTCTTGTAAGTCTGGTAAAAGAACTTCGTCCAAAAAAGAAAAATGTAATACATTTCAATCTTTGTTTCGTTTGATTGTTTATTTGAATTTCTTTTATTTACAAAACATATATATCAGCATGAAGTCTATAGACACGATTACACAATAAATCGTAACAATATCAACACTGAGCAACAAAACTGATACTTCCGAATTCTATCGTACGAAGTAATAAAAAAACTCGTTTAAATTAGTCCAATAAAGATGAAACGAGTTCACACAAGTTCGTCCGATACGAGTTTATGACAATTCAATATTTCCAATATCAGTTGTATCTTATGTATTGCTTATAAATTAGACAATGTATTTTATTGTTCTATCACGTCTTTAAACATTGTATAAAAATTTACATACGTACGTATTTATTTACGTACATTCGTTCATTCAGCCATTACATTCATTCAATAGTTAATGTTAACTGCATTAACTCTGACACTCGATGACAGCTATTCGAAGTTATCCGTTGGAGGGAAATGAAGTGTATAAATTATAATTCTGATGTTAATTCTGAATACCTTGTTAGCGTATCAGATAGTTAGACATCCAAATTAAGCTACATAATAATTTAAAAAACACTAAAATAATTTTATTTTTATTTTTTTAAGGACAACTTACAAAACACCACCATTATGGGTTAAAAATAAAAGCAATTACATTTTTAGTCGAGTGTTGTTTCAATTAAAAGTTATCCGAAACGGTGGTAGTTTTTAAATATGGACGATTCAAAAACGCTTCATTGTGAAGTTTACTTGAATAATATTGATATGATATGACTTGATTTGAAATTTATTAGGAAAACACAACGAATTTTTTAAATCTTATGTCAAATAAAAATTGGTAAATAGGACTTATTACTTGATAAATGTCTGTACAGTTCGCTTCCATACCAGATTGCTTCAAATTCGCTTCAGAGGTTTGGCCATGAAAGAACAACAGACAGATATACAGAACTACTTTCGTTTTTATGATATTATTATAGATTGATATAGATAATAAAGCGCTGTGCTAGTATAATCGATTTTCATTTAATAAATGTAATTTGATATCATTAATTATGTGAATTGTTGGAATAGATTAATTACTGATTTTCTCATTGTTTCTTCATGGTTGTATCTTTCGATTTAAAAGAACAAAAAAATATTATATTATAATATGCGTAAGGCTTTACATATAAAAAAAAACATGCGCCGTATGAAGTACCCCGTTTCTGTTTAAATTTTTCATGTTTTTTTTTTTAATTTTTTAGTCTCTTCGTTTACGTACAAGATTAACCTTGATACTGTTAATCCGTGTTGGATTGTGTTTGACCTAAATTGTCAAATTTGTTTGTGCCAATGTATACCAATAAATCTGTTTTACTAAGTTAAATAGCATTACACATATTAGCAGAAATATTTCGTATACAAGAATAATAAATACTTTAGCATCATAAATATATATATATTTTTAAAACCAGAGTAGAGTAGATGATCTTATTTATTTATTTTTATTTATTTATTGGAAAAGTTACACCATCAACTTATCACTAAGCACTTAAAATTTATATCTGACTTGGGTAACATACAAAGTGATACGTCTTTAAAGGTGTTAACAACATCTTCGGACAGCGTTACAGATTTTCTTTAATTTAAAAAAGCTAAGAATAGTTTCGATCAAGTCATGTCAGTCAGTCAGTCATGATATTCTACCGCCAAAGAGCAGAATTGTTTTGTTCCGGTTTGAAAAGCGAGTGAGCCAGTATAACTACAGGCACAAGGGACACATTAGCGATGTAAGGAATGGTTAATATTTCTTACAGCGCCAATGTCTATGGGCGGTGGTGACCACTTGCCATCAGGCGACCCATTTGCTCGTCCACCAAACAATACCATAAAATAATTAAATCAACTTTAAAAAAAATATGTTTTACCGTTTATGGCAGACTCACAGATACACATAGTTAATAAAAACTTATTTTTCTTGTTGAAAATTAAAGACAAGAGCATTCCATAGTTCGGTCGCATGTTGATGAATCGTTGAAATTTTTTAAAGATATTACTAATATACTTTAAGTTAATTTTCATGACATGTTTGAACTTGTATCAATTCCAGTAATGATCGATATAATTTCCATTACTATCGTAACTACTAAGTCCACAACTGTTTATGCCTTCAAGCAATCTAATCTTCAATTATTGGGTAATTTGCTATTCCTTATTGGATACCGACATTAGTGGTAAGTGACGAATTACGGTATACAATATGTTTGTATAATAAGTGTATTGATATTATCACTGTTCTATCCCGCTAGTCTAGTGGCTAGGTCACAGATCTCGGGATTCCGGGTTCAAAAACCAGGTCGGTATGATAAAGAGTTATTAGGTTTTTCCATCGAAGAGTTTTCATGGAGGAGTTTGCAATTTGGAAGCCTCTACACTCTTATGCCGTGGAAGAATAATAATATTTCAAGAGTGTTAGCAAAGGATGCCCTTGTGATTAGGGCGAAAGGTTGCAGCTTATTATACCACAATGTTTTGGTACAAGTATGCGGCAGTTAAATGCAAAAAAAACGATCAATAAAAGTAAACATTAATAGCGCAATGGTTTACGGCGATGTAAAAACTCGCAGGATCGATCTTGACCCCTTGGGCTACCGTTATCGTCGTCGTCGTCATCGTAACACAAGTGATAAGTTTAAAGGGGTAAATTGGAATGTTGGTAATTCCTCAATTAATTTGGGGCATATATATATTAAAATGAATAGAGTTGGTGTATGCTATCTTTATTGTCTTGAAGTACATTTTTAAAGATATACTTATTCTACAGGATGACACGAAAACCAATTGTTGAATTTGCTCGCTAAATGGTGACCAGTCGCTCGCAATACGCAACTACAATGTTTTTTTATTACATATTTAAATGACAAAGAAATTACATCAATCATACGAATTAATTGTTCGGCCGCAATTAAATGTATTTTTAAAAGGCACCTTATCGATTACATAGTATAAAACAAAGTCGCTTATCGCTGTCTGTCCCTATGTATGCTTAGATCTTTAAAATTACACAACGGATTTTGATGTGTTTTTTTAACAGATAGATTAATTCAAGATGAAGGTTAAATGTATAATACATGCACAATATAGTAGAGAAACACTGATAATTTTAGAGGTTTCTAATTTCGTAAATAAAGACTTTTTTTGCGGTTACATCGCAAACGCTGGCTGAACCATACGAGATAGATCAAAATAATTTAGTACAGTATTTTACACCTTAAAAAGGTCTTCAAAAAATCTGCGATGGCATATGTCTTTCTCTTAGGGATAACCCACAATAACCATTTTTTATCGTTTACTTTTTATGAGAAATAATGGCTTATTTTCAGAGCAATTTTAAGCAATACAACATTAATCCTTATCCAATTAAGTACCTTAAATACATTGTGCATTTAATATATATCAATAAGGCCCATTAGAGAATGAATATTTTCGTAGATATTACAGATTTAAAACGCAGGGACATAGCGGTTTGTATTGTCTAATGACTGAAAAACTGTGAACGTTGTAAGACATTCTGTAAAATATTTAGGATCAGCATTGCACCCGAGCGAAGCCGGGGCTGGTTGCTAGTTTGTAATATTTTTATAACAATGCCAATATAAAAATATAAATTATATATTTGCCGTTTCACAGCTTAGTTAAGCAACGAGTTAAAAAATTCGATCTGTGGCTGCGGCGTTAACGGCCTTGTCGAACAATATGATTTCGTAGTAGTTCAACAATAAGCATGTTACAAAAAAAATCTATTCTTATATGCTAGAGAATTAAAATCTAGATTTTGTTAACATTAAAAATCTAAGCTGATTACAAAGTGTAAAATCAATTATACGCAACACTATTATAATTTAAAAAGTGATTAGAGTATTAATTATATTATATTATACTAATTGTCACCTGTGGCTTTATTGGCGTTGTAGAATTTGGTCGGTCGTTGTTCTTGAGTCTCAAACTTGTTTCATTTAAAATTTCATCAAATTCTGTTCAGTGGTTTGGAAAGATCAAGAGACAGACAGAGTTACTTTCGTATTCATAATATTAGTATAGATTTTAAAAATCTAACTAATGTTCTTATTGGTTAGAATTCTGACAATTAGGTCGAGCCTAATGAAGGCGTACAATTTGAGCAGTTTTTTATCATAGAAATATTTTGTGTATCTGTATTATTTGAACAGTATGTGTAATGCAGCTAATGGGTCATTGACCTGATGGCAACTTTTTATACATATTTATAACTCGTTTTTTTGTCAATACGCTAGTTATAATATCGTTTTAAGAGTCCCATTTATCCCCCATCCCTTATATATACGTATGTTCCTTGTATCTGTGATCACACTGGCTTGCTCACTCTTTGACCCGTACGCTAAAATCTTCAAATAGTTTCGTACGCTTCCTATGTAATTCCTGTAACTATTGTTCAAAAGCTATTTAGATATTTCCAATAGTCCAATGTATATTCTTGGCCAGTGTTCTCAATTGCATATAAAATTGACGCAAAATAAGATACTAAGCTAGTTCGACGAAAACTATGCTGGGTCTCTTTAGAATTGGAATGCCCTTACCATGTGCATGGATGATATATCAAATAATAAAAATACCTCATGTGACAAATAGTTTATTATTATTTAATTTATTTATTGAATCTCTCACAGTGTGTGTTATATAGTTCCGCAAAAGCAGGTAACTGGTTTGATAAGGAGAACAACAATTGAATCTCGTATTACAGACATAATGATTACAGACTAAGTATTAATATACGATAGTATATAAAGCTAAATGGTACTTAAATAAAATGTATAACACGTATTATTTTATGATAAAAAAGTAAAAAATAATAGATACTACGTTTTAATCACCAAGTATACTTAGATAGCATTTTCACAGTTTGGCCTAATAAATAAATTTAGCAGTTTCATATTGTATCTTGCTCAACTAAAATGGAATCATAGCAATCTACGCTGTCGACGATCCATCAATTCGTATTGAAGCAGCATAGTAGAATAAAGTCGATACCTCCTCAAGAAGACAAGAAGAGGTTTTAGCTAAACAGTAGGACGTTTACAGTCTTATACTATTTTAATATTAGCATAGAGCTTCGCTCAGGAACCAAAATAAACGAGCCTACTACTTTACTAGTGTGAGTGTACTCAGTGGCCAACAGTTGGCCTCTATTTTTTTCAATGCTTCCTCGGCTTTGCCAGTCTGTCTAGACATACAAACAATCAAAGGCTTTAGATACTTTTGTTACATTATAATTTTTATTAGTAGCTTCATCTTTAGTCATGTTTCTGAAGCGCTTTCGACAATACTGTGCTTCGAGCTGAGGTATGACCCCATTATTATCTCCCTAAGTATATACGTCAATCAGAGCATAAGGAGGACGAAATATCAATATTCACTCCATCTCTCTTCAGATCGGTATTATATCTGCGTTGTTCGTCAGTCAGTGGAGAACAATTTTTTTTTTTAACATTGGCAGCCTTTAAATTGCGCCCACTGCTGAGCTAAGGGCTCCTCTCTCTTTGAGGAGAAGGCTTGGAGCATATTCCAACGCTGCTCCAATGCGGGTTGGTGGAATACACATGTGGCAGAATTTCGTTGAAATTAGACACATGCAGGTTTCCTCACGAAGTTTTCCTTTACCGCCGAGCACGAGATGAATTATAAACACAAATTAAGCACATGCTAATTAAGTGGCCTGCCTGGGTTTGAACCCGAAATCATCGGTTAAGATGCACGCGTTCTAACCACTGGACCATCTCGGCTCATAATCATATTCATATATAATTTGCCTGAAATTCAAATGTCTTACTCGCCCTTGAACACTGTACAAATCAATCGGTACTTATATGGTATCGGTATCGGTTGTATGGAGTATTTTCATGGTAATGATTTCATCATTAAAGTTTTGAGATTACAATATATTTCTTCATCTTAAACAAATAGTAAGGGCAAATGGTAGGTGTAGTCACTGGAATGTCGTGAAACCGTTTTGTCAACGCTATTCCGCAAACGTTATTCAGAAACTTAGTAGAACAGATATTGAAACTAGTTTTCCAACTTTTGAATTTCAGCTCACGTTACGAAATCTTAGCTTAGTACATTGAACAGGAATAAGATTTACAATTTTACTTCCGTATTCCTAAATATTTAAATTGCAAATCTATTGTATATAAAACGAACGCACACACTCAAATAACGTTCTATACATGACGAGTATCTCTTGTTTACAAATATGTAAATCTATCTCTTTTCAACATGAATGCATCTAAACTTTAGAAATATTTTTTGTCTCTCTTTTGTGAAAAAATATAATTAAAATATTTATTAAATTACATTATTATATACAATGGCTTATTTAATGTTACCTGTATAGAATTGAAGTAACATATATACATAAAGTTTCTAGAGTAGGCCTCAATCAAATCACTAATGAAAACTTGGTGGTACGGCTTTGTGCAAGTTCGTCTGGGTAGTAGGTACCACACACACATCAGATATTGTACCGCCAAACAATAGTACTCACTATTTTTGTGTTCCGCTTTGAATGGTGAGTGAGCCAGTGTAACTACAGGCACAAGGGACGTAACATCTTAGTTCCCAAGGTTGGTGGCGCTGTGGCGATGTAAGGAATTGTTAATATTTCTTACAGCGCCATTGTCTATGGGCGGTGGTGACCACTTACCATTATGTGACCCATATGCTCGTCCGCCAACCTATAACATACAAAAAAAGAAAATTTAAAAAATAGTAAAAGTAAAAGATAGGCCGTCCCTTGTGCTATGAGACAATATTTATTTATTTATTTTATTTATTTAAATACTTTATTGTACACCACAAATTAAATAGATTAGCCTTATAGTAACATTGGCAATACTGGACAATACTGGTCCAATGCGAGTTAAGGCCCAAATTCTCATTCAACACATGCAGGCTAACGATGTTTTCCTTCATCACCTAGTACGAGATGAATTATAAATACAAATCAAGCACGGGAAAAATCAATGTTTGCCCTGACTTGGACCAGCAAACTTCGGTTAATTTTACGATTTGGAACCAACGGAACATCTCAGCTCTACTCAATTGTCAAGTCACTTATATTATCTTGTATAAGTCATACATTTGATTTTAGATTTAATTACAAAACCAATAAAGTTGTAAGCTAGTCTAAGAAGTTGAATTTAACCAACTTTTATTCCAACTGTCGATTTAAAACTATGCCAGTATTTCGATTTAAGATGACGATTTAATTATTTGATATTATTTTCCACCCGCGAATAAGTCAACATTTGGGAAATGAAGGGGGGGGGGGGGGGGCTGTTACTCTATTTCCTTTCTGAACCTCTACCCCGTTAAGGAAAATGATACAACTGCTTAGGATACATTATATAATACAAATACAAGTGCAATCTTTATTACCTTGCTCCTATAATCCGATTTGGCGTATCTGATAAGGACGGAAAGGCGCATATCCAAAGACATTACATGCTTTATAAGGAGGCTGAGTACTGCTGACATTCAGACTATAAGCGATTGAGAATTACTCGACAGAATATTCTCAACGACATTTTATTATCCCGAATATTGGTTTGAACTCAGTGTGTTAAGACCTGAGAGTCAAAAGTTCATTAGTTAGACCAAGAAGAAAGTCGAATAATTATTATCATATTAAAATGTTTCGCACATTACGCGTTTTCCTTTTGTTATCTGTATCACGAATGGATGTATTCAACGTATCATCTGCTAGATTTCCTATTATGCGATGTACTTTCATTTTCGTATTTCAACAAAAACTTAAATAAAATGTCACACATCCGACGCTTGTGTGAAAGATGCATATTGTGCATTCTCAGCTACGGAACACTTTTGTTTTAAATTTTAATGTGTAATACAGTGGGCGAAAATTGCGACATTTATTTTACTTATTTCGTATAAGAAATTAAAGTTTTCATTTTCGTAGCAAAATTGCGGAATTCTCCATGCGAGGAGTTTTTTTAATAAAGTCGAATATTTTTTCGGAATAACGCTGCCGATGCTGTTCACGGTTCCCTTAATATAATTCCTAGCTATTCATATTATCGTCTAAATCTTATATTTAAGGTTATGTTCACGGTTGAATAAAACTGACGCTCGTTTTAAAATTGTGCGTCTAGACATTCATGTTGTATAAAATTATAATATTATATATGAACGCGTGTCAACGCGATGTACCACTGCATTAAGTAAACGCGCGGTGACGCAAATTTAGAGATGATATTAGCAATAATAAAATTGACATTAACGTATATATAATGTCTTAACTAAGCTTATTGAGAGATTTTCTATAACATGATATACTTTTTTTATGATACAAAAGTTCCACGTCCATATTATATATTCAACAAAGTCTGAGCTACGCTCGTCATCTGAATGTACCAACGCGCGTCGTCGTGATACAAACGCTCAACTATCTGAACGAAGCTTTAATATAAAAAAGGATATTTTTCGACTTCTTATTTGAAGGATTGTTTATTTTATTAAACGTTCATTTGATTTTAAGATAGTGATTACGTAACACTAATATCAAATTTTATTACAGTAAATGTAAGATTTCTTTTTAGATACAACAAAAAGTGTAAAGAAATTATACGTTTTGTGGTGGCATGGAATCCCAAAAATAGGTCACAAAATCATGTGCTTTTACAAGTATCTTTCGAATATTAAATTCCACTAAGAGTGCAATGAACACGCGTACTGTGGGTTTTGTATGTTATTTTTTAAGTAGTTAAAAGTATAAAAGAAATTTTAAGAATTATGTAGATGATGATAAAGCCGTTTCTGTTAATCCAAATTAAAGTTTGTACAAACGTTATGGAAAGTGACTACCACCGCCCACGGACATCTGCAACACCGGGGGGCTTGCAAGTGCGTTGCCGGCCTTTGAGGAAGGAGTACGCTCTTTTCTTGAAGGTTCCCAAGTCGTATCGGTTTGGAAAAACTGCCGGCAAAACTGGTTCCACAGAGTGGTTGTGCGAGGCAGAAAATGTCTCAAATCGCGCTGTTGTGGATTTTCGGACATTTAGGATTTATTATTTATTTAATTTTTTTTAGGATTTTTTTATTATTTTTTGAGTAACAATTAGTCAAGTTCAGTAAAAAAACTACTAATACCAATTTGCCAGGAATTACTAGAAGTAATATTTACTGTGAACAGAGTCAGGATCGACCGATGACTATAATATAATTTGACGGCCTCCATACAGTTGTTATATATTTTCATCTTCATTTAAAGATTTGTTTTCTAAATGAAGACTTGACAAAAGGATTAAATCTTTAGATAAGGAACCCTAAAATAGGATACACTGAGTATGAAATTTAAATCGTCTACAAGGGGCCATAACAGTTTTGGCTCGACGCTGTTCATAGTCCATAAAATTGTGGTCGTTCGGTCGTTGTGGTTTCATGCCGTTATTACAAGTTCAAATGTTGGGAAAAATGAAACTACACGGTTAATTTCGGTGGAATTGCATTGGGTTTTGTTATGGAATCGAGGAAGTTTAAGGTCTCATTTATTGGCTGTTTCTACTTTACTTAACATTTATTAGCGATTATTTATTTTGATAACAAAGCAAAATAATTATCGTTTCATTCAGGTTCTAAATTCAAAATGTTTTATTGTCGTATCAAATAAAACTTAATGGTTAGTTTATAAGGCCCCAGATCCCGAGCTTCTAAGTTTCTGTGTCGAACCATTAAAAAATAATTGGGGTTCTTCGTCGAATTATTCTCAGCATCAGCATAGAGTTCAGAAATTGTAAGTGCCTATACTTACGTACTTTGGTACGCATGAAAAGCGATCGGTCCTACACCTTAATTCACTCCGAACATGTCAAATAGGCGTCCGATTTGATAATGAGAGCGAAACAATGACGTCATCATCTTCATCATTCTCATCTCGGTTGTATTTTATTTTTCTTCCTATGATTCATGGATATCTCTCAGATAATTTTTTATTACAAGTTTACACCGTTTATTAGAAAAATTAAACAAATATATCTCCATTAAATATTTTCCAAGTTACTGTCGAACAAAATGAGAGACTGAACGGCAGGAGCTCATCGATAAATATAGTTCTTAAGTTCATGTTATAAGTGTCCTTACTTCGACTCAGATGCACTTAAAACTTCCTAGTATCAAACTAAGACTTTTTGTTCCCTCATCACTCTTACAAGATGTTGGGTACGTGAGCAAGTTCGGTAACGTCTTTAAAGTTTGCGAAAGGAACATCGGAAGCCATTTCGTTAGAACAAAATATATACTTAATTTTATCAAAATTATACTCATTGTATGTGTATATTATATGCATTGCTTTTATTTGTGTTGATGGATGTAAATCTTAATTTTGTTTTATTATGTAAGTAGTAAAGCAGTAACATTCTGTTAATGTGCCCACTGCTGGCAAAGATTTCTACTCCTTTGATGAGAAAGGTTGAAGATAAAGTGCTTTAGCAAATACATTTGACACAAATGTGGCAGAATGTTTTTGCCTGACAACCGAGCTTTAAAAAGTGAGCTAGCCGCTGGCGAAACAGGTATGACATAAAAATATAATTATTTTATTATAATATTGACATTTTATGTTTTATCGACAATTAAATAAGTTAATTTTATTACAGTTGTAATACACATATATTATTTAAACAGCTTACCAGTAAACTAGCGTTGTATAAAAGTTAATTGAATTAATTACCGCTGTAATTGGCGTATTTAAAATAATTCATTCAATAATATTTATACCAATTTATAGTCCATAAATTACATTTTTGTAGTGAATTTCGATTTTTCTTTAATCTAATAAATTCTGGTATAAGTCTCTTCAGTTTGTTTGTTGAATAATTTTTATAAAGATACGTGAAAAGTCACATGATATTTCACTGTTCTATGATAAAATTATATACCTAATTAACATAATTAGAAAAATTTTCTGGTTTTATGTATATAATATACATATGTATATAATTAATACAAATATAATTTTGAAGTTTTTTTTGCAGTAATTAATATTCTTGTGTTCCGGTCTAAAGGATGTTCGTTGGTAGCGCATTGGTGATATAAGAGATGAATATCATTTCTTTCGGTGCCAATTGCCTTTGGCAATACTAAGCACCTATCATTAGGTGGCCCATTTGTCCATACCTACAAATGTTTAAAAATAAATGGAGTCCTCACACATAGACTTCCGTTGTAGTTGTATTTATAGTTCAGTGAATCTGTATCGGTTTAGAAACAGGCAATAAATGTGTGCAGCGACCAACCGACCGATGATACCACGAATCTGTCGAAGCACACCACCTGACATCACGCGATGTGTGACGTAGTTGCCAGTTGTAGCCAGCGTCCGCTAGGTGGCACGCTTTCATTTTAATATTTTAATTTCGTCTGGATACATCATAAACATTAATAAAATGGTAGTTATTTTTTAAAATAGGAATGTCATTTGTTTCGTCTAATTTAAAACATTCAGATCGAAATATCATGAAAATCAATCCAAGCGAAGAGTTCAGTTACACGTACAGAAGGATTATATATATTAAAGTATCTGTTCAAAGACATATCGGTGATCCCACAAACTAAGTTATTTTAGGGGTATTTCTGTATCATAACAACGGATCTTCTTTTGACTCTACATTTTCTCAATACATTGTATATATTGTGTATATATGGTGTATATTTAATCGTATTATTGAACGTAAGAGCCGAGATGGCCCAGTGGTTAGAACGCGTGCATCTTAACCGATGATTTCGGGTTCAAACCCAGGCAGGCACCACTGAAATTTCATGTGCTTAATTTGTGTTTATAATTCATCTCGTGCTCGGCGGTGAAGGAAAACATCGTGAGAAAACCTGCATGTGTCTAATTTCAATGAAATTATGCCACATGTGTATTCCGCCAACCCGCATTGGAGCAGCGTGGTGGAATATGCTCCAAACCTTCTCCTCAAAGGGAGAGGAGGCCTTTATCCCAGCAGTGGGACATTTACGGGCTGCTAATAATGCAAAATTGAACGTAAAAAAAACAGAGGGTTATTCTGTATATTATGATTAAACGACTACACAATTTTTACAGGCACAATCTAATAAAAGTATCTTTGTAATCGTAGTAAAAATTTCCCGATAGGATATATCAGTGTTTTGAATCAAACCGGAATTAGACCTTACAGTCGAAATGAATAACAATAATGGAGTATATATTTCAAATCATGGTAGCACTTCATATACCTGTATAAAGCCGACCCCACACGTAACAAATGTAAACACGAAAACAAACCACTGCAGCACATGTGACTCAGTCGTAATGCGCGACGATATATCATTTTTACGACGCTACTTGCCCGTATTAGCGTATCTGTAGAATTAACAGGGTTACGTCGTAATCGTTTAGATACACGCTCTATTTTTTTTATTTTATATCTTTTTAAATTGAAACTTCTTTTGATGCAATGAGAGCACACTTTTAAAGTCTTAGTATGTATGTCCTTTTAGCTTTATTGTATTATTTTTTTTGTAATTTCATTAACAGTATTTTACTTCTGGTATACATAACAGGGATGTCATTGAGCTTCTTGTTTAGAGATAATTTATAAAGAAAGTAAAAATTATATTTCCTCTGAATTTAGTTGGTGGCAGGGTACAAAGCCCGTTTAAGAAGGTACGATGGTCAAATAGCAATAATAGTGTAACTACAGACGCAGAGTACATAACATCTTAACTTTAAAGGTTGCTGTTAGGGCACATTGGCGATGTAAGGAACGCTTAAAAAATACCGGCGCCTATAACTAAGGGCGCTGGAGATTACTTAACAACAGATGGCACATATTTGATAAAATATTGCCGGTTTTTGATGTGTAATATTTATTGGCGCATCTTGGGGTTAAGAATTTAGTTCCCAAGGTTAGTTGTACATTAGCAAGGTAAGGGATGGTTAATATTTCTAACAGCGCTAATGTCGGTTATATAAATGTCTATATAAGCGGTGGTGACCACTTTACATCAGGTGGCCCATTTGCCGATCCGCCAATCTATTACATAAAAAATTAAGCCGGGTCCCTTGTGCCTTTAGTTACACTAGGTCACTCATTCTTCAAACCGGAACACAACAATAAAAAATATTGATGCTTGGCGGTAGAATATATAATTAGTGATACCTACCCAGAAGGCCTTGCACAAAGCCGTACCATCAAGTCATTTATCTATAATTAATAAATAAATTATAATTATTGGACAACATCACATACATTACTCTGATCCCAATGTAAGTAGCTAAAGCACCTGCGTTATGGAAATTAGAAGTAACGACGGTACCACAAACACCCAACCCCAGGACAACATAGAAAATTAATGAACTCTTTCTACATCGACTGGGCCGAAGATAGAACGTGGGACCTCGGTGTGGCGTACCCATGAAAACCGGTGTACACACTATTCGATTACGGAGTTCGTCGACTATAAATAGAGCATCACTAAAATATGATACTCATCATAATTAATTCGATATTTTCATAGTTCTTTTGCGAACTGGTCGTATCAATAGTCGCTCTAGTCCTCTGTCGCACTAATCTCTCAAACGAGTGGTTACAAATGGCGAGTGAATTCGTCAAAAGATTAGTGTGACGTGGTTGTAAATCAAGGGTCCCTAATTAATTTTCTAGACAAAAACTAATTCGTTGGTTCTTGCCTACAATTATATTACTCAAATATTTGAAGCTCTTCTTTGTAACCATGGCGATGCTTCTGATCTTTGACTTCAGACAATTCTTATGGATTCATGAATCAGAATTTATTAAACGAAATTAGTTCAATTTCTATACGTTCAATACGTTAGAGAACTGTTTGTACTTTTTTAAGCATCTTGCTCGCACAAATTTAACGTTTATATAGGATGCTGAATCCCAAACTTTTTATATAATATAATTGTATGTGCTTCAAATACATTATACTAAAAAGAAAAGAGATTTTAAACAAGTTAACACACGTCAAGTCAAGCTCGAAAATATATATATTTTTTGTTTTGACTATTTTTGATTTTTCCTATATATCGTATTTTAGAAGGAACTCGAAAATGACTATTTTATTTTTTTATTAGCAATTTGTTTCTGAGGGCAGTTTAGCCTTTTGGTTTAATCTGATCACTGACATCTTCATTCAAAATCAAAATCGAAAACAATCTTTATTCGTGTAGAATGATAAAAGTACTTTACGTCAAGTAACAACCGGTTCGAATTAGATTCTAACGAGAAAAACCGGCCTGATATTAAATAATTACTCTTTTTCACAATTATAATTTTTATACACATCCTGCCTAACAAATAATAATAAAAAAAATGCAAGTCCACGCAGCTTTATCATTAGTATAATCTTGTATTAAGTAATATGCCTTATTTATTAGTTTTTTTTTTGACATTCGATATGCGAGTTTTTCTTAATATTTTTACATATATACATACATTAACAGCCTGTAAATTTCCCACTGCTGGGCTAAGGCCTCCTCTCCCTTTGAGGAGAAGGTATGGAGCATATTCCACGACGCTGCACCAATGCAGGTTAGTGGAATACACATGTGTCAGAATTAGACAAATGCAGGTTTCCTCACGATGTTTTCCTTCACCGCCGAGCACGAGATTAATTAAAATACAAATTAAGCACATGAAAATTCAGTGGTGCTTGCCTGGGCTTGAACCCGAAATTCTTCTTTTTCTTTCTTGAATTCACGCGTTCTAACCACTGGGCCATCTCGGCTCTTTTCTTTTCTTTCTTAACATATCAATTTAAAAATGACTTGGCAACAAACTAAATTTTCATATAATATTAGTTGAGATGAATTTCGATCAATCGTTGACAACTAGTTCGTATATAATGCCGAAATAAAGTTACGAACGTAACCGCAGTTCAGATATATCTAATATCGAATACCGATATTATAACGATTATCAAATTGCGAATCGTAACTCCCGTTCCAGTCGTACAGTAAATTCATATTCCAAGAACGTTCGCTATGGTCTGGTATATTCATAACTTGTTCTCAATTATAGAATAATGCATAGAATGTACCTGTACTTTAGTAATTTGAATTCAGTTGCAATTTCAAACAAAGCAGTAAATCTGGAATATAGCTTCACTTATCTATTAAAAAAAAAATCATTTTTGCCTTATTAATATTTGAAAGTAATTAGTATTTTTTTGGGTAAGTTTTTCTTGTTGTGTGTCATATTTTAAAACGCACACTCGTGTATGCGTTTTGAAATGGATTATATAGAGTTAAATGTCTAATGTCACAATCTTATGTCACGTGATTTTTTCATACGGTATAAGTACATACAGTACATTTGTTCTTTAATCGTTGGTCTATTCGCTATATAAGGCCGCATAACTCCAGGTTCTAGGCTTAATCAGGTCGGGCCGATATCGAAAAAGTTAAAGTTGAAGGTGTGTTGAGTCCCAGGCCTTGGAAAAGCACTTACAGCCGTTGGTCGTGCGCCTCACAAAAAAACACACAAACACAGGTGCCCCTCTCATAATACTATATTAGTATTGGTACAGATATAGTTGAGTACAAAATTAATTATAAATTCAAAATAAGAACACACATTTCTGCTTTTATGGGATTCCAACCGAGGTTCTTTGATTTATTGTATACTCCTTGTTGTTTATGGTTTAACTCACGTTTTAGAGGTTAGTTGTCAGGTGTTAGATATAATAAAGCTGGTTCAAGCTGCCTTTATACCGAATTTCATTCGGTTCAGTGGTGAAGGCGTTAGAGACGCATAGACAGACATACAAAACGTTATTTTCGCATTTATAATATTTGCATAGAGTATTTATTTGTATATTTTTATTATATATAAAATGTGAGTTATATATATGTTATTGATATGTTTGATAAATATTTTTATAACAATAGATCTAGTCATATCATGAAATATCGTCATAATAAGCAATCCTAAATTAAATACGTACTGTAACTTTTTTACTTTTCGTATTCCACTGAAATAAATTCCACATAAGTACAGTTGAACCCTCCTTCATTTCATAGGAAGCCATTGTAACGTGAAATTCCAACTCGCAACCATAATCTCTGCGTAACGCTACACGAGGGAATATGTAGGACACACGCCATGTTTCTAAGACCATTACACATTGGTACCAATAGTAATTAATTCGCTTTGGTTCCATATTTTATATAATAATAGCGTAAGCCGATTTTTGTCACAGTGATTGAGGGACGATAGTTGCAAATAAAAATCGGTCATGGTCCCATTTAGAAGAACTCCATTCCTAGATGTGCAGAAAATTAAAGAAGATTCTAGAGAGAGGAAGAAATGTACTTGTCGGCTAGAGAGCGGTACTAAGACTCTAAAAGAAAAAAATGAAAAACATAAATAAAATGAAAGTAAATTGCTATCGACAAACTTCACCTTCTTCATGAGTGGGTACTCATCAGATATTCTACCGCCTAATAGGTGTTGTAAGGCGGTGTTGACCACTTACCATCAGGTGGCCCGTTTGCTCGTCCGCCAACCAATGCCATAAAAAAAAATCTAACCGAAGTAATGTATACTGTTTAACATTAAAAAAAAACCTTCAAAAAAGGTTTCATCATTTTGGGACCAAATGTAGTGACTTACATTTTACAATGGAATGAAAACAAAACAAAACCTGTCATAGGTTTCATAAACGTGTTTGAATAAACGGTTTGAATAAACGTGAAGTTTATTCAAAAGTTTTTTTAATCTCTTTATAACATAAACGTGAGTAAATACGTAACGTAAAAATATATAAATAAATTTATTTACCTTATTATTTATTATAAGATAGCTGTCCCTCTCGACTTCAATTTTTTTGTTGGTATATTTTGCAAACGACTCACTTGCAGAGGCTCACTTGATGAGAATTGACATTCACCGTCCATGGACATCTGCAACACCACAGGGAGTACATTCTTTGCTTAAAGTTTCTCAACTCGTATCGGTTCGGAAAAACCGGCAAAGCTGGTTCCACAGACTAGTTATGCAGAACATGCCAATAAAATTGTGGATTTTCGGACATGTAATTGGTACGGATGTATATTTAATAAGAACGTTATTTATTTTGTACAATTAATCCTGGTACTTGAACGCTGCGTCTTCGAACGTGCGGGTCGACGGCGTATCGGGTCCAATCGAAATCAACCATTGACCCATTGGCACTTAAAAAATCATCAGAATTGGTTTTGCTTTCCACGATTTCTATCATAAGTTAAGTGACACACACATTATAAAAGAGTTGTAAGTAGGAAGGTGCAGCTTAGTAGTATACGCAAACACAATGTAGTAGAGACCGGCTATGGAGACCCAACTTGGTGCATAAGTGAGCGTCAAGCTATTTCCCGTCACGGCATAGGTACTATACGGTCTTACGACGAATAGATTTCAAATCTAATACAAATTAAACTTCAAAATTCATTAAAATTAATGATATATATATATTTTTTTTAATAATTAATAAAATATTAATATGATTATACTAATTTTAAAATTTATATTAAAAGAAAACTTTTTTTTTTTTAATTTCACGTAAGACTGTTTCTATTTAATTAGTCTAGACAAGAAACAATTCATGCGATAATTGAAATTAATTATGAAATTTTTAAGGATGGCATGCTTCCCTCCCCCACGTGGGAATAAATTTATAGCAAAAGTATGTTTTGTATCATATTATACTTAAAAAAGTTACTGCATTACTATGTACACAACACGCTTTGGTACAGATGTTTCGTGTCGCTACAGAGATTCATCTTTATATTGTAAATCTTGGAAAATACTCAATGGACTTGATCCGCTTTTCACTATAATATTAGAGATTATACGGTAAATAATTTATTTTAGAAATATAGAACTTGTGAATCCGGAGTAACTTGTATGATGATGTTTATTAACTTTTTGCATTGTAATTTTATTTATTTATTTTTATTTCTTACTATCAAACTTGGCCTTTATAGCACACAAAACGTCACCCCCTATTTTACCCCTTCAAGGGGCGAATTAAAAGAGTAGCCTATCTCCTTCCCCGGGACTGAGACTATCCCCATAACGAAATTCATCTAAATTTAGACCAGCGGATGAAGCCTGATGAGGTAACAGAGTTAATTTCGCATTATTAATATTAGTATAGATGTACGAGTTAATGTAATTATTATATCAATTCGTCCAGTGTAGCTTATATGGCTTCAGATCCCAGGGGTCGACCCAGGGTTTGAACTATGGACCCCGAGTCATTGAGTACTTTTTGGGTTTTTCTGTTGAGAAGGTCTGCCGTAGCCTGTAAACTTTCTTGCCTCGGGAAGCACGTAAGCTAGTTGGTCGTGCGCCCGTTCTGATGGTGTTGGATTTGCAGTCCCATTTGATTAATTATTATCAGAGTGAAAGAATATAGAGTGACCTTATATTTGCTCATATACTTGTTCACTTGCTTTGCTCGCCTGGAAGTTGAATATATTTACAGTTTAACTTAAAATATAAAGTTAATTCAAGACCTCTTTGTATATCACATTAGTGTGTATTATACCCATTAGGGCTATAATATACAAAACGCTTAAATACTCATATTTAATCAACATACCAAAAATAAAGTTTCAAGTTTCTAATTTAAAATATTATGGACTCTTATACAAATACCCCTATAGTAAATAAATAAATATTGGACAACGTCACATCACATCACATTACTTTAATCCCAATGTAAGTAGCTAAAGCACTTGTGTTAGGGAAATCCGAAGTAACGACGGTACCACAAACACCCAGAACCCAGACAACATACATATAGAATACTAATGAACCTTTTTTACATCGACTCGGCCGGGAATCGAACCCGGGACCTTGGAGTGGCGTACCTATGAAAACCGGTGTAAACACTACTCGACCACGGAGGTCGTCAAACCCCTTTAGGGGTAGAATTTTCAAAAATCTTTTTTAGTGGGTGTCTGCTCAATAAAACGACCCTACTCACCACATTTCATGGATCTCAGTCAGGACATGTTATTTTATTAGTATAGATTTGAATAATCTTCCTCGAGAAAGGCGATCTATTTTGTTAAGAAGGTCATAATCACACCATGCGTATTTGAAATGTAATAATTTCATACAATTAGTATGTGATAGAACTATAATCATTTTTATTTTCTTGAAACCATATAATTTACGTTATCATTATTCATAGAATAAATATATCAATGTTATAGAAATTGGATGTTATAGAACTTAGTAAATATTATATTTCTACGAAATATGTGTTATAATATATATATATATATATATATATATATATATATATATATATATATATATATATATATATATTGGAACCGAAACCAAGATTAACAAGATAACCCTTATCAAATGATAGTAAGGACTTATGATCTTATAAAATAAAAAAATAATATATTATTTAAGCCCGTAATATAATTACGAAAACGATGATTCGCAATACCGACGTGTTAACTATGGGTGATAGGTTCCGGGAATATTTAGGCGCCTTAGGTTTTATTAAACAAATATTATATAATAATTTATCACTCATCAAAATTTGCGAAAAAATAAAATAGCTCAAGCTAGCTACAAACTTAAATTCATCTAAGTTTATTAATACAAACATTTTATCTTTTATAGTATCTTCTTGTTTACATATTTCTAATATTAAAAGACCTTAAGTTCCTTAAATGGTGTATTATTAATGAATCTTCATATGTGTATTATTTAAAAAAGACATATACTGTGATTGACGTTGGACACGAATCTTTTAAAGTATTTTAAAAATCTTATAGGTAGGATGATAGGAAAAAACTGTATTGAATGAGATAACTTCTGTGTTATGTTTCTGTTTGTCCCTTTAGTCATTAATTAAATATATTTATTATATCGGTAATAATAGCGTTAGTGCGATTATCAAATCGATAGATAGATGGATGTACATTACAATTATTATTGTACATGTTGAATTTGTATGTTTCGAAAACGATTTTATTAAATAAAATAAAAAAATATCACCAAATGTAATCACAAAAACAGTAACCCACTATTGGGTGGTAGGCACAAGTGATAAAAATAATTCGTGTAACGCTATTTTTATGTAAGGACTCGAGAAGAACATGTTTTATTGACATAACAATAATTCAAGTTTATGTTGATTAATTTACAGTCGCGTTAAAAAAATAATATTGCTGACGATTTTTTTTTTTAATAATTCTTCGAATTTCACTACAAACCTAAGGGATGTAACATCATAGTTCCCAAAGTTCGTCGCGCATTGTTATGTATAGAAATGATTACTACTACTTATTATATTAAAAAAATATATGTTTTTTTTTAATAGTACTTAGAAATTCAAAGAAGAAATTCAAATATCTGTATTTGCTAAAACTCTGAGTCGTATATTGTAATCCTTACAATTCGGTAGTATGTAGCTAATCCTCTTGTCCACAATTGCTAGACCCATCGCTACAAGATGTAATTCCACACAACGACAGAAGTACTTGCACGTTGCGGATCTACAAATTCGGCGTAAACACTGAACTGTGCATTCTTAAACTGATTTTAATTAATGTTAATACCTATTGTAGAATTTCAGTTCAATTATTCTAATAGAGGTAAAACCAATAAACAAATATGAAATATATAAAAGTTTTCTTTGTAAAATAAATATATTTAATTAAAAAAAAATAAAAAGCAACGAAGTTTATAGTATACGCGCCACACGTACCAAGAAGTTAGTGCGTTAGGGAAACAGCACGACGACACAATTATTTTGCCGTTTGACGTCACGGTATACGAGTCTGCCCCGACGTATGCTAATAGACGTTTCCTCCATAAACGCGGCTCTTACGTCAGATATTGATAAATATCGAGAGGCTCAATGTTCTAGAACGAAGCGTCAACATAGCATAACAGATAACTGAAATTATCCCGGAATTTATTCTAATCCATCCAACAGATATATCCATGACATAATATCCGGCACGAGTGGATGAATATTCAACTCAAATTACGGTTACAAGCTGTTTGTATCGTGGACATGTTTAGATGTTAAATATACGCAACATTTAACAGCATCTGATGTTTATAGCTGTATTTGTATTCTATTGAATAGCTATCGTAGCTTGAGGGCTAAGAATTAAGCAATCTAAATTGCAAAGGCAAATGAATACATTGAGTTTGTAATAATAACCTTTTCAGAATATTTCTATTTAATTTCTCATTTAAATATTAAAGTAATTTTATCCGATTTTAATTTGTAATCTCTAAAAGTTTTGACGTTCTCATGACGTGTATTTTTATTTTTTGGAGTAAAGGTATTCTTGCATGTGTGCGTGAGTGTATCTGTGTGTAATAGTATGTGTATGCATGTGTTTTGATATACCTTGGTAATTGCTATTAAGTTTTCATAAGGATCTTTTTTTTAATAATTGTATAGTGAATATTACAAGGAGTGTTTTTTAATTTAAGAATAACAGTGAGAAACTATTATCGAAACGACAAAATCATGGCATATTGCGTAGTAAGACATGAAATAGGTCGGTTTGAATATCTGAATAGGCGGCCATTGTACAATTTTATCACTCGTTCACTCGGAACGAATGGAACGTATTCCCATATCCCAGCACACTTTCCGTTGGTGATTAATTGTCATTTTTTCATACACGGCTTACAATGAGAGCATGTTTCATGCAAACTTGTTATTCAACGAACAATAGCGCATTCGACAAATGGATGTAGCCGGACTGTACCGGGACGCAAGTTATAAGCTTCTTTAGATAAGCTATCTGGATAAATATTGACGATTCAGTTGATTTCAAATTGACTTATTTTAATTTAGAAGTAAAGGGAAATATATCATTTTAAATTTAAGGAATGCAATACAAGGAGAGAAGTAGACAGCCAAATATTCTACCAGATGTAAGTTGCCATCGTTGGTCATAGATATTGAAAATGAAAGAACTCCTGCCAATCATGTGAGCTTGACATTGCTTAAACACTTTGGTTAACTCTTGGCGGTAGGGTATTGTGCAATAGGTGTCCGGGTAGGTACCACTAACGAATCATAGGCACGAGGGACATAATGCCTTAGTTAAGTTTAGTCGTAGATGTAAGGAATGGTTAAAATCATCAGGTGAACCATTTGTCCGTCCACCCAATATTGAGATATGTTACAAAATATGACATCATTTTATGCCACACATGCAGGCCTTTTGGCAATGTTTTTCCTTTATACAGCAGGCGATGTATAAATAAAATTAGGTATATTTCGCTGGCGGTTTTTCCGAACCAATACGACTTGGGAACCTTCAAGAAAAGAGCGTACTCCTTCCTGAAAGGCCGGCAACGCACCTGCAAGTCCCGCGGTGTTACAGATGTCCATGGGCGGTGGTAGTCACTTTCCATCAGGTGAGCCTCCTGCTCGTTTGCCACCAATAACATAAAAAAAGGTATATAAAAATAGTAGTATTTATCTCGGTTTGATTACGTATTCTGCAATTAAAGATTCCCTATATTGAACGAAATTTTACAAATCTATAACAATAAGCATTTTATACTTACTTTTTACAAAGGACATGAATGCGCGTATTATTTGTTTAGGTGAAATTCTAGTAAATAACAATTTAAGAACTTTATAGCTATTACCAATAGTGGGTACCTACTTTTATACAATAATTCATATCATATAATTGTGTTGTACTACTAAACAATTAATTTCCAAAGTAATTACTTAGTTGCACTTAAGACCACAAAGTCATAATACCAAAGACCAATAATTATCAACGCACAAATAAAACTTTAAGGTATAATTTCAAAGAACACTTTTTCAATCATGAAAGGATTATGCAAAATTTCCTGTTTAATCGAGGCCCTTTGAACAATAAGTATTATTTCTTGCTACTCGTACAAACCAAAATATAAGAAATATTTGAATACACAGTTATTTAATTGACAAATCTTACGCTGAAAATAAAACAAATTAATATTTTTATAACTGTCCGAGAACGACATGATTTGAGGATTTTCGCCAGGGCGCGAATTTCAGTGCAGACCCAACAACGCAGGACATATAATATGTGCACCAGTGTTTACGCAAACATGTGTACCCTCTATCCCATCTTTCTCACAATCCAATGGGATGGCAAATCTGATACCACCGGATACCGAATACTCTTTTCAGGGTCCAACCTGTTACTAAATTTTTTTGATGGAAAACCCTAATAATTTTTTATCGGTCCGTCCTGGGGTTTGAACCCTGAACCTCGAGTTGTGTGGCCTCATGTGAGCAACTAGTCCAACGAGGCAGTCAACGATATACAATACAATTGGTGAAAAATATTCTAATCGTCCTTTTTAAAGGAAATCAATTAATGGTTAACATTATGAGATTTATTGATAACTAATCTAGTCGATATTGGAATAGTTCAAAACTAAATGGTCCGAGGTACGACAACGGTTGAATCAAAGAGCGTGTATTCACTATTCAGTAAAGTTTGAGTTAGACAGAGTTTACAACTTGGACGGAGTACTACGTGTATTGCGTCCGATAGTTAACTAAAGAGTGTTTTATCATTCAATATTCCAAAAGCTACCGTAAAACGGTGTTATAGAGCTTAATGTTGATTGGACGAATTTAATATTAATTGTTCTCCATTGGCTATTTCATAATTAAGACGGATTTTTTTGTATAAATTAATTGTGAAACATCAAAGAATATAAATAAGATACATTATTTAATTTAGAATTATAAAGATTATTTAAATTATTAATCATTTAAATTTTTTATTGTGGAAATATAACAATAAAATTCTTCAATATCCGAGTTGTTGGTCAGTCTCTTCAGAATGTACATTCCAAACCGGCGGTAGTTCAAGATTTAACTAATCTTTCAAAATGGCAATGCAAGAAGGCTTGTAAGGTCTCACTGAATAAAATTTAATTTTTAATATTCCATTCAGTGTTTCTTACATTATTTCATCGGCACCACCTGGATATCTAGAATCCTCAACAGCGAGATTTTTAAGTTATTTTCTGCCTCGCATTCCTACTCTGTGGAACCAGTTTTCGACGTCGGTTATCCGAAACGATACAACTTTCTTCATGAAAAGAGCCTAAACATTCTTTAATGGCCTCCAATGCACCTGCAAGCTTTCCACTGTTCGATGTATGCGGTAGTAGTCTCTTTCCATCAGGTAAGTCTCAAATGCCTCCTCTCCCTTTGAGGAGAAGGTTTGGAGCATATTCCACCACGCTGCTCCAACGCGGGTTGTTGGAATACACATGTGTCAGAATTTCGTTGAAATTAGACACATGCAGGCTTCCTCACGATGTTTTCCTTCACCGCCGAGCACGAGATGAATTATAAACACAAATTAAGCACATGAAAATTCAGTGGTGCCTGCCTGGGTTTGAACCCGAAATCATCGGTTAAGATGCACGCGTTAAACTAGAGTCTAACCACTGGGCCATCTCGGCTCTTTTTTTAATTTTGCCTTTTATTCATACCGGGAGGATTATTTCGCCAATATCACGTACGAAATATATGCATGTATATCCTACTACGAAGAAGATTGTCATGGAAATATGTCATAATTATATATTATCTCGAACTTGTCTCTCTATTAAAAATCCTTAAAATCACATAAAAAATTATTGCCAGACATAAAAAGTCGGTTGTAGCGATAAATTAATTCCTGGTATTAAACTTGTAGCAGTAACTGTCCGTAAATCCCAGACAATGAACAAGTAATCTTCGTCGTTTCCCTTCTTACACTTAAATCAAAGCATAACAACGCTTGCTCTTATGCTTAACATGTTTTTTTTTTTTAATATTGCAATATCAAAATGAATTGAACTTTATTAGAGGTTTCGAGAATGAAAATGACTTAAACCTAAACATATTATACATACATTACATTAACAGCCTGTAAATTTCCCACTGCTGGGCCTCCTCTCTCTTTGAGGAGAAAGTTTGGAGTATATTCCACCACGCTTCTCCAATGCGGGTTGGTGGAATACACATGTGAAGAGTGTATTTCGTTGAAATTAGGCAAATTAGACACACAACAACAGCATTGCTACTTTGCAGTAGAATATATAATGAGTTAGTCGTACCTACCTAGATGGGTTGACACAAAACCTCCATTAATTTTGGTAAGAATTTGTGCTTTATATATTTCAATGTATTTACCCGAAACTGAGATTGATGTTAATATTTTATGTAGACGATGCGTTCTGAATAAGTCTTATTCAATCCGAAACATTTGGCTCAACAGCTAAATGGAGGCCATGCTAGTTTATTTAGCTGATTCAAAGCAATAAGCGTCGGAACTAAGCATCGCAAATCCTCAGACTACAATCCCGTTTTCACAGTATAAATATGTTGAACATTGCTGCAATAAAGCCACCATGGGAAGGGATAATGTGGAATAAAACGACTTAGTGATTTCTTTTAATTTTTATTTTTGAATTCGATGCAATAATTGAAGTCCTCAACAAATATTGGGAAGTATTGTTAAGGTTTAAAAATGGTTATTGGTCCAAAAGAAGGTTACAAATTGACGAAACTCACCACTATATTAAGCGTACGGAGAATTCAATTTAAATATACATAATTCAGTTTATCTTTTAATATAGTAGCAACAATTGACAGTATTGACAGACCGCGTCTCGGCAAACGTAGTGTAGGACGTCCTCAGGTACGGTGGAGTGACGATTTGCGCAAGACGGCTGGCAGGAGCTGGATGCAAGTTGCCGAAGAAAGACCACAGTGGCGTGCATTTGGAGAGGCCTAATCCAGCAGTGGACGAATATGGGCTGATGATGATGATTGAAAGTAAGACATTTTACGAAGAAAAATGTTCAAGAAAGAAACATTTGTGACACGTAATGCTCTCGCCTATACTCGATTTCATTTGTGATGAAAATAAAAAAAAGAATATAGGAATTCCCCTTAACCTCTCTAATTGAGTTTTAAGCTTCTCGTAGGAGTGGGAACAACAATAGGCCTAGGGATCAGTTTCAAACCTGCGACTTCTTACATCGCTAGAAAACACGCAATTCATTGCACTAAGTAGTAAAATCAACACATATATGTTTTTATCTTGTAAAATTTATAACATATATTTTTTTATGATTTCTTATATTAATAGCAATTAAAATTCATTTGGTTCGGCAAATAACTAATCATTATAAAAGTATACGATTGACTAGCGTTAACATTATATGTAAGAATTGAATCAGTCTGACATATCTCCGTTCGCCCGGTATGTCATTGAACTATTAAAACTTATTATCTACAAAGTAGAAACATTACATAATCACAACATTGTGTTACCAACAATAGAATTATTGGAAACCATTCTATAATACGAATAGTATAGAACGTGAGATTTATTTTTACTTCAAGCACAATGCAGAATTATAAATCATGATCTTTAAAAAATAAACTTGGTACTAATTTAAAGTTTAATCAAATATTCATTTACTTGCTTCGTTATTTCTATGTTGAATTTCCGGTACCAACAAATAAAAAGTGATTTAGTATTTTTATCGAGAAATTAGCCGAAGAAGCCGTTTCAACATTAACAGCCTGTAAATTCCCCACTGCTGGGCAAAGGCCTCCTCTCCTTCGAGGAGAAAGTTTGGAGCTTATTCCTTCATCGCCAGTCACGAGATGAATTATAAACACAAATTATGCACATGAAAATTCAGAGGTGATTGTCTGGGCTTGAACCCGCTATAATCGGTTTAGATGCACGCGTTTTAACCATTGGGCCATCTTGGTTCACTATTTAAGATATATAGGTTACATTAATAACTAAGTAATGTTGCTTAGTTATTTAACTATGTATTTACACCCGTATCTAGCAGAACTTATTTATTAAATTTTTATGCCATTAAATATATTTTTTATTTGACGACCTCCGTGGTCGAGTAGTGTGTACACCGGTTTTCATGGGTACGCCACTCTGAGAACCGGGTTCGATTCCCGGCCGATTCGATGTAGAAAAAGATCATTAGTTTTCTGTTTTGTCTTGGGTGTCGGTGTTTGTGGTACCGTCGTTACTTCTGATTTCCATAACACAAGTGCTTTAGCTACTTACATTAGGATCAGAGTAATGTTTGTGATGTTGTTCAATATTAAAAAAATATATTTTGTTCTTTTACGCGGCTAACAGTTGAATGAAGCAGCATCCCCATCTTTCTCTCTGTCTCTTTCTAATCCATACGTTTTAATATAATATTACGAAAAACTTATTTTTGTTATTGTTTTAAATACATTCATTGACATTCAATTACGCTTAAACGTTCTTAATGAATATCGTTTTGTCTGTTATTTAAGACATAATTTATAGCGAGCGTGATATCGTTCCAACTGGGTATCCCACAATTTATCTCGTTAATTTTTTATTTTTTTTTATTTTCATTGGTTAGGTAGATTGACAAGGAATAATAAGTGGTCACGACCGCCCATACACACTGGCATTGGAATATTAACTATCCCTCACATAGCCATGAAACTACCCACCTTGGGAAGTGTGAACCTTGTAGATAAAATGGCTCATACATCTATCGTACTGAAACACAACAATACTAGGTGAGTGTTGTTGGGTGACGGTAGAAGGTATGATGAGTGGGTGGTACATACACGAGTAAATATACTGTCACCTTTTTTTATGGTATCGGTAGGTGGACGAGCAAATGGGCCACCTGATGGTATGTGATAACCACCGCCCATAGACAATGGCTCTGTAAGAAATATTAACCATTCCTTACATCACCAATGCGCCACCAATCTTGGGAACTAAGATGTTATGTCCCTTGTGCCTGTAGTTACTCCGGCTTACTTACCCTTCAAATCGGAACACAACAATAATGAGTACTGCTGTTTGGCGGTAGAATATCTGATGAGCGGGTGGTACCTACCTAGACGGGCTAGAACAAAGCCCTACCACGTACAGACTATAGCTTCAATCGAAGGTTTTAAGTATAACTGAGTTTTCACGTTCTTAATTTGAGTGATTTGTCTATGGGCGGTGTTGCCTTTGTCTATGGGCGGTGTTGACCACTTACCATCAGGTGGCCCATATGCTCGTCCGCCAACCAATACCATAAAAAAAAAATATTACACACATTAACAGTTCTTTAAAAGACAGAAAATTTATGATCAATTATAGATAAATAATAATAAATTTACAATATATCATTATGTATTTATAGGTATTATACTTTAAAACTTTAATTGTCATTGAAGATAAACTTAAAATGTAAAACACTTTAGCAAAATAAAAAATTTTAACAAATTATTAGAGTAATTAGTGTTCACGAAATAAATTTATATCAAAATGTAATATACATATGAGAATTTCTCATTAATATAAGGTATGATAAGGTTCTATAACCTTCACACTATTCGATATTAATACTACCAAATATAAATAAAACATGATTTTGAAACGACGTTATAAAGCCGTTAAAATTATACGGTTAATTGTTTTGACAACTAGCCACGCGTTATTGCTATCAATGGACGGCTGAAAAGGGTTTATATATGAATAGTTAGAAACTCTATTTGAAAAAATGTATATGTAAAGAGTGTTCATTTGGAAAAAAATATATAAAATTTTGGAACGAGTAAATAAATAAAACCAAAGCCGAGTCTGTTCAGTGAATGGAGTGGTATTTGATTTTATCTGAAGATTTTAGGTTCTTATAGTTGATTTTATCTGAAGATTTTAGGTTCTTATAGTTGATTTTATCTGAAGATTTTAGGTTCTTATAGTTGATTTTATCTGAAGATTTTAGGTTCTTATAGTTGATTTTATCTGAAGATTTTAGGTTCTTATAGTTGCTGAGATTTTGGTGCTTGTATTCCTGTTTCGTCCCATGATTTTCTGTAAAAGAAAACATCGGGAAATAATATCTGTATCGAATATAATTTTGCTACATACGTACCCAATCAATACGCAGCGTGTCGAATTACATTCACATAAAGAGAGAGAGAGAGAGACAGGACGAGAAAGAGATAGATAGAATAAGAAAAAGATTTATCAAAACTATGGATTAAAAAAATCAGACCATTAAAATATTTTTACATATCGAAAGTTGAAATTTGTTATTTTCTGTAATTTAAATAGAACGTAAATTTTATACCAAGATTTTTCACTCTTACCGATGCATAAGGAATGTCAAATTACTAACTCATAAACTCGATGCGAAGTTCAATAACATATGCTGGTGATATCTCATTGAATATGTGAGATAGAGTTGTTATGTGTTAGAGAGGTAACGTTTAATTTAAACCAAAAATATTTATACGAAATTGATACTATTGTCTCACATAAACTATGGTGCTGCCACTAATTACTATGACCACCTGATGGTTAGTGGTCAACACCCATACCATCACCACAATGGCGCTGTAGGAGACACTACATCGCCAACATGCCATTAACCTCTAAGACGTTATGTCTCTTGTACATTTAGCTAAATTGGCCTAAATTACCTACATCATAATAAAATAAAAACTATATAATAATTACACAAATATATTTCCTTAGTAAAGGCTACTTGTGTGAGTATTTATTAATTTACTAACAAAGATATTCGTCTTAGTAATTACTAACTCTACAGTTCAAGTAATTCGATCCGAGAGCAAGTGCGCCTTCTCTTAAATATGTCAAAACTTACGCGATCTCATTCATACCTCGATTTATCGTATTTTGCCTCCTCAAACAAACTTTTCAAACTTTCCGAACGCATAAATTATATATTAATACCAATATTATTTCCGATGGCCTTTTATTAACTTGAAATTATATTTTTGAACATTTAAGTAATAATATTCCTTTGAATATTTGAATTTGAAAATCAATAACAATTTAAAAAAAAAAACAATGACATTTCTAATTATGGGCTATGATAATTATATTTTGTCGGTGTCCACTCGACTGATTTCAGCATCGGCGGTCAATTTCAAGGGAGACTAACCAACCGTGTAAGATATACCACACAAGTTAAACTCAAATATAGGCGTACTATCTATTCTAACACTTTTATATGCATCAAATAAATATTAAATTATTATTGAAGACAAAATAAAAACAACAACTGAAATAGTCTCCTTCAGTTTACGAAGAATCATCAGTAAGAAAACGTAACATTATTAAAACAAAAAGGAACATCTGAAAAATACTTTTAATAGAATAAAGTTCTTATTACTATAAGATAATAAGACATAATTTTGACCAATATAATATCGAGATTTAGCTACAAATTTATCGAAGTCTAAATGAACAACCTATCAACGTCCTATTATTACATTAATCCAAATTCAATTTCAGATGTATTTCACTTTGATCCACTATAATCCCGGCTTCAAACGTCAGCCCTTATTGAATTGGCTTATCAGAGATTCGAAATTTGAAAATCGATTCGAATGCAACTGATTTAACCTAATCTGTTCATTCTAATGTGACGCTCTAGAGCTTAAAAGCATCCCACGTGTTTACGGAAATGAAGTTTGTTGATCACATGTTACAGGATTATAGATTTTACTTATGGAGTAAATCGATTTGCTTGTATTGAAATGTTGGTTAGTCACTCTTAGTAGTCTTGGTAAGGTTGGTTGCCGTGGCCAAACTGTCAGGAGTAAAGGAAATAGGTAAAGCTTGTCCTGTTTATTAATATATTATAATGCTTACGTCACATATTTTCAAGCCATCTAATATCAACATAATGTAATTGTGAATAATTTTGTTTTATAGAATACAAAAAGATTTAACAAAAAAAAAAAACAACAAAAAGAATTAAGTAAGTAGATTAAAAAGTTTGTACAAGAGCCTGCTCGAATAAAGTAGATTTTGATATTATAATTTTCATTTATAATTCAATTACGTGAGTAAATTTTGTGTGGTACACATATACTGTAAATTTTATTAAATATGCAGCAATTTTACAGATAGTTCTTAATTAGCTAATTAATTCACCTATACTCGTTGGTCAAGTGGCTTTTCAAGTCACCGATTCAACCCCTGAGTCAAGCTGTTACAGAGTTATTGGGGTTTTGTGACAAGAAGTTGTCAGTAACGGTCTGGAGTTCTCTTTCTGGGCGCTTTAGTTGTGTGTCATAGTATGCTAGGAATGAGGAAATAGCAAGTACACTATCATATCCTGTGCAGCTAACTAGAGTCTTTTGAAAATTACCACCTTGATAAGATTAGGTAAAATTTTTAGCTGTTAACATTTTTTTAAAACGAAACGCATGCAGCACGTAATGAGGTTTTATGCAAATTATAGGATAACAGAATCAACACAAATTAAAACGCTACCAACGACAAATGATTAAAATGCTCTGATAAAATTAATCTGAACAAATTTATGTTTGAATGTGACGAATTAACTTATTTGTGTTAATTTTAAACATTTCGTACAATATAGCGTTAATATGTTGACTTTAAACAGGTATTCATTTAATTGCTTTCCGTATGGATGTTATTGAAACGGTTCTGATTTTTTATTTGCGATAGAGAAAGAGTTTTGGGGGTCATTAAAATATTATGTGAAAGAATGATTAGGGTGTGACGTGTCGACGGTTGTGAAGGTGACGTTACAATCTTGGAATACGACATAGGTAGTAACCAAAACAACCGTAGTCTTATACATATACATATTTGCTTCAATTATTATTAATTCATGTGTGTTCGTATATAATATATACCGTTCAAAAACTGCAGATCCGATTGACATGAAATTTAGTACAGTTACTTCTTTCACGACGTAAGAAAGGATTTTTGAAAATTATTAAGGGAATGAGCGTTGCTCTTAGAATTAATTTTACTGTTCGAATTTGTAACAGACAGCTAGTAACTTTTATAAAAAATGAGTCCTAGTTGCTCAGTGATTCGTATATATGTGTCTTAACCAAATACTTCGGATTCAAATCCATGCAAGCCTCATTGAGTGTTCATGTGCTATTGATTGGGTTTAATTCATCTTTTGTTTTCGCGGATGCTGGATCCTACGGACAGTCAAGGGGTCGATATAAGCTTGACAACATCTTCTCAACAGAAGAGAAATTCTTTGCTCGGACAAGTGACATATTATTATACAGACCACTCGTGTATTTTTTTTTTAATTTGTTCATTTACGATCCTTTTAAATAAAAGGCGAAAACATGTTTCTACGTTCGAAGGACTCATAAAAACTCCAAGTACATTCGTTTTATGCTTCAAGTTAAAAAATTAACTGTTCTTTACTTTTAATATGCGGTTTTTATACTCGTAATAAATTTTAATATTGGGTTGGGCGTGATTTCGTCTGTCTATTCCATCAACTTCGCATTTAAAGGAGACAATTTTCATATTCCTTTTATACTGTTATTTTTTTCGCGATAGAATTGCTGAATCAAATTTAATAACGTTGGGATTGAAATTGGATTGCAGTCGAGTATTACCATTTGTTTCCAAGTGATCTAAATGAAATATTCACGAACATATGGGCTCCTAATGTCTGCTTAGTATCTACCTAGCGTCACATTTGAAGAAGCTTGGAAATTTTAATAATATATCTTATATAGATCGCAATTATTGCCACCAGCATAAAAAAAATAAGGGGCACTTTTTTTTAAATTCGTAGGTCGCAACTGGACCTTCAACTTTGGGAACTGGGAAGGTAGGACTAACGATAGAGGTAACGTAGGGTAGCCATCACCATCAAGTGTTTTTTTTAATTGAAGTCTGAAATTAGTATCCACAAATCAACATAAAAAAT
Source organism: Vanessa atalanta (assembly GCF_905147765.1). NCBI lineage: Eukaryota > Metazoa > Arthropoda > Insecta > Lepidoptera > Nymphalidae > Vanessa > Vanessa atalanta. Next base: position 3,514,152 of record NC_061892.1, on the reverse strand, counting down.
AGGTATTATCCAAATCATAGTCGCACGGAATGCTTGCAATATATCTCCGTAGCAATTCGTATTATCAGAGCGTATTTGTCAGCGTCGTCACTAGTGTATATAATAATTATGTTTTATATAATAATATACATATATTATATAATTATTAACGCGTGATACAATGCAACTTACTTCCGGGATCTGAGCAGATAACAAATATTCATCCCAAACATTTGTATAACTTGTGTCATTGTTGTACTAACGATAAGTTGCTTTAGTTCACTGTATTGGCTTGATCAAGATTATTTCATTAAAGTATTTTTAAAACATGAATTAGAAGCCATGCGTGAGTTTTTCAATTCAAGTAAATATTTTGTGTAATTTTAATTTTGTAATTATTTAAATGCGTTATTAATGACTCACTTATTGTTATAACTATTGATTATTTGGACGTAGAATAATTAATTAGTTGCTCTGAGGCTTTCCAAAGTGTAATTTATGTTGTTGCAGAATAAAGATTAATGAATTTATTGAACCAATTGCCTTCGCTATAAAGAAATTTTGGCGAGGGATTTAACAAGCGTCACAATCAGCCCTGTATACTACCGTTCATAGACATTAGTGCTGTAAGAAATATCAACCATTACTTATATTGCCAATGCGAAAACAATCTTGGGAACTAAGATGTTATGCCCCTTGTACTTGTAGTTATACAGACTGTCAGTCTGTCCTTATAACTGAAACAGAACAATGGGTACTTATTATTGCTGTTTTGTCGAAGAATATCTGCTGCATGGAGGTACCAACCCAAACGGCCTCGCACAAAGCCATACCGCCTATTTATATTTACAAAGCAAGTATTTATTTCAGAAATTACTTTGGTTTTTTTTTTCATTGTAAGTAATGTTTAACTTTAGAAAGTATAAATATAAACGTAACATCGTAATACTGAACTACGTTAAAAATCTATTTAATTCTAAGCATGTTTTCAACATCATCAAAAGCACATGTATCGTATAGTCAATTTAATAAGTACGAAAGCAAGTTTCCATGTGAATTTAAATAGTGTATTTACCAAACTCACAGTACACGCGCTCGTGTAAATTGCAATAAAAATTCGCCTTTTTATTTTGACCAGGCAATACGAAGAATTCTGCATCGGAGTCAGAATTAAGTGAATTAGAAAATCAAAGGGCGAGTTGGTGCATCGTAAAATTGATATTTTATCTAACTTTGGTGATGTTTTTTGATTATTGTGCAATTTTTTTTTATTATATTAGAATTAATACTAGATGTATATATGATGAAGCTTTGTTCAATATTATCGAGGTAAGGTAAGCTAACCGCAGTAAACTTTAGCCACTAAACACAAATTGGTATTACTTTGTTCCATGAGAGACACGTGATTTCTACTGCCCAACTTTGCACAGCATAGTAGATATTATAGTACTTAATTGTATGCAGACACAAAACTACTATATCCTCGAACTCTTAAAATCCAATGAGGCGATTATACAACACGACTGAAGACAGTACAGGCATAGAACCAATAGTTCCAAGCTTCAAGATGCTACTTAAAAATATCACTATTTAAAAACGCAACAATTTTTATTGGTTCAACCCGGGGTGTTTAAACCCAAAACCCAAGATCTGCAGCTTTATAAGCTAGCGACTATATCAAGGAGACACGTAAGAGCAGTTTGTGCTTCCGCTCGTATACAGCTAGATAAAGAGCTCTCGTCCCATTCTTTATGTCTATGACTAAACCCGGCATTTACATATTATTTCAATGAATTTAAATTAATTTAAATTTAGAATTTGATTTTATATTTACAATTCAAAAATTAAATAAAAAAATTTATAAAAACGTTACAACTACAGAGTTCGTAATATCTTTGTCTTCGGGCTTTTAAGAAGTTTCACTTCTAAAATTTATTAGTTCGTTAATAAAAGATTTTAGAGTATTTAAGCAATAAGTTTACATTATTTAAAGCAAATGTATTCTAAGTAACCTGGTCATTACCCATAGCTGAAATAAGGCCGCTCCTTGTGAAGAACATCTTTTAAAGTTTGTTCCATGGTGTTCAATTCAATTGGCAAATTTCCTCACAATTTTTTCCCTCACCGTCGAGCACGATCAGTTATAACCAGAATTTAAGATCATGAAAATTAATTACTGTTTTCAAGGGTTTCTCGTAATCATTTATTAAAATTCACATATTCTAGCCAGCAAGCCAACTCGGAATAATTTAAAGGAAAGGAAGTATAGGTTACCAATGCCCACATATACTTGCTCTTTAAGAAATACGAAACAATCCTTATATCGCCAATGCGACACCAACCTTGGGTGCTAAAATGTTATCTCTTATTACTAAGTATTTTTGTTTAGCAGTAGAATATCTTCTTCTTATGATTTTTTTATTATGCAATCATTGTAGGCATATGACTTTATTCCACCTGATAAGTGGTTGTCGAGACCAAACGCGAATACGGCCGGTATAGTCAGCAATAATGAACTGCACTAGTCGCCTTGTTCATGCCGACCCGCAAGATGCCTCTTCACGCCTCGCTTAAAGGCAACCGGGTTATAAGAGTAGGGATGTAAGTAAGGTTAAGGAAAGTAAATTAAGATAAAGTAAGGGGATATAAAATAAGTGTGCTGGTAGAGAATTTCATTTTTTGGCGGTCCGACAAAGAAAAGAATTGTCAAATTTCTTCGTGCGCGATAGGATCGATGTCACAGTTAGGTGGTGACATCGCGAGCCAGCACGCGTAGATTTATGATGAAATGGAAAATTAGAGGGAGTAATTCCTCAAAGCACTCACCGAGATGCAGTTGATAGAAAACGCTCAGTGCCGCTATTTCTCGACGCAGACGACAGGTTCGAGGGTGTTTGTGACCTTTACATCGCCAATAATGTGGACCGCACGTCAATGTAACCGATTCAAGGCCTCCATTAAGTACTTCGCGGAGCTATCCCAGAGGTGCTAGCATTATTCACCGCAAGACCGCACCTGCGTTTTTTACAACAGGAGCTGTTGTTGTGGCGTGAAAAAACGCCGTACCTTGTTCAGGACGCCGAGTTTTTGTGAGGCTGTTTTGATAAAAGTCACGATATAATCCCATGGATTAAGGTCGCAGCGAAGGTCAATACTTTTTATGATTCAAACATGAAGCTAAGTAGATACACTGATTACAAACTATGTCAGATTTAGGCTTGGAAAGTTATTTTAGAATAATGAAGATATCTCAACGGCTTTGGATCGTACATTGTATCAATTTTTATTAACTTCATAAATGTGGTTTTCTATTCATCAAAATGTTTTTTTTTTGTATGTTCGGTCATAAATTTTCTATTTTTGAATCGTTTTTGATGACTTTTTTGTGGATTCGGTATAAAACATAGCACCATGGAAGTGCCGTATCAATTTCATTGGAATTGAATATTATTACCTTTTAAATTTGAAGCGTAAATTTAGTCCAATTTTCAAAGTCAGATTTTATTTCACTTCTATTTTAGTCCAAATAAAGTATTTCGTTTTCATTCGAAATTTCACAGCAAAAACTTTTATGTAACTTATCAAATTAACTGAGTTACCTATTCTGCGTCTTATTTAATGGTTTTATTTGCTTGCCCTGTGTATTACATACATACATACATACATCAACAGCCTGTAAATTTCCCACTGCTGGGCTAAGGCCTCCTATTCCTTTGAGAAGAAGACTTGGAGCATATTCCACCATGCTGCTCCAATGCGGGTTGGTTACACATGTGGCAGAATTTCGTTGAAATTAGACACATGCAAGTTTCGTCACAATGTTTTCCTGCGCCGCCGAGCACGAAATGAATTATTAACACAAATTAAGCACATGAAAATTCAGTGATGCTTGTCTGGGTTTGAACCCGAAATCATCGATTAAGATGCACACTGGGCCATCTCGGCCCTTACCCTGTATTATTATTTCAATCAAATGGGTCAAATTTGGTAATTAGTAGTAATAAATAAGACATGTTAGGGTAAGATTTAGATTTCGAAGGTGGGTAATTAAATGGGATTAATTAGGCTTAATTACCACTATATTTATATTTTATATAGTACCTAACTAAGTTACTAACTCAACTAACTAATCACTATAAATACCTTCCTAATATTTATACTTACTTTAAAAAGGACTGTTTAATTCAATAATAAATTGCCATTCAAAAATTCATAAATATCACTAATAGAATATAACATTTATGAATTTTTGAATGGCAAATTATTATTTAATTAAACAAGGATAAATAAATATCATTTGTATGTGTAGATAGATTTTCATTTTTATTTCAGGTAGGCAGACTGGCAAATGTGCGACCTGATGGTAAATTGTCACCATATCCCATACGTTCCACCAATCTTTAGAACTATGTGATATTATGTCCCTCGTTCCTGTAGTAATACTGGCTTATTTACTCTTCACACTGAAACACAACCTACCTAGCACGACGAGCTTGCAAACAGACCTACCACCAAGTAAACTAACATCTCTAACGTCACAAATAACTATCTATGATATTTCAAATAGTTATACGAATGTTTGTCGAATATTGTTGTACGTTTTTTTTTAAATATAATATTTTACACTAAAAACAAAAGTCGTAGAGAGAAATACGCCAGTTTACGAGCTGGCTCTTAACCTCGTAAACTGAAGTAATAGCGAAGTTTTCCGATAAAAGCGAACTGTTAAAACTATAATACAAAACAAAATAACTTAACTTATTGCCATATTTTGCTTCCGTTATTTTATTTGATAATTTATTTTTAATATTTCTCGGTATTCATATGTTTTTTTTTTTTTTTTAAAGGTTTCGACAATTGATCGTTGGTTTTGTGGCCAGTTCAAATATAGAACACGAGATTTGCTAACAAGTCATTAAAAATATATATATATATAAGAGAACAGACGATTTTAATACACAATTACACCTTGACTTTGTATTACATTCACTTTATTAAAACAGTGTAGATAAAATAATAATAATTACGATTGACAATCAAGTGAACTCTCCGACGTCTAACGAAGAAATGCCCCCGATTGCAGCTCGTCGACGCCTTATATAGGCTGTGCTTCTTACAATATATTACCTACATCCCCTGGATAATTTAAATATTCTAACTAATATTATTAATGTGAAATATCACGCTTTTATATCTAGTAGTCAACCGATCATTATATAACTACGCAACATCTGGTATGTAAGGAACAGAAAAGAACATAGGGTACCTAACTCCTTTTCTCGGTGACAGGATATATTATGTATTAATTGTATTTAACTTTGTATTATAAATGTTGGAAAAGAGTAACTACTAAGTTTCTTGTCGGTTTCTTTTCGCAACAATCTACGCTCCGAACCGGTGGGAGTTTTACTTTTGATATAATTTTGTAATATGACTGATCTAAATGTTCCAAAAGTGCTTATAAAAGCCTACTTGAATAAAGTATATTTTGATATACTTTATTCAATTAAGTAAGTAAGTCTATAGGCGGTGGTAACCACTTACTATCAGGTGATTTATTTATCCGTCCGCCTGCTAATATCATAAAAAGAAACTTGACCACGAAACGCGGACGAACGCGCGCGCGGTAATTAGGACACATGTACATTTTATGAAATATAATAAAATGAAAATAAATGAAATCAAACTTTAATCAAGTGGACTCTGACAAGCACTTTTGGATCACTCAATTTGCAAGAATATATTTAAAGTTACTGTAAGTTCATAATGTAGATTCTAGATTTACACCGGTCAAAAAATCGGTAGTAACAAATATAGGTATAAAATGGACGACTTTTTTCAAATACCTGCCATGATCGTCTTTGCGATTATGTTCGGTAATCTAATTTTAACCTTCGGAATTCACCGTTGAAAACGGGAATGTTATGTGAATTAAAACTTTCCTAATTCAATTCGCACCCATGGAATGACGAAATGAAAACGGGGAACCTTTTCATTGCCAGTGAATTCTCAAAACATATTTTTTTTAGCATTAGCAGCCTGTAAATTTTCCCACTGCTGGGCTAAAGGCCTCCTCTCCCTTTGAGGAGAAGGTTTAGAGCATATTCCACCACGCTGCTCCAATGCGGGTTGGCGGAATACACATGTGGCAGAATTTCATTGAAATTAGACACATGCAGGTTTCCTCACGATGTTTTCCTTCACCGCCGACCACGAGATGAATTATAAACACAAATTAAGCACATGAAAATTCAGTAGTGCCTGCTTGGGTTTGAACCCAAAATCATCGGTTAAGATGCACGCGTTCTAACCCAGTGGTTATTATGTTTGTGGTGTGATGGCCACTGGGCCATCTCGGCTCAAAACATAATAACACCATTTTTTTTTATTATTATTTTAATATTTAATATGACCATCATATAAAATCGTTAGCTTGTAATTTTGCAGATTAAATACAAATAATAATAAATTGAAGCGTTTATTTAAATTGCAGTGTTTTATTAGGGTTCTGTAACTCTAACGGAAAAGAACCCTTATAAAATCAGTTGACCCTTAGTTGACCATCTGCCCTGTCTGTTAAGACCCCTTTTCTCAGGAACGCGTAGACTTACTTAGACGTAATTAATACCAAATGCTAAGCTCACTGTCCTTTAGAGCTGTGAAATAATATGTAAAATCAAACCTTTATCTACGCAATCAAAAGATATGTTCATTAATGTTGCTTTGCAAAGGAAATCAGAACTGGAAGTACCTGTATGCTTCCCGTTGACCTGGAATTTGAGCAAGAAGCAATATCTTGCAGAACAAATATAGGAAAATCTCCTAAAATTGTATAACTGTAATTTCTTGTGCACCATCAAAAAAATTAAAGAAAAACCTATAAGTCTAAATCTGGAAATAGCCTTGGTGGTAGCTTGGTGGTACGGAACCCTTAGTGCGCATACTCGCATAAGCCTGGTATTTTTGTTTGTTGCGGTCAAATTTTGCAAGCTGATTTAAAACATTTCTTCTTCTGTTAAAGTTAAAGTTTTCTGCTCCAGGCCGGGAATCTCTCTTGAAAGGCTCTCGCGTATACGGGCTGACTGTCACGGCGTCACGGTAGCTTGTGGAAGCGATTTCGTGACGCCCCCCAAAGTGATGCTGGTATATTCACTAAAATAGTGTATGTTCGGTGTACCAGGGCATCCTGGGTACGGCGCGGCGAGGCTCCTAATCCGATCAGCGAGAACAGAATAAAACATTGCTTGGTTTTGAAGACATTTTCTCCCAATAAATTTTATTTTAAATTTACAAAGTATCTTTTAGGTTGATTGTTTTGGTTGCTTAATATTCTTCGAGTCACTTTTTCAATAGCAAACAATCTTAGGTAATCCTGTAATGAATTTAGCGGATTACTAATAAGGTGAATTGCCGAGTTCCCGAGCTCAAAACAAGGTTGAGTTTAAATTATTTAAATTGAGGCATTAAAACTTCAAAGTGCCGCCTCCGGGCGCCTCCAGTATTGTTAAGACGAAAACATTTTAATACAACTCCTGATATTTCATTTCGAAATCGACACTGCGTTGTCAGAGACATATGTATATATGTATACATATATAACAATATTAATGTACTTTAAACAAGAACATTAAATTCACGCTTGTAACGTCAATCGTCTAAATTTAAAGCGGGTGAAACCGCAGCTACATATACGAGTACATACAATGATGCTGAATTCGAAAAGCATCTACTGGTATAAGTTTTATGTCAATTGGTTCAGTAGTTTTTTCATTAATATATAACAAAAAAATATCTTCTCACGATAAAAATTCAATTTTGATATATTAAAATAATCAAAGGAACATTTACGGTTTTTTTTTTTGAATCACCTCATGGTGTGTGAACCACCACCCAAAAACAATGGTGCTGCGTGTATATTGTTTGCTACTCTTCAAACATTACATACATTACATTAACAGCCTGTAAATTTCCCACTGCTGGGCTAAGTACTCCTCCCTTTGAGGAGAAGGTATGGAGCATATGCCACTACGCTGCTTGGTTGGTGGAATAAACATGTGGCAGAATTTCTTTGAAATTAGACACATGCAGGTCTCCTCACGATGTTTTCTTTCACCGCCGAGCACAATGAATTATATACACAAATAAGCACATGAATATTCAGTGGTGCTTGCCTGGGTTAGAATTCGAAATCATCGGTTAAGATACACGCGTTCTAACCACTGGGCCCTCTCGGCCTTTTAAACTGGAGCAAAAAAATACTGAGTATATATTTCGTAAACATGAGACACGTCTCCATCAATTTGATTCAAACGTTGACTATATCTATATATATATATTTATGGTATCGGTAGGTGGACGAGCAAATGGACCATCGGATCGTAAGTGCCCATTGCCCATAGACATCAGTGCTATATGAAATTTTAAATATTTCTTACATAACCAATGCGCCACCAACGTTGTAAACAGAGATGTTACGTACCTCATGCCTGTAGTTACACTGGCTTATACGTCCTTCAAAGCGGACCACAATAATACCTCGTATCCCTGCTGAACTATATATGAGTAAGTGGTGCCAATATGGGCTTGCACAAAGCCAACAATTAAATACATACATAAGAAACGTGAAGACAGACAACATTAATCACTGCATTCGTTATAACTGAATGCCTTCACTGAGAGGCTTTAACGGGTCGTTACTCGTAAGCATCACAAATATAATACTAACAAATTGGTAGCAGAAAAATTAATTACATATTTTTTATTATAAATAATAAATAAAACAAATATTGGACAACATCACATACGTTACTCTGATCCCAATGTAAGTAGCTAAAGCACTTGTGTTATGGAAAATTAGAAGTAACGACGGTGCCACAAGCACCCCTACCCAAAACAACATAGAAAACTCATGAACTTTTTCTACATCCGATGAAAACAGGTGTACACACTACTCGACCACGGAGGTCGTCATAAGCATTTAATTTCAAGTAGGCGTTTGTTAATTGTATATCATTTATCGCTATATAGTATAAACAAAGTCACTTCCCTCCGTTTGTAAACTTCTATCTTTAAAACTACGCAACTAATTTCAATGTGGTTTTCATCAATAAACAGATTAAGTAAAGAGGAAGGCTTCTATGCATAATACTTGCATATTATAGTCGAGGGAAGCCTAGAAATTCAACTTTACCAGCTGCAATATTTTTTTTAAGGCTGGCTTCTGTATTTTTTTTATTTTCATACTTCAATCTAAAATTCGGTTAGTTAGTATGATTGTAGTTTTTAAAGACAATTTATTTAAAATGTTATCATCATTAAAATAATGAAATTTTGGTATTTTTGTAATATTCACACACATATAAACATGCAACTAGCACAAGAACACACTAGCACACCACACGCAAACACCTACAAGTACACAAGAGAAAGGCGTATTAAAATGTGAACTTTAATTACAAACAGACGTAAGTGCCCCTTGAAGTCTACTAAGAGACAATTACGTTACGTTTTAAAAATACGTAAATATTCTTAGTTCTGTATAAATAACTGTACGTAAATAAGGGCCCTTGATGCTTGTAAGGCTTATTTTATAGCTCTTCTTGTGTCATCCTTTTAACGTAAAAGTTACAAAGCGTAAAGTATCCTTAAAATATATTTCAACAACGTTCTTTAGAACGTTTTAGTCGAGAACATTCCGAAGGAACAAAAATATTTTACGTGAATTGAGATAATTATATATTTGAATGAATTAAACAACGTTTGCGTTTTTATGCTACGTTAATCTAATGAACTGGAATTATTCAACTTTTTGAGGGCCTATTTATATTTCGTTACGCTTGAAAGCGAAGTTTAATATATGAAGAGGGTTTATAAGTGTTAAAATTTTAAACTTGTTAAACTCATTTTTACATAAAGGTGCTCGAGGTTTGATTACATGAAAAACTGGATTCAGTTTTTTAGGAATTTATTTAACAAATAAATAAATATAAGATAGACAATTCATTGAAGCAATTTTGAAAAGTCATTTATTAATATAGCATTTCCTCGGTCTATCCAGTTGTTTAATAGGTACTTTAATCGAAGATAGTGGATTCAAACCTGGACTTAACTTACACGTGCTTAGTTTGTATTTGTATATCAACTAGCACTCGGCGGAAAATATCGCGAGGGTAATGTATTTTCATCCAACATCCAACATGGATGTTGGATGAAAATCTGCCGTAAATATTCCCGAATAGGAGAAATGTGGTGAAACCCTTCTATTAAAAGGGGAGACATCAACGAATTGTCAACATTTTACAAGATTATATTTAAAGCTATCATAGTTGTTGTAGATACTACCGTGAAGAAATTTTAATAAAATACTGAATATTATCCGGGGGTTAAAGATTTACGCGTTTTCCAACGCATTGATTGCTATTAAGAATTATTCAACAAAAAACTTTAACTATATTAATTTATTGGCTCCAATAGATAGACTAGGGAACAATGAAAAGTTTTTGTATCGATTAGATTTATAGTTTTGAGTTAAATTCGAATTTCTATGTAACATAATTTAGCTCTTTATGTAGTAACTAGTATTTGGCCATTCGAGTATCACTATTTAAATATTAAGGAAAATATAATTATGTAAATTTATATAGGACGTAGTTTTTGAACATTATATTTCCAATTCAATTTATTTTTTGTTTATATCAGTGGTCGTTTATATCAGTGTTAAAACAGTTGACAATCGTTGCTTCTTCGACTATACAATATAGTTTGAAGTCTCTGTTACATAAATATTTAAATCATTAGTTATCTTAGTTAAATTTAGTGTTATTATAAAAAAAAAACAATTCGGATGAAAATATTTTGTATTCCACAAGCGTCAAGAGACAAAGTTTTGGTTTGTATCCAAAACTGTTTCCATTCGTTGGTTACAGTTGATAGGCCAACGCGGTGTAAACGCGGACGTGCGAACGAGATACGCTTTGAACAATGTATGTGTTTTGGTATTTTTCTTTTTCGAACCCGCTATTCGGTTAGTAAAAGTTTGTTTTTAAATGGATTTGAGTCGAATGAAAATATCGATTTTTTTTTAAAACGTTTGCTAGTCGTTTTCATGTTTACTTTGATGTTTGATATGGAAACGCGGATGTCACATAAAAAAATTAAAATACTTTGTAATTCTTCCTGATGTTAGAACTTAGCAATAGTCAGTATCAATGAATTGTTGATGAGAAATACATCAAAAAAGTTATTCCCGAACATTATAATATGTTCAAATAATATGTATGGTAAAAAATAGGCTACCTGATGTTAAGTGCTTACGGCCAAACTAAGTCCAACGTCTACGAGCAGTAAAATGTAAATCAACGAATACTAACTCTATACTATTTTATTATATTTACAATCATATTTCAAGTAAAACGCCTTATCAAAGATTTTTTAACATGAGATTAAAATTAATAATTGGCAAAGCTAATTATGTTAGGCCAATTCGCTGTTGGGAATATTAACCATCCCATTTTTCGCCAATGCGCCACCAACCTTGGGAACTAAGACGTTATGTCTCATGTGTGTAGTTACCCTAGCTCACTCACCCTTCAACCCAAACACAACGATACCAAGTATCACTGTTTGGGGGCAGAATATCTGATGCGTGGGTGGTTCTAATCCAGACGGGCTTGCAGAAGTCCCTACCACCATGCGGGATAACTATTAGTTGAATTATTGTATTTGATATACTTTGTTATTGATTGTCGGAAAAGAGTAACTACCGAATTCCATCAAGCTATCAATAGAATTTAGATTCCGACCAGAGTTTTTTTTAAGCATATGACAACTCAAGAGTGCACGGAAGACATTCCTTGAATATATATATGTATAGTTCGATTTGACAAAATTTTATAAATTATATTTTTCTAAATCGATAATAAATAAGAAATTTAATTAATTATGCTATATTTAAAAGGATACCGCGGGACAAATATAGTTACTATAAACAAAGTACGCACGAATAAAATTGGCCCTTGTACACATACACGAAAATATTTATTAACGTGATAAAAAAAAATATTATTTTCTAAGAAAAAGTGCCTTATAAACAGTATGGAGGTTTTAGTGGAAGAACTTTGTTGTTGAGTGCTACTTTTATTTTACTCCAATATGTTCCGGCCTTAATATATTCTTTTGTTTTGATGAACTAAGATATAGATAAGATATATAATTCATTACTAACTTCTCCCATATGTGATACTTGAACAAAGCAAACATGTTAAAACGAAAGATAAAGTTATATTTGTGGTCATATTTGTGGTCTATTGACATCCAAACTATGTATGGTCTGTTTGTCTCTAGGTGGGGAGACATCTGTAATCTAGTGGCTGCATCTTGACGTGCTTATGGATTTTATAAATTATTGAATGGCGGACGGTTTATTGGGCCATCGGATGGTAAGTGGTCACCCCTACCATTGCAGACGTATGAAATTTTAAATACTTCTTACATCGCCAATACGTCACCAAGTTTGAGAACTGAGATTGTTATGTCCCTTGTGCCTGTAGTTACACTGGCTCACTCACTCTTAAAACCGAAATACAACTGAGTTCTGATGAGTTGGTCGTACCTACCCAGACGGACAAAGACCAATACTAAATCGTCTTTACATATTGAAAGAAATAAATAAAAAAAAAAACATATAAATTACTACTTAGGTTAAACTGTATAACACGTACATAGTCTGGACTAATACTAGGTAGAATTGCATACTGTACTTATATTAGATTTTTATGTATATAGAATTGGTAACAACTGATAATTGATATTGGTACTGTCAGATATGTGAAGAATCGTGAAGAAACCTGCATGTGTCTAATTTCAACGAAATTCTGCCACATGTGTATTCCACCAATTGGAGCAGCGTGGTAGAATATGCTTCAAAACCTTCTCCTCAAAGGGAGAACAGGCCTTAGCCCAGCAGTGGGAAATTTACAGGCTGTTAATGTAATGTAAAAAAATACAGTGTTATTAACTAATTTTGAGTGATTAGTACCTAAAGCCTATAATCATCGGTCTAACCACTGGGCCATCTCGATTCTCGTAAATCACTCTATAACACATAATTGATTTTTACTTCGGAATTTTGGTAATCAAACTCCGCCATAAATAACTTTAATGTAGACATTATCGACGGCTGTCTGGCGCACTCATAGCCTTTCATGTTTAAGTTAGTACAGGCAGCTACAAAAAAATATGTAAAACTATGAACTACTTTTTTGACACAAATAAAAATGAAAGTTTTTTTATAGCAAAATATTTCAGAAAACTGTTGTGTTTGCAAAGTATGATCTAGCATTTAAAGTATAGTGGATGAAATTTATTATTTATATAATGGTAGTTTTAAATTTAATTCAAGAATGTAACATGATGATCCAAAAGTGCTTTTATGAGCCTACTCGAATAAAGAATATTTAGATTTTGATTTTGACATGACATATAGTTATGGCAGATTTCTAAAATAATTCGGTACAGTGAGCTGCAAAAATAGCTGAATTTCTTTTCTATATTTGTCGCTGTTTTAACTAAACAAATATTCTCACGAACTTTAACCTTTTACTTAACACATATTTGCACATATATTAAAACCGTTTGCCGTGTCTAGGACAGCGAACTCTTGTAATTATGATTTTCTTGAGACTTAAAATTGTTTAACAAGATTTTGTCAATTATAGTAATATAAAGGTTTTCTTAGCTTATTAATTATCACAAAGAATTAACATTGGATCACAATATTTAAAACGATATTATGTCACACACAGTGATTATTTACATAGAAGCATTAACCGATATTGTTTACACACAAGTCGTAACGAATAACGTTTAATCAAGTTACCGTCTTCGCAAATTCAATTCACCTTTCTCCGGGTATTCGCTTTTATGATAAAATTCCGAAAATACATTTAGCCGATAATTGATCGTAAATTTCATGTTAAAAAACCTTTAACAGATAAGTCAAATAATACTCGATAAAATGGTGATAAAAACATCGGAATTATTATTTATTTATTTTTATGCAGAATTCATATCGACGTTACTGTTTTTAACTTTAATATACGAGTATTTATGTAATTTCATGGGTGATATAAAATAACTACCGTGTAGTGCAGTTATTATTAATATATAAAACAAATTATACACATAAATATTTATTTTATACCTGTATAATTATTTATGATATCTCTCACAGATAGACTTTAGCGACTTAAGTGTGTATTGGAAGAGACTAGGTAAGTGTATTTAAATATGAGATTCGATCGTCATGATGAATGTTCTCAGATTAGGCATTTACCGCAGTCTGACCTCAACCTTCTTGGGAATAACTTCATACACAACAGAAGAGAAACATTGACAATAACGAAATTATTTGCAATTATTTACAACGGCAATTAGTTTTCATAAGTTCGCATCGAACTACAACTATTCTATAAGAACAAACCTGAAACTCACCGCAGAACACGACTGGTAATTAATGTCAGGAGGTGAAATGATACATTGACTCTAAGGATTCTAGTACTTCAAGGATAGGCACGTCAAAATATATATTTTGCTAGTGATGTACTAAGTTAAACAAGACGGTTGTGTGGTTAGAACAAACTTTAACCGAAGATTGCAGGATCAAGCTCAGATAAGCAGCAATGATTTTTGTATGTGCTTAAGTTTTGATTGTATTTCAGACAGAAGAGGACTCAGTCCAGTTGTGGAATAATAACAGTCTAGTAGTGAACTATGACTGTTATGCTAAATTAGTTCTTATAGAACATATAATGAATTAATTAGCTTTACTTATTGAATTTTAAGCCCGATTTATTTGAACCTCATGTATTTACATTTATGTCAAAATATCTCATAAATTCGAATCGACTGAATTGTATTTATAATTTGATTTATGAAAACCGAGAGTCCATTGGTTTTAATATAAGCTCTTAACAAACAGATTCGAGTTAAAACATCGTCATTTATTGAATTCTAATTTTGGATGAACATGACAGATGGACAAAGGGTCGATTTAAGCGTTTATGTACATATATATAAATCTGTATTGAAAATTTTAACTTGTGCCTTATTCGCATATAAATAAAAAATATTAAAAATTAATATCTGATTGTATTTTAATTTTTCCAATGAATTGTCGAACTAAGCATTAAGAAATTTTAAGCGATGATTAGCACAGACACAAACTAAAGACCATTAGCACAGATATTCAATATAATAAAAATACGAAATTCGGTTATCTATCCTGCGACCTTGGGATCTGGACTTTTCTAAACCATTTAGAAATTATATTATCCTGACTTATTTGTCTTGATAGACGATCTTTATAGACGAATAGGTCATGATAATATTCAAATGAAAAATGCCTAAAGTTTGGGCAATTAACAGACTTCTAGTTAATATACGTGCAGCAGGTATCATGCAAAAATATATTAGCTTGCCACTTAACTTCAAAGTATAAGACGTAACTAACTAAAAGCAAATTTACAAATTACTTTAAACTTTAAGCGCTCACATTAGTAGAACCTTGGAACAATATTGATATTAAACTTATTCTTGGAAACAGGAACGTCCGTTGAAGTAGACCAAGAATTGATACAAGCTAAATCATTTTAGTAAATATAATTAAGAGTGATTCTGTTTTCGAACTTTTAATCGGCTTGCCGACAGACTTTTGGAAACGTTGAAACTTAAACCGAACTAAAGTAAAATAGGGAGCCTATTACAAGTTTAAAAGACTACCTTTTCAACGAGATTTAATATCGAAATGCTACTAATGTTACTTAAGATCTTCTAGATTTTTCGATCAAAGTTTTATTTGTTTTGGTCTTTATTAGTGTTTTACATCCTGATCCCGAGGTTTCTGCCAAGTTTAAAATTTGCACTTAGTTATGTCATCCTGACCGATTTCGCTATTCGCGGTCAATCTCATGTGAGGTTCATCCATGTAGGATATATTATAGTAAATAAGTGTGTCAAAAAACACATATACGCTTTTTATTCCCTATATCTCATAGTCCAATGGGACGGTAAATCCGACATGACCAGAAAGAGTTCAAGTGGAGGACCAATGGCTTTATTTGCTTTCGTGGACACGGGAGTACATTTTCACTTTCCAGACTCCGGGCTGTTACTGAGAATTTTTCGACAAAAAAAAATCCATAAGTTAAATAAATATATATATATATATATATATATATATATATATATATATATATATATATATATATATATATATATATATACATGTTGTACTCACTCATACTAAAGCATCGTGATAGAAATACCTGTAAATCTCCTTACAGAACAATTTGCCTAAGAATCCTTGACGCGTTTTTAATTACTACTGATTCAAGATATTATTTGTGTTCCATGTATCTTGTAGTTAGGTTGGCTTAATGAATTTCTGTCAAATCTCTGCAATAGAAAGCATTTTTAAAGTTATAATAATAATTATCGTGTAACCAATACATTGAAATCGAAGATAATGAATGAGTAAAAAAAAGATTGTACGAAATGTCTATACTTTTAACGTGTAATTCTCAACGTTTCAAAACTATTTTTCATTTTACGATGTAATTGTGTTGGATAATGTAACAAAGCGTGTACCATCCTAATGCAATGTGTCGTCTGAAAGTAATTTGCCTCGCCGCATGCGGTCCGTCTTTCATTACCTACTGAGCTCTTATTCATTGCGAATCTTCGTATGTTTATCTTACAACTTATCGGAATTTCTACTGTATTCCTAGTATATAGAATTGATTTTCATTTGAGCTTTTTGTTCGTTTAGACTTTTCGAATATGATACAATGACTAGTTGAAGGTCTAGTTTTAAAAGAGAATTATTTTGAAATAATGTAGGAAGAGATGCTTTTATTAGATAGTGTTAGCTCTTTAGTATTACAAATTATGTTAGTTAATAATTAAATTCAACGTTTTGTTATATTCGTTATCATTTTTATGGACAAAGATATCAAACATATTTCTGTTAAACAACTCTTTCGTAACAATATTTACAAATTGGAGAAGTTAATTTTTAGTTAAATGTCGCATGTAAATTGTCTTTTACATAACAAATCTGAAGTTTAGCTTTGCAAGCCGTTCTGGGAGAGGCGTTCCATATAGTTATTTTACAAGGTTAAGAATTAACTCTGGCAAATTATTTTATTATACATTAGATAAAGTCAAAACAAACATTTAGGCATTTTATTAAACTGTCACTGTCTAACATGTTGTATGTAGATAACCACGAAAGAGATAAAAATTGACTCTATAAAATAAATTTACAACAATTTATCGAACTTTCCAGTTTTGTATCGGTTTTAATTAGGGAACACACTGATACCAGTATTTCGAATTAAGGTGTGAATTTTTAAATGAATCGTGATATAAGGGAATTTACACTCTCGCATTGATAATTAAGAAAATCTATTTACACAATTGATTTGAACTTTGCGAATCGATTAATTTGACATAAATAAAATTATTTATTAATAGCATACAGTATATTCCAGGGAATAAAGACAAAAAAAGACTGAACTTCGGATAAAATTACGGGAAAGCTGGATTTTTCGCTGAACCTTCCTTTTGTGGTTCTATGAAAAATCCCAAAAGTCCCCATTGATCCATGTGCCGCTATGAAAGTTATTTCAGGGTGCAATGTCTTTATTCCCTGGACTAGTATATTAAGATTATTAGCTTAAAGTATTCATAATGCGGTTGACATATTTGATGACCTCTGTGGTTGAGTAGTGTGTACACCGGTTTTAATCAGTACGCCACTTCGAGGTTCCGGGTTCGATTTCCGGCCAAGTCGATGTAGATTTAGTTCATTAGTTTTCTGTTGTCTTGGGTCTGGGTGTTTGGTACCGTCGTTACTTCTGATTTTCCATAACGCAAGTGCCTTAGCTACTTTCATTGGGATCAGAGTAATGTATGTGATGTTGTCCAATATTTATTTATTTATTTATATCACATTTGGGATCTGTGTAGAATATTTTATACTCTTACTTGCCATAATTGTATATAGGACGTCTCTTAAAATTGCATCTGTATTTCTCTCTCCTGACTCATAACCGTTACTTAAATATATGAAATTACAAATAATAATTACTATTAATCAACTGTCCAATATTTTTGCGTAGGATGACAAGGAAGAATATAAATTAGAGACAATATATGAACGTAAGTATGTATACTTTTAGCCGCTGACGTAAACTTACACATTTTTTTTAAAGCTTATTTCTCCAGATGAGTTGTTTGTGACGTTGGCACCGATTTTTTAAATAGTTTGGGTTGATTGATATTTTAAGCGTCTGCGTCTTTTTTATATTCGAACAGCAATCAGCATTATAATAGGAAAACATATTACTGCATAATATTTCCATTACGTTTTTTATGGCATCGATAGGCGGTCGGGTAAATGGGCCACCTGATGGTAAGTAGTCACCATTGCTCATAGACATTAGGGCCTTATTTATACATTTCTTTCATAAAAAATGTGCCACCTACTTGGACCTGGGAATGTTATGTGTCAATGTATTTTCTGTCTCGTTATACCGACAAACTTATTCTTTAAATCGAAACAACACTACTAAGTATCGCTGCTTTACGGTAGAATATATAATGAGGGAATGGTAACTATCCAGACGGGCTTGCACAGAGCCCTACTATCAAGTACTACGTGGTACTTTATATATTTATATGAATGTAACTTATAAATTCGTGACAACCTATTCTAAATTTAAATTTGTTTTTTTTTTTTTTATTAAATTAATTTATGTGACATAATTATTTGGACGATTTCATCGTCAACGTGTAAAATGCCTTAACGTAACGAATATACTGTAATTATCGCTAAATCTCTATTCAACTTGTCAACGCTTTCACCAAATTCATGGTGTGAGTGACTTTGATTGCAGAACGTGCGGTGTTTCCAATTAGGCCTTTTCAATCACGCTTGTAAGTAAAAACACGCTGGGGTAGCCAATATAGGGTAAATATATTTTTTTTTATTTTGCTGATATTGAAACAAGTTCAAAATAAAAATATCTAAATAGATAATACCGAATATACACATATACGTACATATTATTATGATGACATTCTGATCGATTTAGGCTATGGTGGCAATTCTTCCATTGCGTCCGGAAAGTTTTCTCTGCAGTTCCACTTTCCCCTCATCCTCTTAATCCAAAGATCCCTTTAATGTCTATC
The DNA here is from genome assembly GCF_905147765.1 of Vanessa atalanta. Lineage (NCBI taxonomy): Eukaryota > Metazoa > Arthropoda > Insecta > Lepidoptera > Nymphalidae > Vanessa > Vanessa atalanta. Next base: position 3,494,922 of record NC_061892.1, on the reverse strand, counting down.
AGACTGACCTTCAATTGAAACCCATGATATTGAAATTTGTAGCCTCGTAAGTGGGGGTCGCTTTTTACGAGATCTTCTTTACACACATACCTAAGAGTGATTTTATCCCTATCCTCCCCATCGCAAGTGCGAACGGCAATGCGAGACCATCTCAGCTGAATTCATACTCAGGGCCGCCACAAACAGGACAAGCTAACCTCTAGATATATTACCATATATTATTTATGTATATTAATTAATATATTATATTGAAAAAAAAAATGTCAGCGTGGGCCACGTCTTCCAAGAAGACGACAAACTCGAATTCCAGCGGAGATCTGCTGATGTTTAGTAAAAATATAAAATAGCGCCACAATTTATAAAAATAAAATGTAAAAAAAGGCACGGGTAACTAAATTAAATAAATAAAAAATAAAAACCTCTTGATAAACGTAGCAGTACACAGCACAGAAAAATCCATTTAAATAAAAAAGGTGCAAGTACTTATTGCGATAAAATAATAATAATGTACTTATTATTAATAATAATAATGCTAAAATATGTTTAGTTTTTTTCTTTTTTCACGACTACTATAAAATTCACAAATTAAATTTGTAATCATATATAACTTTTAAAAAAATATAAGGTGTGAAGTTCTCTATTTCGAGCGACTTGAGAGTTAATTGCTGGTTTAGCGAGCAACTTCATCGTTTTGTTTTAGCCACGCTGTACGCGCGAATAAAAAAAATTACACTTATTATAACAGCGCACTAAAAGTAGTTTATTAAAAAAAAATGGATAATGTGAAGATGAATAAAAAAATAAAAAAATTAAATTAAAAAAGAAATTCCGTCATCGAAAATGTTGTCACACTAATTTGTACATACATAATTAAATTGCGTCGTCAACATCAAATTTATTCTGTTTATTAATATTATAAGCACATTAAGTCTGTCAAGTTTTTAACCGACGACCGACGTGTCAATTAATCCATTACCGGCTTCCTTGTTGACATTTGTTGTATGAGGTCAATAATAATATCAACGTATTTGACGATGAATTCAATCGAGTCAAAAGTAATTGACTGTCGGTCACTCAACGTTGGTACTTGATTTATATTTCATTTAAAGACTACGTTTTTGTGTAATTTTTTTTTGGAAATCATATGCGTTTTCGTGGTTCGATGGTTGGCTTTGGGCAAGTGTGGGTACCATCCACTTATCATATAGTCTACCACCGAACAGCAATAGTTAGTACTACATTATTACTCCAGGCGTGAGAGACATAACATCTTATATGCATTATTAAGGAACTGTTCATATTTCTTACTGGGTTTTCTTACTATACATAGCATTAGCAGCCCGTAAATGTCCCACTGCTGGGATAAAGGCCTCCTCTCCCTTTGAGGAGAAGGTTTTGGAGCATATTCCACCACGCTGCTCCAATGCGGGTTGGCGGAATACACATGTGGCAGAATTTCGTTGAAATTAGACATGCAGGTTTCCTCACGATGTTTTCCTTCCCGCCGAGCACGAGATGAATTATAAGCACAAATTAAACACATGAAATTTCAGTGGTGCCTGCCTGGGTTTGAACCCGAAATCATCGGTTAAGATGCACGCGTTCTAGCCACTGGGCCATCTCGGCTCTATACTATACATAAAACACATCTAAATACCTATGCGTATTCTATATTTTTCAGCTTACCCTGTTATAACTGATTGATTCTTAGCCGAAATTTATGGGTTCTAACCTAGATAGGGACCAATTATTTTTCATGTGTTTGTTTGTGTAATTTGTGTTTATAAAATCTTTTTTGTGTTCTTTGGTGAAGGAAAACATTTAGATGAAATCTTTAGGCATTAGACAAAAATATGTATCCACCAATCCACATTGGAACAGCGTGGTGGAATAAGTTCCTTAATCTTCTTCCAAGGGTCAAGTGTTTGAACTTCTGTTCCATAGAAGTGAGATGTTGTAGCCGCTGCTCTATTTAAACCCCAATTGCTATTGTAATTACTTTTGCTTGCTCACCCTTTAAACACGAAAACATTGATCAGAATATTGTTTTAACATTTTATTTCCTTTCTGCTTTTAACAATGTTTCTACAAATAAACTTAGCACAACTGCTTGCGTTGGTTTTAAACTTTCGATGTGAATCCGATCTTGGGTGTTATAAGTTGAACGTTTGTCTATCCAAGACATCATATCTCCAATATCAACTCAATGCTTCTAAATATAAATACTTTTAAAAATTATTATAGAGTCATTTTTTTATTCTTTGAAATCTCTGAAATTTTGTTGACCACCATGAAATCTGTATCATCAATATAGATTATCCTATTTACAAATTAAAACAAAAAGGTTTTAAACTTTGCCAACTGGTTTTAATAATCCATTCTAGGAAACGTGTTCCCGGTAATGAAACCAGAATATTGCAGTGTAATCCTCATGTTGCGTGCTCAAGTTGTAATGGAAAAACTAAGGGAACTTTGATTTTGTTGAGATACATTTGCGGATTCATTTTCTTCCTTGTCGATACTGCTCGTTTATTTTGTTTACGACTGTACAGAGTTGAACTGTTCCGGATAGATAGCATCAAGTTCAATTTAAAGTTAAATACTTTTCTACTCGGCTGTCTTTTAACTGTTTTTTTTTTTTCTTTAGGTCCTGTGTTATTTATTAACACGGCAAAGAGATACTGTTCTTTGCGTGTGTGTAATCCGATTTAGCATTAAATGTTTTTATTTATGGTTGTGTGTGTATACGTTTCAGTTTTTATTTTATTAACCATTTCTTACATCAACTATATGTTAACCAATCAACATTGGAAATTAAGAAGTTACATCCCATTATCATAAAATGCTTTAAGATCCTGGCTTTAAGAAGATGGTTCGAGTGGTATTTGAACAAAAAACAAATAACACTTCAGGTGATCAGCGAGTTGAGCCAAGCGATACACCAATTTTAAAGTATTATGTAAGGTATTTTTTTTTTATGTTATCGGTAGACGGACCATCAAATGGGCCACCTGATGGTAAGTGGTCACCACCGCCCATAGACAATGGCGCTGTAAGAAATATTAACCATTCCTTATATCACCAATGCGCCACCAACCTTGGGAACTAAGATGTTATGTCTCTTGTGCCTGTAGTTACACTGGCTTACTCATCCTTCAAACCGGAACACAACGATACTGAGTGCTGCTGTTTGGCGGTAGAATATCTGATGAGTGGGTACCCAGACGGGCTTGCACAAAGCAATACCACTAAGTAATTACTGAATTGTATTTTATTAAAATTCAAATTCGTAATTATTCAAAATAGAAGTACTGTGCTTAATTATTCATAGTACCTATAAGTTAAAACTAACAATTATTTTTGTCTAGATCTATTAGTCTTTATTTTGCCAGGATTGTGCCAAACATTGTTTACTAATAATGTATTCTTACTAAATACTCACTGAATAATGAATATGAAGGATCTGTTTTGGTAATGAAGGGAAGAGTATAATCAAAGTAAAATTAACAGCTTCTAAATGTTTCACTGCTTGCAATTAATAGGGAATAGGTGAGAAGTAGGGAATATACTTCTCATCTATTTGCTCCAAAGCAGATTGGCGGAGAGAAATAGGACCAATTTTTATCTAACATATTGAGGAGACCAGCATTTCGTCGCGACTTTCTTCTTCATCTTGAAGTGAAATATAAGTACACAAATTAAGTTCATGAACAATCAGTGCTTGGACTGCTTTAGGATAACCTAGTAACCGTAAAATTCCAATTTAGCAGAAGAAATAATTTACTGTTTCTGATAGAATCGAATTTTTGTAGTGCGAGAAATTTTAGATTATCATTTTGAGAAACACTGAATGCAATAAAGACATTGTTTCACTAATAGATGCTTACGAGAATATGTGGATAATATATTTTTTACTGTAAAGTTTGCTGACACATCATTTTATACATCTAATAAAGTCTGATTGTTCTACTGACCTATTTCGGTCACAGCAACTAGTTTGAGCGCAGATAACCCAACTGCGTATTGAAGTACATAAGTGTGTACGCAACCTCAGGTGCACTGTATATTCCCTCACTTATAGTGCAATGGAATAACGATCCGATACTACCAGTGATAAATCATCTCTTTTTGTTTATCTCGGAAAAACAGGCGAGATATTTCATGCCATAACTAGTTGGGCCCATGATGCTGAGCTGTGGAACAAAATGAACTGAGGCATGTCCACTGGTAAGTTCGTTTTTTGAGGCATTTTGACTTCTATGATTTACCTTTGAGGCTAAGAATACATTTTATTTTCATTAATAAACGAGTATTAATATTTTATAAACCTCTTTTCGGGCAATCTACTTGATAGGAACTTTTTTGTGAAATTGACGTTAAAGTATAAACTGTTGAGTGTTGGGGTAATATTAAAGTTTAATACAAACAAAGGTAACCTATTTAAATATTTTAATTACTCAATTAGTTATATAGTAACGGTTACTTGTTTTTAATTAACAGTGTAGTGAGACAATGTTAACCTTTATTAAAAAGGTATATAACTAATAATAAATATTTATTTAAAACGGTCGAGAATGACCCAGTGATTTTTTACTTGACTTCTTTTTTGGTTTAGGGACTTGTTTTAAGTCCATAGATCAAACCCTGGGCCAATAGAAAGTTATTATGCTCTGCGTCGAGAAATTCTAAATAGTTGCTCGAAGTTTGGAAATATTCAGTGTTTATAGTCTCGTGCCCCGAAAAGCGTATAAAGTCGTTGCTCCAGAGTTTAACTCTCTGAGGTCGTATCAGATCGGAGTACACCTCTGTTGTGTGCTCACGCATGCGCACTATTATATGTATATAGTTTGCTATTCTTCTTTGGGATTGGCTGTTTTCACCACAATTGGTTCGGGAAACACCATCATCATTATAACTATCTGCTTATAAATATTTGTAAGTAAGGACACTTTTACGGTAGACCACCTATCTGATACCAACTTTTCTTGGAAATACTTTTGTTCCTTACCTTAATTGATGAATCTTCATTGCGCATTACTAAATAGTGATTCTCTTAGGATGCTTTTACGATACCAACCGTTTAAGGCGAGGTGATGATTCTTCCATGAGAAGAAATTTGCCAAGCTGTGAGGGGGCAACTTAGTGGGGGCATCGGATGTATATGTTGAAACGATCAATCGATTACGATTCGAATATCTGCAATATAAAAGGTATGGAATAATACTAGATTGCAGGAAATATATATCAATTTTTCATATATATGATTTACAAGGCCCTGACGTATACCCCAGAACTCAATCATCGCGATCTGTCTCAATCTGGGAGTAAGTTGTGAAAATCCGAGCTTCGAAAATCTGTAGCGAACGCTCGTAAATATAGGAAACGGCCGGGTGTTTGTGTAGAGATGAGTGAGTTGATTACTTTTTTCACTCCCTCCGTTTTCTCTATTTTATTGAACGCCTCGTTAGAGCTTAGGGTTGTCACATTCTTTATTTTTTTATTGATTGATGATTGATAAAATTGATGATTCATTACGAAGAATGTTTGACATGTGCTTTATAAATGTTTTAATTGCTAGTGAAAAATTATTTTTTTTATTTTTATTTTCATATAGACAATTAATTGCGAATGCTAATAATTTATCTGTATAACATTTCTATAAGGTTACAATTTCAGGATTAAAGTAAAATAAGCTTCTAGGATTAAGAATGGGATTTCTGAGAAAATAAGCTACCATTAAAAAAAATTCTAGGATGTAGATGTTTACTGAAGATATTAAAGAGTTTGATATCCCACGTATGACTTTTTTCTTGCTTGAATCGCAAACACTTGCAAATTTTCAATGATGAACAACAATTAAAAGTAGGTTATGTGTGGATTGTGTGAACTTTACAAATGAAACTAATATTAGAATAAATATTTATAAATATAAAATATAACCTTGGTGGTAGGACTTTGTGCAAGCCGCTCTGGGTAGGTACCACCCGCTCATTAGGTATTCTACCGCCAAACAGCAGTACCCAATATTGTTGTGTTCCGGTTTCGAAGAGTGAGTGAGCCAGTGTAACTACAGGCACAAGGGACATAACATCTAAGTTTCCGAGGTTGGTGGTGCATTGGTGATGTTAGGAATAGTTAATATTTCTTCCAACGCCATTGTCTATGGGCGGTGGTGACCACTTACCATCAGGTGGCCCATTCGCTCATCCGCCTACAAATACCATAAAAAAGGTTATTTTTTTTTTATTTTCATAGTTTTTCTATAATAATATTAGCAGCCCTATTAAGCCGATACCGTGCGAAATGAAGAAAGGACGGTCTCTGAGTTAATTCAGTAAAGTACATCGATAAGGTCTAATATACTTGTGTTAACATATATGTTTATGTATGAGATATGTCACCCTGTTTATTGTACGTATAATATATTAGGAAGATAACGTATGTTTTGTCTCGTTTGCGTAGTGGCCACAGTTGAAGATAAGTCAATATGTGTCGGTTTTTTATCAATAAATTTTTAGTAGTCTAGGGCTTGGAAGTTAGTATACTGCCCTGTTTTAGAAAAGACTTAAGCGTTAATTAATGAAAGTTGATTAGAACTTTAAGAGTAAGTGTATGAAAGTGCACTTTGGTTTGCGCACACAATGTGGCGCTATGTTTACCCTTTGCTATGTCTATAAGGTTGACGCAATGGTAAATGGTAGTAAGTCGGAAAATCTATAAATACATATATGTATATATACATATATATGGGCACATACTTTTTTTAAATTATATCTAAGTATTTCTTTGAAATAAAAGGGTCTAATAATTTTATTTCATTCTTTTTGACATGTTTAAAATGACATACAGGAAGGATAAAGATGAGGCTCTCAAAGGCGTTTGATCTCATTTTCAACATTTTATCACGATGATATATATCTAAGGTATTTCGACACGTGTTCACGTTTTTATAAGATTACAGTATAAAAAAAAAATCAATTTTTTTTTGGATGTTTGATGTGTTTTTATGGATGCTACATGCATTTAGATAGAAAGTTAAAATAAAATCCCTAGTAGTATAAATTGAAGTTTAACACTTATATAAATTAAACAAAGAATAAAAGCTTAGTAATTGTTGTAGCATCTATAGGCTTTTAAAGTCCCAGAAAGTATTAAGAAATAATATGATACTATTAGTGTGTTAAAAATATCCGCATTCATATAAACGAAAATATGATAATGAAGCCGAGATTTAAAATCAAAATCCTACTAATATTACTTAAGAACTTCTAGATTTTTTGAATGTTTTACATCCTGATCTAAATGATGATTCTATCAAGACTAACAGGTCCAAAACTTGCACTATGTGCTGTGTCCTGACCGACTTCAGCTTGAGCGTCCAATTTCAAGTGAGTCCAGTTGACTACGCCTGCGTATGTCCTGACATATTATAGTACACAAGTGTGAGCATAAACAGAAGTACCCTCTTAATTCCCTCAATTCCATCATTCGATGACACAGCAAATCTGACACGAAGAGTTCAGGAGCAGAATAAACGGATTTTCGTACTTTTCAAAGCACGGGGTTGTACAAAATTTCCAACTTCCAGACTATAAGGAGTATCCAATAATAAAACCCAATATTTTTTTATCGGTTCAACGTAAAGTTTAACTGAGATCCTTGTAATATACGGCTTTATCTAGACACTAGATCAACGAGGCAACCAACAGAAAATGTATTCTTATCATAAAATATATGTAACCTGGAATAGAGATTTGAGGCAGGAAAATACTTTTACGATTCACCGTTAAGGCGTTTCGTTTGATGTGCATACGAATTGGTTGAATTCGGTGATAAATTGCGGGATGGTTCTTGGCGAAAGGTGTCATGAATGTTGAATATATTGTTTTATTTTTTGGAATACGTCCAAAAATTCGATTTAAATTCATAAAATACATGAACCAACTCGACTGTTACGAGCAATCTTGGATCGTCACTCAACACATAAACCAAGTTTAGGTATAACGTCTGTTGTATTTGAAACTACAACGTGACAATCTCTGTAGGTATTATTTAAACTTATTTACACCACATAAATATTGTGTAAGATATCTCAAAGAATAATAAGCTGAGAGAATTATGATCATTTCAAAATTAGAACAAATTAAATTAATAATCATTATCAGTTTAAGAGCAAATAAATTGTATATTGATGATATAGTTTTGGAACTAAAAAACTATTGGAAATAAATTAAGACTATGTACACAAGGATGGATAAACTTTATGAAATTGTTAAATATAATGTATTAAATTGTAACAAAGTTTGCTTTAGAGTTTCGTAAATAAAACAAATAGAATATTAGCATTTTCTGTGTAATTTTTTGTCTCGAAATAGCTTTTATAATTCAAAATTTTATAAAAATACTAATTTATACTTAAGAGACAAGGATTTAAGAAAATATGCTTAGAAATTACAAAGATTCTTGTCGTATTGCGTTGCAATGCTTTATTGGATTTTCAAATGTATATTAGTTTCGATAAAAAAAAATATCCATTTTACATTTTACATAATGATAGATAAAAATGCCCCCCAAATGCTTAAGGACTTTGGCCTTTGAAACAATAATTAATTAAACAAATTTCGTAATTGACGAATCTTTAATAGATACCATTGTTAAAACGGTGGACAAATTCGTCCACAAAGAACTGCCCCGGGTCACAAATTAGCAAAATTATATTGGATCACACAGCTTTGTCCACCCAAATTGTGTTGTATAAATCTTCTCGTATATATGAACTAGAGCTCCAACAAAGAAATTAAAAGCAATTATTCTGTTTAAAAAATATTTTTTCTACAAAAATATATTGAAATGAAATGCAATTAATATTTAAGGTTGTGTTTTGGTATATTTTTGAATAAAGCTTTTTTTTAGTTACGAGCAAATAATTTTCATAGCCTTTACCTTCGTCCGCAGCTATTTGTATTGTGATGATTTTTGATGACTTGTTGCTAAGGCTTTGTGCAAGCCCACCAGGGTCGATACCATCAGCTCATCAAATATTCTACCGACAAACAATAATACTCTACTCAGTACTGTTGTTTTTCGGTAGATCATTCTCTTACAAATTGAAGGATAAGCGAGCTAGTGTAACTTTACGTAAAGGGGCAATAACATCAGTTGCATAAGGTCGGTTGTGTAGAGAATGGTTCTTACATCATCAACGTCCAGTTGTAACCACTCACCATGGGATGGCTCATTTGGTAGTTCGTCAATTCTTTTAAGAAAAAATAAATGCTCAAGTTAGCCTAAAACAACTATGCAGGACATATATCATATAGCATTAGCATTTATTTTTTTATCATATAGACTGGAAGACAAATCTGATATGATCGGAAAGAGTTGAGATGGATTGACGACTTTTTAGCAAAGTATTGTAAATTCTATCAACTTCGAAACTCCATATTCTTTAAAGATAAACCTTATAATAATTTAATGTCCCGACTTCGAAACTAAGGTAAGCCGATGTAGCAGTTAATTGGTATTGTAATGACAATATAGGAACGTATTCACAACCATGAAATCTTAGATATAATGTCTCTTGTAGCGGTAATTATATAGCTCTCAAGCTGAATGAGTACCTATCAAACCGGAATGACAATGCTAATAATTGCTGCTGATTGACAAAATCAATCAATTTTGTCAAAGACTCAGATAAACCTGCACGTTTCTCTAGTACCAGTTATTCATGCAAAGTTATATCGTGTAATGAGAAAGCTTTAGTCTTAAGGTTTTTACAGAGCAATTATGATTATTAACAGGTATTGAGTAGTTTAGTTAGTTAAAGTGTTATGTTAGAATAAAAAAAAGTGAACACAAAGCCAATCAGGGCGAAGAGAATATGCGAACCTTAGATTGTGGGTGCAGACTCGGGTATACATCACTGAAATTTATTAAGTTTTTGTTTATATTCCATCCTCTGTATGTCGGAAGAAAATCTGCCACATATATTGCGAATTTGTGTAGCGAAAACTCCAAAACCTTTTAGCTCATTTTACGACTTATTACTTAACTTTAAAGTTAAAATGAAAATATTTTCAGAAACTTTTACTGCGAAAAATTAAATAATCCCAAATATATTGGAAGATTATTGAAATTTTACATGACCAATGACGTAAGTTGAATTGATGTTAATTTTTATCCACGATACAAACATATCCTCAGACGTACAACAAAGGATTAATAATATCGTTACATACGTTTAATATAGAAATACAATGTTTTGACATTTCCAAAGAAAATATTTTATTAATTTTCCGATAAAGTATATATTTAACTAAAATTGCTACTAGCTGTAACAGCAAAAGAAAAACGATGACGAACTATGGCTCAATAGTTAGAATGCTTGGACCTTAAGATATGATTACGGGTTCGAATCCAGACAAACACTTCTAAGTTTTCCTGTGATTGTTATGCTTATATTTAATTGCTGGGTAGCGATGGAACTGATTACTAGGTAAGTACATTTTACATTTTCTGGCTGTTACTGTACTAAGAAGCTATCGTTGATTTTATTAAAATAAACTTTTATCAATTAGGTTCTAAAAGTACTTTCAATCGGCAATACAAAAGATTCTTATAAATGTTACTCTTATAAAATATAGGAGAGACATACAATCGGATGCTTAAAATTACCAGCTAACAAATCAACGGATACCAGTTTTATACTTTCCTTGTTGATATCATCAAAGAAACAGATTATAATCTACTTCTAATTGATGTAAAAGCTATCACACTTTTTTATTTTATGGTATGACTTAGGCACCACCCACTTGTCAAGCAATACTTACAATTGCCGTGTTAGAGTTTGAAGGAGTGACTGTAACTACAGGCCCAAACCGTCTTAATTCCAAAGGTTGGTAGCGCAGGGGTTTTGTATGGGATGTTTAATTTTTTTTTATTACAGGGAAACAAATAATCAGATGAGACTTATGACATAATAATATACAATATTACATACATCCGTTAAGTTTCCATTGATACTAATTACACAGTTATTAAAATTAAACAAAGACTTAACATACATAAAATCAAATAGGTAATATTATACAATTAATGAGATCAATAAATAAAATGTATATTCAATTAAAATAAATAAATAAACGTATACTAACGGAAAGCTTATACAGTTATATAATCAATTTAAAAGAAACAAAATAAAAATTATAACAGATTATAAGTTATTAATGGCTTATAAATTAAGTTATTAATTGACAAATGAATTACAGACGAAATATTTATGGATGTCAGTACATATTTTTTAAATTGATACATAGATTCATCATTTTTACTTTATTAAAAAAATACATTTTTTCGAAATAAATATCAATATCTGAATATACTATATTGTAATTTTGGCAGCTACGGTATTGCATTACATTTTACATTGACAGCCTGTAGATTTCACACTGCTGGGCTAAGGTCCCCTCTCCCTTTGAGGAGAAGGTTTGGAACATATTGGAGCATATTCCACCACGCTGGTGGAATATGCTCCAATGCGGGTTGCTGGACACATGTGTCAGAATTACGTGGAAATTAGACACATGCAGGTTTCCTCACGATGTTTTTTTCTTCACCGCCGAACGCGATATGAATTATTAACAAAAATAAATCACATGAAAATTCAGTGGTGCTTGCCCGGGTTTGAACCAGTAATCATCGGTTACGATGTACGCGTTCTGGTACGCGCACTGGGCCATCTAGTTCATCTACGGTATAAGAAGATATTATTAGTACTTTGCGTTATACAAATCGGCACATTAAATAATGCTTACATTTCTTGTAGGGACTGCAGTCCCAATCAATCGTGTTGGTGAATATACTTACTATCAGGTGCTTCATTTGTCACCTTGCCTATTTTATTGAAAAAAAAAAAACATATTTACTTCGGAAGCATCAAATCAGTTTTATCTATTTGATAGAAGCCAGAAGACAAATAATATACTCATCAATAGCTTTTCGTGATAGACGAGTTGAGTTGATTAGACGTGAACATAAATTAGGTATTACCAAAAAAACAATATAGTCTTTACGGTACTGAAATATTATCCTTATAACTAACTATGTCCTTAACTACACGCCTGATAATTTGTGTCCAATTTCATGATGTTCGAATTAGTAAAGAAGGTGCGAAAGCATAAATAAGCCCATTTTTACACTTTCATAATATTTGTTAACATTAGAACAATATAAACGAATAATGTACGTACACACAGGTTTATTCTTATTGATGTTAGTTAGTTTCGTATTGATGTTTGGTTGCATACACGAATGGACATAAATATTTTCTACAGAAAGGTAAAAGATATAAATCATGGTAGGTTAGATTTTAAGCCCAGAGGGCGCAATTCGAGGTTGGAAAATTGGTGTTATTGTTCGATAGTTTTCTATACTTTTGCTTTATTTTATTTCTCATATTTTGTTGGTCTTTTATACAGTTTTGCAAGTTTCAATACAGTCTTCATGATCATCTGATGAAAAATTTATAAATTTTATTTCATCTCTACCAAACTGCTCTGTATATTTAAATAATTTTTATTTTATTCCAAGATAAACAGAGTAGTTTGGTAGAGATGAAATAAAATTTTCCGTTTTTCCATCTGATGATGATGAAGATTATATTTTGCGGTACTTTGTTTTTACGTACGTGGACGGGCAAATGATCCACCTGATGGTAAGTGGTCACCATCACCTATATACATTAGCGTTGTAAGAAATATTAAAAATTCCTTACATCACCAATGCGCCACCAACCATGGGAGCTAACATGTTATGTCCCTGTAGTTACACTGGCTCACTCACACTTCAAGCCGGAACACAACGATACTAGGTATTGCTGCTTGGGGATAGACAATACGATGATTTGGTGTCTACCTAGATGCGTTTTCACAAAACCAATTAAGAAAAAAGTTCTCAAAATATTAACAATGAATTATTCGTAGAAAAAAGAATTGAGTTTTAAGTTCAATTAAAATACACAAAGAGAAGCTTACAAACTGTAAAAAGTCCCGGTTTTTTAACCGAGAAAAAATTTATACCGTATTTATTCGATGTAAGTTACTCATAAAAACGAATAGTGCAGATAAGCGAGCAATAAAAAGTAACATTTAACAGTTTTTCGATAAATTTTATTTGCTTATACGAGCAAATCTGGAAATTTACGTTTAAATTATAATAAAAAATAGTTTTCAACGGTATATTTACATGTTTTATGTGGAATCGTGTGAATCAACCTTGGTTTTATTTCGTATATATTGTATACTAGCGACTCGCCCCGGCTTCGCGCTGGTGCAATACCGATACTAAATATACTACAGAATGTCTTACAAAGTTCACATATTTTTTGGCATTAGACAATACAAACCGCTATGTCCGTCCGCATTTTTAATCTGTCTAATTCATCTATATTAAATGCATAATGTATTTAAGGTACTATATATAAAATTGTTTCGAAAATAAGTAATTATTTCTCGTAAAAAGTAAAGAATATATTTTTTATATTGTGAGTTATTCCTAAGAGATAGACATTTTAAGGTGTTCAATATTCTAGTACATTATTTTGATATATCTCGTAGAGTTCAGCCAGCGTTTGCAATTTAAGCGCAAAAAATGTGTTCATTTACGACATGTGTTTGTACAAAATTATTATTAGCATTTTTATGTATTTCTATATAATTGGGGCCTTAATGTAAATCATATTTATGTGAATTATAAATATACCGCTGATGTTATCTTATTAAAGAGCAGTATTGACAATATGCATACCCAAAATAATCAATAACATTATTTGGTCGCTTTTGTCTCTATTTAGTCGGTAAAGTGAACTATGGGCTTTGTGGTTTACCTACCTTAGCTTGCTTGCACTTTCGTTGTAAGGTTGATTCCTAGCCAACACACCGGTGATTGAGACGCTTACGTGATCGACTGATGGATGCACTTAACAAAATTTATCTTAGTCTGTTCTTACGACATACCCGCGTTAAGATATAGAGGGCTTATTCTATTCTGCTAGAACCATTACAAATACTGTTTAATATAATATATAATGTAATAGATTCCTTAACGAGATATATAACTAATATGATTTCCAAAAAATGACATTTATATTTTAATCCAAACCTTTCTATTCACATTTGAACGAGCAATCTTTCAATATGGATAACCGTTTAACCGCTTGGCTCTGACTCAAATATTCTATCACAAAAGTCGGTGAAAAATGCATAAAGTGCCAAATGTTGTCTGTACGCTGTACAAGCATTGGAATCATCTAACCTCATGAAAATATAAACACGTCCGAAATACAGCAAAACTTCGCCAACCTAACGTTTGAGTAAAAGCCTAGAATCTTATACCAATCTTACAGAGGATCCAAAAGTTTTCATCCAAGTTTTACAGCACACGATCTTGCTACGTATACTAAAGGCTTTATGCTTATAATTGCGTGAAAATTTCTCAAGCTAATGTGTATGCACTGTTGATTGTACACGGTAAGCATGATATATGACCGAAGAGAACTAACGTAAACTGTGCACTGCAGTTTTCCAACTGTCAAAGTTTATACCTCTGAATTTATATTGGAAAATTGTGAATCATGTAGTGGTCGATACTTTATCTCCGAAAATGGAAAATGCATTTGCGTTAATATTTCGATATTGCCTTTTCTTGCATCGTTGTATTATAAAGCTTAACAATATGTTCATGGTGAGATGTTTTAAAACTGACGTTTATCCAATAACTTTTCAGATATACGTTGTGTTTCGCTTATGTTGAAACGATTTTATAACTTTTTTTTTATTTGTATTATAAATTCACTCTAGGCTGTATTCTATGTTGCCTTTGCCACTCGAAAGGTACATCCTTCTTGATCATACATTAGCTTATTTGTAGTATTTTGCTTGTAAATACATATATGAAATATAAGCGAATTTACACAGTCTCTGATGGGCTAGTACCTCCTCTCCCTCTCCTCTCCTTCAGGAAAAGGTTTGGAGCTCCAAAACGGGTTAATAGACGCACATTTTGAATTTAAATAAGATACAGGTTTTCTCACGATGTTTTCCTTCACCGCTTAGCACGAGATAAACTAATGAAAATTCAGTAACAGCTCTCCGCTCTATGTAGGTATATATTTTATTACACGTTTAACTTAAAAAATATCTAGCTTTGGTTTCGTACGACCAAATTATCAACCAATCGGTAGGATGAACTGTATAGGCAATATGTTATGATACAATATGATAAATGTCACTGATTCATTAATTACCATGCGATATTTATCGATGGGATAAGGGATTTCTCACTAAAATCAAAGTTTAACAAACATCGTTTTTTTCATTATTAATGAATGTCTGTAATAAAAGTATCAAATGTGTTCTGTGTGTAAAATGAAAAAATCGTCAAAATTTTTAACGCGGATTCCTTGGCTTGCCTTACGGGTTGCTTGTGTTTCGCTCTTATTGCATTCCTATTATTATTGTATTTATAATTAAATCTTACTTAGTTTATTAACAAAACTACATATATTTAAGTTCCTTCCTATTTATCCATTGCCAACATCAATTTCCTCATTGTTTTCTTGAAATAGACCATAAGTTTTTCTTTTTTTCAAATAACACAAAACACTAAAACAAACCTACCAAAAATAATGGGTACAAATAAACGACAGTACAGCCTAATAACGCTACCACAACGAGCGCCGAAACGTTAAGCGATGCCAGAGATATATCTCATTTTATGAACTTCTCCCCTACTATTAGTCTATAGTCTTATCTTCTTGACTGCTTCGTAGGTCTAGTAACTTGTTATGGAGATACAGATCCCGAGTTCTAGGTTTAAATCCTAGGTCGGGCCGATAGAAGAATATTGGGTTTTTCTATAGAAAAATTCTCAGTAACAGCTCTATGTCTGGAATTGTGTACGAGCCTTAACTCTTTCAGGTCGTTTCGGATTTGCCATCGGATATGATAGTGATAGATTAGACGGCCTTGTGTGTGCACACATACTTGTATACTATATGTCTGTCTGGTCGGTCCCCGGTAACCGACATCGGCCAGACGACATCATCTTCATCTTTCACAGTACACCCTGGAATTTATCCAATCAGTACCACTGATGGAATTTTTTCAATAATAATGTTTTATTATGAAATAAACATTATACATTTTAATTGGTGCCGTAACTCAACGCAAATTAACTATTTTAAATAAAATTGTATGACATGCGAAATTTTCATTCTAATAATTAAACCTTCAAAATCATAATGAATTTTGTAAATCTAATATCGTTTTATTAATAAATTATGTTACAGTCAGTCGTTGACAGTATTGTATTCGAAATTTTACAAATTAAATTTATGTTTGTTGTCATTTAAAAGTTATCCCTATTCCGTTACACATTGGGTTAATTTTAATTTGTATTCAAAATCGAGTACTATAAATTTTACGAATATACTAATTCTCTGCAAATGTCTTTAATTTTGTAGGATATTATTATTATTTTCAATATTTAAATAAATATTTTAATTAAATAGTAATCTTTCTCTCAGGACCTCGACACAAATGCTCGATAAAATAAAAATGTATACATTGTTATACAAAAAAAACACAACAAAACAGTTACAATATTATGTATAATTGTAAATGATTGTTATACGATTCGCAATCAAAACAGACCTTGGAGTAATCGTATAAAGACGGGTGAGATTAACGAGGGAAACAGTCGCGAGGGATTAATGAAAGTATTAAGCTCAAGGTCACGTCATCGTTAGTCGCAGTAAAACAAGTGACTAACGACCTTACCTATAGCCCGTTCCAATAGCAGAAGGGGTTAAGATAAACAGATTTACATATTCCACGACATTTTGCTAATAGCTCTGATATATTATACATCACAAACAATTCTCGACGTTATTACTTATACTTACCTAATTTAATTTTACCGAGAACAACTTCGCCAATTATCACCATTCTTCGTTAATTTATATACCATAGATATATTTAAAGTTCGACTTATGCCATTTATTGGAGAAGCCATATTTTGTGCAAGCTCGTCTGGGTAAGTACCAACCAACCAAATCATATATTCTGCCGCCAAGCAGCAATTCTTAGTGTTCTTATGTTCCGGTTTCAGTTAAATGAGCGAAATTAACTATATTGGATTGCAGTCTAAGAAAGAATACTGACGAACAAACCTCAGTTTTAACTTCATACAATTTGTTAATGGCTCCTCTATACTATGCACTATTAACAGTTATTGATTTATAAGTAATTTTATAATACAACACTATTCCATAAAACGACTTATCCACTTCGATTTTACTTCCAAATGTTCCTGTCCGATAACAGCTTTATCGTCGTTCAAAACGCCATGTTTTCGAAAATACATAGTGAATCTATGATTATTCAAGCTTTCCACCAATTATATCGCCTCAAATCAATTTCAAATGCTTTTTTTTTGCTTATCTTCTTGTGGTTGGAGTAGACTATATATGAACAAGGGACATAATGTCTTAGTTTCCAATTGTGTATTCTGGTGATGTAAGGGACGATTAGCATTTCTTACGATATCAATGTATATAGGCGGTAGTGTCAGTTTACTATAAGGTGGCCCATTTCCCAGTCTGTAAACACATAAAAAAAAAAAAAATATTTATCCAAAAAATTTGGAGTATATAATAATAATATATAATGTTGCATCAACTGATTACAACAATGAAGACCAAATCTCTCGGTTCCAGGATTTATAAAATAATATATTTATTAATTAATAATTATAATATTATGTTTTTTTTTTTATATATATAATAATAAATGCCGATACATTGAGAGCTGGCGTAAGTCCGCCATTAAAGTTGTAAACAATCATAATTCTTCTGTAACATTTAAACTCATCTAAGATTCGGATATACCTATCTTATCATATCTTGAACATTCTGTTGGACAGAGTCAGGATAGATAAATCGCTCCTTCATCGGTCTAGGGGCCAATTATTGAGATGGATCACACCTACGGGATCCTTTGCGCCCGGTAATATAAACGGATTTTGAAATTTATCTTAAGTGATGAATTGTATAAGATTTGTATAACTTAGTTGAAATAAATACAATTCGTAAAGTTTTGATTGATTTGTTATAGTATACATTTAAAGGTATTGTCAGTAACTCAACAACTTATTGAGAGCCATTTCTGATCTGCTCGATCCTTTGGCTTTGCGTAGAGATGTTGGATCACTCTGCATCTTCTACCGAATTTTCCACGGGGAGTGTTCCGAGGAATTGTTTGGATTAATCCCGGCAGCTGAATTTCACTTTCGGACATCTCGTCAAAATTCTAAATTTCAGCCGCACCACTTAGATGTCCGTAAATCCACAACAGCGCGATTTTTAAGGCATTTTCTGCCTCGCACAACCACTCTGTGGAACCAGCTTTCGCCGGCGGTTTTTCCGAACCGATACGACTTGGGAACCTTCAAGAAAAGAGCGTACTTATTTCTTAAAGGCGCAGGCAACGCACCTGCAACCCCCCTGGTGTTGCAGATGTCCATGGGTGGTGGTAATCACTTTCCATCAGGTGAGCCTCTGCTCGTTTGCCCCGAATAACATAAAAAAAGAGTACTTCGTTCAAAAATTGTTCTCGTTTTATATGATTCTTCTACAGAGGTAATACTAATAAGTATATAAAAAGGTTTTAGTATCTATCTATACTAATATTTTAAATGCGAAGGAAACTCTGTTTGTTACGCTTTCAAGGCCAAACAACGGAATCGAATTAGATAAAATCTGTTATGAAGCAAGATTGAATCCAAAGAAAGAACATAGTCATATATGAATATAACCTAACGACCATTACAAGCAAACAGACAGACCAGCCGTGTTAGACAAATATTACATAATATACAACAAATCTAATCCTCGTCCACTTGGTTCCATCTTAACAAGGAAACGTTAATTCGGTTATATTTGTCGCTGATTGATTTAAAGATAAAGAAATGATATTGATGATTGTTATTACATTTATCCTAAAAAGTAATGTAAAATTTCGTCTGGTAGCCGAAAAAACAGTTTTGAACAATTAGATATCTCACGAATTGGCGGACTAAACTAAAAAATATATCCATCTAGTCCTGTAATAATGCATCACCTATTTGCAATCTCCCTTTGTCTTCGACATATATTTTATACATTAGCAGCCTGTAAATTTCCCACTGCTGGGCTAAGGCCTCCTCTCCTTTTGAGGAGAAGGTTTGGAACATTTTCCATCACGCTGCTCCAATGCGGTTTGGTGGAATACACATGTGGCAGAAAGTGAAATTAGACAGATGCAGAAATTAGACGATGTTTTCCTTCACCATCGAGCACGAGACGAATTATAAACACAAATTAAACACATGATAATACAGTGGTGCCTTCCTGAGTTTGAACCCAAAATCATCGGTTAAGATGCACGCGTTCTAACCGCTGGGCGATCTCGGCTCATACATATATATATATATATATGTCGCAGCGTCATGTATGACGAAGATGGTGACCCCGAACCAAACAATATTATCGGCTCCCCACCATATATATATATATAATATTATAAAGAAAAGTTATAGCAAATATTAACAGTTCATAAAAAAGCATATTAATATATTTTGGATACCGAAAGCACCTTTGTAATGTCATGAAACATTTATTTAAACCACCTACAGAACCGACTCTCAAATAGCACAATTGGCGCTTTACAAAAATTTATATCAAAACTTTGCTCAGTATTCTTCATTAGATTTTAGAATCAATTCACTAATCGTCTTAAGACTTTTCTAAATAAAAATCTGAATTCAAGTAGTAGTTCAAAGCATTTCGATTCGTTTTATAAAATAAACTAAACGCTACTAGTTCCAATTTTAGATTCCACTGAGGTAGTAATCAACTTAAATACACACAAACAGAACCATTACCGTAATTGGCTTCACACAATATCAGATTCTAACTACCTACTAGTCCAATGAGACTACTTTGAGATATAACGATACAAAAGGATCCTTTACGGTTAACTTTTTCACTTATTTTATATAATTTGGTAGTCAGATGGGCAAATAGGGTAAGTGTGACCACTTACACCGTCATTGCGTCACCATCCATGGAAACTAAGATGTTCTGGCACATAGACCCTTCAAACTGGAACACAGCGATACTAAATATCGTTGTTTGACGGTAGAATATATAAAAAGCGGTTGGAGTTGGAGGAGGAGGAGGCGGCTTACGAACGAAATAATCTTCAGGAGACCTCACCCTCTCTTTATTTTATAGGGTTTAATAGAAAGATATTTAAACTATTTTTTTGTTGTTACTTTAATTTATATGGCGTTATAATAAGTATTTTATTTCTTATCATTTAATATTTCACATACATTGTTAATTTATTTCATTGTTAATAAAATATATAATATATCAATAGCAACTTTTTTCCAATCACACATAAAAACAATACGTTACCATAGCAGTTATTTAGAAGACCAAAAGCATGTTAAGGTGAACTAATCTTCTATACAACCTTTGTGATAAAAAAATAAAAAATAATAATAATAAAGAAAAAGTTTGGTTGGTTAAAATGGATTAATCATTGATTGTCACGATGTTCATGGATACGATGTTAGTTATAAGGTTTTATACCATATGATGATTAAATGAAATTCGATTAGGTAATACATTAAACAACGAAACAAGAACAGCAAATATTACTACGAGTGGTATAGACCAGTAAACAACTTGAAATGAACACCATTTTTATAGGTAATAGAAAAATTCTTTGAGAGATTGCATTCTCGAATTCAATCGCATTCGTGAGGGGCGTTACCGTTAAAATACATTTGTAACAAAGAATATAGAATTAAAAGAATATAGAGAAAAATAAGAAATATTACCATATTCAAAATAACTCAAGTATTTTTGAATATGGAATCAATTGTCTGTTACGATATTGACTAAATGATTTTTTAATTTTTTTTTAGTATTTATAGTGTATAAATTTATGTCATTCCAAGAGTTGAATCTGTTTGATCTTTATTTTATAGAAGCAAAGTCACTTTTCATATCATACGTCTTCTCTTCGCATAAGTCTTTAAACTACGGGACATATATTGTTACGGATCTCATAATTAGGGTATTGACTTCAGAAATTGACGCATATTTAAATAATAAACAAATATTATTTGTGTAATTATATAAAAGATAAATTGTTATCTATATATTAAAATGACCAATGTAGTAAAATCTTAAGTGTTTGTAAGAGTAAATAAACTTAAACGAAGAATATTATATACACTGTATTGTTGTGTTCCGGTTAGAAGGGTGAGTGAGCCAGTGTAATCACAGGCACAAGGGATATAACATCTTAGTTCCCAAAGTTGGTGGCGCATAGGTGATGTAAGGAATGGTTAATATTTCTTACAGCGCCTTTGTCTATGGGCGGTGGTGACCACTTACCATCAGGTGGCCCATATGCTCGTCCGCCAACCAATGCAATAAAAAAAAAGAATATCTTTATTATGTAAGGAAAGATTAATTTTCAACAATTATCGAATTTTAAAATACATTAAGTAATAAAAGATATTCTACTATAGTCACAAATAAATGTTTGGCTATTTAAGCGATATTTTGATAATTATGTAAGCGAAATGTAAATATATTTTACCGTCGTTTTAATTGCGAAAGAACACATTAGTCCTAAGGGGATGACCAATAAATCACAAGATATCGCATAATTGTACAATCGCTGTGTGTCAAGTAAACTGCGAATAGAGTTTTATTATTTTAAATTAAATTACTACCGAGTGTAGTTAATCTTTTATGAATAATTTAATACTAATGTTTAACTTATTGACGTTTGTCAGTGTTAATTAGGTGAGTTAGATTTCAAGGTAAAATTTTTAAAGACAAAAATAATGACAAACTTTCCTTTTAATATTTTACGTTTTGATATTCATATAAGTCTTGTTCTTAAGTATTAAGTAAGATGTATCTAGGGCTCAAATGTAAACAATAAAAATTAAATAAAAGTAGATTATAACTGCGTGGAACGATGGCAAGATTTAAAGTAGAGTTTCCCCGTTAAACCGTAATTCTGATTCTTGGGACGAAGAATGAACTAGCCCTTCTGTTATGTGTCAAGGCAATAATATGGGGTATTTATAATAACAACATTTTATAAAAATCTACACTATTACTCGAACATTCAAATGCTTCAACGACAAAGAATAAATATATGATTAGTAATTAGAGACAAATATTGGAGTTATTATTCAAAAATGTATTCGTATCATTCGATTTTTTTTTATTTATGAATTATACAAATCGAAGTAAGGTAGCCGAATAGTTAAAGGTGATCTTAATTAACGTTTAAATAAATCTTTTCTGATTCCAAATCAATTCGCTTACGTCATGAATATTTGGTTGCGGATTAGTTTTCTAGATTTAAATCGTAGGTACCCTGTACATGAACCATAAAGCACATTCAAATGCATTGAACTAAACATTTTTCGCTTGAAATCGGTACACATTTTGAGCTATAACTAGACCATTGCTTCGTACTAAATATTTATATCAAATAAAAATCCCGAGAGATGTTTTTTGATATATTCAATTATCAAAAACCGAATAAAACGAGTTTTATTAAAATACTCAAAAGATTTTAATAAAACTCGGCTTTTCGTTAAAGTAGTTTAATGTACGCTATGATATGATATTCTCTACAGAGTGTGTAAATGTCGATAGTTAATTTTCGGTAAAATAAAAATGAAAATGATTAACCTAGTTGACAGAATTAAGAACAGCTCATGTACCTGCAAAATGTATAAAAATATTAATGTAGACTTTAAATTTGAAGCCCTTTTGAATCGATAATATTTGCAAGTTTTTTAATGGCGCAGCTACCATCAATTCCGAATGTTGGTCCTACTGATAAATTAAGTCAGCACTTAAAGTTTTTATTTACTACTAGCTGTACCCGCGACTTCGTGCGCGTTGTTAGAATTTAAGTTATTTGGATATTGAAGCGTGATTTTATTTTTATTCTTTATATAATTCTAAAATAAAAGTAGCCTAAGATACTCCTCATTACATGCGTTATTTTCAGGTTTAGGTTCAACTGTTCCAGAGATTAGCCAGAACAGACAGACAGACAGACACACAAAAATTGTAAAAAATGTTATACATATGCATTTAGTAAAAATGGGTTATTTCAATATTACAAATACAATCCAATTTAATTATATGTATAGATAATACGCCTATTTTAAAAACAACCTATAACTAAACTATTTTAACACAAATTGCCTGTCTTTGTATAACAAACTACTCTTTGCTGGCAATAACACTGGGAACATAGAATTGGAGTATTGAGGTTTTTGAATGCAGTGAAATTGCATTCTTCGCGATTCAATGGCGTGTTATGAAAAGTGATTTATTTCACAACAAATTTAAAGAGATTTTTTTTATATATTTTATTATTTGATATTGGAAACTATTACTTTGGAATCGATACGTAAGTACTTTGTAGCTTTTAAAATGTCACTAAATATTTATTGAGAGTAAATAATCAGTTTCATAACGCTCAAAATTCATCCCGTGCAATGATTTTGAAATCTGCATGTATCAAGATCGTGTTTGCATAAGCTTCTTCAAAACCTTTTTCACAAAAAGGAGAATTCGCCATAGCAGTGAGACATTTGCAGTCTAAGACTGTAGATACTTATGCAAACACGCTGATCTTGATACATGCAGATTTCAAAATCAATGCACAGGATGAATTTTGAGCGTAAATGAAGCATATAAGCCAGCAATGTTCGTGTAATAATAATTTGATTTCTAACCCGTCTGGCTAGGCCATAAATCAATACCAACGACTTAATATATATTCTATCGCCAAACAGCAATATTCTGAGGGTTAGTGATCCAGAGCAACTACTGGCCCATAATAACTTAGTTGCCAAGGTTGGTGGCGTGTTAAAGAGATAAGGTATGATTAAAATTTCTTAAGTCACCAATGTCTATGAGACACTTGACCGTTCGCCTATTTCATAAAAAATCAGTCCGCATTATTTGCCATTATTCGTACTAATCCAGTATTTAATTACACTTTTTCTAAATATCAGTTGTATAATACGCTTTGATAAGTTCTTCCATATAAAAGTTTAAATATCGAATACAGAATATAAAGCTTCAGCCACATTAGCAGAAAAGTTCATTATAGTTATACCATTATTTTCTTGGTCTTACAATTGTAATTGCTTTAACACATGAATTTGCACGCGATCTTTATGTCATGTCATCTACAGTTTCACCATGACAGGGAAATTGATACACAGGTTAATCGAAAAAGTACCCTGAGAGCAATGTGTAACTGGTACCGACTGGTCTTTTTTGTTCCAAAATTTAACACTTAATATTTTATTTATATAAAATAATAAAGCTATCCCGAGTGGACAGGAATCATGGATTTTGGGGCACTTTTCATGTGTTTTATATGTGTTAATAATTCATCTCGTTGCCTTCATATGCAAAACCTAATCATTTAGGCGCACGATATATTATAACGTAATAGTATTTAGGCATTTTTTTAAATAAATAAATAGACAACATCACATACATTACTCTGATCCCAATGTAAGTAGCTAAAGCACTTGTGTTATGGAAAATCAGAAGTAACGACGGTACCACAAACACCCAGACCCAAGAAAATATAGAAAACTAATGAACTTTTTCTACATCGACTCGGCCGGGAATCGAATCCGGGACCTCGGGTGGCGTAGCCATGAAAACTGGTGTACACACTACTCGACCACGGAGGTCACCAAAATTATTTTTATTTTTTTATTTTTCAAACTTTTGACGGTAAATATCTTTCCTCTTAAAGTGTGTAACAGAAAACTGGAGAAGCGCGTGCAATGTGATTTGACCAGAGATCGCGCGTGATGCTATTTTTAGCCGTTAGATTGTACCAACCTATTATGGAATACAATTTTAATGTTGCTTAATTTTGCTTGCAAAAAGGCTCCTTGATGGTAAAAGCTGCATTACAGTACCGTAGACATATGTACTGTAAGTAATGTTAATCGTCTTGCGGTAGAATATATGATGACGGGGTGGTATCTAACCAAGTAAGCTTGCATAATACACTGACCATGTAGACGACAATCCAACGCGACCCATAAGTTCTTTTCCACGTACGAGAGTAGAGTACTCGTAGTAGTAGGACACTCGGTGGTAGGGCTTTTTGCGAGCCCGTCTGAGTAAGTACCAACTCTCATCAGATATTCTACCGCCAAATAATAGTACTCTGTATTGTTGTGTTCCGGTTAGAAGGGTGTGTGAGACAGTGTAATCACAGGCACAAGGGACATAACACCGTAGTTCGCAAGGTTGGTGGTGCATGGGTGATGTTAGGTGGTGATCACTTACCATCAGGTGGCCCATATGCTCGTCCGTCAAACAATGCCGTAAAAAAAAGTAGATTCTGAATTCCCGGAGATGTACCTGAGATTGCACTCGAAAAAATCTGCAAAACGAATACGCTGGCCACAAAATAAAAAAGTCTTACGTAATAATATTTTATTAACAACATTCAAGACCAATAACAAATAAAACAACACAAACCTTCGTGTAAATAGGCAATATTATAGCATTCGTCTAAGTGTTGTGTTGGTGAATTTTACCTGTCCCCTAGTCCCAACTCTATGTATTTGGATAAAGGAAATTTTCACGTATGTTGCTTAATAGGGCGGAACAGCGGCTAAGTGGTGAGTCCACATTTTATTTACGGATCGTGCGCTTCCAACGTGAGAGGAATTATACCTTGGCTTCTAGTCTGTCTAACGCTATCAACGTGAGCTCAAAGGAATTTAACAAGAGACAAAAATTGTGGTAAAAAGAATTGATGGATGTGTGTGAATTTGGTAGCTTTTTCGTTATTTTTTCTGCAATTCAATGTTTTTTTTTTTACATAGTATTATATCTGTTTTTAAGGAATTATTGATATAATTTTTTGACTTGAACTATGTACAAAGCATTTAGAAGTGGGTCTATTGGTACACTTTTAATAGCCTAAGCTCAGGATTGAACTACTGTCTTCCACATCGCTCGGTGGTCTGTATTTTTTTGTATATCCATTAGATCTATTGATGTTTAATCTCAAGTTCTACTAATTGGGTTTGAAAAAACGTTTGCGTAAGATTGCGTATTAACCGAGAAGGGTTAAAGAATATATCCGCGAGAGTAAAACTTAACGCGGTTGAAATCTCGCAGGATAGATATTTTAAAACTTAATTATTATAAATAGTTTAGCAATTGAATTAAGTTCAAGTAAATTAAATTAAAAAGCCGAGATGTCCCAGTTGTTAGAACGCATGCATCTTAACCGATGATTTCGGGTTCAAACCGAGGCTGGCACCACTGAATTTTCATGTGCTCAATTTGTGTTTATAATTCATCTCGTGCTCGGCTGTGAAGGAAAACATCGTGAGGAAACCTGCATGTATCTAATTTCAACGAAATTCTGTCACATTTGTATTCCGCCAACCCGCATTGGAGCAGCGTGGTGGAACCTTCTCCTTAAAGGGAGAGGAGGCCTTAGCCCAGCAGTGGGAAAATTACAGGCTGCTAATAAAAATTAAAAAATTCATTGGAAAATGCTGCTAGCATTGTTGCCACCATCACGCGGTCAAGTTTTATAATACAGGAACTATTTTTGATTTATATTTGTATATATTTAAGCACTTAATGTTATTAATTCTTATTCTAATTATTTTAAACAGAAAACTAAACAAAAAGTAATTAAAGATTTTTCTTAATAAGGGTAGCTTAAATTTGAGTTAGAGATTGTGATTGTTGCTTTGTATTTTTAAATGTTGAAAAAGAGTAACTATTGAGTTTCTTCTCGGTAGAATTTGCATTGCATTCCGAACCGGTGGTAGCTTCACTTAATATAGTTTGTTAAATGACGATTCAAAAGTCCTTGTAAAAGCCTAATCGAATAAAGTATATTTTGATTTTGTTTTTTTTTTTTATTACTTTATTAATAACCCTATGCAACGAATCTTACTTGAAGAATGAACAGCGCGAGACGCCTGCCTATTGTTATTTTTATTTCATAACATATACCTCCTCAGCATAAGCTGTAAGAACGGAAGGTAAATATTTTTACATTATGTCTCTTGTGTCTATAATTATACTGGCTCACTAATCCTTCAAAGCGGAACTCAAAAAAGTGTATATTTTAGTTTGGTCTAAACAAACAAATATTTTGCCCTAGCAACTTTAAGCCTCAATAGCGCAGTGGTTTTCGGGCCGCAACTTTTTCGCCAAATCATCAAATTATTAATCGAATGGAACTTTAAAATTAATATAATTAAGACATCATGGCTTGACTTGAAGTTAAGTCTAGTAGGATTTGTTTACCTCCTCACAAGTGTAATAGAAAACCATGCTTATTTCAACTTAAATTCTTTTGTAAGGGGTCATTTTTCATACGTCATCTTTTCTACCCCATGGGATCTCTACAATTTCAATAAGGGCTTGATAGAGGGAGATGTGGGTATAATTTGCAGATACGTGATATTATTATATATATCGTCGGTCGAGTGCGCCTAATTTTTTATTGCGCCCCTCGCGCGCTTTTTGATAAATAGCCGCTTTCATTGTTTGAAAGAATATCATAAATATAGACGTGTTTTTATTTGTGCCAGTTCAATTGATAAGTCATTTTTATATTAAATTAAAAATGTATATTAATTTTATAAAGTGATATCAATAATTTAACTCTAAATTGTGCTTATAACTCTAAGAGGACACCACTTTTATACTATTTTTTGATATACCAGTACAGCCGTCAGCGTATACTTATTTTATTTCGTTACGGAGACAAACAGTACAAAGCAATACATTTAAACAAAATAAAAAAGATAAAACATTTACCAATACAGTTTCCAAAAGTTATATACATAATAAAGAGAACAAATGCGAAAGAAAAAGTAGTGCAAATTATATAGTCCTTACGTCATAGTAAAATAAATTAATTTAATAAAATAATTAAAGTGATCTTTTACTTGTTTTCATGTGGTTGTGAATTCATTTATCCCATCATAACATAAAAATATCAGAAAACCTGAATATATTTAGATATACGGAGTATCGTCATCATCCCGAATCATAGTGGCTAAAAATTAATTATTAATTAATTAATTTTTAATTAATTTTTTCAGTGCAGTCGTGTTTTTTTTTTTATATTTGTAATAAATTACTTATTAAGCCGTTGATAATAAATCTAGCTATAAATTGGACTCATTAAAGGTATAAATCCATAGTAGCTATTGTTTGAGTTAAAAAAATAAACGTTGTGTGAGTATATGTTAATTTTAATGTACGTTAATTTGGTTCATATTATTGAAGGTCAATGTTGCTGTAACCTTTAAAGACGTATCACTTCGAATGTTACTTCTATTAGCTGTTAATTGTAAGTGCTTAGTGATAAATTGTTGTTATAACTAATTCAAATAATAAATAAACATTATTCTAGTTTCCACTCATGGCTCCCGACGTTTAAAGGGAAGGTCGTGTACAGGTGTTTTTTTGTACTCCTGACAAAGTGTACACAAAATTGCATTAAGGTTGAACAGTTAAAATGTAAAGGTTAACAAATTAACAAACTTACTTTCGAATTTATATTAGTATGGATAACTAAGTAATAGCAATACTTAGAGAACGTTAACATCATAACACTGTACTGCATGCGTTCTTGAATATAGATTACGGTGTGACGTAACTTGTGGTCAGTCTAAGCATAGGTGCAATAACTTAAATTAGATTCACCCGCATAACTTAGGGTCGGTCCCCCATAAATTTATACCCTCACCAAATCGAAGGCTAAGTGATTTATGTCGTACTTATAATATCAATATTTAAAACCAGCTTTGGTTGATAAAAATAAATGAGAGAGTTAATTAAGTTACGTAATCTAATAAATTAAAATTAAGTATAAAGACTTTGATTATATTGATGAGTATGAAGTGGAGTCAATACCGAAATATTCATTTACATATTTAAAAATTATATAATAAAAGAATAATTTCTTCATAATATATAGCAATAGTATACGGAGGTAGGGAGTAGGGAGCGGGGCGAAGAAGGAGCATGACGGTCTTGCCCCAAAACGCGCCGATAGATGGTTCATATCAAAAAATATTACTTGTATTAAAATAATTAGTAAATATATACTTTTAAATTACTATTTAACCTTAGTTATGTTTTTGAGTTCATATTTTTATCTTATATATATATATATATATATATATATATATATATAGCTATACGTGGTCCAATGTATTTTAAACTGTAATCTAAGCAAACAACTAGGGGAAGACTGTATAAATTCCTAGACAAAACATTACTCTACCGTCCTGTAAATCTTTAGTCTAGTGGCTATAAGGCCGCGGATCCCAGGTTCTAGATTCAAACCTTAGGTCGGTACGATAAAAAGTTACTCATTTGTGAGTCGAAAATTTCTCAGTAACAGTACGGAGTCTGGTAGTTAGAAGTGTGTACACTTCCGTGCTTCGAAAAGTAATATACATAACTAGCGACCCACCCCGGCTTCGCACGGGTGCAATGCTGATACTAAATAATATTACAGAATGTTCACAGTTTTTAAGTTCGTTTTTACTTAGTCGTTAGACATTACAAACCGCTATGTCCCTGCGTTTTAAATCTGTAATGTCTTCGAAAATATTCATTTAAATTACATAAGTCATTATTTCTCGTAAAAAGTAAAGGATAAAGAATGCACAATGTGTTAAATGTACTTAATTGAATAAGGATTAATGCTATATTGCTTAAATTCGCTTCCAAAATTAGTCATTATTTTTCATAAAAAGTAAAGGATAAAAAATGGTTATTGTGGGTTATCCCTAAGAGATAGACATATACCATCACGGTCTTTTTTGAAGACCCTTATAAAGTGTATAATACTATAGTTCATTATTTAATCTATCTATCTGTTTATTAACCCCATTAAAATCGGTTGTGTAATTTTAAAGATCTAAGCATACACAGGGACAGTGTAGGTGACTTTGTTTTATACTATGTAATGAAGCCGTTGAACCTGTGCTGAACTCTTTTCCGTCGTGTCAGATATGCCGTCTCGTTGGATTATGAGAGAGAGGGGAATAGAGAGTGCGCCTATGCACACAATCGTGTACTATAATATGTCCTGCATAGTTGATTGCTCCCTAGAGATTGGGCACCGTGACCGAAATCGGATGACGACCTTATCATCATCATGGCTGTATGGTTTGTATATTGACAAATAGATAATTTTCATGCCAAGGCACAATACACGTCATATATAAAACAAGACGTCAGCCAGCGGAAATGTGTATGGCAGATCACGTATAACATTCGCTGTGAAAAGCATTCTACAATGTATTTTTATTTCAAAAAATATGAAAATAGTCACTTATTTTCGTGGCGTGAAACAGATTTTACAACTTTTAAAAATTTATAATCCGATCCCTTGAGAGATCAGTAATACTAATATGCATAAAAATTTAATTCTAAAAATAGGTAGGTATATATTATACAGAAGTTTTTGCTAAAAAACCTTTGCTATTTAATCTAGCTTATAAGACTGCCGATATGTAGTTCCAGGTAGAGCTTTGAGCAAGCCCGTCAGATCATCAGATATTCTACCGCTAAACAGCAATACTTAGTATAAATCGGCATGTTCCGGTTACGGTATAAAATATTATAAAATGTGTATTAATAAATAGTGAAGTTTTCAGTAACAGCTATGTAGCCGTGCTAGAGACTCCAGGGACTACAAGTAAAACTACATCCCTGTGCTGGATCTCTCTCCGATCGTCGATACGAAGAACTTTTAAAATATGTGAGCGTTCATCGGAAATGAAAAGAAATAGTGCATCTCACGAATTCAAGAGAACTTAGTCTTACCTATGTGTAGTACTTCAGACAGTGTGCGTTTATTTTGTATTATAGAATGCAAAAGATGCATGCTGCATCTGATGGAAAGTGGCTACCACCGCCGTCCGCCGGCACGGGCGATTTGCAAGTATGCCGGCTTTTATGAAATGCGTAATTACATCAGCGTATAGCAGTCTTTACTGTGGTTGCAAATAGATCATTAATTACGATTAAAGTTTATTTACGTTTAATAATAAAAGTAATACTGATGGAAACATGATTAACTTTAGCATTTTTAATATTATATACTATGGAAGAGAGCCGAGGTGGCCCAGTGGCTAGAACGCGTGCATCTTAACCGATGATTTCGGGTTCAAAACCAGGCAGGCACCACTGAAATTTCATGTGTTTAATTTGTGTTTATAATTCATCTCGTGCTCGGCGGTGAAGGAAAACATCGTGAGGAAACCTGCATGTGTCTAATTTCAACGAAATTCTGCCACATGTGTATTCCGCCAACCCGCATTGGAGCAGCGTGGTGGAATATGCTCCAAACCTTCTCCTCAAAGGGAGAGGAGGCCTTTAGCCCAGCAGTGGAAAAAATTACAGGCTGCTAATGCTAAAAAATAAAAAAATAATAGCTATAATATTTTCAGTCGGTTTCTATTACAATAACGCATAAGACAATTGCGTTAGTTAACTAACAGCCTGTGAATATTCCATAGCTGAGCATCTGACTTATCTTTCGAGTAAAAGGCTTACACCACGTTATTATGATGTAGGTTAGTAAACAAATTCACACACATATCACAAATTATCAACTAACCACTGTTTTCCGCCACCATACGGCACTGATGAATCAACGCACAAGTAAAAAAATGAAAATTCGCTGGCGCTCGCCAGTTTGTCACAATTATTGGTTAACATTCATGTGTCTTAACACTAAGCCTTCCTGTCTTAATTAACGAATATATTTTTTTAAATTATCAAAACAAGCAATGCTTTATAAATGAAAATAAAACACTGTGAAGATATCCTCACTGATTATGAATTCATTCCAATTTTTGGAATGCCTTTAATACATGGAATATATTTTTCTACCAGATCTTCGTGGTTTTAAATAATCTTATCGTACTCCATCACTGAGAGATAAAGCGTGACGTTGTTAGCCTATCAACCGCCTATTAGAATTACGTGATCAAACGTAAAAAGAATTTAACTCCTCCTATCCGACTGGTAGTTCCAGACAAAAATCATTCAAGTTCAAACAAAAATCATTTCCTTGCCTTTATTGTATTGATATCGATTAAAAGTTCAAACAAATAATTATAAATATATTCGAATCATAATGTGTAGAAAAACTAATTGAAAAAAAAAATGTGTTAAATGTTGGTAAAGCTATCTCTTCGAAATCTTGTTCTAGAGACAATTTAGGTCTGGCCTTAATGTAACTTTGATTACAGTTTGTTTCTATAAATTCGTAGAATTCATACATTACTGAACTTATGAAATATGTATTTTTTTCGTGTATAATATCGAAATGAAATACTCAGATTAAAAGGATATTAAATCGAATATTAATAAACAAATGAATTAAAATGTTTCCGTGACTATTAAGAACACGAATTGAACACAATAAATATGGGACCTCTCCAAGCTTGAATCCATCCATCCATCTTGAAATTAGTCCAGATTCACGAGTTCTACTGACTCTATACGAGGTTATACGTTTGATTTGAATTTATTAGATAATTTAACCAAGTGAAATAGGCTAGTTATTATTTATTCTATCGTCCAATAACAACATTTTGTGCAGTTCGTGTTTCATTTTAAAGTATGCCAATCTAGTAATTACTACTCCCTTAATCGCTTAAACTATTTCCAATATACGGGATCTTGGAAATAATGTTATTCTGCTCCTGAATTATTACTGTCACGTCGTATTTGACGTCTCAACTGATTGTCAAAATGCACTCGAACTCACAGTACACACACATCAATACAGTATAAAGTCCTGAATAACTAAAGGGTAAAAAAATATCATTATATTTTTGCCAGTTGACGATTTTAGAAACTAAAATTAGAAGGTAGCGTTATTCACTGGTACTACTTAATCTCCTATTATTATATCCTACACACGGTAGTGCTCGATAAAATCTCCAGCTCGATTGGAAAAGAAAAAATATTCAGACTTTTTGACCAATATCTTAAATTCAATTAATTACAATATTATAGAATTGGTTCTTCTCGGTAGAATCTACATTCCGAACCGGTGGTAGCTTTACTTTAAATAGTTTGTTAAATGACGATTCAAAACGGCTTTTGTTAAATGACGATTAAAAAAAGCCTACTTGAATAAAGTATATTTTAATTTTGATTTTGATGATATATTTAAAAGAGATAAAACCATGTTTCCGTAATTTCAACAAAATTTTCGTCTTAAGCCTCATTTTGAAATCGCCTCTAGAGTGTAATAAATGAAATACAATTGACTCATCAACCCCAATGGACCGGCGATCTTTTGATTACAGCCCTAATTTAGGGATTTAATTTCAATTATAATATGGACGGCTAATTAATTCTGGGCCATTGTCCTAAATTCAGAGAAATGACTTAATGAATAATAAAGGTTAATATTTTTAAGCCGTAATATATATTTTTGCCTTATTTGACACATTTAACTTTAGTCGAATTGCTGCGTTGGTTTGATAGATACAATAAAAAGTTAAACATGCCAAATTTCCAGAGAAAAAAATTCCTAGTTGATATAAAATGATTATTTTAGAACATCTGAGTAGCGGATAGAAGTTAGTAGTGATGATAGGTTAAACTAATGTACGTGTACATTGGAAAGTACGTAAAGCCATTAATATCTCTCCAGTCAGTTCGGAATATTATCCCATAGTGCCATGAGAGATAATGGGGAGTATATCTGTTTTGGCTTCATATAAATATAATGTATATGCTTTGAAATTAGCTAAAGTGTCCAAAATAAATAGTTCTTTATAATAATTATTTATTTATATAAATGATAATGATGGTCTGTGTAACCAAGCCTTAGCTAGAAAGTCATATTTTTGTATAAAATTTTATGGGTACAATTGCTGTCCGATGATTTTTTCATTGATATTATTTGATGCGGTTTTTTAATGTTATTTATTATTTTGATTTTAACAAGGTAGGCGAGTGAATGTGATATTGTATGATAAATTATTACCTTCAACGAAAGGTCTGTCGTTATTACAGGTCCCCCAAGAAGGAAAGGTACTCCTTTGATAAATATCATTGTCACTAAATTCTGGCACAGGGCAGCCACTAAAATGTTCAGGTTAAATCCTCAAATTATGCTGAGTGTTAACCAATTTTGCGTTTATTATCGTCATATTATTTTGTAATGTCACACTAGAAAAGATCTGTTGATCTTCAGTAGGTAATAATATAAAACATAAAACGCCAAATGTATTAAAGTAGAATATAAAAAGGCACGGGCAACTGTGAGCCCGTGGATGTTGTTAAATTAAATTAAAAAAATAATAATTTTGCACCACTTGATTTGTAATCAATTGCAAAAGTCGACTAAGGCGTTTCTTTTTTATATCACTCATTGTTCCCGAAAAACTGTACAATCAAAACAAAAAATAAAAGCAATAGCAACCCAAGTAAACCAAGATTTGGTGACTGAATATGACGGACCAAACCCTTATTTTGGCATTGTTCTTAAATACTATACAATATTTGTGAAAATAACATTTGTAAAACTTCTTGTAATTACTCAGAATATTAGTATCTTAAATCAATACATATAATCTAACACCGGTTCAAAAAGACATACCTCAGACCTGAGAAAAATAGATGAACTAAACGGGATTATTTTTAAACAATTTTGCTTATAAATAAGACTTTTTTATTCTATACAACCAAAAGTCATTGTTCCGTTCCCAAAAAGTGTTTTCTTCTTACTTTTATTTTATTTTATTTTCATTAAGACAACCAACAGTAGATATAAAATAAAAAAATACATTTCAAAATTATCAAGGCAACAGTTCTACTACTTACAGGTAGTCTCACCATGCATTATCATATTATTATAATCTATTATATTATTATAATCAATAGTATTATAAAAACATTTGTCTTTCTGTCTGACACGTCCCACTTTAATGAGAATATTAAACACTATTGCTAAATTAAATGGAGGACTTTTGGTATCGAGTAAACTGGCAAAGACAGCAACGCGTCACCTTGTCGCAGTGAAACATCTTATACTAAAAATGTCAACAGACGTCGGTGGCTATTAGGTGAAACGTAATCTCGGAAATTATTGAAATGGATGCAGTTCAAAGTTGACGCAGATGAAATTACGAGAATTATTCAGATTAAAATTACATAGTTCAAAAGAGCATTATTATTTAATATTTACAACTACAGATGCTTATTAAATTCTCAACAAAATTCTGCGTATAAAACGAGTTTATATTTTATGACTGAATTCACACTAGAGCAAGGTTCTCGTAAATAAGCTTTATTTAAATGATCTATAAATAAAACACGTAGAGTTAAGGTAAACTAATAACACCTAGTTTTACTACTTCGCAAACGTTTTAGCTTTTCAGGTATGTAAATTTGTTTCTACAATATGAATACACCATTAATTTTGAATTGGTCTATTAATATATTTAAATCTCATGTTAACATTTTTGTATTGATGGTGAAAAAGCGTGCTTTTAGTATTCGTTGATTTTTATACAGGATAAACAATAAATTAATTTGTTTTTAATTTATATACGTTTGTAAATACTTGGAAAAGATTACTGAATTTATTGATGGTACTTCTCAGTAAAATTTTAACTCCAAACTGTTGATGGTTTCACGTTTAATTTAATACCGTAACATGACGATTTAAAATTTTAAAAATATAAACCATCAAACAGCAATACTTTGTATGGTTGAGTTCCAGTTCGAAAGGTGGAGGAGTATTGTAACAGCAGGCACAAGGGACATAGCATTTTAGTTCCAAGGTGTAGTGACGCATTGACGGAATGGATTGGTCAATATTTCTTACAGCTCCATTATTTATGGGCGATTGTGACTATTTCTCATCAGGTGGCCTGAGCACTTTCGCCTACCTATTTCATTAAAAAAAAAAAAACTTTATATCTATAAACATGTCCTATATTTTATAGGAACAAAATTCTTTTACGCGGCTTACAGTGAAATGAACTGGCAGAAATCTTTACGTAAGGACAAAGCGTTATGTACCGTCAATGCGAACTTTCCACCTCCCTCCCTATTATATACGGTTCTATATAAAGTAATATTGTTGTTATTGTTTTAATTGAAAGGAGATTATTAAAAACAGTTTGATTTCTAACCATTTCATTATTTACAAAATATAGAAAATCAAATTCGTTCCAACCATCCCATGATTCCTTTCTTCTTATTGGTCGATTCGTTTCTTCGTTATGAAACGTATCCTCATTTATCAGTATAGATTATGATTTTGTTTCAATCAGTAATATAATTTATATTAGTCATAACGAGTGCCATCTAACTCCTGCAATTCAAGTCTAAGTAATCAAACCTCCTACTAATTGCTGCGACCCTGGTAACGAGCGTTCATTTAATGATGACATTCACAGTGACAGCAAGGACTAAACTAGACCCAAATACGACGGCTAGCATAATTAATAGCCTGCGTGGTAACAATTATCATTGGATGTTAACGATGATGACAGGGATAGAAGCAACATGTTTTTAGATGCACAGATAACATTAACAGTGATTACAAATGTACTCATTGATCATTTAAATAAAATTCTATCGGTGAAAAAAAAGATGTGCGGGGACACCCAGTTGAAACAAATGAACAACGTTCGAGATTAATTAAATATGAAGATATAAATTTGTAATTAAAAAATCGGCGTGAATTAAGACAGTAAAAAAAGTTTTAATAATAAAACCCTATAAAATAGGAAAAGACAAAATGAAAGGACTAGAGGGAGGTAACGGTTTTTCCTTACGTGACAATTTCTGTAAGCGCGTCCTGCGTAGACGAACTATGGACCAAAATGCTAAAAAAACTGTTTACATCTATATATTTTAAACAATATATAGATGTAAACTGTGATCTTGTAAATTATAAGGTCTCCGAACTTATATAAAAAACACATGTTTACCTTATGATCGAGATCGACTTTGGTTTTAAACGCAGGTCTTTTGGATCTACAACGTTATAGAAGAGCAGTGCGAACCTTCCCCGCTGCCATTTGGAATTCCATTCGGAATGTGGATTTTGTTCAGGAAGTACTACCAAACAGGCTAACAACAGCTATTTTAATTTTACAACGACGAAACGAGCAAAATCTCTTGCGTTTTAATTTTTGGGACGGCTATCTTTTTTTTTTAATGTAAAAGAATATATTTCGACATTAAATCTTAATATAGTTTCATTAACGTATTAAAACATTTAGCAGGTAAACTGTTACAAATCACAATCGAAAAAAAAAATACCAAAAAAATTA
The DNA here is from genome assembly GCF_905147765.1 of Vanessa atalanta. Taxonomy (NCBI): domain Eukaryota; kingdom Metazoa; phylum Arthropoda; class Insecta; order Lepidoptera; family Nymphalidae; genus Vanessa; species Vanessa atalanta. The sequence goes on along the minus strand of NC_061892.1, from coordinate 3,457,413 downwards.
GGAATCCCCTTATTATGATATTATCAAAAGGTACAACTGAGAATTATTAAAAGATTCACAAGTTTATTCTAGCAACTTCCATATAAAATCAAGATTAAATTTTCCAAAGCGAAATGAACTCTATAGTTTGGTAATACTATCTTTTTTCAAATGTTCGTATGTTTAGAAAGATTTAGTACATTCAAAATAGGTTATAAAGTTAGAATTTCTCATTAAATATGTATAATGAAGTATTTAATATTATGCATTAGGGATTCCTAGTTGAATATAAATATACTAAAACGTGATTATGAACTGTTATAACGTTTAATAACATAGAACACTAGCTTTTGCACGTTTAGGTAGAGTAAGGGTTTTTACCTATTTTTTTTTCGCTGGAAAAACGCGTTTCGCTTTTCCCCCATGTGGAAGTGGGGGGGTATGTGGGACTCGCCGGTGCCCAAGATGTTAGCGGCACACCGGAAAACCCACTAAAAATCAGCGGTACCCTCTCCGTCTCATCGGTAGGCGCCACGGGATCGCTTTCGCATGCTACCGTGACGAAGGGTTTTTACCTACCCTTACTCTACCTAAACGTAAATTATGTAACTCTATTGGTATATCCGATAAAGTCCCTATTTTCCATGATTTTTTCCGGCATCTTCAACAATCGTCGTCATATTTGAGCCAATTTACATAAAGCCTCAATTAATTTATCAACGTGGTTGATGGTTTTTGTGTAAGCCCGTCTGGGTTTTATTACATTTATCATTGTGGTGGTTGAGTTGGGTATTATTTAGGTTTGGGTACCACTAATTTATCAAATATTCTACCGCTAAAAAGCAATATTTATTATTGTTCTAGTCCGATTTGAAGAGGAGTGAGCTAGCCTAATTATATGCACAAGGGACATAACATCTTAATTTCTATAGTTGGCGGTGTATAAGCGATGAAAAAAGTGGTTAATATTAATTCTTACAGCACCTGTTCCTTTTCTATGGGCAGTGGTGACCATTTACCACCAAGTAGCCGGTTCACTTTGCTACTATATAAAAAAAAAGGATGCATCGAAACCTCCTGGATGAAACAATCTGTCCTTTGGTGTTTCTACCATTCGATACATTTTTAAGCTTATTGCTATCAGACAGATAGACGCGTCGGATTTTAATAAAATATATTATGGTTTATTTACTTCAATAGTCTCGGGTAAATTTTAATAATTTTTCGATAGAATCAATATTAACTACAAGTGACGATTTTGTATTTATCGGAAATTGAATTTATTTCAACTAATAATTATTTGATTAAGGTAAATTTTGGACATGGTAGTCAATATTAAAGTATGCATAATGACTGTAAGCAAAGAATCTTCTTTATAAATAATATGAAAATTTAATTAATCGTTACGAACTTAATCATTCGTTTCTTAAAATATAATTCATTTATCATCATAATCGTTACAACAATTCATATTAAAAATCAGTGTCAGGATCTATAGATACGTTTAATTTAAAAATGTCTTATTAAAATTTTATGTAAACACACGTAGACTCACCTAGAAGACTTTCATAACTCTTTCCTTCGGTTTAACGTAATTGCACCAAAAATTTAGACATTATATTATATATTTAGTTTATGCAATAGGCACTTAATTAAATGTATTTCAATGAATTTAGAAAATATGTAACGGACAAAGTCGCTGTAAAGCTCTTCTTTGGGTTTTAGGTTAAGGCTGAAAGGCTCTCTACGATTTATTTGCGATCCGAGACTTCCATTATAAAAATTCCATAACCAATAGCACTTCCGTCTGCTAACTCCTTGTCTTTTTATTCGGAAATTTCACTACAGATAATATGTTTATTATTACTTTATTAAATATAAAAACATATAATGATTTAAAAATATTATGGTGTAAGTTATACTTAAATAAAAAAAATATCGAAGACTAGAGAATATAGTTGCGTCATCTGTTAATTTTTTTTTTTGCGTGTATATCTCTTTCAAGACAGTAAAAACTTATCGATACGCTTTTATAATGTAATCTATATATTAATAGCGTAATCTTATATAATCTTATATATTAATAGCGTAAGTCGATTTTGTCTCAGTGATTATGGGGCGATAGCTGCTAATAAAAAATCAGTTATGGTCGCATTTTGAGGAGCCCTAGCCATAGACGTGGAGAAAATTAAAGAGGAATGCCATTAAGAAAATGTCATTTCACTAAATTGTTTCGAATTACCAGAGAATTTATTTTGAAAAAAGTACTGGCGTATAAGAAAAAAAACAAAAACATAAACAAAATTAAAGTAAAATTGTTTTCGACAAACTCCAATTCTAACTGAACTAATATTTTGTGCCAAATATAGATGAGTGACTTGCAGCTTACAATGAAATGAAATCCAAACAAAACCTGTCATAGGTCATAACTTCCTAAAAAATATTTTGAACAAACGCAAAGTTTAATTTAAATATTATCCTTATGTTTTTCAGTCAGAATAAACTAAAATTTACTCAAAATAAACTAAGACAAAATACAATTAGCGAAAACAAGTTTAACCTTACCTCCAAATAACTTCTGACTTCGAGTATTTAAATAATTTATAAGCAGAAGCTTTTTCATTTAATAACGTATTCATTATACTTCCTAAATGTTAACCGTAGCAAAAGAATTTACCAAGTTTGCCTGTATAAATGGGAGGCTTTAAAGGCATTCTACAATTGTTGAAGCGATTTCGAACTCCAAGTTCATTTAAATTATTCAATAGAATGTCAATGGTTTATCACGTGATATATCATTTCAATACATTTTGGCCTTTCTCGAAAATCGATTATAGCTGCGTGACTTTGTCTAGGCTCGCTGTACGGCTACTACGATAGTGTTGACATTTATTTACGTTTCGTGTCGATTGCAACGTACATTCTTCAATCAATGCTATCGACGTGCTGGTGAAATAGATCGAATGGGTTACGACTTGACTGATGACAAGATTAACTACTGGAATCCTTGAATATGTCTCAGGATATCGGAGTGACTGTATTGTTCGATATTATTGTGGACTTGGAAATGATAATGTGTCTTAGATCATTAAGGTTCGGTGCTAAAGATTTAAATAAAATATTTATACAAGTTATTAGTTGTTTGTTAGTATGCCTGGAACAAATGGTTTAAGTAATTGCTAGCTACGTGGCAATGTATGTCTGTGAATTTGAATGGGAATACATACGAAGGGTCAGAAAGTTATTCATCCTCATCCTCATTTTTAATTCCAAACTTTTAATATTTACCTTTATCAACTGATTATTGCTTTTATTATAATTTAATTTAACTTGAACACAATAATAACAAGAATTTCCTTCGTTGGGTAGGAACTGGCTTGTAAGAGTGTAAATTAGGAGGTAAAAACGGTTTTATTTCTATGAAGAGAAAATAATAACCCAAGCAAACTCGCTAGGTTCGTAATAACCATGACTTGCAAATTAACAATATAATAAAAAATGAATCACCTATTGTATGATAGCCACCGTTTATAAAATGATATTGCAAACTGTTTCTTGTTTCCAAAACAACACTAATAAAACGAAAAAAGGCGAATTAAAAAACGAATGTTAGCAATATCGTCTGATAATGATATTTCTTCATACGCGTGAATGTTGTGGGCTTTATAGTAACAGTCTGTTAATGTCTATCTAACTGCTCCTCTTCTCTTAAGGCAAGGATTATTAGCTTAATCCAATATTACTTGACTACTAGCCGCTAGCTTCCTCACGCTATTTTCTTTCTAGTTATATTTGCAAGCATGTATATTACTTATAATAAGTGAAACTTGAAAGGGTTGAACTGTCGTGGAGGAATTTCTGATCGTAATATTATTTGAAGTACACGTGTAACTGTCCCACTATTGGGCCTTAGCCCAGCACTGTTCAGTTCTAACAGCGGTTGTATCCACACAAATGTCACAAATTTTCATTTAACACACGTTTCGTCATCCCAGACCCCAAAATTATTATTAAAAAAAAATGTATCTTATTATTCAATCATACAAGCAAAGCCAAATAATTAAATTTTATATGAATTTTGTTCTTAAAATATTCTCAAAATTATCGAGATATTAAATTCAAAAGTTTAAAGCCTTCAATGGTTGAACAAAGGAACTTTCCATAATAAATACCAAATGCTCGCCGAGTCGTACTCGTATTTATTAGTCGCGGACAAATTTCGTCGCTAATAGTGCATTGCACTTGCCTATAGAACAATTTTTACTCATAATAATAATATCCCTTGGGAAATAATATTTACGAAAATGCAAAAGGCTACTGTTTTATAGTAAAGTTGTCTTTATAAAATACTTATTTCTTTATTTTTACATAAACGTGGGTTGTATTGAAACGTATTTGTTTGTTCTTTACAGATAATCTATGTTTCAAGGATTTGTTAGTCTGATTAGAAGTATCTAATCAGACACCATTATAATCAGCCTGTATTAGTCCACTTGATATAGGCCTCCCTCAAGGCGCGCCACTGAGCCCGGGCTTCGTCCCTTCTCATCCAATTTCTACCAGCCACCTTTCGTACGTCATCCACCATGCCTCAGGGCGTCCTACACTAAGCTTGAATCGCGGTCTCCGCTCTAGAATCTTCTTGCCCCAATGGCTATCGGTTCTTCAACAGATGTGACCGCCACACTCTCACTTCAGCCAGCTAATCCTCTGAGCTATGTCGACCACCTTCGTCCTTTATCAGCTCACCTCGTTCGGGATTTAATCTTTTAGAGAAACGCCGAGTCTCTCTCCATAGCCCGCTGAACGATTTTAAATTTGAGGACCAGTCGCACGGTAAGACGTAGTGGTCGAAGACATTCGACTTCAAGCACTGAAGTATTGGCTACATGAAGATTCGACGTAATTTCCCAAACGGAAGTTCTTGGTTTTGTTGTGTTTGTATTTAGACGGGTGACTGTAGAAGTAGTGTAACTACAGGCACAAGGTAATAATATCTTACTTTCCAAGATTAGCGGCTCGTTGGCATTTGAAAAGTAGGGTATGTAATATTTCGTACATTATTACCAACATCTGTATAGTTGTGATCACTTATTTTGTGATCCATTTGCCAGTCTGACCACCAATTTTTTTTAAAAAAAAAACCAGTTATTTTTCACAATCATTTACATAAGCTGATCAAATCCTGTAACCAGTAGTACCAAACCATTTGATCTAAAATTTTCACACACGTTTGGAGTTGATGACAATATAATCAAGTAAAATCCAACGGGTAACCCGTTAATTCGGGACCTAAAATAGTAATCGAGTCTTCGTGTACAAATATTATATTCGTAGGCAAAAACGAATCGTTTATTTTGATTTGAATAATTTGGATGTTGTTATATCCGTAGCTGTAGATGATTTATATTACTTTTGAATCTGACATCATAATAATGTAAGTTTTTCATTTACTTAATAATTTATAAAAGCCTTCAAATTACATTGCTTTTGTTCTAACAAATTAAAAAGCCCTATCTTTTAATTCAATAAAATAACACTATTTCGCATTTATCATTCAGAGCTGCCAGTTTGAATCGTTATTCAATTTTTTTTAAATGTTTGTTCGACACAGATTCAATAATATAAATCCATATAGTATCATGTATATAATAAAAATGATTGGTAAATAAAGACGGTACAAATTTATTAACAAGATAGTACATATCTCTATGACAGGTCATGATTAACATCCCATTTATTTGAAGTCGTAGTGCGTAAGCTGTATGGAATGGATTTGTCCGACTTTCATGGCTTGCAGTCTTCTTGACGCCACCCCTTTTAGGAATGATTTTACAAATTCTTTAGTTCAGATTGTAATATAAACAGCAGCCACGAGATATTGATATAATTACATCTATTGTTATATTATTTTTGAATTGCAAATTAAGTATTAGTCGATACATATTCATATATACTTGTATTTTTGGATCACTTAGCCAATTTCTATTTTAAACTCTCCTATTGGTTTGGTTGTCTGGCTAATTAGAAATACACGCCTTTTTCGCTTTACATTATTTATGTTTCAGGATTTTCTCTGATATTTTCTAGTTCTATAGAACAAGTTGTATACAAATAGGAACAAATAAAATATTTTGTTTATTCTTAATCAAATAATAAACACCGAGAATATGAATTTGTAATGTACATAGTCGATATAAAAAATAGGGAAAACATCCCTGAATTTTCATTTGCTTAATTTTCGGTATAGGAAAATAAAGGTGCATTTATTGAACAAAACTCTGCCACATGGTTATCCACTAACACGCATTGGAATGAACCCAACGCTATTCAAATGTTATTAATAAACTTAGCTTTCTACTAGAGAGGAGAAAACTTCGCTCAGAGGGAGTCCAAACATTTTCAGACTTTTAGTATTTCTAGAAATAAGTAATGATTTAATGTTTTTTATCATACGATATTTTGACTTAAAGTTTAATGTTAGCAACAAAAACAATAGTTGGTAGTTCTGGACAGGCTGTTGCCATCTAAATCACTCAAGAAATAAAAGTGTGTGGGATTGGTCTATATTAGAAGGGCAACTTGTAACATCGTTAAGCAAACAGCTAACTTGTATTGAAGATATAGTATTGTATATTGAATTTGGTATCGTTTAGATTCTGAATTTTATCAATTGAGAAAAATGGGACCATGACAAAAATGCTATTTAACAACAAAATAAAAAGTAATGTTGTCAGCATCTACTCGTAATTCATTCTCATTCGTATTAAAATATTAAATAATATTCATCTACTTAAATAATTTTAAATTAACTGACTGGCATAAAACGCGCAGCCTAAACCTGAGGATTTCACAGGAATTCCGTCTGGAATATAGTTGAGCACTAAGAGAGAATTTTCAAAATTCAACTCCTAAGGTCATAAATGGTGATGAAGGTTTTTATGGAAATTCGTCATTAATATTTTGTCTTATGTGTAATGATGAGTTAGATTGATGTTAAAGTTTTTTTTTTAGATAATCCTAAGTTTGTGTCGAAGTTCGCCAGTTTTGAAAATAAGAAAAAGACAAAATATTGTTTTCAGAATTTCATCACCGAAGATGTTTAAATTGAGATTTAAAGTTGGCATGGAAGTTTACTATTTGTGATGCTAGAAATAATAAAATCAGTGGAATGCTTACCAAAAAACTTTAACACTTTATTCGTTTTGAATTCATTTCGATTGTATCGGATTTACCGTTCCATCGGATTATGTGTGAGGGAATAAAGAGCGCACCTGTATTTACGCTCACACTTGTGAACTATAATATATCCTGCTTAGTTGGTTGGTCTCCAACAACATCATCATTATATCACAATCACACGCATCAACTTATAATTTTACTATTTTTATTTCTTTTTACAAGATGTAGTTCAAATAAATGAACCCGAATCCAGACGAACCGAAAGTTTGACCCAATGTATTACGCACGTATTACTGACAGAACTGCTTTGTGTTCATTAAGATAATATGGATCATCTCGGCACCGAAGTAATTGAAATTTCAAATTTAACCAAACAATACGCATGATAAGTTTGCTTGAGGTTGATTACTTGATATTAGTTAGTTATTTTAGTACATAATTTGATTTTAATCGCGTTTGAATATTTCTTGTTAGTGAAAGTTCGTATTTAAATGTCATTTTAGTGTCCCATTTTGTATATGTAATATCCTTACGGCAGATTTTTATCCTTGTTCGATCTCAAAGAGTAATATTCATCTGTGCCGGAGGTATAATAATGCACAAGTGCGTGTTTCTACTATTAAATTATTTAGATAAATGAAAATCAATGGAATCAAGCTGGTTACCAAAAACACTTCACTATTTATTAAGAGATGGATTAGGGATTGCACCTGTGTTTGAACACACACCTGTGCATTATTATACCGGTGCAGATGTATCTCCTGTTTTACCAAATAGGAAGACAATTTGACTGTGAATTTCGACAAATACTTCCAATTACTTTTACTGGCCTGACCCGGTTTTTGAGCCCTGATCTTCACTTTACTATTAGGTTGGCAAAATATTAGCGATATTATATTACTCAATCAAAAAACGAAGACGAAAGATGCTTCAAGTAAGGTATTAATCAAAGCACGTCTTTTCCAACGCTTCTATTCACATTGGATGCATAACAATAATCGGCATTCGGTTATATGAGTTCGCTGAAATTCCGAAGAATCGATTCCATTCGATTATTCGATTCTCCACAATGTCTGAGACCTTTTTACGCGCGTGTACAGAATTTAAAATGGAATTGAATTTCTTGGGAATAATTGCTCGGATGTTATATGTTTCGATATTAAAAAAAAACATGTTTTATTAATTTTTTAATTAATACGAGTACAAAGTTTGTTGATTGGTTGTTTAACATTTAATTATGAATAGAAAATAGGAAATAAATATTAATGAGTTCGATTTTCAAAAGTCTATGTATGACATGATCGGGTTTTGTTAAGAAAATGTATACAACTAATATTACTGCCCTAGCGCTTATAGTCAAAGTCAAAGTCAAAGCGAAAAATCTTTATTAAATATAGTAGTGTTTACACTTGCTTATTGATAGTCAAAAATCTACCACTGGTTTGGAATTTAACACCTCGGACCTGAGAAGAACCGGCGAAAGAAGAAGGATAAGTTTCAAGTAAATATATAAATACGGCGTATATACCAAGATAACTTTTTAAAATAATCTTAAGTCTATACAAAGTATCACAATTTTATGTGGAACGCTTATTTGCGCGCCTTGGGTGTAAGGTGAGATTCATGTGCAGTGACGGTAAATGACATGAAGTTCACATAATATGGCGTGGCATCCTCTACGGAACTGCTATTTAGTTCCATGTGTGTGTGCGTGGTACGTACGTATACTTCGTGGTTTTATATTATTATTATAATGAGCATAATATGTTTATTTTATTAAATTAAATTCATTTTTAAAATGATGTGTTTATTTATTTTACAACATTAATTGGTTTTATTTTCTTGCAAATTATTTCTGCGTTCTGTAAGGGTCATTGGGCACATTGTTTTTAAGTCGATGGCAGTTGGTTATATGATAATTATGTGTAATTTTGAATAAATAAATATTTTATTGTTCCTATACTTGTTTTGGCTTTATTTTTATTTTTTTTCAAACTTTATTTTTATTTGTTACTCATAGTGACGTTGTCACTTGAATAATAAAATTAAATTTCGTTTCATCATTAGGTAATTGAGATACACACATTCTTACTTATATATATGTATACATACAGCACACATACATATTTCATGTATTAGTGTATATTTTGTTGGTGATTTATGTATATACGTATATATATTGTGTGTGAAACATTGTCAAATATAAAAACGATAAGAACTAGCTGTATATAGGTCGTCATTTTTTATACACAACCAATTTAGTTTACCGTACGGGAACGATTCAGATCACATCCAAAGAACCGTAAAACTCCCTAAACAAATAAAAACTCGACTATTTTGGATGTCAGGTACAGAAGTCGATTGACAGGCCGTGAAAGGATTGTTATTGAATGTGAAAAAAAAAATCAAATTGATATCAAACTTGACGTATGGATCTAGAGATTTTGAATGATGTTATGAGTGTTCAGTTCGTAGCTTTTGATAAAAGAGTTCCATTTTTGATAACTCGAGAATTCTTAAAAATAATTATATGCACGATTCGAATCAAACAATAATAGTAATTCTCGACTAACTTAAATGCCATGCAAATTGCCCGCATCCAACGTCACACTAAGTCAGAAAGCGACTATTCTCAACACTTGTCGTCTCAAACCAAAATGTCTCCTTCAATGATTGATACGCATGGATTAGGCGTATCTGTTTTAATACCACTAATAATAACGAAATAACGAAATAATAACTCAAATGAAAACGAAAATGCGTAGAAAGAAACACCAAGAAATTATCGTTGTTGTTCTTATAGAGAGGTTAGTTTTCACAATTATTGTTCTCAATAAAACGTTGTAATGCGTGATTTAATTCAAGCATTCTTGCAGACTTTGAAATGTATCAATTTTGAAAATCTACCAAACTGAATCGGAATAGCTGAAATGAGATCCAAGCTCTCCTAAAAAGAGGATGCATCAGCCCAGCAAGACATTTGAGGATATTTGACTTACTTTTTCAACTTGCTGTTTCTTTTATAATATTTTAATTGTAAGATTATTATTTTTAATAATAGATGCTTGAAATATTATTAGGGTGAAACATTTATCAATAAACGTTTTCTATTTCGTTTCCCTTATAATAGCTATCTAATGCTATAGCTTTCAATTGAAACACGATTTTAATTAAGACCTAAGAGTGACGTAATAAAATATTTAAGATCGTATTTGTATTATTAATTTGAACTAAAGTGTATTTTGTATTATTTGCTATCTCTTTCATTCGAAGCAATTTGGACTTTGATAGAAAGAGATTCAGTATGTTTTGATTTACTAAACATTTATTAACAGTGAAACTTTTTAATATTCAAGTACATTTAAGTTAAGAAAACTATGTTAAGTATCTCCAATTTCTGCATTTAATTAAACTAATTAATTTAAATTAAAGTTTTTAACACAGCGCAACGCAGGTAGCCTGTCAAATCTAGGTTAAACCAGAGCGAACCAGTCTTTAGTTCTAATAAAATCAGGTAAAATATCCACAACAGAAATATTTTTTGCAACGACTTTAGTCGTTCGTTCCACAAATTAATTACACTGAGTGTACTTCCTGCTAGTTAATATAGAATTCAACCGTTCACAGCAACTAAAATATTTTTCTGCTCTGAGCGTATCTGAAATGTAATTTCTGAAAACCAATTCCTATCTCGCATTTATGTCTTTGGACCTTATATATCTGATAATAAAGTCTAAAATGCAATGATATAACATCAATACCTGTCCATCTGAAAAATTACTAGGGAACTTAATGTTAAATTACTTGTGACAAAATCACAGTACCTACTTACTTTGGAAGTAATACATTTTTCTAAGTAAAGAACGAGATGTTTTATTGCGTTTTGTTATTACACAAGTTATGTCTTTAAGTGGTTTTCGTTCACACAGAAACATGAGAAAAATTTAAATGTATTATGTATAAAGTGATATGTAAAAAAAAAATTATATGATCTGTGTTAATGTCATCCTGACCAATTTGACCACGACCACGGTGACGAATCTCAAGGGAGACTTGCCAACACAGAGCATAATATAATGCACAAGTGTGTTCGCAAAGATAGGTGCTCTTCTACTCCCTCAGTCTCAAAATCCGACGGCAATTCCGAGGCGCGTGAGCGTGAGAATTTTTCGATAGAAAAACACAACAACTATAACCCAGGATCGTGGAATCCAAATGTGTGACTTTAGTTATTACAGTAGCGAGCAGTCTAAATATTTATTTATAGACTAACAAAATACAATCTATTATATAAAACGAGATGTTTTTAGTGACTTTTCACCATAATTTGATGATGATGATACCATCAAAATTATTGAATTGCTACGATCAAAAACCAGGGACGGTAATCTAATACGACAGTTCAGAGTTAGGGTGTTATTTACGTATTTTTATAGGCAGGACCAAGAGTTATTTACGTATTTTTATAGGCACAAGAGTGTGAATCCAAACACATAGAAATGACTGAGAATTCTAGTTGATTGAAATACTTAATACCGTGTGTTCCTCATGATATCCAAGGACTTTAAGATTTACAGCCTTTATCAGGACCAGAAAGATAGTTAAAGCGTCATTTATATTGGGCAAAGGTAATACATAGTAGATTTTAATTGGTATTAGGACTTTTTATAAGCTATTATTTTATATTTTTAATATCATGTCCGCTTTGAAGGGTAAGCGAGCCTACGTAACTGCAGGAACAAGGGACACTCATCTCAGTTCCAAAGGTTAGTGTTGCATTGGCGAAGCAAGGAATGATTACAAATTCCACTGACTTTCAGGTGGCGTATTTGCCGTCCGCCTACATATGGTTTAAATAAAAAAAAAAAATCCTAGTCTGAATTGAATGACTGATTATTATTTATCAGAATACAGCTGAAACTACAAAACTTGAACTGAAGAGAGGACGTATTCTTTGTAATGATACTCGCTTAGGAATTTGTGGATTATTAAAATCTATATTTAAATTTTGGCGAGCTGAATTTTATTAAATTAATTCATTAACCTTTTGGAATTGTCATTATTTTTAGCACACCAAGTCTTGTTAATATGATGTGTGTATTTTAGTGTGCTTAATTTAGATTGTATATGTGTTGATAATTCTTAAAATTAATACTATTAAATTCTAACTTTAAATTAAAACGGAATATTATGGAAATTATATCCAAACAAAATAGAAATTTCCAAATCATTAATGACGTAATTTGAGCAAACAATCATAAAAAATATGACTACATTGATAATATTTTTTTAAAACAGTCCAAAATACACTATTCGTCATTAAAACATTACGAACAGTGACAAACGCCATTTAAGTACGCGTTCATTGATTACATCAATCAAATAGATATTTATAAAAATGATCGATACATTTTTTCTATCATTCACAATATCGTGTTTGCGTTGACCAATCCATTATAAAAGCTTTCACGGGAACGATCACAATGCATTTTTAGTATCGATACGATTTTTTTTCTGGTAACAGTGACGTTGAATATTTTTGTTAAATAAAACTGGGATTGCTATTGTTGGTTGGAAACGGAAATTTTATACCTTGTATTCTATTGATTTTGAAAATCTAAAAACAGTTTATAGATGTAAGATTAATTCGCGTAAAAACTTTTAACTTCTTACCGCGTTAGAACTAAAAGGTATCCTATGCGTGATTTTGAGAGCAAAACAATTTTGCTGATGCAGAATTCAAAATGATATTTTTTCAATAAAATGTTACAAACTCGTATAATCAAATCATTATATTTCAAGAACACGGACCTTTGCCTCAATTACAATAAACGATTGTTAATCATGATATTGGAGGCAAAGTTTCGTATATAAGTATATAAGTTTCGTTATCTTAATTTCAAATATTATTTAGTTTTTAAAATTTAATTTTATATAGGTTAGTTTGGCTTATATAGTTTACTATCAAAAATATTTTTGAAGGTCAATGCTATTCACACCTTTAAAGACGTATCATTTTGTATGTTACCCAAGTCAGATATTAATTTTAAGTGCTTAGTGATAAGTTGATGGTGTAACTTTTCCGATAAATAAATAAATAAAATATAAAAAAGGGAAGGGGTACTGATATTCTTGCCGAGTTTTAAATCAACTTGATTTAACAATATTTCTTTTCAGTGGGTATCGCTTACTCATCAATTATTCTACCGTCGGAAGTAACGCTTTGTAACCTCTGTTTTCCTCACCCCACCGACTACGTTCTGAGCCGAAGTGCGATCTCATATGAGACACCCTCAGGACGAACGGCTCTTACTTCAAGGTTGAGTATATTACTCGCCCCCACGATCGGTGAGGCTGTATAAGCCAATAGCTCAAACAGCAGAACGACATATAGAACAAAAAAATCTGTTTTACGATTGGAGCGAGTGATCTAGTTTTACAATATTTACGTGTGTGTTTTAAAAGAAAACAGCTTATATGTAATTTCGGATGCCTGTCTCTGAAAAATAATGACCACATTATCAAATTCTTATCAAGTTTACGATTCATTAGAAGAAAAATAAATACCTTTGTCACACATCCGTAGTATGATTTAAGGATGAGGTGTAAAAAAAAAGATTATAGTAAAGATAATTTGGTTTACGATTAAAAAGATTAAGCAGCATTTTTGATCCTTTTAATTATACGCACAAGACTGAAACGTATGTGTTATTTGGAGCGAATACAGGACATAGAGGTTTCCGTTTCCTGTCAATATAACCGTTGGACGTAATTACATTTGCGACACTTATTAGAACGTATGAAAATGTCTACTAGGTTCTAACGTATAACGGGATTATATATTACATATATCCATAATGTACTTTGTAAATTTAAATATTACCTATGTTTAAAAGAAGTATGTCAAAGATGTACTCGGACCACAGATATACAAAACTCTAGAGCTCAAATAAATTTATTAAATGGCATTTTAAATTATTCCTATTGTATTATTTTTATATTGAGGGATAAAATTGACGCGCGATTATTACAAATGAATAAGATAAGATCTTCTTAGAAATATTCGTATATATATTATTGAGTCAGCCAAATACGATAAAGAAAAAGTTTAATGTCTTTTCTAGTCTTTCTATAACAAAATTCCGCAGATATTTTTAACTTTGCCGTTTCAAGTCATTTGTAAAAAATACATTGGTAAAGAAGGCATATTATTCGATAAAACATTATATAGATGATAAAAAAGCGTGGAGTTAATGCTTGTTGACTTCCAGGCAGGAGACATAACATACATATTTAATTATATTTTACTAACATGACTGTATTTTTAGATGTTGAAAAAGAGTAACTACTGAGTTTCTTGCCGGTTCTTCTCGTTAGAATCTACATTCCGAACCGGTGGTAGCTTTACTTTAAGTAGTTTGTTAAATGACGATTCAAAAGTGCTTTTAGAAAGCCTACTTGAATAAAGTATATTTTGATGTGATTTGATTTGAATATACACATAATATTTGCCAATAAAAGTAAACCGCAAAGGATCATCACTTTTAACGTGCGTATAGACGACGACCACAGACAACTAAACAAAAGGTAGAAATCTCAAAAAAAATCGAAATTTACTTTATAACTTAGTATTACTTCTACTTTATTTCCACTGTAATTAAGATTACGTTTTTAATATGTAGGGAAAATTAAAAAAATTGCATTACCAAGTTGATAGACTCATTTAGTCATAATATCTATACTAATATTATAAATTAGAATGAAACTCTGTCTGTTACCTCTTCACGCTTAAGTCACTGAACCGATTGTGATTAAATTTGAGTTCCGGGGAAGACTACTTTTCATAACTCACCCAACGAGGGATTAAAATGGGGGTTGACGGTTTGTGCGCTACAGGTAAAGTTTTATAAATTAAGCGCGAGTAAAGCCGCAGATTCAGCTAGTATATTATTAAGTTCATTAACATTTTCTACGTATAGGCTATCGTGTATTGTTATGTTTCATTTTGATCCGAAAACTCAACTTATAACTCAAACTACTCCTTTATACCGCAGTATCAATTATTTTCCGAAGTCAATAAACCTTAATTAGTCGTCACTTCTGTCACCAATATGAGATACAATGGAATGATAAGTAATTAGTGAGAATCCTTTTCATTGTTCTAACAATAGATAACCTTAAAGCGTAACAGATAAAGATCATTTTTAAATGCAAATATTCTGCAATCCATACTGTCTGACGTAGGTAAAATTTGGTATTGTGATTAACCAAAAGAGCAGTAATATGAGCTCTGCTCTGGATTTTTGTAAACTAGTGATTGATATACTATACGATGATCATTGAAATGTTTAACGTGTACTTATTAAAATCTGTTTTTATGCTACGCACACATAGAAAAGTATTACACTCTTTACAATACAGCGCAAACAATGCTTTACAGCTGATTGCATTTTTATTACACAAATGAAAAATATAGATATATTTTTAACTCATAGTGGACTTTTCATATGGAGATTTAATTATCCTCATTTGCTTCATATCTAAGTCCATAATTTCGAATAAAGTACTAAAATTAGGTACTGTAAAGTAAAGTCATTTTTAGGCATTGATCCACAGTATAAAATGGCAAGGTCTTCATCTCGGTTCAATTACCTAAATTACGATTATTATAACTTGACATGATATGACCAAGTTCAAACTCACTAGAAAAAAAAATAAAACTGCATTATCCGATTTTTTGTAAAATATTTCCTAACCAGGAATCAACTTACTTGTATTATTACACTGTTCGATAGAGTCGCTAATAGGTATCAAATACAGGAAACTGCTTAACACCTGGCTGAGGTACATCAGAATAAAGGAAGTATTCATCATCCAAGACGAACAACTACACAAGCAATTAGTAAATCAATGGTAGGAAAAAAATCGAAATGACATTTCCTGAATGTGAGCGTGAATTTTTCGCGTCTACTTTAAGTTTTCGTGGTGTACATTAATCATGGTGCGAAGTATACTTCGGTTTAAATTGCAGTTATGACGTTTTGACTCTTGCAATTATTGTGTCGTCACCGAAGTCGCACTGTGCGCGGATTAGTTGTTAATGGAATGATCGCGGTTAAGACACTGGTATAGTGTATAAAATAGATTACCATATTCCAAGCTCATCAAAGTCATTTAATCAGTTGGTTCTTTTAAGTAGAATCTATGACATCTTCAAACGTCTTTGTAAGAGTTCACTTAAATAAAATTGTCAAATGTTAATATCCGTACTATAATAAATTAATAGTTTAAAAAATAAAAAAACACGTTTAGCACGCACTAAAAGTTACAAATGGAGCGTTTTGTCCAAAAATAATAGCTTAAAAAACTAAAAAGTACGCACTAAAGCACGCACTAAAACTTACAATAGCAAACCCTTTCATTTAATACCCATATTATGAGGGTGTATTTCAAATAGCCAATCCGCCATCTTGGATGTCCGCCATGTTAGATTTAAGTCACGCGACTTTTTTCGTATTCCTGAAAGCAAACCCTTTCATTTGATACCCATATCATGGGGGTGCAAATAACCTGTCCGCCATATTAGATTTGTAATGACGTTTCTTAGCTAGTCATGTATTGTCATCAGAACTCGGAGCGTGTGCAAAATTTCATCCTAAATGAAGACCGGGAAGTGGGTCAAATTAAGATTCCAAGATTTTCTTACATACATAGTTACAAGTAAAGCTAATATAAGCGTGTTAAAATTAATAAAGATTACAAAAAGCGTAATTGTGTACAGGTATAACAATAAAGTATATCGAGTAAATCTTGATCAATTGGAAAACCGTTACGAAGTGAATGCAATATATACTTTAGTGAGAAAAGCAAGAACTGCAATGAATCAACCTGCGAAGAGTCAACTAAAGTTGGACCAGCTCTTTGTCTGGATACAAACTACTTCTTGTTTGACACAGTATACTCGTTTAAGGAGAAACCTATCTTGGAAAAACGACCCAGCTTGCGATAGTTAATATAAATTTTCTTTACTTTTAACACTTTCACAGAGACATCGTTTCTTAGCTTTAAAATAAACATAAGAAACGATATATATGAATACATAGATATATATGTGAATAATATATATACTTACTTTGTGCAACTCGTCTGGGTATGTACCAACCACCACTATTCTTCCACCAAATTGCAATATTTAGTATCGTTACGTTGCTGTGTTCCGTTTAATGAGTGAGTAAGTTAGTGTGACTACTATACATGACATCTTAGTTCCGAAGGTTGGTGGCGCATTGGTTGATGTATATGGGCAGCCGTCATCACTTAGGTAACATCAGGTGGTCTATATACTAGCCTGCATACCTATATTAAATAATATAGGACGTTGCAACATCTCTTTGAGCTTAAAAGACTTCGACTAATTATCATGAAGGTTGGCAAATATAAGTAAGTAATTTTTCATGAAGAACGTTTTTATTACGCACTTTGTTGCAATTCACCGCTAGATGGCGCTGCTTCATATATTATAACTATTAATACCATCTTCATCGCTATGGTAATTATAAAAAATAGTCCATCACGAATTTTATTTCGGATCACAGTAAGTGTTCATAGTCGTAATATCTTATTGGAACAAGATACAATACAATTTCAAGTTTCATTTCAATGAGAATATTTATCCTGATTTTATTTTCATAGTCACGTCTACTAAATATATTAAGCTTCGTTCTTTGATTAAGTACGTGTTACGAGTTTTTTTGCCTCAATATCTTCTTGACAACATGCAAAATTTACAAACTCAATACTTTTCTCTCCAATCAACGTGTTTGAAGCAACAACTTTGCGAGCACACGCTTAACTGCGCAAACCAATTTGCTCAGCTTAGCGCGTGGTACTTAATGGTGCGATTATTTAGCGTGTACCTTAATACCCTTTAGTGTATTGTCGTTAGAGTTTTGCGTGGTAGGACTTAGTGCAAGCCCGTCCAAATAAATACAACTTATCCATTATTCCGTGCCGAGATGGGACAGTGGTTAGAACGCGTGCATCTTAGCCGATGATTTTGGTTTCAAACTCAGGCAAGCACCACTGAATTTTCATGTGCTTAATTTGTATTCATAATTCATCTCGTGCTCAGCGGTGAAGGAAAACATCGTGAGGAAACGTGCATGTGTCTAATTTCAACGAAATTCTGCCACATGTGTATTCCACCAACCCGCATTGGAGCAGCGTGGTGGAATATGCTCCATACCTTCGCCTCAAAGGGAGAGGAGGCCTTAGCCCAGCAGTGGGAAATTTACAGGCTGTTAATGTAAAATTAATGTATCCATTATTCTACTCACAAATATTTGTCTTCATGTTTTGAACTATGTTCCAGTAGTACAGCATGTAGGACGTGCGGCCCAATATAATTTGCGGGGGTTTGATGGTTTACAGAATTCTGATATTTCTTAAGTACTTATAGCGATGAGTATTATGACCACTACTATCATACAAGTCACTTACCGACCTGCCATCTAATTTTAAGAAAAGAAAGGTTTAATTTCTATATTTGTTTATGAACTAAATCTAATTATAAACTAATTACATAATAGTGATAAGCAATAACGAGTAATTTTAAATGATACAATTTAATAAAACATTGAAATGTTTCTCTTTGTTCTGTACCGTAACTACGTTTCAAATAAAATACGACTCAATTTGAGGTGAGGCGTCTGCAATCAATACCAGTACTAAGAGAGTAAGATAAATGCGGTACTGATTTAAGATTAGACGTAAGACGTTTCTCTTCTGAAACTAAGTTTTTATCAGAGATCATTTATTTTAAAGTAACCTCTTAGGTGATTATATTGTGGTAATCTATGCTAATATATGAATCTAAAGAGATTTTTTATATGATAGTCAATTTATTGATCACGCTATCAACGGGATTTTCAGATTACCAGTACAAAGGTCTTCAACTAATTACGTATTACTACTGGTATTAGCTCCTAGTGTTTTAATCATATTTACCATTTGATCTTGACTGAAATTATCTGTGACATACCTGTTTTGCTTTGAATGAAGTTTTTCGTGTTATTATTCTTAGTAACAATTAGCAATCAAGAAATTTTGCACTTAAAATTGGACATTTAATAACCCTTACCACTTTAAGAAATATTGAACACCCGTATAAGCTTTATGGCAATTCTGAGTAATATCGAAGTCAATGTATCAGGAAGATAAAAACGAATTGGCTCATCCTGTGCCTGCTCTTGCTTCCTAATTACTTTAAAACCGAAACCTAGCGATGTAAATAATTCCTGATGAGGTAGAGCCATAGCTATAGCCATAATCGCCAGTAATGAGGGTGAGAGTGCACCTGTGTTTATGCACTTGTGCACAATATGCCCTGAGTAGTCGGCTGAGTTCCGATGCAAGTTGCCGTCGGATTCCATCGGATTATGAGAATGAGGGTGAGAGTGCACCTGTGTTTATGCACTTGTGCACAATATGCCCTAAGTAGTCGGCTGGGTTCCGATGCAAGTTGCCGTCGTGATGAAATCGGCCGGATGATATCATAATCATTACAAAATACAAAATACAATGATATGCCGATATAGTCGAATGGTTAAAACATGTGAATTGAAGACTGCAAGCTAAGGCCCAGTAGCTAAGGAAAATCGCATGTTTTATGTTGTATCCACTTACATGCACGAAAGCATGACGGAATAAGTTATAACATACATACATAAATGAAATCAATTAATTATTAAAATTAACATTTTGAACTGCTTTAAGCGGTTTACGTTTAGGTATATTATAATGAATTTAGTAGACTCGAATATTCGCTTACTAGGCGAGACTGTTATCCGCAGGGTTCTAACAGTATTTCCTAACTAAATGCTTAAGTCCTAAGTCAACAGCAATTACGAAATACTTGATTTTCCCTATGTTAGTTTAGTAATACTTTACATAATTATCATGTAATGTTTATTTTATTTAAAGAGCTTTGTAAAATTATTGGTCATAAACAGAGCCGTCTCAAGCTATGCTGGGGCCCTTGGGCACCCATGAATTTGGGGCCCTTTGATAGATATTTACTACCATGTACAAATAATTTGCTTAGGCCAGGCCTTAAGTATAGTTTCAAATAAACGGTGCGGTAATTTTCGTATATTCGTAGAAATCTGATTGGTTGTACAATGTTATGGCTATTTTATAGCCTTTTTTGATAAATAATTTACTTATTTCTTACAAATATATCACTTTCGAAAATATACATGGCAGTCAACGTAAGAACAAACGTGTGAAAGAGGTTGTTGGTTCATCGAGGCTCTCTAAGGATGGGGGCCCTGGGCACGTGCCCCATGTGCCCTATGGTAAAGATGGTAATGGTCATACATCTAATTGTACATTATATCAATAAGAGGATACATTGGCTCGGATACAGGAAAAAACATAATCGTATTCCAGTCCTAAACGTCGAAATAGCCTTGTGATGAATTTACGACAAATAATATGTATAAAAATATTAATAAACATTTTATTTTTTCATATTTCATACAATTATAGTCATTAAACTTTAGAGCTATATAATTTTCTACATTTTTGTTATAACCCCTCTGCGGTAAAGGCCTCCTTCAACTCTGAACATTGTTTTCTATCGTTCGCCTTTGATTGATCTCCTGCTGTATTTTTGGTGACGTCGGTACATCTTCTCAAAGCCTGCCTCTTTTCCCTTTCCCCTTAGGTCTTTTCCGAGTATCCGTCATTATGGCTAAATGACCTGACCCACTTGCATTTTAGTTTCATGTTGTAAAGTAATAAATCTATTTGTATATTTACACTTGAATCTCGACGAATTCGAGTATTGCAAGATTAAACCAAAGCAAGCATCACTGAATTGTCATGTACTCAAATTGTGATATATAATTCATCGCCTATAATTCATTTTCCTACACCGCATTCATCGCGGTGTAGGAAAACATCGTGACGAATTCCGTACGTATCCCTTTCAAAAGAAGGGGAGGCCATTATTCAACAGAGGAATATTCACAAGCTCTTACTTTCCTAATGTATTCGTGTTTTGGAAATAATATTAATCGAATCAGAGAATTATTGATTAATTCGTTATATTTTGATTTTTATCATGACCATACCAATTAATTTCAACGTCCATAAAGTGTTATGTACTGATTACTTGGTGCTCAGCTTCGGTTTTGTGCAAGCTCACCTATTTACAGGGTCTTGCATAAAAATATCATCTCATCACTTAATATACATATATAATACTCAGTATTGTTATGTTCCAGTTCGAGCGAACCAGTATTAGTTCCCAATATTAGTTAAAATCATAGTTCCCAATGTTCTATAAAACTTTGTCACATTTGATATTGACATTTTATACATTATATCGAGCCGAGATGGCCCAGTGGTTAGAACGCTTGCATCTTAACCGATGATTTCGGGTTGAACCCAGGCAGGCACCACTGAATTTTCATGTGCTTAATTTATGTTTATAATTCATCTCGTGCTCGGCAGTGAAGGAAAACATCGTGAGGAAACCTGCATGTGTCTAATTTCAACGAAATTCTGCCACATGTGTATTCTGCCAACCCGCATTGGAGCAGCGTGGTGGAATATGCTCCAAACCTTCTCCTCAATGCTGCAATGCAAATTTACAGGCTGCTAATGCTAATTTTATACAATTTCTATCATATATTTAACAGTCTCGAAGGTTTCTCATTATCTGACATATCTTAAGTACTTCTGATAGATTACTATTTATAAGATATGAAGAAAATGGCGAGTTCTCAAAGTATATACCCAAACTTTATGTTTGTATGCGAGTTATGGGACAACAGACTAATTAATTAAGATCGACCGAGTTTGAAATTTCAACGCCCGAGGGTGTCGTAAAGCAAACTTCAGTGGCGTGTGTCAATGAATTATGCTCAGTATTTCTGAGTTTACTTAACCATGAGACCATTGGTATGCATTCTTCACAACTAATGTAGACTATTCATCAATACGTTATTATTTATGAATTACGTATTCGAAAGGAAGCAAATTTACTTTAAAAACTACAGCGGATCTCAATTTCAGCGACTAGATCGCTAATGCTGACTGTGCGCAGATAAATGGAGGGAATTTTCGAAATAGAATTTTATTATTTATACTGTAATATTTGTAATGTAAGAAATTTTGTAAATCTTCCAGACAGTGAACAATTAGTGTCTCTATCGCTTATGTCCAGTAACAGACTGACGCTAACTCTAATCTTTTCCGTCTAACGCTAGTAAATTATTGTCATTTAATGTTCTTCAATTACAACATATTACTTATTTAATTGGAGAACATACAGCCGTTGATAAACAAAAATAACAAATACTTAATAACTGTTAGGCCAATAACAGTTCTCATATATAACATATATATATATATATATATATATATATATATGTTATATGTGAGAACTTGTCGAGATACGAGCAGTTTAATTTGTTAATACAATAAATTGCTGTTCACGCGAGAGTGCAAATGCGGCTACACAATAATTAGCCATCATCAAAAACATCGAATGGCTATCCGTTATAGCTTAAAATATATTCTAAGAGCGGCTGGTGATAATGAGAAGCGATAGCGTTTTAAGTATTATGTTTTTTTCAGAGCACACTGTTAAGTAATTTATTAAAATGATTTTATAAGATTCAATACTCTCATTTTAGCCGTGATAGACTAGTTGTTTTAGTTATAGGTAGGTAAAGGAAATGGGCAACCTGATGGTAACCACCATCTATAGATATTGGGGGGGGGGGAGAAATACTAACCATTCCTTACATCGCCAATGCGCCCCAAGCTGGGAGCTAAGATATTATGTTCCTTGTGTCTGTTCTAGTTCAGTCATCCTTAAATCTGAAACTATAATACAAGCATTGCTGTTTGGTGGTACAATTTCTGATGAGTGGGCTACCTATCCATACAGGCTTGCAAAAATGTTAACTTTACAATTATTATTTTTATTATAGACGAGCTGTGCCCGCGACTTCGATCGCGTTTGAATTTAACAAAAAAATTATTGTTGTAGCCTAAGTTACTCCTTATTGCATCAGCTATCTGCCAGTGAAAGTCCCATTAAAATCGGTCTAGCCGTTCCAGAGATTAACCGGAACAAACAGACAGACAGACAGACAGACAAAAATTGAAAAAGATGTTATTTTGGTACATGTACCGTATACATATGCATTTACTAAAAAGCGGTTATTTTAATATTACAAACAGACACTTCAATTTTATTACATGTATAGATCATAAAAAATAAAAAGTTGATTGATTGTTTGTTCTTTCCTTTCTTTTCGTTTTCTTCTAAACATATTTTACACGAGATCAATAAATTATACATCAATAAAACAATAGTATGAATGAAACAGGATTTTTTATTTTAATTTTAACACAGACATCGCTTACATGTGTAATATTTTTGTTTCTAGTTTCTATTATGAGAATAAATATTCGCGGATATTTATTCCCATAATGGAACTCTCACACTAAGTGAACAAGACTTGTGCTGTAAATTTATTAGTAAATACATTAAAATTGTCACTGTCATGTTTATAAATATTTTATCATGATGAAAACTGTACATCTCACCGAATATTCCAAATACGTGATTGTACACAGTCCTAAAGCAAAGGATAAAATGCAACATTTTTATACGCATAAATATACTGAAATGAAAACGCTTAACAGTATGGATTACGTCACAGCGCTGCACGCTGGAAGCGAGTGATGAATACTTCATTACCACGGAAATAGGGCAAAGGTTGCATTTTAGACGGCTTTGTTGATTTTTTTTTGTTATTAGCTTTTCGTTTGATACTACACGTTCAATAATTGTTTGTGAATAAGCTGTTTATTAATTACGATGATAATTAAAATGCAAATTAAATTTCTGAGATGACGTAGTATTGGTCACTGAAAATTTTAAAATAGAATTATGTATATTCAAGCATCCGGCATAGGTGAGACGAGATGGCCCAGTGGTTAGAACGCGTGCATCTTAACCGATGATTTCGGGTTCAAGCCCAGGCAAGCACTACTGAATTTCATGTGCTTAATTTGTGTTTACAATTCATCTCGTGCTGAAGGAAAACATCGTGAGGAAAACTGCATGTGTCTAATTTCAACGAAATTCTGCCACATGTGTATTCAATCAAGCCGCATTGGAGCAACGTGGTGGAATATGCTCCAAACCTTCTCCTTAAAGGGAGAGGAAGCCTTAGCCCAGCAGTGACATTTACAGGCTGCTAATGTAAATGTAATGTAATGTAAGCAAAGGGTTTTACCGGAAAGCCCGTAGAATTGGATACTGTATTTTTATAACAATGTATATGAGTGTATTAATATATGTTTATTTATTTTAAGCTTACATAATATCTTAAGCAATTTTTACCTTTCAGAGACAGTACAATAGACACAATAGTTAGGTAATGGTTTTGACGTCGTAAGCGTTTACTGTCCCAGAAGGTGTAATTCATTATTGGACGATCCTTTTAAACTTTAATTATTTTTAGGCACCGAGATAAATAAATACGACCTTGAACTTTTTGTATTAGACAGATGTGTGATAAAACTGCGATATGTACGACTAATTTAAAGATATAATTATCTTATATAAGAGCCTTGAATTCTATTTGGCTTCCTAATTTAAAAAAAATATCCAATTTAAAAATAATAAAATTAATTTGCAATTATAACATACTAGTTGTCTCCCGCGGCTTCGCTTGCCGCTTAAGGCTATGCCCCTTCTTGGAGTTCAAGTTTGCTTCATATCAAATTTAATCAAATTCGGTTCATTTGTTTGATAGTGAAAGAGCGACAGACAGACAGACAGAGTTACTTTCACATTTATAATATTAGTATAGAAGTATAATAAGTATATATAGTAGATTCAAGAACATCAGATACGAACGTTCATAAACATTATATAAAATGGAAGAATGTTCTTAAAGCGAGTTTATTATTTACATTAAATTTATTCATCAATAAGCTATACGAGATATAATTGAATATTAAAATATACAACAAGAACGCGCTGAACATCAGAGTACGTCATAAATTTGCAATTTGGAGAATCAACCGGTTTCGTTAAATATGCAAAATGCATGCATACCTTAGGAGCATATAGTCTCAAATCCACATAGATATTTACTTCCAACTAAAATCAAAATTGTAATAATGAAACATAATACAAAATGTAATTGTCCGTGTGGTTTATACTTGATATACGTCTGGGTAGGTACCATCCACTCATCAGATATTCTACCGCCAAATAGTAGTATTGTTATATTCAGGTTTAAAGGGCGAGACGCCAGTTTTAACCACCTTAGTTCCCAAGATTAGCGGTGCATTGGCGATGTGAGGAATGTTCAATATTTCTTACAGTGCCATTGTCTATGGGTGGTGGTCGACACTTACCATCAGTTGGTACATTTGCTCGTCCGCCTACCTATGTCATAAAAAAGAGCAGACTTTTAAAAAGTTTGTTCAGCACATCTATATATCCAGAACGAAAGTATCTTTATCACCCGCATCGTAATAAATCAATCAAACAATATATTTTTTTTCCCTAGAAGAGCTTTGCGTTTCCTATTTACTATATCTGATATTATCCAGCATATTTTAAAACTTCATGTTGTTCAATACTAATCTCGAACTGAAATACCCCGGCAGTTAAAACATCTTAATTTTAACCGAAAATGGCTGAGCAAAATTGACAATTACGTTTTATGTACTCGTACATGGACCGACTGGTACTATTTATTTTCTTAATATTTTTTTCCTTTATTACAATTACTATGCAAAGAAATGCAAGGTTATATAAGTTATACATTGAAAAACTACTCTATGTGTGTGTTTGTAACCCATTAGATATTACTCTGAGCATAAAGTATACAAAAGATTCTTCTTTGTATTAATATTATTTATTTCACATAATTTGCAAATCTTTCGCTTAACAGTCAAAAGTTCGTCCAGTACACCGGTTTTTCTGTGGCATATTTAACATTTTTATATTTTAATTGATTTGGATAATATTTTCAGTTTTAAATATTTCCTTGTTAAGCTTTAGGCACTTTATGGATATGCAACATAAATTCTAAAACCAATCTACAAATACCCCACAGCTGGGCTAAGGCCTCCTCTCCTTTTTAAGTTTATTCCAATACGCTGATCCAATGCGGGTTTTTGGATACACTAAATGTGTCAAATTTAATTGAAATTAGACACTTGCGGGCTTTCTCGAGATCAAGATCGTTTTCCTTTGATCATATTAAGCTGAATTATAAACATAAATCAAGCAAATGAAAATTCAGTGGTTTAGCACAATCATCGGTTAAAATAAAAGCATTCTAACCACTAGACGATCTGGATCTTGGCTAATAATATTTAAACTTTTTTTAAAAAACCAGGATATAATTTTGTTCCCATGACAAAGTGTTACGAACTCTTAGTTAAAGTAAAAGAAGTTTAAATTTATTGCTTCTTCTTGGTATTGATAGTACGTGTCATAATTTCTGGAAAACATTTGTTTTTATTTGGACGTATTATTTAAAAAATGCACACTGCTTATGGTACTTTATAGTACCTTGATTCCAATTTCTTTTTAAATTCCTCACTTATGGTTTTCTTGACGGATTTTTTGACACGCATCATTGTAAGGGGCGTTATTCTTATTGAGTGCAGCTGATCGGGTAAGGGCGTTTCCCCCTGTAAACATCGTGCCCTCAACTAAAATATTTTGGTACATGTATAATTGTATAGCTACCACATGCATAAGAACAGCGTAGAATAAGTTCCAAACCTTCCCCCGGAAAGGAGAGAAGGTTTAGCCCAGTGGGACCATTTACAGTCTTATACTTACTTATCCATTTATTTGCCCTTGCACTAGTTATTTAATGTCGAATAAGGAAGTTATTTTTAACCGGCTGAGCTAAAATTTTGCGATTTTCATTTTTGGTGACAGTAAAATTTAAATCTTTCAATGATATGAAATTAAACTAAAATTGTTTTCGCAATACACGTAATTATCAATTTTCAAATTAAAATCCACCATCGGCTTGGAATGAAACTTGACCTGAACCGGTGAACGAAAATTGGTGTATTTTTTTTGGTCAGTTTTTGAAAAGTAGCAACTATTTCATGTCCAAGGCGTCTTATCAAGTATGAACTCAACTAATTTTTTTTTTTTTAATACAAGCGTTCTTTTACTTCTTTTTTTAAATTAGGCAACAGGGACAATTTTTTTGTTTTCTGGGAACCTATTGTAAAATTGTATATATTGTCCCCACAAAAAAATAACTGATTCTTGTAATTAGTGTGTATGTGTTCCTGATACAAATGTTTTGTGTCTCATGTTTTTCGATATCATTAATATTTTGACGTACATAGATAACATTACAGAACGAGCCTGCCCGTGACCACGAACACTGCAAAGTGCTCGAAACGTCGGGATGTTAAAATAATTAATATACGCGATTAAATCCGTTAAAAACTAGTTCTATTTCAATACTATATTGATTTCTCAATTCGCCTCAACGATTTATTCCTATGGTTGCGCGATTAGCGCTTTTCTGTATCACAAATATCGTACGGATAATACCGAAAGATTTTATTCTGTGAAAGAAACTGTATGTATAAAATATACTAAGAGAGCTGTATCCACATTGGAATAGTAGTATATAAGCCAATCTGTTATCTGATATATATATAAATTTACTTGGAAACGTAGCGCAAAAGATGGATCTTTAAAATTTCATCTTAAAAATCCATCAAAGGGTTTAATATGTAAAAAAATAATTGTATAGAAATTCATCATTTCTAAAGTAAAAACTATGATCAATGATATTCAAGTTTCTGTTAATAAATGAAAAATAGCTGTTTCAGCGTTTTTGAAAATACATCATCTAGGAATTTGAAATTGGGGAAGAAAGTTTGCATAATAGTTTATAATTTTTGAGTTACAAATGAAGAAATTAGTCTGTAGGCTTCTGTTTTCAGTGTATTTCTAAATAATATTTCCAATGAGATATGATCTCAGATACATGGTTATTGTTATAAATTATACTAATTGTTTTAGAATATGTGTTATATCAGACCTCATTTTAAAGAATTTTTTTATTGTTTTATTCGTTCTAATTCCATTCATCCTCTTTGATACGATCAAATTTATGTATTCTGTATGAAAAACAACAATTACATTATTAAAATATTTGCGGAATGTAATCACTAAATTCAGTATTTCGGGAAGGATGACCTAGCGTAGATGGAAGGTTAGTGCTACAAGCTTAGCTGAAGCTATTATTTTCGCTGTTTCTATGTATCTGTGGAATGCATTTCTGAAATATGCTAAATATTTATAGGAAGCTACCAGTTTTTCGTCATCAAAAATATCCTGCATTTATTTTAAAATCTATGATGTCCTCGAACAGAATTTCAGGGAAATACGTGTAGCGCGAAGCGGTAATCACATTATAACTCTACAGATATATCCGACAGGAACCGTGCATTTTTCCGAGAGAAAAATATATTTTACGAGTATATCCTGACGATCCGTTGTTTCATGAAAGGAGGTCCAACTAACAAACATTCGCTTTTATAACAAGAAATGATGCTTTATTAATAAATTATTGTACGTACCCATACTGGAAGGATCTAATCTACCCATACTGGATGTTTTTAATTTTATTCAGTAAGTAGAAGAAGTCGTTGGTCTCGTCACCTAGATATAAGGTGGCAGTTTCTGAATTCTTGGGCTATTGGGTTGGGACGTTGTAGCCCTCGTTGCTGTTATAGAACTTGGTCACTCATTCACATTCAGGTCACTTATTCTACAGCCAAACAGCAGTACTCAGTTCTAAGGATGAGTGAGCCAGTGTGCCTATGCACAAGGGACATAATATTTTAGTTCCAAATGGTTAATACTTATTACAGACAATTGACTATGGGTGGTGGTGACCACTTACCATCAGGCGGCCCATTTGCTCGTCCCCCTACCTATACCACAAAAACAAAATCTATATTACATATAATATAAGGTTAATATAGTTACATGTATACACGTTCGTTTTTTATCTGACGATATCAATTAAAACAATGCTTTATACGTTATTGAATATCCAAAGTGATATATGAGTAGATTTGATGAAATTGCGAGTGGACGCAAATAGGACGCTTTAAAGCCTTTTTTTGTACGAAAAATGTGTTCGGGGACGTGTGAAAATATCTAAAAAAAACTCTTTCCACGTAACTGAATATCAATCTTCAGTGACGCGTGGACGAACGGGAGTAGTTTAGCGGGATTTACGTGTGATTTAAAACGAGTTACCATTTATAATTTAGTATCGATGCTGGTATTAGAGATATAAAATTTATTATATAGGTTAATGGTCATAACGGTCGGTGGTTACCACCGCCTATAGGCAGAGGCGCTGTAAGAAATATTACATTTCTTACATCACCTAATACCACAACATCAGTAAGTATGATTTTTCTTCATGTATATGTTGTCTACATTAAATAATAAGATTTCTTTAAAATATTTTAACTAACAATATCTTCAATATCGCATGAAACTAATATTCACATCACACTGCATTCATTGACCTTTTAAATATCTAATATATGTCAACAAAAAACAGGACCAAGGGCAAGTACTTTTTTAATGAGATTTGTTACTTAACCGTGCAACTCTAGTGCAATTTGAATACATTTAATATGCAAGAATTCCATACACAACATACAGATTTCCGCACGAAGTTTTCCTTGAGAGTACAATAATTATAAACGCAATGTAAACTGCGTACTTGACTTAATTTGAACCCGCGTCCTTTGATTAAAATCAACGTAATATATCCACTGCGGTATTTCAGCTGAAATAATGGATTCGGTGAATTATTGTCCAGAGTCCTTCGTGTAAATTTCCAAGGGCAGAACGAAGCGTAGGTATTTGTAATAAAGGAATCCAGTGTTCACATTTTATTCAGATTTTCATCCGTACATATGAATTAGGGGAAGGTTCGTAATAATAATTTTTCGTGCAGAATATATGAGTCTGATAAAGTTAGTCGTTATACTAGACTAGACGGCGAATCGATTGTTTGAATAAAATGATGCTGTCAATGGACGACGACAAATGTGGAATATTGAAATTACAAGAAAACTAAAAATGAAAAGAAAAAAACATCATCGTATCATGAATATTTTTTCTTAAACAGCCTGTAAATTTCTCACTGCTATGTTAAGGCTTCTCCCTTTGAGGAGAAGGTTTGGGGTTTATTCCAGCACGCTGCTCCAATGACAGATGGTGGATACACATTGTGGCAGAATTTCGTTGAAAATTAAACTCATGCAAGTTTCCTGATGATATTTACCTTAGTCGCCGGAGATGAAACGCGAATTAAAATTGAGTGGTGCTTGTCTGTGTTTGAACTCGTAATCGTTGGCTAGGATGCACGTGTTCTAACCACTGGGGTTCGGATTTCTTTTTTCTTATTATTATAAAAGTGTATAACAACAAATAGTATATACAGATTATGCGTCACGTACAAGGACGGTAGTTAGTGTTTGCACAAGAGAGTGTCGTGCCGGTTGCCGTCACGGAATACGAGTCTTCCTCTCAAGTCGCACCAACAATGTTTGCTCCTGGAACATAAGCTTGACATTCATGTTAATGTTTTTACTATAAACAGACGAGTGTAGTTGTTAATTATAAACCTAGATAGTTGTTTATTTCTAGAGAGCGAAGGATTGTAGGTTTTTGTTTATAAATAATTATCTCCAAGGTATTTTGCGTTCGTGACGTTTTCCTAGTTTACTTCTTTTGATGTGTTCTATTATTTTATACAATTGCGAATTTAAAATTAATTTTCGAAAAAAACAAAATCTTAACTAGACTATGTGTAGGTATATTAATAATATTTGATAGCCTCGTTGGTCTAGTGGCTTGATATATGGCAGCAGACTCCGATATCTTGGGGTTCAAACTTCAGGTCGGGCCGAAAAATTAATGAGTTTTTTCATTTGAAATTGAAAAATTCTCTAGAAATTGAAGTCTCATAGAATTATGAGAGTGCTCCTATATTAGCGTACATACTTGTACAGTTTAATATGTCCCGCATAGTAGGCAATTCTGACTTGAAACTGGTCGAAATTGGTCAGGACGCCATCTTTATCGTATTCATAATAATAAAACTTTATTGGAGTATTTTACATCTGTAAAAAGCTTAAGCATTCATCGGTATATTACATTCAATAAAGGCAACCTAAACTAATTGAACCCGTATCTTAACCTAGAAAGTGTCATCAGTTATATACATATCCAGGACTGATAAATGCTTAGTCATAAACATATGTGTAATATATTTGTACTATATATAAAATAAACATATTTTAATTTACATGTGTATATATAACAATATCTATCCTTTTGTAAGTATATAAATATTATCGTATACCTAAAGATTGTAACTAGTTTTATTTTGTGCAGTGTCAATGTTTTCAGACAACTTATATAATATGGTGGCCCATATGCTCGTCAGCCTTTCTAGTATGAATAAGAAAAGGAAATCATTTTGGAGACAATAAAATGTTCAAAAATAATAATATAAATAAATATCAAACACCTCGCTTCTCTAGTAGAGAAGGTTCATATTTTATTCCACTATGCACCAAAGCGAAGTTGAATTTAAGGGAAACCCTAGTTGATATACAATATACATGTTTCCAGATTTCATCTGACTGCAGTTTTGTTCACGATGTTTTGTTATCAATGTATTATAAACACAAATCAAGCCACTGCTGTGGCTTGCCCTGTTTGCCAGGGTTTGAACTCGGCATAGATTCACGATTTCCATCTATCTTATATTACACGTCTTGTCAACATATTTCTATAACGTACAGAATCAAACTCATAAGGGATCTTATAAAGTATAAATTTTGGAAGTTTTATATCCAAAAGTTAACATCAACTTCCATTGTCGACATATCGAAATCATGAAATTTATTTAACACGCGACGGCAAACTTCATAATTTGCCAAATTTTAGCAATTTTATAAAAATAAACTCCATATTCAACCTGAAAAATAATTTTATTTATTAAGTTTTGTATTTGTAACTTTATAAATAAACTTTCGGTTTAGCGTAATATATATGATTTAGCTGGATCAAAGTTGGAACTGAACCGGTATTTTTCCTATGCTTATAATTAATTTGTTGCATGTTTAATTGTCTATTCAATCATAAAATTAAAACAACAAATAAATTAACGCAAACAATATCTATTATTAATCAAATTAATGAAAGTTTATATATAATTGAAGACTACAGCATTATTTCTCAAAATGGCTGATGTCTAAACTCGTCAAATAATTTTTTTTGGCTTAATACATCAACGAGGTAGTTTGAGTATATTATCTTAAATATATCGTGGATTTTAAATCCAAATAAATCTTTGAACCTTTTATCGAATTTTATAAAATATTGATTTACTTTATATTTACTTGGTAGGACTTTGTGCAAGCACGCCTGGATGCCACCCAATCATCAGATATTCTACCGCGAAAAGCAGTACTCATTATTGTTATGTTTAGGTTTGAAGGGTGAGTAAGCCAGTTTAACTATATGCCTGATAAGGTACATAAAAACTTAGTTCCCAAGGTTGGTGGTGCATTGGTGATGTAAGGAATGGTTAATTTTTCTTACAGCGCCACTGTCTGTTGGCGAGGTTGCCCATTTACCATTAGGTGGTCCATTTGCTCGTCCGACAATGGATATCATAAAAAAAATTACCCACTGATATTTTCTGACTGACGTATTGTATCAATTCACCTTTCATCCGATTTCATTATATTCAATCCACAATAGAACCATTTTTTATCTGATAAAGCGATCAAAGAAATCATATTAGTCAATTCGTACCGTTTATTTTGGAAAACAAACATATTATTTACCAATAACTTATGACATACAAACGATATATACTTAACTAATTTCAATGTATATTATATTGCAAATTGCGAGCCTTATAAGGGTCCAATTACAGAACTCAATTATATATACGGAAGTGTTAATGACATGTTAGTTGAATGAAGGGCTGTTCTTTAGGTTCGATGCCCTCATAATTATTAAGATGCGCTCGAAACACTGCTAGATTCGATAGCTATTTTAAAGTTGGTAAAAATAGCAAGACCTTAGGAATTTCAACTGTTGTATTATTAATTACAAAATAAGTACCCCCTCCCCGCACCCCGTATTAACGGTGAAGCACAGCAAACATACACAAACTAATTCCTTGTTATTTAATTTATTATTAATCTTTAAGATAATCTATACGGCAGAATATCTCAAATTTCTATAATATTAGTGACACTTGAAATTAATCTATATTTAGAGCAAAAAGATTTAATTTTAATAGGCGTTAAGTTGTTCCTTAAGTACAAACGAGAAACACGCCACAGAACAAGATCGTAAATTTTAGAACGTCGACATAATAAACACGAATGAAAACTTAATTCTCTTTCAAAACTTTTCGTGTGTCAGTCAATGCTAATCTAACAGTGTTATCAGTAATTCTTGACATTGTACCTAAATAAAATAATACCTTGAAGAAATGTTCTGTTTTTAAGTAAATGAAATTCAAATGGAATGTGTATTCCTAGGCTTAGCGCTGTCAGTATGTATTTGTAAATTATATGAGATCTCTTATTTAGAGCACCGCAAATGTCAGATATCATTCCAAATTGCCTTTCAACACATTTTCAGGGAAAAAGGAAATTTTATTATGTACGAATAATACAAGCCTTTTTGAGAAAATATTTTCCATCGAGTGTTTGTTGGTTAAAATTTTGTTTTGTGATAAAATGAGAATTTAGAATGTGAGTATATAATAATGGGCAAAGAAAAAACAGTTCGGTATCATTTTCTCCTCTGTTTGACAATCCATTTACAAAATATTTTTTGGTAGCGTTAGACGCTATATTACCAATAAAAATTGGGTATAGAAGCAAATAAAGGTTCGAATTTAAATTCATTATATGTTTTTTTTAAAATAAATTGTTACATAGTAATAAGTGCATGGACCACTGGCTCGCTTTTCTCTTGAGAAAAAATTTGAATTCTGCCAATATTGGTTGGCAAAAATTAATACATACTAGGAAAAATAATTACTTGGAGCTAGGACTTTGTGCAAGCCCATCTGGATAGGTACTTCCTACTCTTTATATATTCTAATGATAAGCAGTAATACTAAGTACTGCTGTGATGCAGTTTGAAAGGTGAATGAGCCAGTGTATCTACAAGCACATCGGACATAACATCTTAGTTCTCAAGGTTGGTGGCACGATGGTGATATTAGGAATGGTTAAAAATTCTCTCAGCGCCAATGTCTATAGGTATTGGTGACCATTTACCATCAGGTGGCCCATTACCTCGTTCAAATCATGTTCAGGATTTTTTCTCATTTCGATAAAGATATTCAAAAGTCTTAACATTTCTCTTATTTTATTCCTATTTTTTCACGACAGGCTCAACTGCCAATGCAAATAATCTTAATATTGACGCTGAGTAAATTTGAATTTGTCACTCGAGATAAAATATAACTTCCTGAATATTCATTTATAAAATTATATTCTATAATGAAATTATTCAGAGGCTTATAACAGCCGTTTGCCGAAATGATTTCCTCAAAAGATTTTACGAAATCGGCATCTGTGTTCACAAAGTTACAAATTAAGACGTCAATATTACTTAAAATAGAAAATTGACATTATAACTAGACCACTTACTACAAAGCGCTGAAATCGATCAGCTTATAACACTAGATAATATCGTCTGGGATTTCGTTTCAAAGGCTGAGTGACTCTACTAATTTCCTAACTATCACCAATGGAACGGCATCAGCTTTACGTGACTTTGGGGCACCGAAATCTAATAATGCCAACAATACTTTTTGAGCCGAGATGGCCCAGTGGTTAGAACGCGTGCATCTTAACCGATGATTTCGGGTTCAAACCCAGGCAGGCACCACTGAATTTTCATGTGCTTAATTTGTGTTTGTAATTCATCTCGTGCTCGGCGGTGAAGGAAAACATCGTGAGGAAACCTGCATGTGTCTAATTTCAACGAAATTCTGCCACATGTCTATTCCGCCAACCCGCATTGGAGCAGCGTGGTGGAATATGCTCCATACCTTCTCCTCAAAGGGAGAGGAGGCCTTTAGCCCAGCAGTGGGAAAATTTACAGGCTGATAATGCAACGACACTTTTCATTCAGATAGGCACTCGGGCTTCTGTTGAGAGGGACTCTTCATCTCGGATCGAAGAAACTGCGTCATTGTGTTGATAAAACGCTACCGTAACAATACCGTACCCATGTTCCATTGCTTAGCGGAACCCTTATTTTTTATATAGTAGGTAGTCGGACCGGCAAATGGGCCACCCGATATTAAGTGGTGACCACCACTCATAGACATTGGCGCTGTATGAAATAATATCCATCCTTTACATTGCCAATGCGCCACGAACCCAAGATGTTATGTTCCTTATACTTGTAGTTACACCGGTTCATTCACCCTTCAAAACGGAACATAACAAAACTAAGTATTGCTGCTTGGCGGCAGGATATCTGATGAGTGGGTGGTAACTACCCAGAAGGGCTTGCACAAAGCCCTGCTACCAAGTAAATCTCCTCGGGGGATAAAGGTAATTGAACCCCCCCACCCCTCGGTCTCTTTACTAGTATCCACAGCGTCAGGTTTGGACTGGATCTGCTGAGTGAGATAGCCCTTGCCTTTCCCGCTCCGCTTTCTACTGAATGCTGTAATCACACACATTTTATCACACTTTTTGCCGCGTTCACCTTAAATTGAAAATGTTTTCCCCAAGGGAATAAAGTGCGACGGCTGAGTAGGAGCATGATAGCATTAGAGACCGTCATGACTTATGCCGTCACCTCATACTAGTCAGTCTTACCCCTGAAGCTCGCCAAAAGATAAAAAACCTTTCACATAAAAAAAATATTTAGATTTCAATTTGCTTAATCAAAAGTATGTACTCGTGTAGTGCTTCGTGTGCTTAAAGTATAAAGCGATCGTACGGCAGTATAAACCGTGACCACAGTTATGAACAGTTAAGCCGCAACACGAAATCCACCTTCATAGTTCGAGCGACCACGAATCGAGTAAGCTTCCGGAGCTAAAAACCTAGCATATAATAAACTGGAGCAACTCACAGTAAAAGCATCTAGTTTCCTGAAATAACTTAATATCGCTATATTGTTTGTTAATTCGGTTATATTTACTGTAATTTATTATTAATCTAGATGTGTCCTTTCCATGAAGCAAATAAAAATAACCTGTAAATCTTTTATCTAGAATGATGTGAATTTCCATAATATCGACATTTTTAAACAAAATCTCAATAATTTTAAATTTTTCATGAATGCACTTAATTAGACGGTTCAGAGTTTTATTATTATATTTTCTTTTCTTATTTCTTCTTATAATACGACATATATATTTTGAACTAGCTGTGCCCGCGACTTCGTGCGCGTTTGAATTTAACAAAAAGTTATTGTTTTACCCTTAGTTACTCCTTATTACATCAGCTATCTGCCGGTAAAATTCCCGTCAAAATCAGTCCAGCCGTTTCAGAGATTAGCCGGAAGAAACAGATAGAGAGAAAAAATTGAAAAAAAAAAATATTTTGGTATATGTACCGTGTATATATACAAATGCATATTATAGTGACAGCGGTTATTTTAATATTACAAACAGACACACTTATTTTATTATATGTATAGATTTTTACAAATATATACATATATTCAATTAAAATTGTTCGTTCCACTCATCGATACTTTGATCAATGGGTGATGTTCTCCAGATTGATTTCGCTGTATGTACTTGTCTTCAACGACACCCTGGCGCTTAAAATAAGCCCAAAAGTTTCTTCTTATACAGCTTTATTACAGTTTTTACAATTATTTCGATGCGAATGCTATCTCGGACACAACGTTTAGTGTGAGAGATAATGTAGATATTTTTAAATATAAATCTACGGTATGCGAATTTATGGAACGCCTGATGAAAATTAATGGCAACGAATTATTCGCCAGCGTCGTAATTTGGAACAGTATTCGATAAGCTACATATTATATCATATACATACTGAAATTAATTCTTGTTGCATTCCTTTAATAATGTTTGTTTTTTTTAGTTTCATGTTTATTTTATATTGCATCGATTTATTTGTAACCGCTGTGACAGCGAATCGAAGTGTTCGTATGTATATTTCGGTGTCCTCTAAAAATCAGCGGTCACTGAAAATCAGCGTTCAACTTATCATAAGTGAGCTATTTTTTTGTGTTGGTATACTGCAGATATTTTATTATTATAATAGTAGTATCTTACCAGCCGAGCCGAGATGGCCCAGTGGTTAGAACGCGTGCTTCTTAACCGATGATTGTGGGTTCAGACCCAGACAAGCACTACTGAAATTTTCGTTTGCTTAATTTGTGCTTATAATTCATCTCGTGCTCAGCGGTGAGGGTAAACATCGTGAGGAAACCTGCATATGTCTAACTTCAACGAAATTCTGCTACATGGATTATGGTCCAAATCTTCTCCTCAAAGGTAGAGGAGACCTTAGCCCAGCAGTAGCAATTTTACAGGCTGTTATTTTTGTATCTCGCCAATTGAATTAAATTTTAATTTGTTACACTTATAGATACAAATATTTTCATTTTCCTTTTAAGTATTATGTTACTGTCCGTAAATGACCCACTGCTGGGATAAGCCTTAATTTCCCGTTGAGATGAAGCCATGGTTAACTTATTGTCGTTACCTTATATTTATAGATATATGATATTTTTATTTCCCGCTTAACACGAGATAAAATTATACATACAAAACGTATTTATGTCCGTGTACTTTATATTAAGTGTCTGTAGAAATTATCGATTCAGTTATTTGGCCGTGTAAGACCAACAGTCAGACAGATAGACTGAATTCACATTTATTATATTAGTATTAAATACCCTATGTTAAACTTCTGTTGAGCCATTATCACAATTATACACCAGGTCGATAAAGTTACTTTTGCCTAAACATATGTTAGTATATAGGTACGAATGATTAATATCAATCTCTGTACAAGTAAACGAGTGAATCTATTCAGTGTCGTACACAAAACATCGTACAATCAATTCATTATTTCGCACGTTTAAATATTTCAAAACAACACGTCACAAGCAGAAAAGGTTTACCCGGGTTTTAATAATACTTTGTTTATACAAAATGATCAAAAGCTCCGTTATTTAAGGGATTTTTTTGTTAGATTTGATTTTGAATTTAATGTGATATTTGATTATAGTGTAGCAACAAAAACGAATACAAAAAAAGAATATAAAAAAGCGGTTTTAAAATTTCTCAGTAGTGTGTGTAATTAACGTATTATAAACATTTGTTTTTTCGAACTGTGCATTGCTATTGGCCCTAGTGGCCTCTACAGCATCACCGGGTGGGGTAGGCGAGCTAAAATTGTTGGGATGTTGGGAACCCACTTAAGGCCACTTTGAGGCCAGACCTTGTCTTAGAACGCCGTCGTCGACCGTAGGGAGGAATTATGTGTGCATTCATCGCTGTACGCCTAGGTATCGACGAGTCGATAAGTATAAGTGACCTCGACCCTGCCGGCGGGGTCGGTGTGTGTTATCTGTGTTGCCTATCGAAATAGAGTTGTCGGCAGTGAGCCTGTCGACGGGGTCATGTAGGACGTGCTTAGGACGCATACGATCGGATAGGGAATTTATTAATACGTCAGTTGTTAAAAAACTGGCAAAGTGCTATCCATAATAACAGCAAAAACTCATGTCTGTTGTATCGGAGGAACAACAAAAATATATCATCCCTGAAAATTTCAACCGTCTGTCACGATTTATAAGATACAGCCTGACAGACGGACGAACAGACAGACAGTCTTAGTAATAGGGTCCCGTTTCACCCTTTGGGTACAGATCCGTAAAAATAATAATACACTTTTCAAAACAAATACAAATCTATTATTTTTATAACTTTAAGACAGCATTTACGATGACGTTCAAAAAAAGTTTTATTTTATATCTAACTAGGCGGACTTCTATATGGACCTGATGATTACATATTATTGCATATGAGCAACGATGACCAATATATATTATTAATAAATTACACCCTTGCTAAGCGACTTGGAGTAAATACTCTGACCTGAGAAGAATAACTATCGTTTTAAAAAATAATGTCATTGTGGCGTTTTTATTTTGATTATCAGTAAATTCGAGTTATATATCAACATTGAGATAAAAAAAATATATTCAAAATAGATAATCTTGTTTGGACTTTACTTGTTGACATAAAGAATGACGAAGAACTTTTTTCATATTATGTGGTTTTCGTACAAATAAAACATACGGTGCTGCTTTGATATAATAATACCCAATTCAATTAAAATCGACCATAGACAGACTTTGTTTACAAAATTGGCATGAACCTTGCGGTTCAAGTGAAACAAGTGAGTCAGTCTATGACTATATAAATAAATTAATTTAAAGTATCTGTTAGTAATATAAAATTAAACATAACGCCTTTTTTATTGTCGTCGGTCTGTTTTATTTGTTTGTTGTTGCTTTTTTTATTTGGGCTATCTCTGAAACGATTGAACCGATTTTGACGAGTCTTGCACTGATTTAGTCTTGACTGATAATATTTTAAGGAGTGACGCCGCTTTCACTTTAAACAATATACGGTTTTGAAAAAATAATTACGGTTTCACAGATAAAAGATAAAACCATAAAAAATAGTTTGTTTCAGACAGGAAGACTGCACAAATAAATTAAAAATGAAACTATATTATAAGTATAAAATTTTCAATAGCATCCAACAATTCAACTGTTCATTGAACGCACCAACTAGTCGTTACTTGAAAGCGTAGTTAAGCTTTCTTTGCGGGAATCCTAGACATTGTAATATTCAGGCGTTATCACTTACCTATTACACACGAATTGTAACCTTATTGCTTTAGCAATAAGATCGTTTCGTAAACGTGTGTCTGTCTGTTCCATTCATCCTTAGTCTTTACTATCCTTTCATCTAAGTCCTTTTTATCCGGGAGCTGCAATTATAGCTAACGTGCCTTGGGGACGCTTATATTTTAGAGTTCTGTGTGTTTTAGAGAATATTTATGGAGATGGTTACAGTTGTGGATTCTATCTTACCCAGTACGTTTATTAATTATTCTCATTACATTGTAGCAGCTGTGGAAACCGTGAGTTCCGCATTATATTTGAGATGAAGGGATGTGGAGTATATTAGCGATGCATTTCACTATGCAGTACATTTAAACATAATTCCATTTAATATAGGTGTTGAACATAATAATATAATAGAAAATACATTTTTTTTATTTGAAACAAAATTAAAAATATCTACATGACAGATTATGAGCGCGTGAAATGAACAAATTCTAAAATACAAATATTTTAAATTTCGAATGTTAGCATTTTGATAGATCGTGTGGCACTGTCTGTAAACACTACCAGACGACCAAACTTAATTAGATAATGCAAAGGCCTGAGGAGATTAGAAAGACTTAATAAAAAAAAATATCTTAACGCACATATAAGAACTCGTTTTTATCCCGAACTCCTTTATAATCACGGAACGCAAAGTCCGCGTAGATCTTTCACCTTTTCCCACAAGCAAAAAGATATATTATTTTTTTTCAACTTTATTAGGAAATATGAAATGGTTACAAGGTGAAAATGTATTTCTTTCCTGCTTTTGATGCGTTACATCTGAAAACATGAGACATATCAAAAAGAAATATTATTATCTGTATTGATGAGCCACGCTTGGAGTCGGTTTACATTTCATCGTGTGGACCAACTTACATTTTGATTTATTTGTTATTAGTAATGAATTCCTACTTCAAAGCAAAATAATTCCTTTTTAAAAACTATTAGACTATTATTATTACTATACATAAAGCCTATATAAAAAAATGCAACACATTTCGGAAAAAGTTTTAGTAGGCATACATTATTATTAAATAGTTAAGTTTTGTAGCTTACCCTGCTTTAAATATATACTTTGGACGCTTTGAGTGTGAATCTCATGATATATTAATAAATAAATTTGAAATATCAGATGTATTTGACGACCTCCGTGGTCGAGTAGTGTGTACACCGGTTTTCATGGGTACGCCACTCCGAGGTCCCGGGTTCGATTCCCGGCCGAGTCGATGTAGAAAAAGTTAATTAGTTTTCTATGTTGTCTTGGGTCTGGGTGTTTGTGGTACCGTCGTTACTTCTGATTTCCATAACACAAGTGCTTTAGCTACTTACATTGGGATCAGAGTAATGTATGTGATGTTGTCCAATATTTATTTATTTACTTGTGAGCGTGTGTAAATAAAATGTATGTCTCGTATATACATCTTATGTACACATGTACGTATGTATGTGTTCTTAAATTTGTTGTTATTAAATTGTATTTATACAAAGATAGAGATGTGAAACCTTTATTACTTTATTTTTATCACAATATCAAAAAATATAACAAAAATAAATTGTCATATAAATAAATTGTCATTTTTATCACAATAAGCATTTCGAATTTTATTTTATAAAAGGAAATAAATAAAGTAGAACATTGTTTTTAAGTGCGTCATGTTTAATAACTGTCGTCAAAATGTACAATTAAAGTACCTACTATTAATATTAAATTATGTAAGGTTAGGTTTTATTTTGATATAAATAAAAAAGGTATAAAAGCTTGGAAAGGAATGCATTGTTACGTCCAACGATATATTGTATCGTCACGACTTAATTGAAACCGCCACGTCACGTATATTATTTTATTGAAGTATATTTCGAAATATTAATTGGCGTGTATTAAATGAAAGTAAAAAGGTAATATCAAATACAAATATTAAATATATCGGAAGAACATCACGACTGTAATCATCTTTCGTATCAGACATGGTAATATTATCGACTCATGAGGGTAGGTAGTAACACAAACAAAATAATCGTCTATAATTTAATTTGCTTCACAATTAGCACAAAATAAATCACAATAGTATTCACAATAATTTAATCACGAGTCTTTAACTAGATAATAAGTGTTTATAGTAACCGAGGCAAACTTTCCGTCGGGGAAATGCGAGTGTACCCAACGCTTGTCGACCGAGAACTGTGTCTCCCGACTCTGCGCTGGCTCCGACGTTCCGTTAGTGCGAACTGCCACGCCATCTGCTGGCCATCTATGCACTTTGCCTATAAAAAAAGTCAAATCAGCGTCTTTTTATTATTTGCGGTGCCAAATATAATAACACTGCCTCGTTGCCGTCGTCTAGTAGCTAGTTTAAGTGTCAAGTTCGAGGTTGGAATTAAAAATAGTAGTGCAGTATCGATGTTTGCCGAAATAAAACTTAACACTCTCGATCGTTACCTAACTCTTAGAAGTACGTTAAGTTTATGCTTAAACTCTCTTCGGTCGGTTGCTTTATTGCCTATAGGATTATGAGAGTGGGAATAGAGAACTCAAGATTCGTTAATTTCGCAAACATTTTTGTATGTGTCATTACCTTATTAGAGCCGAGATGGCCCAGTAGTTAGAATGCGTGAATCTTAACCGATGATTTCGGGTTCAAACCCAGGCAGGCACGACTGAATTTTCATGTGCTTAATTTGTTTTTATAATTCATCTCGTGCTCGGCGGTGAAGGAAAACATCGTGAGGAAACCTGCATGTGTCTAATTTCAACGAAATTCTGCCACATGTGTATTCCACCAAACCGCAATGGAGCAGCGTGGTGGAATATGCTCCAAACCTTCTCATCAAAGGGAGAGGAGGCCTTTAGCCAAGCAGTGGGAAAATTTACAGGCTGCTAATGTTAAAATTACCTTATTTATATAATTCAATGCAATGTAAAAAATACTTAGATTTATTTATAGTGAAATACAGTTTTTTTAGTACTTTTTATTATTTTAGTACGTATTAACCTCTACGCAGTGAAAAAGTAACATAAATCGTTGCTCCTGCGTCTGTACTCTTTCAGGTTTCAAATGTCAATACTGTAGATTCAGTTCCTCTATCGTTATAAGATAACATAAACATTAGTTTGATGACAAAAACTCATCTAGTTTTATATTTTTATAATTAATTATGACAAGGTATAATACTTGAAATTTATAATTAATAATATTTTCCCTTCAAAAAAAGGAGGCCTTAGGACAGCAGTGGGAAATTTACAGGCTGTTAATGTAAACAACAACATAGCTCATAGTAACCAGTAAGTATAGACTCAGAATCATGTCGTTTGAACGGATGTATGTAAACATTCAAACACAATTGCTAAAAAATTTTTTGTCCATTCCTCAAATTTCCCCTTTCAAGCAAACCTCCGGGCTCTCTTCTAGTACTTCTAAAACCATTCTGCTTTATGCACTTTCTAAGGCACAAATGTGCTTACAGTGAGAAATTATAAAATTGTATGATTGAATTTTATAACCTTAAACAAAATCTACAATTTTGTTTCTCGACTCGTGGTTTGATCTTGTAACTCTAGAACGTGACGGTCAAACAAAAAGTATTTATTATTTAGTACTATAATTGCTAAGTAGGCGTTACATAAAACAGACTTATTCAAATCCAGC
Source organism: Vanessa atalanta (assembly GCF_905147765.1). Classification (NCBI taxonomy): domain Eukaryota; kingdom Metazoa; phylum Arthropoda; class Insecta; order Lepidoptera; family Nymphalidae; genus Vanessa; species Vanessa atalanta. Next base: position 3,413,529 of record NC_061892.1, on the reverse strand, counting down.
AGTAAAACTTTTGTCGAGGTTGTAAATAAAGAACAAAAATGCTGATTATATAACAATGTAGGAAATTATTAATTCATCAATGTAATTCGCATTTATTATTTATTCCCAGTTGATAAAAATATAGTCTCGCATAAATTGAATCCATGTGATACGGTTTCCATAGTATCATCATCATCATCCTCCTATCCTTATCCCAATTTTATTTGGAATCGGCGCAGCATGTCTTCTTCCTTACTTCTCTGTCATTTAACATGTAAAAATCTTTCTAGCCATATCGTCTTTCACGCAATCCTCCCATCGTTTCTTTGGTCGTCCCCTACCTCTATATCCATCGACATATATATGTATGTGGATATATGTGGATATCCACATCCATGCTCAAGACTTTCATCACAAGATGGTCCTTATTCCTCCACATAACATGCCCATACCATGACAGCCGGTTTCCACAAACCTTCTCGGTTACCGGTGCCACTTTTAAACTTCCTCCTATGTACTCATTCTTTACTCTATTCATTCGCGTAATACCACACATTCCTCTCAACATTCTCACCTCCACCAAATGCAATTGTCTTTAGTCATCTTTTTTGTAACCAAACTCTCCGATTGATTGAAGGTTTCCATAGTAATTAGAAGTAAATTTAGTTTTTAATTAATTGTATGGATCACCTTCCAGTCTTTTTATTGGAACGAAGTTCATCTAAGTAGCTTACAATAGAGTGAAGCGAATTTGAAATGAAACGAAAGTCGACACGTAAAGAACAATACACCCTTCCTTGTTTTTCTCTTTTCATTATAAACGGTTTTATATAAATTCTTTAAATTAATTTATTATTATTAATGTTTAAATTCACATGGGATTTAAAAAATAATTTTATTTCTTATTGTTTAATTTATTTTCAAATCATTATTTGAAAATAAAATAAACAATAGGAACATTTTCCTCACCTCGTTTTCATTAATACACAATATCCAACCGGGTGCACTACGAGTAAATCTCGTTTATACTTTGTTGGTTTCAACTGGTGATATAGTATATTTTTAAACTATAATGTATTTCTCACAATGTTCTAAAATGCTCCATCGTCATACGATGTAAGTCCATGGTAGAATTACCTCACTATTACAAGTACCAAAATGCTACGCCGAAATAATTGTTAATAGAATTTTGAACCGCCTGTAAACGTTATAATTCATTTCGTGTAAGTCTGTAAACAAATTATTTTAATAATATGATATTATTTTAGTCTTTCTAAAACTATCAGTTTAATCCGTCCATTTCCTGAATAGTTGGTATTTTTCATTTCTTAGACTAAGTGTTAATAAAATGCTATAAAAGTTTCGTTTTTATTCGAATGCACGGAATCCTAAAAATACATTTAAAAAGATAGATAGTATTTCTGGAATAAATTGAAAGAAAATTTATTATAAAAGCGAAATAAATTCAGAGACGGTCGAAAGGGTTAAAGATTTAGTCGTATATACGAAACCAATTGCTATTAAGTAGAGGAAATCGCATGTCGGTCTCTTAGACCCGCTCCCGAATGAACACGATTTGAACTATCGCGATTGTACCGTGCGTATCAACAAAATTATTACCTCTGTTACTTTAGACCTTACTCAGTGGTGTTAAGGTCCAAATTAATACATGTTAAACTAGTGTTATAAACGATTTGCTTGTGATATAATGAATCCCGCCATAGTTGCATGTTTCATTTGTATCGCTGTATTTACGAGGTATAGTCGTGATCTGAATCGTGCACATTACAAATATTCCTTACATTGCAGTTCATTCCATAAAACCCGTCTGTTTGTGTTTTTTTACAATCACGCAGTAATCAACTTTGGAATGACTACTGAAAAAACTCATTTAATTGTAAAGATTAATTTAAAAACATTAAAAGCTCTGAATGTTAAGAAAACATTGATAAATTAGTCATATTACTCAATTCAAGATTATATTAAAGGTAAAAAAGCGTGGACTTTGTATTTATTGTTTATTATAATTTTTCTTTACTGACATACTCTGTAATTAAAATGGTAAAAAAAAAATAGAACTGACTATCGAGTTTCTTGCCAGTTCTTCTCGATATAATCTACTTTTTGAACTGGTGATAGATTTATAACTAATTTAACGCTGATTAGTCGAGCCTAATTGAATAAAAACTATTTTGATTTTAATTATACAAGGGTAAAGACTGGGAAATATTAACCATACCTTAAATAGGGAACGCTTCATATCTAGGAACTAAAATAATATGATTTTGTGCCTAAAATTGTACTGGCTCACTCAAACCGCAGTACAACGACATTACGTTTAGCGTTTTAATGAATTGATTAGTCGGATCTTGTAGCCCAACCGCCACCTAGTCATTATTTCCTCCCTGTAGTTCTAAATCTAAAACATATATTATGGAACGATTCCATTGCAAGTAGCGTCTATTCGCTTTCAATTTCTAAACCTATTGCGTCTGACTTAAGCTCAGCCGTAATTATGCCACTAATGGATACCAAAATTACAAACGTGGCTTCGAATTGCTCCGGGAACGTTCAGGAATGGCGTGTGGCGTGCTTCGTGATGAGGCGTCTGTTTTTGAATTACCTAGTGTTTGGTTCAATTTACTGATTAATTAGAACCTTTTAATTTCAACGCTACTAATTATTTACGTATCAAACTGTAACCGAACCTTCATCATGATGCTCCCTTTCCAGAATAGGCTTGCTCTCTTTTTTTCGGGGTCAGCGTACTGTTGTTTTGTCTATTTATCTTAAGCATCAAAATCAATAAGGTTTATTATACTATTACAAGCACTTTTAAATTGTTACTAAAGAAGATAAGTGTGTAAAAAAACTGTAATTGATTAAGTAATTGATTGAATTATATTATTCTATATAAATTTATTTGCATAGTAAGTATATTTTGGTCTATTGATTAATCTACTTATCAAATATTGTTTTAAGATATTTTTAAATACATTTTACAAGAATTGATCATATTAAATATACCGATCTGTAATTTAGTTTCTATCACAAAGAACCTTCAGGAAATTCGATTCATTTCCACTGAATTAAATTACATTACTAATAATATTCTGTTATATAATTTTTACGGAAGCTAAAATAATTCATAATAAAAAAAAAAAACATCTAAGCTTCTATAAGAAGACGAAGTGGTATTTTATTTAAATATTATGGGGCAAAATAATGCATTGCGTAATATAATGAATTATGTTAATAACAGTGGCAATCTATAAGATTCATTTCTCAGTCGCGAAACATTGAAAGCTGAGCTTCTATGCGTGTATTCTTTTAATGCTGTTGTATTGCTTATTGTAGGGTTTCGTGCGCGTTTGTGTAGATATTATCCATCATATATTCCACTGCCAAGCAATACTTAGTATTGATGTATTCCAGTTTGAAAAGTGAGTAAACTCGTGTAACTATACGCACAAGGGACATAACATCTCAGCTCACAAGGTTAGTGGCGATGTAAGGAATAGTTGACATTGCTTACATCGTCAATGGGCTGTGGTGACCACTTACCATCAGATGGACTATTGTTTATAAAAAAAAAACTTATTACATAAAAAAATACATTAAATATTTTTTATTTCATTTAATATTCTATGGAGAGTTTCGAATTGCTTCTTAGAAAATATCTCTCCTGAAATTTGTTTTTCTTAAAGCGGTAAATTGCTTCATTTAAGTCATTCTTAGCTCCTCGGTAATCGATACCGGAAACACTAATAAGAATAGAAATGTTGAATCTATTCTATCACATGTGGCATTTCCTCTTATTCTCCAAAGAAAAATTAAAACAATTAAAAATAAAATATCTTTTTTTTTTATTTATTATTAGCTTTTTCTTCCAAAGCTATCAGTCACAAGATTTGTTTATTTACATCGGAATATCAAGTAACACAATACTAAGGGAACCTTTGGCTTATTTTTTTAGACTATATTTTTTTAAACGATACTTTTAAACTTTTCCTCGAAGGAGAAGTTAGCCCAGTTGTGGGAGATATACACTTTTTACTTTTCTTTACCATTTATAAATATTACAGTATTGAACACTTCTTTCGTTAAACTGCCTTTCGAAATTTACAAATATATACGGTATATTAGTTCTCTTCCCTTTTGTTACTCTACTAATCAGACTATATTATTAGGCAGTTTTAATTTATGTATACCTAGATTTTGTATATTTTAAATGATTTAACGTGATGACGTAGATTTTAAATAACGTTTTAAAGTGTTAAGTAACTAATACTTATTTAGTTAATCCAAGATTCTGGGCATCGAGCCAAGTTATGACACTAACTTGATATATTAAAAGCTGGTGTCAAGTCTTTTGGCTCTATTTAAGCAAACTGTAATAATTAACGAAATCCGAATCTGATTCCGTTAAATATGATAAAGGATTAAATATAAAATTTGTTAACGGAATTTACTTAGAAGTTGTGAAGTATATATTTTTTATTTATATTAAAGTTGACGTTATATAAGCCATCTTAAAGTCAAATCATCACTATTTATAGAGTTGTCTATTTGACTACAATAAATATTATAAAGGAATCATACACAGACAAAATTCCAGTAACCATAGGAACGCGCCTATTCGGTTTTCGCTTTGAAATACTCCGATAGACAGGGGTGTTCAGAAATATATATCTCTATACTATATAGTAGTAAGTAGTAACAGCCTGTATAATTCCCACTAATAGGAAAGGCGGTGAAAAGTTTCTTGTTTCTTGTTTCTTCAAGAAACCTGGTCCAACGCAAATCACTGAATACACGTATAGTACAATCTTATCGATTACATGCAGGTTTTTTTAATGTAATGTGAAGGTGGACCGGCAAATGGGCCACCTACACATTACATTAAAAGGTGCTAAGTGGTCACCACCACTCATTGACACTGGCGCTGTTTGAAATATTAACCATCCCTTGCATCGCCATCCGCCACCAACTTTGGGCACTAAGATGCTACGTCCCTTATACCTGTAGCTACACCGGCTCGCTCACCCTTCAAAGCGGAACACAACAATACCAAGTATTGCTGCTTGGTGGTTAACCCAGGCGGGCGTCCACAAAGTCCTACCTGGATGTTTTCCTTTACTATCGATGACGAGATTTATTGATAATTGAACCACTATGCCATCACGATTACTACGAAGCAAATGACAAAGCCAGATAGCCTAATAAAAGTGCAAGAGAAATATATACCGTCTTCATTATGTCATATTTGGTAAAATTATATTTACATGAATGCCGCAAATCACGTTGATCGGTGGAAATGTATGCAAGGTCTTCTACCTAATAACTAGCGTTATCCACATTGTTCTACGGAAATGCATGAGTTATCTATTATTATTCTATTATTAGTTATAAATTCAGGATATCAGGTATAAATCGTAATAGTTGCGAATAAAAGTCTTTCATCCTAATATTCCCCACGTTTCGCTTACTTCAATAAAAATAACAACATTTAAGAATCATGCCTTGTTATTTTGAGTGTCTCATTATAAGAAGAGTTCTTGCGACTGACGTTAAGTTCACTAGAGTTTATTTAACTGTTACGTTTTTATTACTTCTTATATTTGAATTGAATTTAGAATTAGACAGGTTTGTATCTGTTAATAAATGGGTAACCTGTCCAACACGAATACCACGAATTATACCTTCGAGCGAAGTCATAGCATCATGTTATTATAATACTGTCTAATAAGTAGTAATGTTGTGTATTAGTTTAGAAAATCAGTGTAATTATAGAGCACGTTGTACAACACTTTTAAGTTAAGTTCACGTGACGTATTGACTTTAAGTATTATTTACTTTTTACTTGAAGTGAAAATATTTATGGGTGATAGTAACCCGTGGTCTTTTGTAATAGATAATAACTGTGTATCTAATATCTATTCCATGTTTGCTGCTGTAAGAGTCCTTAACTTTGCCATTCTTAGAGCAAGGACGGCTTTTTTCTGACAAAGACTGGCACGCAGACATTCTATTTTGATAACTATCGTAGAGGATCTAAGTAAACTTTTCTCGTAATTTGGCGTAACCTGCGTCGGTGTATACTCTGGAGGATATATAAAAATGTAATTGTACTTTATTGATATACTCTGTAATTGGAATGGTGGAAAAGAGTAAATACTGAGTTGCTTGCCAGTTCTTCGTGGTAGTTTTACATTTAATTCAATTGATTTGGTGCAGGAATAATATTTAATTCATTTATTTAAATTTTATTTTCTATCTTTTTTTTGTTTTTGTGTGTGTGTTTTTTTATTGATAAAGCTTGAGTAAAACATAAAGATACATATAAATCATTGTACAATATAATTAACATTTCATACTAAACTGGAATGTCAGGTGATAAAAGAAATAAGATAGAAATAGTTTTATCTTGAATCAAAACATTTGTCTAAGTTCGCTAGTTCTCTTCGTGAACTCTTAACTGTTTTCCAGTGCGAATACTTGTCTTCAAAAATTATTGGTGAACTCTTTTTTTAATAAGCAAGTAGACTCTAGAACAGGAAAGCTCTATTGAATCGCCATATAACAGTATAGATTTAAATGTTAAGATACTTTAACTTAAAATCAGGTCGAAATGTACCAACAAGTGAATTAACATTGAAACTATATTTTAGCATTTTAATTAAATGTTTTTAATAATTACACATCCCAATAAATCCATCACAGTTTTAAATTAAATAGTCTATATTCGTTATGGATTTATTTCCTTCGCAATACAAGTGCGGTTACATAAATGAGGTTCAGCGGTCGTTTGCATACAATACAGAGCATGGAAAGCTTAGGAAGATATATATTAGTAACATGTACGCCTTTGAATACAAATTATACGTTGTATCCGTGAAATATATTGTTACAAAGAACTTCTTGATATGTTGAGTATTTGAATTAATATCACATTTTTGCGAATGTCGAAAAAAGATTCGTAAAGTTTGATTGGATTTTCTAGTCATCTCTTAAATATAGCAATGTTTTGGTCTGTCTAACTTAAATAAAAGACACCGGTGAGAAAACTTAAAATTTTTAAGTTTTTACATTCTGAATGATTAATACAAATCATCGTAAACAGTGTAATTTGCAAATTTTTAATATATGATATTGGTTATCAGTCGTGTCTTCTTGGATCTATAAATATTTATAGCACGAGATCCGGCTGCAGAATCAGTGTACCCATCGAGTGTTTGCTAAAAACCAAATTTTTACACATATTTATAGAACGGCAACCATGATTTTTGAGTCTTTAAAGGTGTTGCCGTAAAGTGGACGACATTTTATTGAAAAAACAAGTCAATGAAATTTTTGACGGAATAAGAATTATTAATAATTTAATTAAAAATACTAGCGGCCATGGTTTTTAGAAAACACTCGATGGGTACTTAGACTATTATAAAAAAGTATTTCGATATCAAATTCTTTATAAAATAAGAATAAAAAGAGACTATTTTCTTTTATATTTCACGGCTATAAACGACGCAGACATAATTATATAAAATAAAATTCTAAAACATTTGTCCGAACTCACGTGAAATAGCTCTGACTTCTTAGAACGAGTTGAACTTGTGATAAAATAAATCTTCATTGACAATATAAACAGTTTAATTTACGATGACATTAGTCATAACATAGTGATATGAATAAAATAAATAATACACGAAATCTGATTGATTTTGTTTGAACTAACTGCCAGTATAAACAAATCTGGGAAGTTGATTTTAGACCGTTTCTGAGTATAGTTTAGATTTGGGCATTGTAAATTTGGTACAAATGTTGGTGGAGGAGTTGGTGAAAACTTGGAGGAAATAATGGATTTCTCATTTGGCTACTAGTAATTTGAAGACCTATGACTGCTAACATATGAAATTGACAAAAATATTTTTAGTTTTATTAAAATATACGTACATTGTTATAAAGTTCATTTAATTGGACGTATTTAAATATTATCAGTACTATTATTATTTATATACAAACTTATTAAATACAAAAAAAAAACATATATAAGTTTATTGAAATAACATTACCTTTAAACATATTGCGATCTAAAATAATAAAGATAAATTTACTCCATATTTAAGGATATGGAGTAAATTACATTAATATAACCGCCTGTTTAGAGCACTTGAATCCAAAGCAATGATTGTGGGCTCAAACCCGGGCGAGTACCGTTGAGTTAACGTTTAGTATTTATAATTCTCTTTTTTCATGTTATAAGGGGCAAACGAGAGGCTCACTTGATGGAAAGTAATTATCACCGCCCATGGACATCTGCAACATCGGGAGCCTTGCAGCTGCGTTGCAAACCTTTAAGAAATGAGTACGCTCTATTCTTGAAGGTTCCCAAATCGTATCGGTTAGGTATAATAGCCGGCAAAAGCTGGTCATTCATTTCAAGCTCAGCGTTGCAGGAAAAATTGTGATACCTGCATGTATTGGATGTCTGCCATATGTCCTTCCATCAATTGGAACAGCGAGTTGGAAATCTCCAACTCTTCTCCCAAAACAAAAAGAGAGTTCAGTCAAAAATTTAAATTTAATTGAATTTTTAAATACAAATATTATAAAATAAAAATAAAAATTAATCGTTAACATTAAATATTAGTGATAAATTTTATATGTTTCGTTATAATTGTCTCTAAGCCAAATTATACGGACTCAAAGTCTTTTGAAAATGCCATATTATTTTCACATTCCAGCTGCAGCCTTAGCAAGATGCTTCTGAGTGCTATAAATGAAAAATTTATCAGGACCTGTCATATAACTCTGATTTATTCTGTGTAAAAGAACTTTACACTGTTCGAAGTTTAAAAGCAAAAATGAAATTTATAACTATGGACGTAATGCGATCTTGTTAGTAACTTAAATATATTATTTGAAACTAAACCGTATGTTATTATATATTATTAGTTTGATTGCCTTGATGGCAGTGGCGTAGTTATGGCTCCGGAGCTCAGGGTACTCTTTAACCTAAGCTTTGAAAAGAGCGGGTCAGCCAACTCGCCAGCTCCTGAAGCTAAAAAACCTCGATCCTGCTTACAAGATTTTTTTTTCCTATCTATAATTTTGAAGGGCATGTGTATGGTATGGTACGAAAGAGGGAGTGAGAACCCGATTCTTTTCCTATGCACCAGGACCCTTGCCCACCTAGCTAGGCCACTGCTTGGTGGTTCTGTGGCTAGCTTAGGAGGCCGTAGATCTCGATTGTGTTGATATTGTTGTTACTCGCATTATAAGAGTGAAGGAATAATGATTGCACTTATAATTGCGCATAGTCTTATTTACAACTAGCTGTGCCCGCGACTTCGTGTGTGTTACTCGTTATTAAATTAGCTATCTGCCAGTGTCAGTCCCGTCAAAATTGGTCCAGCTTTTCCAGAAATTAGCCAGAACAAACAAACAGACAAACAAATAAAAAATCGTAAAAAAATATATTGATATATGTACCGTGTTTACATACATATGCATTTAGTAAAAAGCGGTTATTTTGATATTACAAACAGACAGTCCAGTTTTATTGTACGTAAAAAAAACTGTCTAATTCAGTGCATTCATTAAAAATTTTAAACTATTGAGATTTTGTTTAAAAATGTCGATATTATGGAAATTCATATCATTATAGATTCTCATAGAACGATTTACAGTTTATTTTTATTTGCTTCATGAAAAGGATCTTACGTCCATTTGACTTGTATTAACTTCCGCCTTTGCTACCCTTATACCGAAATACTGATGTGTTTTTGCACTAGAATAACTATTAAATGGATGGCACATTTACACCGTCGAGAAATAGGCCAAATTATTCTCATAGGTAAATTATCTCTATATTGCCATAGTTTTTAAGCGAAATTATATAATATTAATTTGATACAAAAAAACGTACTATATTGCAAGACATTTATATATTATTTATGTAAAAACAAAATATTGTTCAAGTGTGAATCTAAGACGATATAATAGAAATATATTATATATAAAGTTTTTAAGTTACTTTTCTTCAAACTTCCCTGCCGATATCACAGTTCGTTACGAATAGAATGTACGCGGAAGTTTTCGCCCTTATTTAAGTTTATGAAGCGAAAAATCGTATATCGTTGAACAAATTGTGTTCAAAAGAAGGTTCTATACATAAATTCGTTTTAAATTTAACAAATAAATTTGTTTCTTTATTTAAATAGATTTACGTGGAATGAACTGTCTAACATTCAAAAATAATTGAATATAATGAAAAATATAATTAATACGAAAGTCAGATTAATCAGCTTAAAGGAATTTTATTTCTCATTAAAATAATCAATTTTCTTACAAAAAGATACACAACACAAGAAAACTATATTCTTGAAGTACGATGACCTCATGGCTAGAAGTCGTGAATCTTAAACAATGATTCCGTGTTCAAACCAGGGCCTTTACCAGTTAATTTTCATGTGGCTAATGCGCTCTGTGGAGAAGAAAATCGTGAGGATAGATGGATGAAGTAGATAAAAAGTGCCATAAGTGTGACCAATGATCACCAATGATAACCAATGGTCCTCATCCTCATTGGAGCAGCATGGTATAGGAAGCTGCAAATCTTTACTTTGTGGTAGGACTTTGTGGGAGCCCATCTGGGTAGGTACCACCCACTTATCAGATATTCTACCGCCACACAACAGTACTCAGTATTTTTGTATTCCAGTTTGAAGAGTGAGTGAGCCAGTGAAATTACAGGCATAAGGGACATAACATCTTATTCCCAAGGTGTTCCCAAGGTTGGTGGCGCATTGGCGATGTAAGCAATGGTTCATATTTCTTACAGAGCTTTTATTATCAGGTGGCCCATAAACACGTCCGCCAACATATACCATATACAAAAAAATCAAAAGGGAAGAGTAGACCTTAGTCAAGCAGTCGGACTAATTTACGGGTTGTTTCAGATACCTATAATTATCTTAAATTTATTTGTATATGTTTTATACAATGGTAGATGGACAAATGTTACATCACACATGGGCAATATCTTTGTAAGAAAAATTCGCCATTTCTTACTTTACTAACGCTCTAATAGCCTTGGAAAGTAAGATGCTATGTCTCTTGTGCCTTAAGTCCACTGGCTCGATCATCCATAAAACTGGAACACAGTACCAAGTATTGCTGATTGGTGGAAGGATACATGATGAGTGGGTGGTACTTACCTAGACGATTTAGCACAAAACCTTTCTTCAAAATAACAATTTCATTTTAAATTGTCATATAACTATATTAATATTATGAAGATGAAGATTTTGTTTGTGGGCTTGAAGAATAATTATTGAGTTGTCCGTCTTTTCTGTATTGTTATGAGCCAGTTGTCTTATTTGTGTGATTGATCTTGGTGAGATTCTGGATTTCTAGACTGTTTTAAGTGTTACTAACCTCAGTATAGTTATAAATGTTATATTAAATTTATTGTAACAGTGATATTTCTCATTCAAACAGAAATCAAATTACAATTGTGTATTTCAGACCTTGATTAAAAATATAATAGTTCATGTTATTTCGCCATCGTATAAGAAGCGTATATGTTTACTTATTTGTTACATGTTAGGACTTTTCCGTATTGTATTGTAGACTGCAACTTAAAAAAATTATATTTCTTGAAATTTCTTTCTTAGAACCATTCAATATATTCAGGAAATAAACATAACGAAATATGACGTGTCCCATGGCATATCGCTACACCCTTTACGGTAACCATTGCTAAAAGTGATGTGACGTATTCTATATAATATATATCGATAATTTTATTTATCGAGAAATTCGTAATTGTTTTACTTTCATAGAACGTAAGCGTCGATATCACATTCCTAAATTGTTTTTCGAATTCCTTTACAAAATTAGTTTAAATAATAAATTATTAAGCATTAAAATCACACAAATTTGATAGAAGTTTATTTTTTTGTTAATCGTTAAACTGGGCCTAGACTTGTCCTAATATTAAAGCAAAAGTCACTTTGCGTTACAATTTTACGCTTTAAGAAACGCTTAAGATTTCATACCATTGAAGCCGTTTATTTTGAATTTGTTATGCGATACAAATGGCAATGTTTACATCGATAACGATGGTCATATTATTTGTAACAAAACAACACTATAGGCATTTGCTTAGGTTGTCTTTTAAGATTTACGATTGAATGTCATGGCTGCAATATATCTGATATTGCATTTCCCGTGGCGACATATTGTTCCCAGCAAAACCCTTTTTTTGCAACAATGCTATTTTTATTTTAACCAAAAATAGATACATACATGTAATAAAAGGACACTAGTAATATGAAAGGTGCGTCTATATATACATATTCGATAATATTATGTAGAAATAAAAATTCCCGTTAACTTCCCGTTAACAATATTTACTTGACAATGAAACATTTTATATTGTATAAGTATTCGTTTTCGTATATTTGTCTCTGCGTGACAGTCGTGAACTGCGCGTCATTGAATTTCGCGCGGATCAAAGGTGTTGTGGCCCTTAATCCGTAATCCTATAATTACACTGGTTCACTATTACCACTTAAATAGAGCGATTTCTTAGTATTCGTACAAACATCCTTTTGTTTTTATTTGTTGAATGTAATTAAAGTTATTTTTATTCCGGGCTAGTTTTTCAACCGCTGCTCCGTGGGTGAAGGGGACGGAAGATTTGGACTCTGTCCTTTTCTAATGTACAGAAAAGGACAGAGTATAATTAAGACGTGAAAGCATAACAAACAAACTCCCTTTCTCATTCGCATTTATGAAACTATTTAAACAGGTTAATGTGTTAATTAAAAACTTATACCATACGTACTCATACTTATATTATAAATACGAAAGTAACTCGGTCTGCCTGTCCGTCTGTTGCTATTTTTATAAGCATAACCACTGAACCGATTTTTATAAAATTTTAATATTAAACAATATTTAACTAGTAAAAGTATATAAAGGAAATTATTTAATACGCGTCTTGTTGCAACAATATCAGAATATATAAAAATACTACCGATCCGTCATAATCTATCTTTTCAAGATATGGCGGTGGATCGGTGTGTATAAAACTAGTATTGTGTAAGTCCGTGTGAGCAAAGAATAATTCTTCAAGAATAATATTACTGACCATTGAATGTTTCATTTGAATTTCGAATCAAATGAAAACATACTTCATTCAAGTTTTTCAAAAGCGTTTTTGAATCGTCATTATATTGTAATCTTGTGTTGAATAATATGCTTTTTATTTTTTTTAAAAACGATTTGAATATACCGATTTGCTATGATACTAATGGAATAATAATACTAATAATAATGTAATTTTTAATTATACATAATGCATCCTGTATAAATGTATATGCATGCATATTGGAATACATTTTCAACATTGAAGAAAATTCTATGTCCGTCTTGAAGGTTTAAGCTTGCTTCATAACAAATTTCATCAAAATCGGCTTAATAGTCTAGGCGAAATTATTTTCCCATTATTAATAATGTTACGATAAAATCGTTTAAAATCAGAGTTAAGCAACACTTTCTTGCCACTTAAGTTTAATTTATTTTATATGTATGTATATATATTTTTTTGTATCTATGTAAGTTGAATGTATATATATATTATAGATAATGGTATATATTAATGTATATATTTGTATTTAGTGTGTAATATATTCATTTATCGTTAAGTCTACTTGACTTCTATAATATAAAACTAATTGATATTGTACCTACACCATAAATATGTATTACAAATAATCTCCACTAAATTCAGGGTTTCTGGAAGAGATCTCTTGTTAGAGATAAGTTATCCCTTTGTACACATTTTTCATTTATATAATTTTCTGTATACTCTGTTGATACATAAATAAATAAATATGAGCATAGAATTAGATGAATACTGTGCTATGACCAAAGGCACGAAAAACAAAGGCAGGCAACGCACCTGCAATCCCCCCGGTGTTCCAGATGTCTATGGGCGGTAGTGGTGGTTTCATCAGTTGAGCCTCCTGTTCGTTTGCCATTTACAGCATAAAAAAACACTCTTATGAAGACAAAATCAACTGAAAAAAAATGTTTTAAATATTTCAGCTTGGCTTCTTTAAATAATTAATACTGACGCGATTCAATTGGCGAACCGATTTCGGTGCCTACGCTTTATAATAATCGTGTTCTTCACGAAGTATTCACGTACAATAAGTTAAATGACATCAAACATTTTAATATAAATCCTTGTAATGAATAGCGAATGAGAATACTCTAACCCTTTTGTGAAAAATAAATATCACATCGTTGTGAGTCCCTCTATACTCCGTTTGTTTTAATTAGCTGGATTTCTGTATACATGTTATTTACAGAATATATTTTTTTGATACTTGCTATATTAGCCACTGTAAATATATATACTTTAGAAGCCGGCCAGTTTATCCCTGTAAATCTAATTGCATACTTTCGAAAGCTATATATAAGTAATAAAAAAATGTCTTACTGTTGGAGGAGTGTTCTTTTGTCTGAAATAATAAAAAAATAGTCTGTAAATAAAAAAAGCAACACGTAAGTGATTTTTTATTTATTTAATTGATCATATTTATTTCGATAGACGATTATAAGCGGATTAACTAATAATTGTAAGGAAGCTCAACTTTTTTTAGGCTTTTGTTATGGAAATGTTTCTTTAGACAGTTTATAAATAACGGTCAGTTGTGTCAGAGTTTTTGCATATTCAAACCCTAAGAGATTTAAATAGAGGGTGACGTTTCGTATAAAAGTTCGTCATCCTCAAAACTTTTGAAATACGGATATTGTCGGATAGTTTCCGAGATATTTTTTCTAAGATTTTTGGCGCGTTGATGATATGATATTTACGGTCAGTGGTGACCACTTACCATCAGGCGGCCCATTAATTAGACCCCATACCTATCAGACATAAAAATATTATACGTAATGCAATTATTGGGCTCACTACTAGTGTTACAATTAAAAAAAAAAAATAACAATTATTTTACAAAGATTTATAAAATATGGTAATTAATACATCATTTGAATTAAATATAGTGTGGAGTTAGTGCATATTATTATTATTTTGACTTTGAGTTTTGAGTTTAGTGTAAGGCGGTTAACATAGTGTGTAAGCCATATAATAACATAGACGTTCATGTATAATAATATCTCATTACAGAATACGAATAATAATATAAATTTTGAGATAAGAGACTGATGAGAGTTTTCGGTACTAAAGCGCCCATTTTGCCCAGATTAATATATTGTAGCTGGCAACATTTGAGAATGTCAACTTCGATTGGCGCCATCTTGTAAAACGTTGTCTTTTCTATGTAATACATATAAATTCAACAGATGGAATAATTGGCTGATATCTGAGTTTACTTAGTTATTTATTATATATCTACATCATATTTGATAAATTCACATTTTCTATAGAATTAATTCCACCTTATTTTCGTTTAAAATTAAGCAAGCTCTAGTACGACCTTTCCTTCTGACGCGAAGTTTTGAAGTATTCCAGTACTCTGCTCTAGTGTGGATTGGTTAATAGATTTTATCCGATACTGCAGGCTTCCTCACGAAATTTTCCTTTACCGCAGATGAATTATACACATATTCGATAATATTATGTAGAAATAAAAATTCCCGTTAACTTCCCGTTAACAATATTTACTTGACAATGAAACATTTTATATTGTATAAGTATTCGTTTTCGTATATTTGTCTCTGCGTGACAGTCGTGAACTGCGCGTCATTGAATTTCGCGCGGATCAAAGGTGTTGTGGCCCTTAATCCGTAATCCTATAATTACACTGGTTCACTATTACCACTTAAATAGAGCGATTTCTTAGTATTCGTACAAACATCCTTTTGTTTTTATTTGTTGAATGTAATTAAAGTTATTTTTATTCCGGGCTAGTTTTTCAACCGCTGCTCCGTGGGTGAAGGGGACGGAAGATTTGGACTCTGTCCTTTTCTAATGTACAGAAAAGGACAGAGTATAATTAAGACGTGAAAGCATAACAAACAAACTCCCTTTCTCATTCGCATTTATGAAACTATTTAAACAGGTTAATGTGTTAATTAAAAACTTATACCATACGTACTCATACTTATATTATAAATACGAAAGTAACTCGGTCTGCCTGTCCGTCTGTTGCTATTTTTATAAGCATAACCACTGAACCGATTTTTATAAAATTTTAATATTAAACAATATTTAACTAGTAAAAGTATATAAAGGAAATTATTTAATACGCGTCTTGTTGCAACAATATCAGAATATATAAAAATACTACCGATCCGTCATAATCTATCTTTTCAAGATATGGCGGTGGATCGGTGTGTATAAAACTAGTATTGTGTAAGTCCGTGTGAGCAAAGAATAATTCTTCAAGAATAATATTACTGACCATTGAATGTTTCATTTGAATTTCGAATCAAATGAAAACATACTTCATTCAAGTTTTTCAAAAGCGTTTTTGAATCGTCATTATATTGTAATCTTGTGTTGAATAATATGCTTTTTATTTTTTTTAAAAACGATTTGAATATACCGATTTGCTATGATACTAATGGAATAATAATACTAATAATAATGTAATTTTTAATTATACATAATGCATCCTGTATAAATGTATATGCATGCATATTGGAATACATTTTCAACATTGAAGAAAATTCTATGTCCGTCTTGAAGGTTTAAGCTTGCTTCATAACAAATTTCATCAAAATCGGCTTAATAGTCTAGGCGAAATTATTTTCCCATTATTAATAATGTTACGATAAAATCGTTTAAAATCAGAGTTAAGCAACACTTTCTTGCCACTTAAGTTTAATTTATTTTATATGTATGTATATATATTTTTTTGTATCTATGTAAGTTGAATGTATATATATATTATAGATAATGGTATATATTAATGTATATATTTGTATTTAGTGTGTAATATATTCATTTATCGTTAAGTCTACTTGACTTCTATAATATAAAACTAATTGATATTGTACCTACACCATAAATATGTATTACAAATAATCTCCACTAAATTCAGGGTTTCTGGAAGAGATCTCTTGTTAGAGATAAGTTATCCCTTTGTACACATTTTTCATTTATATAATTTTCTGTATACTCTGTTGATACATAAATAAATAAATATGAGCATAGAATTAGATGAATACTGTGCTATGACCAAAGGCACGAAAAACAAAGGCAGGCAACGCACCTGCAATCCCCCCGGTGTTCCAGATGTCTATGGGCGGTAGTGGTGGTTTCATCAGTTGAGCCTCCTGTTCGTTTGCCATTTACAGCATAAAAAAACACTCTTATGAAGACAAAATCAACTGAAAAAAAATGTTTTAAATATTTCAGCTTGGCTTCTTTAAATAATTAATACTGACGCGATTCAATTGGCGAACCGATTTCGGTGCCTACGCTTTATAATAATCGTGTTCTTCACGAAGTATTCACGTACAATAAGTTAAATGACATCAAACATTTTAATATAAATCCTTGTAATGAATAGCGAATGAGAATACTCTAACCCTTTTGTGAAAAATAAATATCACATCGTTGTGAGTCCCTCTATACTCCGTTTGTTTTAATTAGCTGGATTTCTGTATACATGTTATTTACAGAATATATTTTTTTGATACTTGCTATATTAGCCACTGTAAATATATATACTTTAGAAGCCGGCCAGTTTATCCCTGTAAATCTAATTGCATACTTTCGAAAGCTATATATAAGTAATAAAAAAATGTCTTACTGTTGGAGGAGTGTTCTTTTGTCTGAAATAATAAAAAAATAGTCTGTAAATAAAAAAAGCAACACGTAAGTGATTTTTTATTTATTTAATTGATCATATTTATTTCGATAGACGATTATAAGCGGATTAACTAATAATTGTAAGGAAGCTCAACTTTTTTTAGGCTTTTGTTATGGAAATGTTTCTTTAGACAGTTTATAAATAACGGTCAGTTGTGTCAGAGTTTTTGCATATTCAAACCCTAAGAGATTTAAATAGAGGGTGACGTTTCGTATAAAAGTTCGTCATCCTCAAAACTTTTGAAATACGGATATTGTCGGATAGTTTCCGAGATATTTTTTCTAAGATTTTTGGCGCGTTGATGATATGATATTTACGGTCAGTGGTGACCACTTACCATCAGGCGGCCCATTAATTAGACCCCATACCTATCAGACATAAAAATATTATACGTAATGCAATTATTGGGCTCACTACTAGTGTTACAATTAAAAAAAAAAAATAACAATTATTTTACAAAGATTTATAAAATATGGTAATTAATACATCATTTGAATTAAATATAGTGTGGAGTTAGTGCATATTATTATTATTTTGACTTTGAGTTTTGAGTTTAGTGTAAGGCGGTTAACATAGTGTGTAAGCCATATAATAACATAGACGTTCATGTATAATAATATCTCATTACAGAATACGAATAATAATATAAATTTTGAGATAAGAGACTGATGAGAGTTTTCGGTACTAAAGCGCCCATTTTGCCCAGATTAATATATTGTAGCTGGCAACATTTGAGAATGTCAACTTCGATTGGCGCCATCTTGTAAAACGTTGTCTTTTCTATGTAATACATATAAATTCAACAGATGGAATAATTGGCTGATATCTGAGTTTACTTAGTTATTTATTATATATCTACATCATATTTGATAAATTCACATTTTCTATAGAATTAATTCCACCTTATTTTCGTTTAAAATTAAGCAAGCTCTAGTACGACCTTTCCTTCTGACGCGAAGTTTTGAAGTATTCCAGTACTCTGCTCTAGTGTGGATTGGTTAATAGATTTTATCCGATACTGCAGGCTTCCTCACGAAATTTTCCTTTACCGCAGATGAATTATACACACTAGGTTTAGGCGGTGAACAATTAACATTAGATTAGCACAACTAAAAACCATTGATCGGGGATTTGAAATATAACATTGGATCTGGTATCGTTTAAAATTACACGCTGATCGTAGTTTCACATGCGTTTATTTTGCGTTCATTAGCGCGTTCAAACTAACTATTCAAAAAACTCTTCAAATGGGCCACCTGATGGTAAGTGGTAGGTATTCCTTGCTAACCGACCTTGGGAGGTAAGATACAAGATCGAAACACAACCATTCTAATTATTGCCTTTGTGAATGTCTGATCAGTGGGTACCCTAGATGGGCTTGAACAACTACAAGTAAATTCAACAAAAAGTTATTGGGGTTTTCTGGCGAAAAAATTTCAGAAACTGGTTTCAACTTCTAGATGAAGTTAGAAGTCAGAAGAAAATCCCGTGCTTCGGAATGCACGTAAAGCCATTGGTCCTGCCCCTGAACTATTACCGGTCGTATATGATTTGCCGTCTCATCTGATTATTAGAGTGAGTGAATAGAGAGTGCAGACAGGTGTATAGAAGTTTGCGAATATATTTGTACACTACAATATGTCTTGCTAGCTGGTCTCCCTGCAGACTGGCCACTGTGGCCAATATTGGTCAGAATGACGTTATCGTGATCATTATTATTTATTATTGCGAGCTATAGAACCATTGTCATTATTTATTTTTTTAAATATTTATAAGTATCAAAAAATAATGAACTATTTTATAAAATTTAAATAATTAAAATACACTGAAAGATTCAGAAAGTTCTAATTAGTTCTAGAAAGCTAATTGAATATTCTAATATGTAGATTAGTACTGAGTGCTAAGCGTCTACTGTTTGAACTCAGTTTATCAATTAGGTAATGATAGTAAACTGGATTAACGATTAATTTTGGATGTTTTATTGGTAAAGGAATTTGTGGTTAAATATTAAAATACTTAATAGTAATTTCATTTAGAATAGGATATATTCAACCATCATGAAACATTATTTGGAATTGTTATGTTTCAGCTTAAAACATGAGTGAGCCAGTATAAAGGATATCACATGTCTGTTCCCAAGGTGATGGCGCATTTGTGATTTAATTTATCGTTGAAATTTCTTACAGCAACAATATATATATTTGGGAAGTGGTGACCACTTAGCATCAGGTGGCCTATTTGCCAGTACACCTACTTATGATATAAAAAATAATTTATTTTATAGTAACAAAAGTTAAAGTAAAAGAAAATTATATAAATAAATAACGGCATGGGGTCTTATCGCTAAGGAATAAGCTCTTCCAGATAACCTTTGGATAAAGGACATGAAATAAGGAAGTAATTATAAATAACGAAATTGGTTTATTTTGAATATCTTTAATACCTGAAACATTAATTATTATGTGTACACACACGATTTATACTGACTAAAAAGTCTGAGGATTGATACAAAGACAAAAATTGATTTCATAGTGAACTTAGCCTTACAATCAACAGTGTATCAAAAGTGACTTCAATAGTTTTGAGTAAAAACAGTACAAAAATTGTTCACTGAGTGTTGATAAAATTTAAGTATACCAGTGACGTGATCAATTAATAATTAAGCTGTTTTAGCACAATTATCGCTTTATTTATGTTAGATTGTAATCTTCATTGCTATTATAATAATCGCGAAAGTGAGTTTATTTGACTGAACATCAAGAAGTTTTATCAAGGACATTGAAAAGGTCATATAGGGTACCCAAAACTTGCCATCCTTACCTAACACGTTGGCTAAGCTGCGGGTGGAAACTAGAAATGAATCATTTATTATTTATTTAAGAACAACTACCCTAGGCGGTCCATTACTTGTTGAGTGATATGGTAAAGTTTAGCAAATAATAAAATGTCTAAAAAATACTTTGATTGATACGGGAAATTAAAAAAATAAAAGCGTCCTACAAAAACGAGATCGCAAATAAAAAATAATTATTTAAATTCCATCTGGATACGCAACGTACTTCAGCACGTCAATTTATCAATTGTAAACTTGTTACGGTTACAAAAACTTTTGTCATTAACAAAAGAAAAATGTAATGATATTCACGTTTGAATACTCCGGGATAAAAATTTGACAAGGCATTTTTTTTTCCATACCACGAAATGACAAAGAATACCCTTTTCAGCTGTCTCTTGAAGGCCAGTCTGAGATTTGTTCGCAAATGAGAATAGCAATTATTTGCTTTTGTTATGCTAGCTTTAAGTCATCCTGTTGAAGTACGCCATACAGGTCTCTACGTTATTTAATTATTATAGAAAACATCTTTACGTACAATACAGATTATAGATCTGCTAGCAGAGTATAGAGTTTTAACCTAATCATTTTATTATGTTATCGAAAGTATGCGAATGTAATGCGAAAGTAATTTATTCGACTCAAGAGAGATACGTCTATAAGTTACTTATTGGGAGGACTTCGTGCAATCCCAACAGGGTACGTAATATCCACTCATCAGATATTTTTCAGTCAAAGAGCAATACTTAGTTTGTTGGCTGTTGGTTGTTGGTGGAACATTGGCAATTTAGGGAATGGTTAATAATTCTTACCACGCTAATCTCTGGGCGCATTGGTTAACATTCACCTTCAGGTGGTCTATCCATCCCGCAGAAATTCTTAGTATAGTTGGGTTACGGTTTGAAAAATGAGTGAACTAGCATAACTACAGGTGAAAGGGTCATGATATCTTAGTTTTGAAGGTTGATGGCACATTGGTGATATAAGGTGGTAATGGATGAGATAGGTAAATATTACAGAGAAACTGTAACTCAATGGTAGTGATCACTTACCGTTAGATGATCCATTTGCAAGTCTGCTTATTTTTATCAAGTTGTTATGTCTTTCAATTCTAACAATGCGAAAGTCCTTAAGAAGCTACTTAATGCTGTCAGAATTCTTCAGCTATTTAGGTAGTAGGTATTTTTTTAATTAATTTATAAGATAAATTATTAAACTTGGCGAATCCTGATTATTATAAACGCGAAAATGAGTGTGTGCATCTGTTTATTTGTAATGCTTTGACGTTATAACTACACAGCCGATCATTAGGCATACAGGTTGTCAGGAGTACAGAAGCGATAGGCTACTTAACATCTGACAATTTCAGACACGCGAGGGAAGACGCGGTTGACAACTAGTATCAAGTTACAAATATTTGAAAAAATATTCAAATGATGTAATTCATTTTCGATTCAATATTTCGTAAAGAGTTTGCCATTGCAAAAAAAAAAAATACCGAAACCTAGATTTAAAAGCTATTTCGAAAAGTAATTAGATTAGTATCACGGATCAACGAATATAAATATTCTGTCAAACTGTATTCAAAAATTTTGCATCATTCAAAACATTCGAGCTCCTTTCATTTCGTATTTATTTCAAATTTCTTACTTGGTTTAATTTAAAAAGTTGGATTGATGTGCTCGAGGCCCGGGCACTTCTATTTATTTTCTTTACAATGTTTATGAAGCGCAAATTACAAGCATTTTCTCAGAGTCGATGATTACTTTTTCTTGACCTGTTTGTTTTTGCTGTTAACATCAGATTTATAAACATGTTCTTTTATTTAGCGCTTCGAAGCGACTTTTTTGCTTGTTTTTGTCGAACACAAATCATCGTACAAATATATCTATTTTATAAGTCGTAATAGTCTCACAATTAGGATCCTAGTTAGTGAAGTCATCAGAATTCTAATATGATAATTTGTCTGTCGTTTTGGTCCGAGTTCAAGCTGTAGGTCGGGTTAGTTCCCAACATGGGGTTTGAAATTGGATTTATAAAGTTACTAAAGTTATTTAGTTTTTCTATTGAGCAAATTTTCAGTAACAATACGGTGATAGTATTCACAGTCCCGTTGGTTGGAAAGCAAAGCAATCCTTGCTAATCAATTATTTTAAGTCTGTTGTATTAAACATATCACTTTTAATATTCGGATTATCGTTGATAATCTATATCTAGATATCTCTTCCGATATGTTCTCCGTGCATTTGGTGTATCTTGTGTTCAACTTGTATTTTTATTTTATTGTATTTGCGTATTTTTAATATCAGGCAGCATCACAATTGAACTTTAAGATTTTTTTTTTTTAAATATAGGTCAGTCAATCAGATTCTGCCTGCATATATTACAGAGAACATATTAATTATTTCGGAATTTGCCTTTGAGGGGGTTCTATATGAAATGCTGAACAACTACTAAGCCATTATACATTCAATTTAAATCAGAAGATGCAGTGCGTTTTTGAATATGTGTGTAGGTGTAATATTATAAACTTATATTATGTGTTTTACGGTACAGTAAGCCAGATAAAGACGTTACATCCCTTTCTTCTTTCTTTTATTGACGCTTTTATTAAAAACTTACTTCAATTGTTTTAATTCACATGGATTTTTTAATAACAAATTTTATTTCTTATCATTTAATTACTTCAACGTTGATTTATCGTTTATTACATAATATATAGCTAAAGCAGCTTCTTTCCAACCAAGCGTCCGAGCGAGCTAAGATTCACAGTTTTATCTGCTTTAAATTTAGACCATTGATTTGTCAAGCGTGACTTTCGTGTTTTTGTCATATGTAAATTTTACGTCATTATTAGTTTAGTGCTAATTAGCAACTCCGTTCGTAACACGTATACATATTTCTTGTTAGCGTTTTCTACGTTGACATGAATTCCCTACTAACTTCTTAGTAAGAGGCAACTAAAACAATATAGCGGATACGTCATCTCTCGTTAAACAATTTGTGGCATAAAATACTTATCTTGTAACTATTAATATAATATTAGGAATATATATATTAAATATTCCCTATAAGTAAATACAAGTTCTTTAAATCAAACAATCATTTGATAATATTGTAATATAAAGTGAAATTCTTACCATAATCTATATAAAACACGAACATAACAAACCGACGTCAGACAAAGCTCCCTAGAAAATCGCATATATGCGTTTTTGTCTGATTAGTCGTGGGTGTCTACGGCGAAATACCCACTGAAAACCGCCTGCACAGAGAGATTTCCGGGTACGGAAAACTCATAGTCCCAACAACGGTTACAGCGGGAAACAAAGACAGCCTAAGCATGGGCTTAGAACTACGGATGTTTGTACCATAGAATCTCTTTATTTAAAGAAGGTACTCAATACAAAATATTTTTTAACAAGCCCCCCATTATAAGCTATAAATATGTATGAAATAACAAAATTAACAATGAAGTGTGTATTTATACATCATAAGTAGTTGATTATTACATATTTTTTAAAAGAATCAACTAAATATTACTTTCATGAGCATCAGACAAGAATCATAGTAAGAAAATCGTCCGTGGAGGAATAAGCTTAATATTCTCCTCAAGAGGCACTCCTCTTTTGCTTAGCAGAGGGACACTAAAAAGATACTGTAAATACCTATATTTAACACTATTTTTTTTTATAATGCTGATTTTTTACCTTTTATTATTTCGACAAAGCAACTATTTAAACATATACACGTATTTATATTTCTTAAGAGTATATTAAAATTACTAATGAAAAATAATAACGAACGCAAATGATTAAAAATATATGTACATTTGCGTATTCAAAAAAAGTACCCAAAGCTTTATTCTTTTCTGGGACATTACAGATTAGTTCGAATTGGTTCTTTCACGGCATAGAAAATGCGCCTGAATATTCGAGACACACTGTTCAATAAAATGACGAACACGAATAAATTACATCTCCTTAATAAACCATTAATCATTTTTATTTTTATTTCGAAATTATTTTGTAATAACATCGTTAGCTTAAACAAATGAATGGAGGTATGTAAATCACATTTATCATTGGATCAGCGTGGTGGAGTGAGCCCCAACAAGGAAAGGAGGCATCAGCCCAGCAGCACATTTACAAGATGTTACTTACTTAGCTAAAAGGTAAATTTTATCTTTACAATCTAATCGTTTTAAGATATTATTTGTCACCTTGTCACATATTTTTAAATGCTTCTCCGCCCAAAATAGCCAGGAAAAAATGAACAGTTTCAATTATAAGATTGCCTGTAGCATTTAATAAAACATTCCAAACATTTGTTGAGTATTCTCTCGTATATAATATGTGTTGTTAATAATAATAATAAAAATAAGGATTTTTTTTTAAATGAGAACGTTAAAAAAAACATCTTAGTACATGAATTTAAAATTAGAACTCCGGGGAAAATATCGTACGTATGCCGTATGTCGTCTAACTACCTACTGCCCAGCTATTCGCTGATTTGCAGTCTACATCTATACATATGCTACTAACACAACGTATAAGTTGCATACTTAAAACTAAATACATATGCCAAAGAAAAAAACAGAAAAGTACAATAAATGTTATAAAGAAAATATAAATATGTCGCATCCGGTCAAGCGTACAGACACTCAACGGTACGAAAAGCGCGCCTACGGTTGTGAACTTGACTTCGGTGTTGTTCGGTGCTAACTTCAGCGGGCTTTCGACAGAGTCGTGAAGGCATCGCTCGGGTCGGGGCAGAACACTGACTGCAAAGCATTAGCCGAGTGAGGTCACGGAACTGTCCTACCGTTCCTGAAATGATTTAAGTTTTATAATTCGTATTTTGATTACCCAATCGCCTAATAATAAATGTTCTTTGTTTTTTTTTTTACGATTACCCATTGTACGCCCACAATATGAACATTAATAATAACAATAGATCTGATGTCCCTCCAACAAATATATATATACTGATATAAAAAGTTTAATCGTTTGTTATTGGAACATTTCGTGTAATTCAGAAACAATTGCGATTGTGTTAGAGAAATTGTATTTATTGTTGGATGACCGCGACTACATTGAATAGCATATTATTCGGCGTGGAAAAGAAAACTTCTCATAAATGACAGAATGATTAGGTCTCTGCTTTTGTTAGGGGGAAGCTGGCGATTTTGTTTTAATAAGATTTCACTTGTAGCAAAATCTCCATCTTAAATTGCGGTAACGAAAAGTGACTTAAATGATAATGGTATAAACCGCTCGAATTTTCTTAGTTTTTTTATTGTTTTTTAGTGTTGTATCTAATAGCTCATTGGATGGAATACCTTTTTAATTGATAATTGCTAGTTCAAATCTCGGCAAGTATCACTGTATTTTCGTTAGCTTAATTAACTAATTTGTGTTTATAATTCATCTCGTGCTTGGCGGTGAAGAAAAACATCGTGAGGAACCTGTATGTGTCTAATTTCAAATTTGAAATTCTGCCACATGTGTATTCCACCAACCCGTATTGGAGCAGCGTGGTGGAATATGCTCCAAACCTTCTCCTCAAAGGGAGAGGAGGCCTATAGCCCAGCAGTGGGAAAATTTACAGACTGCTAATGCATAATGCAATTATTGATATGATATTCGATGATACAAAAAAAATGCATTTTTGGAATATCAAAACATTTATTAATTTTATTAAATTAATTTATATATATATATTATATGTAATGTACACTACTAGCGACCGGCCCCGGCTTCACATGAACGATAATAAAGAAAATTAGAAGTAGGCCTAGCAGAAAATATTAAATTGGTATATTTATTTGATAATATAATTTATTTATTATATAAGTATATTAATAATATTAAAAAATATATTTGATTGGTAATTTTATTAAGAACATAGATAAACAATTATTCACATTCCACAGCGTATAAATAGATCTTAAATTCTGGTAATTTTAACTGCTTAGGTCAACATTTTATTGTAACAGCCAGATATTTTATTGAACTTTGTAATTTCGATTTAATTTCAACTATTATGTGTCTCTGTCACACTAATACTCGATCGCTACTTGGTAAACGAGAAATAATAAATAAATAATTAAATATTGGACAACATCACATACATTACTCTGATCCCAATGTAAGTAACTAAAGCACTTGTGTTATGGAAAGTCAGAAGTAACGACCACAAACACCCAGACCCAAAACAACATGGAAAACTAATGAACTTTTTCTACATCGACTCGGCTGGGAATCGAATCCGGGACCTCGGAGTAGCGTACCCAAGAAAAACGGTGTACACACTACTCGACCACGGAGGTCATTGAATATACAAAGGAAGCGTCACTTAACATTTTATTTATCGATCCAAGATATTCTTACTAAATGATATTATGTTAGAACCCTTTCAAGACACTTGATGGATCACAGTCAACGTTTAGAAGAAGGTCGTCCCTTCATTGCGTCGGCTAATAACGAAGAATCCGGCCGATGTGAGCATGTAAAGTGACATAACAAATGACTACCAAGAAATTGGAGCATCGTGTCCTCTGTCTCTAAAACAGTCTTGATAAAATAACCTTCATAATATATTTAATGGAATTTTTAATAATATTTTATAATAAAATCCCTTTAATGCATTTTATGTACACTAGTGGTCAAAATTCGATTAGAAACACAATAGAAAATTTGAGAAAAAATATACATTTCTTGGTAATAGGGCGTTGTGCTAGTCCATTTAAGTACTTTACATCAGATATTTTATCGCCAAGCCACGAATACTTAGTATTGCTTCGTTCCAATTTGTGAGTTCACAAGTGAGGGAGTCAGCCACTAACTAAATGCACAAGAGGCTTAACATCCTAGCTCAAAAGGTTGGCGGCACTTTGAGGATATAAGGAATGGTTAATATTTCTTAAAGAGTCAATGTCTATGGGCTGTGATTAGAACTTACCATTGAGGGACGTATTTTCCCATACGTCTATTTATATCATACAAAAGATAGTATTGCATTATTTAATGAGTACGCCTACCTAGACGAGCTTGCACAAAGCCCTACCACCAAGTTTTTTAGAAGTAAAGACGTCACCATTGAGAATTTTAGTATTTTCATGTTTGTGTTGCTGACTGTACATTGCAGTTTAAACACATTGTGCCAAAAAGTGGCTTGACACCCACGCTTCACTGTATCACGTTAATGTCACAGTTTGGCTCGAAGCCCGGTGACTAAAGTAACAATATAACCGTTCAAAGAGTAAAAAACAAGCTTTAAAGCGCTATTTGATTCTTTTAGCAATTATTTTTTGGATATCTAACATATTCAATGAAAAGATCGCATAAAATATAGTTTTGACCATATAAATGTATATAATAAAATGATTCCACGTGTATAAACAATCAGAATTTACCTTTTATAATATAATAATATTAGTAGGTTAAGATATTTGGGTATACTTAGTAATGTCAGTTATCAATGACATTTATTAAAGACCTTGTACCGAAAGGAACGCGGAATGTTCAAAATCAGCTTATGGACAAAGGCAGTATTTTCAAACATAAATATATAAAATCTCTTCGTTTTTTAAGTCCGCTTAAAACATTCATACGATTATAAAATAACGTATCTTACGCAGAATACAGGAAAAGTAATCTCGTTAATTCCAAAGAATTTGGAAAATGACGACTTTATTTAATTTTCTTTATATAACATTTTAGCATCTTAAATATGTATTAGTGTATAATTGCGATATATATTATATATACATATGTATATAAGTAGTAAGTATAAGTATTAGTGTGTAAATATTTGTATGTAAGTTTATGACTGCACCGCCTACGCCGGTGGTTTAAAAATTCTCTCTCAAATTGGGTTGTCTGGTGTTGTACAACACCCGTATTCAACATATATTTTTCATTTTTTTATTTTACTAATTTTTGTTTTACTTTTTTTCCTGTGTGTTTCGTGTTGTTTATGGTGTACAGTAAAGTATGTTTCATTTCATTCAAAATGAGCCACAAGCCCCGCAACACATCTCATCGCGAAGCACGCCACGCGCCATCCAGAACGTTCCCGAAGCACGAAGCCACGTTTGTAATTTTCGTATCCATTAGTGGCATAA
Source organism: Vanessa atalanta (assembly GCF_905147765.1). Classification (NCBI taxonomy): domain Eukaryota; kingdom Metazoa; phylum Arthropoda; class Insecta; order Lepidoptera; family Nymphalidae; genus Vanessa; species Vanessa atalanta. The sequence continues at coordinate 3,384,731 of NC_061892.1, read as the reverse complement.
TTACAGCTTAGTTTAAGTCAGACGCAATCGGTTTAGAAATTGAAAGCGAATAGACGTTCCTTAGTTGCAGTGGAATCGCACAGTAATTTACATTTAGCTTTGCGGCACATTAGTCTGGAAACTTGCGGGATTAAAATCAGCTCTTGCGTGAAGCGATTTTATTGTAATTTTTGGTAAGGTATAAAATTCAATAAATGTACCTGTGATTATTTCAAAGAATAATGTGAATACTGATTTCTTTACTAGTAGCAAGATCTGGATTCGTCCGCGTGCACATTTTAATAAAGAAAATTATCTGGTAAAAATATTATTTATAAAATATAGACCTCAGGAATATCGTAGTTTTCTAACAGTGATATTTTTTTTTAGAATTGGATCATCTTGGATTCGTTTCAGAGATTATCCCCTTATACACAAATAAACAAATTTAACCTCTTTGTAGTATTGGTGTAGTTTCACTTCCTTGCCGTGTCGCAACCCTCTCATATGCCGCCTCTCTGCCGGGGACCCTTTAGTCCCGCTGTATGTGCCGTACAATAATTTTTCAGTGTAAACTGTACATATGTACTTTAGCTACTCAATACTAGTGTTATCATTCATCATATTATGAATTAACGTTTGCCAATAAGTCATTCAGTAACGTTTTATCGCTGTCGGCGCTAACATTAAAGTCTCCCCTGAGAATATCGCGTTTCAATTTCGGTATGAGTCTATGAATATTGAGCCAACGACGGGAGGATCAGCATCTGTGTATCGTATCCGCGTGCTTGGGTGGATGCTGATCGATGCAAGCAGGAATTTCAATTTTTCATTTTCCATTCGACGTGTAGTTATGACATTTGTTCGGCCCTGGACATTTATGCTTTTGGATTCTCTTTGACGCGAGCATACTTCTGATTTGCGATGTCTTCAATTTCGATATTTGTGTCTCGTATAACAGCTTTATTTTGTTTGGAATTTTAGGAAAGATTTCAATTGTGGAGTCAAAAATGTTACGTGCTTTTCGAAGAGCACTGATAATATCCGAAGTTGCGAGCTGTGTACAAGGTTTTTTTTTTGCAATATAGACCTAATAAATTATACAAATAGATTAGTTTTTTACAATCTTTAAATTTACTTGGGCTCAATAAATGCAAGTGACCAAGTATACATTACATAACATAAAATTAACAGCGTATAAATTTCCCACGGCTGGGCTAAGGTCTCCTCTCCCTTTGAGGAGAAGCTTTGGAGCATATTTCCAAACGGTGCTCCAATGCGGGTTGGTGGAATACACATGTGGCAGAATTTCGTTGAAGTTAGATACATGCAGGTTTCCTCACGATGTTTTCCTTCACAATTAAGCACATTCAAATTCGGTAGTGCTCCCAAGTATATCATTTATGTATTAATAACGACCATGTTAAAATAAATAATATACGCTTTGCAGGATGGAGATTTAGTTTAAGTTGTTTTAAACCTTAAAACAATAACGTAGTCCATAATGAAATGCAGGCTTTAGTTCACGGCTGTAACTCGTAAATCCAGCGATACAAGCTAAACATGCAGCTGTAGCGGAATGCCATTCGTAAAGCAAACAAACCCTTCAGAATCGTATTATAAATTTCAACAATTTGAACCTTACACAGACGATATAAGGTCTATTTATATGCAGTGATTAAATTGTCGATACACACAACACAATCGCGATAGTTCAAATCGTGTACATGCGGGGAAGGGTCCAACAGACAGACATATGATTTTACTTTATAGCATTTTATATTCATTTTTTATTGAAACAGTTTTCAGCTGACTTCGAAAAAAGAAGGAGACTGGTAGTGCGGCTTTTTTATCATGGTAGCTTGTGGACTGATTTATATTACTTGGTGGTAGGGCTTTGTGCAAGCCCATCTGGGTAGGTACCACCCTATTGTACTGCTAAACAACAGTACTCAGTATTGTTGTGTTCCGGCTTGAAAGGTGAATGAGCGAGTGTAACTACAGGCACAAGGGACGTATCATCTTAGTTTCCAAAATGGTAGCGCATTGGCGATGTAAGGAATGGTTAATGTTTCTTACAGCGCCATTGTCTATGGGCCACTGGGGTGGTGACCACTTACCATACCATCAGGTTGCCCATACGCACGTCCGCCAACCTATGACATAAAGAAATATATTCGTTATTTGTTGTTTAGGTTAATTATTTAAATTTAACAGGGTCTTATATCAGTAAAAAGGGTTGGAACGAAGTGGGTTTGTTTATATTGGGTTTTAAATAACAGACACGTTGAAATAAAATAACAACGTCTGATAATCATTAAATGAAAAGAAAAAAAAAGCGTTATAAAAATTCCCTTTTCGAAAAAATAATTATGAAAAATTAGTTTGCATAATAATTCTATATGATAGAAAGGGACAGACCATAAAATCTTTCTCTTACGTAACGAGTTCTCTCTATTGTTTCTCAGAAGAACTTCCTTCCGAAAACATTCTTGGTGTAATTTTATAATTACAGAATGCCAATAAATAAAAACGAAGATAAACGAAAGTTCATACAATAATTAATTATATTTGTAGATGTGTATGTATTTTTGTATGGAATTATCAGGGTAAGAGTGAGTACGCCGAGACGACCGAGTAACCGATGATTGCGGGTTCAAGCCCAGGAAAGCACCACTGAATTTTCATGTGCATAATTTGTGTTTATAATTCATCTCGTGCTCAGCAGTGTAGGGAAAATCTGCATGTGTCTAATTGAAACGAAATTCTGTCAGCAGTGCGGTGCACCAGTGCGGATTGCTGGATACATATGTATCCAGCCATCCGCACTGGTGCAGCGTGGTGAAATAAGCTCCAATCCTTCTCCTGAAAGGAGAGGATGCCCTAGCCCAGCAGTGGAACATTTACAGGCTCTTACTTAAAGATTGAGTAAAGAGCGTCATGCCCATTTGATTGTTGTCATAGCATAAGAGTCGGTTTTAATCCCAAGACATGAGATAGATATTTCACATTAAAAAACTATAGAGCCTCTTGAGTATTTAACAATACGATTTTTTTTTTATATGTATTAAGATTTGCCTTGCCTACTTAAGCAAACACCGAAGTTAACAGTAATAATCGATTAGGTAACTACCAAATACAAATATTTAAATTAGATGCCCGTTCGGCTTCACACGGGCACAATAAGGGTCTATGTAAATCTTTTTGATTGAACAACAAGCAAACCAAGAATTATTATTTTTTCCGGCTCGGAAATTCTCGGCTTTTCTATACATATCACAAAATTGGAGCGTCTGTTTGTAATATTAAAATAACTGATTTTTACTAAATGCATATGTACGTACACGGTACATATATCAAAATATATTTTTTTAATTCTGTCTGTTTATCCGGCTAATCTCTGGAACGGCTGGACCGATTTTGATGTGACTTTCACTGGCAGATAGCTGATGTAATAAGGAGTACTCACGCTACAACAATAACTTTTTTTTAAATTCAAACTGATGATAGGATGCGACTTTGTTTTACGTATTTATTATTTAGAGATAATAATAATTTTAATGCAAACGAAATAAATACTTTTATAGTTTTAGATGACTATATATTCATGAAGATTTTTGGAAACGGCCAAATTTTTTTCTTTACTCATTATTACTTGCGAACTAATTCACGTTTTAGGGGTTAGTCGTTAAATGTTATACTTAAAAAGTAGCTTATTTCTTTGGTATTCAAGGTTGCTTCATACCAAATAACATTAACATTTGTTCAGCAGTTTTTGCGCGGAAGAGAAACAGGCAGCTATATAAATTTGTTTTGCACAGCTATTTTGTACATTTTTTATTAACTGAATACCATACACGCTTAGCCGTCTTCCACGCCAAATTGCTATTTGGGAGGTCGTCAACTCCACTTCTTAGGCAGTGTGAAGTTTGAAAATGTAATGTAGAACTTACTTCAACGAATTGACAATCAAGAAAAATACCCTAAAGTACCTTTAGCTAGGTTGTGTCTGTAACCTAGACTTGAAAATGGATGCGTATGTATTTTGAGAGTATATTTTTTATACTTTAAAGATATTATTTATTTTTATGATACTATAAAAAAGATAGAATATAAATAAAAAACTATAGCAATTGCATAAAACGTCTAGAGTAGTCGACTTGTATTCAAAAATATGAAGCGATTCTACTCCAGTTCCACGCAAAGAGCTTTATAATTACGTCACAGTTAAGGCTTTATTATTCGAATCAAAATGGCCCAGTTGTTATAACGCGTGAATCATAACCGATAATAACGGGTTCAAACCGAAGTAATTTCTATTTATAATCGGTGGTGAAGGAAAACATCGTGAGGAAATATGATTAGTAAAAGATTTGGAGTTTAATACACCACCCTGATATACGTGTTGTAGATTTAAATTCGACATAATATGCAGGTATCCTCAAATTTCTTACCCTTATCGCTACTAACTAATACAAATTAATTATAGACACAAATTAAGTGCAAGAAAATCAGCTGTGCTTGGGCTGAAACCCGCAATCTCCGGGTAAGCATCACGTGGTCTAACCACTGAGCCTCAAATTGGTATAAATTGCTCCTAATATTTAATATTAACAATGAGTAATAAATTAGACTATTCATTACAAATGGCGTTATATATTATATTACGGGGGACATTGTTAAGTCTTGATTGATTACCTATTGCATTGATGACAATTGGAATTAATGTCGTAATACAGTTTGAATATTAGCAGATCTAGAGATTTAGTTGGATTTAATTCTCCGAAATCAGATTTGGTTGTTCTATGATATAACGCTTTTGATCTTCTAAAAGTGTTATTTTTTAGCAGTAATGCCACTTACCCCCAGGTGGTATATTTACCCTAAACTAAGCTAACATAACCATATTTAAAAAAATATATATTAATTAATTATTTTTATATTAATTAAGTCATCTCAATTTTAGTTTTACATATTATTGTAAATATTACGCCAAAAATGTTTTATTTTTAATCCTGAATAAACCTTTTACCTTAAGTTTACTCAGTCATTTTTTATCAAATCAAAAATAATTAGCTACATCTAGTATTACAAAAATCTAGTTTTAAATCGTAAAATTTTACTTTAAAATCCGCTCAGTTATATCTGTCAGAGTATTCAACGAAATGGCTCAAGAGAGAAGGATTCATTACTTTAAATAAAATCCCACAGTCATTTGGATTTTTGGAGTAGAATGAAACTAAACTGGAACGAATTATCAGATGAATTTGAACAGGATGATTTCAAGCGAGTAACAACAAAAGCTATAGTAATTTCAATTCTCGTCTGCGAACAAATCGCGTGACCAATCTGAGAACAGCCTTCATGAGCCTGAAAAGGCTTTGTCGTTGGCGATGAGGAAAAAAAAATGCCTCATCAAATTTTTTTACGTGACAGGACTTTTCAAATGTCACACTTTTTGACACGAGAGTTTTGCAATCATGGTAAGTTTAAAATTACTTCAATTTCAAACTCGGTATAGGTATGATGAAAAGTTTTTCCGGGATAGAATTTGATTTCGGTTTCTGGAGAGTATGATCAAGATTTCAATAGAACTTCAACTATTGTATGACAGTCGTGGTAACAATGTCGGTTTAAAGTATGTTGATATGTTTTGACAAATCTTCCCTCACAGCATTCTATAACTCATGTTTGTCATTCTTATATATAACTAGCTGTAGACTTCGTGCAGGTATTAATTTAGCAAAAAAAGTTATTGTTGTAGCCAGAGTTACTGCTTATTGCTTGCCTATCTGCCAGTGAAAACCCTGTCAAAATCGGTCCAGCCCTTCCAGAGATTAGCCAAAACAAACAGACAGACAGACAGACAAAAATTGAGAAAAAAAATGTTATTTTGGTATATGTACCGTGTATATATATAGATGGAACGTAATTTAATTATATGTTTATTTAAATGCGTTTTATTGTGTATCAGACTGTACCTGTAACCTACTATCGTCGTAGTTTTTTATTGTATTTCTTGTTGTCCATAAGTTGACTCTGTTATATGCAATGATGTAAAGATGTCCTCCTGATTTAGGTCATGACCAGCTTATTCAGAACAATCTGTATATATAATAAAATTGGACTGTGTGTTTGTAATATTAAAATAACCACTTTTTACTAAATGCATATGTACTTATGTACTTATGATTGAACTAGGTCATTCAATACTAAAGTCCGAAACATTAACGCGAGTAACACGTTTTGTTTGTCTGTGTATGTGCTCTATGTATGCAATTTGTATATTATATTTAATATATATGGAACATTTGAAAATTAACCTTGACCATATACGTTTGTCATTATCTATAGATCACCTCTATTGCAGTGTATTGTATTGTATAGTATAGTATTTAACGACCTTCGTGGTCGAGTAGTGTGTAAATTGGTTTTCATGGGTACGCCACTCCGAGGTCTCGGGTTCGATTCCCGGCCGAGTCGATGTAGAGAAAGTTTATTAGTTTTCTATGTTGTCTTGGGTCTGTGTGTTGGTGGTACCATCATTACGTCTGATTTTCCATAACACAAGTGCTTTAGCTACTTACATTGGGATCAGAACAATGTATGTGATGTTGTCCAATATTTATTTATTAATTATTATTATTGTAATATAAGTTTTTAATGTAAATGTAATTTTATTATTTTATTATTTTTTTTTTCTATCTATCTTTGTAAAAGAGAGTAAGAACAATATTAAAATTAGCTAATTATAATTTCATTGTAAATAAATATTAAACAATAAATTAAAAGTTAAACGATATTACAAATCAACGAAACTTTTTAGCTATTTAAAACATTTCAACATAAAATTAAATATACCCGAAGCTGTCTCCTAATTCTGATTTATTTGGTTGTATTATATACAACGCCCCGTCAATATCCAAGAAGCAAAAACAAGATTTATGGGCGACCGGAAAGTAATGAACGGAGATATGAGTAATGTTATATTTATAATAATGAACGTTGAAAGCTAAAAATGAAATATCGGTAAAAACAAACTCACTCGGTCGAATAATTAGTCAAGTGAAAGTAAAAATGTTACATTTTTTTTCACACATATACAATACGAGTTGTCGCTCGCTACTTCGCTCGCGTTCAAGCGATTGATCGTGGAGTGTGCGTAAAAATAGCCTTCTATGAAGTTCAAGCTTGCTTCATACAAAGTTTTATCAAATTAATGAAGTGGTTTGGTCGTGACAGTGCAACAGATCGAGTGTCTTTGACTTTTGCATTAATAATATTATTCGCTCACCGCTCTGTCCCTATGTATGCTTAGATCTTTAAAATTGCATAACGGATTTTGATGCGGTTTGTTTTAATAGATAGATTAATTCAGCGGCAAAGTTTATATGTATAATACATGCACAATATAGTAGAGAAACATTGATTATTTTAGAGGTTTCTGAAGTTATGTCGTAAATAAAAACATTTTTTGTGCTTACGTTGCAAACGTTGGCTGAACCCTATGAGATAGATCAAAATAATATATTAAATAATATATAGTATTGTACACCTTAAAAGAGTCTTCAAAAAAGTCCGCGATGGTGTATACCTATCTCTTACGGATAACCTACAACAACCATTTTTTATTTTTTTATTTTTACGAGAAATAACATCTTATTTTCAAAGCAATTTTAAGCAATACAGCATTAATCCTGATCCAATTACCTTAAATACATTGTCAATATGGCCCTTTACAACATGTAATTTAAATGAATATTTACGAAGATATTACGGATTTAAAACGCAGGGACATAGTGGTTTATATTGGCTAATGACTGAAAAATTGTGAACATGGTAAGACATTCTGTACAAAAAAGCCCTATTTAAAATAAATGATAAAAAAAGACATTCTGTAGTATATTATTTTAGTATCAGCATTGCACCCGTGCGAAGCCGGAGCGGGTCTCTAGTAAATTACAAGATTTAAAATAGTTCCTATTAAGTGATTACTAAACATATACGTTTACCTTTGTTAACAAAATTATTGATGATGGACTGCCTGTCAATGATACATTGCTGTTCGCTCCTAAAATGTAGTTCAATATACACGTGGCAGATTTTCATCAAACAAGAAATGAATTTTAAACAAATTAGGCATTAGTCTGGAAACCGGGTTAAATTCACGTGTTTTTATGTTAACCACTGAGCAGATGACTTCACTTAGCTTGATATTATTATTAAATTGTAATAGATTTATTGGAAACTTTCGAATAACTTTTTATCAATGACACAAAAATAAAATATTTCCCATTAGTAACTAATATTGTAAATGAGAATTTAGGTTTGTTTGTTACACTTTTTGTATTAATCATCCCAAAAGATTTATACAGGAGTACATAAAGTGGTTCCGAAAGTATTCCTAGCACCTGCGTGGGTTGCTAAGAAATTAAACTTAATTAAAGTGATGTGTAATATTAGTCCTAAGTACCTACTCATATCAATTTTGGAGTTCCAGTATTAACAAAGAAATTCGCAATTTGTATGATTTCATTAACCGTAACTCGACAATTATTGTCTAATAATAATAATTTATTAAATTATTATGAATCGTCACAAATGAGGTGTTCTAATACGTTCAGGAAGACATTTAGTTATTTGTGATTGATTTAAACAAAATATTCGTAGTTATCATTCACGTATATCGACACTACACAGCATTACCAACACTACCAACTATTCGACCAAGGAGGTCGTCAACGACCTTCGTGGTCGATTAGTGTGACCACCGATTTTCATGGATACTCCACTCCGATGTCCCGGCTTCGATTCCCGGCCGACTCGATGTAGAAAGAGTTCATAAGTTTTCTATGTTATCTGTCTGGTTGTTTGTGGTACCGTAGTTACTTCTGATTTTCCATAACACAAGTGCTTTAGCTACTTACATTGCGATCAGAGTAATGTATGTGATGTTGTCCAATATTTATTATTATATTCTTATTTATCATATCATTTGGTCGTAGGACCTTCTTCAAACCCACCTGATTCATATCCACTCGCTTATTCTACTGCTAAAATATGTACAAGTGGTTTGGTTTTATATCCCATTAAAAACATAAATGTAAAAATGAGAGCCAAGTCCAATATTATGATACATACCTGGGTTGTTGACTTCAACGACAAAAGAAGTGAGATCTAAATGAGTGCCAAGTACAATGGTCCTTCCTGAATTTTTTTTATAACTACATAAAATATCATTTCTTCTTATATATAGTATATAATATCTTCTATAGGTCAGTCAGTGATAAAAATGACGATTTTTAGACGTTAATATCTAAATAACCGTTTGAGATGCGTTTATGAAATTTGGAACACATATGTATCTCGCGAGTCTCAATATATGAGCCAATTTTGACACATTTATGTCAAATAGTTTTTGAGTTATGAGGAGGTCAAAAGTGGCTCCAAATGTTACACACGGTGCTACTCGCCAGTTCTGTTACTTGTACTATACTTGGCTGACACGCTACCGCGTGTCTAGATCAGTGGTTTGAAAAAACACATAATTTTCAGATTCACTATTATATAGAATAACAAATTTTATAAGCAAAAGAAAATATTCAGGTTTTGAATTCGAAATTAAAATGGAACGTTTTTATAATACAGGACAAAAATTTCACTCGAAGCGGTTTTAGGAGCTTTCAGTCGTTACAAATTGTATTCAAATAACGCAAATGTTTTGAATTTCGAAAGATTGCCTACGCTCACAAAACTTTTTTGTATACATTTTAGGCCTATTTAGGCTTCGTTTAAAGAATGCATTTCTTGTTCCAAAACATTTTGTTTCAGTTCTTTTTTTAAATTATTTTTTGTCACAATTCGTAATAATATATATTTTTAAATTCCGTAATATTAATATGATGCTTGAAATCGTATCGTTTTGATTATTCCCAGAACGAATATAAGTATTGCAGTGATGAATAAATACTGAGTTCGAATTAAATATTAGGATAATGCAGTAAAAATATTCAAATTCAATGAATACACATTAAATAGTAATCAAATGGAATGGATTTAATTATACAGTCTTAAATAAACTTTTTCCTACCGAGAATAATTTTATGAAAATATAAGTAATACGAGATCAATTACGGCTATAATTAATTTAATATTTTAAACTTTATATAAAATAATTTTGATGATGAATTCTGTCGGATTTGTAAAATAATATCTTGGTTACTTTTGGATTCTTAGAACATTTACTTCGTGGTAGGGCTGTGTGGAAGTCTGACTGGGTAGGCTATTGATCATATAATATTCTCCTATCAAACAGCAGTATATAGTATTGTTATGTTCTGATTTGTACGGTGAGTGAACTAGTGTAACTACAGGCACAAGGGACGTAACATCTTAGTTCGCAAGGTTGGTAGCGTATTGGTGATGTAAGGAATGGTTAATATTTCTTACAACGCCATTGTTTATGGGCGGTGGTGACCAGTTACCATCAGGTGGCCCATTTGCTCCTCCGCCTACCGATGTAAAAAAAGTGTGACCAATGTAAGTGCAATTTCTAAGGGCAGTGGTGACCACTTATCACCAGGATGCTCTTTTGCCAGTCAACCACTAATTTTTAAGGAAAAACAATGGTTCCAACTACATTTCTAAAATAGACTATTTTGTCAGTAATATTTATCACCGGATTAATAACGCCATGGCATGGCATTAACATAGTTTTGTAGTAATTTCAATTCTAGGTGAATTCTCACATTGGTAAATGTATGACGATGACGACCCAATGACGAATAGTTATTGGCTGACTGATGTATTGACGTTAATGCTCTAATGCCAAGCGAATCTGACAAAATTAGCAAATTTTCACTTTTGAATACATCTCTTCAATTTCTTAAATGGCCCCATACTGTTAACATATAATATTTTTGGAATTTTAACAAAGATTATATAACAACATACGTTTGTGACTCGTGCAAATATTTTACTGAGTACTACTTCATTTTTTTAATTATCTTAATAATTAATTATCTTAATAATACTCTGTAACCATATTCAAGAATCGATCTGTTTTGTTCTGAGATAATTGTCTATAAGGCGTAATATTGAAAAGAGGTCCCGTGACGCCCCTCGAAGAGACTGTAACCCTGGTTTTTTAGTGGATATTCCGGTACAGTCGGCGCCGGTGAGTCGCAGATACTACCAATTCATGCGAGGTAAACGCGTCTTTTACCAGTAGAATAATATGGCATTTTCATTCATTAGCAGCCTAAAGCGTATGGAAGATGACCGCCCCCTACTTGTTGTACAGAAAGAAAAAATATATATCTTGGCAATTTTAGGATTTTTTTTCGCTGGAATAGCGCGTTACGCGTTTCCCTCACCTGAAAGTGGGGGGTATATGGTACTCGCCGGTGCCCAAAATGTTGGCGGTACACCGGAGTACCCAAAATAAAATTTAGGATTAGGGCATCTGAGGTATCCAATCAGTTCCGTAAAATTTCAGTTAGTAAATGTTAAAACATTAATAAATACGCTTCATAGATTGGACACGAAATTAGTACGAGTATAACACCCAGAAATCGATTGAAAGAGTCATCGAGTAAGTAAAGAGCCTGAATACGGATGCAATTGCGTCACGATCTGTCGGATTAAAGGGTGTCAACACGGGAAGTAATCAAGTTCGCTCGTCTGCTGACGCGTTCACACAATGAAATGTACAGATCTGGTGAACTACAAAATAAATATTTGAATAAGATTTATATTCAGTTTTTATTTTTTATAGTATCGATCACTAAATTTCTATATCAATTCCGTACGGATAAAATTGATAGAAAACTAATTCTTATTGACAACCTTAAAGTTGAAATTCCAAAAATCTTTCTTAGTTGTTTGGTTGCCTCCGTTATAAAGTTAAGTCATGTTCAAAGTTTCAGTTTTCTAGTCTCAGTCGTTTCGGTAGTGAGCTGTTTCTGTCAGGATAAAAGATTTTATAAGTAGATTAAATGGCTTTGTTATATAAAGAATTTGATTAGAGTTGATCATATATGGGGTTCCATACCTTTAAAGAAAAAAAAACCCCCTTATAAGATTACTTCTTTGTCCATCTGTCCAACTGTCTGTCTGTCGGTCATGACCCTTTTTTCAGGAATGCATAGATATAAAGTTGAAATTCATACTAAATACTGAGATCTACGGTCTCTTGCGGCTGGAAAAAAAACAAAAACGGAAATATAGTCCACAATACATGAGTAATTAAGATGACAAATGCATAAACTTTAGGAAAATATAAGTAAGTTTGTTCTTTATCTATATTTTGATTTTACCTTTTACGCTACAAAGTTTTGTTTTATCTATCTATTAACCTTCATTGAATCAGTGTAGTTTAATATGCTTCAAACATTCTCGTCGAGAGTTTCTTCTTTGCGAAGCTGAAATTAACACAATTTGGGCTTTGGCTTGGTAGGAGTTGGAGGTAGAATAATTCACCAATTACCAACTCACAGTTGGTCCTAATTATTCTGCCTCTAAAGCAGTAATAATTTGTGTTGTTGTATTCTTGTTTGAAAGATAATTGATCTAATGTAATTACAGGGATGGAATATAGCATCTAAGACAACGTAGTTGGCGACGTATTGACGGTGTTAATCATTTAAGCTAAATAGTTCCAGTGTATGTATGTATGTTCCAGCCAGCGTAACAAATTACTAACATATGACTTATTATTCACGTGCTTTTCTAAAGAAAAAATAATATATCTTTTTTTTTCAAGTTAAAGTTTGAAGTTAAAAGATTTAGGTAATGCTTGATCACCGAAAACATATTCGAAATTCAAAAATATAATCGACCCCAATAACCAAGTGCTGGTTGAGTTCTCTTCTCATTATTCCCTTCGTACATTTCTGTTTACTCGCAAAGTTTTCTGTAACAGGCATTTGCAATTTAAATACCTTCATATTTATGGAGCGCGCTTCCCAAAGACCTACATTGCATTTGACATACTGTATCACTTATTTATTCCTGTCTTCACTCATTCGCTCTCCGCGATGCGAGGGAATGAATGAATGAAAATATGGAATTTTATACATTCTATGTGCTGTTATTTCAAGCGATACGTACATCGATATTTGATCTTTTCAATATAAAAAATATGCGAGTAAAGGATAATAAGTGATACCAATTATTAAGTGAGCGGCTGGTGAGACTAAAGTGTAATCCTTTATATAAATGTATCGACGAAACTTTTTTTTTAGTAACAGCCCTATGATATAAGAGCTCCTAGGGGAACGGTGGTCGTTAAAATAGAAGGTCTGTAAACATTGACCCTGTAATATGAACTACTATTTAAACAATCAATGCGTTGCCAAATCTGGGAACTAAGATGCTTTGTCCATTGTTCCTGTGTTTACCCTGGCTCACTCAAAATAATTGTCAATAACTAAAATGGCAAATTATGTATGTAACGACAAATATATTTTTATGGCTTAACTGATGATTTTTACACTGTCATAGCCTATGTTAGTGATTACTTACCATCAGTTGGAAATTTTTAGCCAGTTTAACTAAATAAGCTTTCATCTTAACCGATGATTTCGGGTTCAAACCCAGGCAGGCGCCACTGAATTTTCATGTGCTTAATTTGTGTTTATAATTCATTTCGTGAAGGACAACGTCCTGAGGAAACCTGCTTGTGTCTAATTTCAACGAAATTCTGCCACATGTATTCCACCAACCCGCATTGGAGCAGCGTGATGGAATATGCTCCAAACCTTCTCCTCAAAGGGAGAGGAGGCCTTAGCCCAGCAGTGGGAAATTTACAGGCCGGTAATGTAACTAAATATTATATTAAATAAAAATATATTATAATTATCGAATTTATTAAGTGTATGTTGTCTGTACGATTCTCGATACCGGCCGTTTGACTTTATGATTGTTCAAGGGAAGCGTGATCAAGTAAAATGCATAAGGAATATTCTGCGTTGATTACTTCAATTGATTTTTATTTACAGCTGTCTTTTGTTTTGACTTCTGCGTCACAACAAATAAAATAGATATTGTCCGTATAAAACTATAAGAACTGTTGATTTTATTCTATTTGCATTCGTTTCTTGGTGCTCATGCTCGTATTCGATATCTGTATAAAAACATCTGTCTCTCACTCACTCACTGTCAAGAATTAAAAATATATATACGCTGTTGTTTTTTTATTGAGTGTAAAAAAGAGATGGATGATGTCCAAGAAGATATACAAGAAGACCTCACTGATGAGACTAAGAATGAGTTTATATCTCCTCTCTCTATCTATTTCTGTACTTACCTGTTTTCGTTCTAAGCTTCTATCACCAAAGATTGTCTGTGAGAGATCGCTATAAGCGATAAGACCGCCTTTGCGTAACATTTATTAATGTTTTGTGTTTCCCTTATGTATTCCTGTGTTGTGCAATAAAGTATTTTAAATAAATAAATAAAAATGACGTCTGGAAGCAATCTCATATACCATGTATGGGGTATTTGGTCATAGATAGGATTTTTCGGTTATTTGTAATCAACACCATTTACAGTTCTATGTTAACAGCTATGACTAACATACGAAATTTTACATAATTTTGATACAAGAAAAATAAAACAATGATCGATAGACCGATGATAGGTAGAACTTATTTTTGTCTTTTTTTTATCGGTATGGGGACCACCACCCACCCAAAGATAAGAAAGAAAGAAAGAAATATTAACCATTCCCTATATTGTTGCCAATGCGCCACCGACCTTGGAAACTATGATGTCATGTTCCTTGTAACTGTAATTACACTGGCTCACTCACCCTTCAAACCGGAACACAACGATACTGGGTACTTACTGCTGTTTAGCGGTAGAATAGCTGATGAGTAGGTGGTACCTATTCAGACGGGCTAGCACAAAGGCCTACCACCCAGTAAGTATTTTGTAGAATTACATGTGTGTGAACGTATTAGTATGTATTGTGTGTATGTGTGGGTGTATACTTCGGAGGACAAAATTTTGGCGTACGTGGGTATCATGTTAAACGAGAAAATATTTCGACGAAATCACTGTATTTACTATTTATAATCAAAAGAGTCATAAATAATTACTTTGTTCCTGGGCATGCATATCGTGATCAACAGTCCTAAGCAACTGAATTGAAAGCAGTCTCTCCATTTGCCACCCAAACTCCCCTAAGCACTCTTGCTCAATGTTACCGTTAAAAAAATATTAGGGATGTCCAACAATGTTGTACATATATACCAACATACATATATATTAATAAAATAAAGAAAGTGTAAAAATCTTGCTTAGAAAGTAAGACAATTTAGTTAATTTTCTCTTCTATATGGTCGAAAAATTGGTCAGGATGACGTCATCGTCATAATTTTCCTCTTAAAACGTCTAGAATATTCTGTTGTTCTTTAATAAATAGGGTTATTTGAAGCACACAATAAGTTAACCTATAACAATCTGATAGATAAAACGCTACATACAATAATTCAATTGGAAACCATTAGCGAGATTGCCAGAAAAGGTTACAGAGATTTTATTGGCAAGAGGATTATTTACTATCTAAGCTATCGTTATTCGAAAATATTACGGTATGAAAAATAACGTCTGAATCGGTTTTTTAATATACTCTTTGAATAGATGTGCTTGCTGTGTACCTACTTAATTTTGTTTCCTTTTATCATTCTTTAACGATTATAATATTTAATCACTGTTTTTCCAATTGGATATTTGACGGGTTTTTAAAATCCATTTTATATTATTTAGTTGAGGTTACGGAACACAGTAAAAGTTGTTGCTTTTTTTTTAAATTCTATTACATATTTACTGAAAAATATCAAATTAATAATTCCATATTGAAATAGCGCGCGAAAACGTCACTTGCCTGTATTGTAATCTGTGGCACATATAATCCACATACAGTAGGCAAACGAGGTTAACAAGCAAGTGAAGTCATCAAAAACCCGACCAATCACTTTTACGGCCACGTGGTGATTTTTGAATAAATAAATTATTATTTTAAACTTTCGCAAGAGCCGAGATGGCCCAATGGCTAGAACACGTGCATCTTAACCGATGGTTTCGGGTTCAAACCCAGGCAGGCACCACTGAAATTTCATGTGCTCAATTTGTGTTTATAATTCATCTCGTGCTCGGCGGTGAAGGAAAACATCATGAGGAAACCTGCATGTGTCTAATTTCAACGAAATTCTGCCACATGTGTATTCCGCCAACCCGCATTGGAGCAGCGTGGTGGAATATGCTCCAAACCTTCTCCTCAAAGGGAGGGGAGGCCTTTATCCCAGCAGTGGGACATTTACGGGCTGCTAATGCTTTCAACTTTCTTTACTAAATAACCATTTTTAAACTCATAATATATATTGATTACAATTAATGACACTTTATTTTTACATTGTCAAATAGCCTATTGTATATAATTACTAAATAATTAGTAATATTATAGTATATAGTATAGTATATTATATTCTTTATTGCACTAAAATATGTTACAATGATGGTACAGTAATATATGTACAGGCAAAGGTGGACTTATCTCTAAAAGAGATTTCTTCCAGTCAACCTATGGAGGTGAGTGACAGGGTGTATGTAGCGGGCAAAATAGTGCAGACTGTAGTATAGAAAATATGAAAATATAAATACTTACATAAATAAAAATATAGTACATAAACATACATAAAAATACAATACACAAAATGCATATACTACGTATATTATTTATATATACTATATAAATACATATACATACATATTTACTATACATATACTATACATATTATTATTAATAAAAATATATATTTCTATGAAACTGCTATTTAAATCTGTTGAAGTGATAAAGACTGTGCCTATTTCAGATATTTTATAGCATAAGCGTGCTACGTAAAATACCATAAAACATTCTGTGAATATACTGGAACTTTTACTTGGTGGTAAGGCTTTGTGCAAGCCCACCTGGGTAGGTACCACCCACTCATCAGATATTCTACCGCCAAATAACAGTACTCAGTATTGTTGTGTTCCGGTTAAAAGGGTGAATGAGCCAGTTTAATCACAGGCACATGGGACTTAACATCTTAGTTCCCAAGGTTGTTGGCGCATAGGAGATGTAAGGAATGGTTAATATTTCTTACAGCGCCTTTGTCTATGGGCGGTGGTGACCACTTATCAACAGTTGGCCCATATGCTCGTCCACCAACCATTGCCATAAAAAAAAATCTATTGATTGATTTTCTATAATTAGAGTATACTACATTACAAAAAGGAGATGGAGACTCTGACACATTATAGTAAAGCAATAAAAGCAAATACAAAACCAAAAGCGAATTCAATTTCCCGGAATCGTGTGTTATCAACAATTGTTTATAGCTCATAATTAAAAAAGACGCGTTGTTTTGCACTAATAATACGTTGAATATTGTTTATGGACATTATCGAAACAAATAAATGAGGCAAAAATCTTATTAAAAAAATTATATTATTAATATAAAATCAAAACATTAAAACTATTTCTAACATGTAAACGACGAAATTTGTAGTAATACTCAATTTCCCTGGAGTTCAAACTTAGGCCAAATTTTGATGAAACTGTTATTGAACGTTAGACGTGTGCATTATCTGTAGATATTTAAAAAACAAGTAAGTACACGTATGACGTCATACATGCTATTACATTATTGATACTGAGCTCTATAACTGATATCGGATTTAGACATAATTAGTGTAAAATTAATTTAATTTAAAATATATTTATTTTCTACTAACGACCCACAGTTTTTTATCATTAGACAGTTTAAGCCGCTATATCTCCTATAACTATTAAAAAAAACATACGAATGTTAATATTAAATGAAATTAAATTATTTATCATTCATTATAAAATTAATGAATACTAACTCCACGGTTTTTAGCATCTATTTATTTTTGCATGAGATTGAAATTTATTGGCAAAGCTAAAAGCTAAAATTATCAAAGCACTCACACAGATTTGTCACCTGTTAGTGCTGCAGACTGGATATTTGAAATTAATACCGAGAGTGCGAAAGCTTTAAAGTTACACATGATACTCGAAGATCGTAGGAATTATAATTTAAAATGAGCTTTTTTATCTTTTAAAAGAAAAGATCTGTCTTTTAAAAGGGACTATGTATATGTATGTAACTGCACACACAGCTGGAATAGGGACTACTTTCCATATTTATGGAGAGTTCGGAGCTTATTCTATTAAGCTCCTTCAATACAGGTTGATATTCTCACTGTCCTAATGTTTTCCTTTACTGCCGACTATGCACGTATCACGATTCACGTATCTTAACCATTGTTTTGAAAATGTGTTAACGATTTGTTATTTATAGCAAAGTTTTTGTCTGTCTCCAAACGTTTAAATTTATACGTCTTTGTACACACACATAAGTTGTTAAATTGATCGATCTTTTCGAACTAAAACAGTCACCGATAGTAACTTTACATCTAATATAATTTTATGAAAAGAGATTCCAAAATGCTCGTAAAAGTCTTATATAATAAAGATTAGGTAAGCCATTAATTATTTTGTGTGAATAATAAGATATTAACCCGAAAAATAATGTTCATCATAATAAGCTATGGTAACCCTAGCTTAAGTCCACTACGTCGCAAAAGTATGAACTTTATCCGAACTTATAACAATTTCTTGTGACATATATGTTCCATAACTCCCAATTGCTGCCGAGAGAGCCATTAAAACGGCCGCAGCGGTTATGGTGGAGTTAACATTGATCAATAATTCATACAACGCATAGGAATATCTTATGACCGAATTAGTACATCCTGTTTTTGATCGTATATTCTTGATATTCTTATTAATAGGGAAAATAAGTAATTTGAATTAAAAAAAAAATAATGCACGTCAAGACAACCGTGTTATTAAAAGTATGTCGATAGTTGTTAAAAGATTCGGTATGTTCACTTGGTCGCTGATGGTCATAGCGGCCATTCCTAATGACTACCTGCCTGGAATTGTCATATTATAATAGCATCCACCAACCCGAATTGTGTATTGTTGTTGGCATCGCATTTTTCGAGGCACGAGGCTTCAAGCCAATATATAGACTTTTTTAAATTTAAATACTCGGACTTGTCATCCGGGACCATGGAATCTGCAGCTTCGCTAGATATTAGACCAACGAGCCAGTCCATGGATATACCATATCATATTATATTTAACATTTACAATAAAATCAATTGTATTGAACTTTACCATCTCTCGATTTTCTTGCAGTTATTAGTGTAGCAAGTCTTCTATTTCTAGAAATTAAACTTCCCGGGAGCGAGTCATTGAATGAAATTTCCAAGTCCAAAAAACGGGGTCCCAGTTCAGTTCGTTCAAAGTAGTTTTTCAAAACAGATACGACAAAAACGTACTTGAATTTGTCATTCACAGACGCACCAGCATTTAATAAACTCTTGAAATACAGTCCGAACTGGACCATATTCGTTTAAGCTTTTACCATTCAATAAAGCCTTTTAATATTTGATTTAGGTTCGAGGTTCGTTTATTAACATTCGGCCTAATAAACCGTGAATGGTTGTGGGATTGGACGAGAATAGTAGTCAGAATGTTCAATTAAATTTCGAATTCATTATTTATATCATAGGAGACTTTAATAAAAAAAAATATATATTTTTAACTAGCTGTGCCCGCGTATTCGTGCGCGTTTGAATTTAACAAATAAGTTATTCTTGTAGTCTAAGTCACCCCTTATTACATCAGCTATCTGCCAGTAAAAGTCCTATCAAAAATGGGCCAGTCGCTCCAGAGATGATCCGGAACAATCAGACAGATAAAAATTGAAAAAATATATTATTTAGGTATATGTACCGTGTGTACATAAAATATGATTTTAGTAAAAAGCGGTTATTTTAATATTACAAACAGACGCTCCAACTTTATTATATATATAGATACGTAGGCAGACTGGTAATCAGACAACTAATGGTAGGTGGTGACCACCACTAATAGACAATCTCTGTAGGAAATTTTAACCATCTATACTGTTACACCATCAAAGTGCCACAAGTTTGGTAACCAAGTCGTTACGTCCTTTAAGTTTGTAATTGACTTAGATCACTCAATCGTAAAATGATCAGAGTCCAGTCATAACATACATTTGGAAATGCAAATGAACCGGCCAAATTTTGGATATAATATAAAAAATATATGTCGTAGTGTCATGCAGCATTGCTGACGTCACGAATGTAAAAATCCATCCTCGAAGGGTTGACATTAAACGCAGGAAAAATTTTTCTTTGATTTATGCCAAGATGAGGAGATCCGATCGCTTTGACGGCTCGAACAATCCTGTCACTACTGTTTTTTTTTTTGTATCGTGTATGTCGTAGTGCTGTTGGCTACCGTCAACGTCACCGTACGTTGGGGACGAGTACTAGACTCAGCCGTTTGAAGTTTGAGCCCTTTCGAGCTCGAGAGTGACGTTCGTCCTGAGGGTGTCTCCTATGAGATCACACCTCGGCTCAGAATGTACTCGGTGGGGGGTCGCTACTGGCGGGCGCTCGGCATTTTATAACACCTATATATGGACGGTAAAATATTTTAGACTATTTTAACATCTCAAAAGTCACCAATTATTTTAATTATCAAACAGTTTTCAATCATTAAAATAATTAATATAATCATTTCCGGACACGTGGTTTTCTTGAAAAAAGGGGTTAAATTTACATAATAGCTCGGTTCTCCGTTGAGATACGTAAATTTTAGTGAAATACTTTTTTGCTGCTTTTTTACGATCTACAATTATTCAGGTATCGTTCGCCGTTATCAAGATATCGACGCATAAAGTCAAAAATTTGAGGAGTGAAATTTCCGGACATATCTTCAGGTACAAACTTAGCTCAGATTTTTCAAAGACCTTCAGGAATGGAGTTGGCAACAGACTAATTACGTACTTGAACCAATTACATAAACCAATTATACATTACTACTCTAGTCGCTTGGGACGTAGCGTGATATGAAATAGCCTTTAATCTTTCTCAGAATTGAGTTATAAAATGCAAACATATTTTATCAAATATAACTGAAAGTTACATAGACTAACATGTTCAATCGTAAAATGTAAACTAAAAAATATATATAAATAAAGTGTAAATGTTATAAATACTAAAGTTCTTTCGAAAAATGTAATTTTTATGACATAGGACTGGCAAATGGGCCACAGTCCATAGTACTGTAAGAAATATTGTTGTCCATTGCATTTCCAACCAACCTTGGGAACTAATAACTAATATTATTTGCACCTATATTTGAACTGGCTCACTCATCCTTTAAACTGTAACACACCAATTTTTTTTATTGCTGTTTGCAAGTAGCATGTGTGATGGGCGGGTAAAAGTAAAAAAACGTTTTCGAGTTTCACAATTAATTGTCAATCTATTACATAATCTTTAAATATTGTCTTTAATTATTACATATACATACATTACATTGGCAGCCTGTAAATTTTCCACTGCTGGGCTAAAGGCCTCCTCTCCCTTTGAGGAGAAGCTTTGGAGCATATTCCATCACGATGCTCCAATGCGGGTTGGTAGAATACACATGTGGCAGAATTTCGTTGAAATTAGACACATGCAGGTTTCCTCACGATGTTTTTCTTCACCGCTGAGCACGATATGAATTATAAACACAAATTAAGCAAATGAAAATTCAGTGGTGCCTGCCTGGGCTTGAACCCGAAATCATCGGTTAAGATTCCGCGTTTTAACCATTGGGCCATCTCGGTTTTAATTATTAATTAAATTGAATAATTATGAAGACAATAATTCAATGACAGATGTGAGAACTATGCCATACTTAATACTTTACTATAAGTTGAGAGTGAATGTGTCACTGCTGCAAACAATATATGTTTCATCGCCTTATTTACTTTTTTATTCGAAAATAATAAATAAATGAAGTCACGTACGCCAGAATTGAATTGAATTAAATAAAATGTTTAATCCAAGACTTCAATATTGCATGAATAAATATTTCATTTATAAAATGCATAATATTATAAGTTGATGATCATGCTGTCCTCAATGATTTCGATCACGGTGGATAATTTCAAGGACAGCAGCCAAATACGCAGAACATTTTTTATTTTTTATTTTACTATGCAATGTATATACAAACTGTGTCTTATTCGTAAAAAATATTTAGTGTTATGTTACAATTTAATCGTCTTATGGATGAACCACACTAACCTCTGCTTGCTATAAACTGTATTAATCTGATTTTTACGTACTTAAAAAAAAATAGAATAAGCACTACTTTTAAAAAAAAAAAACGAAAATACGAGCAGATTTAACAGACAAAAACTGCAATTATTTCTACTAAAACATGCGCTTTGCATAACACGGCTTACATAAAAAAAGCGTATAAATGCATGACACTTTATCTATGTTTGATTTCTTCCTAACCGGAAGAGCAGCCAAAAAATAAAAGACGTACGGATTGCATTCCGTACGATTGCGGTCTCGTTCGAAATACGAATTCGAAATTTGAAATTCGATTGCAATCTGACCGGACGCGTCGCAGACGTATCCGGTCCCCTGACCAATGAAATGTCAGACGATACGACGACAGAGTTTATAGTGTAAATTATCGTTTAATATATTATGATATGTGAACTTTTTGATTTTGTGATTTGTATTAACAAAATTTATATAAGTACCATTTTGCTAAAATATTTTTTTTTGTTTACAAGAATTAAAGTGATGCCAAAATATTTATCGAAGAAACTTCATAATCTTATTTTATTTTATTACCAAAGAAATACCTTCCTTGAAATCCTTTCTTTTCATACGGGGATGCCAAGAAAAACATACGTGCCAAATTTAAAATTTTTAAGCTTGATTTGAAGCACTTCAAAGATTTTGGTTCGAGTGCAGTAGAATTTCGGTTATTTTTAAACGTATTTTATTTATCTCTGAATTTCTTCCAATAAAAATAAAATCCAAAAACATAAAAGTAATTGTTTCCAATCAGAGAACAAATGAAAAAAGTGCGGTGTGTTTAATCTACATTTGTATTATTTGACCTGATCAGCAAAAAAATGGATTCTCTTGCACTATTGAATTTTTAATTCTGAAAGAAACTTACGTATATCTTGGTGTATAAAAAAGGTAAAAGTTTAAGTATATAATTTGGGTTTTAGCGTAACTCTAAATTGGTTGAGGGGTGAAATGGCGAAATGTGGTAATGAAGAAGAATATTACGCATACAGACAACAGAAAAAACCAAAAAACCCATTCACGACCAAATGAAGATTACCACCATACCAACCAATATATATATCAGTAACGAGTCCTTAGTTACTTTGGTCATATTTTCTGAGCACATATTCTAGTCTGGATATATCGCTTGTAGTAGGGAAGATAGGCTATATAAATTTTGGAGTCGAGCCTACCAGCTGATCCGACCAGATTTAAAATAAAACGGGACTTAATATTTTGACTGCCCTGAGTCAAGTTTGAGACACGGTGTGTGGAAGAAGCCAGTTTTCCTATCAGTAAAGGCATTTCAGGACAAACTCGGCCATCAGTCATTGCTGATCAGGTTTAATGAAACATACGAAGAAGAGGTAAAAATATTAATTATTATCATTTTACTTACTTTGTGCAAGCCGCCTGGGTAGGTATCACCTATTTATCATGTATTCTACCGCCCAGCAGTAATACTTTGTATTTCTGTGTTCCAGTTTGAAGGTACAGTTAGCTAGTAACTTCAGGAACAAGGAATATAACTACTTAGTTCTCAAAGTTGGTGGTGCATTCGAGATGTAAGGAATGGTTAAAATTTCAATATATATGTCAAATTTAAACCCAATGTCTATGAGCGGTGATGACTACGTACCAGCATTCGGTACCTATTTGTCTTCCGCTTATATGTTTCATAAAGCATGTAGATAAACTTTATTGTATAATTCATAAAAATAATATCGAAAAATGCTTTCAACTAATAATAATACCAATATTGTATAGTTCAATACATTAAAAGTTTAAATAGTCATTTATTCCAGACAACCCAATCAATATAGTAATAAAACATTATATCAAATTTCTCAGCTATATTTTACAATAAATCGTTTTGTTTTGTACTTGAATTAGTATGTTTTAAACCAGAGTGTACTTTGGTTACGTTACGTCTACGAATGTATTTAAAACTAATCTTTAGTGTAAAAATTATACTTATTATAGATGTTTAGTATTATGAGGTAAATGTAACTAAATAAGCATTTCAATTAAAAATAACACAATACAATTATTATATACAATACACTAATCAAAATTCGCAACTTGTTTCGAAACAAGACTCATATTTCATAAAATGTACGAAAATGAAACGCGTTGTTAACGACTTTGAAAATTATATGATAAATCGGTTCATTTGAAGAGTTAATTATAATCCAGCTAAATATAGATGGTCAGTGCATTATATAAGTCAACTTATGGTAAGTGGTAAAGTAAAAGTAAAATAAATAATAAAGTTAACGGTATAGGCAGGCGGAAGAGCAAATGGGCCATCTGGTGAGTGGCCCCCACCACCCATAGACAATGGCGCTAGGAAATATTAACAATTTTTAAATCACTAATGCGCCACCAACCATCAATAAGAAACTAAGATGTTATCTCCTTTGTGCCTGTAGTTTTATTGTCTCATTCACCCTTCAAACTGAGACCGGGGTACTAAGGCGGTAGCATACGTGTTAAGTGGGTGGTACCTATCCCGTCAGGCTTGCACGAGCCCTACCACCAAGTAAAGTAAGTAGTAGATTGTCACTAAAATTGAAGATGTTGACGATTTTTCGTTTACAATGTACCAATAGATGATTTATACAAACGATTTTTGCACATAAAAACTCCTTGCTTATCCGGGTTCAAACTAATGGGCTATATTCTAAACGATTATTGCTTGTAACGCTAAAGACATTTCGGACAATGACCTCCTTTAGATACACAAATATCAGTGGCCAAAGTCAATATTAATAATGTTATTAAAACTTCCCTTTCTTAAATTATTTTTAAATTATATACAAATTCATTAATTTAGTAATTGAATGTATGAGTTTAGAATTTTGCTTTTTTATTATTTATAATACGAAGGTAGATTGGCTATTAAGCCATCTGATGATAAGTGGTCATTGACGCTGAGACAAATATTAAAAATTCCTTACATCGCCAATGCTCCCCTAATCTAGGGAAGAAAGTAATCATTCCCCATGTCCTTGTAATAACACTGGCACGCTAACCCTTCAAACCGAAACACAATACTAGTAATGTTGTCGAGCCGAGGAACTATTTATAGACAATTAATTTGCGCCCGCGGCTTTGCTCATATTTTAGGGTTATAAAGTTGGTCTTCGAGTTTCCGGGATAAAAAAGTAACCTGTGGCCTTCCTTGGGATCTTGCTTCATAACAAATTATAATAAATTCGGTTCTTTAGTTTGGCTGCGAAAGAGCAATACACAGACAGATAGAGTCACTTTTGCGTTTTCTATATTACACATCTTTTTGTGGTTAAGCTGAATTAAAATCCAATCATATTAGTTTAAATATGCAAGTAATATGCAGCATGGAAGCGACGGAAATCTGATATGATCAAAGGAAATCAGACACGAGTGCACTACTCACAAGTTCCTAACACTATGAATGAGAAGTAACTTTCAGAAAGACTTTTATCAGCCCTATCTAGGATTCGAAACTTGGTCCTCAGAATCTATAGCCATACAAGCTAGCCACTAAGCCAGTCTCTGTCGTTATGTGTTTACGTGCTGGTTGATATTGATTTAGTGACATTATTTTCCAACAAATAAAAAAATATATATTCACAATACATAAATATACACAAATCCGTTTAAAATATTGAATTACGTTGAGAAAAACGACGTAGAATTTTGTCAAATACATGACTGAGAAAAATAGTTTTGTCAAATAAAGTGCTTTGTAATTGATTGTAAAAAAATTAAGGACTTTAATATAAAAATATACTTTATAATAAAAGATTTAATAAAATTAATAGTCAACGTCGAGAACTTTTAAGTGATATTTTACAAGAAACAGTACAATATTTAACGGTTATTCTTATTATGGATAAGATTAGACATTAATTTGTAAAAAAATACCATTAAACGTATTTAAAATGTTAAATTTTGTTTTATAATCTTAAAGATACTTCACTTATGATCCATAGCTGTTTTATATACATAGTCAGTTCTATATATACACATTTCATACTTCTTTTAACAAAACCAACGTAGTATCTTCTCTCGATCTCACTTGGAATCTCACTCGTAAAGTGTTAACAATAGACTTAAGATTCTAGGTTATTTTGATGCGAACATATTTTAATTTTATAATTATAATTGACAATGTGCCATATTGCGCTTGTGTATTATAAGGCTATTCTGTAACAAGAACTCGCATCTCACTGCACACGAACACGATTGTGAAATTTCAGAAAGTGATATACGGTATTGACAATAATAATTACAAAATTTCACGAGTGAGCTACGTAGTGATTTCTCACGGAATCGCAATGCTGATAAAGAATGAGTTATTAAATTTAATTATTAAATCTCCATTTTTTTTTAATAATATAACTAATAGAAAATAATAATATAACTGATAGAAAATAATAACAAAAAAGTCTAGTTATTCACTATATAAGTTTAATATCAAATATCTTTGAAATGAGATTTTTAAAATACATATCATAAAATTAATACGTTAAATATGTTTTAACATACATTATAATCAACTTATAATATTATACCGTTCCATGATTAAGGACATAATATTTTTCAAGTAGTAACGAGGTCGCATAGTATATGTTGTAGTACTATAGCCAAGTTGTAAAGCATGGCTTAAGGTATGGCGGCCCCATTCCTTGTCATTCCAACACGTGACCCGCTTCCCTATTTCCTGTAAGAAGCAAGCTAAGATAATGCTTAAAACGCCTATTTCCACTTCAGATAACAACTATATTTATATTAGTTTTGTTCTACATTACAAATAACGCGTTCAAGTATTATCGTACATGATATTTAATGTTAAAGAAATTTACGTTTTTTTTTTTTCATAAAATATATGAAAAACTAAAACTTGAGAATATCTCGTTTCTGAACATCTAACAGGGTCTATTTTTATCAAATTAACTTTTTGAAAACATTTAAAAGGTTTTAGTAGATATTTTAGAAATTATGACGGATGTGTTAATTAAATAAATTAATGTTGATCTAAAATATTTGACGATTTATGGGCGCAGATAAATGAATTATAAAAATAAATAAATATTACATTGAAATCGTTATCGTTCGTTAAATATTAAATGAATAATACAAAAATAGACAAAAGTTTTTGAAAAAGATTCATTAAAAATTTGAGCATAAATTTCATTTGGCATTTATTATTCGTTTTTATTTTTTAATTTTTTTAAGATTTTATGCTTATACTTAAACACATTAAATTGAGTGTGTTTAATCTTATAACCGCATTACCGCGCGATTGTTCTGATGCGCCCACACTTTCTTGACAGTGACAATAAAATACAATTTACATTACGAAATTGTATTATAATGCTTATAAAAATAAATAACCAACAATATCGAAAGATTATTATTGATTTGTTAGAAAAAGTCCCCATCATATCCTGTAGTTTGTATTCGCTTTTGTTGCTGCACTATAATGTTCGACGTACTTCATACGCCCTTGTTGTATGTATTCGCGTCGCAGTGAGGTGGCAATGTTTTTCGTTTTAGATAGGATGTCGTTTATATAAAGAAATAATCTTTATTATATTCGAAGACTAGATATTTCATTATCTTACATTTAATCGTGATAGTATAAAGTCCACGCATATCAGACTCGCATTTTTATTTATATAAAAAAAAAACTATATTCAATTTAAACTAATCTGATTTTACTGGTAATAAAGCCTTCTAAAAGCTCGCTTATTTATCACCCACTCATCAGAATTTAAATTTGTACGATATTCTAAAATTATCTTTTTCCAGGATCTCACTTTTATACATTAATTAGATTGGTTATTGAGAGACATTCAAAAGTCGGAAAGCCTTTTGACAATTACAAAAAAAAAATTACTCAATGTCGTCGCCTTTGACATAACGAAGGTTATATATTGTATTGAAATTTATTTAGTCTTTTAACCTTTTATATTTTAACTTATTTTATCGATCCATACAAATTCAACTACTAAGGTCATCGACTTAACAATCACTGCTTTTGAATTATCACGATGTCAAGATGCGTCAACCAAACCATCACAGCTAAATGGCAGTATATTCATTTTAAAATTATACATTACATGTATGATATATACAACATGTTTGATATATGAATACGGATGAAGAAAATGTGAAGGTTTATTTTAAATATTTATATTTTGATTAGTTTATTATATATGTTTCCTAGCATAGAGATGACATCAAAGTCAAAATAAGTCGATCACATAAAAAAGCAGTTGCTAATACTAGTAACAAAAATATCGAAAAAAATAATCATTTAAAATCATATTCAATTAACAAATATACATTACATACATACATTACATTAGCAGCCTGTAAATTTCCCACTCCTAGCCTAAGGCCTCCTCTCCCTTTGAGGAGAAGGTTTGGAGCATATTCCACCAGATAGCTCTAATGCGGGTTGGTGCAATACACATGTGGCAGAATTTTGTTGAAATTAGACACATGCAAGTTTCCTTATGATATTTTCCTTGACCGCCGAGCATGAGATGAATTATAAACACAAATTATGCACATGAAAATTCAGTGGTGTCTGCCTGGGTTTGAACCCAAAATCATCGGTTATGCACGCGTTCTAACCACAGGGCCAACTCGACTCTTAACAAAGATAATTAATACACAATTACTGCATCAGAAAAGGCTTATAATTGTTACAGTTCGATTGTCGATAAGCTCATCTACCAATAAGAACCTCCCCTTGCTCGACTTCCTTCCTAGATATTTATAAATTTTTTTTTATTTCTTAGATTTTCGTCTAGCAAGTCTCTCACTTAAAAATAAAATTTAATACTATGTTACCTGGTATCGTAGATATAAATCATGTACAGCAGAATATCATAATTTAACGTTATATTGTAAATATATACCTAGTTTTGTTGAAAATCTAAACCACCACTAAAGATTCACCGAAATGTATGATATTTTAAACTAAAATAATTTAATATGACACCATGTTAATGTCCTACTGTCACGAGGCTACGAGGCACATTAAAATAACAGCATACAATATAACGGCACGGACAGCACGTTTGGAAGAACTTATAATACATAATAATAACACTCTCAACTTCAATAGTGACGACTATTTTTTCAGATTTCCAACAATACGTGTTATTATGTTGCAGTCACCGATACGGTTTTACCAAAAAATATATTTAAATATGAAGTAGAATTTCGGTATGTGTTTGTATCTAATTTAGTGTAAAATATAAGAAGAACTTAGTTATTTCTATAACCTATTTATTAGTTATATATTAATTATTGTCTCTTAATTATCGACACTTATACTCAGATTGTTTCTCTTAACACATATACATATACAATTATACACACACCGTTATCTTCTTATTTCACACAGTGAAGACAAACTAAAGGTACAAATACCTCGTGATTGGAAAAAAAATCGACTGAAACTGGTAATTTGATGTCGCTCGTAATCGTTGCCTTACTCTCACTGACTGATTCTTTGGGTTTGCTAGCTAAGATATCTGTTATGAGAAATTCTAATTCCGGATCAAGGTATTAAAAATTATTATTATTATAGTTTTTTTTTTAATCTAATTAGTGGGTAGTACTTACACAGACGAGCTACAGTCAATTAAAATAATTAAATAAATATTGCTCGGTGAAATTTAAGCAAGCGCTGCTTATTTCTTATTTTAATCTCACGCTGAAAACGTCATGAAGATACCTACATGAAATGTACAAGACATCGTCATGGAACTTTGATTTTTTTTTAAAAGAAACTCGTTGTGTTTTTATTTGAACACGTCAATTATAATGTTTCACTCACTGAGATAATATCGAAAGACCTTTATTCGAAATTTAAATTTTGAAATGAAATAACATTTTTCTATGACCTCTCCTAAAGACCTGTGATAACATGTTCGAAGAGTAAATTGAAGTTAATACGTACGGCGTGGCTCAGACCTCCGTGTAAGTCGTAAAAATACCGCACGCCACTTACTCGTCCAAAAGAAAAACTTAATAGACACGTCGACAAAGTTGAACATAATGTTACCGACTTGTTTAAAAATGTATTCTTAATGTTTGCGTTGGAAATTTCAAGCAAGAGTGTGGGGGCACTTTGTTTCAAACTTCAGCTAGAGACCAGGTGCTATCTAAGTTAATTAAAGAATTTAACAAAACATTGCAATCTACTTGCGGTTAACTAGCGAATTCAAATGTTGATTTGAGTTCTAGAAGTTTAATTGTGTTCTAGTGAGTTACTTCCTTAGAATATTTTTTAATTAAAATTTCTAGATGAATATTTTTAAATAGATTTATAATGCGGTTTCCGTGGTTTTTCCAAGGGACATAACATCTTAGTTTCCAAGGTTGATGGCACAAGAGCCTGTGATTACACTGGCTCACTCACCCTTTTAACCGAAACACAACAATACTGAGTACTGTTATTTGGCGGTAGAATATCTGATGAGTGGGTGGTACCTACCCAGAGGGGCTTGCACAAAGCCCTACCACCAAGTAATTTCAGGTTTTCTTCAGGCATTAAAAGATGACCAGTTTTGTGACTTTTGGTCTACTTGTCACACAAAAAAATATTTATCTGAAAAGAAAAATACTTTTGTCTGTTTAATTGCTCCGTTTTTATGTCATAGCTACTCAACGGGTAATAAAGAAATTTTGCATACACTTCGTCAGGGTTACTAGAACCTGATCATCCCTCCCATACATGGATGGAAGCTAAATATTATTTAATTAAAAAAAGAAATTGTGTCTTTGTAAATATAAACTAAATTATTTAATAGGCAGATTTATATTCTAGTGATCCAATATTTATGGGAAGGAAGCCATTGGGTACAAAAGACAATAACATCTATGTTATTGATATCTGGGTTAGTTTAACTGGCTACCTGTATTTGATAATGGATTAACAATGTCATTGTCTTTTGATATAAGCTATACAATACATAATATAAAGTCTAGCCTAAATGTGAGTCCTCCTTATTATATATAAGTTATTATAAGAAGCTTAGATTCAAACCCAGTAAGGACCACTGAAATTATATATACTTAATTAAAATTTGTAAATCATGTCGCGTAGGAAAATATCGTGATTAAACCTGCACGTGTCGGATGTGAATTTGTCACACATGGAGCCACCAAGCTGGATCAGAGTGTGGTAGAACGACCTCAAAACTTTCTCAAGATCAGAGAACCTTTGCACAGCAGGGTTATATTAACAAGTTTCTAATCTTCTTTTTATTATATTGTTTATTTTAAAATAAGTTTTAAATAAATGAAATTTAAAGTAGATAAACTCGATAAACAAAACTATCACAATACACGAACAGTTCATTCTCCGTCAATACAAACAGTATGTACGTATCCACAATGCTTAGATCCTTTGTAATCACAACGAAAACATCATGGGTATCACAATTCACGGAGCAAAAACCTCCAACTTGGCTAAGTGCCACTTGTAGGGAACTTTGAAAACAATGTGTGCTGTACTAAACAAACTTCTACTGAAACAGGCTTACGTTCCACTCAAACGCAAAGCTAGTGCGATTTTTAATGATATTTTTAACTTAGAATAAACACTATTACGAGAATAGCCGAGATGGCCCAGTGGTTAGAACGCGTGCATCTTAACCGATGATTTCGGGTTCAAACCCAGGCAGGCACCACTGAATTTTCATGTGCTTAATTTATGTTTATAATTCATCTCGTGATCGGCGGTCAAGAAAAACATCGTGAGGAAACCTGCATGTGTCTAATTTCAACGAAAATCTGCCACATGTGTAACCCGCATTGGAGCAGCGTGGTGGAATATGCTCCAAACATTCTCCTCAAAGGGAGAGGAGGCCTTTAGCCCAGCAGTGGGAAAATTTAAAGGCTGCTAATGCTAAATACACTAAACTTTACTATACTAGGTAAATATATATATTTCTTCCCTTTAATTAAATGTTAAATGTCATTATTCTAAATTTGAATTAATTGTAACTTGTTTTTCTTTTTTAATTCCATTCCGTTGATATGTCTTTATATATGAAGACTTAACGTAATTAATGAGCAAATAATTTCAACGTCAGACAACTAACATACCACATTATATATTGTTTGCAGCGTTTTAAATTAATAGCGTAAATAAATCTTCGCTTCACCGAAACATCTATCCTTATAAAATACCAAACCTCTGTGCTGTAGGTGTGGTACGGACACAAACACAACCGCTACGACACGAGGTACGACTAATTCATTAAAACAATACATTGCCTGTCTTATACAGAACTTCGGAATATATAGGCCGATGTATCAGAATCAAAGACGAGACTTTTTGCTTCATTGGTGATTATTAACTACAATTTATTCAACATTTAAAACTTTCAATTCCAGTGTATCTTTTTCGTTCTTAATTCAAACGATTGGATTGCCTTATGAAACGTAGTATTCCGGTACCCAAAGACGGGACACGGAGACAGACAATAATTGCCAACTTCGATTGTTAAATACAATTTACATCAAATAAAAGCGATGGTACACCCAGCTAGAACAAAGTTGATTGGCTATATTTTATGTATTAAATAAAATACACAATGAAATAAATTAAAAAATAATTATAATATTGTTATACATAACAGATAAAAAATATACAGTAAAAAGAGACTGAAAGAAAAAGAGGGAAAAATTGTGACGAAGTCAGTTCACTCTACTATAAGTGAGAACATCGTTCCACAAAAATATTTGATTTGATCTGCAGGGAAGCGTTGGGTGAGGTCTATATAACACTTTGACACACAAACCCCTATAATATATATTCTTGAGATATTTCTTTCTTTTGTCCTACATTAAATGATTATAAAATATTTAAAAAATAATATTGTATGTATATGTTAAAATTAGTCAATGTTTTGTAAATTTTTAATCGACATACATATCAAGGAATGTAACAAATGTTTTTCTTATATTTATTCTAAAATATGTATACTGTTAACATATTTAAATATACCTATATATTATAAACAATTTTCAATTTTCAAGAGTCACTGACACTGGTGTATCACTGGAAGCATTAGCATTATTATAAATTGTATCTAAGGCCTTTGATTGCATGCAACATGATTCATTGGTCTGGAAACTACGTCACTACAACCTCAGTGACGTTTAATCTTTTGATTTCGTACCTTAGCAATTAAATTCAGGTGATAAGTAAGATCGAAGGAATTAGATCTTCCAGGGCTAGTAAATTAGGGGTCCTTTAGGAATCTATCCTCGGTCAATTTTTCTTCTTTTTCTGTAGAAATGACTCGGCAACACCTTTAGGTTTATAATTAAAAGAAGTTAAGAAATAATTAATTACAAGAAAACTTTATTATGCTTTCTCTGTTAAATGATAAAATAAATAAATAGTAAAATGATAACTCATATACTTACCAAATATTTGTATGTAAAAACGAATGTAACTTAAAATTAAGAAGCCAAAGCTAAACTAAAATTCGAATACTTTTAATACATACCAAAATTCATTTTTACAGTTATGATGTATGTACATCATAATCCGATGGAATGTGAATCTAACACAAAAAGACACAGAAAAGAGTTCAGGACCAACAATATTACGAGCTATCAGAAGCCAGATGTAATCACTGCTCCAGAGGAAGGCTTGAAAAACTTACTATCCCTACATGGAAAAAAACAATTTCGAGATCTGCAGCCTTTTAAGCCACTAAGCTAACAGGGCAATTGTCTTTGTGTAACATTATAGATGCTAAGCTGCAATGTGACGCCCCCCCCCCAGCTTAATAAGTTTTCGAGTAGATTCAGCTCTGCAGTATTAGTGCAATTAGATTGTTAACTGATGTGTAAACGACTTGCCTAGGGGTAATCCCATGACATTCCGTTCTGGGGTATTTCAGAGGATATCTATTATAATACTATCGTTATCCAGTACAAATGGGGTTTGTGTATAATTCAAATCCACGGTTTGTTAAGTTAAAAAATTAAAGACATACGTACATTGTTTATAATGTAACTTTAATTTGTATTCAATTTAATACAAATAAAATAATACAAGAGAATTGTAGAATTGTATTTTTGACAGATGGTCTGGAAAATGGGCTGTTTGGTGGTAAATGGTTACCACTGTCTAGAGACATTGGTAATATAAGAAATGTACCCATTCTTTATATAACACTAGCTCTTACTCTTGAATATTGCTGTTAGTCGGTACAATCAAATGTGATGAGTAGATAACCACTCAGATGGGTTTGCCATTAATATTTTTGTTAATTATTATTTTTAGTAAAAATATGTTAACGCAACATAATATTATTCAAATTTTAATAATCACCACATTAAATTTTCTAGTGTAAAGGGTTTATATTCGTATTTACTTCAGTTAACATTAGCAAATTTTACTGTCTCCAGCAAAGCGACCACAAGCGAGAAACCTGTTTTGTACTAAAGATTCCGGAAATCCACGTTAGTGAAGTGTGCTAAAGCGGAATAATTTGAGGTTACGTTTCAGTAGTTAAGGTAGTCTGCTAACAAAATCGGTATAATCTACACGAGAGAACTTGTTATTTGGTTCATAGTGATTGCAAATATTGAGGCATATATTCCATTGTAAATCTTTATATTTACCTCGATTTTTATTAATATTTTTTATAGACCACTTTAGTTTGGATCCGGCCAAGTTTTTTCCGTGTTTTATTTATTTCATATGTCGGATGATAATCTGCTACTTGTGTCATCAACCCAAATTTAAATAGTGCGGTATAAAGTCAGAACGATATTAGATTTTAAAAGGTTGTTACTTTTTTTACTGTTAAAATTGTAATATATTTTTCGTTCTAGTTGATAGTAAAAAGTAACAGTGCTTATTATAATAATTCAATTTTCATAAAGCATTCAAAATATAATTTAAAAATAATAATAACTTTTATTTCAGGTAATTAATTAAACTAAAGAAAAAGCACAAATTCAGGTCAAGACCTTTCCAGTGATTCTAAATTTAACAAAAAAAAACCTTCATTATCATAAAAATACGATGGAGATAAAATATTCCTTATTCTCTTAATAGTATAATTATACTTAACATAAAACTTGATGTCAAAAGATGACAAGACTAGAAATAATTCAGAAGACTACCTTACTAAATAAATATAAGCGATTAAAAATCTTACTAATTTTATAAGGGCGAATGTTTGGACGGATGAATGAAAAAAATGAAAAATGTTGTTCCATAATTTTCTGCACAGAGATGGACTATAGTCAGGTACATAGATTTTATCCCAAGCACCTCCAAGCCTTCCCAGTTTTATCTAGACAGGCAAAGTCGTAGCCGAAACTAGTAATATATAAAGTCAAAGAAACCCTAAACAATATTACTTATTCGGCAGATCGTAATGTACTTACATTGTTTACTATTTTGCAAACAAAATAATAGCAAAATTAAGCAAAGTTATTTGCATTGTCAGCTTAGAAACTCGGCAAAGTTTCTTACTAAGTATGGGATGAGATTCTGAGTTTATTCAAAGTTATTTTGAGTTGGTATTTTATTATAACCCAAGCTGGTTAAATTGTGGGATGTGATGTCATGTTTGAATTGAATATGTTTTTAATTATATATGGGATCAATGAACGCTGTAAATAAGACTTGGAATAAATTTCCAAATAGTTTTTCAGGGTAATTTTTGATCGAATGTAACTGAGTATTTTTTCAATTCACTATAGAAATAAAATCAATTGAATGAAACACTCATCCACGGATAATTATTATGATGAATGTCCTATGTCCCCTAGATGGGGCAGAGGGCGTCCACAGATGTCCTCCATCGCGATCGGTCTCGGCTTCAGCCTTCACCTCGCTCCACGTCATTCCGATGCTCGCCGCCTCTGCCAACGGAGCGTCGCCAGGTTTGACGGGGACGGCCACGCTTTCTATTCCCTTGGGGATTCCAGTCCAAAGCTAATTATTATAATAGTGAATAATTTTTTTTATTATTTAATTTTGTACGGCATACATGCAAAAAGATTACCATCTGACGTTACTACTCGCCGGTAATTAAACACCAGTACTCTTTAAGATGAAGGTATATTTTTATCCACTTTACGCTGTAATAATTTTAATCTATCAAAATTTTAGAGTTATTTTTGTGTAACGTTCAAATTAAAAAAGCCTTTGATAAATAAGGAATCTTTTCTATTTCATGCCGAGTCGCTTTTAAAAGACCTAATTACGACACAAAACAAAACAATTGCGGTTCGTACAAAAATGTATTCAATGTAAATAGAACAAAGAACTGTTCCATTAAAGGTAACTCAAGCAAACACGTTTACTTACACTTCAATTAATGTTATTAAATGTTATATAACGCCTAGATTTTGTTTGAAGTAGGAAGGTAAAATACAAAAATTAAAATGTCATGAACAATATTATAATTAGAAATATATCAGTAAGAGAAAAATTTTATTAAAAATAATTTTAATACTACTCGTGACACATTACAAGTTGAATGACCGCTAAAGTGATATTGAAAATTGTTTTGCGATTGATTTTAAAAACACAGACAGCTTGAGAATTCCTTAAGAAATCAAATTTAAAACATAGAAAATTATGATTGAATAATGGTAATGTTTATTTTCCAGCAAACTTGCGCTGCAGCATATCGCGCTGAAAGATCAATGACATTGCTTTGGGGCTTACAAGATAAGATTGGTAAATTTTTCATAATCTTAATTTAGGTGGAGTTTTTTATAGTATGGTTAGGCGGATAGACGACTGGGCCATTGATGATAAAAACGCGTGGAGTTAATGCTTGTTGACTTCAACTTCAACTTCACTTCTTTGGTTGGTAGGAGACATGACATACTTATATAATTGTATTTAACTAACATGACTGTATTTTTAGATGTTGAAAAAGAGTAACTACTGAGTTTCTTGCCAGTTCTTCTCGGTAAAAACTACATTCCGAACCGGTGGTAGCTTTACTTTAAATAGTTTGTTAAATGACGATTCAAAAGTGCTTGTATAAGCCTACTTGAATAAAGTATACTTTGATTTTTTTGATTTTGTGGTGTTCACTACTACGCAAAGACATTGGTGTCCTAATTTTTTATATCTTTACATCACTAATGCGTCACTGACTTCTGGAAATAAGATGTTTTGTCCATTGTGCCTGTTGTTACACTAGCTCTCTCACACTTTAAGCCGAAATGTGTTACAACAGTATTACTTCTTGGTGGTAGATAATATTTGATGATAATTGGCTAATATATAGCCCTACAACCAAGCAATAGAATTTAGTAACTAAATATTACGGTGCCACTGATTACGGGCAGATGAGACCACTTACCATAACCAAGACCAAGGATTCCTACCAATGCTATAAAAAAAAATATCTCCTAGTTTGTCTGGAATCTCTCCCAGGAAGAACGCGTTTACTTGTTTCCTTCGCATAAAGTGGGAGGTCTATTATAAGTCTCACTGGCGCTGACTGCATCTATACCCTTACCGAATCTTCTTACACTTACTTGCCTACCTACCAACTAGGTAGATATTACAGAAACTCAATATTTAAACAAAATTCACATAATTCTTTCACTGATCATAACGGTGAAATAACCAGTCTAGCTGGCCTAACCGTAATATGAATTTGACCTTTCTAAAATTACATAATGCTCATATATTTTTTGCATTATACTGAACAAATAGCTACCGAACACCACTTCCTGTTACAAGGGTCTGACCAAAGCAAATTATGGTAGATTTCTTATGATTAATGATCCTTTGGTCCAGTAGAACAATAGGTTCATTCCCTGTACGCTTA
Source organism: Vanessa atalanta (assembly GCF_905147765.1). Classification (NCBI taxonomy): domain Eukaryota; kingdom Metazoa; phylum Arthropoda; class Insecta; order Lepidoptera; family Nymphalidae; genus Vanessa; species Vanessa atalanta. Next base: position 3,346,638 of record NC_061892.1, on the reverse strand, counting down.
TATAAAAATAATTTTCCCTGTACGAATATAATTCGCCTTTTTAAATTTTATGATTTTAATTGAGACTTTTCAAAATATGCCATTTATGTTATTTAGAATTTTGCCTGCAATTCTGACTTCATGAAATTCTTCATTATCAGTAAAACGTCAAAAAGCTACAGGAACTTCTATAAACAGTTGCGAATCGTTACCTTACCATAAGATTTAATGTTTCTATGGAATGATTCTACGGAGATGAACCAGCAAAAAACAACTAGTAAGAAATAAGTAGTCAACCACTAACGATTAAATTTATACGTTCTCTATAGAAAACAAGGAATATGAAAAATATGTGTCAATAATTAACACAAGTAATTGAAACTATGCCGTATTAGGTACTGGATATCACGACAGAAGCCAAGTATGCGAATGAATGCAGCCGATGAGTATTCTTTACGAAATGATCCTACACCAAGGCACGTTAAGAGCAAGAGGTAGTTCTCCGTACGCATATTTTTAATTAGCATTGAAATTATTGGTATTGAAATATCATCAGTATTAATGAAGTTCTAATTTATTACTATTTTATATTTAAATATGAATAAAAGAAAAGTTATTATTTTATTATTAAAGTAAAAACATGATAAATGATAATATTACACTGCTGTTATCAATGTCCTCTCCACTTAAGAATAATATTGGGACCAGTGCGGATTTATGGATACACATGGAGTATTTTGCTTAAAATATGTAACAGTTCCTGATCACAGAATCGTCTGGGTAGTTATGTCACAATCATCGATAGATAGTAGATTTATTCAGTAAATAGGTCAAGAAAATTCTAGTATTTAGTTCTAGTGAAATATATGAGTATTGCTAGCTAATGAACAGCACGTTCCCCTTAATTAATTATAGTACTTTTATATAGCCAACAATATTATTTTTTCCATAGTTGACTTTTCCTTCCTCAAGAGGCCGTATAGCGTTGAACTATTCATTCAGAAGGAAAGTTATTAAACTTCGTTAGAGAGTTACGATGTTTATAGATCATCGATTATTAGAAAATAATTTTCTTTTAAAAGTAAATGAATGTGACGGTAATTGAATATAAATTGTTAGATTATCTAGAAGATAAGTCATTGTCTGCTACGTAATCTAGCAGAGTATTGTTTTCTTGTCAGGGAAGGTACAACCTACTGATCATTTATTCAAGTTCAATTACTCAAGTTAAAGACAAAAATCTTTATTCTATACAGGCTTGGAAACAAAAACCTCGGACCTAGAAGAACTGGCGAGAGAAACTCAGCGAATTTTTTATTGTATTATATCTATTATCTCTGACTCGTTGGTCTTAGGCAACCGATCTCGAGGTTTTGAGTTAAAACCCTATATCAGCCCGATAAAAACTTATAAAATTTTTCTAAAGAAAAATTCTCAGTAACAGCATGGAGTCTGGAATTTGGAATTGTTTTTATTCACTTTGCTTCGAAAAACACGTGAAGTCATTGATCGTGCACGTGAATTCTTTCCAGTTTTGTCAGATTTGCTGTTGCCGGATTATGAGAATAAGCGAATGCAATATGCGCCTTTGTGCACAAATAAGCGCACTATAATATGTCTTGGCTAGTTTACTGATCTCCCTTGAGATTGGGCGCCATGGCCGAAATCGGTCCGGATGACGTCATCACTATTATATCAAACTGGGTTCCGCTTTGAAGGTAAGCAACTTGTAATAGTCAAAGAAACATAACATCTAAGATCACAGTTGAGAGCACATTGACGGTGTAAGGAAGTAATTGAACTTACACTGTTTGACACAAGAAGATCAGACACGGATAACAATTAATACTCAATACACTTATTAATGGATGTAAGCTTTGAAAACAGCAACAATACTCCAAAACAAACGTTGTCAGCCTTTTTTATGTATGAATTTTAATAACTCTTCTGATTGGTTAATATGGCGTTAAACAGTTATTTTTACATATTTTGATGTAAAACACTATTGGTGCGTCCTGAGGGTAAAACCGAGTAGATGCTGAGACGGTAGCATCATGTCCCCTCTCTCTGCCGTTATTATATACTTCGTTGGTAGAGATTATTAAAGTAATATGAAAAAAATATTTATTTATTTATTTTTTTTACTTTATTTTACTCAAATTATATTTATGAATTGGTTTTCTTTAATGATTCATGTTATTTAAATAAAGATGATTCATGTTATTTCAATAGAGAAGATTCAATGTTATGTATTTACCAGGCGATCCGTAACATGATAATGATGTTAGATTTTAAACTAGGACGCCAGTTTTTTTAGTATATATAATAAAACTGAGTAGGGATTATACCGATAAAAAATTATATGCCATTGTAGTAATAAGTTTTCATCGAGATTTAAGATAAAAATAATCGTATAATCTAAGTAGCAAGCAACTTGCGCTGAATATATGATTTTAATTCGATCAAATACCTGGAAACTGTTTTAATTATTAGGAAACAAGTTAATGTTTTATGTCACACATTGAATTCATATAATAGGACTTGTGATTTCTTTGGAATTAAAATGGAACTATAGTAAATAGTTATCTAAGTAACTTGCAGTACAATTTATAAATGTATTCTACTCTGTATTACAAATAACCGGGACCATTATCGACGGTGAACGTATTCGCTAACATAATCTCACACATTCTAGAACCCCAGATTGCAGAATTGAAACTAAGATGTATATAAGATGTATGTAGACATGTCAAAGGTATTCGATATGTAACGTGATTAATGATTGATCAACTGATTATGACGTAGACAATTATTTCATCTAGATCAATCATTCCCTTTAATTACGGTTCATATGAATCAACTGTTTTAGCTGATCAACATTTGTGGCTTAACAAAAATTTTATGTTATTTAATTTTATTTTAAAATACGAGTGCAAAAGATGTCTTCAATTTATTTAATCGATATTCTTGTTGCTTAAATTTTAATTCTACGGAACACTTAAATAGCTTTTGATTTAATAGTTCATTGACAAAAATGAAATGGAAGTTTAACATTAATTTTAATTGTAAAAATTAACTGTATTCGATGAATATGGTTGGCCTTTTTAAATGGAAAAAGCAAAAACTTTACTGGATATAATCGATGCTTCATACGGTGAATTTACTGGTACTAGCTACGTATACGTATGTATTTTTTCTGTCAGCCTTCCTTTTCATCTCTGCACAATGTCCAACTATAGGCCTATAGCCATCACCTCATTGTTCTCCAAGGTAATGGAATCCATTATAAACTGCCAGCTCCTGCGGTACCTAGAGGAGTACCAGTTGATTAGCGACCGCTAGTACGGTTTCCGTCAGGGTCGCTCTGCCGGTGATCTTCTAGTTCACCTTACTCATAGATGGGCGGGAGCAGTTGAGAGCAAGGGCCTCCCCCTTTTATTATATTAGCAGCCAGTTTGGACATAGCAAAGGCCTTCGATCGCGTGTGGCACAAAGCGCTTTTTTTGAAGCTTGCTTCCTATGGGTTTACCGGGAAATTATGCAATTGGATTACCAGCTTTTTGGCAGATCGGAGCATCAAGGTCGTTGTCGACGGTGCACGTTCTGACCAAAAATTCGTCAATTCTGGTGTTCCACAAGGCTGCATTCTATCATCCACTTTGTTTCTTCTGCATTTCAATGACTTGTTGCAAATCATCATCAGTAACATTCACTGCTATGCAGACGACAGCACCGTAGACACCTCATACACCGGCTGTGCTAATATTTCTCTGGAAAACGCTGAAGAAAACCGGATCAAACTTGTATCTGAAATCGAGTCTTCGTTAAGCAAAGTCTCGAACTGGGGCCGGCTAAACCTAGTCCACTTCAACCCCAAAAAGACGCAAGTTTGCGCGTTAACCGCCAAAAAAACATCATTCGTCGTATCTCCACGATTTGAGAACATTCCGATAGCCGCCACAGCTAGTATCGGAATACTTGGCGTTGATATTTCGAGTTCGTCAATTCGTCTCGTTCAGTTCCGCGGTCAATTGGAAGGCAAAGCCAAATTGGCATCAAAAAAGTTCGGTGCAAGGCAAGACAGTATTTCACGTCGGCACATTGCCTAAGACTATACAAGGCGCAAATTCAGCCTCACATGGAGTACTGCTCTCACCTCTGGGCGGGTGCTCCCCAGTAACAGCTCCTTCCATTTGACCATATCCAACGTAGAGCAGCTCGAATTATCGACGATCAACCCCTTTCTGATCTGCTCGATCCTTTGGCTCTGCGTAGAGATGTTGGATCTTCTTTGCATCTTCTACCGAATCTTCCACGGGGATTGTTCGGAGGAATTGTTTGGATTAATCCCGTCAGGTATGTAGACCAATGAAGAAAGTAAAAGAGTTTGGTAGAGGCTTTTATGTAGCAGTAGAAAGCAATTGGCTGAAAATTATGAAGTTAGAAGCGAAATAAATAAAACAATGAGGATGGAGTCTCGTCATGTTTTTAATAGTATTCTTTATTCACATACGCGTACTACGAAAATCATTAATATAATTATAAAACAGTATCTACACCGTTATATAATATTTATTCAAAATGTTATACAAAAGTTTAAAACGTTACTCACTATATTGTTCGAACTCGCAAATTTAGTTTATAACTTGTTGATAGATGACTATCGACCGATATATCCTGCAAAGCTGCGGAATAATGTTTTTTTACTTAGCATCAGTAAAAAAATTTAAATAAACAAATTATTGATTTTGGTAATACTTGTAAGAATTTACGAACCTAGAAATCGTTCGAGTCTATAGGTAAGTAGAATGTTGAAGAGGGGTAATTAGCATTAGCATTAGCAGCCCGTAAATGTCCCACTGCTGGGATAAAGGCCTCCTCTTCCTTTGAGGAGAAGGTTTGGAGAATATTCCACCACGCTGCTCCAATGCGGGTTGGCGGAATACACATGTGGCAGAATTTTGTTGAAATTAGACACATGCAGGTTTCCTCACGATGTTTTCATTCACCGCCGAGCACGAGATGAATTATAAACACAAATTAAGCACATGAAATTTCAGTGGTGCCTGCCTGGGTTTGAACCCGAAATCATCGGTTAAGATGCACGCGTTCTAACCACTGGGCCATCTCGGCTCGGAAGAGGGGTAAACTCGTAATTAACTTATGAGTAGTTTCGATTGATAAGAACAGCGTTTTAATTTTTATATAATCTGTATGTGCCCTCTTCTTGATTTTCACGGTCAAAGATCATTGTTTTTTTCTTTATTGGAGCTATACTTATTTTTGCGCGTTGAGAAAAAAATGATAGTGATTTTTTATGTTCACGCTATCACTTTATCTGATTTGAAATTTAAACCGAGATTGATTGTTATCGTAGAGTAATTATTGTTATTTTATTGTAAGTAATGATTTACATGCAATTCTGCTTATAATAACGCCGAGGAAGTAGAACTTCTCAACTGTTTTTTAATTTGAAGCCCTTGTCGATACTTTTTACAATCAGTACCAAATTTTGCTTAAAAGTGATTATTAGCTTAGTGATAATGTAACCTTTCTTAAGTCCAATTTTATGGCTTTTATATTGTTTTAAATATTTTATTTTAGTTCGAAGAGTCCAAAAAATACATAAACGAAAAGAGCGCAATTTCAATTAGTATACTATAACATATTTATTACAATAAAACTGCTGACTCATTGGTCTAGTGGATTTTAGGGTTACCTCATCATAGACGACCTCCGTGGTCGGTCTTGCAACACACACACGTTGCAGTCTCGCTTGACAATAGCTACCGTAGTAGTACCGAAATCATTCACTAGATCATTATTTTGTAGGTATATCTTTGCCTCAAACATATTGTAGCAATTCACGAATTGGAAACGGAATTTAATTAATAATTTAAGTTCTCTTGTTATTCGAGATGCTTTTTATAGTTTGTAAACAATACCCTCAGAATATTTACTTTCAATCAACGGAACGAACCAACGCCATTTCAATAATATTTAAGTGTATTCTGGATTGTTATTTTATTTTTTTAATTAAAAATAACACCGAGGCTTAACATTATATACTTATAGAAATAATAAGAGAATATTTACATTAAGAAATCTGTTGCAATGATAGTACAATAATTTAATCGTAAAAGTATATAGTTATAGTAATTATATTATATTCTACAGGAAAGCTAAGGAATCCAGAATCCCACGAAGACAAAACATTCCTTCAAGGGGTAAACAACCAACACACATTCCAATTCAATAAAGATATCTTCTGAAATCTACGACTTGTAAGGAAGACTGACAATTGTATTGTTTAAAGACGCCATATTTAAAATATATGTTCTAAAAACTTAAATTGTGATGCTGTCTGGTAACAAAAACATGCAGGCACACTAATGTATGTAGTTTTAATAGATTACTGATTTGTTTCTAAGCTCAATAATTCCTTGAAAATTATTGATATACGCCTTTTAGAAATTTAAAGTGGGTACTATGTATGTCGATTCATATTTCATGACAACTCATAATACGAATCACCAATTATACTTGATGGTTTCGATGCGCTTCGACGCGGACGAGGGTGGCTAGCGGAGCGATTCAGTTGGATGCATGGTTATAGTGTCAGCGATTTGCACACTGTTATTATATAGATATGTTCAATACTCTTTAGTCCGCAGGGAATACCTTCATAAAGTACCAAGACAAACCTGGGTGGGATTCTCCACGATAATTAAGAGCCACTTTTATTAGCAGAAAAACCCTAGATACACCTACTAAACAAAGGGACGCGCCCTAACGGTCGACTTGACCACTCTGCTAATCAGAAACGTATAAGAAGCTACCCGCATTCCACCATCTTTGCGTCAGTCATTCGCAACTACCAGCACGCATTTCGAAATGTACTTATTTGATTATAAGCGCATCACGAGACGATATTTCAACTAAAAAAAAATAATATTATGTAATAGTTAAATAAACACACGATTTAGACGGTGCCATTTTTTATTTGTCAATTTGTTTTGTTTTTTTTTTTTTAGTATCTTGTTATTATTGTTTCGCATAAAATATCTTAACTAGCTTTGCGGCTGCAGATCCCGAGGTCAAAGATTGAGACTTAAGTCAGCACTTAGTTTTAATTAATATGATAAGAAAACAATAAATAAATGTTCTTTCTTAGAAGCATAACCATCGAAACACTTAAAACGCCAACAGTAACACCATAGATTTAACAAACGTATTTTGGCAAATATAATATGTATATTTATAAAACACAGGAGTGCTTTTTATGAGAATGGCATTTCTACGAGCGTTCGAGGCAACAAAAAAAACGCTGGCAGTTTCAGGCGACGATTTAAAAAATACGACTAAAATAGATTATATACATCGGATTTAGCAATATAGGTTTTAACAATAACGACTTTTTATAGTAATAACGTATTTTTCATTGTTGTTTCATTTTATACAGTTAGAATGCAACGTCATTAATTTAAAATAAATAATACTACAACTTTAAAACCAATAATTTAATGAATATTCTTATAACATCCTCGTAATCGGGAATTTTATAAATATGTACCTTTCGTTCTTATACTCAAATTAAAAACAATCGTTTATTTCTACCTAAGTAAACGTCATAGTAATAATAATTCTTAAATATCCGGCTCAAAGGACCAATATTAAAATGCTATCATTATTTAAATTTTGTATTTAAGCCTCGGAAAACAATGCTGTTATTATTTTGTATAATAATTCTTCAAAGAATTTCAAAAGATACAAAACTTTGCTAACAAGAAGTCGCCGCAGATTCTTCTCCACGATTAACTTGCCATTAACGACGCTGCAGTTACGAAGTTTTAGGTGAGTTTGAAAGTATGACAAGGTTATGCAATGCCTTTGTAAATAAAATTATATTTATGACTGCCTTTTGTTCCTGACTGCGTTCGCGTGGGAAGACAAAATATAGTTTCAAATAACAATAAATATAAAGTGTTTGTATTCGAAATTTAATATGAAATTGTATATAAAAAAATTACGTGTAATATTGTGTATTTTGAATTTATTTGTTCTAGTATTAAAATATTAGTCGAATATATATTGCCGCGAGAATTTTTCTGATTCAAAACAAAACAATTGACAACAGTTTTTTTTTAATTTTAAGCAATTTTGAACATATCAGCTGTGCTCATGATATATTATATTAAGCATGTGAAGTATTGCACAAATGTGTGCACTTACACATAAAGTCTGATTAGACGACACTAAATTGTTCAACTGACCACCCAATGCGGCATTTATCATGAAAACCACAGTAAAAGAGCAAATAAAATAACAACAGATAGTTAGTCAAAAGTTATTTCTCGTATTTAAATAAATCAACACCGATTTAATTACACAAACATTCGATGCAATTTATTTTTTGTAATTGTATTAAAATAAATCAACATTATCTAAGTTTAATTACATTGTTTCAATAAATATTTTACACAAGTAATTCGAGCATAGTTTATTTTGTTAGTTTTGAATTTGTAATTAATTATTATTGGTAAGCAAATTGTAATTAAATGTTGATTTTAGTCAGGGGTTAAAGGCTGGAACAAATTCCTAAGTTTCTCGAATACTAAGTTTATATTCATCTCTTGTTCAGTGAAACATGTAGCGTATCTTAATACGTAGTAGAGTAGAGTGGATTAAGGTTCGTATGAAGAATACTTAAAAAGCTGCACAGTACATTTACGAGCTTTCACTTAATATAATAAAGAAGTTGATAGCCTAGTAGAGGATGAATGTTATTTACGATGATCTTCGTATAACTCATTACATTGGCCACCGGCAGAGTTTATGAAGAGGGCACAAACGGCGATTACCGAGCAAATTCTGGACGACAACCTCACCTCCTCATTATGGCAATGCATAATAGAAATAACCCCATTGTAGACAGACAAACCCAATAACAACTAGATCGACTAATCCAGGATCCTATTTTGTAAGATCACACAAGAAAGACAGCTGGCATAATAAAACGCGTAATGCGTTTTTCCAGCAAGAGAAAAATGCTGTAATAATAAATAAAATAATATCATTCTATAACTAAAACTAATAAATAGATCTTAAAATAAAATACACGTATAAATACATACTATATTATGTAGACATACACACAATTAGTAGGTACGAATAGAAACGATAAGTCCTCAAACATAACAAGAAAGAAATAAATGAAAAATTATAAAAAAGAAGTATTTTTTTTTTTCTCGCAGTGGATTCCCTTAGAAATGGCCTTGAGGGAAACCGGAATATAGTATGGGATTCTTACTTACTAAAAGCACTGCCAGGGCTGTCTTCGGCACGGATCGGAGAAGCTACGGGATCATGTTGATATTACGCATCCGCGGCTCCTCCCGTGCTGTGCTCAGCTCGTGGCTCACCGGAGCTCTCCTCACTTGGCGGTGATCTCACCCCCCCCTCTCCTACTCTATGTATAACAAGGGTGAGACTTACCACAAACAAAATTAATATATACTTTATTCAAGTAGACTTTTTCGAGCACTTTTGTATCGTCATTTTATAGAATTGTATGAGACGTAAATTTTATTTATTGTTTCAATAGACGGACTGACAAAAAGCCCCATAGTAAAAAATAATAACAATACCGATGTGCCGCCAACCTTGGGAGCTAAGAAGATTGGCCCTTGTCCTTGTAATTATACCTACTCATTCACCCTTCAAACCGACTCAAAACAAAACAAATAATTGGCTATGAAATAAGTGATTACTGGGTGTTTATAATCCGGGCCAGCTAGCACAAAGTTCTGACAATGGAGGATTATATTTTTACAGCTATTTATGTTAAATACATATATAACCTTCTTCTTGCGTCTTGAATCACTTTGTTTATTAATAAAAAACTAAATTAAAATTCGTTATGTAGTTCAATAAAATCAAGCGTACAGACGACGGGTAGCGACTTTGTTTTCTACGATGTAGAGATATTGTATTTAGCGGATACTAACCAGTAACCATTCATAAATTATTAAAGATCAATTGTTTTGGGACAATTAAAATTATATGCCCCACTGCTGGGATAATGCTTCCTTTCTCTTCGATAAGAAGGTTTGAAATTACTTCCACGACGCTGCCCCAATACGAGTTGATGTATAGACATGCGCTGGGTTTTCATATAAGTAGGTTTACTCACGTTTAAAACCCTTTCCCGAGATGAATTATAAACACAAATTAATCACATTAAACTTCAGCACATTCCAAATAAATTTATTTATATTTTGCAATTTGTATTTCTTGGAAATCTAATAAAGTCTTGTCACAATTAATTAGATTATGGCTGACTAATGTGAGCTTGGACTTAATGATGTAATCGTTGGGGCTATCACAGAACACAATAGATACTATTCATGTAAAGGCGATTCGATGATAGCAACTATAAACATGTTACTAGCAATGTCTTTTTCAAAATTTTATTTGCAAGGAGTGGTAAGTAGGTCTTAGTATCCATGAAATATTTACGTGAAAATGTAAAATGCGTTTTTTAATTTTTTTTATTTACAGGATAGGAGAAAAAGTTCCACCAGATGGTAAATGGTCACCACCGCCCCAAGACCATTATTTACGTCTTTGCACTATAAGTAATATTAACCATTCCTTAAATCCAGAGTCACCTTGGGAACTAAGATGTTATGTCCCCTGTGCCTGTTACACTGGCTCACTCATTCTTCAAACAATACAACAATTTTGAGTACTGCTGTTTGGCGGTAAAATATCTGATAAGTGGGGACCGAAACGTGCTCGCACAAAGCCCTACCACCGTATGCAAAGCCATACATGTGTGCGTGTATGATCGCGTGTAGATATTTATCCTCAAACGTAAATGTCTGCAAACCAATACCATAATATTAAAAAAAAGATATATTCATTTGTTATCATTTAAAATCTCTATTAAAATATTTTGTTTTGCAATTTATTGCTAGAATTTGTAAGGAAAAATAAAATTTCATTTCGAGTGTTTTTCACAATCAGGAGTTATCTGAATTGTTCGCTATAAAACTGTTCCTCGATAATGCTTTTAATAGGATCGGTCTTTTATTGGATGCAACCCGATCTCAACTTAAATGACGATGCAATACACGCAAATGACGCCTTACGTTGAATAGTCGCTGAGCTTACGATTTTGTTTCCGTGTACTTCATATGTACTGAAATGTTGGGGTTTAATGATTTCAGCCTATATGTCTGTATATCTAATTTGACCTTGATCTTTATTCAGAAATAAAACAACGTTTCTTAGGTTTTCTTATATAATTGTATAATACTTATAAATATTTATGCAATGAAAAATATATTTCCGAGAATTAATTACCAAGCCATGGCGAGTGTGCCAATGTTCGTGTTGCCAGCTTAAAAAAATATATAATGATTAATATACGTAGTCACAGATACTCTGTAATATATAAATAATAACAATTAGTGTTATATTTAATATCAAGTATTATATTCTAATTGGGACACAATTTATCATGATTTCATTTGCTTTAAATAGGATTGTTTGGACATTGAAACTGAACTGATCCACCCACATACATTCACAAACTTTGGCAATTATAATATAACTAGATTTAACTAAAAATTTAGGTTATTTCTCTCTTTTTGCCATTGTTGATTTAACATTAGAAAGAAAAAGACAGAGAATCGTTTGACTAATCGTACCGTAAACAGAATTTACCAGTAAAATGTTAATATATTTTATGAATGTTAAATATTTTGCTTTATGTAAAATAAAGCGCCGTAGTAATTACTAGATTATAACAGATACCTGTAGTGTGACTTCCATTAGCATCATAGTTCCATCTTGTCTAAAGATAATTGTTTTAAAAAGAACCACTAAGATTTTACTAAGCACTTTTGTGCTTTTAAAATTCAATTCCTGTTTAATAGTTTTAAATATTTTATCCTCTTAATATTCTGTAATGGACCTTCAACCGCTGGTCTTTTGAAATATTTTCATTTATATACTATAAAAAAATCAAATCGAAACTGAAGAACTATTCTGTGAGAATAAATTCGAAAACGAGCGTGAAATTTCAAAACGTGATATGTGACATTGACGATAATTATTACAAAACTAGATGAAAACCTGGCTTCGCTCGGGTAAAATAAATGAAAGTAAACAAATACGGTTTATTAATTATATATAATTTATTGTGGATAAGTTTTCATTGAGTTTACCGTATCCCTGTAATAAATTAATATTTGGAACACACTCACTGAAAGCACCCGTAAACGTGAAACATGGTCAAATGTCTTAAATGTGTGCGTGAACACGTGTATTCTTATAATCTGACGAGGCGCAATCCAACACGGTCAAAGAGAGTTCAGACGCAAGATCGATGTCTTCACGTGTTTTCCGTTTTCCTTGGCGCAGGAAATCAATAACTTTTAATTTCCTGACTCATGATTTTAAACTTGGACTTCATATGCAATCTTATAAAGTACAACCCCGTATATTGTTGAGGTACAATAACAGGCGCTTGAGTCATTTTGGATAACTATTTACAAAAAATGTATACAATAGTAACAATTGTAACCCATACTTACTTGATGCTTAGGGTTTTGTGCAAGTCCGTCTAGGTACTATCCACCCATCAGATATAAGCATAACTTATTCTGAAACTAAGCAGCAATACTTGGTATTATTGTGTTCCGGTTTGAAAGGTGATTTTGGCAGTATAACTATAAGCAAAGGGGAAATAATATCTTTGTTCCTAAGGTTGGTGCTGTATTGACGTTGGGAGGAATCGTTCGAATGTTTTAAACGTACCGACATTTGACGTAGGCGGCGTACCATCACCTGAAGTAGGTTGATTTGCCGGTCCACCTATGTGTTACATAAAAAAATGTAAAAATAAGTTCCTCTTATAAATATTAAAATATGACGCGAGTTATGGGACGAGAATACTAGCAGCATGACCCCAATGAATCGCAATTCCGATACTCTGTGCGAAAAATGAACCAGCCATCCTGGCAATAAAATAATTTACGTATAATTTCTTTCGCATCCAGCAGATACGATTGAGCTTAAACAAAATCTCTTAATTTTCAAAATGTTATGAAAATATTTTCATTGAAACAGAAATACGATTTTATTGTATTCTTATAACCAATGTAACTTATATATTTTTTTCTCTGAAACATATTAAGCGGAAATGTTTTTAAATATCTAAAGAACTGCTTTAAAATTGCTAGAAGATGGTGAAACCTAATGTATATTGGAAAATAACGAATAAGTTCACTCTTATAGATATCAAGCACTGTGAATTTTCTATTGTCCAAGCTCGCATTAGCACTTGGTGGTAGGGCTTTGTGCAAGACCGTCTGGGTAGGTACCACCCACTCATCATATATTCTACCGCCAAATAACAGTACTCTGTATTGTTGTGTTCCGATTAGAAGGGTGAGAGAGCCAGTGTAATCACAGGCACAAGTGACATAACATCTTAGTTCCCAAGGTTGGTGGCGCATAGGTGATGTAAGGAATGGTTAATATTGCTTACAGGGCCTTCGTCTATGGGCGGTGGTGAACACTTACCACCAGGTGGCCTATATGCAAGTCCGCGTACCAATGCCATAAAAAAAATATAGCATTTTCTGTTTCACGTATTTAAGCATGAAGTCCATATAATAACTACTGATCAAGGGATACTCTTAAATGAGTCAAGTATGACTGGAGACGGATTGGTGAGCTGTAGTACCACAATCAGCGATGATTCTCCATAGTCGTCAAAAATAAAATAATATAGAAGTAATAAATAAGAAATATTTTAAATTCCTGAGCATTCATAGCCGAGATGGGCCGGTGGTTAGAACGCGTGCATCTTAACCGACGATTTCGGGTTCAAGGCCAGGCAAGCACCACTAAATTTTCATGTGCTTAATTTGTGTTTATAATTGATCTTGTGCTCGGCGATGAAGGAAAACGTCGTGATGAAACCTGCAACATTTAATTTAAGCTTACATCACTTTTATAACATTTTTTATATAATAAAATAATAAGTCACATACCGGTGATTATTATTTAGTTTTATTGAAATTTATTTGAAAATCGTCCATATCATCTTTATCGTAATATAAGTTAAGTAGGCTATGAATATAATATTATATTTGTACAGTAATCGATTAAATATATGTTGTATTAAATTGTCTCGTCTTATGTCTGCGCTGACCAAGTCTCATGATGTCCCTGGGGTCAAAAGTAATTAATTTTGACGTGTGTCAGTCAACCGTGACTCGATAAGCCAAATCATGTGGTATGCGGTTTTTGGGGTGGATTTGTATGCGACATGAATTGATAAGTTAACCGACGATAATCGAGATTATTTCGTTATTATTTTTTCTGTCGGTTTAATTTTTTAAGATATATGTATATTTATTATAACAAGTGTTCACCTATTGCTCGAAATTCGACTATATGTTTATTGAAAATGTGACAAAAACATTATTAATATGAATTTGCGTACTCTCATTTCCAAATACATGTTTTTAATAACGATAAAACTTGTCAAAAACTAGCAAACAATAAATGAGAAAATCGTTTGACAAGCAGTAAAGAAAACGGAACTATTTTGTCTTTGAATATTAATTTATTCAAAGTCAAAATCTATTTTCAATATAAAACGTTATACTTGCTTATCTATTGTATAATATAATACATAATGACAGTATATGAAACATAATTTTTTCCGATATAGTCGTCAATCTACCGCCAAAATGTTCTAAGATATTCTGTTATATGTGCTTTTGATTGGACTGACTCAGTCATATTAAAATCAGAACACAACTAACTTACATAAAGCCACGCTATTAATACATTTATTCAGCTTTTAATTTCTTGGCTTTAGGACTTTGTGCAACTACACGTCCGTCTGGGTGTGTATCACCCACTGATCTTAATTCTACCGCCATACAGCAATCATTAGTACTATTGTGTTCCACTTTGAAGTCATTGTTACTACAGGCACAAGGGATATAACATCTTAGTTCCCAAGATCAGTGTCACATTGGTGACGTATGGAATAGTTAAAATAGCTTACAGCATCTATGTCTAAGGGCATATATGTTTTTATATATAAATATAGTGAGTTAAGATGCAAGGGAGTCAAATAATATATAATTAGCAGATAAGGGTATCAATATAAAGTAAAACGTATGTAATATTTAAATAAAAGCTACAATTAAAACTATGTCAAAATATATTTAAAGCTGAATCACGTTTCCCTTCCACGTGATGTTGAATACACGTCTGTTTTACATCGCCTTGAAAAAAAAGTTCGTCGGAGTTTTTCTGCTCCAGTGTTTAAACGCAGTTTACTATATATAACTGTTTTGCAAATAGATAAACTCAAAGCTTATGAACGCTTCTCTATGTATTGGACATATTTACATCTAAATTATTTTATCAATATTGTAGGCCACTTTACTAAATGTAGGCTTCTGTATGACGAGTTTCTAAACTATCAATAATTTACTGTTAATAGTGAAATCAAAGTTGTAAAATCAGTAAATGTGCCACTGCCAGGTTGAGGACTTCTCTGCCTTTGAGCAGAAGATTTGGAGCTCATTCTACTACGCTGTGAGGGTCCAGTGTTGGTGGATACACATGTGGCAGAATTTCGTTGAAACTAGATACATGCAGGCTTCCTCACGATGTTTGACATATAAAACTTCAATGGTGTTTGCCTGAATTGAATTGAACCAACAATCATCGGTTAAGATACACGCGTTCTAACTACTGGACCATCTCGGATCGTCAGCAAAGTTGTACAACAATAAGAAGCTGACGTAAAGGTTTGATATCTATGTAAATGCAAGAAATATACTTCGAACACTCGAGCAAGTAATTGACAATCCAATATTAAGTCGCTTGTACATTAACTCTTCTAAGTTAAGTCACTTCAAACTTTTCTATAAACGATACAGCCTCTTACCGCAACAAAATATGACAACATTGTTTTGTCTGTACATTTTAGTTGACTCTCGTTAAGCTTTGTTCAAAAATATCTATATATTTTTATAAATAAAACAAAATATTCGCGACAAAGTTGAGAAATGAGTTTTACTAAAAAACATTATTTTTGAACCAACATTATTATGTAAAAGCTAACATTATTATGTTAAACAAGCCGCCGCTATTTGAGAAAACGGTAAGGCTTATACCGATATGCAAATTTTCTTTCATCGTAGCCAATTGATGAAAATTAAATAATAACATTCAGTCAGTTTTTCGCATTAAATTACGATCAAAAAACTTGTTTACATTATTTTCCAGTATCTACATAAACGTATATTAATAATATCAATAATATTTATGTCGATATTTACTTTATATTTCAATTAAAAAATATTTAAATTATATGTAAAAACAACAATGTTAAACATGTTCATCATCAAAAACATCATCGTCATTTATTCAATTTACTATATCAATATATTTTACTTTAATTTGCGATACATTATTTTAAAAAATCCATATTATATTACTACTACAAATCAATATACAAAGCGTTGATCTCATTTTTTATACTCTAATCGCAAAATTCACAAATTAACAATAATAAACATTGGCACAGAATTTTGGACCTAATTGGACCAGCTTTACTTTAATCTGAAACTCTTTATCCGATGTTTCCTCCGCTAGGGCACGGAAAGAAGTGAACTCAGCAACTGTCGATCACGTCAAGTAAGCTGCAGGTGTCGCAACTTGTCAAAACAGGCTAGCCAACTACGTACCAAAAATATTTTTAATAAAATTTAAATGGCGACAACACACATGAATTTTATTTACGTTACACTATTTTTTATCTGAACTATTTTTTACAATTAAACATCAATTAATAATCTAAAAAAGCATTTTATTGAAATGCGTGTTGAATTATAATCAAAAGAAAATATATTTAAAATTCGAATCACCATCAAAGGCGATTACTATAAGATACCAAGACAGACTTGCTTCATGATAATTTAATTTAATTCTACAGTTAACTGGAAACTATTGAGTTTTCACGAATAAAAAAGTCTTTTTTTAATTTTAAATCTTGAGACTGACTCTCTGACTATGAGAGTAGCTGACACGGTGTTAAAAAAGGACGCTAAATTAATTGTGATTGATGAGCTACTGAGATGCCTAGCACCATGACAATGTGTTCGCTGCTGATTTCGGTCACAATGACCGATCTGAAGGGAGACCAGCTAACTATGCAGGATAGGTTTATAGGTTCTTATGTGTACGCAAACACAGGTGCACTCTCTATTGCCTTACTCTTTTAATTCAATGGGACGGCAAATCCAACACGACCAGATAGAGTTCAGGTGCAAGACCAACAGCTTTACGTGTTTTTCAAAACATGGGAGTGTCACATTTCAAACTTCCAGACTTTCGGTTATTGTTAAGAATTTTTCGAAAGAAAAACTCAATAACTTTTTTTAGTCCTATCTGGGGCTTTAGCCCAAGAACTCGGGATATGCAGCCTTTTATCTAGCCGCTAGACCAAAGAGGTAGTAAGGCATATTGATGGTGTAAGAATTGGATTTCCTATACAGTGTCTATGGATTTTGGTGCCGATAATACTTGACATAGTTTTGCCTGTCTATTCAATAAAAGTTATAAATGCAAAGGTTTTACAATTCAATATATGTATAAATATTAGAACCGATGCCATTCAGTGAACTCTTAAAGTATTAAAGTATTTTTTTTATCTAACAGATTGCTAATTTTATTTTCAATTTATTTGACATTGTCAAAATGTTGACGACCGGCCCTTTTCCTATTATATTTACACAGGTGTTCTTATCTGTAAATAATACTATAAATTAATATTGAACGAATAGAATAATCTTGTTAAATTGTATTGACTTAATTCATTATATTATTATTAATTATTACGAACAATCACTTTCTCGAAAGTTGTAGATCATCCGACAGTTTTAAACTTATTTCCAAATTTTTGAACGTTTATAGTTTTAGGAATTATATCGTTTCATATTCTTGTTTGTTGCTATTTACAATTATCTACTCAAGACATATTTTATTACATTAAGTATTATTTAAATTATTTTAAATTTTTAATAATTATTTAAAACGAAGTAAAAGAGTTAGCAGTGTTGCTAACCCATTTCTTCGTTTTGTCATCATCACCATTACATAGGATAAAACAAAGTCACTTATCGCTGTCTGTCTGTCCCTGTGTATGCTTAGATCTTTAAAATTAAATAACGGATTTTGATGTGTTTTTTTTTAATATATAGAGTGATTCAAGAGGAAGGTTTATATGTATAATACATGCACAATATAGTAGAGACACACTGATAATTTTAGAGCTTTCTAATGAGATGTCGTAAATAAACAATTTTTTTACGCTTATTTTATTGCAAACGCTGGCTGAACCCTACGAGATAGATGATCTATCTCCTTACGTAGACCTTTATAAAGGTATTTTATCTTTTGGTTAATTACGTAGACCTTTTTAACGTTTACAATATTTTGTACACCTTAAAAAGGTCTACAAAAAAGTCCACGATGGTATATGTCTATCTCTTAGGGAAATCCATCAATAGCCATTTTTGATCCTTTATTATATACGAGAAATAATGGCTTATTTTCGAAGCTATTTTAGTCAATACAGCATTAATTCAATTAATTAATTTTTACCTTAAATACATTGTGCATTTAATATAGATCAATACGGCCCCTTACAGCAAGTAATTTAAATATATATTTTCGAAGATTACAGATTTAAAATGCAGGGACAGCAGTTTGTATTGTCTAATAACAAAAAAAAAACACATGTAAATAAAGACACAAGCCGGGGCGGGTCGCTAGTTTTCTTATAATTTCAATAATAAAATAATTTACATTCCGTTTAAGTGAAATTATTATTGGAATTAGATTTTATTAGCTAATTCTCAATCTAAGGAAATGAAAAAAAATGAAATCTAATAAAATTACTTATAAGCCAATACAGTAAAAATATTGACTTGGAAGTTATTTTGCATTATTCCAGATCAATTTATTATCTGTCATCAACTACAAAGGTTTATTCATATGAAAACTAATGAAATATTTGTTGACATATTTCGTTTGCCTTATTATTGGCTTATATGTAAACAAATATAATTTCTTTGATTCAAATATGGATATAATTTCTATTTAGTTCAGGGTATTTTTGGTAGTAAGGACCACATACCCTAAGCCTTTCAAAGTTTCAAGAACTTTCCTATTCGTTCTTTTTACATTTTTCTATTATCGGCTTAGCACCGTATTCAAAGTTCAAATTCGATATACTGAATATATCGGTGAGTTATCTTAAGTTAAGGAACTCACCTAGAGTTCCTTAATTTGTGATTTAATAGTATTTCGGTGCTTTAATATGTTATAATATCTTTAGAATATGTCAATAGTGGAGTTTTGAGTTTGATAAAACTTTTTACAAGATATCCAATCAACTTTAAACAGTCTTTAATTCTTGATTTTGCTTAAATTTAGGAAGTCTTAGTCATGTGTAGTGGTTGGTTTACAGCGATTTTTCGTCCATTGGAATGATTCTCCGAAATTGAAATCTTCATTTATAGTAAGCAGGACTTTAAACCTCCAGAAGGTATAATCGTGCTTACATCTTTCGATAAACGTTTTATCTTTTGCTTTATTAATTTTTATTGAACTTGTATATTTTGTACAAGCCGAGATGGCCCAGTGGTTAGAACGCGTGCATCTTAACCGATGATTTCGGGTTCAAACCCAGGCAGGCACCACTGAATTTTCATGTCCTTAATTTGTGTTTATAATTCATCTCGTGCTCGGCGGTGAAGGAAAACATCGTGAGGAAACCTGCAGGTGTCTAATTTCAACGAAATTCTGCCACATGTGTATTCCGCCAACCCGCATTGGAGCAGCGTGGTAGAATATGCTCCAAACCTTCTCCTCAAAGGGAGAGGAGGCCTTTATCCCAACAGTGGGACATTTACGGGCTGCTAATGCTAAAAAAAAAAGTATTTTGTACTGTATGTTTTTTTATGATACACATGAAATTTAAAGCTGAAATATTTAGTGATAATTGTTGATATCTGCTGATGTTACTCCGAGGATGGCATGCCTGTTGTCTTATATATTAGCATTTTCCACGTACAACTGGAACTTTGGTGATGTGCCCACTTTTTTTTATAATCCATTTCATATTAAATCTTAGTTTACAACGGCCTTAATTATTTATATAAATCATGTTATCGTCAGTGGTGCCTAGGTATTAATTTTAAATAAGATTCAAATTATTCTAATTTATAGTATATTTTTTAAATGTTCTTTTATCTCAAGTGACCCACGCTAAGTCTAGCTGGTATAATTTTTAGTTATAAGATAACTTCAATAACTGCAAATAATTTAAAAATTGTACAACTAATTTGTGATCTAATTTTGTAGTAGGAATCAGTAAAACCCATCAATATCATTTGTAACTTATAACAAAGTTATATCTAAATAAAATACCTATCCATAAGAGCTTGCAAAAAGTCCTATCACAAAGTGAAACTGTATAAACGATTCGATTATTTTCAAACAACATATTTATTTTGTCAAAGAAAATAGTTTACATATATCTTAGGACCCGATATGTGGCACTATATCAAGTTACTAACAATTCCTTGATATAAAGATACCAACTGATATTCACATAACATAATTTTAGTATTATATTTGACGACTGTTTGACGCAGTCTAAACAAATCTGCCTTCAACGTTGATCAAATCTAATTCCAGATAGTTAAGACGTATTATAGATTTCTAAAAGATTTATGTTTAATAGTAAGGTGGGCTGATGGACCCATTGGCCACCTGAAAGTCAGTCGTCACCACTGCCCATATACGTTGGCGTTGCTAAATTGCCAATTGCCAAGATTGCCAATGCAACGATGCTGAGTGATATATTGAGCAACGAATGAGTACCGATTGAAACTTAGTAGGCCTACCATTTGTAGGTCTACAATATCATAATATATTTATAAATAAAAATATATGCAGGTCTGTTAAATAATCTTAGTATAGAATCGTTAATAGTCACTAGGCAGGTTAGTTACGGGTAAACGTCACGCAACCTTTACCCTCATATTGAAACGAAGATTCGTTTTCTATATACACACTGTTTTGTTAAGGAAAATCTCATAATACAATGTCCGTTGATATAATTAGATTATTATTTATCAAAGAACTTGTGTTTGTTATTCGAATAGTTACTTTTTGTATCATTATTATTTTTGTCTTAATTAACGTAGAAAATATTTATGCCAAAACATTGTCGTTTTGTATATATTTTATTAACATTGGTATTATATTATAGTAGCGGTTATATCTACACAAGATGCTGATTTGTAATGATAGTTAATTAAACATTTGTTCGAACTTTTTTCTTAAGTCATAATTTTGCATGTGTCTTCGGGGATCGTGAGTCATGTGACACACTACTTTAATATCGATTCACCGAACTAGTTATTATCCTTATTTGGTTCCTATTCTTCTGTGTATTAAAATATCAAGGGAGCGGCCTCTAATAGTCTACACAAGCAAATTGCCAGATTTCGAGGCAATTTACCAATTTTGAATATTTAAATTCCGCTCACTGAACTATCGCGGGAACGCACATTTGTTACAAAAAGTCACTAACTTGTACATAATAATAAACTCTCTAATATACCGCTCTTTGTTTTTTTTATGTGACAAATATTTGTTTGTTTATTGACTTCGTTTGTTCCCGTAAGTATTGTTAGTATAAAAAAATAAATAAATAAAAGAAATTAAAAAAAAGAGAAGATTTGAAATTTAAAACATAAAACTGTTTCATTTAACATCTATCAAAAAGATGTTTCTTTTGGAGATAGAGTTACGTGGTAACCCGTCTGGGAAGATACCAAATCATCACGTAATCTACTGCTAATTAACAATCTAGCGTTGCTTGAAGGACGAGTGAGACAATGTCATTAGATGCACAAGGTTTTCCTTGAGGTATTATGTCATGTAGAAAACTAAGATATTATACGCGTATTGTGTATGATGATAAACACACACATATATACATAATATGTTGTTTTTAAAAAGGCTAAGTTTTGAAACATGATTTGACTGCAGTATAACATTCTAATATTTTGTATAATGAAATCCTATTATGTTTTATCAACCCAATATTAAACTATTTCATTACTTGGAAATTACAAGCTGACCAAATTTATTTTCGACGCTAAACATATCACGAAATATCTTAAGCTGCTTAGAATGTATGTGGCGTATACAAAGCCCCAAGTTTCCCTGTAAAATAAATGCTCATATGGACTAAACAATCCATTGCCACTATTATACGAATTATTTTGAGTGAATTTAAATATAAACTCATATTGGATCTTTCAAATTTTAAGCCATACAGTATACAATGCAAAGCCAATAAGGAGTATGCGATTGAACAGGTAGTGCTTAAAGGCTGATAACTCAAAAAAATTTTTGGCGTCCTTACATATAACATATTTTCATAATGCAGATTTTTTCTTATACAGAGTTTTTACATTACATTAAGAGCCTGCTGGGCTAAGGCCTCCTCTCCCTTTAAGGAGAAGGTTTGAAGCCTATTCCACCACGCTGCTCCAATGCGGGTTCGTGGAATACACATGTGGCAGAATTTCGTTGAAATTAGACACATGCAGGTTTCTTCACGATGTTTTCCTTCACCGCCGAGCACGAGATGAATTATGAACACAAATTTAGCACATGAAAATTCAGTGGTGCTTGTCTGAGTTTGAACACGAAATCATCGATTAAGATGTACGCGTTCTATCCACTGGGCCACCTCGACTCTTATATACAGAGTTGCTACCATAATTTGTCTTCCTTCCTTCTTAAACACAAAAAATAACTTGTTACTATTTGTTTTGAGTATATATAAATGTTCGCTATTCAGAAAAACATGCGTCATATATGTCGAACATGCCATTGAATTATGTTTTTGTTTTAGATTTATTACTTGGGAGCACATTTACAATGTCGAGAGATTTAACCTAAAATCTTCATTAAATGAATATGAAATTATGCGTGATGAAATTTATTAAATTACACTAACGTTTGTTTCGGTACAAGATTCATATAAGACAACTAATTTACGACGTCAATCTAATGTCATTGAAGCTCCATCATGTGCCCCAATTGATTGTACCTGTACCCAATATTTGCTCCTAATTTTCCTCGGGAACAACTCGTTAATCCCTCGGGCAGAGCGACACGCCGAATAGAAATGCCTTGTTTACATCAGCACTGTATTTGTTAAATTCGTCCTTGTTCTGTGGAGATGTTTCACAATAACTGGTAGATGAAAAAATATTTTTCATATATAATCTTGGTCATCTCAAAGTATTGGAATAAATTCTTACACTTGTAATAAACTAGTAAGGGCTTTTTAAAAAAGGAATTAAGATCATTTTCCATATCAAAACTAAACTTAATACAGTGGTTACTCACAAAATGATTATTAAATCAATGTTTATATACCAAATTTTAATTTATATATTTTACTATTGAACTTATTACTGTTACGATCAATGATTTTAAATTGTATGTCTAAAGTATAATCATACGATAACAAGTTAAAAGTACAGCATGTTAAATTTTCGTCCAGTTGTTGGGAAATTTCCACGTCAAACACAGTTGAACTTTGGGAGAACTCCAGCAGCAATTGACAGTAGACCTTTTGTCAAATGCAAAGTGAAACTGTTAAACTGACTTTGTGTTTGCTGACCGGCTAGTCCAATTAGACTACGAGAAATTTTCGAACTCAGTAAAGTGCCTGCTACGTATAAACATAACTCAACGAAATTTCCTAAATTTTTTTTTATTCGGTTTATATCATATAATTTTTCACTGTTATTTTCTTAGACTATTCATCATTGGCACTGGTTAGAAAAAATAGTAGGTTTTTGTTAGTTCTGTGTAATGTACATATTATCGTCATTATATTCATAACGATTTTTTTATGTTATAGGGGGCAAACGAGCAGGAGGCTCACCTGATGGAAAGTGATTACCACCGCCCATGGACATCTGCAGCACCAGGGGGGTTGCAGGTGCGTTGCCGGCCAAATTGCCTGATGAATTAATTCTTAAAATCCACCAAAAGGTCAATAATAATTGAATGTAATTATAAAAAAAATGAACGATCTCGCTTAAAATAAATAAAGGATACTAAAACATTATACACTTTAACACAACATGAAAAATTATCATACGTTTACACAAAGTTTTTACTTATGTTCATACCTATAATACGCCTGGTTTCACAACCATTGAACGTTACTGCCCCGCCCCTGTGGGTCGCAGTGTGATGTTATATAGTCCGGCCCTTTTCCCAATAAATGGGCTATCAAACGCAAATTTATTTCTTCAAACGAGATTAGCACGTTCGAACAAAAAAAAACCTCTAAGTGATTTATTAAAAACACCTTTCTTATAAACAAGCTTTTCTATACATCATTTTAATTTGCTGCCGTTGACCCTTGAGGATTTCCTTGACCAACCAATCCTTTATGGAGAATCAGGTTATGGTCACCATAATAATACTTTATGAACGGAAAGTGAACATCAATTCGGTTTTGTAGGAAGTGTTTCTTATTCAGCTTGCAAGATTTGACATAAACAAACAAACGTTGCCAGTTAAATAAATATAGAAAAAAAACTTGTTATAAGAAAACTTTTTTACTGAAGTACCTATACTGTTATTATTTGTCATGTTTAATGTTTTATTTATATTTAGAGGATACGATTTACTTGGTGGTAGGACTCTGAGTAAGCCCGTCGGGGTAGGTACCACCCACTTATCATATACTCTATTGCTAACGGGTTAGTACTGTTGTGTTCTAGTTTGAAGAGTGAGTCGGCTAGTGTAATTACAGCCGCAAGGGACATATTATCTAAGTTCCCAGGGTTAGTGTCGCATTAGCGATGTAAGGGATGGTTAATATTTCTTACAGTATTAGTGTTTGTGGGCGGTGGTGACCACTTACCATCAGATATCACATTTGCCCTTGCGCTGGCCTCTTTGAAGTAATTGAAAAATATCATCAAAATAGAGTACCATATTAAATCGATTTTTAACAAGTGAGTTGCGAAGTGACTTTTTTCTGAATAACATTGCCGTATTTAATAATTATAACGAATATTTGTTTTTCTCATCTTACCTACTCCTATACTCATACAAACAAATACTACGCGCACACTTAATAAAAATTGAACCTCCCGAAAGTGTATACACAGAATGTTTGCCGAAAAATTACTTTAAAAAGTTTCGAAGTTCTCAGAAGAGTTTCGTTATTAGAAAAGCGATAAGGCTGAGTATAAAATAGGTGGAAGGTAAATTGATCCTCTCATATTAAACAATGACGATCGAGGGATCCGAAGGTTTAAGTTCAAATTGCCTTCATTTGTTAAGACTTGAGTTACATTTTGGCGTTGCTTACGGATAAACTGGTGAATTTGAATAAACTGAAAAGTAATTATAATCACATTAATCGACTGCTGATGCGGTATTTAAATGAATGAGTGATACTTTGCTTTGAGTTTGTTTGATTTTCCTTAAACGACTCGAAGTTTAATGGTAAACCGATTATGTTACAAAATCATTATGTTCCCTTATAAATATTCAAAAGTATACTCTTAAATCAAACAAACTGTAGCAATGATCTTGATAAATTTATTATAGTTGTCATAAAACATTAAGCGTTAACCGGTTTATTTAATGATCAAGAATCAGCTATACAGGAAATATCATGGCCTGCACTAAGCGACATGTGCACAAGCTGAGATGCAATCTGTACCCTTACTCTCATAATCCGAAAGGACAACAATCAATCTCGACCAGAAAGGGTTCAGTTGCAGAACACACGGCTTTATTTGTTTTCTGAGCTAACATTGCCATTTTTCAAACTATAGTCTACTACCGACAAATTCTTGGCATAACCCAAGTACTTTAGTTCGTGCCACCCGGATATTGAATTCAGGACAGTTGTATAACCTAACCACTAAGCTATGGCTCAATTGTAATCGGTCTTGTGAAAGTCGCAAGATCCCGATTCCTTACCTGTTTTCGAACCGACTCCGAAGACAAAATCTACGCACAAGTGAAGGGATAATACTACTACTATAATAAATTTATTGAAAAACAGTAAAGGCTTAAAAATATGATGTACTATTCAATGTAGCCACAGTAAAATTTAATTTTTAAGAGTCTTCTAAGAAGCTCTTTCAAATTCTTGATCTGATTTCTGTTTTTATGATATAGCTAGTCGGGTGAGCGCATAAGCCACCTGACGGTAAGTGGTCACCACCGTCCATAGGCTGTAAAAAATATTAACCATTCCTTACCAATTTCCATTGCCAATGTGCCACCAACCTTGGAAACTAAGATGTTATGTCCCTCTTGACTTTAGTTGGGTCAATCACTCTTCAAACCAGAACACAACAATACTGGGCATTGCTGTTTGGCCGTAGAGTGTCTAATGAGTGGGTGGTACCTACCCAGACGGGCTAGCATACAGCCATACCACCAAGTAACGTATTATCTTAAAAAGCATAAACTCGGCTATTTGACGTAACCATGTACAGTAGAAGAATATTAAATGTGGCAAAGTGTTTGTTTTATTAAGTTCAGTTAAATAGTATAGATGATATATAATAGAATAGCTTAGATTCTTTAATACAAATAATAATAAAAAAATATATATAAGATAAGAAACAATTTACGATTAATATCAAATTATGTTTTAAGTTTCTAATTGTTCATAATTCATAATTGTAATAAGCATTTAGATGCAACATAATGGACTCCCACCATTAAACTCGAAGTTGCAATAAAAGACAACTAAAATATTATTTTAAAGCGTTTCCATCAAATTCATCGATAGTTTAAGAGCCTCCATCAATCGTACGGGGGGAAACAATGGATTAGTTGGATAGTTAGTTGGTGGGTGGTTAGAGGCAGTGTGTACTCAACAAAAGCATTACCAATAAGGGATAGCATCAAGAAGCATCATTCTTTCAAATCTTACAAATTTTTGGTATTATTAAATGTTGCATTTCGAAGAAAGACCACAGTGGCGTGGATTTGGAGAGGCCTATGTCCAACAGTGGACAAATATGGGCCGATGGTGCAACATTTCGAAATTAATGGTTTAAATCAAACGAACTATCATGATGGTATCTTGCTTCGTAGACGGAATACTTGAGGTTTATTTCGGTCAAGACAAATATTTGTATAGGGAAGCTTATGTGGCATGTATTTCTCGATAAGGATCTTAGTGGGTCTTGTTAAGTGTATGGCGTTTATTTATTTAACACCGGCGAACAAATTATCGAACACATTTGCAATAACAGTCACGTTCTAATTGATAACGATCATTTTCATAGCGTTAGTACTAAGGCAATCGATTAGAATAGCCTACGATTTGTTTCTGGTCTAGAGGCTTCTAATGTCACCTTGAATTAGATTACGGTGGCTTAACCAGCTGTTAATTTTGTGGCGATTGCGTGAAATAATTACATTAAATATTTTATGACGCTTCTAGTAACAATGATATACAAATTATTTAGGTGATGTAAAATAATTCACACAGAAAATTTATAATAGGAGCCTTTTTATGGCATTGTTTGGCGGACGACCATATGGGCCACCTGATGGTAAGTGGCTCGTTGTTGGGCAGGGCTGTCCTTAAGAGATGAATGTTGATATGCGCTCCTTCCTATTGCGGCGCAAGGCCAACCCACTATCAACCTTTTTAGAGCATTGATCTATTCAATTGTTCATTTCGCCTCGTGTTTATTGTAACTTTAATTCGAAATTCAAATCATATCAAAATTTTGCAATTCATACAACCTTGAATGTGAATCCCTTGTGCATTCAGCCTAATCATGTTCTAGTTTAAGTTAAATTAACATTTAGCTTCACAATAAACGGATAATACTAATTTTCTAATTTGGTAAGTTTTGGGATGGAAATATGTTACGCGGAATGTTTGTTTTATTTCATGTTATAATAGTAATTTACATAAATAACGTATATTATATTCGAAGAGAAGTTTATTTGATTGGACGTTTAAATTGCGAATACTTGTGAAATGATTATATGATTGTATAGTTATTGATTTAAATTCATTGAAATATTTTTTTAAAAATAAATGACATACATTTTAAAACTTCTCATTGAAACCTATAAAGCATAAGATGTTATTTAATTATTTCTGTTCGAATCTGGTAATTCTATGAATCATTTCATTTTTCATAACACTCACACGTGATTCCTTACGAGTCAAGATGTCGTAGTCGTTATAACACAAATATCTCAACCAAAAATTTCGGGTGCACGTCATTTTTTTTATTTATTATGTCCGGACAGACATATCCACTCCACCTGATGGTAAGTGAAAGTGGAGTCCAAACGCGAAGACGACTAGTACAGTCAGCTAGAATGAGCTGCACCAGTCACCCTCGACATGCCCGCTCGCAAGATACCTCTTCACGTCTCGTTTGAAGGCACCCAGGTTATAAGAGGATTTCGGTATCCTTGATTTGCATCTATAATTCATGTAGTGCTCAGTTAAAGGGAATATAGCCAGTAAACTTAGTGGAAACACAACTGACATTGCAGTGTCTTCAAGCTTAATATTTCCTACCAATTGCATAAAATAATTAAAACTTGAAATAATTTACAACACTTCTAGGATATAAAACAGTATCTATTAAATTTTGTGCATAGAATTTTTTTACTTAGTGGTAGGGCTTTGTGCAAGCTGGTCTGGGTAGGTTCCACTCATCAGATATTCCACCGCTAAACGAAAGTACTTGGTATTGTTGTGTTCCGGTTTGAAGGGTGAGTGAGCCAATGTAACTACAGGCACAAGGAACATAGCATAGTCTAAGTTCCTAAAGTTGGTGGTGCATTATCGATGTAAGGAATGGTTAATATTTCTTACATTGTCTGAGCAGTGGTGATCACTTACCATCAGGTGGCCTATATATTCATCCGCCAACCATAAAATAAAACCATTACCAGCATGTAAAATCCAAATCATCTTCTCCAATCATCCAATCATCTCTTGAATTAAATGTATCCAATAATCAACGGTACAATATCTGAAGATAAACTTAGTAACTAAACAACAGGATAGAACTTATCTACATGATATCTCTAGAATTAATCCTTAGTAGACAAATCAACCAGTGTCCTCAGAAAGTCGAAACATTAAAGACACAAATGCTGTTTTGTTATTTTTTAAGTCAAGGTCGACCTAAAGAATACGCTGTCAACAAAACAACTTGTCTTTTTACTTTGTTTACTGATTTGTGATTGATGTGTAATTATTTTGTTTTTATTTATAGAATTCGGTAATCAGTGGTCCTGAACTAACTAAAGTTAATAAAGTCGAAATATAAACTTATTTAAATGCCATATATTTTCTTATACTTTGAGCCTTATTCATTTTTCATCACTAATCACGTCAATTATAATATTAGCCAAATATAGAAACGATTCAGGTTCAATTGTATTCTTCTAGATTTTCCACGATATAAAATAAAGGAGATGACGACAGGAATATAATTAATAAATGAAAGTTGGCAAAACAAGCATTTATTCCGTACTAGGTTTCATTATCACGCGTACCGAAAGCTCAATCGGCTAACTCTAAAACTGGTATAAAATTGAATTCTGTAACAGAGATAGAAAAATGATTGATTCGGAATTTATTTGTTTCATTTTCTCAGTTATACCTGATGGAACTCGATCTTCACTTTTCGTATAAGTAGGGGGTTAGAATTAAGTAAATACTAGATCAATTGGTCTTGGTACTTCAGGTTAATTTAAAGTATTTATATTTTGTAAGAATTCCATTTTTGTTTCAAATTTGTCTCAAAATATAATTCCAAAATATATAATTGTTCGGTTGAGCCCATTTGGCTTGGTATCAACTCTTCAACATCATTTTACCAAAGAGCAATACTTAGGATTGTTTGGAGGGTGAGTGCGTCAATCGTCAGCGTAACTACAGGCACAAGGGACATAACATCTTAGTTTTCAATATTTAATATTTCTCTAACGCTAATGTCTATAGACATTAGCGTTAGAGAAATTACCATAGGTATTGACCATTTACCATCAGGTGGCTGATTAGCCCGTCCATTTTTATACTATAAAAAAACATTTAAAATAAGTTTTTTCCGTATTTAGACGAAAGCGAAAATCTATATATACCATCAGGAATCAAACTTGGATCAACGTCGAAGGCAGATTTGCTGAGACTGCGTCGGACGATCGTCAAATATAATATTATGATGGAATTTTGCTGAGTACTAAATTGGGATGGTAGTAATATCTACGTAAAATAGACGAACCGTACTCGCGATTTTATTACATAAACGCTTGCTTCCTGAGGACTATTTCGTCGCATAGTATGGAAATAATAAACGCAGTCAACATATATTAATGTATAGCATCGATTATGAGATGTTAAAAAAATAGTTCAGCTTTCACGAAATCTCATATATAATCATGGTTTTTATTTCATTTCGATTAAGATATTTTTTAAATTCAAAGTGAAAAAAAAAACTTTTGAATATAACAAACATAGTTTTCTTGCAAGGTGTGCAATCAAATAAATGTTGTTTTTTTTTTTAAGAAACATTTATATTGACAGTGGAATTCACTCTATTATTATTTTTAGTAATAAATACTTTACAAACTACAGTAATGCTGTTTCAGAATGAATTAATGTTTCTTTTTGAAGTACGTAGGCCTTTCCGTTCGAAGTCGAGCACGAGAAATCAAGTGATTCCATCTCCCGGGCAATCATGATAATAAATGGACGTATTTACGACCAAACGACATATTTGTGAAAAATATCCTTTAATAGAAAATCCATAATAGCATTACAAATAACATTAAAATGAGAATATTTATTTTCAATGAATTATTGATATCAAGACCTTAACTATATACAAATATGTATGTATTTAAAATAGTTACTATATAAATCTCGGCATCGTGGAATGGTAGCAAGAATGCTAGCAGCATTTCCCCGTTGAATCGCATTCGGATCCTCCAAAAAATGAACCAGCCCTCTTGTCAAGAATGGAGGCTAAAGTGAGGCTTTATACTTTTATTAAGTGTTTCATTTAAAACTATAGTATCCACTTTACTTATTAATACTGATTAGATAAATATTGTCGTCTTCTTCCTGCAAATGTCAATGAAGAGAAAAAGAGAGACATCAATATATAACTATACAGTCGCTAAACACCGCTTATAAAGGCCGTATGTTGATATAAATCTATTCACTTGCGAAGGCCCCCTTCGTCCACGTTCGATTATTATCAAAGTATATTATTATGAGTAAGTAGAAAACAAAGAAGAATGGAATGAGACAACTGATAATAAAGACACGAAAAAATATAATTAGATTAATTATATTTGATAAGTTTATTTTATTAAAACGCCGATTAGTTAACATGCAGGGGTGCGCCTTCGTGAGTGATTAGATCTATATTTATACATACGGCCTTATTTATAAGGCTTTTAGATTAGTACCCAGGCCAGAGTGTGCGTGTATGTTGTGTTGTAGGATTCTTATCCATTAAAATTACTGCAGTGGTCGTCGTCGGCACTTCGGATCTCGTTGATATAACGCATCCGCTGGTGGCTCGGGCGAACTCTGTTTAGGGGATGAAGGTGTCCCAGCCCGCACCACAGTTTCGACACATCGACTTCGCTTTGCGTCCGATATTACACATTCACCAAAACACCCATGACCGTACAATACCTGCGTAACTTTTCTTATGACTTTTTAAATTTAGGTAAATTTTATCTAAAACAGTTAGTATTCTTTTTATATAGTGAATGATAATATATTTTTATTTTAATAAAACCGAATTAAATCTTTTAAGTAACTTAATTTATAAATTATATAATTATAGAAGTTTTATACTAATGTTTAATATTAAATATTTTTTATTAATGACAATATTTTGTTATTTTTAACTATATCAAGAAAAATTGGTATATTTTTAAAAACTTGAATTTCCATTCTGTTACGGCAATGTATTTTTACAAGGCACGATAATATTACTATTCTAAAAATAACTAACTCCAACAGCTACGGTTTTTTTTATGACAGATACAACCAATAATTGAGCTGGTATTCGAACTCGGGATCAATTACAGCCAATCAAACGTTGAATATTTCAAAATTATTCAAACAAATGACAATAAATGCTCGTTTCCTTCACGCATTATCATCTAAATTACTGATGTATATCATGTAACCGCATGTTGCTACAAAACTAGATTGTAAAACATGCATTTGGAATCCTTCCAACTTTGTTATAATCAGCCTCATAGTTAATTTATTAGGCGATTGATAGAGACTATTAGTTCATTTGAAAAGCGAAAATTAACTCGCAATACACGAACAAGAGTTCACAGTTTAACTATTATTATTATTAATCCAATAATTTGTTTATATTTTTGTTTGTTACATTTTTCACGACTTATTATTGTCTGTTACTCAACCGTACATCATGAATAATACACTTTGTTAAGGAAAACGAAATAAAGCCTAGCAAATTCTTTTTTAAATACGAAGCTGCGTACGAAAACTATTGTTATCTTTAAATGTAAAACGCACAGATATTAAAATTTTGTTTGTTTGAAACTGTTACTGATATTTAAATGGTGCTTACTTTATACTTATTTTTGTCAAACAAATGTATACAAATATCAACTTTTGCTTTACGGAAAAATATTAATTAACTACGTATATTACTGAATACAAGATTATATAATTATAAAATGGCGCGGAGTTGGCATACTTTGATTTCGTTGCAATGTATAAAATTGAATCGGATCTTCTGGGGAAAATTTAACATTCTCAAACAGAAGTTTGCATTTGATTTAATTTTGTAAAATCATGCTCCAAGATTGAAATAAAACTAGTTTTTAACGGATTTAATCGCGTATATTAACTGAGTCTGCCCGTGACCACGAACACTGCAAAGTGCTCGAAACGTCGGGATGTTAAAATAATTAATATACGTGATTAAATCCGTTTAAAACTAGTTTTATTTCAATGTGTAATAATCGCGAAAATCTAAGACAACATTATGCTCCAAGATACTTATAGAAGTCTATTTCAATTAGGTATAATTTCAGTTTTAATTAATTTATATCGGTCCACCAAAGAAAAAGTACAGAATAATTATTTTTTAAACAAATCAACTATATTTTAATAGTATATTAAATTCCATTAATAAAATAAATAAATAAATGTAATTCGTAAACAGCATACTCAATAAAAAAAGTATTTTTTTAAACAAATATTTAACAGTAAGGCTTTATACTTTTTCTTACCCTTTGACATGAAACCTCTTCGAATAAATCGCCTTTGTCAATATAACAACATAGGATTTATAATCTGTCCCTTCAAATCAGTATTTAAGTAGCGCGAAACACGATTTTATTTTTCATACGTATCCGAGCATGCGCCAAGCGATCCGTTTTTCCCGGCAGTACTGGACACAAATACATGCACAGCTTGAGGTGATCGGCAACCAACACATCCGTAATCTTGCACTATCAGGGTAGCGCAGAATCGTCTGAAATCACTGACACAAGCATCTAAAATCACTCACACATCAACCAAACATTTTCTGTGTAGACGTTACGTACGAACGCTGGACACGCACACAAATGAAAATCCACCCCAGTAGCAGAGTGTACGTTAGTCTACCGCAGGGTGTCGAGCTGAGTGGATGTGTTAATTCACTCCAGTGGTAATGTGGATCGCCAAGTGAAACGAAATGTGAACTTCGAAGACAAACATTGTGAATAAATTTCAAAGTTTAGTGATTGAATTTTATGGTTCAAATAAATGTATTTAAAGTTTATATAAGTTCGTGAACTTGTGGATTAGGAAGATAGAACTTTATAAAAGTTAGTTTTAAAGTCTTAAGTGAAGTGAAGTGATAAGTTACATTTTTTTGCTGAGAGGTGATTATACGATTTTGGATTGTAGTCAGGTGAGTGTTGGAATAAGCCTTAGTAAAATTTATCTGTTAAATCGATTCGTTCGAATACTTTAAAACCAAATAGTTAAGACTGTGCGAAATATATTATATACATTTATTCAATTTTATGAATAAACATATCTACAGAAGTTAGTATTTTTTATTAAATTTCTTTAAAAGCTCAGTAAAAAGGACTGGATAGAATTTATACTTAGGACATAAATTTAAAGACTGAAAGACGTTATGAAGATTATATTATTATGGTTTTGGACCGTGTCATAAATCTGTAATTTTTCCCGTTAATCTTGATTTTCAATATTTATATAGATTTTATGTCTTACTTACTTATATGTCAATATATTATATATTGTATTTAAAAATGTTAATTTTTTTTATCAAAGACATGATTTTGAAAAAAAGTAAAATGTAAAAACATTATATTTTCTCCAGTTTTGTTTCCGAAATTAGAGATCTGGCTCTCGATTTTCTCTTCGAATATTCCGTTATAGCATTATCTTATTAAAATGCTTTCGAATACAATAACTATGATTTTTATTTTTAAATTATACTCATTTTGAATAATTCAGAGTTATAGCAAAACTATACGTACCTTTGATTTCTCACCTAGTACACATTATCGTTTACAAATCTCGTTATTAGTAAAAGTGACGGCGTAATTTTCAAAAATCGAAAATTCCCTTTACAGATGTTCGAGAAATTTCAAGAAATTGTTTCGATTCGCACGTAAAAGAACGCTTAATTTGCCGCTCAAAGTTCTATCTTTTCAATCTGTCTCGTCACTAATAAGCTACGACCTTTCCGAAAAATGACTTCCTTAATTGGGTTTTCTTAAAAGTAGCCTTTTGGACTCCCTTAATATCTTTCCAGAGTAATAAAAATTTATTCATTAGTCCGATAAAGTGTTTCTTGTTTGATGTTTCCTTATATTATACAAATATGTACAATCTGCATAAAAAGGCTCTCACCATACTTTAACACGATTTCCTCTATATTAAGACGACAAAAGACATTGAAAGCTGAACTAACATTATTCTATAAAAAGTTTATTATGTGACATTTAATAATATTAAAATAAAAGTGTACTATTATGTCGGAATAGGAAAATTGAAATCAAATAGAGATATCGATCTTATATAACCGGGTCATCTCCGCTTATGGAAGCTGATAATATACGGTATTAACTAAGTTCTACATAGCAAATGTATCGGCTAAATGTATCGTCGTTACTTGGTATATCCTTAGTACTTATTATCACACCACTTGGAACGCAATAGATAAGTACTATTATTATTTATTTTTTTAGGTAAGCTGGAATAGTTTTACGATAAAATATAAGAGCAATAATACAAAAAATACGAACCATTAAGAGTTATCTTTTGAGAATACGTGAAAAAAATGGTATTGAAAATAAATCTTGCCAATTTTTATCAGTAAAATCAGCATTCCAACATCGGTAGCGTTTCAGAAAAGCTTGCTTAACGAGAACGCCTTAAATAAAGTTGAGTTGTTCGAATAAATGATAAGACGGATTTCAACGTTTCTCTCAACGCAATTTGTTTGTTATAAAATTTAAAATAGTTTATACATTTAGGACGAACAAGAACATTGAACTATACAATTTTATCGATTTTAAGTTCACGGAATTATATAACAAAAAAGCAACAAAATATCGGTAAATATCCCACAAAGCATATACTTGAGAAGGGTTCGAACTTATTCCCACCAAACTTGGATAGATATGACATTTTTCCACCTGACCCATTCGGATTTCTTCAAAGAAGTTTTCCTATACCACCGCGCACGAGTTGGCACGTAGTTCAGTCGTACTCTCTCAGGATAGAACCCACATTGTCCGATTATTATTCGAGAACTAACATACCAGACTATGGCTCCATGTGTATAATAGAAATAAAATCTCAATAAAAACATATATATCTTTCATATTATTACTTTTATAACATAAACGTAAAACGCTGGTAAAATAGTCTTAGGCAGGAAAAGGTAGGATGATCCATAAATCGGATCACCGCTTTATTTAAGGCAGATTGAGGCAAGCTGATCATTTCCATACCGATTTTCAGTATTGAAAAAACGTCACGTAACAGTGGAAGTGATCTAATACAGAGCTTCCATAACACAATATAATAACAAGTTTATATAAACTTTAATATATAAACCGTATCACTTTAATAGTTGCTCTACGTTATAAAATGTTGCTCTACTTCAAACGTAGTCTCTCAAGTATTATAGTGCTTTACGTTTACTTTACGTTGCTTTATAATGTATATGTATATATGTTCTAATACTTCATAGTAATTTTGTTAACACCTACGATTTAATGTGTAATCTATATCTATAGTATTATTAGAAATGTGAAAGTAACTCTGTTTGTTAATTTGTCACCGTTCAACCGATTTAGATTATATTTGGTATAAAAATAATTCATCCCGGCGAAGTTTATATGCTACTTTTTTAATTCATCCCTCGAAGGGGTAAAATGCGGAGTGACAGTTTATGTGCCGTAGACAACATTTATAATTTTGTTACTGCGAAATGTATGTTCACAAACGTTACTATAACAACCAACTAGCGCCATCTAACGAGCTGGTAAACAATTACTGCTCTAAATTCTTAAAGCAATTCTTGCATTTTTAAAACAAAGAACATTTTAAAAGATACTTCCTATGATATACTCGTATATATATCAACACTCATAACCTGGCCAGACAATAAACTGGCTAAAATTCGTGAACAAAGTTTTTTTATTTTAAATAAATTTTCGCTTGGTTGTTTGGTTTTGTGCAAGCCACTCTTTTATGCCGTCTATAACACCCATCCTTTTTACATTTTACCACCAAATAGCAATACTTAGGATTCTTGTGTCAGCAGCCATAAGGGATACTAGTTTCAAAGGTATTTAAATAAATAGCAGCAAAGGAATGCCCAAATACTTGAATTTCTAATATTCCTATTTACCCTTTCAATTTTGCCTAAAGCTTGTACTAGGAGTGGGGACGACAATATCCCAAGAAGTCAGGATTGAACCTTCGACTTTCTTACATCGCTAGGTGCCCCGTAAACTTTTGCACTATTGAATCTTTCTAATGTTGGTGGCCGCTGGCGATATGAATATATTGTTCAATTTATATATTTTTTTATGGCGTTGATTGGCGAACGAGCATATGGGCCACCTGATGGTGAGTGATCACCACTGCCCATAGACAATGGCACTGTAAGAAATATTAACTATTCCTTACATCGCCAATGCGCCACCAACCTTGGGAACTAAGATGTTATGTCCCTTTCGCCTGAAGTTACGCTCGCTCATTCACTTGTCAAACTGGATCACAACAATACTGAGTAGGTAGAATATCTGATGAATGGGTGGTATCTACCCAGACGGGCTTGCACAAAGCCCTACCACCATGTATGCAAGAGAGATATGAATTAAATGAAAAAAAAAATTATAGTTTTTTTTTAGATATAGAGAACAGCAAGTCACCCTAATTATCAGCTTGATTTTCGTTAAATCTCTTTCAGGCCGTGTAGCCGGTCTGTTTATCTTAATGACTTAACGGTTTCAAGAACATTAAAGGAAAAATTCCAGAAAACTCATCAACAAGGTCTTTTAATAGCTCTAACGAATTTTGTTTTTTGCGCTTCTCTCTTATCGATTTGAAGAATAACTTTTCTAATATCTTTCATTTTTTCGGATTAACTTTTTAAGTACTGTAATAAAATAGAAAGATTGATTGTTGAAATGTTCGCAGTTTGTTGAACAAAATCTCAGTAAAACAAATGTTCCGTAAAGATAAATTTCGGTAGAATTTTTGTTCGGAACTAATTCATTTAATTTTTGATACCTTTTAAACGTCTATTATATTCAAGTGAGACTTTATTACTGTAAGATACTTTTATTATCATGGTTTTGTAATATCTCTAAATATTTTCAAATATTCACCAAAAATTTGAATATGCTAATATCTGTTGTGTTTTGATTACTTGTAAGCTTCGTACATATTATTATGTATTAAGAATATATATAGTATGTTAACACACTACAGAACATAAATAAAAGAACGTGAGTTACTTTTATTAAAGTAGGGGGTAATTTTTTTTCTATTTCATAGATCCGATATAAATTTTAACAAATAATCTCATATATGATCAAAAGGAAATATGTGATTAAAAACTATTACAATGGTATTTAGATTAAAGGGAAGATTTTAAAATTAAATACTAACTATATCGTCTCATTGGAAGAGGAAACCCGTATATACGATATAATACGATGAAATTCTGCCATATTTGTGTCAACCGACTACCATTTTTTTAGTAAAAAAGCTTAGCAGTAGATATTTATGGGCAATTACTCACCTTTTTTAGTCTCAGAGGATAAAATCAACTTCACCATTACGGAATGTTACTGACACATTCTTTTGCCAAGGGGCTTAGAGGTGATCGCTTACTTGGGTGAACCATTTAGTTCTTCCCTATCGTAATTTCAAAAAAAGTTGCGTTTGGTAACTTTGTGAGATATTCAAAAAAATAAGGTCTTACTTGAGTTGATAAAAAAGGAAGAAATTTAAGAGTTATTACTTCTACTGCATTAGAAAATAAGTATTTACACACGTGACGCCGAAAAATAAACAAATATCCCAAACATTAATTAACTTTCAACGTCTTCCATGACACGTCTTTATGACATCATTTGGCTTACGAGCCAATGAGCTACCTGAAGATAAGTGGTCACCATTGCCCACAGAAAATGGCGATGTAAAAATATTAATCATTCCTTACATCGCCAATACGCCGCCAACCTTACTGGCTCACTTATTCTTCAAGCACATCAATACCGCGTGCAGCTGTTTGGTAGTAGAATATTTAAGTGGGTGGTTCCTACCCAGCTGGTGGCTTGCACAAAGCCCTACCACCAAGTGAACCAAGATTGGAGAAAAACATCTTAGTATATTCTAAATCGTCATTGTGTTAGACAACATAAAATATAACAAAACGATAGAGAATTATATTGAAATAAAAAAATACAAAAGAAAAAAAAATATTGATGAAGAATATGTTGATAAAATAAAAAAGGAAAAGTGTGACATTATTCAAAGCGCCCGCAGCAGTTAAACTCGTTACCTTTGTAAAGATAGATTTAACAGGGAAGAAAAATAAGGGGTGGAAGAAATAAAATATTCATCTTATCTTCATAAAGCGACACAATCAGAGATGAAAATTGCCAAAGTAAAAACATTATTATTGAAGCTTATCAGAAGCTAAAGATTAATAAATATTTTGGGACAAGTACAAATTGGTCTCTTAATATTTTGGGTCGATGTTAATTTGTTCGATTTAGGTCCTGGTGCCTTTTAATGGATGAAAAATGATACTGTAATTTGATAAACAATCATATATTAGTGTAAAGTAAGCTGAAAATGTGTACTGTTGATTTAAGGCGTTTAATCTTTAAGTGAAGGTCCGCCGTTGAAAAGGCGTCGTGACCAAATAACCTCTATATTTGGGACTTCTGGAATAGCTCGATTTAATCTCATATTATAAGTTTTTATTTTTTCTCTTTTAGTTAATAATTAAAACTAATTTCTTAACCACTTGATTTAATGAAGATTAAGCACGAATATACTTTTGTCAATATATATTTTATTTATTCTAAAGAAATTTATAATGAGTTTTAAAGTCGCCAGTGTTTGAAAATGAATTGACTTTTATAAGTATGCTATTTTTTCTTTCATATATTGTAGCTTCAATGGTGCATTAATTTCCTAAAAAGCTTGTATACAAACCAAAGAAACCTTGTTAATATTTTTCTGTGTCAAAAAAATATATATTTTTAAAAGTTCCTATTAAAAATAAGTTTGGTCCAATACGATCGCGTTTTTCTATGACCATTAAGAGAAAATAATTAAAAGTCTATTCCACCAAACTGCTTTACTTCAGATTATTGAAATTCCTATCAACAAGGTAATGCACGTTTCCTTACTATGTAAATATTCACCATTGAATATAACAGTCATTGTAAATACAATTAAGAATGTTAAATTACTGTAGCTTACACCAATTCGCGACTTGTGGTTAAGACTTGCTGAAACCTAATTGGTCATAAATTGAAGTCCTTTCTCTGAATTTGGTTTGATTATTTTGTGTCAGTCTTAGTTACGAATGATACACGGTTCCTCCAAGTCCATCCAATCAAAGAGACTGTGTACTTAATAAATAAATAAAATGGTGTCAGATCGTCCTGGAGGTCAATAAACAGTTACAGGTTTTTCTGGTGAATAAGTCAGTACCAGCTAAAGGTTCGTAAGTAGGCAGTGCTTGTTCTCCCTTGCCTCGGAGGGATTTTGGTAGTGCGCCTGAAGTCATTCCAGTTGGACTTTCTAGCTTATCGTATTATAAATATCAGAGAGTAGCTTGCACAAAAGCAACTGTGTGTACTATGTATTGGTATTGGTACACTATGATTTCTCCTGCGTCTCTCTACAGAGTAACCAATGTATCGATACAGAGGACGTCTCCTTAGCATTATTATTTCAGATTTTATAACTTATTTTTGTCAAGAACTTCTACCGCATATTGAAAGTAAATCGATAGCTCATCGAAATCAAATGCGGGGATTATTTAAAATTGGTTCCCGGAAAATGTCTCAAGACCACAATAATTATATTACTTAAATTAATAACTTCCACGTTACGTATACGACATAAATTATATTATAGCGAAAAAGCCTTGACTTGCAAATTTAATGTATTTGGAATATTATTATTCGGAAAACCCGAAACAAGGCCTTAGATAGCAATTTCAAATATGTCGACCGAAATAATGTGATTAAGGATTCCCGTCCACTAAATATGGTAGGATATAAATTAAAATAACTTGATATAAATAATTTCATAAAACGTAAATTCCATTATAGTATATAAGATAAAAATTATATTAATTACTTATTAGTATTTTTTTTTATTAAAGGAAACAAAAAATGAGATGTCACTTATAGCATTATAATATACAATAATACATACATCAGTTAAGTTCCCACTGATACTTAATACACAATTATTAAAATTAATCAAAGACTAATTAATATACATAAAATCAAATAGGTAACATTATACAATTAATGAGATCAATAAACGTACACGTATACGTGGCTTCTGATAAATAACTGAATTGTATTCGCGTTGTGGTTCATATTAAATTTCTATCAGAACATATTTTTTATAAAAATATTTTCACATTTTCAGATAGAGGTTATTTTTATAACCAATTTTGCAAGTTAAGCTATCAACAATTTCAAATGGACCGTGTTGTTTCAAATGAGAAAAGTTCTAAAAAAAAAAATACATCCTGCAGTACAATTCTGCAGAGCACGGTCCAAATTAAAAATATCTATTCATCAAAATTATGTTAGAATATATAAATTTATCATTCATTTTGATATACACTAAATTAAATATAATTCTAAAAAATGGAAGAGTTTTACAATATCATATAAAATACACATTGAGCGAATATAAATAACTATTTTGATATAATATATCAAGCTATATAGCAATTAAGCGTTAGGTAAACAGCCTTACCGACAAAATCAACATTACGGACGAGGTCTAATAATTGAGTAATTAAACAGTCTTTGAAAAACAAAACATGTTCATACGTCATACACAGAATATTAAACAAAAAATAAAAAACTAGGTTTAATAAATTAACGAGAAACATTCGAGGTAATAATGAGTAAAAAATAATATTACAACTTTAAATTGCGTTAGAAAATTACATCACACGATAACACATGATGATAAACTGACTACGACATACTTGGTATGGCTTCGTGTAAGAACACCTGGGTAGGTACTACTCACTCATTACAATCTACCGCTTAACAGAATACTTAGCATTGTTCTGTTCCGAGTTGAACAGTGACGAGTCAGTGAAGAGCCGAGATGGCCCAGTGGCTAGAACGCGTGCATCTTAACCGATGATTTCGGGTTCAAACCCAGGCAGGCACCACTGAAATTTCATGTGCTTAATTTGCGTTTATAATTCATCTCGTGCTCGGCGGTGAAGGAAAACATCGTGAGGAAACCTGCATGTGTCTAATTTCAACGAAATTCTGCCACATGTGTATTCCGCCAACCCGCATTGGAGCAGCGTGGTGGAATATGCTCCAAACCTTCTCCTCAATGGGAGAGGAGGCCTTTATCCCAGCAGTGGGACATTTACGGGCTGCTAATAAGTCAGTTCCAGGTACAAGGGACATAACATCCCAAGGTTGGTAGTGCCTAGGTGATAGGAGATTTATTTAACATATCTTACAGTACCAATGTTTATCTAGTGGTGACCACTTAACATCAGGTGACTTAATTGCCAGTACGCTTACTTATTATTTTATAACACAAAAATACAATGGTGTTTACTTGGGTTCGAACCCGCAGGCTTCGGTTAAGTCTCACGATTTACAGCTACAGGGCCATATTGGCTTAAACATATTATCTTATATAAAAGTGCTATAAAACCAAACTCTATAATAAAATTTATATATAATATACTTGTCTACGTTGACAATATATTATTACATCAAAAATGCTAATTAATATTCAAAATATGCATATCAAAATAAATTAAATTAGCATATTATATTTGAAGCAACAATCAAATATTAACTAAAATTACTAATTTATAGGAATCTGAAAGTATGACACAAAAATATTTCTCTTCATAATCCAGGCGTCTATTTCGAACTAAAAATACGGAGTTTCTGATCTATTTCAGTAGTTAGTCAAACTATAGCACATAAATGAGTACTAAGTTTTTATAGCGAGTTTATTTGTGACAGTTAAATGACGAAGACATAAAATTTTTGTGTACAGTAACGTTGATTACTACACTATTATGATTTCATTTGAATATTTTTTCGGGAAGGCGATGTTATTCGACGATGTAGATTTTAACTTTTTTCTAGTTTTTAGCTTCTGAACTTTTGGTATTCTTTCTGACACAAGGCAAGTCTTTGATGTTGATACTCTATGATATCAGTCACGGTGTCCATTCTTACAAGAGACTTGATATTTGCGCGAGGAATATTATAGGCTACCAGCGTCTGCGTAAACAATAGCGTTCTCTATAATATCTCATTCTCAAAATCCAGTGACTCGTAAAATCCGACGTGACCGGAAAGAGTTTAGGCGCACGACCAACCTAATTACTCTACTTGTCATTGGAATGGATACACTACCATCTATGATTCTCCGAACTGCTACTAAGAATATCTAGATAGAAAAATCAAATATTACATTTGAACTTATTACCTCGGGGACTATCATCATTATAGCTAGCAACGAGTTTTCGTTAAATAATATATAAAACTAGTTAAAAACTGTAGTATAGAGTTACGTTTAATTACGTTATGAAATTTAATAATGTGATTATTTATTCTGTTATACATCAAACAAAATTTGTTAGGTATCAATATTGCAACAAAAAGACAATGCATAAATAAAAAAAATACAATGAAGCTTTTAAATTTATATAAATATATTGATGTCGTTCTGGGAACATTAAAACACAGATCTCCACTTCCAGATACAAAGTTAAATAATATTTATAAATCGTTTCCAGTTACACGAGCGCTTCTGAGCTTTTGCGAGTTATTGTTTTTATTACATTTGCACACGCTTAACTGTGCAAACTTGTCTGCTGTAAAACAGAGTAGCGTGATAATGGGATTATGTTGATCTTTATTAAAATAGATGCTAAATGCTTACGTTTGCACTCTTCCTTACAAATTACCAATTCTGCTTTCGATAATTTTTAATCTCGAAATTATACCGGA
The DNA here is from genome assembly GCF_905147765.1 of Vanessa atalanta. Classification (NCBI taxonomy): domain Eukaryota; kingdom Metazoa; phylum Arthropoda; class Insecta; order Lepidoptera; family Nymphalidae; genus Vanessa; species Vanessa atalanta. The sequence goes on along the minus strand of NC_061892.1, from coordinate 3,302,664 downwards.
AAAAATTTAAAAACGGGACATTAAGAAAATGTAAGAGAATCATCCCATGAACCTACCTCTCCTACACTCAAAATTATGACATCCAATAAGGTTTGGGCATTTATACTAAAAAAAACATTTATTTTTTCTTAAATTATTTTCTTTTTTTTTTGTTATTTCATTTTCGAATACTTCTTAACATATTCTGCTTAACGAAAATATTTCTTAGCGGTAGGGCTTTGTACAAGCCCATCTAGGTAGGGTAGGTAACAACCTTTCATCAGATATTCTACCGCCAAAAAACAGTACTTAGTATTGTTGTGTTCCGGTTTCAAGAAGCCAGTGTAACCACAGGCACAAGGGACATAATATGTTAGTTCCCAAGGTTGGTGGCGCATTGGCGATGTAAGGAATGACCTATTACCATCAGGTGGCCTATTTGCTCGTCCGTTAACAATAAAAAAAAATACACCTTAATTATGAGGGTTTTTCACTTACTCACTTTAACCACTCATTAAATATTTTACCAATAAGCCAGTGTGACTAACACTGTCTTAGCAGTAAAAGTTACAAGGGCCATAACATCTGGGTTCCAAGGTTGGTGTCGCATTGGCGACATGAGAAATGGTAAAAAATACTTACCAAAACCGTTCCAAAAAAAAAAACAAGTGTTATATAATCATAAATATTATCGACAAACTATTTTATTTTGCGTGTTCTTGAAGTCAACTGTTTTTGTCAGTTTCGTTTATCAGGACTACATTATATAGATTTTTATCGGCTCCAGACTTCATCGAGGGCACATAATGAACTAACCGAACTTTACGTCACAATTTTTCTTCTATCTGACGTCATTTCATTTTGCAGTATGCTGATCATACACTTGACATTAGTGCATAAATGTTAACTTTTTCTTGACTGAACATAATTCTACTTTAATTCTGTTTTCGAAGCATAACAATCCATCTATTTTCAAGACAGGAGAGAATAGAATTTTTCTAAGCAAGAGCGCTCCATTTTTTTTCTAGTTGAAAATTATTTATTGGGCTTGAGTGTAATCGAGAGCCAATAAAAAATATATCGTCAATTGCGTATGTTAAAAGTCATAGGTTCGATCCTTACTGAGTTTTAGCATTAGCATTAGCAGCCCGTAAATGTCCCACTGATGGGATAAAGGCCTCCTCTCCCTTTGAGGAAAAGGTTTGGAGCATATTCCACCACGCTGCTCCAATGCGGGTTGGCGGAATACACATGTGGCAGAATTTCGTTGAAATTAGACACATGCAGGTTTCCTCACGATGTTTTCCTTCACCGCCGAGCACGAGATGAATTATAAACACAAATTAAGCACATGAAATTTCAGTGGTGCCTGCCTGGGTTTGAACCCGAAATCATCGGATAAGATGCACGCGTTCTAGCCACTGGGCCATCTCGGCTCAACTGAGTTTTAGTCGTCCCCATATTTGTATTCCTTACTAAGGTATTGCTTTTATTCTTTAATAAAAAATGCTTTAAAAATTTGTGTTCTCATTAGCTTCGAAAGTCTTTTCGGCTGATATTTCATAATAGCAATTTTAAATGAGTACCATCGAGTAATTAACAATGATCGTGTAATTTCCTTAACAAAAATCTAAGTGTGTAAGCTTAATTGTGGTCTTATTTAATCGTCTGTTATTCGATCAAATAATTTACAAAGATTTTAATGAAGTTGCTCTTACTTAATTGGTTTTGTCTCGTAATTAATTTATTTTATATTATGTAATTTAATTACTGAAAGGGATTAATTACTACCTTCAAGCCAATGATAGCTTTATATTTATTTTTATTTATTAACTTTTTTGGATTGGTTTATTCGCGTGATATGACGAAACAAAGAAAAGTGAGTCGGCTTAAATAAAGTTAGGTTATGTAGTATAGATTTTTTTATGGGGAAGCTTAAAAGGGTATGAATGTTTTTTTATCAAAAATCGTTATATTTGTTGGAAGAGTCAGTCACAGATGATTAATATTATAGTCTTGTATAATATAAAAATCTAGCTGACATTTTTATCTCATTTGCGAATTTTGATATAAAATTATGAAATATGAACGCATGTTTTTGTCGACGGCACTTCATTGCTATGAAATTCTAATCAATAAAAAATCTCAATAATGTATGCGTGTCATAAGTAGAACTACTTCTAAAACTCTTCTGCTGTAACTACTCACAGCCTGAATATGTACTGTTTGGCTAAAGGATCTATTCCTCTCGAGATGGTGGGGCAGGGCTTACTTACACATGTAACGGTAAGCGGAATTATATTCTACATAGTATTTTACAATACACATATATATATATATATATATATATATTATGTATTGCAAACGGTCAGCATGCTCATCTGATGAAAAGTGACTAGCTCCGCCCATGAAATTGAGAAACGCCGCGAGGCTTGTAGATGCGTTACCAGCCTTTAAGGTATGAGTAGGCTCTTTTCTTTGAGGTTCCCAAGTCACCTGTTCCATACCAAGATTTTCGTATTTTAATTACTATGCCTTTGCGGAACATTGAACGTTAAGACTCTGTACAAAAGAATTCGTAATTAACTCAAGAATTACTTTTCCTAATATTATTATAATATATCTTATAATAGTTCATATATAATATTAAAGATTAGACTTTTGTAATAATATTTTTTTTTACAATATTCTGGTCACGTGACTACGTGTACACGATGTTCAAATATCGCTAAATAGGACAGTGCCTCTAGCGCAATACTCTCTACTTTCTACGAAATTACACTAGCTACGTGACCCGCTTATAACAATCATGACATGTGTCAATTTTTTATTCTATCAAATTTTTGTGAAGAACAATGAGTAGTACAGTAGAAACGCTTGTGGTTTTTCGTGTAACGTATAAAGTCCATATAAATAAAACAGGATTATTATTATTAATCTGAACCTATCTTAATCTTGTAAATATAAATATAATCGTGTTGGTATTTCTTTTTGATATAAATACTTTTATTTAAACAAACATTATTAAGTTGGTGTATAAAATTATTGAGCAGGTTTAAACACTCTAATTCATAACATTCGCTGCAATCATCAACTTCCATGCCATTCCAGTGATCGCCATCTTTATTTATAAACACATAAATTTCTATAAAATTAATATATTTAAATTGATTATATGGAGCATGTATAGCGAATAGGCAGCTGTGGTTGGACTCCGTCCAGAGAGCCAAGATATTGAGTCTGAATGAGGCAGTGATGATGACGTGGAACTATTCTCAGTCCTACTAAAATTCTCGAGAGCTTGGGGTGTCGTGCGCAGTTTCTCTTACTCGAATCGAAATTATTTTATATCCAATCAGTCCATTTTTTTATATCGATTAAGAAATATAAACGAAAATATGAGATCGTTGGAATTTTGCTAGTTCTTATACTAAATTACTTTAAAGGTCACAGTTTACAAGAACTATTCACTTTTACGATTTACGCCTTTTTGATATTGACCCTTGAATTAATAGTTTCACAAAGTTTAACAGTTAATTGCATATTTGTTTTCATTTATAGAGTTCTTAATACTCCACCTGTTAATAATATATATCTTTGATGTAGTAAATTACAGAATGACACAAAGCCCTTGGTTTAATTAATCGTGAAGATTTAATTTGACCAAAATGAAAATTGTTTCATTGTATAGCAACTTAAATTTTATCATAATTGACTGACGAAATATTATTTTAACGTAATTCCAATTTCATTCATCGACTAAAACGTATTTATATAATTATGATATTTTTATATAAGATTATAAATTAACATGGTAATTTTATTACTATCACTATTTAAAATATTTATATAAATATCGAGCTCCACCAAATAAAAATAAAAAAACATTGTAAATATCCCGTTTTAAAAACCGATAGTAATGATATTTTCAATTGTTTTTAACAATATAAATAACTTTGTTTTGGTTACTTTTTTATGGCATTGGTTGGCAAACGAACATAAAAGCCAGCTTATGGTAAGTGGTCACCACCGCTCATAGACAAAGGCGCTGTAAGAAATATTAACCATTCCTTCCATCACCTAAGCGCTACCAACCGTGGGAACTAAGATGACATGTCCCTTGTGCCTGCGATTAAACTGGCTTACTTACCCTTGCAACCGAAACACAACAATACAGAGTACAGGGCGTAGGGAGTATTGGGCGGTAGAATATCTGATGAGTGGTTGGTACCTACCCAGACGGGCTTGCACAAAGCCCTACCACCAAGTACTTACTATATTTACCTAGTTATTTATATGGAGGGTAAGTAAAGACTTATTAAATGACTGATTTATATTTGACATATTGCTTGAATATTATATTAGTTCAGATTAGATTAGATTAGAATAGTCAGTATCTTATTTTTCTTCCGTATGTAGCTCCCGGTGGTAGCTTCACTTAACATACATTAGCAGCCTGTAAATTTTCCACTACTGGGCTAAGGCCTCCTCTCCCTTTGAAAATATCGAATATGCACCAAACCTTCTCTAGGTTTGGAGCATATTTCAACACGTTACTCCAATGCGGATGGAATACACACGTGGCAGGATTTCGTTTGAATTTAGTTTTTTTCGAAATTAGACATATGCAGGTTTCCTCACGATGTTTTCCTTCAGCGCCGAGTACGAGATGAATTATAAACACAAATTAAGCACATGAAAATTCAGTGGTGCCTGCCTGGGTTCGATCCAGAAATCATCGGTTAAGATGCACGCGTTCTATCCACTGGGCCATCTCGACATAATTGAATTAAATCACTATTCAAAAGTGCTTGCAAAAACCTACTTAAATAAAGTATATTTTGATTTTCATTTTTTTTATGGTTTATGCTAATACAAACAAAGAGAATCGTATATGGTTGTAAATCAAGTATATCATGTTCACGAATGTTTTTTATTAAATAAACATTAGTATTGTTAATAAGAACTAGTGTTTATAGTCAAACCTATTTGAATACTTTATTACACGCGCTAGATAAAAAAATTCACTGAGGATAAAAGGTATCCCTTCGAAGAGATTTCTTGTCGTCTTTATGTGGCTGAATCAAATTTATAAATTTTCAATTTGGTTTAAATTTTAAATCGTTCTTTTTTATGATATGGGTAATCGGACAGAGAAACGGACCATCCGATGATAAGTGGTCACCACCGACCATAGACAATGCCACTCTAAAAAATATTAATCATTCCTTACAGCGTTAATGCGCCACCCACCTTGGGAATAAATATGCTATGACCCTTGTGCCTGCAGTGGATCACCTCACCCTTCAAACTGAAAAACAACGATGCTAAATACTACTGTTTGGTGGTAGAAAATCTGATAAGTGGGTGGTACCCATACGGGCTTGCATAAAGCCTTACGACCAAGAAGTTAATTTATATGAAATATAATAACTTTACGCGTGTAATTTATCGAACTGGAAGCAAAACTCATAACATCGAAGGAGGTTAATTACGTCACAAGCACATGTTGAAACAGATAATATAATGACCTCAGAGTATTACGGATACATCTCCAGGCACTTGTCCTTAATCCCTTTTATTGCGAATCGAGTGGCCATCAAAGGGATACAGATTAAATTGGTTATGCGAAGAGTAACAGCTTTATTGGCTAATAAATTTGGAAGGACCTGAGATATTTTATTAGGCGAGCAAATAAAAGTATGATAGTCCAGTGACCTTTATGTCGTAAACGCAAATTGCTTTCAAATGGTCGATGTTAGCCATGATCAAGTTGAAAGCTCGCTGAGTGCATTTCAAAGTGATACATTTATGACGAAACTAGACGAGTATGTACTATTAAAAATCACAGAAAAATCGAATTATTGTTGAATAGAGTTTTAGGTTTAGATTTATGAGCCAAAGTTTTCTATTGGATAGTAACGTGAAACTCGATCGAAGACTGTGATTTCAAATCAAATACCCCTGAATTTTTATTACTTTAATTTATCAATATAAACCTTCACCTTGCGTGTTGGTAAATAATTATCGATAGAAAACCTGATTATGTCGGGTGACATCACTAAAAAAGATTTCAAAAGGAGGCCTTAGTCCTTAGGTAGTGGATAATTTACAATTTGATACTTTTTTCAGGGGGGAACGTACGCAGTTTGCCAATTGGCACCGGTTCAAATATTTATAATAATATTATATTTATCTTATACATATAGTATAATTTACTAAGATTATGAGTGTGTGCGCAAATGTGTGCGCAAACTCTATTTCGTCATTCTCATAATCTAAAGGAATGGAAATCTGACTCGATTGAAAACATTTAATGCTCACGACTAATAAGATTAAACATTGCTAACTTCCCAAATCCGGAATGTTTTTGTATATTTATTTGACGAAAAATCTTATTAACTTTATATTTTTTGACAGCAAACTGTTTATTTGCTCAAAGTGAAAAATCTTAATATAGAAGCGTTACACTCCCTTATCGATCAAAGATCTACCACCGGTTCGGAAATTCGGAAATGAACACCTCAGACCTGAGAAGAACTTCCGAAAGAAACTCAGCAGCATCTACTACTAATTATTTTAGACAGTTGTTTAAAGAGCACAGCATCATCATACAAAGACGTCAAAACTAGTAATTCGTAAAGAACTAGTAACACGAATTTTTAAACAAAATATCAATAAAGTGCTATATTGACTTGATTTTGAAAAATGTGGAAAATGTTTCACTTTATTGAATTTCCCACTTCCAAATTTTGTAAATATTAAATTGAATAACAGATTGAACTGTACCTAAAAACTCGGAGAGATAGTTAATAAAAAAATGGTGGGATTAATAAACGGAATGCTAAAATACGGGTGAAAATAAAAGACTATTTAAAAAAACATGTTTAATTTATTACTTTATACAATACGTTTTCTTTTTAAACAAATGGTTCCATTGCATAAATTCAAGTAGGTAACTAATAGGCTAAGGTCGTGATCGAAGTTCCGACTTACATGTAGTCTACATACACTTAATATTATAATCCCTGAGAGACAAAATTATTTCATTACGTGATAGCTGATGAAAGTCAAGATTTCTCAGACTGTAATTGATTTTTGATTTGTCGGCAACAGATGTTCAATTTACCGCAAATTACCTTAAATAACGGGCAAAATTGCAAAACAATGATAAAGAAACACGAATGCGTCATTTTCGTCATGAAATTTTTCATTCATGAAAGAATATATAATATGCGCATAAACATAGAATTGTCTTCATAATACACCTCAGTTCTCGGTGGTGAAAAAAAACATCCTAGGGAAACCTGCATTTGTTTAATTTCACTGAAATTCTAAAAGATGTATATTTTCTAAACCTTCCCAAGGAGATGAAACTTAAGCACAGCAGTGCGTCATTTATAGTTTAAGAGAGATTACAAAAGAATCAGAATCGGAGTACTCTGAACTTAGAAGAACAACGATCGTTTGATTGCACGACAACATCAGCTGGAATTAATCAAGCGAAATTTTTACTACCAGACCGTATATTGATCGATCTGATTCACTGATGGATAAACTGTTTTGTTTACGAAACGCTACGCTGATTACAAATATTAGTTCGCCATTTTCCTTATTTTTTTCCGAAGCATGACCTATTTCCTGTGATTCTTACAAATCATCTGACGTAACACCATAACTCATATCAGTGATAGACCGATCTATTCGTCCGCTCAATAGTAAGTTACTTGATTGTGTGGGTCATAATAGATTGCTGTTTTCTTTTCGCCGTGATTATATTCTAGCTGTCAGGGTTTTAATATTTTTATTTTTTATTGATTTTATAAAAATATATACGAGTAAATAAGTCTTCGACAAAATCCTGTTTCTAGTGATCTGTTCTGTAATATAATTTGTCTATTTTCTGAATTTAAACATTTATTTTGTAACTAGAATATTAAGATATTCGAATAATTATTTTATTATACATATACTTATATGTACATATGTGTATCATGATTGTAGCCTTTATCGTAACTGAAATTAGTTATTTCACGTTTACAATTTCAAAGACGAGGAAATACATCTCTGAACCCTATATCTATTGCTAATGCTTTTAATTATATTTCAACAAAATTGATAAATTAAAATAAAAAACAAAAAAAAAACGCATAACACTTTTGCAAAAAAAAAATAATCGCAAGACTAAAATTTATTTTTTGCAATAAAAATAATTTTTGGCTCCATTTTAAGTCACCAAAATTGTTATCGCATTATTCTATTGTACTATACTATAAAATATATTTTAGTTGCGTGGCTCAATATTTTGTTTTCATCAACTAAAATCATAGTTTTCCGTGTATTATACCTGCCTGCATCAATTTGAGGATCAATGGACGTTGTGATGCATTTTACAAATTAAGGGTCAAAACCCGGTGTGGAAAGGATTTTATGGAACGCCCTGTTTTATATATAATAAAGAGATCAGTTAATTATTAAAGATTTTCTTAATTTATCTGCATTCTTTTATTTATTGTATGTGCCACCCCCTGAACAGGTGTTCTACCGCAAAACAGCATTACTCGGTTTGAAGGGTAAGTAAGCTAGTGTAACTACAAGCCTAAGGGACATGACATCTTAGTTCACAAGCTCGTTGGGACATTGGTGATTTAAGAAATAGTTAATATCACTTACAACGCCATTCTATGGGCGGTGGTGTCCACTTACCGTAGGGTAGCCAACTAGCTGAATCTTCGGCTTTACCTACGCATAATTTATAAAGTTTACCAAAATCACACAGACCATCACCCCTCTTTTACCCCCTCGAGGTAAAAAGTAAGATGTCCTTTCTCAGGACTCAAACTAACTCCATATCAAATTACATCTAATTCTGAGTTAAGCGTGAAGACAGAAACAGACTTACTTTTATATTTATAATATAAGAATTATCAACATTAAGTCCTTAAATATAAATTAAATAAAATAATAATATATAATTCAAATATGAGTTAAAAATAGTTACTGTATAAATAAGTGTTTATGCCACCATTCCACGAGGTCAAGAATTATACAGTATCAGTTTTTAATTTATAATATTAGATAAGAATATATAGGTATTACTTAGAATAGAAGAAAGTAAATAATTTAGAATACTGATTTAGATAACTAAGCTGGAGGGAAACAATACACATCAAGGGTCTTAAACTGACGACGATTATTTTATCAAGAAAATTATTTCACACAAATTTTGTCTCGTGGATTCGACCGAACTAACCCTTGTATTTAAAATTTTAAATCGATTTGTTAGAAACGTTTTAGTTCCAAGTAAATATTCTTTGTATGTAGAATCACTGAAACGGAATTATAATAAAACCTACGTTATAATATACTGCCTTTAATAAAGCATAGTTCCACGGAAAATGGAAATCTGTAGGCTTTGATAAGGCTTACCATTATATTGAAGTCAGATGTGAAAATGCTTCTACTAGTAAGCCGATATTTGAATTACAACTGTTGTTCATACTAGACTCAAAATTCATAAATGAGTGTAATGCTCTGTAATAAAAAAAAAATAGCTCATAAATATTCTATTGCTTAACTTTCTGTACTTTTAAGTTAATTCCACATTCCATAACTATATTCCAATAATATTAAACAATATTAAGTATTAAAAAACTTACTAGCCAGATTTGAACCTGCGATACTGAGCAAAGATCCACGTTATCCACCCCCTGATCCTATTCATCCTTATCTTATACAACAAGCGTAGCTACTAGATACCAATCTGAAACATTCCGAGACTTGTAATGTAAATAAAAAATAACAGGGTTTCTTATAAATAAGAAGCCCTGTTATTTTTGGTTCAATTCCAAATACTTAGGGATATTTGAAGATATTTATTAACACAAGCTGAATAAAAAATACATAGAATAACAATTACTTCCATTACACCCATATGTTATCATGGTACTGGATATAATGCTGCTGCCATAGCTTCATCTTACTACAAACGACAACTTTAGTTTTTTGATTCCATATTTAAATTAAAAAAAAAATTATAAGAAAGTGTAACTCACGCTTGTCACTTAAATAAAATTTATAGTTGTGAACGGTACGTATTTATACATATAATAAAATAACCACTTTTTACTAAAGGCATATGTATGTATGTATATACAAGGTACAAATACCAAAATATATTTTTTTTCCATTTTTGTTTGTCTGTCTGTTTGTTCCGCTTAATCTCTGTAACGGCTGGACCGATTTTGACGGGACTTTCACTGGCAGATAGGTGATATAACTTAGGCTACAACAATAACTTTTTTGTTAAATTCAAACGCGCACGAAGTCGCGGGCACAGCTAGTTTACATCAACTTAAAATTGTATGATATAGAAAATTTTACAATTTTTACAATTAAAGTGAATATTAAGCACGGATGGTTCGAGAAATAAACGTTCGTAACGCTGATTGTATTGATGAAAAACATCAATGACAATAAAACCGTAATGACGGTAACGATAGATTGACTTCTGCTTGTAAGAAATTTAAAATATTTTCATGATATCAATTATTTTTATTCAACGAAATGATTTTTCACCTTCTGAGTTCAATGTAATTTATTTCGATTATCACAAAATACGACATTTCGAAATACGTAAAAACATTTTCGTTATAAAAGTCACGGATTTCGATCATTACGGCCGCCTTTCAATTATTTTTCGACGACGAAAACTCGACAATATCAACAATGAAATGTTATCTGACGAATATATTATTTCGTAATTCGTCCGGAAAATGTAAAAAAAAACATTCAATAATTTTACGATTCTAATTTGTCTTGTTTTGGGTTAAAAAAATATTTCAAACATTTTTTATTTATTATTTCGTTAGACAGACTGTCAAATGGAGCACCTGATGGTAAGTGGTCGCCACCGCCCATAGTCGATGGTGCTGTAAGAAATATTAACCATTTCTTACATAGGCAATGCGATACCAAACTTGGGAACTAAGGCGTTATCTTCCTTGTGCCATTACTCACTCGTCTAACCGGAACACAACAATACTGAGTACTGCTGATTGGCTGTAGAATATCTGATGAGTGGTATTAAGATTCGGTGGTAGCTTTTCGTACAATTTAATAATGTAACATGACAAAAGGGCTTATGTATAAATTCCTTTTCTGAAAAAACCTAAAAGTTGATTTGTAACAGTAAATAAATAAAGTATAATAATAAATAAGTATAATAAGAAACGGATGTGTCATAGGAAACACGGTTGGAGCGAAGTTGCTTTTGGTAGATATCGTGTATTAAATAACAAATAAAATGAATGAATTAAATGAGAGTTGAGAGAATGAGAGAGAATGAGCTTACCCTCTCTTTCTATTGAAAGGATAGGAAAAGTTACCTGGAGGGAGCATGACGCTTATTCCTTACGTGATAATTTTTGTCTGTAAGCCGCGTAAACGAACTTCGTTCCAAAATAAAAGACGATGATATATGAGTACTAAATATACTAAATGCTAAAACAACAAGCTGTTCATCCCGTAAAGTATTGATAATATAATACATTTATCTAGGACTAAGTAGTTGGCGTGAATCCAAAAACACGAATATCTATCGGTTATTTTCTTCATAAATATTATCCTTTATTTTATAAGCCCCTACCTAATCTAGTTCAGGAAATAGTACAGTTCTGATAATACAAAGACGATAAGGTAGTTTGGAGAAATATCACTCGCCCTCGCTTTATGGGGCAGCAAAAATGTTTCACGTAACTTTAGTTAGAAGACTAGTGTAATTACTGATAATGTTGAAGTATGTGTGGCTGTAGGCTTCAAACGACTTTTAAATGAAACCTCCTTAAAGTAAAATCTTCTTTGTATCATTTTGACATATTATATGTCAAAATATATGAACTTTATTCAACTAACCATCATTTATTGTGTGACACGTAAAACTAACTCTGGTTTATGTAGATACTAAGTACTGAGATGAACCGACAATAATTGTTAAAATTTAAGACACAGAAAAGAGTAAAAAAAAATATGTAGAAATTAGAATTATAAAAGATGAGTAGAATTATATAAGATGATAAGTAACATGATTTCTAACAATTAATTAAAAACCGGCCAATGCGAGTCGAACTCGCGCACAAAGGGTTCCGGACCATTATCTATAAAAACAGCAAAAACATCATATATGTTGTAAGGAAGCCCCACTTAAATAGTAATAATAAAAATATATTAATTCTGTTTTTAGTATTTTTTACTAATAACACATAATCTGTAAAAAAATCAAGTGTCTAACATTTACGGTTCATGAGATACAGCCTGGTGATAGACGGACGGACGACATGACAGACAGCGTAGTCTTAGTAATAGAGTCCCGTTTTATCCTTTGCTTATGGAACCCTAAAAAAGGCTTTTAGACAGACTTCATACTTGTATCGTCTATCTATTGCGAACTTTGTCTTTACAGATCCCCTAACAAGCAAAATGGATTCTATTGTTAGAATTCAGGAGTCACTACTATAACGAATCGTACATATGACCAACCCACTCAAACCAACTGAGCCGTGTATTAGATTGAAGTCCAAATTCATCTTCTTAGAAGTAAAAGATTCAGCTTAAGCTCAACTATGTAACATTTAAAGATTCTAAGCATATGAAACAACATAAGTTTTTTTTTTTTATTTCTAACTTGGCAGGTTTTTGTAATCACGATCGAATCTAGGAGCGTTCCAATTCGGAAAAAATACACCTTACACTAGCTAAATAAACTCAGCTAGTTTTTATTTTATTTTATTACTCAACATACAGCCAATATTTTCGTTGATTTTATTCGATTATTTGTCTATAGAAAAACCTCAAGTCTCGAATATAAAAGTAGTTGAATAACGATTAAAACGCCAGTGTGTAAAATCAGTAATGTATAGAGTGTTCGTAATACGTGACCAATTCCACTTTATAGACGCTTTTCTCTCTAAAAGATAATATTCCCCAGTTATAAGAAAGGTTAACTTGATTACATCACGTTGGATAGTAATTTAGTGTACACTTTTTGGTTATATAACTACTAAGGAAAATGTTTGTGTTTGAATAAAATATTTTAGTTGAGCAAAATAAAACTCGTCGAAATGTCTCGAAGTAAAGTCAGCCTATTTAACTTAATGTTATATCCGCAATTGGTGGTAAATTTCAGCTGGGAAAGTACCTTAGTAGTCACTTATTCAACCATCAACTTACAAGTCTGAACTGGTTTGAAGGTCTTATGAGCCAGTCTACAAGTTCAAGGGACATTACATACTTCCATATTTCTTGGCTCGTTAGCGATGTAAGTGCCAATGTCTATTATCAGTGGTAACCACTTGCCATAAGGTGGTTATTTTGTCAGTCAATAAAAATATGTAAAACTCTTTAAAAATATATAATATTGGAAATTAGAAAAAGAAATGAAACGATGGACTTGTATTTCTCGTAGACAAGTAAATAATTGACGTGAGCATAATTAGTAGACCGCAACATAATAGTAAATAATCGTAATAAGAAAATTCGTTTCATGTTATAATAACTGAAAATATTTCCAAGAATCCTTATTAGTCAACTTATTATATAATAATATATTAGGTTTTTATGATATAGTTTAACGAACGAGTAAATGGGCCACCTGATTGTAAGTGGTCACCATCGCCAATGGACAATGGCGCTGTAAGAAATTATAACCATTTCTTTCATCGTCAGTGCGACACCAACCTTGGGAACTAAGATGTTATGTCAATTGTGCCTGTAATTACACTGGTTCACTCATCCTTCCAATCGGACCACAACAATACTAAGTGCTATTTGGCGGTAGAATATCCGATGAGGGGGTGGTACATATCCAGCCCTACCTCCAAACAAAAACTGTAAAATTCTAGAAGATAGGTTACAAGGATCTTGAAGAAAATGTGCTAAAGAAAACCAAAACGTAGAGACGACACCGCTATCTTTTGAATAAAATTTGCCTCCTTTGTAAACACTAAACAGCAGTGAAGTTGCGTGGTTGAATAAACTTAAAACCTTAATTTAATTTACATAATAGCATAATTATTTCACTGTGAATCGTTAAAGTTATAAATTTTAGTCTCTAAATATAGAGGTAACTACTTTTGTTTCTTGCCCAATTACAAATGACACTCATTTGAAAAACAGCAGCACCAACACCCTCAATACTTCGCATAGTCTTCCCATCAATGAAACCGAATGAAATAAATGAATGAATGAATGAACTTTTATTTAAATATTTAGCATTATAAAACACAAAAATTAAGCTAGTGCTTTTATACTCGACGAGTTGTCGCCCGCTTCGCTCGCGTTTTAGGAGTCCACTGCTGGACGAAAGCCTGCCAAACAGAACCAAATCCCAAATTGGGCAGCCTTTTTTATATCGGACGTCTTGTCACAGGGCGTCCTACAATACATTTGCTTAGGCAAACGCCAGGTCTTCTTCCGTTAGGCATAAAAAGTAGCCTTATAATTATACCAAATTTCATCATGTTCCGTTCAGTTATTGGGCTGTTAAAGATCAACAGACAGATAGACACAATTACTCTAACATCTATAATATTAATATAGATAAAATTCAATTGAAATACTCGGATATCATCGTTCCACATCACTAACACACTTAAATAGTAGTTGTATTCATTACAATGTAATCTTGAAATCAAGTTCGACGAAGAATAATATCTGTGTCACATCTCCGACGTGACCCGATCTCATTAGCCTCGTCTGTTATTAAAAGATAATGTTCGCTTGTTTAATAACAATAGTTAATGCGATTGAATCACGTCTGTTATTTATATATATTTATTTAAAAATCGAAACCTTTATCGAAGTATAGATTTGTTTACTTTCAAGTGATTTTATTTGATTTAATTTAACATGTGCTATTAGTTAGGATAGATTCAATTAAGAAAAACTGTCAAGAATCTTAGTAGTATTACAATGTTTATAGCCTTTTCCAATGGAAATAGAAATGAAGATAAACAGGCTAATAACTCAGCTATATTGTGCATTACAGGAGTTTATGATTAATATATCTTTATTTATAAAACAACACTAATACACTTAACTACTTATTTTCACTTTAATTTTACTTTCAAAATTCCAATAAGTTTCGCAGACGTTCAAAACGCCATTTTGTCGCAAATTCATAGTGAATATCATAGATTAATTAAGCTCTCGAACAATTATTTCGCGCTAATTTGCTGTCAATGTTGTTTATTTGGCTCTTCTCCTCTTATGGCTGGAATAAAGTATAATTAATTTACATAATAATACAGCCGTGTGTGTAGATGCCATCCACTTGTCATTTATTAGAATAAAAAAATAATAATAATACCAGGTATTAATACTTAATATTGTTGTGGTCCTGTTTGAAGGATGAGTGAGCCAGTGTAACTACATACATAACATGCGCAAGCCACGGACGACCAACTTGGGGTCGGTGCCCAACGTTGGTGGCGCATTGGTTATGTGAGAAATTATTAAATACATATAACGGATTCTATCTATGAAAAATGGTCCAACTATCAGGTAAAACATTTGCCCGTCCGCCTAATACTAACAAATACGGAACCCAAGATTTTTTAATTCAGTATAAATTACCTGACCTTGCTTGCTGATATTTTTTTATCATAAATAATAGTAAAATTATAGCTAACATAAATAACGTTAGCGAAACGGATTCGTTTATGTAACTTGAAGGGCGATTGAAAGTTTTCGCTAAAAGATAACAAAACTATGTTGATTGTAATCTGTTTCTGTAGTGGGTTTGATCTGTTCGATATAAAATAATGTGATTATCTGTTCTTGAAACAAAAACGATGTAACCCTTTTTTACGATAAATTACGTGGACGGTTGCGTATGAAATTTGGAACGGTTGAAGTTTATATGGAGAAGGGGTTCAGATATATATTATTAATATATATTTCGATATAATCATTTCATTTCACTTTTTTTTTCGTTTGACAACATTGTACCACCGCTTAAGAAGACACACCTGTGAAAAAATCTCAGCGGTTTTTTTTTGTCACAAATGTGTCTATAATAAATTATTTTTGTATCGGCGTGGAGACGATCGTTTAATTCGTGTGAAATCGTTTATGTTATAAAAACCCTTAGCACACAAACGTTCTTTAACGGTTTTTTTTAACGTAACTATAGACCAAATTTGAAAATTTTCTGTGATCCTGTTGTAAAAGCGTATAACCACCCATAAACGAAGGATAAATCTTAAGCTTAATAGTCACTTAGTCAGGATGTAGCATTATAAAATAGTATATATGTATAATTAAATTTTTGAAGTTATGCGGCCATTTTTATTATTTTTTTGCAGATAAGTATTAGCATATATTTTAGTTTAAAAAATAGCCTTTATTTGATTCATCAATCATTGACTTCAATATTCCGTTCCGTAGTGGGCGTTAACGCCTGTTGCATTCATGCAAATTTTTTAAATGTTAATCCTTATGTATAATTTAGTTTTAAGTATTGGTGAAATAAAGTATAAATAAATACCTAAATAAATATACTTCGAACAACGTGAATAATTTTTCCGGTTAGATTTGAATTTTACGATTACCGTTTTATTGCCCGGAGCGATCAATACACATGTATTATCTCTACGGAGATCACGAAAAATTTACGCAATATACAGGGTTATTGGTAATTCGACGTATTCCCGTTAGGTCATTTTATTTCGGTTGTTTTGAAATAAGTTCCTAGTTGTTTTACATTTTTGGAGAGCTGATAAAACGGTTATGTTTATAAAATAATCTGCAGGACAAGTTTCATAACGATTTATTTGTCTTTGAGACATTTTTGTGGAAAAAAATTGAAATAATAACTTTTTCCGTTTCGCATTTTTAAATTTGGACCGATAATTATTGTTTTAATATTGACAAAAAACCAGTGTTTATTCGTTTTTAAAAAACAGAAGAAAAAAATAGAGTTTAATTGATACTTTTTTTTAAATAAATTTTTGAAGTTGCTTTTTTGACTTATTTTGAAAAAATCTAAAAAACGTTTTAACTCAAAAATTGTTAACTTTTGCATTATGCAAGTGGGGGTTAAAATTATCGCAAATAATCACCCCTATCACCTCCTAACGGGAATACGTCGAATTACCAATAACCCTGTATATATTTTTAATATATAGTTATACTTCGTGCAATCGTTTTGGTTAAAACAATGGAATGTATTTAATGACAATTTATTCTACCGCAAAAGAGACGTTGATCTGGGTTGGATGTTGAATAAATCAATTTTATTATAATACAAGGATGTTCGACTAGTATTTAATTTGACAATCGAAAATTAAGTGTATGTAATAATATGTATAGTATCGTACACTTAGTTCAATTTGCCCAAAGATTAACCTTATCATCATAATAATCAGTTATTAAAAACACGTATAGTATACAGTTATTGTTGTTTTTCTTAGTTGAAAATGAAATGACCAAAAAGTTTTATAAGCAGTCATTAGGAAATGTTAAGAGATTTGTATATTATTTTTGTAAGAATAAATAAAAAATCAGAAACTAAAATTACAAATTTTACGTCGTTCTTAGTCGAATATAAATATGACATTTCCATTGGATACGATATTGTGTTTGTTTGAAAACGACGTGGCCTTGAATTTGTAATATATTCAATACCTTACGACCAGAGAAAGACCCTCATCCATATATAAAATTATGTAAAAAAATCTAGAAACAATACAGTTGTTGAACCTACTTCTTAAAATATCTTGCAAAAATTATAAAACCAATTAATTTAAATCAATAGAATAAAACCGGCCAAGTGCGAGTCGGAGTCGCGCACGAAGGGTTCCGTACCATTTACTTGGAAAACAACAGTAGGTTCACAAATTTCATATTGGGTACGGAACTCTAAAAAAGTCCATAACGTGACACATTAAATACAAATATAAGTAAATTTTCTTTAAAATATTTTATTATCAAATAAAACGAAATATTTTGTGAATATTTAATATCGGGCAATAAACGGCAAAAAAATGTCTTTAATGTATGAGAGCCCCCTCAAGAGAGGTTCAATCCATTCCTCAAAAGGGGTCTTTGCATGATCTCTGCCTTTCACTCAATAGTGACAGACCCGGCTATATATTTCCTTTATAATCTATACATACATACATACATATACTAAAATTGGAGTGTCTATTTGTAAAATTAAAATAACCGCTTTTTATTAAATGCATATGTATGTATACACGGTACATATACCAAAATAATATTTTTTACAATTTTTGTCTGTCTGTCTGTTTGTACCGGCTACGCTCTGGAACGGCTGAACTGATTTCGACGGGACATTTACTGGCAGATAGATGAGGTAATAAGAAGCAACTATTAAAATAAAAGTAGCCTACTTTTATTTTAATATTATATAAAATAATAATAAAGTCTCGCTGCAATGTGCTAATACTATCCAGTATCGCGCGCAGCCGCCACTCAAGCAAAATTCAAACGCACGCGAAGTCGCGGACACGGCTAGCCGTAATTAAAATACAATCAATAAACAAAATGTTATATTTTTGTAATAAGTGTAAAAGTACAAAATTTTTTTTACAAACTTGTAGTAACAATATAATGTAGAAGTGCCTTAAATCATAAATGCCACAAACGATAATCAAAGTGATATGTATGAACATTTTCTAATATCCTGTGCAATATCACTGTGGGCCGAATGACATACTTGTCGTGTCACTTAAATGAGACGTCACTTTGAACAGCTAAAGATTATGTCAATCATTTTTTTATTAGATAATGGTACAACGCATCATGCACTGTATTCGTTCATTTGGTACATTCGAGTATGGAATATAAAAAGTTCTAAAATTTTTTTTTTTTTTAGCATTAGCAGCCTGTAAATTTTCCCACTGCTGGGCTAAAGGCCTCCTCTCCCTTTGAGGAGAAGGTTTGGAGCATATTCCACCACGCTGCTCCAATACGGGTTGGCGGAATACACATGTGGCAGAATTTCGTTGAAATTAGACACATGCAGGTTTCCTCACGATGTTTTCCTTCACCGCCGAGCACGAGATGAATTATAAACACAAATAAAGCACATGAAAATTCATTGGTGCCTGCCTGGGTTTGAACCCGAAATCATCGGTTAAGATGCACGCGTTCTAACCACTGGGCCATCTTTTTTTCTTTCAGCAGTAGGCACTTTAAAGGAGTATATTGTTGAATAAAATTTGTCAATTTTGTTGTCGGTACTAATTTAATGTAAATGTAAAATGGATATTTAAAAATAGTGTGTGTGTGCAAATAAGATACAATACAAAAGTACATAATATGTTAATATCGAATTATTAGTTTTTATTTGAATATAATTAAAAGAAACGAATTTAGACCGAATATATCAATTAAGTCTTCATATTACTTAAGCTATTTAAAAATGAATCATTTACTTATGTTTTTTGAGCATTTATGTTAAGAAATAATAAATTAAAAATATTATTATTTTTTA
The DNA here is from genome assembly GCF_905147765.1 of Vanessa atalanta. NCBI lineage: Eukaryota > Metazoa > Arthropoda > Insecta > Lepidoptera > Nymphalidae > Vanessa > Vanessa atalanta. The sequence continues at coordinate 3,283,169 of NC_061892.1, read as the reverse complement.
TGTCAAAGGTATGCCGGACGAGCAAATACGCTATCTGAGGGATCAGTAGCGTCCATATATATTGGCGCTGTAGGAAATATTATCCACCCCTAGCATCCTCAACAACAAACATTGCGCCAACAATCTTGGGGGCTATGTTGTTATATTCTGCCTGCAGTTACACTGGCTCACTCACCTTCAAACCGGAAAAAAATAATACGAAGTAATATTCTTTGGCAGTAAAATACCTGATGAGTGGATGCTACCTTCCCAGACAGGCTTGCATACCCCTACGAACAAGCTTTATATGTACAGAACGAAATCTGTTTGATTATTTTTGCTCAAAGCCATTTCACTTAGTAAAAAAACCTTCTTAATTTCTGTTTAAAGTAGTTGTAAATGACATACTTCTGCGCAAAGCGCTCCTCTGCTATTAAATAAAAGGTTTTGAGTTTATTCCACTACGCTGATCGAGAGCTCCGGGTAGTCGATACACATTATACTCGTATTGTGTCAGAATTTCCCCCCACAAAACTAGGTCAACGATGGACAAAGATCGAACAACGAATCACAATGTTTTTCTTCACCGCCTAGTGTGATGAACGATTAATTATTATTAAATACTAATAAAGTACAATACAGTTGTACGTGTCTGGCTTCGAACCAAAATCTTTAGTTAAGATTCAAGTGTTCTATTCACTAAGCTATTCTCTTATGATTTTATATTTATAATATAAAAAAATTACTGTGTATAAAGGCTTAACTAGGATTAAAAGTATTTTTAACATCCGAGCCATAAAACATACTATTTTATGAAGTATGCTCAACGTCTTCGCGATTATGGGGGACCAAATTGTTTATACGAATCCCACAATATTCTCGTAAATAAACGCCACCGAGTCACGTATTCGAAATTGTTTCTAGACCTCGAATCTCGGTGATAGTTTTGATCGGTATAAGGCGAAATAATTTTCCTCAAATTATATTTTGCTTGTGTTATCTTTCGGTATAAACACAATTGTATGTTTATACTTTATGCGTTTCTAAGCTAAACTCATTCAACTGTAAATAAATATTGGTAAATTGTTCTGCATACTGTCGAGAAGATTATTGGGCTGAAAAAACAAGAATTTTCTGTCCCTCCTTCTATATAAATATTATATAGGTATAAGATATGACTATCTTTTTTTTATAAAAATAATAGTAGCAATATTTAATAAAGGGATTACTAATATTCCTATTTACCCCTCCTTTTAACCTAATCGCTTGTGTTAGAAGTAGGGACGACAATAGTCCAAGGGGTCAAGATCGATCCTGGGACTTTTTCCATTACTAGGCGGCCCATAAACCATTGCGCTATTACTCGCGCTGTAGACTATAACCACGTAAAATAATATATTTATAAATAGTCTAAAATAAAATAACTTTCTGTTTCTGTCTGTATCTCCGTTAACTTTTTCTACGCCAGTCAACGGATTTTGATGCGATTTTTACTAATAGAAAGAGCAATAATCGAGAAAAGTTTATATATATAATTCATAACTATTTCAAAGTAAATTTTTCTCTTTAATATTATCATGGTATGCGGACTTCTCATTCTCTTTCTAAACTGCATCCGTGTGAAGCAATGAAGCGGTATATATTTAAATAGTCTGAATTTATGCTCATCTTAAATTAAACGTGCTTTCCGAGGAGTGTATGCACTTCCAACAGACAACGGGTTGTTACTGATTTTTTTTTCAATAGAAAACCCAATTACCTTATTTCCGTTCACTAGACCAACGAGGCAATGAAAACGATTACAATTAAAATAATATTGCGATGTATAATATTATTAAGTCAACTATTTTTTTGATTGCGAATATTTAGTCGAGAACTTGGAGAAATGATGATCTACTGATCAGCAGTAGAGTTATTGCTCTACTTATTTATTCTAAAAGAAATGTCAACCACTCATAATACTGAATATAATGTTAATGAGCTCACAATATATTGTCATGTCATGTGATCTATCTGGATTTTTACGACAAAGGCTCCCTTCATTAGTGGACGTATATTCTTTCCAAAACAAAGTATTCATCGATACCATTAATAAAATTGATATACAGTTAATAAACGAGAACGGTTCCAATAATTATCAAGCGGACGCGTAAATTTACAAAAATATATTCTTCCATTAATAAGATAGACGAAACTGGGACATATTAAGCCAAGTATTGATGTTTGACAGACGAACCACTGATGAGAGGATTGTACTGAGACCGGTTTGCAAAACGGGCTTACTACTGAAATGAATGGCGTACGCAGTTCGTTTGCTTCAGTACTCTTCCAATCAGGGTTTCAATTCGACAACACTCGCAGACGAATTAAACGCTTAAACAAATATATTGCAATGTATTCTTGAAAAAAAAAATCGAAATCTCAAGAGTATCTTTTTCTATGTGATCGGTAGGTGGACAGGAATATGGACCACTAGGAATAATAACCATTCTTTGCTTTACACCAATGTGCCACCAACCTTGGGAGCTACGATGTTATGTCCTTAGAGACTGAAGTTAGCCTGACTCACTTACAATTTAAACCGGAACTAACACTAAGTATTAGTTTCGGTATTGCTGTTTGGCGGTAGAATATCTGATGAGTGGGTGGTACCTACCCAGACGGGTTCGGACAAAGCCCAACCATCAAGAAAGTTATCATTTAATTTTATTACCTTAAAGTATATAAAATTTACTTCGTAGATAAAATATCGGAGAATTCTGAAGACGCTCAATTTCTATTATCGTTTAGATACGTTGATGCGCAATTTAGGCGCGTTTTGTTGAAAGAAATTGTAGTTTCTGCTGTATAGAAAATGTTTACAAAGGAAAATACTTTAATGCATGTATTGAAAATATTGTAAAGATGAGCAATTATTTTATAGAAATGCAATTTTTCTGTTCGTGCTATCAAGCTTAATGCCTGTTTGGTTGGCAATTTATATTTGCAATTTTCGCAAGTCAGTGCAAGACATTGCAAGACATTTTTCTCAATTGTTTTTCTTGTGAAAAAAGAATATGATTATCGATAAAGTAGAGCGCCGATCGAACGCAACGTTCGATTTGTTATTCGGTTGGATTTACCTTTGGAAAACAAATTTTATTTTATTTGTTTGAAATTATTAGACATCGATTCTGTTAAACCTTTCATCATTTATGGTAAGCAGTATTTTATACCGTGCTTGATTGCTGATCGGAAAAAAAATACTCACAAGGCAACATATTTGAAGGTATTTTTTTAGTTTTGAACAGATTTATACTAATTTCAATTGTACGTAGCTAATTTAATAGGTTAACAAATCTAGGAAGTCGATTTTAGTCTACCGATTTTAAATTTTGCAAGTAGGTATATAACAAGTTCCGACTCGCGTGTAGGAGGGGAGGGGTGCTTGTGTGAAGTATTTTTTCGGGATAAAAAGTAATCTATGTACTGTTCCAGAATGTGTAATATCTATTTCTGTGCCAAATTGAATCCTATTTATTCCGTTCAGCCGTTCTGTTATGATTGAGTAAGTAACATTTATAATAATTGTAAGATAAAATATATGTATAAAATAATAAGTATGAATAACTATACAAAATTACATGATGGAGTCCAGAATTTGAAATTGGAACACTGACAAATTTTTATTTATAAATATAATTAAAATCAAATAACCTTACTTATAAACGTTGTTAAGCGGATTTTTGATTTCTGTCTCTTTCTGTCACCCCCAATTTGAAATTCGAAAGAAAAAGACACAATTGTTTAACTAATCTAAAGAACATTTATTGGTATAGTACGACAAAGATCTTTTGGCGCTCGAATGACATTGACATGGGGGCGTAGTTGTAGACTTAGGGTTACCAGTTAATAAAAACTCCTTACTTTTAGGGAACATAACAACGTTTTTTATCGAGTTTTGGTTGATTGATGTTATAGGAAATTGGAACTGACGTCTATCTTTTCACCAAAACTGAGTATAAATATTAAAATGAAGTTTGCAACTTATTAATACCATCCTTAATATTAAATACCTATACTACAACATACATATGTATGTAAGTATTGATAAATGTAGCTTTAATATGTATACATTTTTTACATTTTACATTAATAGTCTGTAAATTTCCTACTGCTGGTCTAAGGCTTCCTCTTCCTTTGAGGAGAAGGTTTGGAGCATATTCCGCCACGCTGCTCCAATGCGGGTTAGTGGAATGTATACATATTGCTTGATTATTAAAAACTTCTGTTAGTTACTTCTGTAGTTAGTTAGTAACTTATATTTGACTACAGAACAATTACCGAAACATAATACATGTTTCGGTAATTGTTCTTATCAAGAAAATTGTTAAATGTATTTTAATGTTATGATTTAGTTCTGCATTAATTATATCATGTAGACGCATGTTGGAACCTTCGTCAAGATCAACTTCACAATAATCTCCATGACTATACTATAAATGAATATCAAAATCAACCAATGAAAATGATTCTTTCCTAGTTTTCGTTTCGGCTTTCTGTAAGCCCCTCTGGGTACCTACCATACTCTCATAATTTTTTCTACCGCAAAGAAGCAAAACTTTGTACCGTTGTGTTCCGGTTTAAAGGATGAGCGAGCTAAAACTATAGGCACAAGGACAGAATATGTTAGTTCCAAGATTATTGACGCATTGGAGGTGTAAGGAATGGTTACAATTACGTACCGCGCTAATGTCTTAGGGCGGTAGTGGCCATTTACCATCAGGTGACCGGCCGCTTAACTATTCATAGAAAAAGACGCTTCCTGCTTTATTCATAAATTAAAACTTAAACGCAAAATATGCTTTGTATTTTATAACAAATTGTGCATCAGTTATATGGACGGGTATTGAGGATACCCAATTAGATGACGACGACGATACAATTTGACACTTGACTAGATGCCGACATTAACACTGATTTAAGCCTTGCGTCAAAAAATGCTTGTCACGCTGTAAAGCCGTTAATTAATAGATAGGTATGACACAAGCGTCAATAACGCATGTTGACAACTCAAAATCAGCTAAACTTCGTGGAATTGCCGCTTAATAAAATAAAGCATATTAAATAGAAATTATATGGGTTTTTGTTTGCAATGACCTCTGTGGCTTCAAAATTTTATCAATTAGTATTCAAGTACATTTAACTCGATACTTCTGGAACAATCCATGTAAAACAGCTCACGGGTTAAGCAAAAATAAGTTATCAACGAAAACATATTTTATATATATCCAAAAGGTCTGAGACATATTCTTTATAAGTAATATTTGAAATAACGTCGCAATTTATTAATATAATTCGATAGGTTTAAGTGACTTCGATTATTAATAAATTAATACTTCAGATTTAGTTTGAATGAAGTACTTACATTTAATTTAATATTATTATTAAGAATTATAACTTATACACTGCTTGTATAAAAAGTAAAACAACAGACAGAAGTTGGATTTTTCACATTGTTACTTTTTTTTTAACACAAACAAAGCAATGGATTGATAGAAATGATTAAATTACTTAATATAAAAATGTTTTTTTGAATATAACTAATATTTTTAATCAAATAATACAAAATTTTGTTTTTTTTTATATGAATTTGGTAGGTGGTCTGTCAATTGGACTTTATGGTAAGTGGTTATCATCGCCTACACATATGGGTGCCGTAAGAAGTTTTACCTATTCCTTACACATCCTATGCATTCCATGTAGCTTAGAAACTGAGTAGTCATGCCCCTTGCGCTTATAGTTACACTGGGTCACTCACCCTTCCAAAACATAACAATACCAAATATTGCTGTTTGGCAGTATATACGATGAGTGGGTAGTATCTACCCAGATGGGCTTGCCCTGCCACCAAGTATTCAATGTATTTTCATTAATTTCCATTCCATACCAAGTATTCCAATTTGCTAATAGCTCTGATGTATCAACGAAACGATCTTTTTGTATATTTATTTTATATCCTTCTACTATTCCAATTTTTCCGAAATTTCTTACATATATAGCCGAGATGGTCCAGTGGTTAGATCGCATGCATCTTAACCGATGTTTGCGGGCTCCAACCCAGGCAAGCACCACTGAATTTTCATGTGTTTATTTTGTGTTTATAAATTATCTCGTGCTCGGCGGTAAAGAAAAACATCCCGAGGAAACCTGCATGTGTCTAACTTCAACGAAATTCTGCCACATTTGTATTTACAAACCCGCATTCGAGCAGCGTGGTGAAAAAACCCAGGAACTTCTTCTCAAAAGAAGAGGAGGCCTTAACCCAGCAGTGGGAAATTTACAGGCTGCAAGTATATCTCATGTCTATTAATAGAGTCGTAGCCAATCCTCGTCAGGTACCTACCAATTTTATTAAAAGGTTAAATCTATAGAATTTTACGAGTGTATACTCTAAAATGTAGTTGGTTAGCTATTAATTAATAGACTATGAACCTTTCAAAGCAATGACACAAAGCTCTTCCTTTTGTAATAACGCAAAACCAAAAGGTGAAAGCAACATTTTCATTTCAGTTTTAAGAGTTCTCTTATAAAGGGTCAAAGCTTTTGAAATTTTAATTTAGAGATGTCCGCTATAAAAAGGTTGAGAGTGTGCTTTGGGTTATTGTTGTATTCCATAATTTACCTTTTGAAGCCAATTCAGAAAAAATATATATTTTTTCTTTTATAATTCTTGTGTTGTTAAACATTTGTATTACTGGTTAAACGGTTTCTTGTATACTTTACAGGGAACAATTTCTATGATATTTTATTAAAACTAAAATATGTACCAGTCTGTTAATATTACTGTTGGGTTAATGCCTCCTTGAGCAGAAGGTTTGGAGTTTATTCCAGCTGCCTACTTCTGTTGTATACGCACTTAGTAGACTATCATCGGACGTGAACTGAATTACTCACAAAATTTTTCTTCACCATCGAAATGATGTCTTATAAACACAAATTAAGTTAATGATATGGATTTCAGAGGTTGGTCTGTATGTTTGGTATGTTTCAAGTTTAAAACTCCTACGAATTATCGGCTTTCATAGAAGTAATTATGGCGCACAATTTTTTCTATTAAATTTCTTGTTTTAATAAAAGTTTGACATTCATAGATACGAGCTAGGTTTGATTAACCTAATAATAAAATCTAATTTAAATTTTTCCTACAAATGTTCTAGGTATTAAACTTGATAATTGCAGTTTAGTTTGACGTAAAACTAATGTATTACCATTATTTTCTTTAATAGCTGCCGTCTTTGAATAGATAACAAACTCATGTTAGGAGCTACTAGTCATTGTGAACCTTATTTTATAAAAATTTGATTTTAAATTCCTCATCTTATCAAAACTTTAATAATAAATCATTTTGCTTCTCTCTCCTTTAAATATATAGATTATCTTGAACTTTAAAGGCTTTGTGTTAGTCATGAAACTTTAGTCAAAAATATCACTAGTTTTAAATAAAACTAAAATTGCTGGCAAACGTCCAAAGTGAAGCAAGTCTTTATTGAAAGAAAATCCTTTTCGTTATTTTTTTAAATATATTAGTTATGGCCACTGTGTATTATAATATTTCGGGTTCAAAAGAAAATGATTGAGTATTTTATAGATTATTATTCAGCATTCCATTGAATATTAATAGGTACTTTGGATTGCTAAATTCTTGTTCAAAAGCACATGGGGAGTAATAAATATCTTTGGCGTTGATGATCACGTGGTTGGCAAATAGCTGTACTCACAGCATTGACAGTCCTAAGACTGTACTTAGATAAATAAAAAGGGGGGTCTTACCTCTAAATATGGCGTCTTACTCATGATGGTATTAATCTTTGTGAAAGCGTACCTTTAGCTTTCACACACTCCAAGCCAAAAGATGGCTTTAGTATTAGTGAGATAGGAGCAAGATAATAGCTTATTACAATCTCTGACTTTTATGGGTGAAAGTTGACATAATGACAAGCAAATAATAAATGATATTTTAAGATGACCACAACAATATTATGTTATATAAATTGGCTCATTTGATGGTAAGGGAACACCACTGCCCAGAGACATTAGCGCCGTAAGAAACTTTAACCATTTCTTACATCGGAAATGCATCATCAACATTGGGAACTAATATTTTATGTCCCTTATATGCCTGTAAGTATACTGCCTCACTTACTCTACAAACCAAAATACAATCATACTTAGGACTAATGGTTGGCGGTAGAATCTATGATGTGTGTGATACCTATTTAGACGGGCTGACACGAAAACCTGCCCCTAGTGCATTTTATGTATACGTTTTAAACCTTTTTTCTAACTCAGATATTTCAAGTAAATTCATTAAAATATATTAAAAGATTCTTAATGAAATATAAACATAAAACATAACCTGCTAAAGCAACCTTCTTACTAATAAACGCAACATCAATACATATTATATACAAGCTACTTTATGGTCTAACATTTACCAATAGAGATCATTTTCGCTTGTACAGTTTTATCAGCTGTAAGAAGGAAACATTAGGCTGCAGTAACAAATCATCTTAAGCAATGTACAAAGGGCTCCAGGCGATAGCAGAGGCACAAGTCAACCCGAATTTCGGTAAATTATTGCTTATAATAATTCAAGGTAAGTCAAATAAATTCAAACTACTTATCGTCTTCGCAGTTGCTTATACAATCTTGATTTTGACAGAGATTGTTTGCTCAGATTTACTTTCCGAGTGTGTTATAAAGGATTATTGGTACAATAATCAATCACGCGATTTAAATTATAATCTTTGTACGAGAAATATTTGGACAACGTAGACCAGAGAAAATTTTGGCCTCACAAATTTTCTAAGATTGAAAATTTGACAATTTTATATTATTTACTAAACATTTCATATTTAAGATATTACATATTGTCACATATAATCGCCATTCATCTACTTCATTTCTTCATGGAAGACGAAAGTCTAGATAACTCCTACGCCTCCAGGTTCATCTTCGGTAACAAAATAACACCTATTTGTTATTTATTTTTTTATAATAAGTAGGTGGATTTTTTATGTTATAAGTGGCAAACGAGCGGAAGGTTCACTTGATAGAAAGTGGACCACCATGGACACTTTCAACACGGGGGAGCTTGCAGGTGCGTTGCCGGCGTTTAAGAAGTGTGTCTGCTCTGATTTTGAAGGTTCCTAATTTGATACAACTTTCGGAAAAACCGCCGGCGAAATCGACAATGTGATGAGCAATCTTGGGAATGAAGAAATTATGTCCCGTGTGTCGGTAATTACACCGACTCATTCACCCTTCAAACTGAAACACAATAATACTAAGCAGATCTGTTTAGTAGAATAAGCGACACTAAAATCCAGATAAACTTGCACTAAGACCTGTTACCAATTAAACCCTATTCTCTAATAACCTCGGATACTTAATAAGACGAAGAAATAATTCATCATATTAAAAATATTATCAGCTACTAATGTCCCACTGGATCAGAGGTTTCTCTTATTTTTATCCTCCAACCAAAGTTGGTGGCATGTGGAAACTTGTCTGACAGCGTGTGACGTATTTCCTCAAGATATTTTCTTCCTTGCAGAGCAAGAGAGAGGCCCGATGTCTTCTCCATCTGATATTGACAAATATTATATGCCCAGTTGGCACTACTGCTATTAAACTAAGAATTGAATTAAATTGATAAATTATAAACACAATTTCTTTTTCTTGTGTGGTCACGTGTTTTAGCCACTGGGCTTTATCCACACGTTGCCAGTGCTATTAGACGTAAAATATTACTTTATGAAAGCTATTAGATTTTTTTTTTGTTAAATTCAACTATTTACGTTGTTTGTTTTTAGGTGAATATTTTTTGAAAAATGGTAGTTGTTCTACACATAAGCAAAATAAATAAAATATTTTTATTTTGCTTAGAGCAAACATTCTTTTAATATTTTCTAGTAAGAATAGTATCACAAAGTACATTTTATCGAAAATATGTCAAACAATGAAATACTGTTATTTTTAAAAATATGTTGCTAAAATACATTACGCTGATTTGTTGTATAGAAAAAACTATAAAAATCCGCTATATTTGAAGTAAAAACAAAAAAAAATGCATTTTAAAGATCAGTGAGGTTTTTTTTCTTTTGTTTTTAATTAAATAATATTTTAATTTATATTTCTGTAACAATACCCTGTCACATTTTTATAAGTGTAAATTTTTTTGCGTTTCTGTTATATATATTTTACGGCCTCCTTAACTAGCGTGTAAGCCTTTGCGAGTTTCGCAAGAGAAATTTTCGGATAATTACCGTTTGTTCTAACTAATGTTCTTCTTTTATTATTCTCTTGTAATTATCATGCAGCTAAATTCGCACACACTCATTATCTTTTGTTTCAGATTTTTATGAACGAATCCGGCTTCGTGTGCGATATATATATTTTTTTAATTTTAAGAATAAATTTTCAACAATAAGTACGTTATTAAAACATGCTTTTAAATTTGGAACTCATTTCGCTTTATCAATACAAAGGCTTTTATTAAAACATGTGGTGAATTATTAATAAAAAAAAGATAAAAAATATTATCGATGTTGAGAAACAAAAAAGTTTGGAAGCCTCGTATGGATTATGAAACTAATAACAAATACCATTGTTATCCTAAACGGTCTTCCATATTTAAAAATATTATATTATACCGAACGTGTTTTCATAATAGTTCAAGTTCGCTCCGAATAAAGTTTTAAATCGTTGTGTTGTTCAAAAAACTCTTAATTTTATCTAGATGTTTTTGACAGGCTGGTATAATTGAATTTTAGGTATTCTATTCACAAGAAGGGTCGGATATAGCTGGTTAGGTATTGAAAATAGTAGTATGTGGTTTGAATTACAAACAGTTAGGTGGATACCATGCTTTATTAATTATACCACCATACATTTGTTATTTGATGGTGAGTGAGTTAGTGTAAATATTAAAGGCACAATCTTAGATCTCATGGTTGGATGAGCGTTGATGACGTAATAAGAGGATTTGATTGTCAGTTTCTGTGGGCAAAGGTAATTACTTAACATTTGATTGATTTTTTTTTTTTGGAAAAAATAAGAACGAAAACGCGTAAAAAAGGTAGAGTTTCTTTATACCGTAGTAAAAGTTCCCTAAAATAATATTATTATATCTTAAGTAGAAGACCTTTATGACTTTTTTTTTAATTTTCTCGTATTCTTTTGTTAAATATGACGATTGTGTACTTGACATTGCCGTGAGGCAATTACCTCAGTCGGTCTCCTTTTTTAGAAAAAAAAAAACATTTCCCGCCGTTTTTGTTGTCAAGTTATTGTTTGCCACAATAGGCGACATTGTGTTTGTTTGTCAGACGAGAAAAATCCCTTTGTCTTATTTTTACGCGACCTCGGTCCAAAGAGCAATTACGTCACTTTGAATATTTTAAGATTTGAACTGCATTCAGCTAAGATAGAGACAATCGCCTGTAAAAAGTATTACAAAGTTGATTAAATGGTAATTAGTTTTTTTACAATGCCTGACTAAACAAAAAAGCATTATACATAAAACTTATAGCAGAAGATGCAGTGTGTCTCGGAGAAATCTCGATATTATGAGAGCGAGTGTATTATTATTTAAATAGCAGCGCTTTAAAGCGTATTCACGCTTGTGACTTTGTGTGTGTATTTTATTAATATACGATATTAACTGTACGTCTCAATTTTCTACGGGTAAAATTCATACAATGTTTCCCTTTACAGTAGAAATTTCCTAGAATCTTTTCTTAGTAAGCATCTAGGTAGGTAAATTATACGAAACTGAAGTTAATCGGGCGTATATCTCTTGATGAGTGGTATTTCGCTTATATTTATTTATACAGTAGAGTAAAGTCTCTCATCTTCTCAAAAGAACATCTGGTAGAATTTCATCTGCCCCATGCAAGTTTCATAACGATGTTTTCCTTCAAAGTGGAGCATAAAATGAATTATAAACACAAATTAAGCATATGAAAGCTCAGTGGTGCTTGAAATTTTAAATTCAAATTTATTAAAAAAAAAATAACTGAAAATTCATTTTATTTCATGTAGCATTTTAGCTCGTTTTAATTATAAGCTAGTTATATAACATGTTTCGAATAATTAAATATTGTTCTAAATATTACATTGAAAAGAAATTGTTACTCGATTAGGCTTCTACCTGTGTGAGAGTTTAAGATAAATTTCTAATTACAAGTTTTCTCCTTCGTAAATATTTTTTAAATGCGTCTTATAAAAAAAACAATACTGATGAACGTTATGGGGTGTGTGTTCGAATTTCGAACGTTACTTTTTTTTTTTTAAATCTGTAATTTCTTTGTCGTACTCTTATCTGCCAGGGATAAAACAAATTATAGAAAAATTGTATTAAAAAAACGTCGTATAAAATATATCTTTTAAATTTTCATAACAATTTACACCATATCGAGTAAAATTAAAAAATATATATAAAAGCATCTTCTGCCTTATTCTTGGCATGAAGTGTGCTCTACTTGGCATGATTCTAGACGACCATGTCTCATTTTTAGATATGATCACTAAATCAAACTAAGAAATAAATGAGTTACAATACAGAATGTAATAAAGTTTGTGAATTTTTCAATTCTTTGTTTACGAATTGCCAAAAAATTTTTTACACAATGGCGTGTTTAGGCATTATGATGAAATATTACGAGAAATTTAATGTTAATAATCTATAGACTATAAATCTTATAGATAAAGACTATTAAAAACTTTTATAGTTGCGCTAGCAGAAATAATACAGAATGTTTTTTAGCTGGTAGAAGGCATATTCTTCGATACAAGATTATATTGATGATAAAAAAGCGTGGAGTTAATGCTCGTTATCTTCCAGGCTGGAGACATGACATACATATATAATTGTATTTAACTAACATGACTGTATTTTTAGATGTTGAAAAAGAGTAACTACTGAGTTTCTTGCCGGTTCTTCTCGTTAGATTACATTCCGAACCGGTAGCTTTACTTTAAATAGTTTGTTAAATGACGATTCAAAAGTGCTTTGTAAAAGATTTTTGATTCTGTGTGATTTATGTATATTATATTTCTTATGTAATAAGTGGACAAGCAAATAGGCCACCTAATGGTGAGAGGTCACCGTCAATCATGGACATCTGCGACATCCTGGCTGTTTCTACTCATATACAATTATGTATATAATTTTTTTGACGTAAAAAAAAAGTCCCGCTGAGTTTCTTTCGCCGGTTCTTCTCAGGTCAGGGTGTTTTCTTTTTCCGAACCGGTGGTAGTGTTTAATTTGACCATCAATAAGAAAGTGTAATACTTCTATATTGAATAAAGGAATTTGAGTTGAGTTGAATTGGATAAGTTGGTGTCTGTAAAAAACCTGTTTATTCGATGTTTGAAAACTCCTATTAGCGCTCCGTGAAAATCTCAGGAGGAAGATCATGTCTAACAATAATGACAATAAAATTATGCAAACAGGTGCTTAAAAGATATACATATAAGATATCGGTGTAATTCTGTTCCAAAATCTCAAAGTTGTGAAACCCAATGAACATTATGAGCCAAAATAATTATTTATTACAAAACAAACTGAAACAAACAACCTACATCAATGGGTTGCAATGAAACAACAGCAAAACTGGTTACACAAAATGTAACTACGAAGGTCTAATGTTTACATACGTAATACGATATTTTACCTAAAGTATTTAAGACATACACTTTATTCTATTGTTGTATTCACAAACATGTATATCAAACAACTTAGACGTGTTTACACGACAAGTGGACCATCTCGATAAGCATTATTTTTTAATTTGTTAATATTCTTTATTGTACACCATAAACAAAAATACAAAAATCTTAAAAAAAAATTAAAAAAATAAAATATGAAGATTTATTTTATATTTTGTTATGGGCGGAGTTATGGCTAATAAGCCATCTCTTCCAGACAACCTAACCTAAGATTATTCCATCACGCTGCTCCTATGCGGGTATGTGGACACATATGTGGCAGAACTTCATTCCAATTAGACACATGCAAATTTCCTCACGATGTTTTCCTTCACCCACGATCGAAAATAACAGAATTTAAGCACATTAATTCAGTGGTGCTTGTCTGGGTTTGAACCTGTAATCATCGGTTGAGATGCATGCGTTGTAATCACTGGTCCAATTCGGCTCTTTATATAGCATTTTTACAAAACAAAATAATAAATATTTTCCAATCCAATCCATCTTTAAAATTTGTATCTCTCAGTTTTTGGAACACCGTTTAATTCTAAGCTACGAAATTTATTTCAAGTAATCCAATCAAACAAAACACTAAAATAATTAAATTATTCATCTCGTAATCATAGTTGGTTTTATTTCATATTTTGATATAAACAGTCTTATATTTTTGAGCAGAAAGTTTGTTCCAACATGCTCCAATATAACCACATTGGAGCATATTGGAACAAACTTCAAAAAGGTTGGTTATACCAATCTTATAGATTTTTATCCAATACATTAAGGTTTCTTTGTAATATTTTTCTTAATCAACGGTTGCATAAGATGAATTATAAACATAAGTATATGAAAGTTCAAGTGCCTGCCTGGGTTTGAATCAGCAAACTTGTCGTATCTCCATAGTTGGTTAAAATAATTATAGTTAATTAAACACAATTTTAAATTGAAACGACAGACACTACCTTCCTACCGTCGATTCAACCCTAGGAAATTAAAATAAATCACATATAACCTATACGACTTATGCATGAGCACGTATGAAGTGGGGATTCGTCAAGAGCTGTCAAAATTGAACGTGAGGAGAAAGTAAAGCCATGTTACTAGCGAATGTTAACTGAAGGAGGTGTCGACACTATGACACATTAATTTCTTTTTATTACGATCGGCAGATTATTAAATACAGAATAGACATTTTTGTGTCGATTGAACGCACGCCATTTGGCACATAAATTTTACTTCATTTATTTCCTGTAATATTATTATGGAAAATGTTATTAAATCAAATTAAATCAAATCAAAATATACTTTATTCAAGTAGGATTATACAAGCACTTTTGAATCGTCATTTAACAAACTATTTAAAGTAAAGCTACCACCGGTTCGGAACGTAGAATCTACCGAGAAGAACTGGCAAGAAACTCAGTAGTTACTCTTTTTCAACATCTAAAAATACAGTAATGTTAGTTAAATACAATTATATATGTATGTTATGTCTGCTGCTTTAATGTTGTCCTAATTAATGTCAATTTATTATTTGTATCATAATTAATCAGTTATTTATTGATTTTGGCTAACGCTGAAAATCAAGCTGTGTTATGACTCAGCTATACTGAACTATCATTTTGTCGCACAATAGTAAACTTTCAATTGACATTTTTTGTTTAGTCCGTGTAAATATAAGTAAAATAATTTAGTTTTTAAATAAAAATAAATATCTTTACAGTGGAAATCTCTGTAATAAAACATATCTGTCAAAAAAGCTAAGAAACGACGTCTGCTAATTATAGTAAGGTGTCGAATTAAATTTCTCAGCCTTTCGGATTCAGTCGGGTACCACCACCTTCTTTAGGTCATTCATTGGTCCACCTGGCTGAGGGCGTTTACCGATATGCGGTTTCCACTCCAAGACTCGTCTGATTTAAATAAAATTTAGACATAATTAATTTTTTTCTCTCGAAAGTAAAAAGGCCTCCGTTCCATATTAAAATGAGCCAGCGATGTTATTTAAATTTCGGAATAATTTAAAAATGTTTAGTCTTTATTATTTTATGACCGAGCTCCCAAACAATTCAATTAAAGAAAAAAAGCACGTATTGTCTTATATTAATATATATAAATAAATTAAATAAACACTTTAAGCTTTCAGACTTCAGGTTACTATTGAGTTTTTTTTATTTAAAAACTAAAACTGTTTATCGGCTTGACTTGGGATTTGAACCCAAGATATCTAGATCAACAACCTTATTAATAGCCACTAGATCAACAAGGCACTCAGTAACTGAAAGCCTAGGCCTAAACCTTAATATATAATATTATTTTTTTTTTAAAAGTACGTAGGTATATACTTAATATTTTTAATTTCAATAGGTATCAAAGTATATCTGTAGAATTACAAAAAAAAATTCGATAATTTTTTATATGCTTTTTACAGGTACGACTCAGGATATGTTGATACCTACTATCACATGGTACGGCCCCTTACAGCAGTTTAATTTAAAAAGGTAAGTATGTTAACATAACGAATAATATAGGGCTGATCAAAATTGTAAAATAACAATAACAAGAAGGTTTATTATGCTTTCGAAATTTTGTTAAGATGAGACCCAGATCAGCTGATGTTACAGAACTTAAGTCTTAGTTCTGTAACATCAGCTGATGCTTATAAGGAACTGTTATCTTGTAGAAGATTGAGAAGTAAAGACAGACGATTATTTCCTATTGAAATCTTATTAAATTTTTACTATCAAAACCCGGAAATATATACAAATTGCTATTATATAGCGATCGGTCGAAAATGGATGTGCTGCAGCGCCATCTAGCGGTACATTATAACAACGTATATTGGGTAAAAACTTTCTCAAAGAAAATATGTACTTGTCAATTTCTATGGTGATCAGTCTAATGGTGTCGAAGTATCTCGAACCATTATTTTATAGCTAGGCAAATACGCAAATTGGTTATGTGATGCTAAGTGGTCACCACTGCCTATAGACAATAGTGCTGTAAGAAATATTAGGCATTCCTTACATTGCGAACTGGAACACAACTATACTACGAGTAGGAGGCTCACCTGATGGAAAGTGACTACCACCGCTCATGGACATCTGCAACACCGGGGGGCTTGCAGGTGCGTTGCCGGCCTTTCAGGAAGGACTACGTTCTTTTCTTGTAACTTTTGAAATACTGCCAATTGTTAACCAATTCAAAAAATATATTCATTCGTTCACGTAAATTATAACAATGTATAATTTTTGGAAGGATTAAATCTTAATACGAATTAATCATTCGTATTTCCATTCCGTACTCTTAACAATAAATATAAGACTTTAATACTTAAATGTATTTGTTGGATATACATATAAATAGCGGAGCACAGTCGTATGCAGTTTTTACGTCAAATATTTCACTCCGTACAAGTTGAACAGAACTTGTTATCGCGTATTTGATAATGTCAACAGCTTGGAAATATTTTTCAATGGTATAAAGTGAATTTATTGTATTCATATTTTGAAAATATGAACCATGATTCAAATTAATAGATGACCTTAATTTTAATCGAATATAGTTGGTTCAAATCTGGGTAAGGGTCGAGGAAATCAGTGTGTGATAACTTGTGTGTTGGATGACATTCTGCTACAAGTGTATCCACCAAATCACGCTTGACTGGCATTGTGGATTACGCTTCAAATCTTTTACTCAAAGGTGACGAGGATTTCCCTGTAGATCTTTAGTTAAATTCAGACAAAGTTTTAAAATCAGATTTATATAAAACTAGCAACAGTCACACTTATGGGCTTAAAGCTTCTATTTTGAGGCGAAGGTCTGCGTCACTGGGCCATCTCGACTGATATTTATAACTTTTTTTTTCGTAACTATTAGTCGTTAATATTTATCACAGTTTTCATAGGGAGGTGAGGTTTATCGAAAAAAAAAAACTCAAATACCAAATGTTTAAAATTTCATCGCATGAACATTTAAAAATCTATATTTTTCGTTCATTAGGTTTACCAAAAAAAATTAAGATTTGTATATCGATGACAGTTACAAACTTATATACAACTGAAACCAAATGATTAGCAAATATTAGGTAAACACTGATGCACTACATATATTCTTATATAAAAAGTATATTATATAATAAATAAATGCTTTATCATATTTTATATAAAATATGTCGTTCTCGTCGTTTCTCAACGTTAAATATTTCACTTTGTACAAGTGGAGTAAGGAATTATTATCGCGTTTTTGATAACGTCACCAGCTCGCTGGAAAATATTGCCGCTATGCGTAGTTCCCATTTTCGTGCTTAGTAAATTCACGGACTGATGGTTTATATTTATTTACGTTTACATCAACGGTAGTAATATATCTTATTACAACGTCACATTCGTCTCTAGCTTTTCCTGTATATTCTATTTTCGTATTCATTAGCATCATTCGCTTTCGACTCAAAATTTAATCAGAAAAACGACGGTTATGACAATGCCACAGAATTAAACTTGACATTTCACGACAGCAGAACTGAACAATAATTTTAGTAAACTAATCCGATTGTTCTTCTGACAGTACACATACTCACAGCCACAGTTTAATAAGGTCCCAATACATGGCACAAATATGGAGATCACTTCAACTTGAGGCTCATTTTAAATTATTTAAATAAAACAAATAATATCGTGGTGTAATTCAAAATTATACTTTGTTTTTGTATAAAGTAATCAGTGATTATTATTTTGATTAATATATACAAAATCATGTTACTGGTTATGTATATTTCTTTATGTAGATTTCAGTTCAAATAATTAAAAGTGACGATTACCAATTAATAACACAACTCATTTAAATATACTACGCTGTCAATTACTTTAATTTAATTACACGGTCTATCTTTGTTAAAAGTAATCTAATTTCCGTGTAACATAAAAAAAAAAAAAAAACACTTTTTTATTTTTAATAGGTAGGCAACAGTTACGACTGGAAATAGTTCACCTATCAATAATAAATGAAAACGACCGATCGTAGACATAGACGCTGTAAGAAATATTAACCACTCGCCTGTGTACCTTATGCCTGCATTGCATTGCTTTTGTAATAGCGCCAGTTATAATAACCGACAATATAAATGTAACACCAGGTAAGCCTTTGCCAGTCTACGTATGAAATTAAAAAAAAAAGAAAGTTATATTTCGTATTGCATTATCTATTTTGCTTGTAATAAAATAAAGAAGTTATAATTTATTTATCACTTTAAAAGAAATAAAATATCTGAGTTATAAATCACTGTCAAAATTCTCTTAGCACGCCAGTGATGTTATCAAATACACGATAGTATTTCTCACTTCAGCCGTACGACATGAAATGTTTGAAACGTACTTCTCTAAGGAATAACACATTTCTGAGCTGCAACATTGTACGTATAATGGCGTTGGCGACAAAATACTAAAATTTCGTGATATCTTTTCACGTTATATGTATGACCCATTTCAGTGCAAGTTGTTCAAAGTGTAAACAAAAGACTGTCGAAATAATTTCTTTGGAGTTACATATATTTCAGTTTCTATATTTAATATTGGAATGTTGGTAAGTAAATAGATCAACTAATGTAAACGCCCACAAGTTTTAGCACTAGGAATAATCATTTCCTAATATTATGATAGCTGACAAGTCAGCGGTATCCAAACTTTCTACAATTCTTACCACCAAGTGTTTTAAATATATAAAAATAAAGTTTGCACATTTAATTTCAATTTTGAAAACTACTACTAACTTAATCTAGTTAGAGATTACTTTAAGTATAGTTAAGTATTGAATTGACTTTCATTCTGGAACAGTGTAAAACTCTGTGAATAGTATAAAAAAAAGGTTTTTATTAGTCAAATTTGCATTGTACAAACGATAGCGTGATTCAGAATTGCTCGCAATATAATTAAATTATTCATTTATGTTTGTCATTTTTCACTTAATAAAACATATTAAATATTCGTACTGAATCAGAAATTTGTTAAACGTAGCCTTATTAAAAACGTAAATTTTTTTTATTTAAAGTATGATGTCATTTATAATATTTTATTTATTTTTATGGCTCCCAAAATAAATTTGGGAGGAAACTTCAAACATTGGAGTGACTGAATTGATTTCTATTAAAAAACTTGAGATTTAGGCTCTCTGTTCACGCATCGATAAATGTATGTATATTATAAAGAGTCAGTTAGGACATATTTAAGGAACGTTAATACAATTTTCTAACCATTAACGGCTTAAATTAAATCTAATCTAGATTTAAGATATCAAAATAAAATATTCAGATACGTAAAACAAAATAATAATAACAAATTAAAAAAAAATGTTTAAACAGTTTTTATTTCAAGGTGTCATTGGATGTGTAGTGCATGATTAATTTACTTTATATAAATAACAAATAGATCAAATTGAACGACGAAGTGTAACTATTTCATATGTAATGTTTGTTTTAAACGAACACATATTATATACAAAGTCTGACAGCATTTAAAAAAGATAAATTCAGTCAGTATATGTAAATGTATGTGTGTAAACTAAACTTGGTCTTTATTTTTATTTATTCGAGAAACTTCATACACTTTCAACATTATAGGAGGAAAGTTAAAAACTTTAACGTTGCTTCTCATATTTCTTGCTCTTAGATTTATTGCAAGCCAGTTTCACTGAACATACTGGTTAATGTGCTATGTCTATTTAACCGATTTCATAAAAGGAACATGGTTTTAATTCAACCGTTTTTTTTTATATTGTATGCAATGCCGTGATTGACTGGACACAGAATAGATTTTGTTTTTGATTGTAATTGAATCGCGAAAATAAAGTCCTCGAGCCCACCTCGATGGTGAAAAAATTGACAGTTCGTCATTTGTTTTCTCTAATTCTCTACAGTAACAGACTAGACGCTCTAAGTATGTTAAATAAATAAATTATAATATTCAACTAGTTAATAATTGTATGAATATTTGAATTAAGAACGGAGTCAGCTCTTAAATAGTTTGGTATTATAAATATTTAAACAGCAATATAAATATAAGTTGAATTTTTCAATAGAGCGTAGAAAATTTCTAAATTTAAAAATAATATCGATTTAAAATCTTATTACATGACTACGCTTTCGTTTAATCCGATCAGATAGTTGTTTTTAACTTTTAATTAATAAAAATAAAACATCATTTCAGGAAATTCCTTCGATTCGATATTTATAACAAGTATCAAAACTCATTGAAATTGTATCGCAGTACACAAAAATTGTTTCAGCAATTTAGAACGGCTTCAGTGAGCTTAATTATATATGTTCGTATTTCATCAAAGGTCTTCGTACAAACGTATTCCTGAAATTATATTATACGATTTGTTTGTATTGATATACTTCGTTCAATTCGGACGCACTAATTGGAAATTCCGCGTGTTCCTTGCAAATTAAGTCAAGTACAAAACATTGTTTAACACTAATAACTAATATGATTTCATATCAAACATATATATTTTATAAATAGTTCTAATTTTAGTTGTGTACACAAGTTGCATTTTCTATTTTAAAACCGATGAAAAGATTATCCCTTATGACCTTTCCTTCCTTGTAAATCACTGACGTTTTCGTAATTCTGTACTAAAGGGTATAAAGCGCTACCCTGAATATTCAACTACCTATACCAATTTATTATGGATTATTTATATATTAGTTTAAATTGAAAAAAAATGTCAGTGTGGGCCACGACTTCCAAGAAGACGACAAGCTCGAAGTACAGCGAAGATCTGCTTGCTATGCTGCTGAAATTTATAAAAATAAAATGTGAAAAAAGGCACGGGCAACTGTGAACCCGTGGATTTGTAAATGAAATTAAAAAAAAAAACTTAACTACCATCACATCACTGAACTTATCACCAATAAATAATAATAAAACATCTCTTGAAGCATTTATTCTTATAACGATACAGCTGTATATGTCCCACTTCTGGGCTAAGGTACCTTGAAGGAGAAATTTGGGAGCTTATTGCCGATCCATCATTAACAAAAATGAATTTTCATGTTTTTAATATGAAAATTTAGAGATGCTAGCCTGGGTTTTGAACTCGCAAGCATAGATTAAGATGCGACGCTCTGACCACTGGGCCGCCTCGGCTCCCTCTAATGATGTTACAATTGAATTTGGGTAAAATGATTGGTGCTAATTGATTCGCGTGATGTCTGAATCACGCAGGGAGTTATTTCCCTCCACTTCTGTTATATGTCTATATGATGGCAGAAAAATTAATTAAGTGAGCGTCTACAGCGGAAAGCTCCAATTTCTTTTGTTTCATTAATCATTTTCCCCGAGTATATCAGACGTTATCATAATTATCAATATATTGTTATAATTGAGATAAGTGGACTAGTAGCTTGGCTAGAGGCGAGATGGCCCAGTGGTTAGAAAGCGAGCATCTTAACCGATGATTTCGGGTTCAAACCCAGGCAGTCACCACTGAATTTTCATGTGCTTAATTTGTGTATATAATTCATCTCGTTCTCGGCGGTGAAGGAAAACATCGTGAGGAAACGCGCATGTGTCTAATTTCAACGAAATTCTGCCACATGTGTATTCCACCAACTCGCATTGGAGCAGCGTACTCCTAACCTTCTCGTCAAAGTGAGAGGAGGCCTTAGCCCAGCAGTGGGAAATTTACAGACTGCTAATGTAAAATGTAAATGTAAAACTTGGCTAGTAATAAAACTGCGCCGTTGTATTATTTGCTGACAAACACGACTTTATTTGCTGACGAGATCATGGGGTTCTAATCCTGAGTCAAGTCAGTTAGAAGTTATTAGATTTTTCAGCCAGGATATTCTCGCTATCTTAGGGATAGGAAGTTGGCTCTTGTGTGTCAGAAATCTTATAACGATAGTAACCGATTCACGGTTTCTATCGGACTACGAGTACGTCAATATGCTTTCGCACATGTGCACTACACTGAGTATCAGTACCAGTATTTAATTTATGATCATAAATGAAAAAAAATCATGATGTGACTTTATTGAATTCAGTTGCAATTTGGCAAGTCTATTCAATTTAAAACGATATTGCAATGATTTTTAAAACTCCTCCAGACGCACTTAATTCGAAAGATCGGACTTTAAACAAAGCTTTTTTTTATATTGAGTATAAAAGTAATGTTACTGTTTCGCCTGTAAATTAAAATATTAATTTATTTCTAACATAAAAGATTGAAGTCTGTGAACAGATGGGCTTGATATAAAAATAAAATCGATCTAAAATTTACTTGAAGGCACCACGACTTTTATATAAAAATAACTAAAATATAATTATTATTGTACATGCAAAATGGAAAAAAAAACAATCCTATCCTGAGTTGACTTTCGCCGTTTCTTCTCAGGTCCGAGGTGCTAAATTCCGAACCGGTGGTAGATTTTTGACTATCAATAAGCAAGTGTAAACACTTCTATAATGAATAAAGATTTATGACTTTGTCTTTGACTTTAATACAGTCGTACTTATACCGAATATTTCTTAACATAAATTACATTTTCACGGATTTTTTTTTACGTTTATGAATTCTATGTCCATACAAAAAAAAAAAAATTATCTTATTGAAATAAAGGTCGTTCAAGTGGGTCAATTGGATTAATTAATGATCGAGTACGAGAGTATAGAATGTAGTATAGAGAGTATAGTGGCGCTAACTAGTGATAACCTTGTAAAAAATCGTCTGGTTAAGCTATCACTTATTCTACTACAAAATAGTAATACTTGTTGGGGTTCAATTTTTAAGACTGACCCGGTGTTATATCCTCATGGGATAAAACATCGTAGTTCCCAATGTTGGTCGCGTATTTGCTATATAAGGAATAGTTAATAGATCTTAAAGTTTCAATGTATATTAGCAGTGTTGACCATCATTACATAGTATAAAACAAAGTCGCTTACGGCTGTCTGTCCCTATGTATGCTTAGATCTTTAAAATTATACCACGGATTTTGATGCGTTTTTTTTAATAGATAGATTGATTTAAGAGAAGTTTATATGTGTTATACATGCACAGTATAGTAGAAACACTGATAATTTTAGAGGTTTGGCTGAACCCTACGAAATATATCAAAATAATTTACTACAATATTGTAAACCTTAAAAATTACTTCAAAAAAATCTGCAATGATATATGTCTATCCTTTAGGGATATCCCACAATGACCATTTTTTATGCTTTACTTTTTACAAGAAATAATGGCAAATTTTCTAAGCTATTTTAAGCAATACAGCATTAATCCTTATCCAATTAAGTACCTTAAATAAATTGTGCATTTAACATAAATTTATATGGCTCTTTACAGCATGTAATTTAAATGAATATTTTCGAAGATATTACAGGTTTAAAACGCAGACGCCCTGGAATTCCTGGGTGCAAGGCTTCGGGAGCTGTTCGACGAGTGCCTGTGCAGCGGGCAGTTTCCGAAGCCTTGGAAAGAAGGGAAATTGGTCCTGTTGCCGAAGGAAGGTCGGCCGATGGTTTCGCCTTCGGCATACAGGCCAATTGTGTTGCTGAACGAGACGGGAAAACTCTTCGAGAAGATCCTCGCAGCCCGTCTCGTTCAGCACCTCGAGGGGGTCGGTCCGGGTCTCTCACGACGCTCTGAACGCCCTGAAGACTCGGACGACGGAAGCGGCCATCCTCCTCATCATCATCATCCTGGCGGTGTCACTCGACGTGGCGAACGCCTTCAACAGTCTCCCTTTCGAGACGATACGGGAGGCACTCCGATACCATGGGGTGCCGACCAATCTCAGGAGGCTACTGGAGGCGTACCTCCAGGACAGGGAGGTCCTCTGGGCGGGGGTCGATGGGCGGTGGGTCCGGAGTCGGGTAGGTTGCGGCGTTCCACAGGGGTCGGTTCTCGGCCCAATTTTGTGAAATGTCAGTTTCGACTGGCTCCTGCGAGCTCCCGTCCTTCCCGGGATGGGGGTGTTGTGTTACGCTGATGACACCCTCGTCACGGCGACTGGGCGGGACTTTCGGGAGGCAGCTCGCCTCGCCGAGGTCGCAACGGCTCTCACCGTGGACCGTATGGGAATGCTGGGCTTGAGGGTCTCCATAAGTAAAACGGAGGCCCTTCTATTCCACGGTCCACGGAAAGGACCCCCACGAGGGGCGAGTATCACCGTCCGGGGGACGGTGATCAAGGTGCAGGCCCAGATGAAGTATCTGGGCCTCATCCTGGACGGTCGATGGAGCTTCGGGCAGCATTTTGTCCATCTCGGCCCGAGGCTCATCAACGCCGCTGCCGCTCTCGGCCACCTCCTTCCGAATGTGGGAGGACCGGGATCGCTATGCCGGCGTCTTTATTCCGGCGTAGTGAGGTCGATGGCGCTGTACGGTGCTCCGATCTGGGTTGACGCCCTCACCGCTCACAATCGGGCCCTGCTGCGGAAGCCGCAGAGGGTCATAGCGGTGAGAGGCATCAGAGGGTACCGTACGGTGTCGTGGACTGCGGCGACACTTCTCGCGGGCGATCCTCCCTGGGAGCTCCAGGCGGAGGTGCTCGCGGAGGTGTACCGGTTCCGGGTCGAAACGAGGAACCGCGGCGACCGTCCAGGGTCGGCGGAGGTCGGGCGGATCAGGGCTCTAGCCCAGAAAGCCCTGATCGTCCGATGGCAGGAGGATCTGGGGTCACCCACGGCGGGCCTGGCGACAGTGGAGGCCCACTTGAGTCGCTGGGTCGAGAGAAAGAAGGGCACACTCACCTTCAGGATGACACAGATACTTACCGGGCACGGGTGCTTTGGTAAGTACCTGCACGGAATAGCGCGGCGGAAGGTGTCACCCTCCTGCCACGAGTGTGGTGCGCCCGTCGACACGTCGCACCACACCCTGAGTGAGTGTGCTGCGTGGGGGCCCCAGAGGCACACCCTGGCGGCCACTATGGGCGGAGACCTCTCGCTGCCGAGCATCGTCAACGAAATGCTCAGTAGCGAGACGTGCTGGTCGGAGATGCGCTCCTTCTGCGAAAACGTGATGTCGCAGAAGGAAGCCGCAGAGCGGGAGCGGGAAGAGGATGCCGCTGCAGACCCGCTCCGCCGAAGACGACCAGGGAGGAGGAAGAAGCGCTACGCGCACCTTCTCCCCCCGCCTCAATAGGCGTCGCAGGGACTAGGAGGGTCTCAGTACCCTGAGAACCCCTTCTAGGTGTTGGAGGCCGACCGTCAGGGCGTCACGGTAGCATGCGTAAGCGATCCCGTGGCGCTCGCCGAAAGACGGAGAGGGTACCGCTGGTTTTTTAGTGGGTAAACCCGGCGTACCTGGGCGCACTCTGCGTCCAGGGCTCCGGGGAGTCCCACACACCCCCCCACTTACCATCACGTGGGGGAAGCGCGTAAAGCGTTTTTCCAGCGATAAAAAAAAAAAAGGTTTAAAACGCAGGGGCGAAGCGTTTTGTATTTAGTATCAGCATTGCACCCGTGCGAATCCGGGGCGGGTCGCTATTATACCATAAGGTGATCAATGCCTGTCTGCTTCCCTTACAAATAAACTTAAATGAGTCACGGATATATATTTTGATTCCGGCTATTCGTAAATTTAACAATATATTTTATGCAAAGTATAATTATGATAATAATGGTGGAAACATAATTAAGTACGATATTGGTAAACATGTATAAACATTTGCTTAATATCATTGATTAGTGATCAGTTAACCATTAATTAAGGCCCTGATGTTATAATGGGTGCGATATATAAATCAGATGTCGTATCTGCATCTGAATAACTATATTCGTTCAAAGATAAAATATGCAATCCAAACATATGTTTCACCTCAATTAAAATGGAATGTTAAATGTAATTTTTAACAAGCATTGTATTTCAAAACTATTAAAAAGAATCCACTTCTGAAGGAGTTGTTTTTACTTCGTTATAGTGAGCTCTCGACGATCTGATCCCTTACGTCGTTAGAAGTAGAATTAAATATATTTTTATTATACGGGGGTTATCTAAAGTGAAAAAACAGGGAAGGATTTTTATGGAGTCAGATAACTTACTCTTCTTTCGCGACGGTCAACTCCTATACTTAATAACAAGAATAATACAATACAATAGCAATAAATGCAGCCAAGGATAAGAGAAAACCCATGTCCAGTAGAGAACAGCGATTGCTTGAATGACGAAATTGAAATCTAAAATAAAAATTATAAATCTAAAATATTCTATCAATTATAACAAATTAGGCTGAAAGCTTTCCCAACATTTATTTTAGATAATAAATACACAGTAACTTTGACTTGAATTTTCTCATTGTAAATATTAAATTTATCGAAATTGTATTTTCAAAGTTAACATTCGTCTAAATCAATTTATTCAATGTGAGCTCAATGAATCTACTTATTAGTATATGAAATAAATTCAGAAATACGCGCCTAAATTAATAAGACTTAGTAACACATATCAATTCAGTGAATATTTCAATGATTATAATATAATTTAAGTCAAACGCACGAAGTTACTTCCAACATTTCAAACAATAATCCCTGCTTACAAACGTTATCTCGACCCTTGTTATACAATAATCTTACTTGTGTAATTCCGTATCTTTAGCACGCAACGTCTTGTGATATTATTTCCATTGTGATACGACATTTTTGATACGTCAAACGAAAAATGGTCCGAAGGAAATGTAATATTACCCCTCAACTATTTGTTCGGCTATATTTCGATTCATAAACACAATGGATAAAATTTATAACATCTTAGATCCCGTGGTAGGCGATGCATTAAAGAAGTTATACCTTACCATATGAAAATGTGCTCTTTAAACGAATATAATAAAACCAACAAATAAAAAATAAAATCGTCTTAGAACAATGGAAACAGGTTTGCGTTTGGCTACAAAATGTCTTCTCTTTGAATAATTGAACAACTTTCAACACACCGATTTCTTACGTGTTAGTTGTGATTTAAATGCGAAAGCATTCCCTATTTACATTAGAAATAAATATTTGTCTGTATTTGTTTATCAAAACATTTTATTAAATGATATAAACTAAAAAATATTTGTCATCATCATATCAAACTAGTAAAAAGATTTGAAATGGCGTTGTGACTCTAACACGTGCATCTTAACCGCATATTGCGAGTTCAAATACGCACTGAGTTGTCAATTTATAATTCATTACATTTTAGGCGGTGAAGGACTTCCTGTAGGAACTTGCGTGTGTCGCATAAAATTAAAGTATCTAATTCGATAAACTTCTAGTCTCAGTAGGGCTTTTATTTTTTATCGTAACGTTGGTTAAATGACCACATTGGGTAAAGTGGTCATAATTTACCATAAGCATTAAGATCAAAAACATATATCCTACAATCTAACGGTACTTATAGGATACTGCCAATTGTAGATACCATAAATAACTACCAGAACTGTCATTGAAGAAGTGATTCTGTTGAAAATCCGTTGTTCAATTCTTCAATGCCTCACTTAAGTGTTGAACATATTTCACTCGTGGTCATTAAATAGGCCGAGAGATGGTTCTGATACACAAACATCCAAAACAAACATCGGACAAATGACGCGAGTCTTAAAGGGGGGATATTTCAAGAAAATAGCCCCTTGTTTTGACAAGTTTAGTTTCGCGAGTGTTCGTGGGCGGAAAAAATAACGCTTTTAGTTTTATTTACGTATTTTCGGACATTTTGTACCCTTGACGACACATATATCTTTATGGCCACTGTCAAGACAAACATGATTTATATGGCAATAGTCCAGAAGAAAAGAAATTTATACGCTGTGTTAATTTGTGTTGTGCAAATGTGTCATACAATAAAATAACCTAACCTAACCTTTTAAAACTGGAACATCCAGTATGGTACTCACTCACTTATCAAGAAAGTATCAATTAAACATGGTGTCTCGTCGAAAGGTACCACCCATACATCACATATTCTACTGCAGAATTGTTGTATTCCGGTTTAGATCGTGAGTGAGCCAGTGTAACTACAGGCACAAGGAATACAATATCTTAATTTCAAAGTGACTTTAGTGGATTTTGTCGATTTTGTGGATTATTTTACGTACATTGCTAATGTCTGCTAATGGATGGTGATCACTTAGCATCAGGCCCATATACCATTTTACTTACCATATTGAGTAAATAAAAAAATACTTATACTTAAGATTTAAGAAACTACTAATATGTTTTAGTTTTTTTAACTTTGGTTCTAGGTTCAAATTCGCTCACGTTTTATGGGTTGGTCAGGCTTTAGATGTAAAAATTCTTGTCCTTCCTTTAAGTTCAAGTTTGCTCCATAACAAATTATATCTAATTCGGTTCAATGGCTTTGCCATGAAAAGCAACAGACAGACAGAGTTACTTTCGCATTTATAATATTAGATTAGGACTATTTGCAAACCCATTGTAACTTTTTAAAAATACCCTTATCATTTTGATAATAAAACATTTTCTTTGTCTACGTAACGCTCACACTTGTTTGCTTTGCAAAGAACTTTCGAAGTGTATTAACACTTTGACACTAGCCCTAGAGAAACAGTGTTTTCATAATATCTACTTCTTTATTATGTTTGATTTATAAAACTATTACAAAATGAGGAATACAGATCAATAAACAACTTTGAGAGTACGTTGACAATATATTGTCCTAAATAATTTATAGGATTCTCTATGGATTCGTGCAAAAATTGCATTTTGAATGTTGGCAAAGTTGATCGATCGATTGGAAGTAAAATTTAATTTAATAACTCAAATTATAGAATATTCATTCTGAGATGAAACATTATAATATAAACAAAACATTTAAATTTCAACCTGTAGGTATATATGTGTGCGTGTGCGTGTAAAGTTAATCGTTAATCTTATATCTTAGATACATTGCAATATGTCGTCTTAAAAGTCCTTTAAGAGAAAAATGTCGATATTTGTCAATTTTTTATTGTAATTACGTGCAATAATAATGACAGCAGAATTCTGATAGTGATTTTTATGTGTAAAAGGTACCTAGATTAAGTATATAATATCTTCAATGTATTCATACATTAACAGCCTGTTTATTTCCCACTGCTGGGCTAAGGCCTCCTCTCCCTTTAAGGGGAAGATTTTCATACGTTTTACATGTTTCACATGTTTCAGAATTTTGTTGAAATACGACACATGCAGGTTTCCTCACGATTATCTGCTGATCCCATTTTAAACAAGGCTGAATTTAAAACAATGAATTTATACATTAATTATTTTGAATCGTCATATTACAAGATCAAATTACTTTGTCATATCAAATTACTTTAACAAAGCTGGATTTTCGAATCTCCAGCTCAGAATATATAATGTGCAGAGATGATTTGGAAAGAAGCTCAATAATTAGTCTTATCGACAATTATAGTACATGTCAATAAAAAACAGGTAAATCATTGTTTATTCTTCACGAAAATTAACGAAAATATCTGCTTTATATTTATTAAGTCTCTATCAAATTTTTATTTTAAACAATGTTTAAGATCACGTATATCCTGTTACTCGAATGAGATTTAAAAAAACAATCACATCCACGCAGTAAATTTAAGAATTCTCTGTCTGGAAAATCTGTCTCCCGATTCCTACAGCTGTAAAATAATATATGTCAGGAAAACCGAATCAGAAAATCGGAGAGGAATCGGACCCGTCTACCGAAAAATATAAAGCCAATTACTAAGCAAGAGTGACTCTGTCTCCGCATGTTCTATTTCAGCCGTAAAAATCTGAATTTGTGTTAATATTTAATCTCCCGAAAGGCTCCTTAAAATTTGCTTTTATGTTACAATGCGTTAAAGGGATTTATTTTTGTAATCCTGTTTTCATAGACGATTTGTCGTCTGAGTTTATTTTGTATTCAAAATCGAAATCTTCCTTCAATATACGACATAAGCCCAAGTTTGAAAAATGAACGGTTTTATAAAACTCAGCGAGATAATATATTTACCTTGCAAAAATTTATATTAAGTTTCTTTTTTTATCTGAACAGACTACAGACTAGAGATGTGCGTGATAAAATGTCGGTAAAAAGTCGTTTCGTATTTTAATACAAATATTTATAACCTGACGTAATTTTTTAAGGTCATAATAGCTGAACATTTTGAGGTTTAATATTTTTTTATTTTATTTTTCGTATATGGCAATCTTCATAATATTACCACGTATGTATTTGTATTGAATATTTAAGTTGTTTAAGTGTTGCAAGCAATATTATTACAAAATTGCACTAAACTTACATAACATTAAATAAAATTTGAAAATTGAACAGTAAATAAATAATGATTCGCCAATACGCATTTGATAGGAGTAAATTTTCTTTTTCACTTTTCACCCTCTGAAATTAATTCTTAGTTAAATCGTAACAATTTAGTACAATAAAATAAAGAATGCTCTTTAATTTTCTGTACATCTGGAGGGAGCTTTTCAAAATAAGACCATAACCGTTTTTTTATGCACAGCTAGCATCCCATAATCACTGGGACATAAATCGGCTTACGCTATTAATATATACTATATGTAGCCATTGGTTATCTAAGGAATGGTTAATATTTCTTACGAAACCAATGTTGTTTGGTTGGAGGTGATGACTTATCTATAGACTAATTTGCGAGTCTGCCTACCTATTTTTAATAAACAAAACGACTTATGAAATATGCAGACTATATTATAGTCGTTGTCTACGTCAATTAAAATCAGATCAAATACATTATTTTAATTGACGTATTGCTAATAAAAATGGAACACGAATAACTCACAAGAAAGTATAATACATAGAGCCTCTAAGTACAAAATGGCACTGTAACGCATACCATTTCTTGGCACTCCTCCCCGAATTCACCCTCTTGGCCCATTTTCCTACACTTTATCGCGACTGAAAAATTTCGGTGGAGGCAATTTACACTCACTAACGATATTTTAATTAATTTCGTTTGAATGTTAAAAATATACTGAAATACCGTCTGTTTTGTTGAGATATATTCAGTTTTTTCTTAATAAGTAATTTCGTACCTTTGCTTCGTAATTTCGCTTTTTCACATTCCGAAAAACCTTTGTATTACAAGAAATGTTACGTATCTGTGTGACTGTTTGTCTATCACTTTCTTGCCCAATCATATATAATAATGGTATAAATGCAAAAGTAGCTCTGTCTGTCTTTGTGTTACGCTGTCACGGCTAAATCATTAAACCGATTTTGATGAAATTTGTTATGAAATAAACTTGGAAAAATTAGATTTTTTTTACTTTGTAAAATTATTTATATATAATACATTTTCAACAATCAGTATCAACGTTTCTATAAGAATAAAGTTGAATACCGAATCACCATTAGAAGTTTTTTAACATTTTTAACAAAATCGAGTTTCGATTTCCAGCCGAATAACTTTGTTGATTAATGTGATTTTAATGGATTTTTCGTGTAGAAGTCGATTAATTCTTGGATTGGGATATATCCTTGTATCATATACGATGTATAATATATTTATTAATTTACACAGGTAACAATTAGAAAACTAAAGTAACACCCTGTAAATATCCCACTGCTAAGCTAAGGCCTCGTTGTTTCGGAGAAGGATTCGACCATATTCCACCACGCTACACCAATGCGGATTGGCGATTAGAATTGTTTGGTGGTGTCTGTATTATAATCACTAATGAATTTTTTGGTCTTGTTTGGTTACTAAGTCTCAGTACAGAGCCCTCCGGAATAGAACGCACTCTAACATAACCTTCTGGCAAATGTTATACATCTATACTAACATAAATGCACACAATAACATGCTTGAACCGATTTAGATGAAATTCAGTATGGAAATATTATGAGTCCCAGGAAAGAACATGGGTACTTTTTTAATTCAATCCTCGAGGGGGTAAAATGGGGGTGACGGTTTAAATACTATGGGTAAAGTTCGCGTGTTAATTTACAGGTACATTTAGTACTAAATAAAGTAAATGAGATTTAATCATAGATAATTTTGCTACTTTTTACTAATATGATAATATATTAGTAGTTCTAGTCTGGGTTTTAAAAGATTCGTTCCAACAATGAGGCTACGTCATCAATTGAACGTGAAAATTTAAATTGATATTTTAACAAAAGTATTATTCATTTGAAAATAAACTCGAAAAGACTTTATGACGCATACGTGAGGAATATTGTCAAAGCATTCGATAAATATTAAATTTCCAGGATTATATAGATACTGTATATTTTCGTGTTACATGAATTTGTGATTGCAATCTTTTATTCATGACGGCAAATTGACTGCGTATAATTTGTCATTTTTCTCGTATTTGCTTTGAATTTCACACCAAAATTATATATATTTTTAGTATAGTACTCTTCGTTATATTACGTATCTCTATTTATAATTGGAGATTCAAGATGCCGCAGTATATATAAAGAATCGAATTGCCACATCACAATTAAATCTCGAATATTTAAATTTAAGTTAGCTCTGTTTAACATAACATAAGCTTGTAAAATGCTTGTTACTATGTCGTATTTTTATTACGACGAACTTATAAAATGCTTACTTTAATTAAGTACATATATTGTTATGGTTTTAGACTATGAAGCCGTAATATATTGATGTATAGCATCAACGATGTTTATGGATCAAATCAAACATTTAAAACTGAGTTTATCTCAAATTGTTATGCTACAAATATTATTTTATTGATATTTATTATTTAAAAGAAATACCTTTAGATATCTAGTCCATATTTACATTGTAACAATATGCGCTCGTATAAGCGTTTATTTTCCAATTCGTTTCCGTTTCGTCGTTGTATTTAATGTTTCGTTTTTGTCAATGCTAATTAAAAATGTTTGTAATATTTGCAATTTAAAAATTACTATCATATTTTAGTAAACCTATTCAAGTGTCACGCCTTTGAATCGATAATTTACAATTAATTCAAAGCAAATTACTAAAAAACTATAAAAAAAATTTTTTTTTTTCGTTTTTTCTCATTGAAACGTTTAATAACTTTCTTAATACAATACAAACGACTTTTAAATGGTAAGCTAATTTATAACATGTATCTATTATTGATACATTATTATATTATCTTCCTAAGTGTTATTAGTACAATAGGATTTGATTTTATGAAAAATACTTTAACCAGGTACGCTCATAAGTGCGTTGTTACGATCAAATTTATTAAATAATAGATAAATTTGTTTACCAAACATCAATCCATCAATCAATGACGATAATGATTACATTTTTTCACATTTACTCGACAATATTTTGACGACACAATACGCCTGAAATTACGAGATGAAACGCAAAAATATGTGATTGTACTTACGCGCGTGAGTTTTATTTCTTCGGCCTGTTTAAAATAATTTTTTAATGGAAGCAAAAGTAACAATACGATAATATTTTTTTTTTTAATAAAAAACCCGCTCGCTAATTTTAGTATTAAAAATTTAAATTTGTAATAAAATATACATCTTGTCTATTTCGAGTGAATTGACAATTAATTGGCAGTTTTGATAGGAACTCTTCTCCATGTAGTTTTCGCATCATCCTGTGCACGCCATTCGTAAAAGTTCACTCTAAAAAAAGTATAACATCAATTGCAATTTTACATACCACATAATTTGTTGACGTATCTCCTGTTTCCAAAATTAATACTGAATGCTCATTGGTCGACTATTGCGTCGCCAGTAGCAATCGACCACTGGATATTCTGATAGAGGTCAAATTAATTAATCTGACTTTGATCGGTGTTGCAGAAACTGTAGTGTATTATATAAAGACGATGACAGAGACATATACGATAGCCTACGTTCACAAGCAAGCTAGATCAATCAAAAAATCTCTCAAATATTTTGATACGTTTGTTTGACAAAGGCATCAAAATAAAGCTACAACGTAACAGATATTTTGACCAAACAATTTGTACAGAGTGCTATAAAAAGAAAAGGTTCAGTGGTGAGTGTCCAGACTAAGAAAAAACTGTTAAATTTTCTGATTATAATTCTTCAATCATTCCGGGCTCAGTGGTAAAGGTATATACATCGTAAACAAGTTCGCATGTGTGGGATTAAAATCTGTGTATCCACAAACAAACATTGAAATATATCCAAACCTTCTATTCAAAAGGAGAGGAACCCTTAGCGTAGCAGTGAAATATTTACAATATTTTTTTTATCTTAACAATTATTATTAATCGTATCATTCTGACCATATCAAAGACAATTAAAAAATATTAAAATAGTTATAATTTATTCAAGTAGGTTCCTTCATGTACTTTAATGTATCAGTACGTTATCGCTGTGTGATTTTCGGTCATGTCTCATCGCAATGGACAGTGCTGCTACCGTGCAACGTGAAGTTCGAAGGAGTCAACTTCAGGGATACGCTAGCTGAATCTGATTACCTTGGAAAAGTGTTGTGAACAGTGAACTCTTATTTATATTACCATAGTAAATAATAGTTATAAGTGCAACGAGTGGAATGTAGATTACGAGTATATCGAGAAGAATCACCATGAGACTCAGTAGTTACTGGGTACGCTCCTTCAAGAAAAGAGCGTACTCTTTCCTGAAAGGCCGGCAACGCACCTGCAAGCCCCCCGGTGTTGCAGATGTCCATGGGCGGTGGTAGTCACTTTCCATCAGGTGAGCCTCCTGCTCGTTTGCCACCTTTTGACATAAAAAAAAAAAAAAACATTTCAATGTAATCACTGTGTCTACATATGAATGTTATCATTTACAGTTAAATAACCTCATGAAGGAAAATCAACCTCTTTTTAATGAATACGAACCTTAAATTTATTTATTGATAAATTTAAACCGATTTGTATCTGTGAATGAATTTAATTGATTTGCGATTCAGAAAGTTAATAAGTGAAGTGCTTTCATTAACATTTAATGGACTGGAACTGTTATCGAAAGAATGTATATTGCAACAATTCATAAGATTTCTAAAGATAATTTAGGTCTTTATTTTAAAAAGCTTCAAATACATTTTATAGAAAGAAAACTTCTTTCGTTGTGATAACTGAATAGTTATTGTCGAATGACTGAATAATTTGCTTTCGTACCACTGGACCGAGATGGCCCAGTGGTTAGAACGCGTTCATCTTAACCGATGATTGATTATATTAAATAATAGTTTTCATATTAGTATTTTGGTGTGAAACATCTAATGGTACCTTGGCCAATTCGTATGCCCCGATGACAATCAGCATGATGCTATCTTCTACGCCATCACCTGCCTCTCTACTCTTTCATGACACGTAATCTACATAAGATTTATATACATAAATAATTGCATTATATTATTGTAATAATAGGATAAATAAATTTATTTATTATTAAACATTGCTTAAAATATAAACACTGCTGTCCCGCGTCCGCTTAATTTCAGTACCTGCTGAAGTTTAGTTTCTAATTTCTTATGCATGGTAATGCATTTGTTCTGTATTAATATAGTTTCATATAAGACCAGGTACTTCTAATTCCAACTTAATATATATATAACCTATATCTAATTCAATTGAAAATCAATTGCTTATTAGACTTCCTACAAAGGGTCTTAATTACATTCTCCGTTGCTGAGCTTTTACCATCGGCTTTTGGTAGAATTAACAGCGTGTATGGTTGAAGCATGAATACTGGGACAATTATACTAACAATTGAATCTACAATTAATCGAGCGTTTTGGAATGCATCGGAATAGAATTGGGTATCTTTACTGTTACAGATTAGTAGAATTTCGCTCAGTTTTAAATTTTAACTTGTGTCGTTATGACGATCGTCATTGATGTGTCTGAATTATAATATTATAAACTCGAAAGGTAGGAACAAAGATTGTACGTATTTAGCGCACACATTTGCGCACTAAAATAAATCCAGTTTAGTCGGCTAGTCTTCTTTGAACATGGCCACCGTAGAGGAATCGGTCAGGAGGATTTAAGCAATGAAATACATCAATTAGACGTCAACTATAAAATAGAAACATGAGAATATTTCTTAGCATCTAATCAAAAGCCATATTCAAAAGCGATTAAACGATACAAAATTTATCAAGGGGAAATAGCCCACTAATAATGCGAAGGAATTCCCATATACCAAGGAAAGCCGGAAGTTTGATGATTTAAGATGCTTAGAATAGCTTTATTCTAAGGATTTCTTGCGAGGTTCGTTATTATGTTGTGCTAAGTTTCCTTTGTACGTTTCGATGGATTTCAAGATTTTGAAACTTCATTAATAAGTGTGCAACTAATTTGCTTTACTAGGCAGATGTTTTTTTTTAATTTGCCTATAAAATATATATATGTACTCGGTGGTAGAGCTTTGTGCAAACCCGTCTGGTACTAACCCACTCATCAGATATGCTACCGCAAAACTCAGTATTGTTGTGATCGGTTTGAACCGTGAGTGAGCCAGTGTAACAACAGGCACACGGGACATAACATCTTAGTGAATAATAAGGAATGGTTATTATTTCTTACAGCGCCAATTTATATAGACGGTGGTGACTATTAACACACGCCCTATAACAAAAGAAAATGATATTTTCCACACAGGACATATAAAAGTAATTGTATATAGTTAACTACGTATTTTGAAAATAAATAGTAATTTCAAAGAACTAAACGGAAAAGCTTAACATTTATTTTAGTGAGAAGTAATAATGCATGATGACGTGAGAAGTAATCGGCATGAGCCGAGATGGCCCAGTGGCTAGAACGCGTCCATCTTAACCGATGATTTCGGTTTCAAACCCAGGCAGGCTCCACTGAAATTTCAATTGCTTAATTTGTGTTTATAATTCATCTCGTGCTCGGCGGTGAAGGAAAACATCGTGAGGAAACCTGCATGTGTCTAATTTCAACTAAATTCTGCCACATGTGTATTCCGCCAACCCGCATTGGAGCAGCGTGGTGAAATAGGCTCCAAACCTTCTCCTCAAAGGGAGAAGAGGCCTTTATCCCAGCAGTGGGACATTTACGGGCTGCTAATGCTAAAATTATACATAATATATAAAAGTTACCTGAGAACCGCAACAAAATTAGTAGTTCACAAGAAATTAGCTAAAAAACGGACAGAAGATAAACCTGACTTTGGTTTATATATCTTACAGATTCATTAGAGTATTACGGACTGACCTTACCTTACTCGATTAACAAAGTAAGCACCCTTTAAAATGCCACTTAGGCAAATCTGCCTCTTCCTTCCACTGGACAAAGGTGAGGGCTAAGAGTTTACTACCCCATATTTCAAACATCCATAAAAGAACGAGATGCCTTATGAACACTAATTAAGCACGTGAAAATTTTTTTGATGATTGTCCATAGTTAAACTCAAATAATTTATAAGATTTTTAAATATGGATTGTTCTTGGTAGACCAGTAAATTCATCAGCTTAGATTAAACAAATAAAATCGCTCTTGTTGATTTCATGCTTCAATTTCATGCCACGTTGAAGAAACAGGAAAAAAATACAGAGAAATTACATTATCATACGCAAATCGGTTTCATGGCATGTTGTCAGACGCATTCCGGGATAATATATCACGTGCCTACATCATACCTGAGTTTTTATTGGGCTGACGTTCCATTAGACCATAGATAGGTTTCGATGGATAAGCAGATTATTATGTATGGATTCTCCTAGATTTCGTAATGTTGTGATTATTTTCTTCTGAATTTTGGATTATGTGACGTTTTGTGGAAATGTATTTGATGAAAACTAATTTTATGTATGATAATTTCGAATAGATTACGAAAACATAGCTGAACTTAATAAATTATAATTAATTTCACTACTGTCATTTTTTATCATCATTAGATCGGAACTGTTCAAAGGTACCAATATTGTAAGGCCAAACCAGGTTACGTGAGATTCCTACCCAATAAAAGGAACTGGGATATTTATTGCGGCTTCAAATTCTGCCTCATCAGGGTCTTGCTTTATAGGAGTTTTTATAAAATTGTAAAATTCATTTCATCAACCAACACCAAAACTCATTGGAATTAAATGCTTCTGCTGGTTATTTTGTTTTCAGACATCATGCAGATAAGTGTGTCTTAACTGTTTATCTACCCCTAAAACTTTTTACCGCGCTATAATAACCGCGCACTTAAGACTTAACCGATAATACACATAGCTTTGTTGATGAGCCTAGTACTTAGAAGACATGCGTCTAAGCCAAAAATAGTAGGTGCAAACCCAGGCTAACACCACTGAATATCTATATCCTTGAACTGTCCTATAAAGATATCATTTCATGCTCTACGCGCCTACCCACATAGAAGTAGTGAAGTGGTATAAGCTCCAAAACTTTATTATTAGAGAATGTAAAGGTTTCAGTCCAGTAATGGGATATTTAAAGGCTTATTGCTGTTAATGGCGGAGAAAAAATTTAGATTCACGAGACAAGAAAATTGCTAAGTTATTGACATAAATAATACTCCTGGTGTCTGTGAGACCGCGATTAGGTAGTTAAGGGTTAACACCGAAATTTCTCTTGGCTCTTACGCTACCTCTATTATACTCTGCCGGAAAGCATACAACCAACACCCCCTTGTTCTAAATTTAGTTTAATTGTTCGAACAACGTTCAGTTGAATGTTGCTTTGACAGTTGCCAAAGCATTTGACAATACTCGTATATTAAAGTTATATCAACATAGTTTGTTTTGTGTACGTATTATAAGGAAATTGATTTATGAAAAAATACCCTTAGTGTATGAAATAAATACTTGAAATGAATTAAATTATTTCAAGTAGTCTCTTGCGAATACTTTTGAAACGTCTATAATACAATTTAATTTACATTAATTTTTAGGATATTTATCATATAATATACCAATAATCTACAATTATACTAATTACTATCGATTGATTATAAGAATAGTTCTTAATCAATGGGGTCGCGTAACAACGGCGATCTATTTATACTTGTATATATAAAAGCGTATTTATCTCGTTTTTAAACATTGCTCGTAACAATAATGTATGTTAAAAATAAGTTTTCTTCTGTTTTTGTGTGTACCTTAAGAATAACTTAAGTTAGTAATTTATTATGGTTGTAATATATATATATATATATATATATATATATATGTCTATGTTGTCTGCAAAAAAAAAAAAAATTAGACAAGAAAAAATCCAAGAAGAATTAATTTATTAATACAGCGTTCTGCTTTCTTTCCGATCCAAAATAGTATGATGATAATATCATTTATTTTTGGAGACGTATGTTATAATGAGATGATACTTATAGCACAATAATATATAATAGTGTACATGCGTGAGCGCAAAAACAGGTGCACTCTAATCCCTCACTCTCCTTGTCGGTTGGGAAAAACAAGAGCACTCTAATCTTACTCTCCTTGTCCGATGGGACGGCAAAGCTTACACGACCGGAAACCGCTTTAAGACGAGCTTCTTCTGGCACGGGATTGTACACACTTCAACCAACTTCTAGTCTCCGGGCTGTTAGTAAAAAGGACCTCATACAGACAAACATAACACATTTATTTAATTGATTAAATTATTTATTCTTAAGTTCGTCGCTGTTATTTTATACGAGGCAACATATGGAAAAAATTACACTGTTTTTCCACAGCATTGTGAGTGTCATTTTTCAAGACTCAAGGGACGGAAATGTTTGTTTTTGATTGAACCGATGTTCTTTCCGTTCACTGTTTTGTTCGTGCCTGGAAAATTATTAAAATGG
Source organism: Vanessa atalanta (assembly GCF_905147765.1). Classification (NCBI taxonomy): domain Eukaryota; kingdom Metazoa; phylum Arthropoda; class Insecta; order Lepidoptera; family Nymphalidae; genus Vanessa; species Vanessa atalanta. The sequence goes on along the minus strand of NC_061892.1, from coordinate 3,242,709 downwards.
GAAACAATTGGAAATATTTAAATAAAATATTTATGTCTGTATCATTAACAGCCTGTAAATTTCCCACTGCTGGGCTAAGGCCTCCTCTCCCTTTGAGGAGAAGGTTTGGAACATATTTCACTACGCTGCTCCATGCAGGTTTCCACACGATGTTTTCTTCACCGCCGAGCACGAGATGAATTATAAACACAAATTAAGCACATGAAATTTCAGTGTTGCTTGCCTGGGTTTAAACCCGGAATAATCGATTAAGATGCACGCGTTCTAACCGCGGGGCCATCTCGGCTCTTATATGTCTGTATATTTTTATTATATATGTATATTTGTAATAACTTCCTGTCCTGACTTAAATACAACGCAAACGTAAAACTTACTCAAAGTAACTCCTAACCTAACCCCTCTCACTTGCCCGTTTAAAGATAAATTTCTTTGTGGATGCTTTCGTAATGATCTATATTTAAATTTTCAGCTTTCCAGACTGAGCAGTGTTGGCAGTGTTTTGATAAAATTAGTCAAAACAAACGATTTCATATGATATGGTATTTTAATTAGTTACTTTCCAATCTTAATCATTTTCCAGATTGTACATAGATTGCGGTGTTTGTTTTTCGATAAAGATCTTAATGAAATAAAATTAAATTAATATCAAGATTATAACCAAATGGTTTCGTTGAAAAACATTTTGTTGACGAAGAATCGACTGATGTTAATTAAACTTATTTGTACCCCTTTTATTGAATCAATTTAATCAAGACCCCGTTATTTTAGCAGGCAGTAAACGTGAAAGTTTCGTAATTATTTTCATTCGAATTATTGTGTAAATCATTTGATATTGGCCTCGTCATTATGAGCTAAAGTCCTGGGTTCAAATACTCGGTGCTCTGAAACGATTTTCTCTCAATAGCTCGGTGCTAAGAAGTTGTTAGTAGTCATTACTGTGCGTGTGTCTGGAAAAGTCTGATGTCTCCCCGGTTATACGTAAAAAGTCTTTAAGTCAGTCGCTAAGGTAAATTCGGTGGATATTTTTATTAATAATTTAGATAAAAAAACATTATTCACTTTAAAAAAATCTGTATTTAGGTGCATAAAAAAACTCACTCTTACCAAGGATTTTTAATAAAGAATAAAAATATAATTAATAACTTTGGTGTAACATAAAATAAATTTTGTTTAAAGTGAAAAGGTAATAGAAAGAATATCCATCAGGGATTTCATCAATTGTTAGTAACGAGTTTGTTGCGACATACAAGCAAAACTAGTTCATTAATGAACAGCTTTTACACACACTTTTAGCGGTTAACTAGTTTTGTGGCATGGATATTAGGAAATAATCAAATTTATACGTTAGTAATGTTCTCTATTCTCAAGAGATACTAGCCAACTGCGTAGGATATATAGAACACGAGTGTGTACATAAACTCAAGTTCCTGTATCTACTCAAACCCTTACTCTCATAATTAAAATGGACCGGAAAGAGTTGAAGGATCAATCTTAACGGCCATCCAAGGCACAGTATTGTATACAATGCCAAATTCAGACTCTAGATTACTACTGCAAATAGTTTTTATTGGCCCGACCTAGGCTATTTAGATAGTCAGTTTTTAGTCTACTGGGTTGTCAACTCGCTTGAAATATAAAACAGAAAACTTAAAATTCAAATCATATTTAATATTCACAATAAAATTTTGTATATTGAAAGGTAATAAAAATGTCAATTGTCAGTAAAAATCCCACATTTGGACAAAAGTCGCTCCTAGAGTTAAGAAGATTTTGATGACTTCAAATGTGCCATATATCGTCACGATGTTTTCGTTCCCTGACATGAACCAGATGAATTATAAACGCAAATGAGTCAAATGAAAACACACTAGTCCACGTTAAATTAACATTTTTTTGAAAAGACATACAAGTTTGAAGATAGATGAGGAAGAGGCAATGACATAATAAGCTCAAACTTTTTAGATTAAATAAAAATATATATTGTACAATACCTTTAAGTATTGTATATAACACTTTAGTGTATTTTTTTTTTAGCATTGGCAGCCCGTAAATTTTCCCACTGCTGGGATAAAGGCCTCCTCTCCCTTTGAGGAGAAGGTTTTTAGCATATTCCTCCACGCTGCTCCAATGCGGGTTGGCGGAATGCACATGTGGCAAAATTTCGTTGAAATTAGACACATGCAGGTTTTCTCACGATGTTTTCCACCGCCGAGCACGAGATGAATTATAAACACAAATTAAGCACATGAAAATTCAGTGGTGCCTGCCTGGGTTTGAACCCGAAATCATCGGTTAAGATGCACGCAAACCCCTCGGCCATCTCCGCACATTACACTAAATGTAATAATTTAAATATTAAATAATTAATGTACTGTGTCCGTATGTGTGTATTATAAAAGTGTATGTGACATATATAAATAAGCAAAAACAAATGTTATTATTAAACATAAAAGATAAATAATGTACTAAAAATGAAAATGACAGACGAACACGACGACAAGACGACAGAATCTTTTCACTTATAAAATTTTATAATCTGAATCAAACATTTTCATGCTCAAAAATAAACAATTGAATTCAAATTGAAGAAAAGCAAATGTAGAGAGTTGTTTTTTTTTTAAATCAACTTCAAATCGATTTGGTTTGACTAAAGTCAACTTCTGGCTATTATTACAACCAATCCGTCATTCAGTATTGCAACTTTGAGTATACGTGATACATCGTGAATATTAATAATCCTTAATAACTGAATCTGCTATATACTACAATGTTTGTGTTTCTTCCTTGTGTGTTCTTGGATCAAAACGAGATATCTAAGTAGCCTACTTATCTTGAGTTTAATTATAATCCAATCACTTTTTTGCAGCGGAAGAAACACCACAGACCTTAACTGTATCTTTGATAACATTTTAGTAAATTCTAAAAGTGTTGTGTCTGTTTTTGTATTCCAGTACAAAAGTTAAAGCTTTTAATAGTGTCCATTAAAACAATATATTAATAATTTGAAAATTAATTATCACACGATACTTCGAAATCCTAAATTTCACGATTAAAATAATATTTAATAACAAATAAAGCTTAAAATTGTAATTAATTTCTCGGACAAAAGATCAAACTAAAGGAACCTAACAAAGACTTTAAGTTTAAGTAACAATAAAATACGAATATTTTGCATTTGTTTAAACTATTTTTATAAGATGAGACGAAAAGAAAGTTTACTCATTTCAAGTCGCCTACTACAATTAATTAAATTTATCTTAGTACTTTTAGTTTTACACTTTTTAAATCAAGTTTATTTTTATTTTGCGTATAATTAAAAACATCATAAAACAATTGAAAAACTAACAAGAGGTTTGCAGTTAATTAAGGATCGTCTAACTGCAAACAAATTTAATCTTACTTAATGTGTAATTTGAATCCTATGACACGTTCAATACATATTAATAATGTCAGGTATGGTACCTGTAAGTGCTGATTCTTTATTAGTGATTTGGTACATATAGTGAACTAAGAAATCTCAATAAAGTAAGACACTGATCTATCAATATTGTTGGTTAGGTACCATCCACTCATCAGATATTAGCACAAGGGACATAAATTATTGGTTCCAAAGGTTGGTAGCACATTGGCGAAGTAAGGGATGGTTATTATTTCTTACAGCGCCATTGTCTATGGGCGGTGGTGACCAGTTATCATCAGGTGGCCCAAATACTCGCCCACCAAACTATAATATAAAAAAGAAATTGAATTCTATGGCATATTCAAAACAAGCTATCAATAGTATCAGGTATGGTACGGATCTGTAAGTGCCGATAATTTATGAGTGAATACATTCCAGATTTGGTACATAAAGTGTATTGACAAATCCCAATATAGTAAGATGTTCATATATCTAGTTTAGTTAAACGGTTGTTCTTCGCATAATCTTTGACTAAGATCCACTCCACTATTCATAGACAGTTTCACCTATACGTATTATGTTTAAAATGGGAGTCATATATCCAGTAATACATAATTGACTTATCTGGAAATCTTTAGGGTCACCTCGAAAATTCAATGCCTTTTTAGAATACGTAAATAGTATGACAAAAACAAAGGGAGAATAAAAATAATAATAATAACTGGCTACAGAATAAATTTAAACTTCAATATAATCCTGAGAAAATTGCTAATTACGTTTCAAATTCGTTACTTACAAAACTCGATCAAAACTTCTAGATCGCGTCTGATTATTTTAAAACAGATTCTAGGAAAAGCTAAATATATAATACCTGGAAGGAAATTAATAGCTACGATTAATAGTACGATTATTATAAAACGGAATAATCATTAAACCATCCTTTATTATAGCACGACAAGACAACAACAGATTTAATTCCAGTACACATCCACACATAGTATATACGCACACACACAGTCACTAATTGGCGCTTAAACATTCAAAGGTGTAAAGTAAGAGATAAATATTTTTACTTTTAGACTCGTTAGAGGAGCATGCTGAAACACGAGACTAAGCCTAACCTTTGCAACTAGATTGTAAAGCTTCAATTGTTAACACAAAAAATCGTTTTTATGTCCAATATCCAATACTCGCCGTGACTACCATAAGTAGGAAAAACATTTTTGTAGAGTTTGTAAGCATATGTAATAAATACCGAGCTTATTAAATTTGAATACGGCACTCGATGAGAAACAAAAAACATTTTGGCAATTATATTCTGTCAAATACTCAAATTTACATGATTATGATATTAAGTAAGTCGAATATGCTCCAAACCTTCTCCTCAACGGGAGGGGAGGCCTTAGCCCAGCAATGGCAAATTTACAGGCTGCTGATGTAATGTAATGTAATGTAATGTATGATATTAAGAGAATTACCAATTGAAATTTGCCAATTATAATATCAATCCATGATATGGAGAGTATATCATATATTAAAAAAATAAACAATAAACTTTTCTCTTTAACTATGATTTATTATGAAGGTCAGCTAGAACAGTTTAATTAAATACACAAAAGATAGAATATTGGCAATTTAAGGGGCTTATCGAATGTTCACATTTTTGATATATAGAGGCAATTAGGTGATTTATGAACATTTGTATATACGATGAAATAAAATAGATTCTTATTATTTGTGTTTGTACTTTGCAGATAATATCGATGTATATACGTATGTTATATAATAATATGTTCTACTCTATGATATTCCACAAATATTTGTGTATGTGACAAACGTTTTTTAAGTCTAAAAAACGTATTCATTTTACAATTTTTATTATTCAATACACGAACCACAGAATTGTATAAGAGCACGTCAAACACAAGCTGATGCGGATCAGACTAAAAGTTGGTTCTGCACCTCGTCGGTAATCCATTGTTTGGAAACCCGAAACTTTTGACAGATAACAGAGTGAAGTTTTAACAGCAAAAACAGCGGCCTGAGTTGAATTTGCAAAATGTTGGTGATAAGTCTTTAGGTGGTTTTTTTTCCTGTTCTTATTTATGTTAACTTGGTGGTCACATCGCAGATTACGAGGACCTGAGTTCAACTCCTAGGTCAGCCGATAATGTTGATGATAGGGTTTTTCTAACGAAAAATTCACTGTCTGGAAGTTGGAAGTCTTGCGCCTAAACTCTTTCCGAAAGTGTCAGATTTTCTGTCCCATCGGATTATGGACTGAGGACATAGAGAGTGCATCTGTGTTTGTGCAAACAATCATGCACTATAATATTATGTCCTGCATAGTTGGCTGGTTTCCTTTAAGATTAGCCACCGTGGCCGAAATCGATCAAGACTTCGACGACATCATCATGATTTTGTACAGCATCTGGGTAGGTACCATTACTTAATACTTATTCCATCACCAAACTGAACTCAGGATTGCCCTGTTCCATATTGAAGAATAAGTTAGCCAATTTGAGTATACTCTCAAGGGATATGATATCTTAGTTTAGAATGTTGGTACAATGACGGTGATTAATGCTGCCTTTTGAAATTGTATAACAATATCTAGGCATTGTGATGACTACGTATTCCTAGGAGATGCATTTGTCAATCTGTCCAACTATTAAAAAAAAAAGTGTCGATTGTAATTAAAATATAAAATTAATTATTTTACACTGTAAAAAATTTAAAACGCACAATATCGATCGTTGGGATTTGTTGCCGTCGTCGTAAATTATTTGATTTATGTTCTTAATTAATACTTCCTATGATTAACTAAGCATGCCTTTTTTTTAAAACACAAGAATTTCTCTTACATTAATTATAATTATAAAATTATTTCTTAAATTCTCACATCGGTAATTTGAAGGTTCCCAGAGCGACGATATATTTTACTACCTTAAGAACGTTCATACCATCTAATTTAAACTTAGAATTGGATTTGCATCTTAAATTATGTCATTAAGTTCTGTGAATATATTTCAAAACATTCTCGTGAATTTAGATTGAAATATACATTCTTGTAATATTTTGATTGCAATTTATTCTTCTATATAAAAGAGTCAAGACAAGTTTGTACGTTTGGATTTAGGAGATAAACGCCCGAAATGATCATCCAATTTAAAATAATATTTCACCTTCAGAACTGATGTTTACCCATTAAAATGAAAGTTTCTTTCGTGGAATTTCATTTGATGAAAAAACGTAAATTTATTCAATAATTTGGAACCAAGTTTCGAGATAATGATTTCAAATTAATTAGAACTTGGCCTCTTTAATCTTATGGTTGTAATTATTAATCAAGCAACCTTTTATGATAATTCTTGGTTGCTGGCAATATGCCATGCCAATAGGCTCTAGGAGGAGACTCAAGGAGTACATACTATATAAGTAATGTTTGTTTCTATTATCAAAGCGCAAAGCGAATATTTAACTTATTATTATTATATGTATAATATATATAGCATAAAAGTATTTTATAATAATAATTTTATATTTGCAAACGCAGTAATATAATATTAATGTCAACTAATATGTAATAAATTATTTCATGATAAATATCTAAACTACGCTGAATCTGAATTTTCGATATAAGTTTCTTGTAACAATTATATTATAATTGTTAACACTTAACATTAAGTATTTAATTATAATGTAATACAAAGATATTATCAGTTAAGATTAATAACTGACGTGCATCACCCGAACGAAGAGTAACTACAAAAAACGGAGGACTTCGACAATTTCATAATGCATTAAATGAAGACATTTGATTTTTTCTTCGTGCTTTGTGTACGCCTGTCTGAGTAGGTACCACCTTACCATTTATCAGAAATACTTAGTATTGTTGTGTACCAGCTTGAAAGGTGAGTGAGCTAGTATATCTAACTAACAGGCACATAACATCTTAGTTCTCAAGGTTGGTGGTGCTTAGGTGATGGAAGGAATGTTTAATATTTCTTTCAGCGCTTATGTTGACTACGCTTTGACGGCTTTAGAAGTACTTTTCACTTATATGTGATGTAATATCATCAGACTTAAGAAGACCGAAGAAACTCTGCGCCATTGTACATATTTATGTTTTCTTTATCAACAATTTTAGGATACAGTAATTAATTATTATTACTAAGTGCTGGAGGCGATCGCTTCATTCCCAAGAATGTGTATATTCCAAGTAAAATATGAGCTGCTTAAAAAAAAAATGATTGCCATTGCATAGACTTTAAAAAAAAAGTTGTATTATATCTTATAACAAATTTCAAAATAGATTTCATTATTACATATCATTGTTAATCGCCCATGACAATTTCCGAATGAAATCGAAAATGAGAATATATTCAAAAAGTTTTTCAAACAAAGGGAAGCGTCGTGAAAAATTTCATTAGAATATAATGAAAACGGCCCTGACACAAAACCCCGAAGGAGCCGTTTTAGCAGAATTACGATTTATTGACATTTTTTGTCTTTTGGAACGTACTCTAAATAGCTTATTATTGATATTTTTCTAAATATTTTAAATATGTTTTCACTGGTAGAAAGCTACATTATTTCTAATACTATATGATATAAAATACAATTACATTATATCATTATTTTGTAAAAATTCACCCGTAATTAAATGGTCGCTAGCTTAAAATAAGCAGACTGGCAAATGAGCCAGCTGCGGTAATTGTATCACCCGATGGCAAGCGGCTACCACCTCGCATTTACAATGGAATTGTAAGAAATACGTGTATAATTAATTCCCTTAGATTGGATTTAGGCTCTGGTTCCGTCACAGGACTGATTGGACACTAATTGTGAATAAAAGCCTTGTAAATCTGTATATTTGAAAACATTTATCGTTTTTTCTCACTGGATGCTACTTTCCGAAACGGTAGTAGTGTTTAAATATTAACGATTCAAAAACACTTCATTGTGAAATTTTCTTGAATAAAACACATTTGATTACTACTAACATTGGGAATATTAATACAGCGTATTGCTCTTTTCCGGTAATATATGTGATGAGTGAATAATGCCTTCCCGGACAGGCATGCACAAGCGCCATCAAATATTCGTTACATATTTTTGCGTTCACTTCAAAATACAAAAGTCAAAAGTCAAAAATCTTTATTCAATATAGAAGTGTTTGCACTTGCTTATTGATTGTCAAAAATCTACCTATTTACACTTTTATAACTAGCATAAATTATTAATCAGGCTGTCAGTACTACATTAATTTGTGTCCATTGTAAATATTGCTTATTAGGTAGAACTTCTAAATATGAAATGAAGTTTATAACCAAGCCTTGAAAAGTAGTGGTTCTCCGATGTCCATAACACGAAATAAATCTTAGTAAAATCAAGGCATAGGCTTGTAATTAATATCGTCACTGAAAAGCAGCGTCGGGTAACGGAGCGTCGAGACTAAGAGAATATGTTTAGAGGCCTTTAAGAGGCCTTTAGCCTTGGAAGGCGACTTATCTTAAGCCGGTGGCACATTGTTATATTACTATTTCATTCGCTTATTGTTATTTTTGTGTTTTTAACTGATTTCAAAAAAAGAATACGCTAATCAATAAAATATAAATACATTTTACTTTTTCATAAAATAATAAGTTTAAGAACTATGTATGGGCGTGTTATGCGGAGGAATGAGGACCATGTCGTGAAGGTCTTGAGCATGGACGTGGATGGATAAAGAGGAAGGGGACGACCGATGAAACAATGGATGGATTGTGTGAAGGAAGTTATTTCTGGAAAGAATGTTACTTCTGAGATGACGTCAGACAGAGAAGTATGGAAGAAGAAAACATGCTGCGGCGACCCAAAATAAAATTGGGATAAAAGCAGGAGGATGATGAATAAGCTTAAGAACTAAAACCTGATAACAAAAAAAAACGCGCTTTGGAAAGTACAAAAAAAAAATATCTTGTCCGAGTTTCTTATCTACAAACTATTATATTTATAATCGTATGCTAGTATTATTTAATTAATTGTAGTACTATGTAAAAACTAGCGTGTAAATAAGCTGAAAATCTGAAGCTATATAATCTGTATTTTAGACGCTATAGGCATCGGTATGATCTTTACGTTCTGGACCCTCGTCATACTAACACTAAGAGAATAAGTCTAGACATTATATGGTTATAAATTTGAAATTTCATAATAGAATGATGTATGATCATTATATTTGTGCCAAGATGGCCCAGTGGCTATAAAATATCAACCCTAACCAAAGATTGGGGCATCAAATCCGGACTTGCACCAATTAGGTTTCATGTACTTTGTTTGTTTTTAAGCATTTATTTTGGGATGATTTTCTTAATGGAAATGGTCATTTCTAATTTGAGCAATATGAATATTAGTGTTTTGGCTTATGTAAATGCGTTAAAGAAAGTTATTAAAGCATTTTTGAAGAAGATGAAACTTAGGATGGTAGAGCGTCATTTTTAAGTGATCAATATTGAAATCGGGGTGTAGTCTTTTGTTTATAATTTTTGAAAATTCATCACCAAAAAGCTTTCACCTTGGAGATGAATTTTGTAAGCGTGTTCGCTTTTTTAATGTTTGAATTATGTAAGGTAGGCCAAGACGCCCCGTGGATACTCGACGATTACGGATTCAAACCCAGGCTAGTAAAGCCACTGAATTTCCATGTGCTTAATTTGTATTTACGATTCATCTCTTTCTTGGTGATTAAGGAAAACTTCGCGAAGAAACCTGCATGTGTCTAATTAAAAAAAAAAAATGGATCGTGGAATAAGCTCTAAACCTTTTCCTCAAAAGTGCCTTAGCCTTAGACCTTAGCCCAGAAGTGGGAGATTTACAGGCTATAACTTTTATTATGTAAAATCAGTATTTAGACATCTCCAGCATCCATTAAATAACTGTTCTCACACCAATTTTAAATTAAGTAAGATGGTGAAATTGTAAATGAGTTACACGGTGTACCATGACTGAGATACATTGAGGATATACAATAGACAAACAAAAAACTTTATTTAAGAAACTTCTTTGGGTTCTAAGCCATTAAATTTGTAGCAATACAAACTTCCTACTCAAAGATATTTAAATAAATAAAGATAGATTAAACACTCGCGATGTTAAAAAATGCTAGCGCGCTTTTGCATGTCTGTAGTGTGTGCAATGTTTCTGTGTGTGAGTGTATCTGTACATGAGTATTATACCGAAAAATCATCAGAGGAACAATCTAATTACATATTATATAGAATGAAACGTACATTTACAATTGAACGGCAAACATTCAAAGATAATGGATTTCGGAGAACTATCCAGTGTTAAGAGACACAGGAAATTGTTTTCCGAAAGTAACATCGAATTCTTGAGTTGCTTACGCAATAACACTGATAGGATACTACGAGGTTTTGGACCTTTTCTATGTATCTTTATATATTATTATATATGTTCATTCTGTGTATATATTTTTTTATGTAAAAAGTATCTATAATAATATTATAGAAGCCCAATGAAGGACATAGACTACATTTTTATACCTAACACCTGACCAGCAACGCCAACTAGCCCAGAGGTTAGAACATGTGAATCCTGACCGAAGATTGCCGATTAAAACCCGGGCAAGCATCGCTGTGTTTTTATATCCTTCATCTATGTTTAAATAATCATCTGCATCTTTTGTATAAAACTTTAATTATATATTTTTTTAATTAAATTTCACCGTATGAGATAAATATTACTTAATTTAGTATGAATTTACTAACAAGAACATTAATTAGAAATGTATAATATCAGTAAACATGATTTGCAATATAGTGCTATCTCTTTCATAAAAAAAACAATTGAAGCCTATTAACTATTTAACATTATTTTAATATTCCCCGCATTTTTAGTATCATATAAGAATGTTTTATTATATATATATTTTTAATAATGATAAAAAAGAAATTCTTCCTACAATCCAATAACCTTATATAACCACAGTGGTATCGTTTGCGACAGACAGAGGCTTTTAAAAAAACCGAAAAGATTTTTTAAATTAACTTTAATTATATTTAAACTTATTACAAATTAACCCTAAGAACTGTGATTCCAATTCGGGGTGGGAATATGGACTAATCGTTTTTAAAAATTCATTTTTAAAAGCAACTGCAAAATGGGTACATCATTGCTACATTCACAATTTAATACATCAGATATAATTCAATGGAACTAAAACGTCGGCGATCTCCATTTCATAGTTATATATAATTAGTTTGTAATTTTTTTTTTTTTTTAATTTATCTACATTTATTTTTGTGTATTTCAATAAATGTAGATATATATATAATAAATAATAAATCTTTATAAATATACTCAAAGCATCGTACTTCAAATAGGATGTCAAAATAAACATTACGTTATAAGCTGAAATATTATCAAATGATACAGAGCTAATTTTAAATTTAGAATATGTCATTTAGATATTGATTCATTATTGAATGATATGAGCCGCGATGGCCCAGTGGCTAGAACGCGTGCATCTTAACCGAAGATTTCGGGTTCAAGCCCAGGCAGGCACCACTGAAATTTCATGTGCTTAATTTGTGTTTATAATTCATCTCGTGCTCGGCGGTGAAGGAAAACATCGTGAGGAAACCTGCATGTGTCTAATTTCAACGAAATTCTGCCACATGTGTATTCCGCCAACCCGCATTGGAGCAGCGTGGTGGAATATGCTCCAAACCTTCTCCTCAAAGGGAGAGGAGGCCTTTATCCCAGCAGTGGGACATTTACGGGCTGCTAATGCTAAAATTGAATGATGCTGTGGAGTGTCTGATGAAACATACAAAACGTTTTTCCGTGAAAAGCTTAACATATAATAAAAACAGTTGAAGTATATTTTATCCAATAGCATTTTATAACTGTAATATAGCAGCCATTACGGTTGGATTGCTGGTAATTATTGAAAAGTTCCGTTGTCTGTCCAAATTCATCATCAAATTTTTATGAAATTAAATGGAACTCTTTCGAACAAAAACTAATTCGGGAAATATATGACAGTTCTACCGAGACATACTTAAACAGATATGTGACTTATGCAAAGAATCAAAAACTATCTTTTAAGTCAGTTACTACTTGGTGGTTTGTGTAAGCGAGTCTAGGTAAGTCAGAAATTCTACCGTCAAACAGCAGTATTGAGTATTGTTTATATTTTAGTTTAAAGGGTGAGTGAGCCAGTATAGACAAAGGGGGCATAAGGGGCGTTTTAAGTGGTGGTTAATATTTCTTACAGTGTTAATCTGTATAAGCAGTGGCGACCACTCACCTTTAGGTGGCCCATTTGTCCGTCCGCCTATCTATAACATAAAAAATAATAAAATTATACCATTTGTTAAGTTATTAATTTTATTTTTATTAATAAATAATATCCATAAACAACTTTTTAGATATACAATACTTTGTCTTGACCCTTAAAGAGTTCCTTCGTCTGGAGCCAATACAAGAATAGAAGCTTAAGAATCAGGTCATGCTAAAGATAAACATGCATTGTCTAAGGAATTGAACCAACGTGTTAAGTTTCGACTTCGTAGGATAAGAGTGGTTCAAATTCAGCTTGCACGATTTGACCTTGAATTAAAATAATTATGAATAAGTTAACTTTTATTAAAAGCTAGTTAATGATTATTAAAAGCATGTATTATAAAAACTATTACATCTTAATGTTTGTAAAGAGGTAATATTAAGTGTTCAAAATGTACATTATATAAACAACATACTTAAAGTTATTAATATGATAGTACAACATCACTGACAGCACAATCAAAATCAAAGTCAAAACTCTTTGCTCAACAAAGTAGCGTCACATTTTCCGATTTATGGTCAAAAATCTACCACCGGTTCGGAAATAAAAACCTCGGACCTGAGAAGAACTGGTGGAAGAAACGCAGCTGGATTTTTTTACCATGTCAAGTTTTACAAGTAATTCTTTTAGTATATGAATATTGATATATATGTTACCGTAAAAGCTCGAACTACAGTAAATCTTAAGATTTTCCAGTAAAACCTAAGATTTACCGATTATGAATGGTAAATTTCCATAAAACTTTGGGATTCGAACTTTTATCATCATTCACTTGGTAAATCTTAGGATTTACATGTTAGGTTAGGTTGGAATGGTAAAAGTCTGAAAAAGTCGTCCCTTTATAATAAATACTTACATTTACCAACTCACGTCGGTAAATCTTAGGTTTTACTGGAAAATCTTAAGATTTACCTTTGTTCGAGCTTTTACAGTAAGATATGTAAGTATTAAGAATCAAATGTGTTTTGAAAATGAAGCACTCTCTGAACTAATTAATAAAGGTATAGCGATAAGCGTATCCTTTGTATCCTTCCTTATAATAGGTAACAATTAGACTAATTATAACGCGCAAATGTTATTATAATGATGGTTTTATCTTGCAGAAACGGTATCGACCACGGCAGAGTTTCTCAAAAGAAATAAGCCAAAGAGCAAATATATTGTAGTCTGGGTACGTAAACACAGATACATCTTTTTATTGATTTTTTATAATTCCATTAATTCACGTGATTAGACTTTTCATGCTTCTCGAGGCAATGGCCACTTTCTATTATCCGCTTTCACTGACTATACCTTGAACGTTTTATCAAAAATTATATTAAACTGATGTAAGAAATAAAAAACATGCCTCACATCAGACCAATGCGCCTGTCAAACTCGGCAGCTAAGGTGTAATGTCCCTTGTAGCTGCAGTTATACTGGCTCAGTCACCTTTTAAATCGGAACACAACAATACTCAGTACTGTGTAGAGGTGGAGTACCTTATATGTGGATGATCCCACCGGGCAATGGTTTACTGGCTACCAATGTGAAAAGTCACAGGATCAATCCTGTCCCCTTTGGCTATTTTCGTCCCCACTACTAATACAAGTGATAAGCTTAAAGGAAGCGGTAAATAGAAATATCAGTAAATTCTTAATTAATTTATGACATTAAATAAATAAATATTGGACAACATCACATACATTACTCTGATCCCAATGTAAGTAGAAAATCAGAAGTAACGACGGTACCAAATACACCCAGATCTAAGACAACATAGAAAACTAATGAACTTTTTCTACATCGACTCGGCCGGGAATCGAACCCGTGACCTTTGAGTGGCGTACCCACGAAAACCGGTGTACACACTTCTCGACCACGGAGGTCGTCAATCGTCAATTGCTACTATTCTTTAAAATAATAATACTGATAATAATAATTCAACTTTATCAAATATTCATAAGAAAATAAATGAAAAAGGTATGAAATGATAAACACAATACAATAATATACGGTGTAATATTTTTAATACACATGATTCAAATACTAAAACTCTAACAATATTTTAAGATGTTCTGAAACCGGAGAAGCTTGTAAGCGGAAAAGCAATATTTGACGCTGCCTCTAAAACACGTCTCGGATCTTGACATCTCTAGCCTTCCAACTTTCTAACTCCGTGAGAAAATAGATTCTACATTGCACTCGAAAATCTACGTCTGGAAACATTGTGATGGAAAGCATTTGAATTGGATTTAACAGTGCCACTATTTTATACTGGCAACGAAATAAATGCGTGATTTTATTTTGTTGAATATTTTACGCAGGAATTTAAATAAGTATAATAAATAAATAACTATTGGACAACATCACATACATTACTTTGGTCAAAATGTAAGTAGCTGACATCGGAGTGGCGTACCCATGAAAACCGGTGTACACACTACTCGACCACGGAGGTCGTCAATTTTTAAGTCGTATTTATTATAATGAATATGGAAAACAGAAAGTCGAGATTAGAGAAATTCGCTAATACATTCGTGTCTCACGCCAAATTACTTTTTTGTCGCATTTGCTGTCGAAGCACTTGGCCCTTGGAGTAGTGGTGCAAATGGCTTCATCAAAAGTATAACACCTCGCCTTATTGCGACACTGGTGACAGGAGGGCTGATTGGTTTTTAGCCCAGAGGATCGGAATTGCGATTCAACGGGGAAATGCTGCTAGCATTCTTGCTATCATGCGGTCAAGTTTTATACAGTAACTATTTTTAATTCATATTTGTATATATTTAAGCACTTAATGTTATCATTATTTATTTATTTATTTATTTATTTATTTATTTATTTATTTATTTATTTATTTATTTAGGAACACCAACAGTACACATATGCAACATTTATATTAAATATACAGTCAAAAGTATCAATTCTTATGTTAATAAATTTATAAAAAAATGTTGAAGAGAATTTATGTATTTCTTTTTTATTCACAACGATAATATGATTGTTTAATCTGTAACTTTACACAATACAACGAAATGGTTTTCTAAAATGAAAGCGTTAAAACAGCTAAAGTAAATGGCAGCGTATTGGCAACATAAGGCATATCCAATATCACGTATTATGCCAAACAATACAAGGAATCGTGACACTTACGAGTACTATTGGGTAGCTGTGTTTCTGCAGCTATATTAATAACTAACAAACTATATATTTTATTAAATACATTTATTTCAAATTTGGAACTTAAAATATCTTGACATAGTCTTAATAAGCTACACAATACACAATCTTGAAATATTACAAGAATGAAGTAATTCTTTATCGTTCTCATTAATTATAGACTTGTCAGCCGCAGCATCCTCAGGGAAATAATCACTAAAGAGAAAAAAAAACCGAATCGAAAAATAAAGATATTTCCGCGATATTTTAAAATTGGAACATGTTATGTTTTAAAAGCGCGCACTCGAGCGGCTTAGCAGTTTATACTCGTATGCTCTAAAATTCAGAACGTTATTTCTAAAATCATACTTTACAATACAATGTATACTTTCAAAGTGTTATGAATTAATTCTGCGTTAGGGATCGCTGGCTCAAACGATTCATCTCTATCTAGAACATCTGTTCTAGATGTTTCTTAAAGCTATTTATCTAAGACCTAAGTCTTATTGCCTCAAATGATGACGAGAAGGCTGGTCCTTTTTTCGTCCAGAGAATACGGTTTGCGATTCAGCAGTGAACTGCTGCGAGTATTCTTGCCAGCATTCGACGGGGTCATGATTTGTCTAGTAGATGTTATTAATTTTGATTTGTCTGTACTAATTAAAATCCTCAATATTAATTAATATTACAACTATGACGTCATCAATTTCTTTCTTTATTCAGATATTGCTATAAGATGGCATATCAAGGAAGTGAAATTATGGAAAACGTGTGTTGCTGATTTATCTGCCTTCTAATACAATGCTGATGTTGAACATGAATTCCAGTATTCAAAATTGATAATGTTCTGAATTATAGTAACAATTACGCTGCAGCATAAAAAAATAAATAATCATATATAATATATTTCTTCTTTTTTTGAAGTTAGTTCCTTCGAATTTCTATATGGGATCCAATGTTTCCTATCAGACCAATACAACACGAAGAATTAATACTAAGCGCTCGAATAACCCCAAATCCTTAGCCACCGGTGAAATATATCGAAAACGATAGAACATCATCAATATCAATAGAACAAGTGACCAGAGTAACCTTTAAACGGCCTCGTTTGCTAAAAAAATCACATCATTCCGTCTTCGGTACACCCAATTCATTTTAAATAGACAGTGAAAAATTACTAAGCATATGATTGATGGTAGGCTGAGCCGTTTAAAAAACGATTCGAATGCTTAATTTCTTTGTCGTTGGACGTCGAGGGTGATGGATAGTGTTTCAAGAAAACAAAGTTCAGTATCAGCTTTCGAGTGTTTATCATTGATGCAACATTGAGGGCGAAAATTTTAAGCAGTATTTATGAATTTTATAAAGTGCTGTGTCAATTTTTTTGAAATTTTATCGGGGCGTTTTATTATGTTTTATATTTTGTTAGCATGATAGACAATGCAATGTTTAACGAAAGACATTGGCATTCTGTAATTTCTGATATTTTTAATACGCCCTTCTATTTCATTTGGTGGTAGGGCTTTGTGCAAGCCCGTCTGGGTAGGTAATAATACTCAGATATCTACCCTCAAACAACAACACCTAGTATTGTTCTGTTCCGGTTTGAAGGTCGGTTATTAGTACGCCAGTAGTTATGTCCCTTGTGCCTACAGGTACAAAAATGGATGGTACTATTATAATAATATTATGGTACTATTAATAATATTCTGGAATCTATTTTATCTCTAAATTTTAGACTACTGCACCCCTCTTCGAGTCTCTTCTTTTGTTTTAGGAGATTATTTGTAAGCCTTTAATGTACCACTGTTGGGGGTCGAAATATACACGTCAAATAATTTAATCTAAATTGTGTAATTTTATAAGAATCGACTCACGATATGATTTATTTATTTATACACTGTATTTTACAACAAAATTAATTTACACAAGACGGCTTGATGGCACTGCAGTGAACCAGCTCACCAAGACGTATTCTAAAGGTTATTTGGTGTGCAAAATTAAAGAGAATAAAACCTAAAAGTTAAGCTATATACTGGATACATAAATATTTACGTTCATACACATTTACAGATATATAGTATAGCATAGCTTAGCACGTGAAAATAGCTTTTGTTTTTTTGCAATCTTGACAAGTTCTTGCAAGTTCAAACTGAACTGCATATAATACTCATGGACATGTCATTTAAGCCGCCTTCTGATTAATTACTTTCTTAATTATAATACCTAACATTTGAATTCCAACAATTGAGACTTAGAAATTAAATTTTCATACAAAATGTATTTATTCAGAGTATACTATTATAAAAGTTAATTTATAAAATAAACTCGACCCAATTTTAATTCATTTAATTCGCGATGAAGTAATTTCTAACCTGACCACAGACCGTGAGACGGGTTCAAACCATGTTCATAATTAATAAACTCACGCCTGTATAAGTACGTTGAATTGAGTGCGAGAAAAAACCACAGAATAACATCAAAGTGTACAGTGAACGTGCTCGTATATATCAGTGACGTCAAATTAAAAATAGATGATCCGGGTTCGTTTTGAACTTCAATTACATTTACATAATAATATGTACATTTTTATTGGTTTAAATATAATTAAAAAAATATAGACTTAGATGTCTATTATAAAAACAGAAACATATTGAGATATTCTGTAAGAATAAACTCGAAACTCACCGTTGAACACGAGCGTGAAATGTCAAAATGTGATGAAGTGAAGAATGCGAGATCGACTACATTTGCATTTATACAAAATGATACTTCTGTATTTATATTTATACTTTTTCTCATTGTAGCGAAATTAATTATTATTGTTATTAATAATACTTTAGGCATTATTAATAAGCGCTAAGTGGGCATTGAATAAAAAAAAATCAATTATAACATGCTGTTTAAAATATATTTTAAAAGATTAATTGAAGCTGATTGATTAATCAGAATGTTAATGTTATGCGGCCTTTTTGTAATAATTATTAACAGTGATATTTTGTAATTTTTGCATCGAAATCAACGAATACTAATTCTACATAATATATCATACCTCTTTTACATAAACTATAAGTTCATTGTTAGACATTATTTCAGGTGAGTGATTTATGTTTATAATTCATCTCGTGATCGGCGGTGAAGGAAAACATCGTGAGGAAACCTGCATTTGTCTAATTTCAACGAAATTCTGCCACATATGAATTCCGCCAACCCGCATTAGAGCAGCGTGGTGGAATATGCTCCAAACCTTCTCCTCAAATGGAGAGGAGGCCTTTAGCCCAGCAGTGGGAAAATTTACAGGCTGCTAATGCTAAAAAAAAAATGTGTTCTTGTGTCTAACGGGTATAGTGTGTGAAGTGTATTTTTATTACTTTAATGTATTCTTATTATTACATTTAAAATAATAGCTTTCTGAAATCCTTATCCATACAAACTTTAACTTTGCCAAATTTAATACTCCTCAGTCTGTGTAATTTTCGTAAAAGTTATACAAAGTATTAATATGTAGATTGTATGTATATTCTGAGACTGAAAGTGTTCCTGCTTTGTTCAAAATATCCCAATAGATTGACTCTTAGATCGATCTCCAAAATAGAAACAGCTTTTTTTTAAATAAAACAGTTAAATAATAATTGAGTAACAAACGATGTGAAATTAACAAAGAATTACAAATCTAACAGCATAGAGAGATAGTTGTCCTGTTTATCTACAGTCTATTCCAACAAATGGACATATTTTTACATCGAATTAACGCGATATCATTGGTCGAGAGCTTGATGCTTGATACATACGTCTATGAAACTGTTATCGGAACTTATAATTAAAGTGTATGTAAGTAGTTTATTGCAATAGTGTTGGATTATAAATATTATTCAAGGACGGTTAATAGTGTACAATATAGCTGAGCTTTTAGCAACACGCGTAGCATACGTAAATCAAAGGTTTGTTTATCTTTATTCCTTCTTCTATTTAAATTACAATTATGTCTAAGAATATTTTTTGTATCATATAGTTACGTCACGTTGTCCTTCATTAAGCAAAGTTGTTTTTTCAAGGTCAAAACTAAATGATTCTTTTTTAATAATTTCATATTAGCGATTATGCACTGATTATTTGCGAGTTCGAGTTCGAGCAATAATTTGTTTGAATACGTGTTTTAAAATGTTAATGATTTTCATAATAACACAAAATACTTAAAATAAAACAATTTGAATAAGGAATACATACCCCGGTTCTCATGAGTGCTCTTGACTTTTAAGTTTTGTCGTTTACATATTTCTAAAAATTGACGCAAAAGCACATAACCGTACTGTACTCATAATTTCTACAAATAAGGATATTTTTATAGAAAAGATGTGCGTGTTTCGTAAATAAAGTTTAATTTAATCCGCTTTTCAGAAATCCACTGTATCACGTGGACGTGAGATTATAACCACATACAAAGCAATAGCAGACCGTGAGAAGATTCATGTTGTGGCGAGTTTGTTCGTCGACAACTTGTGCCCACAAAATACATTGATAAAAGCCGGCTTTGGAGCTGTGTACTAGCTGCTAGTCCGTCGAACAGTCGTATTGGGGCAGAAATCTAATCGTTATGAGATTGTCATACTAACAAAACAAATGACAAACTAAAAGAAATACATTCGACAAACATCTCGTGTTAATTCTAAGTGCTTGGATTTGCTTCAATGACTTCCTTTGTGTGTCAATTTCTTTCGCCACATGCGATTTTCTTTTTATTGTTTATTCGTTTTATTTTATTTTGTTTCGCTGTGTAATCTCTTATAACTTAGTTACTCCTAATACAATATAAATCTATAACAGAAAAATTGATCAAATTTTGAATTTCTGCAGTGACATGTTTGTGAGAATTGATTATCTTTGGTTGAGATCTAGAATTGTTAGTATCTATTTTATTTATTTACTTAAAATAGGTAGCGGATTGGTCACCTCCTACGAATATTGCCGCTGAAAGAAACATTATCAATCCTTATATCACCAATGCGCCATCAACCTTGGGAACCAAGGAGTTATCCCTCCAGGAGTCCAATCCCTTGTACTTGTAAATACATCCGCTCACCCATTCTACGATCCAGAACACAATTATACTTACTAATGCTGTTTTACTCCTTACTAGATGGTATTGCACAAAACCCTACCAGCAAGACAATTGTATAATTCATATTTGGATTTTTAACTTTTTCATCTGTTCTTTTATTATTTCTATCGTTCTCACACTGGTTGCTTGAGAATACCAAATACGCAATTTAAATGACAGTAACAATATCGGTCATAACCTCATTATAAAATATATATTTAAAATTATTACAATGGATCATTGTACTTTTAGGTCTGTTCGCTATCAATTCAGAAAAAATATTGAAACAAAGGTAGCAGCTGAAAATTGCTGATTCGCGCCTCAAAAGCGTCGCTAACCCTACATATTGTTCCTAATAATTTATGTTTATAATTCATCAAGTGCTTAGTGCTGAGGAGAAAATCATGAAACCTAAATGAAAATCTTCCAATATACAATCAACAGCTCGCATTTAGGAATAGTAGATAAGCTGAAGTGTAGGCCTGTGGGACATTCATATTATTATATTTTTACTTTTTGAAATAATAAATCACGTGTTCATTGATATTGTTTAACTATTCTGACTGCTGTTTGGACGGGGACTGTTATGTGCAAATTGGTAATCATCTATTTAAAAACAAAGCCGCTGCAGGTATGGCACAAATTGTAGTGAATATTTCTTTAAAATATCATTTAAATTTATATAAAATTCATAATATGATTTTATGGTTAATTCATTATTGTTAGTAAAAGGAAGACGCTAAATATATATCCTTTCAAGAAAAGTTATATATTCGACTCTGTGAAACAATAAATTAAAGTCCTTGAAACTCCTCAAAGCCTTATTTGATTACAAAAATATTAAATTAAATCAAACCTTTAAATATTCTAATTGAAATCGTGAAAGCGTTTTAAAATATCAATTTCGTCTTGGTCTTGTACCTCCCTTGCTTTGTCTTTAGATTCGAGGGTTACTTAAGAAAAATATTTAATAAAAAGCCTACACATACATTTTGAAATTAATAATTAAATTTTGAAATTAAAATAATACATTTTGAAAATTATCAGTAGTTTTAGACGTATACTAAAAAAAATACGAGAAAGTGATGAATTTCACTCTAAGAATTGTGTAGAAAATGGATGTGACATAAATAGCAGATTTACTTTTTAAAGAAAATAATATGGATTAACTATTGACTACTTTTCCTTGAGAATATTTATATTGACAAAATGTGATAGATTAATTCAGTTTTTTAAAAGATCTATACTATGCCAGAAACTGGGAGCATACACCCATAAAAATTAGTTATTATTATTTAAAAAAAATATATTGTAAGGATCAGAAGTGGTTAAAGATAAAAAAAAATAACAAATATGACAAACACTCTGTATTTCTATTTCTTACAATTTATTTAAGGAAATAAAATGTCAATCAACACTTTAACAAAAACACACAGCAATTCGATAATAGAAATAAACGTAAACAAAAGAGTAATTAAAGGGCTCACGTGACCAGCGATCCGACCTCTCGGACTGTCGACAAGGAAATGTCCCTACAAACATCTGTTACCGCTCTTTTATACGATTCGGGTAGCAGCAAAAAAAATTGTTTGTCCGATTTTAAAGAAGCTTAGCTTATAATATAATATATTTCATAATAGTGTATTTTTATTTCAATATGGATCAAACAGAAAAGTAAATACGCCTTTACTCGTTTCCCCTACATGATATAGGGGGTATGTGAGGCTCGCCGGCGCTAGTGATTATCCACAAAAAAAATAGCGGTACCCACTGCGTCTTTTTGGCAAATTATAGTCAATAAAAAATCAGAACATATAAATAAATTCATATAGGTTTTTTCCTCATTTTCGCCCACTGGGTGAAGATAGTATATTGAAACTATCAAATCTCTGTAGTGGCTGGACTCAGATGGTCGTGATAAGTTGACACTCATTCAAAGTACTGATCACACTGACGTATTAAATGAATAATCAATACATACACTAATCAAGAAGTTATTTAAGAATCAAAAAATGTTTTACGGACATTATTTCTAAAATACATGTAGATACAATAGCTGATATGCCTAAATCTATTAAATATTCAATGTGTCGTAACATTTCGCCGAAATAATGGAATCGATTCGTACGAACCCAAATGGGAATTCATGCATAACTTCCGCACCTGCACTACGCTCCGTCACACCCTAAAGGGCCAGCGCTATAATGTTATATAGCTATAAACTTCACTGGTTTTTCATCCTAACTTTGCAAGGTTAATATTAAGACTTTTTTTTCTAACTTTGCCAAGTATGCGCCAAGATGGCTCATTGATCAGAGCACGTAAATCTTAATGCATGTTTCCTCCCGCTGTTATCCTTTACCGAGCACAATGTGAATTATTAACACCAACTAAGCGTATGAAAACTCAGTCAAATGCTTTACCAAACCGAAGTATCGCATTTTTCAGTCCCTTTGCATTTAGAATATTGCTCTATGTAGTATCGATCGAGTTAACTCTTCCATAACCAGTTTTATTAATATAAGGTACGAAGTTAGGTATTTGTGCAAGTCCTTCTGGGTAGGTACCATCCACTAATCAGATATTCTGCCTCTCAGTAATACGTGGTATTGTTGTGTTCTGGCTTGAATAGCGACTGACCTAGTGAGTATAAAAAAAAATGACGAGAAACAAGGAGCATAACTACTTAGTTCCTAGTAAATAATTTAGCTATGTATGGAATAGTTAATATTTCTTAAAGCGCCAATGTCTATGGGTTGTACCACGTACCATCAGGTAGCCCATACGCCATAGGTATATTATACAAAAGAAATTAGCTTAATGGACATTAAACCGAACCCCAACTCTTTATTTTCAATTTCTTTACAGATTTTGATATAACTTCAATATCTTTATTGAAATTCGTGAATATTAAAGACTGTTGAATATATATTATATCACAAACTATACAAATAATATTTATTAATTTTAATAAGAAGGAAAGAGATAGCTATAAGTTGTCAGCACTATGTTTACGTTATTCGTTAATTGACCACAATATTAACCGACGAGTAATGGTGTTTTGCAGGGTTGACTTCCAATGAAAAGGTTGTATTAACCAATTGAGTGATTATAGCTCTAATTAACAAAACGATTAAGTTTAGATTTGTCAGAAATAAGCATAGTACCTTTATAGTACTGCGAGTATTTTTTTCCAGAAATGTTACGTCAGATCACAATAATGTCCCAAAAATGGGAAACGAAGAAAGAAAGATTTGAATTCATTTTTCCATACTTATTTTTTCTCGCTGCTAAAGAGTGATGGTCTATAAACAACTTAAATTAATGAAAGCAGAGCGGTTATGCTTGTATATGACGTTGCGTTGTTAATTTAATTGGGAGATTGAGTATTAATCATAATTTGCCCATTTTTAATGGCGTTTGTGTTGTTTATGATCAAGTATTTCTATCGAGTCTGGTAAATCATTGTGATTTTTGTGACGTAAAATTGTTTATTTTTAATCGAATAATTATGTTAAGAGTCTAAGATGAAGAGATGTCCTTATATCTGATATTCCGCCATTATCACGCCCACCATGGAGAATAATAGCCAAGAATATTTTAAAGGCCCTTCTGATCGAAACCGAATTATACATATATGTGTGTAATCCAAGCAGATTAAACCTAAAATCTTTATTTAAGATTGATGATTCTATCCACTAGACAATCTCGGTTTTACATTGCTTTACCTCTAATAAAACATCAAATCACTATTTGATTCTTGTTAAAACTAGACATCGTTCCAAAAGAAATTCTAAGAAACAGAGTTTGTCTAAATAGAGACTTAGAGGGTTTCGAAACGATATTCTGATTGAACTCTCGATTACTTCTAAGAGAAACACCGTTTGATAATTTCCAACATCCTTTAGAGCAGAAGTGCAGGTGTCACTTTATTATTGTTTACGAATCTTACTTATTTATCACGTGCAAGACGTTTGTATGAAAACTGAGATATTTTTATGTGACATGTTTTCTATATTGTCGTTGATGTTATGTATATGCTTTTATTTGAAACGATTATATTAATATTCTTCAAGTAAATTTAAATAAGTATAATTTGATGAATATGATTTTTATTAATAACATTGAGATAAGCCACACATTTGAGCCAAACTAAACTCAACACAAAAATAAGAAACAAAATCAGTACATAAAAAAAAAAAAATTGAACACACCTAAATAAATATACACACACAAACAGAGAACATTATCTTTTTCTTAAATTGTTTAAAAATTAAACGTGTTTTGACGGATTGAGGATTTGACAACTACCTTCAACAATACGATATTATTTCCACAAACAGTTAAAATAATTCTCGTATAAAATATTCCGCGTCGTAAATAAATCGCACATGAACCTCGAAACCTATTTGGATGGTTTCCAAATATGAATAAATAAAACTTGGTACACCGTACACGATAATAGCCTATGTTGCTTGGAGCTATGATCCAAGATCCTTTGTCATCCTTTACGATGACAACTAGAGCCACTTATTTTCCTTATTTCAGAGCACAACAAAATAAATATAGTGCTTTCTAAACTTTGAATGCAAATCTAGATTTGTCGCCAAATTAAAACGCAAACAAGACATCTCGAAAATAGGTATGAAAAATATAAGCTTTGATAACTTTAAGATATATTTAATGCAAAATATGTTTTAAAAAGAAACGATGTATCCTAAAATTGTGCAATCATATAAACATTTTTTTTTTAGATTTAAATAAAAGTATACATAAGTATAAAGAACCGAGATGGACCAGTGGTTAGAACGTGTGCATCCAAACCGATGATTTCGGGTTCAACCCCAGGCAAGCACCATTGAATTTCATGTGCTTAATTGTGTTTATAATTCATCTCGTACTCGGTGGTGTAGGAAAACATCGTGAGGAAACCTGCATATGTCTAATTACAACGAAATTCTGCCACATGTGTATTCCACCAACCCGCATTGGAGTAGCGTGGTGGAATATGCTCCAAACCTTCCCCTCAAATCGAGAGGAGGCCTTAGCCTAGCAGTGGGAAATTTACAGGCTGCTAAAATGTAATGTAATGTATACATAAGTATAGGTTGGTTTATGTATACAAAAACACTATTGGGTTTATTAATATCACGAAGGCAATAAGTAATCAAACTCACTCATGGACATTCTGTCACTATAATCTATTCCTTACACTAATCGTACAATATATGATACCCTTATAATTACCGGTCTCTACACTTGCACTCACACTTTTATTCACTCTTTGACTATCATTCTATTGCTGTTTGCGGCAATGAAATGTAAGGATTAGATAAATTTATAATCAGCTGGCAGATGTGAAATATACGCGCTGAATAGAGTAAAATAACTATTAAAATATTTATATTTTTCTTAAATGATTTATATATTATAGATATATAGATATAGATATATACGTTGAAGAGTAAAGAGGAACAATGAAAGCGGACTGGACTAACAAGTACGAGCAAATCAAAGTTGTTTAATTTTATTTAAGTGGCATTGCAATGGTGGTAGGGCTCTGTGCATGCCCGTCTGAGTAAGTATAACTCCTCAGTTATGCTAACATTCAAAATCGATATTTAGTATTGTCGTGTACCAGTTTGAAGAGTGGGTCAGCCAGTGTAACTACGGGCACCAGAGTTATTATAACATTTTATCTCCCAAGGTTGTGTTGTTGTTGTTGGTTGTGATGTAAATAATGGTTAATATTTCATAGTGCCAATGGGTCGTGACCCTATATCATCAGAGCCCTTTGTTGGGCCACCCATTTTAATTTATAAAAAAGTAAGTCCTTTGTTACAATATATGTAGAAAACACAATACAATCATATTATACGAGCAATTACCATTTACCAAACTTCATTAAGTTCAATCAATCATTTTGTTTGAATGAGTTCGAGATGGAATAAATATTCAGAATTATTTAATAACATTGTACAAAATAATCTCAGAAGTTACTTAAATATAACTTTCGTAACGAAAAGCGATATTTCCATTAACTTCGGATATTAATACGGAAAGAAAAGGCATTAAGTAAAGTGTGTTAACAAGGGTACTTAAAACTCACTGCAGTTAAAAGTGACGTTAATATTACAAGGATCTTTAATTTTAAATGATGATTTATGTCACAAGACGATTCGACTTTATAGACAAATGTGTTAAGCCTTTAAGGTCTAGTGGCTTGGTTGTACTGTCGCAATTCATAAAGTTCTAAGTTCAAATCTGGACCGGGCTTATTAATGGAAACAGTATTAAAAAGTCTGTCAATTGACAAGAAATTTTCAGTAACAGCTCGGAGAAAGGAAATTGGCAGGATTACAATTCTGTTTCATGGATAGCTTGTCAAGCTGTTGCTTCTACGTTTTTGGTCGTATCGGATAACCGTCCACATAACCTTATTGAGGGGGCAGGGAGGTCATTCTTGGCTAAGTGCCAGACTATCCACTAAAAACCAATGATATCCTCTACGTGATTGTGAGACGTCACGGGGTCGGTTGCACATACTACAATACCGTCCTGATGGTTGCATACCTCTGTAAACCTCCTTCTCTTGAAGAGCTCATCAGGGAAATAAAAATGCTCTCAACCGTGAATGAGCTCATTTATATTGCTAATATGACCCTTCTTGTGAAAACAATATTTTATTTGAATACGTATATACGTCTGAAAGGTGATCAGTTTATGAGACTAGACTTCTATTTAGACCAAACTCTCTGCTGATAGTTTGGAACATCGTCTACTTGCATTTAACTATCATCTTTTATTGGTATAGCTTTATGCAGTTCATCTAGCTTGCTACCTACTAAATTTTAATTTATCTGTCTGAGTATTTTGAATCATATTATAACAAGTTCAGTAAATTTCAAGTTACCACAGTTTGGAATGAAGAATATACCGAGGGTCGAAAAAAAGGACACACGATTATTAAATTTTATATTAAAACAGATATTGTTATAATTTAAAAAAAAAACTTAAGAGGAAGATCTATAAGACCATGGGCAGATCTTCTGTCCTGTATGAATCAGAGTGTTGGGCTACAAAAGGGATGACTGAAAGACAATTGCATGAGATGAGAATGTGTGGTGTTACGCGAATGGATAGTAAAGAATGAGTACTTAAAATGAAGTTTGAAAGTGGCACCGGTAACCTAGAAGCTATTTGGAAACCAGCTCTCATAGTATGGGTATGTTATGCGGAGGAATGAGGGCCAAGTTGTGAGGAAGGTCTTGATCATGGATGTGGATGGATATAGAGGTAGGGAACAACCAAAGAAACGATGGATGGATTATGTGGGAGACGATATGGCTGGAAAGAATGTTACTTGTGATATGACATCAGACGGAGAAGTATGGAAGAAGAAGACATGCTGCGCCGACCTCAAAAATAAGTTATTATGTAGATGTAGGTGTATAGAAAATGTTAGGTATATAGTGTACCATGGATATAACATCTTAGCTCCCAAGTTTGGTGGTGCATTGATGTGCAATGATTAATATTTCCTTCAGCGCTAATGTCTAAGGGCGATGGTGACCACTTACCATCAGGTGGCCCATTTGCCCGTTCGCCATTTTGATACGGCACTTTTATTATATTATCATATATTACTCTACCAATACTAGTACTCTATACATGACATGCTGTTACTTTATTTGGGTAATTGTCTGTATGAACTTGAGATAAAACAAAATAAAAACACATTTATTATTGTTTGGTCTGCTACTCTACTTTCAGATAGTCCTGTTTTATTACAAGAGAAAACTGACTTGAAATCAAATAATAATTCCAGTATGATTGAATATTGATAATAATTTATCATGTTTTATCAACATTCAATTATTTTATTGTATATTACATAACCAAATATTTTTATTCTTGAAAGTCAATGTTTATTGAAGTACGTTTGGTATTAAGCGAGACGAGATCTTAGATAAGATTTTCTTAGAGATACGACGGTGATACACAAAGAAACAATTGATCGTTTGGTGGTAGGGCTTTTTGCAAGCCAGTCTGGGTAGGTGCCACCTACTCATCGGATATTCTACCGCCAAATTGCTGTACTCCGTATTATTGTGTTCCGGGTTGAAGCGTGAGTAAGCCAGTGTTACTACAGGCACAAGGGACATAACATCTTAGCTCTCAAGTTTGGTGGCGCATTGGCGATATTAAGGACAGTGCCATTATCTATGGCCGATAGTGACCACTATGCTAATACGCACACGCATATAATTAAAAAATACATACATTACTACAACACATTGTACAGATTTCAGAAAAAAAAAAAAAAAATTACCCGGCTTTGTTTGCTGCTAAGGATTGATATGTATTTATAAGGAAACGAAAGGTAGACGACGAACTTGTACATATTACTGATATAATAAATATTTTAAAATAAAATTCTTAATAAAAATACTTATGATTATACAATTTTATGTAATAGCTACTAATTATCTTATAAAACAAGAGCTATGTTCTGTGCAAAATTAGTATAAATTCATACAAATATTCAACAACAGATCAATAATCTTGTACGTTGCATTCTTGTCTTAAAACTCCATCTTCTATTAATATCAAGCGTTTATTTTAATTTTTCGTCATTTAAAAGACAACTATTAGGCCTATATCTATGAAACTAGTTGTTGCTTTACTCGCGTTTTATGGGTTGGTCTTTATATTTATAGCAAGTATTTCATCAAATTCGGTTCAGTGGCTTGACTGTGAAAGAGTAACAGACAGACATCCTTTCGCATTTATAATATAAAAATATATTACAGTTTAAGATAGACAAACTCAAACAACTTATATTAATTAAAATTATTCACCAAAAAATGCAGCTCGTTTCGGAAAATGTTTCAGTATATTTCATAATTATACATATATATATATATATAAGTTGTTATTATGTAAACTAAGCTTTCCATTTTACTCGTTATAAATAAAGACTATTGACGTGACAAACGTAACTTTCAAATAAATATTGTGTATTTATAGATATTTTTTTTTAATTTTTAATTGATTATTTTTAAGATAAACATAGTGGGTCTATATCCCACTTTGAGTATCTTAAAATCTAATCTATTAACAATAATACATAATCAATATCAATTCATAATAATAATCTATTTACAAAGAAAGCGTCACAAATATTCAAAATTGACCTTGATGTAACCTTCATAAATTTCCATTTATGAAATACAAAAAGAAACATTAAATACACTTGTTGTTAGTCTAATATCTCCGTAAACAACTAAACATCGTTGATCAAAACTCACAGGATAATTAGAAAACAAAGTTCATCATTAAACTCCATCAAATTCAGGAGTTAGTTAATTGGACAAACGAGCTTATCACTTGTAAAGGTACACAGAAAATTACAAGTTTACGAAATAATTATTGATTCCGAGAGGAAATTGCTTTCATTTTAGGTAAATCGCGCGCCCCCTTTAATTTGCTGTGTCGTTGATTAAAACAATTGAAAGAATTTCTAATCATATTTGCTTTCATTGTTTGATACATTCTGTTGATATAGTTAAGTAATAATATAGTAACTACCCCTTATATTCCCGTGAATACACATATAATGGTATTACTTTCGAAACAATTGGCCCTTTGAGGAGTAGTGCAAAAAACTTCATTAAAAGTATGACATCTCGCCTTATTGCTTTTGCCCAGAGGATCGGAACTGTGATTCAACGGGGAAATGCTGCTAGCATTCTTGCCACCACTCCACGCGGTCAAGATTTTTTCTGATTTTAATTCATATTTATATATATTTAAAGGCTTGATGTTAAAGGCTTGAATTGCATGATAGTTTATTCCTTTCTATATATATCCTTCAAGTCCAAACAGAAGATGAATTATAAATGCAAATTAGGCGTATAATAAATCTGAATCTTCTCCGGTCTCTATGGTTAAGATTTCTACATTCTAACACTTGGTATATAAAACAAAAAGCGCTCGGAACATTATAGTTAAGCAACAAAAGCGAATACAAAATTAATCAGACTACAGAAGGCTATAGTGTGCCACAGGGAGAGAAATGTTAGATAGTGTATATGTTAATGGTATATTTTTTTCACGGAGAATGTTCCGAGGACTTGTTTGGATTAATCCCAGCTGCTGAATTTAAGCCTTCAGACATTGCGTCATCATTCCAAGTTTCACCCGCACCACCTAGATGTCCAAAAATTCACAACAGCGCGATTTTTAAGGCATCTTCTGCCTCGCACCACCAATCTGTGGAACCGGCTTTCACCGGCGATTTTTCCAAACCGATACAACTTGGGAATCTTCAAGAAAAAAACTGTACACATTTCTTGAAGACATGCAAAGCACCTGGTAGTCCCCTGGTGCTGCAGATGTCTATGGGCGGTAGTAGTCACTTTCCGTCAGATGAGCGTCCAGCTCATTTGCACATAAAAAATCTTTATATCATATTTTATCCAAATCACTCCAATTGTTTTTGTCCGATTGGGTTACATATATTTTTTTCACATTATTAACATAATATAGTCCATATTTACAGTAAAATTACACAATATTTATAATGGCATGTTACTTACAAATGCTTTTAATATTAAATAATTATAACAACTATATTGAAATGCTCGCAAAACCGTATACAATATAACATTTAAAACGTAATATTTGATTTTAAATTTTCATTTTGTATAAATAGTTTGTGCATTGCCAAATTAAACTCTATGATGTGATAATAAAGTTGCATTTTGTAAAACTCATCAATTACTTTAATTGCCACATCAATACCAGTCTGTTCGTGTTTGTCTCGACGATGAATAAATAAAATTTTATTGTGTAACAACATAAAATCACCCGCAATTTTTCATTTCCATAACTTTGACAGAATTTGTCATTTTATGCATCGTTTTAATTAAAACAAATGTCATATTTAAGACTGATGATTTCATATTAAATTTAAGCTATCGTGCTTTATATTACATATTTTAATTAAGTATGAGATTGTTTATTTTCTTTTATTATGCAAACATTTAATTTATATGTAGATATATTAAGAAGCTCAAAGCTAGTGTTCAAAAGTGTTAATAAGTTATAAAATATATACAAAATCATGCTGATAATAATAAGCTTGGAGTGAATATTCCTTGAAAAACTAATGTATCTATTTGCTATTTTTAATTAGTTATTTTTGAAAAGTGAAAACTACTCGGATACAATATCTACCATAATCAACCAAACCAAACCAGATCCATGAGGCTGAAAGCTAATTTGTAAATAAAATACGATTTTAACATTAAATAAATACAATATATATACATATGTAATGTTGGTCTTAACCTCTCCTTCCACCACACAACACACTTCTTTCCAATTGACTTCAGCATCAGAAGTCACTCTCAAAATAATCTAGCTGTCTGCCTAGGACATGTGCTCAAACACAAAAAAAAATAAAAACTATACAGGGAATAATCCCTCACTACCAGCACGCGATGGCAGCCTGACTCAAAAGAGTTCAGGCGTAGGACTAACGACTTTATACATTCTAAGGCCTGAGAGTGTGAGTTTAACATTTAACGTTATCTTTAGATATTACAATCGAGTTTCTTGCAGTACATAGAAAACCCACTATTCACTATACACACACAACAATACACAGCGGTCGTTTGAGGTATGTACGAACTACGTATTGGTTAGACTTCCATTAAGTCAAGAACACATTTTACATTATCGTAAGATGTATGTATTCTACGTCTTGCATTGAAGAAATGTATCTATTCAGATTAAACAGATGTGCGAGGGCTTTGAACACAAGCAGGCGAATTTGCATATCCTTTGCTTACATGAGCATTGCAAATTCGCATCTATATCGAATGTGATAAAACTGTAATGGTACTATGTCTGTTAATGAAAAGTTCTTTGAAAAGATCAATCGATTTTATTGATCACTTGAATTCACTTGCTCTTATCCTATTTATGGTAACAGTGAGTGTTGTGTGAGGGAAAAAGATTAGCAGACTTTTACAATACAGCGTCCTATCTAACTGCTGTTGTTGAAGGATTGATTCCTGATATGACAAATAGATTACCAATTTCAGTCAATTGTGATCCAATGTTGTACATAGATTTCCATCAATGTACGCCGAAGCTTCCAGTTCTCCGCTTTCTACATTCAGTCTAGCTGGGCTACCTAACGAGTTTGCCGGCTCGCGGTCTGCTTTCTAGGACTCGTTTGTTGAAACAGCCAATAGCTATATCGGGAACTACAGTTCTGAATCGAATTATTTCAATCTTCAAAGGAACTGCAAACATACTTCACGATATATTACGCTGAACGATGTTGACTTTGTTTTTAACTATGTACGAGTATGTTTCCTGTACCTTTTGTTATGATAGATCTAAACTTTGCCTTTCCTCTTTTAAGTGTGTCTCCGTAGTCATATCTTAGGTCAATATTTTTAATTTTACTTTAAAAAGATAGACAGGAAAATCAATTGTGCTGAAGATGAGTGTGAATTGTGAATTAGGTATTTAATAAAATATGTTACTAAGGTTTATTTTCCACGAAACATTTGTGGGCTATGTATATTCACTCACGCCAATCAATAAATGACCGAGCAAACTGCATTTTATTGAAATAAATCAAATTCTGTACAATATATGAGTCCCGCAGTGCGCTTGCTCCTTCATTTTCAATTTATCACAGGCTCTAAGCAACAATAAAAAATATATTTTACTTGCGGACGAAATTAATTTCACGGATTTTTATGATTCGGTGATTAAATATTGCAGATCTATTGAATATCGAATATTGTATTGAAAAAAATGATGCGTTTTAAAAGTTACTCTGTAATTAAAAAGAGTTACTAAAATAAAAAGAAATCCAAAATTTTAATAAATTTAAAGTATATTTTTGCGTTGATCACGTACACATATTATTAGGATATTTCAAAGAGAACAGAATACATTTAAATGACTTAGAAACTAATAGTCGGATTGCGATGATTATTACAACAGGATCCCAGAAAGCGTTCAAAATGCTTCTGTTGCCAAATTAAAAAAAAATGTCAAGGCACGCTTTTGTGCGAAAGATTACTATACAATTAGGGAGTTTATGATTGATAGCACACCTTGGGAATGAAACGATCGCCTCCTGGCTATTTCTATTCATATTCAATATATGCATTTAATTAGATTGACAAAAAAAACAGATCCGCAGAGATTCTTTCGCCGGTTCTTCTCAGGTCAGGGTGTTTCCTTTTCCGAACCGGTGGTAGTGTTTAATTTGACTATCGATAAGTAAGTGTAAAACTTATTCTTATTGAATAAAGGAATTTGATTTTGAGTTTGAGTTTGTAATACTATTTATGTACGCTAAGCTAATACAGTTAAAGCGGAAACAGTTAATAGAAAGTTACTAGCACTTCAAAAATCAATGTTTACATATGTGTTTCAATTCAAGAGGTTATTAATACTCAAAGCTAGTGTTTTAGTTAGGTGCTTGATGTTTGAAAACTAATCAAATGCGTATTTCATAAGAAGAATTAATCATCAGGTCTGACACAGCCATAACATCATTTTCTTAATGCAATTCAGGGCTATTTGGAACCCCTGTTACTTTGTTGTGGACTAAGCTTGCAACTTGAATTTTTCTGTGACTGAAAGAAATTACTATTTTCGTAAATTATATAAAATTTAAATAAATTGCTTATATGTAACGCCAGTCAAACTAATATAACTTTATCACTCACTCACGGTCATTAAAATTCTATGGCACTTAGAAGCCATATTTTGAATTCAGCTAAATTGTTTAGTCTACAAAGGGATGAAAGAATAAAATAACGAAATTAAAAAAAGTAACATTTCCTAGTTATTTACGGCTTGTAAGCTCTCTCACAATCTTTTCACGAATTAGTTATGCGAATAACTTTAGAATAGAATAACAATAACAAAAGGCTCATGTACGACACAAAAAACGTTACAAATATGAATTTAAAAAATCATTCCATTCAGTACAAAGTAATATATGATGTTATAAATATTGAAAGGAAGAAACGCTAAAGCACGAATATGGTACTTATAGGTAATGAAATTTTAAATTAAAAATAATATTTAAAAGTATAAACTTTAAATCTCTTTTTCGAAAAGCACCACTTTGGTACTTCAGCTCTTCTTCCTCTCCAATGACGACACATACATATATAAAATGAATATTTATATTTTCCTGTACTATTCATCCGATGTTGGTTGAACTTTGTCATCTACGCTTGCTTGTGTTTCTGGAATAGTACCATGATCGTAATTTTTTTTTACATTAACAACCTGTAAATTTCCCACTGCTGAGCTAAGGCCTCCTCACCCTTTGAGGAGAAGGTTTGGAGCATATTCCACCACGCTGCTCCAATGCGGGTTGGGGATACACATGTGGCAGAATTTCGTTGAAATTAGACACATGCAGGTTTCCTCACGATGTTTTCCTTCACCGCCGAGTACGAGATGAATTATAAACACAAATTCAGTAGTGAAAATTCAGTGGTGCTTGCCTGGGTTTGAACCCGAAACCATTGGTTAAGATGTAACCACTGGGCCATTTCGGCTCTTATCGGATCGTAATATAAAACAGAACAAATAATTTCGAAGTGGCAGCGCATGCTAAAATGAGCTAATCTTATATATAACAATGGATGTTGCTATATTTGAGATGAAAAAGACTTTGATAGACCTTTTGACGAATTACCAAAGAAAATCCATTTTTGTAGCACGCCGGTAAATCTTTGTATTCTATCAACTTCTATCTTGTCCCATCGATCGCCGTAACAATTAATTTATGTTCAGGAAGACATTTATGACATCAAGACGATATTACCTTATGACGTAGCCAATATTTAATAAATCAAAATATACTTTATTCAAGTAGGCTTTTACAAGCACTCTTGAATCGTCATTTAACAAACTATTCAAAGTAAAGCTACCACCGGTTCGGAATGTAGATTCTACCGAGAAGAACCGGCAAGAAACTCAGTAGTTACTCTTTTTCAACATCTAAAAATACAGTCATGTTAGTTAAATACAATTATATATGTTATATATCCTGCCTGGAAGTCAACAAGCATTAACTCCACGCTTTTTTATCATCCATATAAACTTGTATCGAATAATGTGCCTTCTTTACCGATGTATTTTTGTAGATTGAGAATGATTGATCCATTGGAAAATTAAAATTTTGATAAAACACTGTGAAGGTTGTCACTATTTAAATAATTTGTAGACTTAAAACTCTTATAACGTTCTTCATTAATATTCATTTTCTTATTTTTCTTTGAGTTGGAGTTATCTTCGAAGGCCAAGGTTGAAGGCTATGTCATGAAGACTGCGTTAAATATGACGTCATTGATTCTGAAAAAAACGCAGCACCTAATATAATTATAGCATCACTAAAAGAGATGAGATTTTGCATATTTTTATATGATCTGTAATATTTTTGTGAGAATATGTTCTAATGAACTTTGTGCAATGATAAATTCGTAAATAATGTTTTTAATTAAAAAATCTTCAAAGCATTGCGTTTCATATAAACAAATATACAAATATTAAATTCATTAACTTATTGAGAATTTTATATCCAGTAAAAATATTTATTTCATTTTACGTATACAAAAATCAATATCCGAATTTAAACGAGCACAACATTCTTGATAATATTATGTACGATAAAGTAATGATACAATCGTAAGAAAAGAATTCAATGAACTAGATTTCCATATGAATACTTAAGTAAGAAACTCATATTTGAGTATTTCGTGTGCTACCAAAAAAGTCTAGATAAACACGAACCAAACCAGTTAGTATTCTTAACTACTTACGAGTATTGCCCTAGCCACGTACCGACGCACGCTCAGTGAATATTATCAGAGTGTAGTTCCGTGCAGTGCAGTCCTCTGAAATTGGTAGGCAACACTAATAAAAATATATCAAAAGTATAGTATGATAACTAAATATATAAACAGATACACTTGCAAGAAAATATTAATTAAATCGAAATTGAATCCTTTGACAAGAACGCAATAGAAGAATCTAATTAAAATAGGCAACTTGTTGGTCTGTCTCACTTTTGTGATGAAATAAATGCATACAATTTAAAGCAAGGCTTAACATAACATAAGCACATAGCGTTCAAATAGTATTAACAAAAAGACGGAACCAACTGATTTATTTAAATGATTATGTTAAAAGGCCGAAACTAAAATACTGACTGACCATAGAATACGCCAATGAGTTAAACAAGATGAAATGTTGCAAAGGAATATCATGGGACATAAGCAAACACTAAGATAACTTTTAAAATGTTATCGCCTGGGAGTCAAATGGGGGATGACAGATTTTATGCAAAATTGTCACTTGTAAAGTCAATGGAAGTCTGCATTTAGGCTTATGTTCATGAATTAAAGAGAGATAAGACTTTTTTTAAATTTATGACCTAAGAGGGTAAAACATAGGATAGAAGTTTGTATGGAAGTTCGTAATTTTTGAAGTGTAGTTATATGGAAATCGTTGTTTAGGTGTTTCTGAAAATTCATCACCCAAGAGAGCGTAATTGTGGATGAAAGTTAGAAAATAAGTTCGTCGTAAGTAATAGGAATCGAAATTGAAGCTATCTATGAGTCAAATCAGGCGTTAAGTTACGAAAACGTGTCCCTTAGGAAGGTAAAATTTTGGAAGAAAGTTTGAACGTACATTTTTCACTTTTTTAAGTTAGAATTATGGAATTTGGTACAAAGGCATATGTTTATAAGAAAATACCAACATTGTAGATTTTTTTAATGGGATATAGCATTTTTTAGTGACAATAAAAAGTTACTATGGAGTTACCTACCTTCTTATCTTATCTTCTACAGTACCTTCTAATAAAGTAAAATTGAAATCAAGTTAACAGCTTGCAAACCTCCTACTGCTGGGCTACCTTCACTCGGCTACAGGTTGATGAAGTGACTACATTAAGAAACTATAAGAAAATCATATTGTATATGTTATATACACAATCTAATGAATATATAAAATCTAATATGGACTTTATCACTAGGACATAAAAGGTCAGTCTGTAAAGACTACAACAAGAAGTTGTTGCTCTACGTTTTCATAAAATCTTTATTTTATGAAATACAATGTGTAGGATACAAAGAACTGTATTTGGACTTTTCTAATATTGTGGTAATGTAGATGATTCGTGTTTTAGTCTAGAGTAATACGTGTCTAGAATTCATTAGATGTAGACCCTTTGTGGCCATGTCGCATCAGTAGTATTTGTTATAAAGCTATGTCTTCACAATTGAAAATTAGGAACATGTGTAGTTCAAGCATTCGTGTGTTATTACCTTAATTTTTGTTACAATTTGTGAATTCTCAAACTGTTATGTTAGTAATTGTGGGTGAGTATATTCGTGGTGAATTACAAATACAAAGTTGGAAACTCAGAAATTTCTAACAATTTTAGTGAAAAAGCATAATACGGTAATCATTATTATATAAAAAGTCATAAGGAGCGCGCGCAACATTATGGTGAAGCGACAATAGCGAATACAAAATAAAAACGAATACAAATTCTCGGTGTTTTGTTAGTACGTCAACAATATATAATTAAAGTGACATTAACTGACGTATTAAGAGATAAAACCATTTAAAAACAGAAATGGTGTTAAACATTGCCGCATAACATCAAAACCGATTACAAATGTGTATTCGCTTTTAATATTGTATTTGCTATTGTTGTTTTCTAAAATGTTCGGCGAGCTCCTACAGCCTTTTCGTTTAAAATCAGACGATTTATGTATATATGTTCAGTTCAGTGTAAACACTTTGGGTTTGGGTGAAACACATTTCTATCCATAATTGTGTTTATTTCTCATCACTGGTGATGAGAGAAGCCACCTTTCCGGTGAAATTTATACCCTGAAATCTTGTGGTAATAAGGTTCATGCTTTTTTAATAACAGGAGAAAAGGCTTAGGCCCTGCAGCGAGATATTAACATATTATTACTGTTATTGATCAACGATGACGTAGTATGTAGAGTCAGTTCAATTAAATTAAAATTTAATAATTGTGACGTAATACATACCATAAATTGAGAAACAACTTACATTCATTCATAAAATTGAATAAATAACCAATTCAATTATTTATAAGCAATTAAAATTGATTAAGATGAAGATATTCTTCGTCGAAGAATTCATTGAAAACTGAGCCTTTGAAGCAGTTTATGTAAAGATATCACAAAGAATGACGTCAAGACGTGAATTTGTATTACAAGGAGGGCTCCGTTATTTGAGAACTTCATTATTCATTATTTGAATTTTATTTACGTTATTAAATATTATTATTAAATATTAAACATTAGCTGATATTTTCTCTACCTTATTTGTAAATAAATAAATATTGGACACTATCACATACATTACTCTGATTCCAATGTAAGTAGCTAAAGCATTTGTGTCATGGAAAATCAGAAGAAACGACGGTACCACAAACACCCAGACCCCAAGACAATATAGAAAACTAATGATTTTTTTCTACATCGACTCGGTCGGGAATCGAACCCGGGGCCTCCGAGTGGCGTACCCATGAAACCTACTCTACTCGTACACACTACTCGACCACGGTGGTCATCAAAGTAATTTAAGTAGTTCTTAGAACTTATTTTGTCACGATTGTGATTTGGTGATCAGAAAATCTTAATAGGATTTACGCAATTGATTTTAATTATAGTCTTAAAAAGTTTTATTAATGTTAATTATTGATTATATGAGTATTATTTACAACAAAATCGACAAAAATCTGAGTATTCATTATCACTAAAAGAATCACTATGAATATAAATAATATAAAATTTTAAGCCCTAATTTAATGCAATAAGTTGTTAAGTGGTGCTCATCGAAATTAAAACTCCACTTAACCTTTTAAATCAAGATATTATTTATTCAAGTAGGCTCGTAATACACTTTTATCAACTTTTAGGATTGAATCGATAAAAAAATACCATCGGTTCGGAATGTAAATACTACCGAGAAGAACTGAAAAGGAACTCAGTAGTTACTCTTTTAATTGAATGACATAGATATACAGTTTTTTTTTCGGTATGAATAACAATGAATACTACCTCTATCTGGGCGTTTCCTAGGGCTCCCACCGGATTCTCCTATTTGCAGCAACACTAGGACTTAAACGTAATAATGAATCTACGAATAAGGACTAGTATATATTATATTCCTAATAATAAACTGTCGTGTGTATTTAACTAATATTATTTATACCCTAGGAAAGGAAAAAAAAAGTCATAATCGAACTCAACTAAACAAAAATATATTAGAAACGCAAGTATTAAAATCTATCAAAAAAATTATAAATAATAATTAATTCAGATATTGGTATTTTATTCGAAAAAATGTATTCTTTTAAAAATAAAATAAATAAGATTAATTTATGTATCAATTTATAATTTTTTTATGTACTGACATATATATTAAGCCTGTAATTAATAAACCAATGTAGCCATTAATGCCTTATATTTTGTTTAATTTATTAATTTTGTTTCGTTTAATGATGTTTAACTTTATTCATGATTGTGTAAGATTTCCTTTTATTAGTATACGTTTATTGATATCATTAATTCTATAATGTTAACTGTTTGATTTTATGTATGTTAGTCTTTTTTCAATTTTAATAATTGTGTAAAAAGTATCAGTGGAAACTTAGCTGATGTATGTAATATTGTATATTTTTATGCCATAAGTGTCATCTCATTGTTTGTTTCCCTAATATAAAAAATATAAAAAAAAGGCTTATTTATTACATATTTATATATTTGGACCTAGAATTGGCTAGTGAATTCCAGCCTCATACGAGAGATGCATATCACAACTGACTTCAATGTTTATATAAAATATTAGATTATTTTGTAAATGAGACTGACAATATAATTTTTTTTTAATTTTAAAATTTATAACGTGTTATTATCATCGTAAAAATTCAACTGAATAGTTTTATAAGCAGAAATTACAGTAACTCTTTAGAGTTTAATACTTTAGTATTAAAACAAAATTCACTTTAGTTATAAGTATCCTACTAATAAGCCTTATTAATAATAATATTAAAGCTGTCTAAAAGCATTAAATTTGATTTAAAAAAAATGTTTGACGGTTGTTTGATATAGTACTCTTTTTTATTTACTATTCGTGCTTTAATAAAAATAACAACATACTTTATTCAAGTAAGTTTATACAAGCATTTATATATTAAGTGAAGCTACCACTGGCTGTTTATAATATAATATATTTTGATATCGCTATCCAATTAATTGATTATTGATATGAAGATATACATAGTATTATTGTAATTACGTTATATTATGACGCCGTAATTATTTCGTCTTTATTGGACTTCTATTACCTGAATTATAATACGCTATACTGTCTTCCAGATATGATCGTATTCGTAAAACGAACATCAACTATCACCGGCTCCACTAACGAAAGAGGCGCCATGTTTCTATTCGAGACCTTTACGTATATTCTTAAAATGAACCTAATACTCTAAAAGCAATGTTTACCCAGAGCTAAACGAGTCTAGCAATTATTATGACAAATGTTTGTCATATAGTAATACTGTACTGAATAAATGCTTGCTTAATTTTAGGCCTTCAATGACGATTTTTCCAAGCTATGCTTTATATTTTTTTCCTTAGTGCTATATTTGTTTTCCACTAAATAAATAAGTATACTAAAAATACTAAAACTCGATTGGTTCTAAAGTAATTAGCTTATTTAACATTTTTATATGTATTTTCCTCGAATCTTCGCAAGCTAAGGCGCGCTTGTTCAAATTAATTGTTGAATTCAATTTATTTATTTTTCGATTTCCCAATGGAAAACACGTAAATCTTAACTGAATATTGTGAAATTAATTAAGAAATTGAATTGATTATATTATTAATAGAATAAAGGAAACCAGAACATTTCTTAATATATATATTATAATTGATATTATGAATAAGTTACGCCTAATTATTATTGTTTTCACGTTTTCTGGTGGTAATAATCATCACCATCATACTGATCTCGTCCATTGTTAGACATAGGTCTTTTTAAAGGCACACTAAGTTCAAACTGGAACTCTTTCTATCCGTTGCCAGTCACGTCGCGTATATCGTCACTCCACGTAACTTGAGAGCATCCTACGCTACGCTTGCCAAGGTGTGATCCCCACTCCAGAACTCACTATTTCAACGTTTTGAGTTCTGCGACATTTGTGACAAGTCCAATCAGCTGACTAATCCTTTGAGCTAATATTATAACTGTAATAATAATCAATGAGATAATATTCTTTATTATATATAATTATGTTATACACTACATATATATTTATTTGTGAATAAATCAAGTACTGGTGCTGCAACACTGTTGTTATAAAAAACATGTTAATTTCGATTTCGCCAAAAAATTTATCAAATGTTTTTTTTTATGTTTTGTTATATTATCTAACATGGATGTTATTAAGTAACTTTCCTATCTCTGAAAGTTAATTCTAAGTCCATACTGATAGTACAACTAAAAATATAGCGTAATTTAAAATATGTTTTAAAAAAAAATTAACAGAATGCGAGCGCCATTTTAGAATAAAATTAACGACTGAGTTTCTTTCATTCCACATTCCTGTGGTAGCTTTATATACAAAATAAACATGTAATATAAATCAAAAGAGCCTATAAGAGCCTTTTTAAATATGAAAATATTTCATTTTTGACTTATTACAATAAATCTATAAAATGTTCAATCAACGGAAATTTTTGTTTGAAAATCGATACTAAAAGTTGACAGTTTTGCTTCCAAGATCTGATAATTTAAAGACCACTTGTCATGCTCTGTACAAAACGTGATCCAGCATAAGTAACGCTCGGCTCTATGAGAAAATTATTAAGTACCATCGGAATATTTAAAGTAGAAAGGAGGCATTAAGTAAAAGATAAAATATTATACTCTGTTTTATATAACAAACAAACACACTTTCAAATCAACAAGTTAATTATCATGACGAAAGATTCAATAGATACAACTCTTATCTTAATAAGTATAAATAATATTAATGGCAGATACTATATTTTTATTTTATAGCTGTAGTTGATAAAAAGTTTGGTCAAGATTGATCACAGATAAAGATGCCTGTTTTTTAATGTCTGATCATAATATTCTATAGATAATATTTAAAAAAAATTATTATGTGTCGTAGGACAACCGATTAAAAAGAAATTGCTTTCGCCGTATATTGAAAAACACTATTAAAATAAAAACGTCTGAGGATAATTCAGTAAAATTATTATTAAAGATCCCGTGTGAGTTAAAAAATACCGAAAAGTTAAATTTATTTTATATATAAAACCGCATATAATTGAAAGAGAGAAAAGGAAGTAGAGGGAAAGTCACTTGGCATAACGCATTTTACTTACGTGTCTATTTCTGACAGTAAACCAAGGTAAAGAACTTCGTGCAAAAAAAAAAAAAACAGAATTGTTCGAACGAAAAAACGAACAATTTAGAGACAGTGTTCGAAATTAAAATGGTGGTCAAAATTGAACTATTAAAATAAAATAAATCATAATTGCTTACATTGATATAAGATTAAAGCCTTGTAAAAATCAAAGTTATAAAGGATTTTGTTATTTGACCCACTTATCTGACCTTCATCGAAGAGCTTAAGGAAGTTAAGACTATTACGATTCCCTTGAGATTGAAATATATGTGCTCGCGGAAGAGATAGCGTGTTTTCTCAATACTTACATATTACTTTTCCTACGGATACTTTGACAGTGAAAATATATATCAAAATTTTAAACGTCATATTCTCAAATGCTTTTTTGTTTATATTATTTATATTTTTGTAATTGTCAGCAGCATCACAAAAAAAACTGAAAATCATTGTTATTGTCACATACACGACCAATAATTAATATTAAATTAAATAATTTATTTTATTAATAATTAAATTAAATAGAAATAACTCAGCATTAGGTTTAGCTATTTATATAAAATAATGCAATATTTGAAGACACTAATAAGGTAAATGTATTTGTGTTTAAAAATTTATTATTTTTATTTCCTTTTTATTTATTGTATATGTTATGTTTAAGATTTTCTTATTTGTAATTTTTTAGGATTTTTTTTATAATTTCACAGTATTATTTGTAATGTTGCC
This sequence comes from Vanessa atalanta, assembly GCF_905147765.1. Lineage (NCBI taxonomy): Eukaryota > Metazoa > Arthropoda > Insecta > Lepidoptera > Nymphalidae > Vanessa > Vanessa atalanta. The sequence goes on along the minus strand of NC_061892.1, from coordinate 3,198,464 downwards.
AAATTAAATTAAACTTTCTTTCTATGTATCGAAAGCCCGAATTACATGGATTTGGGTGTCGAAAAAACTAACCGTAACATTCAAAAATCCTCTGGTATATTTGTCCAATCGTTGACAACTCATTACCCTGAGTTATTTTCATTTTTACAATAACAATGTTACAGAGTAACTACTCAGTAGTCGGCTACTACTACTCGGTAGTTTCTTGCCGATTCCTCTCAGTAGAATTTACTTTCCGAACAGCTAGCTTTACATTTAATTCGACTGGAATCGTCACGTTCCAAACTAGATTTATTAGCCACAATCAAAATATCAGGAATCAAATTTAAATGTACTTATAATATTAAAAGTAAAAGACATAACGATATAACTTATAACACAGATATGGCTCTCTGATTGTACCCTTCTCGAAGTTTCTACAAAACAAGTCTCACACAAACTAACGTTAATGATGCCCGTCTGGTGTAGGAATTGTATTACCAAACTATGTTTCGAATTAAACGATGATTCCGTCACTGTAATTACAGACATAAGAGACATGAAGGCTCCTAGATTAGCAGGGCGCTAACAGCACGTAGAGCTCAGCATGTACATTGACACTATATGCAAAGGTAAGGTAACTAATAACTATTTACCATAAGGTAATATAATATTACCTCATCTATTTTTTTTTTATGTTTAAATCAATGTTTGTTACGTTTATCGCTACAGCTTCGTTTATTCATGTAAGCTCTCCTTACGCAAGTTCGAAACGCGTTCAAGGATATTCCTCCTTTCCCATAAAATATGTATGACCATATATCTTTGTTAGGTGTTCTTTCCTCTATTCGGCTTACTTGATTTATCTCGCCTATATATTATATCAAACAGAGGTTTAAATATCATTTTATCGATAAGATTAACCTTTACGTAAATTGTGTCTTGAATTTCAAATGAAAGGTTATGTGTGTGTGGGTTTTATATTTATATTTTAAGTTATATAATAAACTAGCTACACGTCCTTGGTTCAAAATATACGCGTATAGAAAGTTTTATATTGAAAAAAAAAAACATGGAAAAAGGAAAAGGAAAAAAAATTTCCGACTAGGAAAGTTGAAATTCTCAGCTTTTCTCTACTATTATTATATATGTATATACATATATAATACATATAAACTTTCATCTTGAATTTTTCTGCTTATTGATGAGAACTGCTTTAAAATCCGTCGCATAGTTTAAAACATCTAAGAATATCAGCGGTGGGAAGTGACTTCGCTTTAAACTATGTAGAGATTATACTATTACAACAATAATATGTATATTCACAGTAATATTGATCACTTTTATAGGATCAGGGACTTAAGTCCGACTCCGCAAAGTCAATAAATCTTTCTTGGAACAGTTATTCGTCTTTATAATAAAATACCGCAGATTTTTTTAACTTTGCCGATTCATTAATTCGAATCTTTTGTAAAAAATACTTGAATAAAAAGCATATTATTCAATACAAGATTGTATAGATGATAAAAAGCGTGGAACTAATTCTTGTTGACTTCCAGGCAGGATATAATAAATACGTATTTAATTAATATAATTTTGTAATTTAAATGTTGGAAAAGAGTAACTACTGAGTTTCTTGCCGGTTCTTCTCGGTATAATGCACACTCCAAACCGTTGATAGATTCACATAATATACTAATATAGTCTTCTATAAAGACGATTCAAAAGTGCTTGTAAAAGCCTACTTGAATAAAGTATACTTTGATTTTAATTTTACTAAAAGGTTAATTTTATTCGGTTTTCATTTACAGTTTTAATCAACAATTACAGTGCCTCATAACTTCGTACTCACTCTTCGTACCAGTATTGTTTTAATCATCCATATTAAAAAAAAAAACAGCTGTATTCGAGAAATGTGTGAAGCAATTACAAATTTAATTTATTTTCTTTTACACTTTTATATTCAAACATACCTTACCTCTCGTTTTATTTATTTATAAAAGAAAATTCGAATTTCGAATAAGTCGCGACGTCGTTCCAAAAGTCGAGCAATAAAACTAAACGTCAATGTATATATTTTTTTATCTCATTTCCATTTGATCGAGTATCGAAAATCACACCCACAGTTGCTTCAAAACTCGTTAATTTCAAACCACTGAATCATTTATGTCTTACTCCCTTTTTTGTCTATAGCTATAAAACTTCATAATTAGTAAGTTTACAGTTAAAAAAGAATCGTCTAGAACTTTTCCGCTATTAAAAGGCTTCTGGATCATTCCAAGTTGTTAACGTACAAGTTTTAATGTCTTCCACGAAAATTCTCTTTTGTTGCGGTCACGGCTGGTCGGTCCCGGGAAAAACAAGTATACACATAATAAAAATGTTTGGGAATGTCCTACGCAAGTTTGAGAAGTGTTTGAGAAGAGACGTTTCTTAAAACAGGGGATTAAGTGGGCACTTTAGAAATGCGATTACGGAGTTTTTAAATCCGTATCAACTATTGTTAAGCTATTTAACTCTACTATTGACCACCCATACTAGATTGAGTTTGATAGAATGTAGATTTATTTAATATCTTGTAAAAGAAAAGGATGCTTTTATTATAATATTATGGTAGGAATTTATGTAAGCTTGGGTAGGTATCATAAGGTATTCTAAATATTTAGTCTTGTTGTGTTCCGGTTTGAAGGAGTTTTACGACATTTTAGTTCTTAAGGTTGATAGTGTGTTGGCGAACTAAGAAATGGTCAATATTTCTTACGGCGCTATTTTTAATGAGCGGTGATAAAAAACTTTGTCTATATAGTCTTTACTTATGTATATAATTCTTATGGCATTTAACTTCTAAGCGGCTAGACCGATTAGAAATTTTATTTTGTATGTGTTAAGTTGTGTCTCTGGATCGTATAGAATGGACCAGAAATTGCTGTGATACGATACCAGGATTATTAATTCAACATAAATATTAAAGATATAAAATTTTCTTTTGCTCCTATAAATTAAGAGAAATTTTAATAAATATTCATTATTTTCAATTAGATAAAAATTTATCAAACTATGCAAAATTTATAATCATCTTACATTAATACGTTTCAGTGATAACAACATTCATTATTTACATTTGCATATCCAACACGTAATCTTAAATTTACCGAAAGGCTTAAGTTTTATCATGCTGAAGAAAATTAAGACAGAATTAGAATTTCGAAAGTAATTAATTTTAAGTTTGATTATATTAGTTTGTGTAATTAAAAAGATTTAAAAAAAAATAAGTTTCAAATCAAAATGCATATTGAATCAATATATATATATATAATTATAAGCAAGCGCCATTGAATTTGTATGTGCTTAATTAGTGTTTATAATTCTTCTCGGGCTCGATGGTGAAGGAAAACATCGTGAGGAAATCTGCATGTGTCTAATTTCAATAACATTATGCCACATGTGTATCCAACCCGCATCGAAACAGCGTGGAGGAATAAGCTCTCAAGCCTTCTCCTTAAAGGAGAGGCCTTAGCCCAGCAGTGGGACATTTACTGGCTTTTAATTTCAACACATATTGTACCGCCAAACCGCAATACTTTGTATTATTGTATTTCCGTTTAATAGATAAGTGAGCCAATGAAAAGACAAGCACAAGGGACATAACATCTTAAAAAGACAGGCACAAGGGACATAACATCTTAGTTCCCAAAGTTATTTCCGTTATTTCTGCATTAAAATACTTCTTACAACGCCAATGTCTGATGATGACCACCATGTACCATCGGGTGGCCCATTCGACTATTGAGGTGAAACACTTACCTAATATATATATAAAATATATATATATATATATATAGTATAGGCGGGTAAAATAAATTCGTTCCAAAAATAAGTGCTTTACTAAAATGTGTTTATATTGTTTGTCTGGGTATGTTTTCCGGCTTTTCAATTATCAAAAGAAATATAAAAGACGCTAATTAATTTGAAATGTCTATATTCTCTATTTCATATATTTGATCTGACTTTTAATCCATTTTATCTTGATCATATTTTTTTGAGTTCTTCTTATTCTTCTTTCTTCTTTTTGCGCATTAGGTATGATTGTTTACTCGCACGGGGTACGATGAAAACTCCACGATGTAGATGTTCGCTAAACCGCTAGTTAAGCGTCAAGGCGCTCAAAATAGACAGCTTCACTCCTTATCTATATTTATACATTTTACAATGTTTAATTAATTACAAATTTAAATTGTTGAAAATTAAAGATTTAACACGTAGGTATAATAATAATTATAATTATATTTTAATTAATTATTTGAAACATGAAATTTATGATGATGAAAAAAAAACTTTTTTCCTTAGTTTTAAACCCTTAATTTTAAACGAATTAAAAAAAAACTAAGCAAAATTTTGACAAAATAATACGAGTGGAAATTATTTCAAGTTCAAATACAAAGCTAGACTCACACGCAATGGATTAAGTTAGTTAATATGACTCTTGTTAACATCAATATTTGAGATCAAAAACTGAGGCTTGTTCTCTATTAACCATGACGGGTTCTTTGTAAAATGCAATACGCGTTGATACATTGGCTCCCACTCGTGTCGAGGATATAACGTGAAGCGGAGAAGCCGAGACGGGAAATGCTAAAGCAGTCAAATATGAATCGAAATTGCATTTGAACTTAAAAACATGGCTGACATTTTATTTTTACTATATACGGTCAAAATTTAAATTTGGAATGTTATGAAAATGAAATTTTATAAATGATCTATACATATAATAATAACCCATTTTTACTAAATGCATATGTATGTATACACGGTACATATACCAAATTAACATTTTTTACAATTTTTGTCTGTCTGTCTGTCTAATGTCTAATCTCTGGAACGGCTGAACAGATTTCGACGGGACTTTCACTGGCAGATAGCGGATGTAATAACTAGTAACCTAGGCTACTTTTATTTTAGAATTATATATAGAATAAAAATCAAATCACGCTACAATATCCAAATAACTTAAATTCAAACAACGCGCACAAAGTCGCAGGCACAGCTAGCTTAAAATAAGAACGACTACCACCGAACCTGTTATACCACCGAACGACCCCAGAACTTTGAAATTCAAACCATATTCCGTCTTAGAATTATGACTCGTCACTTATTTGGCAGTTTAGCGAGCAACTTTATCTCTATCATATCACCCTGTCGTCATAGAAATACGCTCTCATCGTTTTTATAACGCGCCAAAAGAAATGTAAGTTCAAAAATAAACGAATAAAAATAGTGTTTGCGTATTTCATACACGTCAGAAGTTGATGTTAATCTAATCCACGTCCCCGTCAACAAACTGTAGGGCATTAAAAATAACTGCGTAACGGAGCGAGTCAAAAACAGTCGTGACGTTAAATCAGACTTTTACTAACATTTCTTTGTTGACCTAAAAATCAAACGAAATATAGTTAGCACTATATTACGAAGCTATACATATAACTGAGATTAATATTCAATAAGAAAAATGTTATTAAAAAGTTACTTGTAACTATTAAAATGTTATTAAGTTGTCACTAAAAATTGCAACAAAAAATAAGTTTTTTTTTAAGTATTTTTTTTATGATTTCGGTAGGCGTTCGAGCAAATGGGCCACCTGATGGTAAGTGGTCACCACCGCGAATAGACAATGACGTTGTAAGAAATATTAACCATTCCTTACATCACCAATGCGCCACTAACTCTGGGAACTAAGATGTTACGTCCCTTGTGCCTATAGTTACACTGGCTCACTCACCCTTTAAACAGGAACACAACAAAAGCCCTACCACCAAGTAAATATAATGAAAACATATATTAATACAAAAGAACAAATACAATGAAAAACACAAAAAAATGTTTTTTTTTACGTGACAATTTCTGCCAGTTCTCTCACAGTAGGCGCCGTAAAAGAACTTCGTTCCGAAAAGTCAACCGATACACCGCACAGCGGTATAGAAATTACATAATAAATAGATATTTAACTCAATAATATTTGTTTTAAAATGTTAATTATAAAATAAATCCAATTTAACAATATGACAATACCTCTTAAGACTTTTTGATGCGATGCTCACTTCAGCATTTTGCATCGCTATAGTGTATTTTAATTAAAATTTCCTCAACGATGTCTTAAAAGGCAACGAGAATTGGCGCTGGCAAACTTCTCATTAAAATTGTATTATTGAGAAACGAATAAAACAAATCGATTACAATTTTATTTTTGTCTCGTTTTTATTCATCAATGAAGTAATTTCTTAGAATCACATAACGGTATTATTAATAACATAAGTGCTTTCATCGAGATATCTAATTCAATTATAACGTCAATTGTTCGATTTATTAATTTCATACAAAAAAATATTTTTTCATTGAAACGATTCAAAATTATTATAATGTAACATTATAAATTGACATGGACTGGATATTATAAATGTCCAGATGCTCAGCAAAGTCATATTCTCTTGATAAGAATGGGTTTGAAGTTAAATTCGTACACGCTGATCTAATACTGACTGCACATATTTTCCATACACGTCAGAGCGTCATATAACAAATCATAGATAAAATAAATATTATATAATGTTTATTTCGATTCGTATTCTAGTACTTCATACGATACAACGTTGTACGGTTATTGTTAAGTGTCTAGAATAGTTTCATCAACGTATAATACGTGGCGCACAGGTCGTGTCGAATAATTGTTAATTAAAAGTTTAAGAGGTATTGCATTGCCTATCGGATACTTAAGTGAATTAGTTGTCAAAGCAAATTTGCACAAAAAAGAGTTAAAAAAAGTTATTGAACAGCTTGTTAAAGTCTCACTACTGGGCTAAGGCATCATCTCTCTGCAGAAATTCAACACGAGTTTAAAACTAACACTAAAATCACGAGCAAATTCGCGGACGCCAACAAGTACATAATAAAGAGAAAAATATCTGAAGTTTAAATTGAATAATTTTAATGTCTTTCGTTTCAGACAATGCATCGAATCAACACGCTACTGAACATTTCGTATAACGAATGGATTCGTCAAGGCTAGTACGGCGATGACGTGGCCAGTCGAAATGCGAGCAGCTCGTCTCTTGGGCTACCGGCTCAAGATTGGTCTGGTGGTTATTATCATCATGGTTCTTGGGTTCTTCAATGAGAGTCAAGGTAAGTCATCAGTGTTATGTCACGCTAAATTATTATTTTTTTATGATTTGTCAAGAAATAACATGAGAAAGGTTTGCTAGTAAATGTAGTTAATTTAATCAATAATCATTCCCTCCTAGGAGGTTAATATAATAAAATTTAACTCTGTACTTTGGCTATTGATTGTCAAACAATTTTGTTTGTCTCTAGAATTATTAAAAGGGTAAATTTTAGTAGCTTAATAAGAATAATGAAATAAAATAGTGCCTGAAAAAGCATGATTATTGTGACAAATTTGAGTCCCAATGGAAGCTCAGTCAGGAAGTCAGTTGCGATACAGTCGAAAAAACCTAGCTAACGCTTTAGTCAAAGAGTGGCCGAAAGTTTATATATTATAAATACGTGTCAAAATTAAACAAATTTATCAGAATTATTGTAAATCAATTCCCGACTTCAAACGTTTACCCGTTTGAAGTCATTAATTTATGCCATCAAATATATATTTTGTAATTATGGGATTTTAGCAATTAGTTTACAACGAAATCTATCTTCTCCCAAACTCTACTTCAAGTAATCTCTTCTTCTACCCACATTTTTTCCTCCATATTCAACAAAATTTTATGGAGATATATTTCGATATAATATGACGAGTTTTTTTTTTTTTATAACAGGATTGAGGCTGAAATAATGTTAGTTTGATATTACCAAAAATTTTGAAAAATCTTTGAGCTTACGGCAGCGATTTATTTAGACCAGAACAGGTATGCACTTTGATGCTGAAAATCGATTGCTCGACCAAGATCTATTTTTGGATTGAACTTTGTGTATTCCACTAGACAATCACACCTATATGCAAGCATATCTACCTGGATATAAACTAACAACTATTTAACCAAATAGGAATATTATTGGCCACCTGATGATAAGTGATCAGCACCGCACATAGACATTTACGCTGTGAGTAATAGTAACCATGCCTTAGATCGCAACAAAATATCTTGATATCTAAGATGTAATGGTCCTTGTGCCTTTAGTTACACTGGCTCACTCAACCTCCTTCAAACCGGAACTCAACGATACCATGTATTGCTGCTTGGTGGCAGAATATTTGGTGAGTGGGTTGTACCTTGTAACCTACCCAGACGGGTTTGCACCAAGTCAATATGTATGTATTATGTAATTATTAAAAAATTCATGTAAGCGTAAAAGGACATCATTCCAAAAAAAAAAATATTTTATCACGAAATACTATGTTTCCATTTTTATTTATTAATTTGTTTATATTTAATTATACATTATTTCAATCTTCGAAATCGGATTTTAAATATTAAACGTCATCAAGGAATAAAATAAAGTTTATTTATTTAAATTTATTCTACTATTTGTTTTGAATGTTTACAATAATAAAAAAAAAATCATCAGTAGTTACACTGACTTACTCACCCTTCGAGCACAACAATACTAAGTATTGCTGTTTGGCGGTAGAATATTTGATGAGTGGGTGATACTTACCCAGAGGGGCTTGCATAAAACTCTACCACCAAATAAAAATTTGAGGTAAAATAATTGATTGCTGTATTCTAGCTTAAGGAATAAGTGAGTCAGTGTACAATAAACAATAACCTTAGCTTAGCTTATTTTATGGAACGTATTCCAGTCTGGTATTTGCATTAAATAAGAAGAATATTTTTTCATCGTCAATATCCGTGATTCGATTTTTAAATATTTCAATCCCAAAGATTAATTCCCTTAGTTATTAAATATTTTACTGCCGAGGAAATATTAAAACTGTTAAACGTTATGTTAACGAGTAGTAATAAACTTGGTATCATTTCAAATAAGTTATACAGCGTGATTCGTCGAGAAGTGAAATATTAATTTACTTTTCTTTTTCTGTTCTCTAAAATGATCTGTTTGAAATTAAACGTAAGCAGTTCTTTTATGTGATTTATTATGACAGTAATGTAATTAAATATTTTTTACTTTGTGTTTGGTCATCTTTAACTGAATAGTACTAATAATCTGCTATTCTTTTTAATCACGCAAATTTTGGCCACCGCGCCAAATCTCAAGTGAGACCAGCCAACAACGCAGGACGAATGTTAAAATCCAATGGAATGACAAATTGGACTAGACTAGAAAGAGTTCAGGCGTAGGAGGACCTTACGTGCTTTCCGAAGCATAGGAGTATCCTCTCTCACAATTACCATTATACTCCGGACTGTTACTGAAAAGTTTTCGATGGAATGACTCGATAATTTTTTATCGGCGTGATCTAGGGTTTGAGCCGAGGACTTCAGGATCTGCCTTATATCTAGCGACTAGACCAACGGAAAAGTTCGATACTCATATTTAAAAAAAAATGTATAATGTTCAATAAACGTCAAGTTATTACTACTTTTCCATCGTTATATTTTATTTTGGCCATAAGCATGTTCAATACTTACCGTTTTATACATCTACAACTTATTTCATCGCCTGTAGTTACAAAAAAAGTTAATACGGCCCAACTCATAAACCGCGAAAACAAAAAAAGAAAAAAAAATCTATTACAGATTTTGATTTTACATGCACGTTAGTATTCAGTTACCTAGATTTGATCCCGCCATATTCGATTCGGCTTAGCAATACTAACCACCAGACACCGCAGTTTAATTTAACACAGCGAATCCTTTATAAATTCTGCTTCCAACTCTGCTCGGACATCTGCATTTAATTAACTTTTAGGCACCTCATTCAAGTATTTATCTCTAATTCTGAACACTGTTTGTAATCAAAAACAGGTCAAAGCATTATTCCAATTACCGGATTCCGCATAAGCCTAATTAGTGGTCTTTGCGTTAGGACATTAATCGACCATTACTTACTTTTTACGACCACATTCACTTAACTGCAATTGCTAACTGCAGAGTACTCGTTGAATATTAGTTAGTGGATATACAAATTGACTGCCGCCATCGCATAATGCGGCGTTCGGCTTGTAAGTAAATTCAAACTCGATTCCGAAATTAGACGGAAGCGTAGTGCGTGTTTTTTGAAAGTCGATTTTGAACATTTTCGATTTCGAACTTTAATTGGAAATGTTCTCGTAGTTTATGATCTATTTTTTTAGTTTTAAACTATTTTCAAATGGTTGATTTTATCGGTGTTTTTTTCGAACAGATATGTGTTTTCACAAATCGATTGTAATTAATTACTTTTGGTCTTTTAATCGCGGCTGAGATTAAATCGGATGGCGTCACGACAAACGCTATTAAGTAAAATGAAATTTGACGTTAGACATCTGTTTGGAACGAAGTTGCTTTCACTATACGTAAATATTGTATTAAATACATTAGATATGTTTTTTTTATGTGATATGTAGCCGGAACGATAAATCGGCAACCTAAGGGTCACCACCGCCCATTAACACTGGCACTGTTAGAAATATTAACCATCCCTAACATCCACCAACCTTGGGAACTAAGATGTTATGTCCCTTGTGCATTTAGTTACATTGGCTCACTCACCTTTCAAACCGGAATACAACAATACCAAGTATTGCTGCTTGGCGGCAGAATATTTAGTAAGTGGGTGGTACCTACCAGACCAAGTCAATATGTATGTATTATATAATTATTAAAAATTTCATGTAGGCGTAAAAGGATATCATTCCAAAAAAATATTTATTTTATCACGAAATAAGAAGACGGCAAACAAATAAAAAAATTATACTATGTTTGTTGAGCTTAATTAAATAAAAAATAATTGATCTAACGTGTTTGTAAGTGAATAGATCTATAGAATGCTATTTGTTATTTGATTGGTGGAATAGTTTAGCTGAGTTTAGAGAAGAAAGAATACAGTAGAATTTACATTCCGAATCGGCGGTCGATTTGCATTTAAATAAATCTCCTAAAATAAACTCATCTCTAGTTTCTGATACGCTGACGAAATTCAATTTACATGAATCTCAATTGTAATTGGTCCATGTCAGTCGATGACGTAATAAACGACCAATGAGCGTTTAGTATTTAGTCGGATCATTGATTAGCTTCAGAGAATTTCGAAATTTCGTCATGTTGAAAATTTCAGAAAAATATAATTATAGAAAAAAATGTATTTTTTAATTGTTATGACTAAACTCGGCACTAGCTACCAAGTGGGTCGAAGCAGCGTGGTGTATAAACTTCATGTGTTGTCAAAAAAAGGCCATCATAGCTCAGCAGAAGAAATTACAGGAATGGTCCATAAAATATAAATTTTAAGTAATATAACTATCTTGATTAAAAATACATCAAAATGAATAAGTCTAAAAATGACTACATATTTGAATCCACGTGGACTTTCTATTTAATTAGTTAAGACAGAGTTCTATAACTTATACTTATTCATATAAGCTATCATTTCGTCTTTTTATACAACTAAATATAAAATGGAATATTTATCTTTGCATCTGACGCGAATGAAATCCCACTTCTATGTTTTATTTAAGCAAAGCAAAGAATGATGGTAAAGCTAATATGAAATCCTCGTTTCGCGATGTTAACCACTTTATGTTGAACTAGTTATAACTCACGTGTTTGCTTTCGTGAAATTCTGTTATAAAAGCAGCATTATCGTAACGGTTAATAAAAAGGTCTTATGTAAGTGTACTTCAAAGAAGAGCATCAAAATGATTTGTTTTTTGCTGTATTAGTATAAGATCCTGATCCATCGGCTAGGACATTTCAGAAAATATTTCGGTTTTATAACCGAGTAAGCATCACTGAACTTGGATGTGCTTCATTTTGCCCATAATTATTTTCGAGTCTCAAGTTCTGTCATAAATGTACCTCAACTGTGTTGGGGCAGCTTGGTGGCAGTTGCAAATGTTGTCCTCAAAAACAAAGGTGACTTTAGACCTTTTTTACTATTACTATAACATTGATATTAAGTGACCTTGAGATTTCCATGTTGCCTAATAACTTAAAATTGAAATAAAGGATACAGAGACACCATTTTTTTTTTAAATTTTAAATTAAATCTTTAAGTTTACTTACTTTGTATATCGTTTATCAGTCGCTACAATTTATGCAAAAAAAAATACGTTGATCTGTTGATCCATTTCTGCGTGAAACGAGAACATACAAACACAATTTCACCTTCATAATATTAGCTGCAATTTACGCATTATTTCCCATTACAGGAAGTGTGTTTTGTTTGTTATTGCCTCTTATTGATTTAACAATAATTAGGTACTATTCCAACAATGGAATCAACACATATTGGTCACTTTTTGAAATTACAATGAGCATCAGTATCTTCGTTAAATTCTAAATTCGGATTTGTTTTAAAAATAATAATAATGGATTACTGTTTTATTTTCGTGGAATTTTGTTTATTTGAAATTTATGGGTGACGCTTAGGTCCCTTGGGACTCTTAAGCCTCGTTTACGCAGTGCGAGCTTCTGACAGGTGACATCTGCTTGAATTGCTAGTGGTGTCAGAAAATACACGAACCGACCCATATCCTCTCGCAACTGGCCAGCTACTTTCGTAAACGTCCGAATAATTCGAATGATGTGAAAACTGCTGTCATATGAAGTCGGAAAGTTGTGCAGGCGAATGAATGTAAAAATGTTGAAGTTACTCGCAAGATCAAATATCAAATCCTCGTTATCTACCTATCATTCTTTTTCATTTTCTTCAACTTCAACATTGATTGGTGATTTGGTCCACGTAGTGCTAATTGCTGTAATACAGCTACTGCACAGGCTAACTCTCGCACTCGAACTTTTAACCAAACATTAAATTATCGTATATATAACCATAGTTACTAATCTAAATAACTTTTTTAAAAATCGAATTAGTAATTCTTTAGGTGCGATAAGATTTTTTGGTGAATTCTATACTTTTATAGTAAGAAAACTATAAGCAAGAGTTTATCGTTAAGCTTCATATCAGCATTAAATTACTTTGTATCTAATTTTAATATACATACTTATTCTTACTTAGTGGTATGGCGTTGCGTATTTAACATTCCCAGATTACAACCACTGATCATATATTCAAACAGTAAAACTACAGTATTGTTGTGTTCCGAGACAGTGTGTGCAGAGAGAGTGAGACAGTATTATTATAAGCACAAGAGTCAAATCAACATTATCGATGTAAGGAATGTTTAATTATCCTTACAAGGTCCTTGCGACCCATTTGCCTGTCCAACTACTTATAATTTAAAAAAAAAAGTGTTCAACAAAGAATAGCGTTGATACGCTCCTCAGATGCGTATTTATTTTCAATATTATAATTATAGATACAGTTTATTTATAGTAGGTATGTAAGGTGGTTTTCACTTGGACCGTAATATGAGAACGTTTAACCTAAATCTAAAATAAGAGCATCGAAACCTAGTTACAAATTCAATAATAACTAAATGTACTAAAATCAAAAGGTATAATATTAAAACCAATGTAAATATTTATATTAATTAATACAAGACTAGACGAGTCGAGACTTTTATTATTGTTTTATTTATAATTAAATTACCATATTTTATAAAAGCAAGAACTGTTTATTATCTGCCAAACGATTACGGCACCAAAACTATTTCGCTTAGCCAACCCTCCATTAGTAAATATGTTCTATACAATGTTTGTTCCCAATTGTTTGATCAACAAATGCGATTATTTGGGCCAAATAGATTTATCACATAACGTAGTATGTTATTACCAATGGGTTGGTTCTGCAAATATTAGGGATTTGCAATATGTGTTTGCAACACGTTTAATCAATGTTTGTACAAATGTTTTAACAAATATGGTTTTTCACTTTGAAGTCGTGTTTTATTATCGGACGATGTGTTGCGTTGACATTTAAATTGGAATTTTGATGTTAAATATCGCGACAAAATTTACGATTTCGCAATAATTTCGATGAAATAATTTTGACTTAATACACTTGTTAATTAATTACACGTGTGATTGATGAATTGAAAACCAAATATAGGCCAGTTTTTTTACCTTTTTTAAAGACAAAAACAGTTTATCCAGTAGATCTAACATCAGTATATAATTGTACCGAATTCTGTTCTGTTGTTAAATTGTACCGAAATATGATTCCAATTCAATCCAATCGTTATATTTCTATCTCTTCCCTCTCTTCTGGAACTTGTTTTCAACGCTTGTCACTTTGCTTATATAATTAACTTTACTTACATCTTACATTATCTTCCCGGTTCTTTTATTCATTTTTTATCTTGATTTTCCTTACTGTTGATTTCTTAATCCTTGAAGCTACATACTTTTTTCTTGGTTAAGTTCATATTTTTATAACTTTTTGACAGGTTCGCTTAGAGTCCCTCTGGGTGGTATTCTGTCTCCTCTTACCTTCTTTACGTTTATTAATACCCTCAGTAAATAAGTTTTTCTGACCATAAAGAAACATTTTATAATAGTATATGAATATTATATTCTTATAATATTTAAAGCTATTGATGAACTAATTTTAACTATTACTTAATCAAAATCTCAAGAAAAAGTACAGGTACAGGTAACTCAAAAAAAATCTCGTTATATATTTATTTATATTGTATATATAAATATTATACCATGCTAACCTAACCTAACCTAACACTTATATAATTACCATCGTGATTATTTTAATGACTGACATGTTACTGACAACATTTGCACTAAAATACTTCTCAATTATATAGTAAAAAAAGTTGCCTAGAAGCGTGCTTCTGAGATGTGGTTCATATTTACCTATAATAAATTGAATACGAATTAAAAGTACGTATTAGTAGAATTCAAAGAGATATTATTTTTTATAATAATATGGCCCTTTGTGTGTAATTACACTAGCTTAAGTGAGATTTATATTTTATCGCTTTTGATGTACATTCAAAGGGGATCACGCACGGCGAAATCATCCTGTATAATTATCTTTGTTTACATACTTTTACCGAGTTTTGTGGTTTTATATTTCATTATTTATTTGTAATAATTTAAAACCACAAACATGAAAAAAAAATAGTTTTTGTTCACATTTTTCAATGCTCTTTCTATTGATAAATCACTATTGAAATATGATTTCATTTAGGGAGTAGGTCAATATGTTTAATCGGTTACCATCATTACCATAGTTCTCTCTTCATAAATATTTACACAAGATCTATTAACGTTAAGCTTAATCATATGCATTTCACAATTTAAAATAGGTACTGTGTTAACCGTGATCGCGTGGGTTGGTGGCAAGAATGCTAGCAGCATTCACACAGGTCCTATGGGCAAAAAATTATCCAGCTCTCCTGTCACCAGTGGAGGCAATAAGGCGAGATGTTATACTTTATTATCGATTAATAATTTTCCCTCTTCATTCTATGGTCATCTTTATAATCATATTTATAAAACTTTTCTTAGACTGCCAATACATTGATAACTTTAGACCATATAATATTTCGTTTCTCTTTTAATCTCCTGTTTAATACGATTTAAATAAAATATCACAGTTCCTTTTTTGAATAAAAACAATTAAATTTTGGGATACAATTTATAATTGTCTGTGAATTATTCTCATTAGTTTTCTATGTTGTCTTGGGTCTGAGTGTATGTGGTACGGTCGTTACTTCTGCTTTTCTATAATACAAGTGCTTTAGCTACTTACATTGGAATCATAGTAATGTATGTGATGTTGTCTAATATTTATTATATTATTAATTAATGTTTCATATTAAAAATATTAGTTGTGGTAGTCGAAGGACTTATTTTATTTTATGAATAAATTTATCGCGCGTTTCGCCGCAGAAAATCCGACACTAATTACTTAATTGGTAACATATGATGTATATGTTGGGGATTAAATCAGTCAGCAGAGTTAAGTAATTACATTTAGCAGCCATTAAAAGTAACCCTTAAAGATTAACTGCACAGTTTCACTTTGACGGATATGTTTACATGCCTCTAATTCATAACCAGTAAATTTTCGTCTAGTGTCATTTGTGACATTTTTAAATTTAGAATATATTTTCGTAATTTTGATATTTGTATTAATATCACATCGAAAACTGAGTGAATATTTAAGTTAGGAAAGGGCGAGTGAGCCAGTGCAACTACAGGCAATATACTTCGCACAAAGAACGTCTTAGTTCCCGAGGTTGTTGGCGTATTGATTTATGGGATGGGTAGTATTGTATTCCAGTGAATATCAGGTACCCTATTATCATTATGTGGTCTATTTACTAACCTGTCTATTTTAAATAAAAAAAATAAGCAATAATTAAGTTTTGTTAATGTTTCATAAAAATAAAAGAATTTGATAATAAAGAGAAATGTTCAAGGTCAACATCGATGGCAAGTTAATGTGGCACTGCACTAACTTACCATTAGTATGTGTGGTGGCTTACCATCAATTTTATTAGAGAATATATTTTCATAAAAAATCGCTTGCGTGATGTGTATTGATATCTTTGTTTATATGTACACTGACGTATTTTTAAGACTTCTTACAAACCTCTGTTCTCAGATTATAAAACAAAATGCAGGACGAACGTATGGAACATCAAGCAACAAAAGCGAATACAGAATCAAAAGCCAATACAAAGCGCCGGTAGTACAAACGATTAACTATTAATTATAGGCGTATTAACAGATTGTTAATTACTACACATAGCCGGAGAAAAGCATTCGCTTTTGTTTTTGTATTCGCTTTCGTTGCTTGATTATGACGGTCTGTGCGTTCCATTTGTTATTTATAATGTTACATTACATTACATTAGCAGCCTGTAAATTTCGCACTGCTGGGCTAAGGCCTCCTCTCCCTTTGAGGTGAAGGTTTTTATTTATTTATATTTTTCGAAACACAATCGGCATATTCACATTTAAAAAAAAAAAAAGTATGAAATAAATTCATGTACGGTGTGATACACCACTAAAGGCGTTTACATTATACATTTTAAATAACAAAAAAAAAAAAAAAACAAAACACTACACTCCTACATTAATATATCTTTAAAGTAAAAACAAAAATGTGAAAGTACAAATAATAATAATAAATTACTCTAAATTAAAAAGAAATAGAAATATAACAAAAAAATATATCTTGACACTAATTGAGCAAAGAGTCTATTTTTTCTTAAAACTGTGACTGTTATGACTGTAAATATCAATGTCATGTTTGGAGCATATTCCACCACGCTGCTCCAATGCGGGTTGGTGGAATAAACATGTGTCAGAATTTCGTTGAAATTAGACACATGCAGGTTTCCTCACGTGTATTCCTTCACCGCCGAGTACGAGATGAATTATAAACACAAATTAAGCAAATGAAATTCAGTGGCGCTTGCCTGGGTTTGAACAATGCACGGTCTAACCACTGGGCCATCTCGGCTCAGTTTATAATGTAATCCACTATAATTCATTTTTTAGTAAATCATACAGCGCTACAATTAACAGCGTAGGTACGTTAAAAGTCCAAAGAGTATGAATTAAACTTTCGACTTTAAAGTATCTTGTGAGCTGTTAGTCTGTTAACGATATTAAGTTTAATATTTACAATTTATTATTATTTCTAAGAATTAAACTGAATTAGCGCAAATGAAGAAAATCTTTATGAGTAACTTTCAATACATAGAACAATGTTATCTGTACTGTTTTAATATATATTTATGTTGATGTCACCGTCCATAGACTCCATTGGAAACTTTGAGAACTGAGATGTTATGACCATAGTACCTTTAGTTACACTGACTCACTAAGACTTTAAATCAGAACGCTACAATACGTAATATTGCTGTTTGGCGCTAGAATATTTGCTGAGTAATCCAGAAGGACTTGCAAGAAGCCCACCAAGTAAATTTATATGTTAACTGAACCAGCATTTCATTAATACTTGTCCTTTTTTGGTCCATATGAAATATCGTATTAACCATAGAGTAGAGGGTCATGGAAGTGGTACAGGTACTGATTTTTTTTTATTTTTTTTAATGATAGGAATGGTTTGCGACTGGTAAAGTTCAAGGTCGAATATGAATGGATCGTTTATATGTATGTATGTAAGTATTGTAACGGTTTAAGAAGTTACAGAAGTTTTTATTCGACGAAGATAAATCGGGACAATGTTTGTTATGTGTTAAAATTGAAATACTCAATCATTGATTTTGTAAACAAAGAATGACTGCTCTTTAAGTTATTTCAACAAAATATATAGCCGTCAAGGGCAACAGACAACAACTTTGACGTACCAGTTCCATGTAAAACATAAATTGAGCACGAACAAAACCGTTTGTCACAGCTAGTATAAAACCCTATATATCTTTGTATTTGGCAAAATATTATATAAAAGTTCATATCATTTCTAAGCACATCGTTCTGAGCGTCATCGTAACAAAAGGTAACAATTTCGGAAATCGCGCAAGAAACAAAGGACATTTTAGTGTGCACAGATGTTATTAATGTTTTTCATTAGAGCGTACCTGCATATATAGAAACTGGATGTGACAGGAATTAATGTACGTTAATATTAATTATCGTACGTGAATATGATTTATTGTTTTTTGTTTTGTTATTCTTAATTCGTTATATGTAATTAGTCTCAGACATTAATATTATAAATGCGAAAATTAAAATGGATGGATGTTTGTTATTCAGCCACAATTACGGCTGAACGGAACTGAATGAAATCTGGTACAGAGATAGATTATAGTCTAGAGTATCATAAAGGGCCGGAAAAATATACGTAATACCTGACGACGTCTAGTACACATACTCTAAAAACTATAAACAAGTATACTGTAGCCTAAAATTGATTTAAATGAAGCTTGTCTTTGAATATCGAGACGTAACAGTTGTTTGGAATATTTAGAGATTATTTCGAAGTTTTAATACTAATATATTCAAAGGTTCTTATAAAAGTTCATAAGACTATGGCTAATAGTTGTAATTACTTTCGTGATTTAAATTAAATTATAATTTTTCATATTTGTACTTGTGCTATGGTTTCATGCTAACCTGTCTAATTGAAAAGTATTCTTATCAGTTAATCAGCAGTATAAGTGTAAGAAGTGGTTCATATTCCTTAAAGAGGAGTTCAATAAGTCTATGGAAGTCTATGGAAGTGACCAAATAATATTTATTCATTTTCCTAAATAAAAATAGTTATAAAATAAAACTTTAAAGTAGACAGCGGTTGCGTTTGTACAGTTATCGTAGTATCACGCCTCAATGCCTCGACCGATCGTTGTTTGCACGTCGATGGTAGAACACAGGAACGGTTCGGATTTTTTATTTTTACTAAAGCGAAAAAATTAGTTAGAAAAATATTGCAATCCTAACTAAATATTCGACTCTTATTCTAAATTATGTCTCTGTTTGATTTGCAGTTGGACTTTGGAGTAATAATGCAAAAACTTTTATTAAAATAACATCTCGTCTTCCTACACTTGTGATAAGAGATCTGGCCCACGTTTTGCCTGGAGGATCGGAACAGCGATTCAACGTAGAAATACTGCTAGCATTTTGCTGCCATTCAGCGCAGTCATGATTTGTCTCATTAAGTTTTTATTTTTTAGTGAGGGCATAATGTAAATAATTCTTGTGTAAATACCAACAGCCTACACGGTTCAAGCCTCCAATGAAAAGTAATATAGTAAACCAAACTAATTTTATCTATGGAAAATATTTTTGATTTATTTACTTTTAACTTCACATCTTAAAATTCAAAATCACATTCAAGGAAACAATATCGTGACGTCAAAAAACTGCTAATAAAATTAATAGATTAAAATTTTAGGAAAATTAATCGTTATCAATTCGAATTGATGAATAAAATCGAACATATGTTATATATGTATGTCGATATGATACGATAGTCGTCAGAAAAAATATATTTAAACAATAACATTGATAGTATACATTTTATCATTTCACTATTTCTAAACATCGTTTAAGTATCTAAAGCCGTAGATAATGGGTAAAAAACAAACAAACAAGACTTCAAATTTAAAACACGGACTGCGATGGGAAATACAAGTTGAAATGAGTGTTTAGTCTCAATCCTGTTATGAGGCAATATTGAAAACGGTCTTTCAGAACAGACTTGGTGAAGTCTTCGTGTAACTTTTAAATAATAATCTTCGGATTATTTTAAGGCCTCTTATTTTAACACAACTATTTTACATAAATTAGAAAAGACCAAAGATTTTTTTTTGGAGTTCCAAACGTTTTCTTATTCGAGAGTTGGTAGATACACATGTGGCAGATTTTCATCCAAGACATGCAGGATTCAAAATCAAAATCAAAAAATAATTTATTCAAGTAGGCTTTTACAAGCACTTTTGAATCGTCATTTAACAAACTATTTATAGTAAAGCTACCACAGATTCGGAATGTAGATTCTACCGAGAAGAACCGGCAAAAAACTCAGTAGTTACTCAGTAGTTAACACCAAGTGAGATTTATAGACGCAAAAGGGGCTCGTCGAAATTTAGTGTTGCCTGTTGTCGTATGTTCCATCATAGCTTTATAGTTACATATTATTGTTACTTAAAATTAAATTTATCCAATAGCAACTGCTTACAATTGTATCGGTCTCGTGTCCCTTATCCAAATGCTGTCTAGAAGAGAAAGCCCTCTTAGCGAAAAGATCGCATTTTGTAAATAGTATTAAATTTATTTTATTTTTAATTATATATATATATATATAATTATATATTTTTAGTAATAAATTATATTCTATTCTATATATAAGATATCCGATATCTTTATATGTAATTTTATATACAGAGACTTAGAAACTTTGAATTGAATTGATTGGGTTCAAACCTTAGTAAGTATCGGTTCTTTTCTGTAAAATCTATATCCAATATTAGTGGCAATGTTAAATTTAATGATGAAAGACTCGTTAAATGGAGATTTAGATATGTTTGATTAATACTTGATCTCGTGACTGATGTATAAAAAAAAATTTTAAAACGATATTTTGTAAATCCTATCACTGTAATATATAATTTATGTAGAAATAGTTACAAGTACTTTATAAACACGAGAAGTTGATAAACTTACCAAGTCTCCGCAAAGTCAAATCGTCCCCTATGTGTGCGCTTCTATAATAAAATTCCGCAAATTTTAAACTTTGAAAATTTAAATGTCATGTTTAAAAATATTTAGAAGTGTCGTGTTTTTCGAAAAAAAGATTCAATAGGTGGTTTATAAGAGTACATATGTATTAGACTTTAATTAAGAATAAAACATAATGTATATACGACAGGAATGGTAAATAAGAGTAACTACTGCGTAAATTGGCTTTAGAATCTACATTCCAAATTTAAAATAATTTTATATTTTATTATTTACGGTGAATCCAGATTTTTTATACGAGCCTACTTGAATATAGTATATTTTGACTTTGTAGTTATACATAGTGAGAATTGTCAATTCCAATTTCAAACCAACAAACTGTCGATATGTCGACTGTGTGTCAATAGAAAAAGTTTTCATATATTCAATTCCCTTAAGTATTATACAAACTCATACAAAGATACGACTCAAAATTTTCCCATTACCGTTAATCGTAATCGTTTAACGCTATTCAATTTTAAGACGTACCTTTAAGCTCTAAGCGCTTGCCTCTTCCATTTGCATACTAATTCTGTACCGTAACAATGTTTCCCAAAAGGAGTACAATGTAAAGTCGACAATAACAGCGCTAATTTCAAAACTTTGAGCGCTGAGATTTAATTTTGCTGCATAATTTTGAAGATTTTACCTGTGTTATGATTTCAAGCAGTATATAAAAATATTTTTATTGAAATGGGTTACCTACAATTTTTTTTAGAACATTTTATATATATAGACTTTGATAAATACATTAGTAGTAAATACCTTTCTCTTGTATTTGTAACATATTTTTTGACTATTATTCACCACTCTCTTCACCAATCTTTAAATAATACTTATACTTTAACTTCGCTTGTATTCAAAAGATTTAGGATTTAGGAATTTCGAAACCTATGAGCCAGGTTTGTTTTGATTTTATTTCATTGTAAACTGCAATGTGATCATCTCTAGAGTTGGCGCCAAAATGATGAAATCTATTTAAATGAAATTTTAATCTCAATTAGTTCAGTTAGAATTGGAGTTTGTCGAAAACAATTCGCTTAAATTTTGTTTTTGTTTTTTATTTTATTTTTCTTGAGCAGCCGTAGTACGGCTCTCTAACAGGCCAGTAACTTTTCCCGCTCTCTAAAAGTTATTCTTTGTTAAATCGTAACAATTTAGTTAATAGCAATCAACAATCATCTTTAATTTTTTATACGTTTACGGCTGGAGTTCTTCAAAAAACACCATAACCGATTTTTATATAAAAAAATATTATTGACGAAACGAATAAATAATATTTGAAATGAAACTTCCTTGAATAAAAGTATAAAAATAAGACATGAAAGTGTATTATGGCTTAATGCGTTTAAATAAAATAATATCCGCAACATTTTACATAAATCTTCCCTATGTTTTACAATAAAAGTTGTATGATTTATAATTATAGTTATTACATAATATCAAGGCTTACATTAAAACTGACCAACAATATTTAGGAACCTTCTTGATACAATAGCTTGTAAAACGTTCAGCAATTTTGTATGACCTTTTATAAGCTTCATATCTCACGTCCTTTTTTTATTCTCGCTGGAAAAACGCTTTACGCGCTTCCCCCACGTGATGGTAAGTGGGGGGGACTCCCTGGAGCCCTGGACGCCGAGTGCGCCCGGGTTTACCCACTAAAAAACCAGCGATACCCTCTTCGTCTTTCGGCGGGCGCCACGAGATCGCTTACGCATGCTACCGTGACGTCATATCTCACGTTCTGACTTAATGTCGAAATATTAACAGAGCCACTATTTTGATCAGTGTAGCATATAATTTATATCGTGAATCGTACTATTAAAGAAATCCAGAACAACATAGATATTTTTTCGAGTCAGTTCAGTGAACTCGCAAGAATTATTATATTTATATTATGTTATAAGCTCGAATAGGCTAATTACTTTTTTAATGTCTTTTTTATTTTTATCTTGTTTTATTTTTAATTTTAATTTAGTTTAAATATGTATCTCAGGTCTTTTATATTTTTGTAATTATATTCTAATTAGATAAATGCCTCACTAACGCATTAGGTTATAAGTACCTGTAATGTTAGTGATAAGGTTCATCAACCTTACAAATAAATAAATAAATAAATAAATATATCTTTTGACATCTGTTACATGACCAATAACAGTAATGATTTCCAAGTCTTGAAAAATATATCTTGTGATCAAACTCACTCGTCTATTACGTTGAAATAAAGCCATTTCATATAAAATAAGTACGAAATAATAATATCTTTCTTAAATCTGTAAAGTATAAAGTTCCACGACATAACGTTAATCCGCTGCAACAAACAAAACTTACCTCTTTAAGTAAGTATGACTAACGAGTTCTAGTTAAGTCTGAAAGTCGACTCAGTGTCCACGCGTACTTTTACCAGCAGTTCTAAGAATATTTTTCTTTATAAAACAACGTAATCACAACTTAATACATATTCAGACATAATTCTATAATTAAAATTGTAGTATTCTGTATGAATAAGAATATAATTCTCGTTTATATAATACCACGTTTGAATTTTTTATGTTTTTTTTATTATCACAGCCCATGGAACAGTTTTGAAAACTGCAAATTCGTTGTGAGCCTTAGTTATTGAAATAGTTTTTAATTAAATAAAAATAAATATAATAGTAACGAAGTATATAGTTTAAGTGCAATAAACGCTCAAGGAAGTAGGGCTTGACGGTATAAGAGAGTCACGCAGTTTGCTATACGTGTGTGTTTGAAGTCGGTGTAAAGTTGAAAAATAAGTATACAATAGTTATATTTTTGGGTTCCTTCGATTGTATATACTAGGTTTGTAAAGCAAACCTAGTGCAATTGAATGGATGCCATAAAAAATAATAATTATTTATTTACCTTTTTGTGACCATATTAGCACCCTCATATCTCGAACTACTTTGAAGTACAAATGATTCTAAATACGATACAATCAAGTACAAATTTTAAAATTTAATTATAATATCCCTTGTTTTTAACTTCATACAGGTCGAGTAGATTTTACCTTAAAACACATCCAGAACGAAAAGGAGTAGACTTGTTAGGAATAGGTATTTTATTATGAATTTAAACAATCTTATAACTGACGTCATTTGATATGACACCACACTCATACTCGAGAATATTACCAGATTAGCTTGTAAGTGCAACACTTAGGTACCATTCGAAAAGCATTTTGTTAGTCTTGAAATGGTTTAAATTTCCTCGGTTTCTATGCAAATCTAGATTGTAACAAAGTTTGAAGCAGCTGCTAGTTCTCTATCGACTGACAAACTACCAACGAACAGTTTTAACTCTGAGTTTATTATGGTAAGCGTCGTTGAAGAGTTATTTTTCAGCTTAAAGACTAAATTAAAATTTTACGAGTTGTGAATTAGTATAGGATCGTCTTAGATATATTTTACCCGAGCGAGACTTTTATTCATCAATTTTGGAACGAATTTCTTTTACGCGGCTCATGGTAAAGACCCCTTTAAGAAATCTTCTTTCCTTTCTAATATACGGTTTTATGCAAAATCTTCGGAATAATTAAAGAAAAATCATTGTATTCATTTAATTTATTCTATCTGTTATTTAATACTTAATATAAAGCGAAAACAACTTCGCTGCAACCAAGTGGCCAATGACCTCAAAATAATACCATGTTCTAAAATGTAGCTTTTTATAAAATAAGAAAAGAATTAAACCAATAAATTCATATATAGTAGGAAAAATAAATCTTGGTCTTTGGATACAAATTTTACTAAAGAAGGAAATTTAGTGAACTATAATTATCATGTTGACCATGTAATAGTTGTAGAAAATACCTCCACAATAAAGAAAAAATGTTAACGATGACGTCAATAGTTAGGACCGGCCCATCAAAGTTAACAAACTACTTTACAAAGTTTGAGAGCCTTTTAAGAAGATTAATTATTTCACGAGCGCTAGTATCGATTAAAAAAGTTGGCTTAATTACCTAGAAGACTAAGTTTATATCTTATTTCTTTTAAATAAAAAAAAAAGTTGTTTATAAGAAAACTTGATGGTACGGCTTTGAACAAGCTCGCCTGGGTAGATACCACCTACTCTTCTCATCACATATTCTTCCTCCAAACTATACTTATAGCTAAACTTCGTATACTACGCTAAATGTTTTGCGTTTCGACTGGATGTGCAAGTTAGTCAGTGTAACTATAATCACAAGGGGCATAACATCTAAGTTCCCAAGGGTGGTAGTACATTGGTGATATGAGGAATGATTAGTATTTCTTAGAGTACCAATGTGTATGGGCAGTGGTGACCACTTACCATCTTCACGTGGCTTTCGATTTAATTTAGGGAGTAAGATTTATGTACGCATATTACATTTTTTACATTAACAATAAAAAACCTCTAAATTTCCCACTGCTGGGCTAAGGCCTCCTCTCCCATACCCAGGAGAAGGTATGGAGCATATTTCACCACTCTGCTCCAATGCGTGTTAGTGGAATACACATGTGGCAGAATATCGTTGAAATTGGATACATGCAGGTTTCCTCACGATGTTTTCCTTCACCGCCGAGCACGAGATGAATTATAAACACAAATTAAGCACATGAAAATTCAGGGGTGCTTGCTTGGGTTTGAACCCAAAATCATAGGTTAAGATGCACGTGTTCTAACCGCTGGGCCATCTGGGCTCTTTATATACATATGCGTTCTCATAATTTATATAAATAGTATAATAAAAAGGTCATTTATTTTGCTATATGCGATAAACCAAAATAATTGACTGTATAAGAAATTTGAAGAATTGGAAGACAAAGGATAATTGGGGCAGAGAAGGTATCATTATCTATTTTAATAACAATAATAATTGATCGATACTTCCTTGGGGAATTCATGAGTCTGTATGATCCTTAATAACATTGATCTTCCAGGGAGATTTTCGAAGTCCACTTTAGTTTTATCAACGTCTCAAAAATTTCAAGCACTTAGTTCTGTTGAAGATTTTTGGGAATAGACTTTCAGTTTTGGAAAATAATTACATCTTAAACATAAACCTTTGAATACAATAGTTCCAACAGAGCTTGAGTTGTACAAATTTGCGACCCTACATTATGACCATGTGGTAGTTATACATTTGGCTAAAATTATTTTCAAGTGAACAGAGTTCAAGGTTGATCTGAAGTGACAAAATCTAGGTATTACGTAGCAGCTGAGACTGTATCGACATAAAAAAGGCTGCATGTACTCTTTTTTGGAGTTTTAACGATCATTGTAAGAGATTTAAAGTCGTCGAAGAGTGGCACTTTTATCATATCCTTATTTTAATCAGGTGATTATGACGGCGAACTGCTAAAAGTACATTCCGAAATTTGGCATAGTTAATGGACATCACCATTTGATAAAAGACTCTCGTGAAAGCTGATGAATGAAAAATGGTATTAGGTCCATCTGTCAATAAATATTTAATTCATTAGTTTATAAGCAGTTTTGAAGTTAATTATATAATAACTAGACCTTCTAATAGGTTGCAATGTTGCGCTTCTGATTTAACGTTTTGCATTGATACGTTTAACGAATTAATAAAAAAGCGTTTCAATGCGTTTATTTTAATTAATAATAAATTTAATGTTTAATGTCATATTTTTAAAAAACAAAATTTAGATGGAATTAGGTCTTGATATAACCTTGCATCATATCATTTTTGATAGATGTATCAATTTTATCCCACGTAAAATATATGTAAATTTTTGATAAAATCAATTCTTTTATTCAGAGCATGTATTATATGCGCGTATACGCGATAGTTCAACTTAGTTCAGTTTAAATGAATGAGGCCGATGCCTCTAAATCCAAGCATGAAGAAGTTTTCTTGGAAATACTCTTTCACTCTTTATTTGAGAAACCTTACCAAGAAAGGGGTTATAGTATTCGTGAATAGGATAAAGATAATAACATAATACACCACTACAAATAGCGGACAAACTATAGTTCACTACATGGGAAATACTTCATAGATCAAAATTGAGTTAAAAAGTTCCAGAAAAAGTATGTGCGTAAACTTTATATAATTATAGATTTGTATATAATATTATAGATTTGTTAAATTTTATTTTAAACAAATGAAGACAAGGTTGTGCTTAATACGGACTTATAACCTATCGATACTAACAAGTAAATTATACCATTCTGAACACACTCGTGTATGATATGTGAATTACATTAATTTTATTTGCAATGAATAAGTATTAATATTATTTTATTTTAATAATAAATATTAAAATAACAGTTCACGTTTAATAACAAACACAAATGTTATATCTCTTTGACCGCAAACTCAACAATTTCCGAAACAAAACACAGAGCAAATTCAAATATACAACTAAAATACTAGTACGTTAAATTTTGTACGTTATACTCGCGTGGTTTGTAATTGAAAATTGATTCGAACCCCATTGCATTCTGATTCGAAATTTAAATTTTAGTTTTTAATAATGATAAGTTAAATTGTTATATTTGCAAAATAACGAAATGGTATAGTTTTCGTTTCCAATTTCTTATGTAAATTTGTCCTTCGATTCAATCTTCTTTAAGTATTGTCGTACACAATATACAAAAACGAACATCTCTTTTTTATGAAGAGGCTATTGTGGTATGTAAAAGCGAGATGTCTATATTATTCGTCGTTCTGTTGTTACGTACAGCCTTTATCCTGATCAAAGTTTCAAAGGCATCCTCTTTAAACTGGACGTTTCCCACGTCAACTATTTTACGATCCATCCACAACTTAAGAAGCCACCAGATCCTATTTTAGTTTTACTATCTATTAGGTTGGATCTTTTCACTACAATTGTTGGTCCTCTTGTTCCTTTTAAATGGGATTCGGGTGAAATTTTCCTGAATATCTCAAGAATCCATGTTCTTCTACGAAATAATTCTACCATAAGTTTTGTGCAAATTCATATTCAGAAATTACTTTATGCTCTATAGTTGAAATTTGAGAATTAATTTAGCTGCTTTGTACTAGCTAGCTTCATCTTCGCTCGGAGCTTAAAAGACAGGGCGTGACCCCGGGGCTGTGGATGCGTAGGATGGCCCTGAGGAGGATTGCGGCCGGGATGGCTTCGTGCCATCAAGCAGTGCAGGGAGGGCGGCGTCATAGAGAATACTAATAATAAATTGCGTAAATAAAGTCGTCAATTTACATAATCTCATTAGCTTCTATCGAAAAATAATGATGAGTACTTTTGCAGATAGAATTAAATTTAAAATAATTCAGTTCAATCTTATAATTAATTAAAAATTATACATTCGGTTTAATACGGAGCCAATTTATTCTCTAGTATATTTATATTTTAATTGATAAATAAAATTTAAGTGTCAATAGTCCAAAAAGGTTAACTCATCTAGCGATGTGAAATTTGTAATTGATTAGACAGAATTGGACATCAAATTAAAGGTATCAGTTGGAATATTATCAGTACCTTAAATACCAACAGAATAATAAGGCATACAATTCTTTATTCAAAAAATTAAAGTTTCCAGGAATGATCACCAAATTACATAGTTAGGTTCCTCGGAGCAAATCCCTCATTGTTACATGACTCTTTATTTTAAACAGAGTATCATTAATATATTCGATAAGATGTCAAGTAAAATAGCGATTAAATTGACATGTGAGTAGTTACTGAGATTCCGAACGGAGAACAAACTTACCTTCTTAATATCGTTAGGAAACTATTTCGCTATGTATTGCTCAATAGTCGAACATACATACATACCGATATATATAGATATTGCTTAAATATACCAACGTTTTCAAAGTTTTGGAGTATCGTTAAACGTATTATAATATATTGATTCATGCGAATACTGCTTCAAACTACGTATAGTTAGTTCATGTAATTATTTGTACTTTAATATATGCGTAAAACTTGCATATGCGTTAAATGTAGGTAATAGGGTATTGACAGACCTACATGTTATTTTTTAATAAATCAATATTATTAATATTTATTAAACATAACACACATCCATCCTCCTGCCCTTATCCCAATTTTACTAGGGGTTGGCGCAGCATTTCTTATTCTTCCATACTTCTCTGTCGGACGTCATCTCACAAGTAACATTCTTTCTAACGATATCGTCTTTCACACAATCCATCATAACATAACACACATCATAAAAGTAGTAATTATATTAAATGGACATTCACAAGCACGTTGATTGATTTAAATACACTTAAATTACAAATTACACGGTTTAAAATGTAACATAACAGTAAAAAAATATATCAGTGTCTGTGGTCAGTAAAATTATTTGACGGCAACTCCAATGCAGGGCGGATACCCAATTTCAGATTGACAGACTATACTTTACTTCGCTAAACACCAGATGAATAGTAAACACAAACTAAATACATGCAAGTGGTGTATTTAGTGGTGCTTACTTGGGCTCACTCACTGGCCCTCGACTTATGTTGTAGTCAAACTCAAACATTTTTTCTTATTTTATTCTTTATAAACTTTTGCTTTGGGCACTATGTATTGAAGTATTGTAAATATCCCAATCACACATTTTTTTTTTTAAATAATAATAAATAATAAATAAATAATAAATATTGGACAACATCACATACATTACTCTGATCCCAATGTAAGTAGCTAAAGCACTTGTGTTATGGAAATCAGAAGTAACGACGGTACCACAAACACCCAGACCCAAGACAACGTAGAAAACTAATGAACTTTTTCTACATCGACTCGGCCGGGAATCGAACCCAGGACCTCGGAGTTGCGTACCCATGAAAACCGGTGTACACACTACTCGACCATGGAGGTCGTCAAATTATTTCTCACGTTATTTCTTTTGCATATTTTTTTAAATCTATGTTCAAACAAACGAGGTAAGTTCCCAAGCTATAATATATTTTTGAAATTCCATACCGATATTTCAACAGTATGCTCAAAATAGCGAACCTAATTCAAAGCTTGCAAACTAAATAATTTCGTACTAATATTAGTAAATAATAATGAAGCGACCATGCATGACATTCGCTCTTACGTACAAACTTGATTGTATATTAAAATATATGTCAAAGTTTTTAAGCCAGACAGCAATTTAAATAACATTATTTACACGACTCATGACATGACGCGAAGCATCAAAGAGTGCTTTACAGTCATTTTTTTGTCTCTTACGATATTAATCGAATATAACTGTAAAGTATAAAAAAACAATTCATTGTAAAAATCTTTGAGTTCTTTCATTTCCGGGACACTTTATTTTTTTCTAGTTCAATCACTGACTTTTGAGCCTCAGAAAGATTAATTTCCATCTCTCTAATGCGTTTCAAAGCTTTTTCATACTCATTACTACACACATTGAATGAGCCCACAATTTCCTGAAAGTGATCTCGCTGAACTACACTTTGGGCTTGGCACCGACTTCAAACAGTTTTGTAGTACATATGAAACCTTTTAATAAAAAACCCACTTGGGCTATTTTTAGTTTGTTTTTTGGTATTTTTCAAGTATTTTTATTTTTCTCTCTTAATTGTTGCTAATATAAGAGAAAAATATCGCATTTATTCATAATATAAACCCCTGGAACGGCAGGAACGATTTTGGCGGTACTTTCACTGGCAGATAGCTGATGCAGTAAGAGTAACTTAGGCTATAACAATAACTTTTTTGTTTGTCTAACTTTCGCGGGCACGGCTAGTGTTAAACTAAAAATATCAATAACTTATGGTAGCCTGTAAATTTCCCACTGCTGGGCTAAGGCCTCCTCTCCCTTGGAGCATATTCCAAGACATGTTTACCAGAGCCGAGATGCCCCAGTGGTTAGAACGCGTGCACCTTAACCGATGATTTCGAGTTCAAGCCCAGGCAAGCAGCACTGAATTTTCTTGTGCTTAATTTGTGGTTATAATTTATCTCGTGCTCGGTGGTGAAGAAAAACATCGTGAGGAAACCTGCATATGTCTAATTTCAACGAAATTCTGACACATGTGTATTCCACCAACCTGCATTGGAGCAGTGTGGTCGAATATGCTTTAAACCTTCGTCTCAAAGGGAGAGGAGGCCTCAGCCCAACAGTGAGAGATTAGCAGGCTGTAAATGTAATTTAATAAATTCACGAAGCAAAATTTCATGCCTTCACTACCCAGAAAAAAAACCATGCGAAGTTTATTAAATTTTCGTAGGTCTTGTTCAAATATTAAAAATTTTCATCTTCCGTGTAGTATATTATATTTTATTCTTCACCCGAAAATCTCATTTTGTCATATGTTACGGGGAAGGAAAAAACATTTTACTGTATCTATATTTAACATTTCAGTTTTTATTCATTCGTATTAAAATTGTAAAATTATATTTTATTTAAATCTGTCATTAAATTTACGTATTTCAATAAGTAGACGTATAAAGATCTTTTATTTAATTGAATTCGTACTGAAATTTATCACACAATTTATACATGAAATTTGAATTAAAGTTTATACATTTTTTAATTACTATCTTGTAGAACAAATATTAGTGTAGTTGTGGGGCTCGTGGTGTGTTCCCGTTTAAAGGGTGAGTGAGTTAATGTAACTACAGGGTCATAGCATCTGAGTTGCTGAAGTTCGTAGTGTATTGGCGATGTAAGGAATAGATAATATATTTACATCGTCAATGTCTGTAAGTCCTGGTGACCATTCGATATGAGTTAGCCCTTTGTTTGTCCACCTGACTTTGACAATTGAATGACTCATTGCTGTCCAAAGAACCCCACTTATCGTGTACTTCTTCAACCACGCTACACACGTAGCAGAATTTGATACATTGCGGTTTTCTTATATGACTTAGCACGAACCGAAATATGAACATAAATTAAATATCAACTCAGTGGCTACCAGAGCATCTAAAGTTCTCATCACTGGCCCACTTCAGCTCCTTTTGTAAATTACTAAATTTAAATTCATGAGCGTATACCGTCTCTTTATTCAAACTTAATAACACGTGCATATTAAAAACACTTGCTTTAAAACTGTGATACAGTGATAGGGTAACTTACATAACATTCTCGTACGCCAAAGTTTATTGCTAAAGTTTAGGTGCTTGTTTCATATTCAAAGTGAATATCATAGCTCTTCCACTTGAAAGGTTAATCGTGAACGTGTCATGATTTAGTTTGTTGAAAAAGTTTTAGTTGAGGCTTTATTTTATCCATTTTATATATAAATGATATTGAAGGTGTGATAAGTTAATATTTCTTAACAGAAAGAGAAAACGTGATTAACGATTTAAAGTAATAATAATAATAGATATTGGACAACATCACATACATTACTCTGATCCCAATGTAAGTAGCTAAAGCACTTGTGTTATGGAAAATCAGAAGTAGCGACGGTACCACAAACAACCAGACCCAAGACATCATAGAAAATTAATGAGCTTTTTCTACATCGACTCGGCCGGGAATCGAACCCGGGACCTCAGAGTACCCATGAAAACCGGTGTACACACTACTCGACCACGGATTTCGTCATGAATATTAAAGAGAAAATGTTTTTTTTTTATCTTATTTTATATTTTTGTATTAAAATAACGAAAAAATTAATACTTTCCGAAAAAAAGAAAAACCTGTATCGAATTGTAAATTACTATAACGATGTACAACATTATATTTTTATATTATCCGCTCTCCAATTTTTAAGGGTTTTAAAATATTATTAAATATTATGAATAATATTAAAATAATAGGTGATATTCAAATATTAATCGTGTACATATATTTTTAGTACTTTAGTTTGATTAAAAAGGCTTGGTTAAATCTACTAATAAAAATATATTAAAAATAAATCTCATACATATTTACTACAGTATACACGCCCCGGTTTTACATGAGTGCAATTTAAAGACAACGTTGTAGTATCAATGTAATTTATAACTTGTAGCAATAATTACTAATGTTTTTAAAGCTTTCTACCATTAAAAATAATTTCAAACAAATTCATTATGTTTGTGACGGTCACGAATTTCCTTATCGTTTATGGTTAATAGTTTATCAGCATCTTACAAATATTTAAAATGAATATTTTTTTTCACGTGTTATATATATTAACACACACCACGTTCATTAGCAGCCTGTAAATTTCCCACTACTGGGCTAAGGCCTCCTCTCCCTTTGAGGAGAAGGTTTGGAGCATATTCCATCACGCCGCTCCAATGCGGGTTGGTGAAATACACATGTAGCAGAATTTCGTTGAAATTAGACCCATGCAAGTTTCCTCACGATGTTTTCCTTCACCTCCGAGTACGAGATGAATTACACAAATTAAGAACATGAAATTTAGTGGTATTTGCCTGGGTTTGAACCCGAAAACCGGTTAAGATGCACGCGTTCTAACCGCTGGGCCATCTCGGCACCACGTTCGCTGTGTCTGTATCGTATAAGTATTATAATATGATGATTTGGTAAGCACCAAGCATTTATGTACAACTTTGACTTTTTTAGGTTCAAAGTTAAGCAGCTGTGATTATCTTTAATTTATATTCGACATTTCTTTAAATAAATAAATTACAATAATAATAATTATTAGCTGTGTACATATTCGACAACAACCACTCATCGCCTAGCCGTTATTTTTATATCAAATTAATAAAAATCAAAATGACACAGCTATAAATATTTATACTCCTAACCTTCTTTTTTGAAGGCTTAATTATAGAAGACTTTTGTCTAATCAAACAACAGTACTCAGTATTGTTGTATTAAGGTTTGAAGGGCGAGTGAGCCAGTGTAATTACACGCACAAGGGACGTAAAATCTTGGTTCCCAAGGTTGGTGGTGCATTGGTGATATAAGGAATGGTTAATATTTCTTACAACGCCAATGTCTATGGGCAGTGGTGACCACTTACCATCAGGTGACCCATTTGCTCGTCCGTCTACCGTTATCATAAAAAAACTACACTAAATTTTATTCGTTGTTAACATCTCAAACGATTAAACGGATATTTGTGGAAACATTATCAATCATTCCAAGCCCTGGAATGTCACGGGAGCCCACTAAATTTTTCACGGAATGGGTCTCCAAGTTGAATATGCTGAGATTAGAATTGTCAGGGCCTTGTCACACGCAATGTCGTGAATGAAAAGGGCTTATTCTCAACCTACTTCAGAAGATAAGGGATGCAATGTAACACATTAAATTATGCTATATATATATCAGCCTTATTGAAAAACTTTCGCCTCGGTTTGGCAACCATTTGGAGTTTAAATATGTACTATTTAAAAATCGATTTCATGTTTTGGTGGCATAAAAAAGGTCCAAAATAGATTAAACAAATTTCCCGTTTATCTAGTTAGAAACTTGCGTAAAATATCACTACTTGAATTTTTTAAGGAATCCGTAACCCTAAAGGAAAAAGAAACCGCTGTGGGATCACTTCATTGTCCGTCTGCCTATCTGTCTGTTTGTCTTTTACGACCCCTTTTTCTCGAACGAGTGGAGTTGTAAAGTTTAAGCTGAGAAAAAATCAAGCCTCTAAATCAATGCAAATAAAAGCTATGGTCGTTTATGCCACATCTCCTATACATTCGCAAAGGGAATTAAAGCGCATATGGCACTTTCCGTCGACCCAGAATCATGATATTTGGCAGATAGCAAAATATTTAGCACAAGTAGAGTATTAGAGTTTATTCTGAATGAACGAACAAGTTGGTCTAGTTTACTTATCCTCAAAGAATGGATTTGGTGGCCTCAAAACATATCCTCTCCTTCTATAAATCTCCCGTGTCATGGTACGCTCGTAGTAGGTCAGCACCCCAAACAGAGTTTCCGGGTACATTTCGAATATTTAAAAAGTCCTACATAAATAAAAAGAAGAAAATAAGTAAGCTTATAAGGATAATCCTGAGTCCTTTGGAACTCTTTCCGGTCGTATGAGATTGTCTTCGGATCGGATTATAAGATTACAGGAACAGAGAGTGCACTGGAGTCGCTTGTACAATAGTCTGCTTCTTAGGGTTAGTAGCTGAGGACAAAAATCGGTCTCGACTGAATGATTCTAGAATAAAGTAAAACATAGATGCATTACCAATTATCAACAACAATTATATATATTAACAAAAACTTTTTCGACATATATTTATATAGCGATAGCTTAAGGTAGATGCATTGTAATATCTATATATCTACGTATGTTTTATTTTACATACATCACATCGAATTTGATATAGGGATGATTGATCGATGGTCGATTCAAAATGCGACGAGACTATCGATACAAAGGGAAAACTTGATCGTTGTGAATTTTATGGCGAGCGCCGACAAAACTATAATAAACATATAGTATATTTAAAATAGTTTCTAAAACACTAAAATAATACATTTTAATTAACATAAAAAGAAAAATACGTGACCGACATGAAATTATGTATTTACAACATGATATTTTGTATCAAACAGAAAACATATCTAATTTATATATAAGCACTTTTTAATGGCCTGATATGTACCTCAATTTAAATGTACATAATATATAATCTATATTAAAAAAAAATACAAAATACACGGATCTAATTTTGTATCAAAAACTGCATTATAACATAAAGATTTTAGTACCAAGCAAAAATAACTATCGTGAACCAAAATAAATGGACTTGAAGAAGATTTCGTAAATATTATAGAAGATATTTCCTTTACCTTACAACGTCCAACTTACGAACGTAATGTATCGTTATTAATGTAACTGGCTTAGAAGCCGCACGAACCCACTTGACCTGCCTCTAAACCGCTTAGTTTTAAAACGAAAGTGTTATTCCTTTGACTAAAGTGGAAATTCTTAGACGGTTTCAACGCTTATGTGAACGGATTATGTGCCTGATTTTGCGTATAACCCAACCCAGCTTATATTCGGATGAGGGGATTTGTGTTCAAAATACTTTTTCAATATTAATGAAAAATTTCTGCCACTATGTGGATACTGTGATATGTGTATACCCTGTGAAAACCTTCAGAAAGGTATATGTATGTCATACAAGGGAACTGGATTATGTGGCATTATTACCCGTTAAAACCAATGCAATGGACGTTTTGGTATGGATGCTTTGAGATCGTATTAGTATAAGACTCGTGGATCGGCGAAGTTCTCCTTAAGGTGATCTCGGGCCTCCTCTCTAGTGCGGTCTCACTGGAGGAGGTTACGGCTGTCCACGATTCTCTGCGGAGCATCGCGAACACGATTGCCCGCAGGGAGAGCTCTCAGTCCTACCAGACCAGGAGCTGCCTCCCTGCACTCAGCACCAATGACATAAAAATACCCTATATTTATTTTATGTTTTATGTTATAAATATTCTTCATGCATTTAAAACATCCAATTATAATAACAAAGGTGTTTTTTTTCTGCGCAGTTGTTTTTATAAAACTTGACATGCAACGAAGCGTAATCCATCACCGAGTTTCTAAAGCATTCCATCTATTTAATATTTGTTTTAAAATAAATCTTAGTAGATTCAAGAATCCGAAGGAAATTTCTAACAAAGCGTAACAGCAGAATGAAGACTAGACAGCCACCAACAAAAGAAATAAAACGCTAAAAGCAAATGAACCGTAACTGAAAAACAAGAAAAGCATTTCAAATTACCATTCCTTTACCTTGAATATCTTCAAACAGAGAAGAAAAACAAAATAGTTTGTATAAATGAATCACTTATCGAATAGCGAGCACTTTGAGTGTTTTGTTTGATATCGAATATGCTTTTATATATATGACTTTTGTTATTTTTTATTTTATTACAATTTTATTTGACGACCTCCGTGGTCGAGTAGTGTGTACACCGGTTTTCGTGGATACGCCACTCCGAGGTCCCGGGTTCGAATCCCGGCCGAGTCGATGTAGAAAAAGTTCATTATTTTTCTATGTTGTCTTGGGTCTGGGTGTTTGTGGTACCGTCGTTACTTCTGATTTTCCATTACACAAGTGCTTTAGCTACGTACATTGGGATCAGAGTAATGTATGTGATGTTGTCCAATATTTATTTTTAATTTACACCTTTCTTTGATGATTTTATCCTTTAAATTCTACTTCAGTTACTTTAATTCAAGTTTCATTCGCATTTTAATTCCGATCGTAAATTTTATAAGATTACGAAATAGCTGCATCTCCTTTGATTGGTATGTCTATGACCTTTTTTATTTTAATATTCTAAAATGATCTGAACGTTAGACGTTATTAAAGACAACTTATTTTTCTAAGATAAGTCTAAGAATCGGCGTACTGTTCTCATCGTCATCGTATTAGAAACGTCGTAAGATTTAAAACTTTAATAATAAATATAACCTACGAAATATTTATCGCGATCGGAACTACAATTTATCATAGAGTTAATTTTATTTTCATTCTTATAGGACAAGTACTGTATACAAACCACGGGTCCACTAAAAGCTACTAAGTTTTACCTTCGAGAAATTGTAAAAATTAGCACTATATGTCAACTTATATGTTTGCTTACTTAAGCTCTATCTATTTCCTGTTAAAATAGGTCAATATCATCTATGATCATATAATTATATATTTTTTAAAACATGACCTTTTTATATGATTTTTTGTAGCGACGTGTCCTTGAATTTAGAAAGTATTAACTTTAATCCCTTAAAACTAAGCTTCATCTAGATACTGTCACACCCAATTTCAGCTGGTTATCTAGTTGAGGAGGGTCTATCCATATTTGCGTCATATATTACATTCAATATATGATCGATACATATATATCCGCTATTCCAAAATTAGAACTATAAAATTAATATAGGTTTACAAACTGAATGCAAATAGAACGATATATAATTACGCAGTTAAAATTAAAAACACGTGTCTGTGTGAACACAACTGAATATTCTAATGTTGATTTTGGTATCGAATATGAGATATTTAATTATTATTTATTCATATATCTGCTTTATTGTCTTACAAAATTAAATCGCATTTAAAAAATCTTTCTTCTTTCTCATACATGAAATGTTGTTTTGTAAAGCATACGTTAAAATATAGTAATAAAATCTATATATATATATTATATAAAAGCGAAATCCCACTCAGTGATTAATCACGAAATATCAGAAAATATAACCCTTACAAACTCGAAATTTGGCAGGTAGGTTCCTTATAGGGTGTAGACATCAGCTAAGAACGGAATTTCAGAAACTTGATCCCAATGGGGGTAAAATGGGGGTTGGAAGTTTTTTTTTCTAGATTTCGCGCGGGTAAAGCCTTAGCTCAACAGTAACTAATAAATAGAAAATTATAATAAGCGTTCTATTTTTAAATTTCCTTAACTATTCGTATCTTCCAATTATTTCTCTCCCTAGCTTGTTATTATATTCAATCGAGGATCTAGTAACAAAACAAAAGACATTCAAATTATAAATATACAAATGAAAAGTAAATAAATATACTTTGACGATTTGATTTGATCTATGACGTAAATATAAATAAATGATACGTACAATGTTCTATATATAGACTCTTTGACGTCACAATAAAAAAAGGTTTATAGAAGTATTGTAACTTTGAAATTCGAATAATGAAACAAGGCAAGCATAACAATGTTACTTTTAAATAAGCTTGCCAAACACGTTATAAGTTTGAAATGTCGCTAATGGTTAGTTAGTTATGGACCACCTAATGGTTAGTAATATACAACATTTACATATTATATTGGAACTGTGAGAAATATTGACCATCCCTTACATCGCCAATGTGTAACTAACCTTAGAATTAAAATGCCATGTCCCTAATGCCTATAATAATACTCAAAAGTACTAATTCTATGTGTACGCGCGAGAGAAAAGTGGACTGTAGTTAAGGAAACAGGGGAGTTGTTACCTCAAAACTGGGCTCTGACTTATGAAGACACGTTCTTCTTCGGAGCGCTCCCTTGGTCTTCATACACTCGAAGAACACAGCCAAAGGGATGGATGATATTACAGGAAAAGGATAAGTCCGTTACGCAAGCTAATTTCAAATGCGCGGCGCACTCACACAATACACGTTACCGCGGCTCAC
This sequence comes from Vanessa atalanta, assembly GCF_905147765.1. NCBI lineage: Eukaryota > Metazoa > Arthropoda > Insecta > Lepidoptera > Nymphalidae > Vanessa > Vanessa atalanta. The sequence continues at coordinate 3,159,205 of NC_061892.1, read as the reverse complement.
ACCACAAGGGAAGAGAAAAAAGAAGTACGTCATACGTCAAATCATTCCATAGACAAATATTGACGTTTCAATGTACGCATAAACCTAAATATGCTACACTTTGTTACTATATGAAGAATATGTTTTTTTATGGCATTGATTGGCGTACGAGCATATGGGCCACCTATAGGTATATATATATATATATGGGTAAGTGGTTACCACCGTCCATAAACTATAGCGCTGTAAGAAATATTAACCATTCCTTAAATCGCCAATGCGCCACCAACCTTGGTAACCAAGCTGTTATGTTCAAACTGGAACACAACGATACTGAGTACTATTGTTTGACGGTAGAATATCTGATGAGTCAGTGGTAACTATCCAGACGGGCTTGCACAATGCCTACCACCAAGGAATGATGATGAGTGTTTGGTACCTTGCTCGAACCTTGCGCAAAACTCACCTCCTTACTAGTACGTAAAATACAAAATTGATTAACAAGACAAGAAAAAAAAATAGCAATAGTATTGTTTTTTTTTTCGAGAACATTCCAATAACTTTCATTCTTTAGTCTGAATTAAGGATATCAGGATCCGCAAATTTTATAAGCTCACAGCAACTAGACCAAACGATGTAGTTTTCTAATATTTTATTTTTGAAGCCTCCATTACCTAAACCGCAATTTAGTTTTAACGTAACATCGTAATGCAGGTTTAAACTTTCATAATACTTGTTTAAAATTCAACCTACAATGTTTAATATGCTTGTATTACTCGAAATAGACTCACTAAAAGCTAAAATTAAGGCTTATCTCAAAACCTGGATATTGCTCCCATAATGAAACTTTTGTATATTTTTACTTTATCATCACTAAATTTTGATAAATGAAGACTGTTTATTACATTATATAGCGTTAAGGTTAATCTGTTTATATATAAACGAAATACCATTGACTGACTCGTCGTGAGATCTCCGAGACTGCGGGTAAATTGATTTGAAATTAAGCATATTTGCTCCGTACGACGTAGAATAACTAAGATAGGATTTTTGGAAATTTCATGTTTATGGTTAGGAAAGGGGGAGTGGGGGAGGGGGCGGTAAAATTTGACCAGCATTTCATCTCAGTCATTTTACTCATTTTATCTAAGTCAACATCAACAAGAAATTATATTGTATTTTTTAATAGTATTTTTTTTTAAGTTATGAGCACTTTTAAAATGTTTTTAAGTTTAAATAGAATTTTAAAGAGTCGAGATATTTTTTTTATATTTTTATAATGGTATACTTTGTTTTGAAAGGGTATATGGAATTGTTAGTATTTGATTGAATTCTGGTATTAATATAAAATATATTTAAAAGCTTTACTTGTACCGGAAGTCGATAGGGCCTAGTGAATAAAATACGTGGTAATTTACTATCATCGAGTACAAATCCAGAAAAATACCATTAAGTTCACGCATTATTTTCATTTTATTTGTTTATTATTTGCAGCACCGATACTAAAACTAAATTTAACATTTGATTTGAAAAAAAAGTTGCACGAGGTTCAACAGGCGGCCTTCAATTTTGAGTATTCACCTGCAGTCTAGGCAGTGGTTTATATAATAGCAGTTCCGTGATCCCTAAGAGTAAGGTACTGCTGGTTTTTGGTGGGTATTACGTTGTTCTGGAGCGCACCAGATATTCTCGGCTCCAGCGAATCCCACATACAGTAGGTTTCATTTTGGGGTCAATGTGTAAGAGCGTCTTTCCGGCGAGTTTTTTTTTTTTTGTTTTGACTTTATAATGTCGGATAAATTATTTAATTACAAGTAATAACCCTTCTTTCATCTTCAGTTCTTCTCACTCACTTACGCTCAAATCTAAATTATTACAATAAAGGCGAATACTTCCGGTTAGAGACCGCCTTAAGGGATAATATATGGTAACAAAATGTACAAAAAAAGTTTATACTTCTCCAAGGAGTTGGCACCGACTTCAAATAGTTTAACATATAAAACCTTTTAATAAAAACTCTAAGTTATTTTTCCCTTTTTCTTGCACATTCTATTATTCTTGAAGTCTGTTTATGTTTCCTAGAGTCAAATTGTAATATGTTGTTTCGCCTAAATAATAATGATTATAACAACCTGTAAATATCCTACTGCTAGACTAAGGACTCCTTTCCTTTCGGAGAGAAGATTTGGTGCTTATACCACCACACTGCTTTAATGCTGGTTGGTGGATACGCATATGGCGTTTAAATGAATTAAGACATACGTAGGATTCTTACAAAGTACATGGGAATACGGTGGTATGCGTTTGAACCCGCAATCATCGTTGAAGTCGTTATAACCACTGGGCCATCACGGCTCTTAGCAACTATTAACAATAAAATGTTTCCACGCCCCATTAATATATGAATAAAGCAAATATAATTGACGTAACAGATATATTTCTATAACATACGTTTATCTCTTATTTATTTGTTCAGAATGTATGTTTCCTTTTGTAGTAAAGTCTGCTTTCAAACAACCTAATTATCCTTAAAGAATGAGACGAAGAATTTGATTCAAAAGGAAAACAAATAATTTTAAAATTATTCGAGATAATTAATCGTACTGTGTTACTTGTAATAATTTTGTTTGTATCTCGAAATATTATTTCAAATAAAATAAACAAACAATTACACTTGGAGAACAACAAAGTTTGTAAGATAATAGCTACAGAACTCGTTAAAGTACGTATATTTTAATCAGATACTTAAAAATTTCGCGTTTCTGAATCGCGCTGGCAAGATATTCTTTGGATACATAGTTTATAGATAGTTAGATAGATCGTTTCTTGGTGGTAGGGCTTTGTACAAGCTCGTCTGGATAGGTACCAACCTCTCATCAGATATTCTACCGCCAAATAACGGTTCTCTGTATTGTTGTGTTCCGGTTAGAAGGGTGAGTGAGCCAGTGTAATCACAGGCATAAGGGATATAACTTCTTAGTTCCCAAGGTTGGTGGCGCATAGGTGATGTAAGGAATGATTTTCTCCTGACCGACTTCAGCCACGGCTATTCATGTTTATCTTGGGAGGTTAGCCATATATGACGGATATGTTATTGTGCAATAGTATGTCGGCAGACACGTGGATTCTCTGTTACATCACTTCCATAATTCGATGGCAGTACAAATCTGACAAAACCAAAAAACTCAGAGAGAGGATAAACTGCTTCAAATGCTGTCCAAACAACGTCTGCCTCAAAATTTTCAGTAGAAAAATCAAAATCTCTAAGATTTGCGCCCTTATAAACACAAGACGTACGAGGCAATCTACATTTATTTACATGTATAGCGTGTAGAAATATTTATAAGCATAAATCTGATCATATTTAATTATTTTAAATGTGATTATCGAGGTATTTTACGGTTAAATTGTGTAGTGTAGCAAAGAAAATGATTTCACAGAAATATAATCAATTTCTTAAAATACTAAGGAATAATTTAGCTATCAACCAGTGGAAATATATTATGGAATTGTATCATTAGTTCCGGAGTTCACGAACAGACAAACAATTTTTACCTTTTTATAATATTAGTATTGATTAATTCACAAATACAAGTGTTTTATTTATGTTTTCAAATTCATGTAACAAAAGCCTAAAAGGATTTTCTAGGAAAATTCTAATGATCAATTTTTCAATCGAGATTTATTTGGAAGTAGTCTTTAAGGCTAAATACAATAATAAATCTGGCCAGAGTTTAGCGTTAACCAATAAAACACTTATTGATAAACAATTAATGAAATAAATTAAGGCATTTAATTTTTTTATAATTGATTTCATTATAATCCAAGAAAAACTACCGAATATTAAATTTCGTGTTATAAGTGTAATTACAGACTCAAATATAAAATATTTCTATAAAATCCATTCAGTCTACTGCCAAGTCGCAATATTTAGTATCGTTGTATTCCGGTTTGAATGGTGGATGAGCCAGTGCAATTACAGGCACCCCTGTGCCTGTAATTGCACTGGCTGTCATAACATCTTAGCTCCCAAGGTTGGTGGCGCATTGGTAATACAAGGAATGGTTACTATTTCTTACAGCACTAATGTCTTTAGGCGGTGGTAACTACTTACCATCAAGTGTACATTTTACCTGGCCGCCTATATAATAACAAAAAAAAACTGTGATATAAATTTTGTAACTTACCTTTTTTGAAATCAAGATTTCTACACTTTTAAACATAATAATTGACCAAAGTTTATTATATGAAAATGCTTAAAACGCCTTGTTGTTTTACTCTCCAGAAATATGAATATAGATACAAAATATCATAACGATAATAAATTGTTACAAAAATAACAATATGGTACTAAAAAGTATAATTCATGAGACGATACCCATTATATTTGAGTTCGCCATTTAAAAACACCTCTGGAATCGTAAAAACTGGGCGAATGAGATGTGAACCACGCGATTTAAGGCAAGCAATTTAGTTAAATGACGGTACCTACATTAAAAGGGCCGATGTCACAAAGTTGGATGTGGTAAACAAAGTTAGTTTTGTTCATTTAATAATGAGAGCGACATACACAAAACATGGAGTAACTTTGGAGCAGATAAGTTTGAATTATTTACGTAAATCGTGAACACCGACGAGTAATATCTCGTATTTAATAGGACCTTGTGAATTATGTCTTCGGTAATTTAAATGTAAATGTCATAACATGACATTTTTATTGCATCAGTAAATGTTTCAACATTTGACATCAACCAATTCTCTGAATACGGAGGTTTCAGAGACTTATTTGGCAAAATGTTCTGTAACATTATGATCTATAATCGTCCAACATACATGCTTTACGAAGCATGTATATATATCATTGGAAATTCTATACGTAGAATCATTTATACTGATCAAAAATATAGGTTTTGGGTTTTCTTAAACTTAATAATGTATAATTTACAAAATTTTTTGAAGAATTCTGTCGTTAAAAATTCCTCAGACGATATGAAATTTGCAAAAAAACATACGTCTATCCTTTGATGTTAGTTGCAAGACCTAAATGAACATTTTGCAACCGTGTCAAGAAAGAAGTGACGTAATGAGTCATATTCTGCAAATTCAAAGGACTTAAGTGCAGCTAGTCTCCAAAAAGCAAGATTTCAACAGCAAAAAAGAATCTTCAGGAAATCTGCATGGATTTGAAATGTTTTAAGCAATACCGAATTCACATTTTTAAATACTTTCTAAAGACACGAACCGTCCTTGCTTGAACAATTTATTTCTGTGAGCAACTAATTTTGTATGCTCTACGGTGAAATACATTCAAATGTATTCAAGCCTAATTTAAGCACGTTGGAGCTCTGAGTGTATCCTAGTTGCGTCATCATTACTGTCATTGTGAATATACTATTAAGAAAAAACTACACATTTAGTAAACTATCTAGCTAATATTTTAAGTTAACTAAGAGGCAATCATTTAATATTTTTTTAAGTATTTAGTATACATGCAATAATTGACATGGCAGTAAATAATTTTATATCAAATACTTATATTTGTATATGTAATCCTATATTAATTTGTCATGTATCTAAATAAAATAGGATGGTGATTTACTTATATTCAAATATTTTTGATACAATATGTTGCCTTATTATTATTTTTTTAATTGTCCTTGTCAGCCGCAACTAGATGACTGTTGCAGTTGTACTGAGTGCTTGACCTGTTGCTCTTTTGCAGATATCAAATTTCATTCTGCAACGCTTTCAATTTTAAGTGACTATTTTTCCCTTTATAGTTTATCTTGCTTAATATTTAATGTAAGTAATATAGTGTTGTATGTGTACAGCTACAAATATTATTTTCTATACTTCTGAAGAGTACATTTTTTATTACCTTTATTTCTAATAAACCATAGCGTAACAGTGTCAGAGGATACTACTATGAAGACCGCATTGAAAAGATTAAATTAAAATAATATCTTAAAACTTCATCTAAAAAAATTTTGGTTTTATTTTCGAGATTTTTTAAATATCTTCCTGTTTTCCGAATTACAATAGATAGAAAATTATTATTATTATTTGAACTTTAAGAGCCCGTAATTCAATATCAAAAATGATCCGCATCTGCATTTAAACCCTAATTTGCCAGGTCCAAAATTTCTACCATCAATTCAACGTAAAAAAGGTTTTCGTACCCCTTAATATTAAGGTTATTCTGCCAAAACCCACATTAGAGCTCAGATGCTTTCGCAGTCCGGAATAATTTCTTAATCAACTCACCTTTGTTTAAGCTAATTGTGTCATTTGCCATTCTATTTGGGCCCAGTTACAAACAGAATTTCAAAAACATTGCCTTGTAAAAGGTTTGTAAACACGTACGGAAATTTATTTTCAGATTTACCCACATTGCAACTTTGTTGTTATTTATATATTACCGGAGTTACGTCGCCTTAATCATTGTTCAAAGTATATATTATCGGGTGTTTTAAAAAGGGAATTTATTATATTTAAACAAAAGTCAATTCAATTCTTAGTTTAATGGCTTTTAGTTGTGCTAAACAAAAGTCTCATTGACATTTTCTAATACATCATTGTGACGTTATGCTCAGCGATCTGTTTGTACAAAGTTAGACGATGCCTATGAACTTTTAATATATTAGAAAGTACTAGTACGTATAGTTAAATAGTAAGAGCAGCTTTAGATATAAAATGTGTAGTAATACATGTTATTTGATAATTATGGTATTCAATTTCCTCTCATAATTTTACACAGAATACATTTCACGTTGAAAACCCTCTATTAAAATTGGGAAACCTATGTCATGATTTTTTAAATGTTCTTATATAATTTTAATTGAAATAATAATATTTAGTATTGCTTTGACTTTTAAATACGTTTTTTTTTAATTGAAATAACATGTATGAAGTATGATTATTGATTCGGTTATCGACACCGTATTGTGGCACTACCGTCACTTCCGTCTCGTGGCGCGGTGAGGCGAGCTGGTACTGCCTGGCACGGAGAAGCGCGGGATTTTTAACTGGAGAGAAAAAAGGAGGACGAAGAACGGATTAGCTGTTAAAGTTATAAGTAATATATGTATCGAGTGGTTTTAATATAATGGAAGTTAATGTGATGTGAGTTTTTATTTTAACTATTCGTTCATGTTCGAATACGAATTTCCACCAGCGTCCTTTGTGGTCATTTTATTTCGGTTGTTTTGAAACAAGTTCCTAGTTGTTATAGATTTTTGGAGAGCTAAGAAAACGGTTATGTTTTTTTTTTTTAAATAATCTACAGGACAAGTTTTATAACGTTTTTTTTTGTTTTTAAAGCGTTTTTGTGGAAAAAAGATCAAAAAAATATTTAAATATAATAATATCGTTTTCCGTCTCGTATTTTTAAAGTGATAATTATTGTTTAACTATTGAGAAATATGTACTTAATATTTAATCGTTTTTAATAATCAGAAGAAAGAAATAGATTTTAATTGAAACTTTTTTGCATTTTAGACTTATTTTAAAAAAACCTTAAAACGTGATATACCAAAAATGGGTTCACTTTTGAATTATGCATATAGGGATTAAAATTAACGCAAATTAACAACAACGGGAATACGTTGACTTACCAATAACCCTGCATATATCCGCAGAAGAAGATAAATAAGTTTTGTGTTTGTTTTATTTGTGTGTTTGTATAGTATTCGAATTAAGTTTTACGGTTTTTATTACGAAACATCTTAGACATACATGACACAGTCGTACATGACAACACATGACTATATAATGATGAAGTCTTCCCGGAACTTGTCAAGCATTCCTCGGTAAATAACTTAAGTTAACATGGATTTATTAACAATCTTTATAAAGCTGAAAAGTTCATTTGAACATTCTCATTTCATAAATAGTCCTGGAACAGATTTTGAAAAAATATTGTGATAGGTAATCCATTTAATCTAGCTAAGTAACATCACGGACCTGGAACAGTAACGTCTTTTTTATCTCACTAATTTATTAGATCAACAACGAATAAATGAAAAAACACAGATGACTAAAAAAAAGCCAGAAGTGGTTCCTCTAATGTAGGTGTGCTCTACTAAACAAAAAAAAAGATTACTGATTACAATCTAATTACAATACGAGAGTAACTAAGGAGCAAAGTAACCTTATAAACCTTACAAGTCTTATTTACGAGTATAAGCAGTAACACTCTGATATATATTTTCGTGTCTTCCTTAATGGATGTTTGACAGAAGAAGACAGCGTTATTTAAATATTCATTAGTAATCCCTAAAACAATAAGGCCCCTTTTAGGATATAGTTAGGATAATTGGATCATCTGATGGTAAGTGGTCACCACCGCCCATAGACGTTAGCGCATTCCTTTCATCACCAATGCGCCACCAGCTTTAGGGACTCAGATATTATGGCCCTTGTATCTGTAGTCACAGTGTCTAATACTAAGTGTTGCTATTTGCTGAAAGAGTGTTTAATTAGTGGATGGTACCTACCAAGACTTACGCGTGTTAGCACCAAGCAACCTAAAACCCTTAAGTCTTAAGTATATCAAGAGTAAAATATATTTGAGGGTGAAGATATTTGATATCAACGTAAAATCAATTATCTACAGTAAATACGTTTTCTCTGATAAAATTGTCTCTGGTATTTTCTGAGACATATTATGTTTTAGTTCAGTTATACTATTTTTATTTAACGTTCCGTTCGTTTCGTTACGATAACATCCGGTTTGGTATATTTCGCTTCCGATACAATATCATCTCATATGAATACTATATATTAATTTATATAAATAAAACATATCTATTATATAATAGATATGTTTTATTCCATAACTAGAAATGTAATACTGAGAATTTCGAATAGTTTCAAAATTAAAAAGGACACTATTATTCTAATAGTCTAGGAGCTATATAAAAAGATTTTACTCAAATCTTTATCGGAAAAAATCGATAGTTATTTTTACAAAATCGCTTGTGATATGACCTTGAAATAATCTAAATATGTTTCATTCATATTTTCGTAAATGAAATCACGATTAATAAGAAAATATTATGTTTATATATTTATATCTGTGTATATATACTATACAACATCGACACTCAAAAGTTTTATATATGTTTATTTTCTAATAATTTTAATAGTTTTTTAGATTTGTTCTCGTTCCTTAAAAAATAGTACAGCGTCTTATTTGTTACAGGTACCGCACATTACGGCGAGGATAGCGTCGGCTCGTTTCCATACTTCGAGTACAATGTCCCCAGAAATGTGACAACAGTGGTTGGACAGACTGCCTTCCTGCATTGCAGGGTTGAACAGCTTGGTGACAAGGCGGTGAGTTTCTAATGACATTATTTTCCGAAATTTTTGTTCACTCTGCCGTATAGACTGCCGCGTTCGATTCGTTTAAACCCCAAGTCGGATTAGAGAAAATATTGGACCTTTCTGACCAGAAATCCGCGGTATTTTATTTATTTGTAATCAAAAGTATTACATAAATATATTGTACAGTTTAACTTAAAAATATTCACAACTTTGTAATTATATACGCTTGTGTTATGAATTTATATAATTTAGACACTAATAACATTGTCTATATAATTAAAAAGGGCGACAAATGTGAACGAAAACTATTTATTATTAAACAAGTATTGATTAAACTACTTTTGTCCGCCGAAATGTACCAAAATAATACAGCAGACTGGAAGTTAAATTTGTTATTTATACCTTATGTTAGACTAATAATTCCCTTCCAAAAATAACTCACACTATCTAGCATAAAATCTCTGTTGATTATAAATTAGAGTTACTAATATTATTAATTCTTAAATGCATATTGAAAATATAAATATTTTATTTACGTAAGAATAATTTATAGCATTTGTAACTTAAATGAGAATGTAACCCAATCCTGCGTCTCTTATTTTCAATCAGTAGAATTATTTTCGAATATCACTATTTATATTTCTACTATTATTATAAATTCAAGAGTACCTCTGTCTGTTACCTCTTCACGCTCAAACCGCTGAATCACTTCAGATGTAATTTGTTATGGAAATAGTTTCAGTCCCGGGGACATACTTAATTTACCCCTCGAGGGTATAAAATGGGGCTGATGGTTTATGTAAGTAAAGTTTTATAAATTTCAGACGAGTAAAACCGCAGGCTCAGCTTGTAATTAATATTTAATCACTCTGTCACGGCCCGTCAGTTTCAAAGGGTACCATTGAAAATCAACGTTGGGTCTAACCTAACATAAAAGCTGAATGATACACCTTATCAGGATACATCACAGTTGTTGTTTTTGGAACGAAGTTCTTTTACGCTGCTTACAGTTGAGTGAACTGTCAAAAATCGTCACGCAATGAAAAAGCGTTATGCCCCCTCCAGGCGACCTTTCCCCCTTCCATTTCTCTTTATATTTAAATACTGTTTACTTATGTATGTATATTGTATAAATGCACACGGGATTTTTAATAACGATTTAATTTCTTACTATTTATTTATTCTTAAGCATTGTTAATTTATTTCACACAACGGGGGGTTCCACGACATATTTCTTTACCGATTTTATACAAAATTTTAATAAATAGTTGCTCTATTTTTTGTTATATTAAACTTAAGGCGTTTTTTTTCTTTGGTACAATTATGTAAACTTTATGTCTGCAATGTTTGTTTGTCCTGAATAAATGTTTTCTTATTCTTATTCATAAGAATATTATTATGGAATCACTTTTTTTCCACAGTTTCACTCTAACAAACTTTACGACGTTTTATAAACGTATCTGTCAAATATCTATTAGATAAATTTGCCTGTTTTTTTTTTATTATTTCTTCTTGATTAATGAAATATATTATTTATGAAAATAAAAACACTCATTTTTCATATCAATAATTTATTTATATTTATTTTAATTGTAAATTTATAGAGTGTGAATAAATAAATCAAGTGATTTTCGTTCAACGGTTTCATTCGTCTGAGACTTATTGAAACCAGTGGTGGGATTTACTTTGACTATCAATGAGATAATAAAAATATACGGAAGATAGAAATAGGAATTTGAATTTAATATATCTCTCAGCTTATATACATTAACAGCCTCTAAATTTCCCACTGCTGGGCAAAGGCCTTCTCTCCCTATGAGGAGAAGGTTTTTGGAGCATATTACACCACGCTGCTCCACAATACACACGTGGCAGAATTTCGTTGAAATTAGACACATGCAGGTTTCCTCACGATGTTTTCCTTTACCGTCAAGCAAGAGATGAATTATAAGCACAAATTAACCACATGAAAATTAAGCGGTACTTGCCTGGGTTTGAACCCGAAATCATCAGTTAAGATGCACGCGTTCTAACCACTGGGCCATCTCGGCTCTCATATACATACATTATATAATTATGAGAACGTAGAATACATAAATGTTTTTATTGAAACTTTCCTTCATATTATATAGACAGAGTTAAAAAAATCCAAAAACGAAAATGACGAGGGTAAATTTCTCGTCCTAAACAAACATTATATCAAACTATACTCAGGCGATAAAAAATATAAGTTCGCTTAAAGTTGCCCGTTGCCAAATATGATCTGGAATACGAAATATGGTTCTTTGTTGTACAAAGGGTTTGTATTTACATTGTTTATAAGCGCATCGAAATTGATTTCGACGAATGTTCAACGATTCTCTTTTGTCTCTGTACTATTTCGATATAATAACTAGTCGTTTTATTGCTTGATAAATAAGAATAGTTTTCTTCGATATTAAATTTTTTTTTTGATATCGGTAGGCGGACGAGCAAGTGGGTCACCTGATGATACGTGGGTACTGTCCATAGACAATGGCATTGTAAGAAATATTAACCATTCCTTGCATCGCGAATGCGCCACCAACCTTGAGAACTAAGATGTTATGTCCCTTGTGCCTGTAATTACACTGGCTTACTCACCCTTCAAACTGGAACACAATGATACTGAATATTGCTGGTTGGCGGTAGAATATCTGATGAGTGGTTTGTACCTACCCAGACGGGCTTGCACAATGCCATACCAAGTTTTAGAGTTGATATTTTCAAATGTCTATAAAAAAAATTATAAACACAATTGTACTTCAAAATATATAAATATCAACTCATACTTCGCAAAAGGTATTTTAAAATATATAATAAACATATAATTCTTACTACTTGTACTTTATCAAAAACTATTGAACTAAATTGAAGATGTTTGGTCATTTGATTGGTCCAATATTTGATCCAACGGCTTAAGTAAATTGCCATAACAAAGGATGTTAACGATGCCAATACTATTGCTATTCACACAGGCTTTAATAAAATAAATAAATGATATTGAAGCAATAACTTATTTTAATTATTATGAACCCGTTTTAATAAAATTTTATTAAAACGGGAATCGATTTGTAATTTAAATTATTGTGAAGCATTATTATCTTAAGAATTAGATTGTGATATTGTCTAAAAAGTTTTTATATAATAAAAATAAATCTAAAATATATATAAAAAGCACGCAAACATTATTTCAGAAAAAATAACTTCCTGTATAGAAAACATTTAACTTTGAATTTCAAGAATATCGTTGTATGAAGAAAATTAATCACGTCACTATTCAAGACTATGAAAGAGGCTTAAGAGCATTAAACTAATTACACTTTAAAACACATAACATTAGTATAATAAACGCCTCAATTCATTCACTACCCAGCACGTAAGTAGGTAGGAGTTCACGCTCTACTTACTAACATTGAAAGAAGGGTCATTAGCCGGAAGATTATACCGCAGACAGAAAATTTATTACACGAAAATATGACGCAATATTAATGGTCAAACGTGGTTGAAAAATGCTTACATTACAGGCGATTATTGAAGTATATTTTATTCCTTGAAAAGAGAATATTAATTCAACTAAGTTGAATCACGTAAGTTTTTCATATGAATCAGCCTTTGAAGTAACGATACACCTTCTATTCTCTGTGATTACAATTTCCTTTACATAATACACAGATATCTGACTGGGAGTCTTAGACCATCCTAGAAGCCATTTGTCTAGGTTAAGGCACATCTACAGTAATATTAAAAATGTGAATGTAACTCTGTCTGTTACCTCTTTACGCTTAAACGAATCGATTGATTTAGATGAAATTAAAATTTTATAAAATTCGGGTAAAGCCGCAGGTTCAGCTAGTACATTATATATCTACTCAATACATTTTTAAAATAACTAACTGAGATGCAACGCTCATCTTATATTGCTCTAAAAGGATGAATTTCTTTATTAGGAATTCCTGCTGGAACGTAAGTGAGCAATAATAAAGTTTTTTTTTTTTAAATTCATCTCCTAGGTGAATTAGATAGGATGAAAGATTTCTATGTAATTTCTGATGTTAGGAAGACTGAAATCTGCATTTAGGCTTACGTTTATTTTTATTTTATTTGAATGGCACATCAACAGTACATACATTAAACACTTAACACTAAACATTTAAAACTGATACTTATCTGATGTATGTACCAATTACAGACGTACACAGCACTGCTGAAGATTACGTTACGTTACGTAACAGTGTTTTACAAAAATCATCATCAAAAAGGTTGAAATTGAGGATGGGTTACATAGATTTAATACCGATCGTGATCGATGTAAAATGATTGTTATGAGCAACGTAGGTTTCCAATAATCACGAATATGATAATATATGATGTATATTTTATTATATATTTGTTACAGGTCTCGTGGATAAGGAAAAGGGATCTTCATATTTTGACAGCTGGAATTTTAACGTATACATCCGATCAAAGATTTCAAGTAAGTAAACGAACTGTTATTAATTATCGATACGGCTAATTTAAAGTTCAGTCAACGCTAGTATTTTTCCATATAGATAAAGTCTGCCTTTTAATATATTTACAGGCGTAAGTTTTGAAGTTTCAAATACATAATTTAGGCCTAGTTAGGTCTGTTATACACACAACTCTCCGTCTACGAAGCACGTTTAGGCAAACAAAATTGTCTCACTTACCGATCAGCTACGAATAACGGATAGTAATTCCTCAATGAAATTCACCGACAGTTATTTTATATACCAGGTTTTAACGGGTGATGTTTTTCCGTTACGTTTTAAAATATATCTAATTTGTTTTAACGCCATATAGTAGATGTACATTAGTGCTGTAAAAAATATTAATCATTCCAAATATTACCAATGTGCCACCAACCTTGGAAACTAAGATGTCATGCCAGTGTCAGTAGTTAACTCACCCTAAAGATTATTTAAATGTCCATCGTATTTTAATTATTGCTTAAATATTAATATAATAATTATGTCTATTTTCATATTGTTTTCCTACTTCTATTATTATTTTGCTATCTATTTGTCGTTCAATATTTGTATATTTTGCTTTTATTATATTTTAAACCTTATTGTAATAGTGTCTAAAATATCTATTTGAATAAAAACAATGAGACTTATTTTTGTAGCTGCTAATTTTCTTTAGATTTTTATTTATGTACATTCTTATTTAATTAAGAATGTTAATCCTTCTATTTTAAACTAGTTCTACCTAGCGGTTTTAAATTAATCCGGAAAACAATCAAATATATATCAATACAAAGATATAAATAATGAGTGTATTCGTTTGTTAACTGAAAAATAATCATATAGAAAAGAGGTTTTATTTTGGAAATAACAGGCAGATCAATTTTATATATATCTACAGATTAAGAAGTTTTGAAATGTTTCTAGGTTATCAGACCAGACAAATCAGAGAACTGGACGCTGCAAATCAAATTTCCACAAGAACGAGACGCTGGTATCTACGAATGTCAAGTTAACACGGAGCCGAAGATGTCTTTGGCGTTTCAACTAAATGTTGTCGGTTAGTAATTAAGTTAGTAAATAGTCACAGTTAATCAACCGAAACGAGCCAGTAATGAGAACATGATAGTTTTAAATGATAAATATACACAAATTTGCGGCGAACGAAAACACTGTGAGGAAATCTTGGATGTGACTTTTTCACATGAGAAACCGACTCGAATTGGCTCAGCGTGATGGAATAAACTCCAAGTCTTCTCCACAAAAAGGAGAGGCTTAGTATAGCAGTGACATATGTACAGGCTGTTGCTTTAATCAGTGTTTCGGTGATCTAGATCAGATGAGAAAATTAATTATGTATATTTGAATCATCGCTTTGATCTCAATAGCTTGTTGCACGACTCGGTCCGCGTATTTTCCAGTAACTCTCATATTTATATGCAACATTATATATATATACATCCTTTTCAGTTATAAGACTACTTTTAAATAAAATTTCATCCTAATCAGTTCAGCGGTGTGGTCATGATGAGGTGATAGGTCTGAGGTGATAGATCAAAAAAATCAAAACGACTAAACCGAATATTATACAACTTACACGTCGTCATAGCTTATAGTTTAAAGATAAAAGATTTTGCTTATTTTTCTTATTATTATATCGTATGAAAATAGAATTTAGTTCGAGATAAGTATTCGTTATTTGATTGATTTTAGAAGAAAAGAAAGTTTACGTAAACAATAATTTTCTCAATATTTCAAAGCAAAACTTAGCTCTTCAAGGGATATTTTTATACGAAATGCTTCAATTATTGAAACAATTGAGTCTTAAAAAAACAATTGCGTGTCGCAATTCTTGTATTTTATTTATAATTTTATCTTTCGATTTCGATTGACGTCAAATTTGATTTAGCTCTAAAGTAACGATCGAGAAATATATTTGTAAAAATATTAATATCGGAAAAAGAGAATAATATTTCTTAAGATTTGATCCGAACATGTCGTTTCTTATCATTTAACAAGGTATCTGTATCCTGACTAATATTATAAATGCGAAAGCGACTTCGGTTTTTTTATGATTTTTTATTGAATAAATAGGTGATCACTATCACTTGTCATGAGGTGGCCACCTGCAGTGGTCACCGCCAATGCGAAAATACACCCCCAATGCGACTGCGACTGACCTGGGGTACTATGTTATTTTGTCTGTAGTTACATTGGTACACTCACCCAACAATACACAACAATACATAGTATTACTGTTTAGCGGTATAATATGTAATGCGTGGGTAATACCTACCCAGACGATCTTGCATAAAGTCCTATCACCAGGTAAATATCACATCTTAATCATACCATTTTACATACACGTTGTCTACAGAAAAGTACATAGAACATCCATCTCCACACGACCACCCCTCCCCCCTGCCCCTCTCCCTGCCTCTTACACGCGAGAGAAGTTACGAGCGGAAATTTCATTGTTTTTTAAATGTTATATACCAGTGACAAGGATACGTGAATCCTAATCGAAGATAATGGGGGACCCTATCGAGCATTGATTCTTTATCGGCTTAATTTGTGTTTATGATTGATCACGGTGGTGATGGAAAATTTCATGTGTATCAGATGAATAAAAGATTTTGTATTAGCACTGAGCTTTAAGACTTAATTACCATCCCGCATCGAAGTAGCGTATTGGAGTAAGCTATCAACTTTTTCCTATAGAAGGAGGGGAGGTCTTAGCCCAGCAGTGGGACATTTTGAACACGCCCTATATACGCACATAGCTTCGTCATGATGACGTCATCTTCATAAGCTGTGCTTAGTACATTTTTAAAAATTTTAATATCAGCCATTTTGCACAAATATCTTTAATATGTGAGATATATTTGCCAAGTGACTAAAACCTATATATATAAATTATTGGAAAAAAAAAAACATTGCTTGTAAGGGATATAATGCCTGACTGTTCTATGTGTATATATTACAATAAAAGGATGGCCGACGAGAGACATACTGTACATTAAATCAAAAAAATGTCTTTCTAGTCTAAAAACGTTAGAACGTATCCACAAAAGTTTTTACGTTCGTCATAAATATCAATTTATTTAACATTTTAGTATACGGACCGGAATAAAAAAAGGATAAAAAAAAGGTCAAACTGAGTTTAGTTTATATAAATAATAAATATATTTCTTCAAACAAACTCAAGAAGGAAAAGATAATAAAGAAGACAAAATATAAGAGGCAGTACAATCACACAACAAAAATAAATTTGATTTAAACCCACATCTTACAAACGAGATTATTACTATGTATACTAATATTATTTTTGACAAAGTTCTGTCTGTTTGTATGCTCATATGTACGCTTGCACAGCAACAAGCTTGAGTCCATTGAATTGAAAGGACATGACCTTTTTATATCTAAACCGTACACAAAATATTTAAGGTAAGAATAAGTAGGTATCTTAAACGGCATCTTTACCATTAAGTCTTAATGTAGTGATATGTAAGCCTGACACTAGACACACACACTACAATACACTAAAACACAGAAACAAGTAGGTTCTAACATATAAGTTGGAGAATTTGTACAATATTTTCTTTGATGTAAAACAATTTTGAACTATGCTCACTATTATTTTCCTAAATTTTATTAAAATGTTTATATTTCAAACATAACTGTGACGTATATACGTGATACACATTGTAAGATTCATTTATCATAATATCAATTTGCATTATTTTTTAATAATTTTACTAAGAGCGTGACGGTGCAAAATACCTAATACTTGACTTTGAATTTTTTTTTAGCTTATTAATGAATGCGGTCTAGCGTCTTCCCTGCACTTAGCTTGAATTGACCTCAACTCGGCTAATATTAACTTACGTTACATTATTTTTTTAAATATAAGCTATAATGACGAACTCCGTTGTCGAGTGGTGTGTACACCGGTTTTCATGGGTACGCCACTCCGAAGTCCCGGGTTCGATTTCCGGCCGAGTCGATCTAGAAAAAAAGCTCATTATTTTTCTATGTTGTCCTGGGTCTGGGTGTATGTGGTACCGTCGTTACTTCTGATTTGCCGTAACACAAGTGCTTTAGCTTCTTACATTGGGATCAGGGTAATGTATGTGATGTTGTCCAATATTTATTATTTAAAAAAAAAACTGTAGTATGTCTTACTTCATTTTTTTCATTTCTTGTGCATACCCGTTTGGGTAGGTACCACCCAGTCATCATATATTCTACCCCCAACAAACAGTATTCAGTATTGTTGTGTTCCGGTTTGAAGGCTGAGTGAGCCAGTGTAACTACAGGCACAAGGGACATAACACCTTAGTTCCCAAGGTTGGTGGCGCATTGGACTGATGTAAGGAATGGTTATTATTTGTTTATGTTCGCCCGTACGCCTATCTATTCAATAAAAATTAAAAAAAACTTCTTATTACAAAGGCTCCTTCTTATTTTCTTTAAAAACAATAAATCAGGCTTTTATAAACAATCTGATGTCCTAAAGCATGTTCCATATCAAGTGCATTAAGATACGGGTCACGTACAATGGTAAAATATATTCTTGGACATATACTTTGGCATTCGTCAAAATTGCAACCGTGTTTTATAAAAATATTGTTTGAATTTGCCATAATATCTTAAGTTAATTTTGTTAGTGACTTAGTTTTGACTCCTCTCGATGGTGACGAGATACATCAAATACTTACTGATATAAGTACTAGTACTAATAAATAACAAAGGTTGAATCACATGAGCTAATAGTATCGATTTGATAACCGGTAACTTTAGTAATCACATTAATAATACTTATATTAATTTTAAGACCATAAAAAATGGATAAAAAAGGGACAATCTTAAAATAAATGTGTTCTTTAGAAATAAATCCGGTTTAAACCGGTTTCCGTGAAGTATTGAATCCGCTTAACCGATTACTATTTATTCGCAAAGTTAAACTGTCCTTTTTCTATTTCAGTAATTATATTTACTCTTAACCCGGAATTTTGATGAAGACCGGCTTTAGTGAAGGCTTAGTGGTCCAAGAGTTGTTAGTTTTACAAAGGACTGGATTAGTACTTCTGTGAATATCACATTAGTTTTCTACGTAACATATATATTATATGTCAACGACGAACTCTCCCGCAAAACCAATGGGTATGATGTAATATCGTGACTTTATTCTCGTTACTACTTGATGGTAGGGCTTCGTGCAAGCCCGTCTGAGTAGGTACCACTCACGCATCAGATATTCTACCGCCAAACTCAGTATTTATGTGTTCCGGTTTGAAGGGTGAGACAGTGTAACTATAGGCACAAGGGACATAACACATTAGTTCCCAAGGTTGGTGGCGCATTGGCGATGTAAGAAATTTTTAATATTTCTTACAGCACCATTGTCTATGAGCGGTAGTGACCATATGCTCGTCTGCCAATCTATACCATAAAAAAGTACCAAGCTTCTCGATTTTGTTTGAATTGATGAAATAATTAAATATGTTAGTTGGCATTTATGTATATGTCGTAAGATTTTTGGAATCTTTAACCAATTTATATTGTATTGCAAATACAACGATAGGAGAGTAACAGATGACCAATTCCAAAAATACACCAATCGTATCTTATGTCAATACAGTGACATCAAAGAGATGCCGAGCTATATTCTAAGAACAAACACGGAACTCAACTACGAACATCGATCCTGAAATGACAGAAAGTGATATCCGACATAGACTATAATAATTAAAACATTTAAAGTGTATCTTACTTAAACTTAATACACATCAAAATAGCATATCAGCGTAAGTCAACATGTTACGAAACTGCTTCTACAGATAAACCAATAAGAATGTAATAAATGCAAATTAAATATTCAGAAGGGTCTTAAATTTATCATACTTAAGACATCAGATTTAAATTTCTTAGACTTACACTAAATTATTTGAACCAATGAATTTCATAACTATATAGCCGGAGTCATTAATCAAATTCAGTCTGCTCAAAGCTGAGATAACTAACATGGTCTAGTAATTACTTAGGGCATCTTAACCTCTAGACGACGGACCTAGTTTCGGTCTTGGACACTCAAAGCCCAGACGATGTGACTACATCTTCATTCGTGTAAATTACTTAATAATTGTTAAGTCTTTGAGCTTTTGGGAACCTATTTCAAGGACAATTAAAAAACGTGTTTATTTACGCCAGGTTCCTCAATTTAAAGAATCGTTATTGCACGAGTGACCAATCGTTGATGTTTTTTTTCAGTCGTGCAATACAGTATTAAATAAGTAATTACACAAGTGTGATGATCTTAAAAAAACTTATTTTTATGAAAAATAAAATTCAAAACTAATTCTAGGCAAGGCGTATTAAATAAAGTAAAGCATTAAACCTCAATGACCATTGCTGTGCACCAAAATCACGAAAAATTAAACGAGCGCTAAACCGTCTAAAGTTCAAATATATTTCTTTGAATGACATATATTAACAGCCTTGAAAACACCTCCAAGCCCATTTTACAATATTATCTTCGTTTCTTCATAAAACTTTTTAATAATAAAAACATATCAAATCATAATATTCTTAATTGGAGTTCTCTACTGAGAAGAAACGTCAACAAACTTTTCCAACATTTTAATCACAGAGTTTATGTGTATAATTAAATCTACAAGTACTAAATCTATGCTTTTTACCATTAAAATTTTTGACATTAAAATAAAAATAGGCCAAGTTAAAAATAAATGTAGAATCTTATTATTGAACCGAATACTGTGTTTCAGGAAGGACGTATTTTGCGACATCGTAAACTCGGTGTTGTAAGTTTACCTTTCATCCTGGTGTCTACAAAATTATTGTCACTGTTTCCTTCAAAAATATCTATATTACTGGTAATATATTAAGCCTGATATTGTTGTGAACATGTATCATGTATACATATATAGGCTCACGATACAACCCGTGCACCGGCCGAGCGATGACAAGAGAACGTCTCTAGTTGGCATGTACCTTCTTTCATATTTTCCATAACACAAGTGCTTTAGCTACTTAAATCGGGATCAGAGTAATGTATGTGATGTTGTCTAACATACTTATTATTTACTTATTTATATTATTGTCTATGAATCAAATGTCGGCCATTCCACGTGTTGTCTACAACTGCTTAATGAGGTTAAGCGCCGTCTCATACATTTTTATTTTCAATTATTTAAATTAGGCATCTGCCTAATGATATGTATGACATTTGAACATTTCTAAATTCAAAATACTTGCTATCTCGTTTAGCAGTTCCGATTTAATATCCACGATCTGGAAATTTAGCAAAGGTTTTAAGAATGAATTACAACGAATTTTCTAACCATTAAAACTTCCATTCTAAATCTTAAGCCTCATCGTATTCAAAGTTGTCGCAGACTCGACAATTGCAGTCTCCGCCGACATTACTTGCAATTTGCCTGTTTCCTGACTACTTCATGTCCGGACTCTCGCCTTTTTAATGATATGGAAAATTTTATCGTTCCTTAAACTTCATTTGGACTTTTAAAGTCATTAAGAATGAATGGACTGTGTGTGTTGGATTGATAAAACATTCTTTTGTTTATGTCTCTCCTCTAGCTATATTTGCGATATAGGTCACGTGGTCGATCTAGGACAACGCGATACATTTGATCATTTCCTTGGTATAAAGTATACAAGTACAAACATACAAGTGTACATACTAAGATATATTAATATTTACCGCACTGAGCTCATGATTGCAAAACTCTGGGTGTTGGTTAGGATACACGTGACGTGGCTAAATTTCATCCGAAAAATGCAGTTTCCATCACGTTTTCTTCATTACCGAGCATAAGATGAATTTATAAAGCTTTCAAGGAACTCAGGAAGTCGCTATAATCAGTTAGATGCACGTATTGAAGCTAGATGGAGTTTTAAAACCATGCACTACTAATAAATATAAATATTGGACAACATCACATACATTACTCTGATCCCAATGTAAGTAGCTAAAGCACTTGTGTTATGGAAATCAGAAGTAACGACGGTACCACAAACACCCAGACCCAAGACAACATAGAAAACTAATGAACTTTTTCTACATCGACTCGGCCGGGAATCGAACCCGGGACCTCGGAGTGGCGTACCCATGAAAACCGGTGTACACACTACTCGACCACGGAGGTCGTCAAATGACAATTATGTAACATAAATATATATTTATATACATAAGAATTATTAACATTAGGATCTTAAAGAAAAACGTGGAACTGTGGCCGCGTTGAAGCGCAATTCCGCTCCTGTGGGCAAAAAAGGAACCAGCCCTCCTGTCACCAGTGGAGGCAATAAGGCGAGGTGTTATACTTTTAATTAAGCTTTTTACACTTCTATTTATAAATAATGAAATAATTACACACATATTTACACACAAAAACAAATTCATACTTTAGTAACTCGTGTGTAAATTAACAAAAAAGTCATTGTTTTAGCCTAAGTTACTCCTTATTACATCAGCTATCTGCCAGTGAAAGTGTCCGTCATAATCGGTCCAGCCGTTCCAGAGATTAGCCGGAATGAGCAGACAAATGGACAAACGGACAAAAATTGAACAATATGTTGTTTTGTTATATGTAACGTGTATGCATTTAGTAAAAAGCGGTTATTTTAATATTACAAACAGACACTCCAATTTTATTATATGTATAGATATATATTAACATTATTATTTTCCTGGGTTTGCAGGAGCTAGTCATTTTCTTAACCTTACCCTTAAACATATTCTACATACAATTTGTGAAAAATAAACAATTATTATTAACATTTTCAATTTCGCTTACTAATTACCTTTTGTTCTGAATATCGTCACTTGAAATATATTAATAAACACCTTATCCACAATAGCCCTGTCAGATAACACACAATACCGACACCACAACAAAGACCCGGTTATACGTATTACAAAAATATTTATCATTGCCTTGGCTATACGCGTAGCTCATTTTTATAACGATGTCAACCAGTGTTGTACCCTAAGGACATACTTTGTAAAATTATAAAATATGCGTGTAGTTATAATAATAATCATTGTTACACACGCGCAATTAAAATAGAGCATGCTAAGGGTGGTTTCCTAATGAAGTATCACATATTTTATTGGTCAGCCCAGAACACATGATCGTTTCTTTTGTTATCAAAAGCTTTGGTGGGCGGGGAAATAGGTCACCTGACGGTAAGTGGTCACCACCGCTTATAGACATTGGCACCGTTAGAAATTTTAATGATTCCACCAAAGCGCCATCAACCTTGGTAACTAAATTATTATGTCCTTTGTGTCTGTAGTTAGACTTGCCTTTCAAACCAGAAAACAACAAAACAAAGTATTGCTGCTTGGTGGTAGAATATATGGTATGTGGTTGGTATTTGTTTTGCTTTGCTATGCTTTCGCCGGCGGTATTTCCTTCTTGGGACTTGGGAACCTTTAAGAAAAGAGCGCACTCCTTCCTTAAAGGACGGCATCGCACTTGCTAGCCCCCTGGTGTGCAGATGTCCATGGGCGGTGGAAGTCACTTTCCATTAGGTGAGACTCCTGCTCGTTTGCCACCTATCACATAAAAAAATCTATTCAGACATGCATAAAGTTCTACCACTAATAAACTCACTAACCCAACAAGTCATAACAATAATAGCGTACTAAACGTTGCAAATGGGAGTTAAACAAATTTGTATTTTACTTACGATTAAATAACATAAAAATATCTTAACGTAATCGTAAAACGTTCTTATAGGCAAATCTACTTGAAAATTAAACGCTTCCACGGAAAATATTGTAATATAACGCGTATGAGCATACCCTGCAAAAAGGTTATTAAAAGGTTCGCGGGATTCATGTTTTTTGTTTTTTAAAATCTACCGAAAAAAATAATACTTTATCTTATATATTAAGTCCGTTCATATGAAATTGGCGTTTTGTACGGGAGGAATATATTCCTGCCTTTAAATTAAAATTGACTTTATAAAGTCAATTTTTTTTTGTAAAATATATTTAATTAATCAAAGTATGCACCGTTATTATCTATGTACCTCTGCCATCTCATAGGTTGTTCAGTGATCTCTTTATAAAAAAACCATGGGGGCGAGAATCAAGAAACTCTTTGAAGGCAATTTGAACTGCCGCATCTGAGTTAAATTTTTTTTCTTCTAAGAAGTTGTCCAAATTCCAGAAAAAATGGTAATCTATTGGAGTAAGTTCCGGGGAGTACGGTGGATGTCGCAGAAATTCCAATTGTAGCTCATCTAACTTAGTGGTTGTTTGTTGTGCAGTGTGTGGTGTCTTGCTTTGTCGTGAAGCAGCAGTGGCCTAGAGCGATTGACCAATCTCGATTGTATAGCAGCTGGTTCTTCCTTCATGGTTTGCAGTTCTTGACAATAGATATCTGCCGTAATCGTTTGGCAAGATTTTAGAAAGCTGTAGTGAACGACACCGGCGCTAGTCCACCAAAACTCATAAGAAACTTTTTCTGAGTCAATTTTCGTAGGCCAGGATTTGGCTGGTCTCCAGGATTCAGCCATTGCGACGAGCGCTTCCGATTATCGTACAGTATCCACTCGATTTAAAACCCCTTCAAAAATCGGTTATTGTCTTATTCTGAAGCGTTCTCACTCCTCTTACACATCTACGGCTAGCCGTAGATTTCACAATTACAATGGTAAGGACTAACAATTTTTTTATTGAATTACTGAACTACATATACCTGAACGACTACATATACTAATACGAATACTCAACCGTGTTTTAGAAATATGCTATTTGAACACAACATATAAACACTTCGTACCAGTTATTAAATTTATTCTTTATGTTATATTAATATAATGTATTCTGTCAAATGCACGGTCATTTTTATATATTGCAAGCTAGTAAGCAAATAGGTCACCTGCTGGTGTCACCTTTGTTCGTAGACATTACATCGCAAGAGGGTTGTAGCTGGGTTTATGTTTACGGATTTTAAAGCGATTTAATCGCTTTGATATGCTTTATTTTATTATTTACTTTCCATTGTTTAAGCACAGGATATAACTAAAAGGAGCAGAAGATCGCAGAGATTCGTCAAGGTTTGGAGAACGCTCCTATCTCAACTGATGACAGCAGGTTAAAGCACTAACTAGCACTTAATGTTCATGTATTTAACTCGTTAAGGACCTCTATTATTTATTTTGTTAAAGAAACAAGCCTAAGGCGTATATTAGCGTATCCGCGTTGGAAGACCATACCGTGCACGCATACACACATGCACATGCACACAAATAATACATACTTTAAATATCATCTAAATGGGAAGCCAGTAATTTTCAATTACGTATATCATGTTTATATTCAATTCAGTTGATCAAAAATAAACATACCTCAGTCAATATAAACTAACTAGTACAAGAGAAAACCAATTCCGCTCCTTTCCAACTTAGATTGGCCAATGACACTTTCTTTTGCCTATCAACTTAAAGGTATTACAAAAAGTCGTCCGAAAACATTCTCGAAAGCAGTGAAAAGATTTAATCTCCGAAAGAAAATGTTCAAGGTCGTTGAATATACTTGGATTTAATCTGAAATTTGTTTTAGGGTATTATTTACTTTTTATCTCGCTTGCGTTCTTTGCTAGATTAAGAAACGCGTTTAATAAGAATCTTGCCTTTTTATTAAAACTGTTAATAACTCAGAAATTGCTATAACAAGAGCTTATGACGTAATAAAGTGCTTTCCTTTAGGTTATTAATCTCGTGGGAGTGATTAATTAGAAATATTTATCGAAAATAATAAATCTTTTTAGTCTCGATTCGGGAGAACGATTAATCAGGAGGAATACAAGGCACTGCTACAAATAATTACTAACTTTATTAAAACTAACTAACTGCTTCGACTTCCCATGGGTACAAATAACGCTTTACCTTGAAATGTATTTCATTATATATATATATATATAAACAACACAATACCATCAATAAATAAAACGTTACCTATATGTTTCTTAAGAAAATAAATTAATAAAAACTTGATGGTAGTATTTCTGTGTAGGTACCACCTACTTATTATACATTCTACGAGCAAATAGCAATAGTGAGTATTGTTGTGTTTGAAGGGTGAGTGAGCCAGTGAAAAATTTAATAAACTAGAATTTCCGAATTTGATGAATAAAGGTACTTTTAGTTTTAAAGGTACCTTTATTCATCGAATTCGGAAATATGCGTCAAATATATATAGCCGGTCAAGCCGTTTTTAAATAATCAATTTTTACATGACGAAGTTAAAATTGACCTAAATTGGCTGTTTATTTATAAATTCTACTAATTGTTAACCAAACACGAAGTAAATTAACATGTACATTTGATTGTATAATCGAATAGTACAGGTTTAATGATAATTCTGTAGTAATGGCCATTTGTTTAACAATCATTGCGGATTTTTTTACATGTAAGTTTTTAAAGCGTAAAATATGTACGTCTGTATAACACGAAGATGGTCTATAATTATATTTATATATTAATATTATATTAAAATTGCGACAAAGCTTTTTTGAATTAATATTTAAAATATAATAATGTAACGCTTGGATGAATCGTTACATTTTCAAATATGCAAATTAGTTTTTTTTTTTTTTCAATAAAACAATCCAAAGCTAGTGAGACGTCGTTTTCAGTGTAATCCGAACCACTTTAACTTTTTTTTGGATGAATGGAGGAGAGGAGGTTGATACGGATTTTGTTTCGTCAAAAAAGTTTAGAATCATTTCAATAAAATTACAATTCAACTAGTTGCCATCCGCGGCTTAGATTGCGTTTTAGGGGTTTGTCATCAGGTATTAGGCAGAAAAATTAACCAACGTCATTCCTTAAAGTTCTCAAAATTCTAAGAGCTTGCATCATATCAAATTTCATCTTTTTCGGTCAGAAGTTTGGCCGTGAAAGAGCAACAGACAGACCGACAGCACAGACAATAAAGTTACTTTCGCATCTATAATATTAATATAGATATTTGGTTTTATATTCAGTGTGAATCCTATTTAAATATATATAGACATTTATTACCTTAAACACATGACCGAAGTGAAATAATTTTCCTATAACAGGACCCTTATAATCCCTAAATATCTATGCGAGTCACATTAACAATTTAACTTGGCGAATAAACCAATATATTTGGAGCCCCTGACATAAATATGTTATATAATTGTATATGTAATTTTAATAAAGATTTCTTTGTGACAGAAGCGAAAGCAAAGGTCCTTGGTCCGGCGGACTTGTACGTGAAGACAGGAAGTTTGCTGTCGTTAACCTGCATCCTGAGTCAAGGTCCTCATGATCTGGGGACGATATTTTGGTATAAGGGTATGTGGTTCATTTCTTACTGATAGTTATAAGAAATATAAACGAGCAACTGGGCCATGATATGGTAAGTTAAGGAGTTGCCAATTAAAAAGCCTTAGTTGTTAGAATTCTTGTACCTAAAATTGCAGCAGTCCATATTAAGACAATACAATTTCCGAAACGATGCTTAAAGTTTTGACAAAACAAGACTTGAATTAATAGCCCGAGGGTAACACGTTAAAGATCCATTAGCATTACGTATATAAACGTCTTGGTACAATAGGTATATAAAGTTTCTTATTACAATTAAATAACCCTTTCCTTATTTTATCATAACATATGAATTAACATTTTAAATTAATTAAAAAGAACATAATTTGGAACGGAAAATTAACGAGATTGTACCACAAATGATTACAAGTCTATTTTTTTGGATTTTCCGATATCTAAATTGGAAAAATAATGATATAAGCAATATTATTAAAAAAATAAAACTAATTTATTCGTTCGAGTACAATTACAGGTTCTGGTTAACTAGTATTGCCTATTAACGTCAATTAAAATGACGAGATACTGAAACTATTACTTGACTATCATAACTTCTGAAAGTATATTGGTAATTAATTTTCGGTTCCGAAAATGTAGTTTTAAGAGTATACTAATGCTAAACGCTTCGACCCAATTTCATTCTTAAAAATCCTATTTCATGGCACGCCCTATGATTCTCGCTTTGATTCCTCCAAGTACGATTTCGAACTACTTTCATTTTATAACAGAAGCGATTCTTTTAGACCATTAATTGGACGGAAACTCGTATCTTCTGGCAAATTGCCTATTTGTTGCCGTACTAGCGTTTCTGGTGGCTTCGTTCTTTATTCTTGCTCTATTACGTTTTAACCAGACGGAACAATCTTTCAATTGTCTGCCATATTTCCGTTCCGATGAACTTCTATTATTTGTTTGTATTTCTACAGCATTCATGGTTGCTTTCATTCACGGCGTTTTGTATTTATAATATGTGCTATTTTATTTTTATTTTTTTATTTATTTATGAAAGTTTTTTTTGCCCTAAATTTTTCCTCTATGCATAATTTCTTAAGCACCAAAACTTTTACAGGATCAAAATTAATAGAATATAAGGAAGTAGATGCGAATGAAATTGTGGAAGAGCCAAGAATCAGGCTTAGAACAGAATGGACGGAGCAGCTCACGTCTCGTCTGACGATCGACAAACTTTTGCCGACTGACAGCGGGAACTACAGCTGCGTGCCAACAATGGCTGAAGCTGCTTCTGTGAATGTTCACGTTATAAACGGTAATTAATTTACTTATACTGTTGATAATTGTAATGGATATTTCTTGCGAACTTTGCTTTCAATTAAAACATTCGTTTCTCGTGTTATTCAATTCGAACTCTCAAAATTTCATCTGAATAACGGTGATTTATCGAATTGATTTGAAATTTTGTTAATTTGATTACGAATTCGGCTTCATATCTTCTGACTGAAACTGAATATTCTATTAGAGCGCGTTTATAAAGCCATTAAAACACGCTTTGATACAACGTTAAAGGTATTTAAATGTTTCCTGATACATTATCCTGTTCACATTTGAGTAACTTCAGTCGTCGTTTATAAATAAAACTACTTTAGGCGTTCCTTCTGTAACGTAAATGCTTTTTGTAGATAAATAAGTATGGAAAACTTGCCTCCGTAGAAAGTCGGTGTCGCGAGTTTCGAAATAGACTTAAGTTTTTCCGATGGATGTTTAGTAAGTTTGATAGCAGAGATATTATAAGATATGGATTTTAGTATAATACGCGGTGTGGAAGTGTCGAGAAAAACTTTTATATTAAAGTGTGATATGGGATTTGTTCAGTTTAATAGCGGTTGTTTTTTGTTTTGGAGATAAAATATATCAATTTGTGATATTATCCTTAGCGTAGTTTGAAATATAATCATTACGAATGTTTGTCAATATCAAAATGAATTAAGTGTATAATTGATTTCCTAGAGATCTTACATTTTAGAAAAAAAGATCAATATGTTTTCTTCCATATATGATCGATCACTATGATTTTTTTATTTGATAAATAATTAATAATTATTGGTTAATATTATAGTATATTGAGACAAACATTATTTTTATAACTCAATCTCTATCGTTATTTCAATAAATATTTAAGGTCTCATAGAGACAGAAAGAAAAAGAGGATGAAACTAGATAATTCATCACTTGATGTTACTAATCCTCACTTAATAAAAATCTTGTACACCTGTAATTTAATACTTAATATATACTTGGTTGAAAAATAGGGATTCACTTAGTTAATTTCTCTCAACTTTGTTTGTCTTATTATTTAAAATAAATTCATTCAAAGAAACCCTTCTTTCGAAATTCGAAATAAATAAATTGAAAAAATAAATGCCTACAAGTACTTACTCTTAAACAGAAAACATATTATCGACATAGTTACAATAACGACTAAGTTACAATTGTAGCCGCTTTGTAGTAAGTGAACGTAGCTTCAGAGTTGCCAGCAGCAAGTTTAAGTAATTTATTACTTGTAAAATTACGCCATTAATGCGACTACAGAAGCGTTATTGAATTTTAATTAAAACCTACTTAAATACAGACACTGATTAACCTAGATGTCAATTAGAATTAAATATGATCATAGTACCAAAAAACACACAACCTGGATTAGACAAGTGATGACACTTAAAATGATGAGATACAAATCAAACCAAATCAAGACGAGTTGCTAAAATAACACCAACATATTTGAATTATAAAAGTTACAAATAAATACTGCTAATATATGTAAAAATCAACCGGAAATTTAGTGAACTTAAATGAACACTCCACTGTTTTAATGATATTATCATGACGTAAACCATATATTCTGTTATCTTAAAATAACAAATGATGATTAGGTCATTACGAACGAGTTGAGATTCATTAATATAATGGAATGTTACATAATTGCAGACGATTAAACATTCTCGCTGAGATATAAAATACAGTGTCGTTGTATAAAGCTCTCACTAACCGGCACGAATGGGTCAAAATTATCCTGTAATGAGGTTAAATTACACGACCCGCCATAGACTATTTGTACATCATTATTGTATTTATACTTATTAACAATTAATGTGTCGTGTCAGACAGTAATAAGGATTTTATAATAAATCAGGAAATATAATGACCGTTATAAGTAAGTACTGTAAGCTTTCGAAGAATTTTGAAGTGTGTATTCATTCTAATATTATAAGAGGAAAATTTTGTTTTTTGGGGATAATCTTCGAAATTAGCGACCAAATTTTTAACTTGTCCACTGGAAAATAGCTCCATTAGTCCTGATCTTAGGATATAAATAATATTTATATCATATAATCTTCTTTATTAGTAAATAGCATCCGTGGGAAGCCGGGTGGATAAGAAGAATATAAACAATCTTATATATTAAAAGCGTATTTGTCCCGGTGATTATGGGACGATAGCTTCACGTAGAAGATCGACTATGGTCTTATTTTGAAGAGCTCCAGCCGTAGATGTGCAGAAAAAAAAAATTACTGGCCGGGTAGAGAGCGGCGTTACGGCTGTATATAAAAAAAAAATAACAAATGTAAAACGTGCGCACAGGCGTCGTCGGTTTACAATGAAATTAAGTTTAGAAATTCCTAAAAATCTGTTGAATATACACGAAGCCGCGCAGGCGTCCTAGTGTTACATAAAAGACAGATTTTAATACAAACTACACAGACAATATTATAGTACAAGTATTGCACTACAATTTAGTTACGCTTTCAATTTTCTTCACTCACATTAGTCTGACGAGATAATCCTACACCGTGGATAGTTTAGCAGAGGACCAACGTCACCAAAATTATTTTACCATCCTGATCCGAGGATCTCAGCCTGGACGTAGGAATCTGCAGTTTTATAAGCCATTAGGCCGACGAGGTAGTTTCTTTTCACTATTTCGTGTTATAAAATTGTAGGTATAGCTCAGTCTTTATGACCCTTTCTTATTCTGTGAATAATGTAAAATCTATTCGAATAATAACTGAATAGTTTTAAGACTCATTGCTAAATAATTCCTTTAAAAAATCTATGTTAAAAAAAATATTTTATTATATAAATATCTTAAAAAAATATATCACTAGCCAATGATGTTGACTGTTTACGATTACCAATTGAGAGAAACACTAAAATTGTTTATGTAGTTTGTATATAAGAGATCTTTATTTTCAGTCGGTTAATAACTAATGTAACATTTTGTTTTTATCAGGTGAGCACCCAGCAGCAATGCAACACGGAAACGCGAACACTGCGTCACCGTGTGCCCTATCCGTTAACTTAGTAATTTCATTATATTGCACCCTCGCGACGATTTACACCAGCACCGTTGACGGCTTCAGATGAAAATTACACAAAACTTAACAGATTCGATGCGAGCAAGTGTAAATTAAATAGGTATAATATTGTAAAGACTTTTACATTTTGTATAGAAATCGAGTATTTTAATTGGACCGTACTAAAATCTACTTTCAAATCATGCAAAATTATTGAATGCAATAAGACGACAAAATATTTAAAAGATCTTTGAATAATATTTACGTTAAATAATTTATTGAAAGTGTACAAATTAGTACGGCCGACTTAAAATAAAATGAAGAGAGTTAAAAAGATTTTCATTATTATCTGAAGTAAATAATTAGTTTATATAATTTATATGAAGCAATTCGATAATTTTTTAGAATGAAAACTATCACGACTTAGATATCTTAGTCTTTTCATTACTTTCGACTTTTATCAGACTGAGTAGAAGAAAATAAGTTAGAACTGAAAAAAATAACGCAACCTTTTTTATTATAAAATTAAAGTTATTTTTATTAAATAAAACCTAACCTCACTTATGAAGATGTTTAGCGATTGAATAGTTCCACTATGCTTTGTCTTCTTCTTTCGAACGTCAAATTCGGGGTTATAAAAAGAGACAAATGTATAAATCTCATGTACAACGTCTATCAGTAAGATTTAGATAGAGCACATGGATCAACTAATTTAATTGTTTTTGTATTACTTGTTGTTTATTTTAATTAAATAAAAGCTATTTCCTTACTAAAGAAGTTTTGTATGGATACGCGATGATCTGTCTCCTTCTTTCGAATGTAAATTTACACATTGCAGAAAGAGAGGTGCTGGAAGATTAAACGCGTTAATTACAAACTGTTGTTTAGTTTTTAAATTTGATAGCGTTTTATTTTTTTCAACATACTGCTGAACTGTTGTTCCGTGGATGATTCAATGGTGAGGACGGGATGAATTTTATATAAAAAAAAACTAACGTCTAATAAGTCTTCATAAGAAGATTCTATTGCAAGCTATAACATTGCCAGCAAGTGCGGTGTAACTTCAAAGCGTTTTTTAAACATTTTCAATGCAAAGAAATTTTTACTGTGAATTAATTACTTTAAAGGCTATTTATATGTTTTTTTTTTTGTATATTTTTGAGCACTCTACAATTATATTGTAATAAGGCAATAAATAAATTAATTAATATTTTAAATTTAAAAACACACTCAAAATATATTCGAAATGATTTCATAATGTTTTTATTCTTATACATTATAATTTTGGCAAATTGAAAACACGCTGTCATTGTAAAATACGGGACTCGTTAAAGTAAAATGAGTCAAAACTCGAGAAGTTTCTACGTAGTTATTGTAGAGTTCCGCTATCGACCAGTCGACATAATCAAATCACCTAGAACGTGCGAAACTATTTCATCGTGTAAAGATTCAGATTAATACATACGTATTAATACATCTATAATTTAATTGATTGAAATTATATTAATACAAACATTGGTGCTTGTTAAATATAATCAGTTATATTATGAAGGTTTTTAACCTACGATTACAGCAAATAAAAAAAAAAGAATCGCACTTATAAAGAACCTTTTAAAAAAAGATATAATCGAGTGTTGACATAAAATAATTTAATTCTAAATTTAAAAACTTATATTTTCTGTAAATACAACTCTGTTAATATTTAAAATTAATTAAACACTAAATTCACTGTTCGAAATAGCACCGATCTCTTATTAATTGTAGATTATTTGCTAGATAATTATAATTAGAATTATTAATTTATTGATATTGTTTAATAATAATAATTGTAAGAATGTAAATAATTGTAAATAATAATATTTAAATGTATGATTATTTCCATATGGCAATATTGTTTTTAACTTTACAATAAATGAAATGACTGATCCTATTACGTATTTTTCGAATTTTGATATCGAATATCATAAGAATTATTTTCACTTCTATTAAAATATGTATTTAGTTAAAACAGACTTTATATAATTTAATAATGATGAGGATTAGAGTCTACCACGAAATTTTTATTTAATTTTTATAAATAAGCAAATATAAAAATACAATTTTTAATTTTTCCAGCAACACAAAAAAAACATGGAACACGAATAAAAATGAAAAAAAATAATATTCGTAATCTTTACATAAAGATAAAAAAATTAAAACTTGTTGGAATAATTTCTTTAGTCTCGTTAATATATTTTAATTACGAATCAAGAACTCAAATAGATACTAAACTGTACTAAGATATAAATCTGAAGAGTTTGTTTATTGAAAGCGGTGAATATTTTTCGCGTAAAATATTGAAAAGGGCTATAGACTAAACGACAAGGGAGCAGTAACGTCTGATAATATAGATATAATCATTATAACGTCTAGTTTCTATGATAAGAATAGATATCGAAATATACGTAATGGGATTTCCAGAAAATTCTATGGAACGTTTTTTAATCACAGAAATTATTAGAAAAAAACAGAGAATATGTAATAAAATTAGGTTTAAGGTAAACTTTGACAAATAAATATCGTAAAGTATAACTTTTGTTTTATTGTAACCCTTTGTAGATTTTTTTTCTTTTATAAAGGGAGACGGACGAGCAAATGGGCAACCTGATGGTAAATGATGACCACTGCCCATAACGTACGGCGATGTAAAAAAATTTTGACCATTTATTTTATTACCATTGCGCCACCAACCTTGGGAGCTTAGATGTTATGTCCCTTGTCTACAGCCAAGAGACATAACATTTTAGTAATTACACTGGCTTACTCACTATTTAAACCAGAACACAACAACACTGAGTACTCGTTGGCGGTAGAATAGCTGTTGAGTGGGTGATACCTACCCAGGTCTTGCACTTTTAATTTCATTCAAGAGACCTCTTACATCAACATAATTATTATAATTATTTTAACTGTCGAGTTACTTTGTAAGAAATAATTCGAAACTCACCGCAGAATTCGTGCGTGAAATATCAGAATTTGATAAGCGACATTGTATGTATATATACATATAATAATTACTATTTCCTCTTATATATGTATCAAAATAATTTAAGTCGGTTGTCAACATCTCACGACCGAGATACGACTTGAATTCGTACAGAAACGCCCCGCTGAGCTAAATGAACCACTGAATCAGATATTGCTATTTTTAGATAAGTTTCCATACCTGGAGAATTACCACTGAGTTTTCACGTGTTTCATTTTTATTTATAATTCACCTCATATTTGTGATAAAAGAAGAAGATATTTTCAAAACCTCCACGTTTCAATAAACTTCCATTTGTATTCTTATTTTGGACTAAGGTCTCTTATTCATTACTGTACGTGACGTCCGATTTCATAATGAACTTCTAAATCAACGTCTCAACGCCAAAATTTTCAGCGACGTCTCGATGACAAGTCGATAAAAAGAGTTGTTGTTTGGTATGGGGAATACTTGTATTTAAATCATCTTTATGTTGTTTTCAGTCTAAAGTTCTTGTTTATGACAATACTGAAATACAAGGGATACTATATTTTTGTATTAAACATTTAAAAAGAGACCATAGGCTTAGCGCAAATCAGATCAGATAAAAAAATGTTTATTCTTTATCACAGTATACATATAATATTTAAGGTTCGGTCTCTCTAGTACGCATAATACATGCTCGAGTCAGAGGGACCCCACTCTTCCATAGCATCATGTGATATAAAAGCAACTAAAGAATAAATAATCTTTTAATTAATATAAATAAAATAAAATAAAAGATAACTAAAATTAATAATTATTACAAAGTGCATGTGTGTTTGCGTCAGGCGAGTGTGATGTAGGTATGTGTGTGTAAGTATGTGTGTATGAATGATTATAATATCAGATAATTCTTCATAACCAATTTATAAAGAGGCATTGAGACACATGCCAGATTGGCATTAAAATATATAAAAATAAAATCATATCTATATCAAATTATATCTTAGTCACAATAATTATATTATATACATATATTAATACCACCACCATTACCACTTGTTGGAAGCGCTTTTTGCTCGTCTGGGTATGCACAAAGCACTAATAACCAACACACACAACAATACAAATATTTACATAGTTATATTGGTAAGACTTTTTTGTTTTATCAATAAAAAAAAATGGAAATACTTGTCGTAAAATATGTTCGGAACGTAGGAAATTTTCCTTAATATCCAAAAACTTGTTAAATAACAGTACAATAAAATGACCATCGATTTTTTGTTTGTACGTTTTTTAGTATTCGGTGAAAAATGTAAATAACAAAACTTAAATTACAATTGTTACACAAATCATGAACGCTTAGAATGGTAGCAAGAATGCTAGCAACATTTCCATGTTGAATCGCAATTCAGATTCTCTGGGCGGAAAATGAACCAGCCCTCCTGTCACCGGTGGAGGCAAATGAGACGGGAAGTTGATCTTCGAAAACTTTTCCATTTATCTTTAAGTATCTCAACTATACGAGATATTTGCTATTTATAGTTGATCGTTTCAAATCGATAGGATTTTATGAAAGCATATCAGTTTTAAAATAAAATTTTAACAAGAACAATCGAATTTACATTTTTTTTTTCTAATTTAAATCAAACAAACAAAAGAAGAGATCCGATATCTTGACCGATGATTGCAGCGTGGTTGAATAAGCTCCAAACCTTCTCCTCAAAGGGAGAGATGACCATAGCCCAGCAGTTTCAAATTTGCAGGCCGTTACTGTACTGTACTGTAAAAGATATTATTAAAATCAGTTCATATACTACGCAGTTTTGAGATAACAATATAAGTCATATAAAAATAAAATGAGACGGCCTTCAAATTTCCCACAGCTGGGCTAAGGTTTTAATAATATATTATAAGATTATTCCTTACCATTACTCCATAGCGATATTGCTGTATGTTAAACACAAATTAAGCATAAGAAAACTGGTGTTTAGCATAGTGAAAGTAGTATTGTATTGACTTTTATAAATATAACATTCAAAGGCACACACTAAAATAGAGTACCATCATAGAGCGGCTATCAGCATCTCTCGAGTAAGACAGGTAGTAACTACTCTTATGATTCGTTCTTAAAAAATGGCATTGTCAAAATGAGAAAATTCATCAAAGAAAATAACTGTCTTCTACCATCAATCCGAAAATTTTGTCACTTTAAGTACATGTAAACATTAAGTAATTTCAATACTTTAGCCTTGTCAAAATAAAATATTCTGTTAAGTAACGAAACACATAAGGTTTCAATGTCTAAACGAAATTGGTGAGTCGAACTTGTATTAAAATAAATATATCAGAGCAGTAACAATGTAAATACAATATTTATATGTAAATAACAACGACATCTCGTCATAAAACTCTACTGTAAAACCAGAGAATGTTATTTTTTATACGATTATCTTATTTGAATGAGAATATTTTATGTATCGTATTCTTCTGTTTTGTCATTTGAGAATAAATACTAGAAAACATTTATGTTCGATGGCCTTGATTTATTTATTATTTTAATTTAAACGTGCTTATATTTTTTTTGTGAAACATTTATCACTTTGGGAGTAAGTATGTCTCATACACCGTGGCGAAAAGCTCATCTTATCATCATGGAACTGACCCAAAAATATTTTATTGGTAAATCTTTTAATTTTGCAGGCTAAAAAAATCTCTTAAATCAATACATTAAAAAAAAAAAGAGCGCGCGATCGCCTGTCACTGAGGTTTAAGTTAACTTCCGGTTTGTCTGCTTAGGATATACTCTTTCTGAGTCATAGTTGACTTATAATTTTAAATATGTCTTTGTTTTTAACTAATGTTCATTTAAATTAATTAATGATATTATAAACTCAGATACACAGTCTATTTTTTTAAAATTTAATGTATCTATTTTCATTCTGATGGGTAAGATTAGATTATGAACAAAACGTATGGATTCGAGGCAGATAACATGTTTCATTCTGATGATATGAATACGAGATATAGCAATATATGACGCTCACTTGTCTCAAAGCGTCTCATTCCTGCTATGTCACAGCTATGCATCAAATTTAATACATGAACTATAACACTATATGTATGAATTACCATCTCAAATCTCACTTAGCATTGATTTCGAATGCGTTTACCATATTCAAGCGTCTGATAGAAACTTAGTATAAGATACTAGCGACGTTCTGTGGCTTCCAAGGAAATTTAATTTATTATCTAGTATTGGATGATTTTTGAAAGAGACCTCTATGTAGGTATTTAAGTTATAGTTGGCTAAGAAGTTTATCTGATGCAACGTGACTGCCTCCATTCAAGGACAGATGCATTACCGGACTTTAAGGAATGAGTAATATCCGTTCTTAAAGATTCCCAAATCATATAGGTTCGGAAAAACCTAGAGTTTTGATTCCGTAGTGTTTGTGCAGACGCAGAGACTGCCTTAAAATTGCGCTGCTGTGGATTGCCTTAAATCAATTTGTGCTTGATTGAACAGATTTTGTTGT
Organism: Vanessa atalanta; assembly: GCF_905147765.1. Taxonomy (NCBI): domain Eukaryota; kingdom Metazoa; phylum Arthropoda; class Insecta; order Lepidoptera; family Nymphalidae; genus Vanessa; species Vanessa atalanta. Next base: position 3,121,149 of record NC_061892.1, on the reverse strand, counting down.
TGTTGTTGTTTGTGGGTTGAAATAATAAGTACAAAATCTTCAAAAAATATGATAATATACGACCAATAGAAATGTTATAATCGTGTACAAATGTGTACTCAAGCAAAAGTACAATTTCTAGTGGAACGGCATCCCTACCGAAGATTATCCCTTACTTCCGCAACTACACGCATGAAACATGGAAAATGTTTTCGTTATCGTTACTTTTTTGTATTTATGGCAATGAATTATTACCCAAATGCATTTAATAAATATATATTTTTTCAACAAAAATAGTAATGCCCATGGAATTATTAATCTTCCTATATAAAGCAATTTCGACCATTTGTCTAAAACAAGGGAGACAGGCAAGCTACGGATATTATAGTGTACAAAGGTACACTTACTAATTTCTCACTCTCATAATCTGACCCCGACATTACAAGAAAGTATTCAGGCGCAGGAGTACACCAGTAAAGCCGTTCGCTTTACGAGGATTGTACTCACTTGTAAGGCTGTTCTAAATTTAAAAAAGAACCAATAACTTTTTTAATGAATCATGAACTCGTAATCTGCGGCATTATATCTAACTATTAAACAAAAGAGGCAGTTGAACAAAACTTAACTACATTATAAAACCACGATTCTGTATATGTACATAAAGTGTTATAGCTTACCTTGAAGTATTACAATTTCCTGAACTCATACACCTCAACGATGCGTCATGGTTTCCAGTTATACATAATACGAACATGAAGTTCTGCTTCCAACGATTCAAGCACCTTAGCGAGAAGCGTTTTGACTTACAATGCTCAAAGCAGCTAAAGCACAAATTGTTTTGACTTTCAACGCCTTTGATATTACGCCACGTGATCAATATAAATAATGAATTAATAATTGCTTAACCCTGACGAATGAAGATATTTACGGTAACAAAGTATTACCTCTTAAAAAAAATATAGTCTATTTCTGTCAACATGTTTACTAATATTGTTATGTGAAGTACATAAATAAAAATTACCCGCTGCTTGTAATCTTGAAAAATAAATGGCAATTGATCATTATTACCGTTTTATATTGCGTCGGATATTTGTAGCAATCAGCCTGCTTATTTAGGTAAATTTACGTATGTTCAGATTGATTGCTGTTGTTTGTTTGAACATCCGTCAATAGTTTTCAAGCTATCGACGGCTTATCAGCTAATTTTATACGAAATTTAAAACTTTTTTCTATCCTTATATTTCGTTAAATTTTTGTCTACAAGAAACAAATTTCTATTAGAGAACTCTAGCTTTACATACATCAAATATTTTCTTTGGGTCAAGGTCCTTTGCGGCCCTTTTTGTATGTGTAATCATTGGTTTTTTTATGTGATAGTATAGTACTATATTAATATTATTAATACTAATAACAAAAAGGGCCGCAAAGGACCTTGACCCAAAGAAAATATTTGATGTATGTAAATTGATTGGCCCTATGGCCAAAAATGTGCCACCTAGTAGTGTAGTGCAGTAGTATGTGGTGTGGTCACGGTCGCCCAGAGACATTGGCGATGAAAGAAATATTAGCCATGTCCTGCAATACGCCATATATCTTGGGGACTAAAATGTTATCTCCCTTGTGCCTATAGTTACACTGCCTCACTCACCCTCCAACACTGCGAGACCATAAGTATACGTTTGTCGGTAGAATATCTTATGAATGGTTGCTACCTAGCCAAGCGGGTACTTGTACAAAGATCTCTCACAAATTAATCATGATTCAAAAATCAAAAACTCAACAAATGAATATTATTTTACACAATATGAAAAAAAAAAAATTTTTTTTGGATCATTGGAAATAGAATAGGCATTGATAGATTTTGATTTTATATTCTTAATAGGTTTCAAGATCTTTTCTCAAAACATCAAGAGTAGTTAATATATGTATCCATAATTCCAACTCGTTCTCGTATCATATATTTGTATAAAAAATAATTTGCTCTAAATCTTGATGATTCCATTATTTTTCTCTAACTAACTATGAAGTTACTTCTCCATCTTAGACCTTTTCTCACACTTTCTGATTTTTTTATCTACCAATAACAAAGTAAAATTTTCATATAAATCAGATTCGTTTTGTTTATTCTACTAAATTCAAGGAGTAATTTGTGATACTAGCGATGAGTAAAATAATACTGGAGAAACGTAAGTGTATTATACCGTTAATGCTGGGATTACACTAAGGCTTAATGCTGTTAATCATCGCGCTATTGAACACGATACTTCGGTGTAGCCATGACATAACGCTCTATTTTTGTTTTGGCTTTCATAATCTCGTTAGGCTTAGGTTTGGGCGAGAGATCGTGCTGCGGTATTTCGAGGCGAATTCGTTTTTCAAAATGATTTAATGTTTTATATTTGTTTAATTTGAAATAACTATGTACTTTTTTGACTGTACTTTTAGTTTTTTCAGTACTTTTGTTGACCTATGCCTGCTTGATTATCTTACTAACTAATTACGAAATTAGGTTAGATACAAACCTTAGTAGGGTTTCAGCTGAATGATGAGAGATTAAACCATATAACATACTATTAATGTCTCATCGGAGTCGTTTCCTCTTGAAAAGACTGATGTCACCCAAACATGATTTCCGAGATTTCCTAACGGTACCATCTTTTAACGCCGAGCACAAGGTAAATTAAGATCAGATAAATTAAATGATGCTTAGTTGATTTAAATTCGCTGCCTTTGATTAAGGAACTTAACGTGTTGTTTCAACTTAGTAGTTGTCATATTTATCAACTTAAGAATGATACGAAAATCAAAAATTTTGCTGACCTGCGTATGAAATTAAGTCATACTACTTTAATTTGAATTTTAATTGGTCGATGGTAGCTGATAACGCAATCGACGACGCCCAATCAGCGAGCAATATTAGGATAGATTAAAAAAACAAACATTACAAAAGTTAAAGGTTAGTTTCTTCTGTAAGTGTAAAAGTATTTATTCTCTTTTGTTTTTTTAAATGTATTTCATATCGGTTGGCACACTGGCAAATGGGGCAAGTAATGTTAAGTGGCCACTGCCCATTCACATAGGTGCTGCTAGATATATTAATCATTTCTATCATAAATTCACCACTAACCTTTGGAACAAATATGTTATGTCCCTTGTATCTTTAATTACACTGGCTCAGTCACCCTTTAAACTGGAACTCAAACTCAAACTCAAATTCCTTTATTCAATATAGAAGCATTACACTTACTTATTGATGGTCAAATTAAACACTACCACCGAACACTAAGTATTGTTGGTTTACGGTAGAGGATATTAGATGATACCTACTCAGACGGGCTTGCACAAAACCCTACCACCAAGAAATTATTTAGCACTATATATGTTTATAATAATTTTAAACTTAAAAACTTAAAGTCACACCATTTCCACAAAAACCATAACATTCATAATTGGATTTTCATCTGATATAACATGCATGAGATGGTTGCAATAACAGAGATTGGCCGATGTAGCGCGTCGTGTTATACTGTAATTTATTTTAATTCGTACGTGGTTCACTCCCGAATAAAGACTTTTTTGTGGACAGGTTTATTCAATATCGAAAAAAGGCGATTTCGGCACATCGTTTTGTTTTCTATTTATTTCTGTTACCTTTATCAGATTATTTCGTATTTTTAACGATGTTACAGACTGGTAAAGTTTCGTATATAAAATGTTACCATCTAACATATTCAGTCTCTGAATTCTTAAGTGGGTTTAAGTAAGGGATAATTTTCCGAAGATTTAATTTGTTCACAATGTTTCAATTGAATATCATCTGACCGTTTCTTTCAGAGGTATTCCTTACTCGGAACGAATAAGAAGAATAGAGAGAAGAAGAGAAGGATATACTATGGAGAATTTTAGAAAAGAGAATCTTGATATAATTGTAAATTAAGTAATGATCCCAAAATAATTTAATCTTTATTTTCGAAACAATACTGAAATATCGAAATAGATTTTTTTCATATCTTATTAATTTCATAGTATTTCATTGTTAGGTTATACTTTATCAGTATCAGTCAAACGCAGACTTTTCTGTTATATTATCTGTTCTGTAGTCGATATTTTGCTTGATGAGCAAAATATCGACTACAGAATTTTTTTATTTGTGCTCATTTGTAATTTTATGGTATATCTTATTGGTTTTATTAATTATTGTTTATTATACAATAGTTAAAAAATATATATTATAATTTTTATTATCTAATCATTGATTATTTATGTTTAATATATATATTTAATAAAAACTGTGCAGCATTTGCCAAGATAATTTTGAAATGTATTTTTTTTTTATTTTGATGATCAATATTGTATCTGGTTGGGTGTTCTATTGAAAATTAAATTATTATATAAAGTAAATTATTGTCAGTTTTAATCCCATTTAGATGATGTATATGATGTATGTATTAAAACAAATCGTATAGAACTTAGATTTGAAATGTAAAAAAAATATCAGAGATCAGATTCTGTCCAAATTGGTACCCTCGACAAACGTTTTAACTTTAACTTTGATTTGTGATACTTGAATAAAGATGAGTCATGTTAAAATTACTTCCTAACACTTAGAATTCAAATAACACAGCTTAACGATATTTATTCGTACATAATAACAAATGAAATTTCCGCAAACGAATATTTGAGTTACCCTTCAAAGTCGGCGCTCATTCAATATGATGAAAATAATTTAGAAGTCCAATCTCACAATGGAACAGGTACAATGGGGCTTTTAAAAAGGTAAAATTACTCGAACAAATTGTGGAGATATACAAGATGTTTTGTCAATATTAAAAAAAAAAATTAACGAATTCTCATTTCAAATGAAATAAAACATTTTTCTGACCTTTTGTTTTTGTATGTTACAAGTTTCTTTGATCCATTAATTTACTGATGGCATACCGTACGGTTCTGTTTTTAGCGTTCCTTTGCTTACCTTTGCTGGTAAGCAAAGGAACGCTAAAAACAGCACCGTAAAGTGAAACTTTATGATCCTAATTTTAAAAATTGACACACAAGTCTTATCAGCTGATGTCTGATATATATAATACATAAACAAAACTATACTCAAAAATCAAAATTTTTTATACCTCAAGCTGTATACAGCAGTAATAGAACAACAACTACAATATTAATAGGACGAATCTTGTCAATAATATAAAGGTGCTCCACGATTGTTGATACCAATTGTCCCTGTTTAAAAAAAATATCTAATTCATCAGATTGCTATTGCCATTGTTACTAGATATATTGGGTGTGTGTATGTTTGTGTTTGAACACCCAATTCTTAATTTGATCTCCATTAAAAGAAAACATAGAAGTGAACTTCTGTGTGTTCATATTTTTATGAGCAATATAAAAAAATCAAAAATGTAATATTGATATTAAACCCATGTTTTGTTTTATATTCATTAGCTTAGATTAATTATAAGATTTACTCTACGAATATGCTAATTTATTCCTAAACATATATGCAGAACAAAATTTCCAAAAGGATTTACTCGGCACCAAATTTATTTCTATTACAGTACGCTATAGGTCCCTGTGGAAACAGGGACTTATAGCGCATTTAGGACACATCGGCCTCAGTCACAAAAGCACCGGTCAAGCCTATCGAGATGGAACTCTCAATGACATAGTCTATCATACCTTGATCACCGCTTCGGTTCCTGCTAATTATTATCCAAACAGCTCTTGTAGTGATGCTGGAAAAATACAAATTAGAGCACGTGGATTTGTATGAGATGGAACATACGTAGGATCAGTGGTGGCAACTTATATGCAGAGCACGGCCCGTAAATCTGACAAGTTACTGAATCTGCTCAAGTACTCAAGTATGGCAAATACTCTTATATTAGTATGTTTTTATTTTATTGGAACTAAATTTGAAACCGGGAGTTCCACGATCATCAGATAACAAAATAATATTAATAAGTACATAACTGATAGTATTATCTAGTGACCCAAGAACTATCGTTTACTTTGGTCAAAGACTGAGCCTAGCAATTCAGAGAAGCTATAGCGCCAGATTCCTGCAATATTTGGAAATATGATCCCGTGGCATTAACCCGGGATAGCGTTTCATAAAGTGTCTCTAAGATATCTGCTAAATTTATTTACTCTTTGTTATAACTGTTATCGCAGTATAATAATATTATGTCCGAAAATATTTTACATAAGTATATATTCAACAACTAAAAGCGAGAAAAAAGGAACAATCATTTTAATATTTTTATAGTTGGTGTTGTATTACGGGAGATTAGATGCACTGGATGGCTAAATATTGCTTTGGTGATGAGTGGGTGGTACCAACCCAGACAGGCTTGTGACTGTAACGGGTAAGGTGACCTTACCATCAAACATTTTTATTTTTATTTTAAGGATACAGTAGTTCATTTAAGACTAGAATATAGCTGATATATTTTGTAAGGGGTGAAACAATCCACCAGCTAATGCATTACCGAAGACTACTGGCGTCAGGTAAGAATGATTATAATAATGATTTTTTTTGCACATTATAAACTGTGATGTCAAGCTAATGTGATTGGGGACGATTTATATTTTTATACGCGTCTTCTCCCTTTTATACAGAATCCTCGAAACCTGAATCCAACTCTAAACGGACCGTTTTTATAATACGTTAACGGGAACGTATGAATACGTGATTTTGTTACAGTTCTCCGTATAATCGTTGTTTCTGTGTGTTTCATATTTTAAAAGTAATTAATTTTTTGTTGAAAATGCTCGCCCAAAAAATATTTAAACGTGTTTTTTCATGTTTTGTTTGCGTTTTTCTGCGTATAGAAATGTAATGTTAAATACTTAATATACTTACGTGTATTTAAATACATGAAAGGGGTATTTGCTGCTTCCAGAAAAAGCACTATCACGAATTGGTATAAACAAAAACACAAAAAAGAAAAATATGACTATAACACTTTTTTATCACATTGGTAGGTGAATTGGCAAATGGATTACCTGATGGTATGTGGTTACCACAGTCCGTAGCCATTGGTGCTGTAAGAAATAACTATCATTACTTATAATACCACCATATGGTGGGGGATACCAACCCTGACGGGCTTACGCAAAGCCTTGCAACCCAGTATACTCGATTAACCTTTAAGTATTGAGATAGAGTTTACGAATAACTACTATACCGTTATTTATATATCTTTAGTCAAACGATAAAATTTTAAAATTAAAAAGTAGTTTTTACATTAGACATTAACATTCAAACAAAATCACCATTAATTTATATCGTAAGTTTATACAAATACATATAGCGTTGATCATTAACCTCGTGTTCGTCAGTTAGGGAAAACTTCGCGAAAAAACCTCTATCGGATGTTAATTTGCCTCTTGAATATCCACCAATTTGCATTGAAGTAAAAGGACAGGAAGCTTTAGTCTAGATATGAGATATCCAAAAATTGCTACTTTTTGTTTTTACAAAACTGTTTTCGTTCTGGTCTGTTCAACTGACGTAAGGCTTTATCATCCTCAATTTCAAATCAATATAAGTTACCGAATTCAATCCTGCCGAGATAAACAAATAAACACATCTCTCGCCTACATTAGTAATACTAAACTTGAAGGTATTTAGAAGCTTAGCCCACCCCAAGTACGAGAAATGGCAATTTCCAGGAATTGTGATTAGCGCTCGTTCTCGCAGACCGCTCGTTAACAGTATAGTTAAAGTATATTTTACTTTAGAATTTAGATATGCTATCCGGAGATGCTGCAGGTATCTACTACGAATTATATTCTATACCATCGTATCATTAGCATCATTGAAAAGATTATAATGTGTTTTTTATTGATGATATATGACTGATATTTGCTGTATGTCATCACCACTGCCCATCGACATTAGCACTATAAGAGATATCAGCCAACCCTTTACATTACCAATGCAGAACCAACCTTGGGAACTGAGGGCTTATCTCCTTTATTCTTGTAGTTACACTGGTTCACTCACCCTTCAATCTAGAACACAACAATACCAATCAACAAATCGCGTTTGGCGATACAATATGTGATAAGTGGGTGGTGCCTATCCAGACAAGCTTGCACAGAGTAAAAGCGATTGAAATAATTTCTCACACACACATTAGCAGCCTGTAAATTTCCCACTGCTTGGCTAAGGCCTCCTCTCCCTTGGTTTGAATATTCCACCACGCTGCTCCAATGCGGGTTGGTGGAATACACATGTGGCAAAATTTCGTTGAAATTAGACACATGCAGGTTTCCTCACAATGTTTTCCTTCACCGCCGAGCACGAGATGAATTATAAACACAAATTAAGCACATGAAAATTCAGTGGTGCCTACTTGGATGTGAACCCGAAATCATCGGTTAAGATGCATGCGTTCTAACCATTGCGCCATCTCGGCTCAGAGAAATAACTTCTATTTTAGATAAAATGTTTCATTTTCATTTAATAATATAGAAACAGCAGAGTGACCGGGTCGGACAATGGAATTGATCTCTGAAATTTGTTCATGGCCTGAGGTTGTTGAATACGCATACACAATAAAAGGTTAATCGCAGAGGTATTACTACAGGTACAGAGATTAAAAGGTATTTTTTATTTTAAATGTACTGTCTGAAACATTATGAATTGTAATATATCTTGGAATGTTTGACCTCGTTGATCTTACTAAGGTTATTAGCTTGCAGATAAAGAGGTCCTAGTTCGTAAATTCTTAGAAGTTTTAGTATAAAGAAATTCTTGGGAAACACGTAAAACCGTTGGTTCTGTACTCTCTCTGTTGTTGACTCTCTTTGGTCATTTAGGATTATCCGTCCCATTAAGCTTTGAAAGTATGGGACTAGAAAAGGCTCGTACGTTTCCTTAAACACTCGTGTACACTTTTTCCTATGTAACCGTCTGGTCTTAATTAAATTGAGCGCTAGAAATGAAATCTGTCAAGGGGAAATCATTTTGGAATACTAATAGATACATACTATAGAACTGCAGACCTAGGCTCATTTTTAATACATTAAACATTTTATGCCTCTGTTTTTATACGGCTTTAACTGCGAGCAAAAAAAATGTTATATATTTTTTATGAAGTAGTTTGGCGAAATGGTAAATGGCCCACTTGAAGATAAGTGGTTATTACCACCCATAGATATTGAAGACATAAGTAATTTTAACCATTCCTTACATATCCATTGCATCACCAAGCATTGCACTTGGGAGCTAAGGCGTTGTTGAGCCTTATGCCTGTAGTTATATTAGCTGACTGAATTCTGCAAAATATTGCTTCTTGGCGGTAGAATATACGATGTGTAGACATGAACTACTCAGACATGGCTTTGCACTTATATTATATACCAAATATACATAGTATATTTAGTTATGAGACGTCCTTCGAGAATGTCATACAGTATTAATCATTCGTAAATGTGGAAACATACTTATTTTTTAATTCGCAGTAGCTTTAAAAGTAGTTAAACTAGTAGTCGAGTTTAAATTCGTCTTAAAAAAAAAAAACGTGGAAATTACGTAAATACCTTCTAAATTAATTCGCTCGATTTGACACTTACATCATAATATAAAGATCTTAATTTTTACAAGTGTTTGAATTCATTGATTTTTAAAACTACGAGTTATATTTTAAATGAGATTTTTGCAATGAGATAGTATATTTATTAAGAAGAGATATAAAAGCCTTCGTCAACGAGTCGGGATTGCACAGCAGACCATTAAATTTCCATTTGCTTAATTTTTGCATGTGTCTTATTGTTGAACGAAAAGGAACATATTGTTACAGACAATGTAAAAGATGAGACAAAAATATATCGTAGCTTATTGTTCTCTCTCTCTCTAAAACTGTCATGACGGAATGTGCGTAACGATAGTCTCATGTCTCAGCTGTGAATAAAAAGCTTTTTTAAAAATATTGAGTATATTTTTATTCAACCTTTCCCTAATTTTATGAAACCTGGAAGTCAATAAGCATTAACAATGTAAACCTATGTATCCACAGGAGCAGTATGGTGGCATTAGGTCCAAACCTTTTCCTCAAATGGAGGGGTTGTCTTAGACCAGCTGTGGGATATTTACAGGTTGTTAGTATTATTTTTCTTCTATAACACTTTATGTTACGATAATAAGGAACTGAGAAGTAATCATACACATAAACTAATCTAATAATAATGCTCTCCTCCAAAAACATAGCTATTATTGGCCATTTATCAAATAATGGCCTACTAAAATGTATTTTAAATCGTATAAACAAAATATTACCAAGTGTTATGGTTTTTCGTTAAATTTCAATCTTCAATGATAAATTCAATTCCTATTAAAGTATAACATTTTTCCTAACTTTCATAAGTTTCAAATTTGGGTATAGTTTCTTCTGGTGTCGTAAGAGTTTACTAATGTCGATTTTTATCAAACCCCTACCACGCACATAAACGATAATCGTCCGTAGCAAGGAACTAGCCAAAGCATTTCCAAAAATTGATGTCAGACCATAAAAGTTTGTCGTATTCCGCAAATAAATGGGTTTCGAGAAAGTAGATTATAATGATAATCATAGTACAAATAATTTGTTATGATTGTATTATTATTAACATTTTTTTTAAGAGCTGCAATGGACCGGTCACCAGATCGCTTGCATCTTAACCGATAATTGCGGGTTTTAATTTTCATTTGCTTAATTTGTGTTCATCTCGTCGTGAGGAAACCGGCATGTATCTAATTTCAACGAAATTCTGCCACATGTGTATCCATCGACCCGCATTGGAGCAGCGTGGAGGTATATGCTCCAAACGTTCTTCTCGAGGGTAGAGGAGACCTTAGCCCAGCAGAGGCGAAATATACAGACTGTTACTGTGTGTGATTAACATTTACTTTACAAGTTGTATATACTAGTATTTTCTTGACCCAATTTACGGATTATATTCCTTAATTTAAAGATGACAGGTTATTCCAAAGCCTCTTTCACCGGAATTAGTTCAGAGATAATTGACATTTGTTCTACAAAATTAAATTTTATTCCCTTTTTCTATTTTCTTTTTAGGGAAAAGTGTCGCTAATCCGCATCAAAGGCCTTTTATCGCTCCGCCTTTGTACTTTTTTAAGGAAAATACTCCTTCACCAAACCCTGCCCATTCCAATCCATTGGCTCCGTGTTCGAATATCGTCCATCTTTTGTCATTAAGTTACATTCACTAATCGTGATGTTATAGAATTTCGTATCAGTTTGTGATTTTATATTACGTGTTTATTTATGTATGTGTGATGGTGTCTTCTTAAGTTTTTCACGACTACTATGTAATCATAGGTAATCTTTAAAAAACAGTATTTAAGTTTAATCGTAACTTAGAAAAAGTATCCACAAAAATTAATCGAATAAAATGATAGTTAATATTATAATAATTAATCTGTTATTAAGTAAAATTAAGAGGACAATATACGCAGAAGAATTTGTGCAAGCCTCTCGGGGTTTTTATTTATCTCGTTCTTATCTGTGAAGAAAAATATCAAGAGGAAATCTGTAGAGCCTTCTGTAAAAGTTTGGCGGAATAAACTTCACCACCCATATAAAATACAACAATGTCCAACTGTGGGACACTTACGATTTGTTAATAACATGATTTTTGTATGGTTTTAGTATATGTCGAGTATTTTTTTCTTTTTTGAATGAAGTGGGGGGACGGTTTGTGGGACTCATTAATGCCCAAGACGCATAGTGCACCGTAAATTAAATAACCGTTATATGATAAAAAAGCGTTGAGTTTATGCTTATTGACTTCCAGGCAGGATATAACATACATAATTATATAATTGTATTTAACTAACACGACTGTATTTTTAGATGTTGAAAAAGGGTAACTACTAGTTTTTTGCCGGTTCTTTTCAGTAGAATCCACATTCCGAACCGGCGGTAGCTTTACTTAATATTTTTTGTTAAATGATGATTCAAAAGTGCTTGTAAAAGCCTACTTGAATAAAGTATCAGGCGTACCAGAATCGTCGCATGCTACCGTGACGATATTTTGTGTAAATTAATTTATAAAAATAGTTTAATTAAGATAAAATTTCAACAATTAATAGATTCTAAAATGACTCATATTTTCACGAACATCACGTTTATAAATAATAAATTATTTTCATATTTACCATACAGCAAGCCATTGTTTAAAACATTCTATTTTCAAATTTTATGCAGTTAACTTTACCCTTTATAAAATTAGTGCCAATTCAAAATGTTGTTGGTGTTTTACAACAGTTACTGAGATAACAGAGAAATTTACCCAAACTGTTCAGTGATGCTCAAACTTTTTACTCGGACTGCATTTTTAAACATTTGCATGAAAAAAGTGTAATAAGCCACCTAGAAAGGCCTGCTTTCGACGAATAAACTTCCAGCCGAATTCGTATTTTCTTCATCTACATTTTATTAACTCGGAACAATCTTTCGTTAAACTTTGAGAAGGAGCGATTGAATGTTTTTATTAAAAAGTTTCTAATACTCAGATTATTTTCAGTATAACTTTGAAATTAAGAAAAAGGTATGCGAATATTGTTTTTATTTTTGGTTTCGATTTCGGCTAATTTTTCCAACGTCTTAATAAGATTCGGTTTTGTAGTATAAAAACCAGCTAATCTTTACTGAAACTTCCGGGGTCGAATTTACGGCTACGCTCAAGATATTTATCAAAAGCTGAAAGTGTTTATAGTTCATCTCATGATCGGCAGTGAATAAAAATATCTTGAGAAATTCAGCAACTACGTTTAGCTTGACTTTGTGCAAATCCATCCCGTAGATACCATCCAGTCATTACATATCCTACCGTTAAACAATGCGTAGTATTCTATTTTACCTTTAAAACTAAACACAAAAACACCTAGTATTTTTATGTTCCGTTTTGAAGGCTCAGCGAGCCCGTGTGAACTTACAAATATAGGCACAAGTATCATGCCATCTTAGTTCCCAAGGTCAGGGATGGTTAATATTTCTTACGAGCGATAGTGACCAATCACCATCGGGTTCCTCATTTGCCACTATTTTGGTCTGCCTACTTATATAAAATATCAAAAATATACAATTTTATAAATATAATATTGTTGGAGATTTCTTAAGTTAAGAGTGGGGTTATGATGAAGGTTGCTACATAAGCGGCTGAATACCAGCGCCTCGCCCCAACGTTCGGTGACGCTGTAAAGGCCAGTAGGGCCAACAGCAATACTCAAACATGATACAAAAAAAAGCGCCTCGCCCCTATTCGGTTGGCATCTGTCGGGCGAGATAGACGTGTGTCGTGACGTAATTTAAGTTTTGTCATATTTTATAAATTGTTATTTGTTTTAATTTTGTAAAAAATTGTTTCATTTAATTCCAAGTAATTATAAATTTTATTTTTAGGTAATAAATTGTATTTAAAAAAAAATTAAAACCGCTTCTGATTTCTAATAATATACAAATTGAACAACCAAAGAAATGATCTACAGCTGTCGATGTTCACGTAATAATATACTCGTACCTAGATCTGGAACTCGCACAAATAGCTGACATAAACGTACATTAATACGATATAGTACTGACTAAGTTAATTACATCATTAAGCCACAATCAGCACCAGCTTCCGAGACAGGTGTCCGTTGAATGTAATGTCAATTAATCATCGCATAAATAGGTTATAATCCCTTATAACTTACGTAATAACATTCTAATATTGTGTTAATAATGACCAATTGATACTGGAAGAGACTTATATCAATTGATATAAAACCTTTTTTTATACAAAGATGTCGTAGTATAAATATCGGTTGTTTGTGTACAGCCAGTAATAGGCTATTTGACTGGTTTTTAAAATCCATTTTAAATTATTTAGTAGAGGTTAAGGAACTAGGTAAAAGTGGTTTTTTTTTTATTCTAGTATATATTTGCTGAAAAATATCAAATTAAAAATTCCATATTTAAATAGCGCGCGAAAACGCTACTTTGACAACTTTGACGTCACTTGCCCGTATCGTAATCTATGGCACATATAATTAACATACAGTAGGCAAACGAGGTTAACAAGCAAGTGACGTCATCATAAACCCGACCAATGAGGAGCGTTTTGTGTCACGTGACAAGTGATTGAAAAAATCCATTTTGGAATAAATTAATTATTATTTTTAACTTTCATTAATAGATAATCAATTTTAAACTAATAATATATACGGTATTTTTCGCATTGACAAATAGCCTATTATGTATATCTTAAATTTTTTTTGGCTTAAAGGATGAATAAGATAGTGTATTTAAACGTAAGAAATTTTGTATTTCATTTTGGATCTAATGATTGCCGGATATGGTGTCTTAATTTAAAATAAATTAATCAATATTTTGGTAATGTAAAATTTTGTTGAGTACACTTCAAATACAAACCTAACTACCCAATGCTAAGGAAATAGAGATGGTACCATCAAGTTTACGTTATAGTGAACCCAATGCAAACCTCAAAACCAGCTTAAAAACAAAAAAGTTATATGATACAGCATTTACAGTCGGCTTTATTGTAAACTTACTCCCTTTTTGAACTCGGTTAAGATATATATTCATTTTACAATCTTATAAAAGAATATTTATTCCTATATGGGTTTCGTATACTTTAAGTAAGTGCGGGTTGCTTATAAATAAAAATGAGGTCGTCACAGGACGCCAGGCAGATACGAAACATAAAGATCGATGATCTTTGATATTCTTTATAATTAAAAGAAAACCAATAAATAAATATGAAGTAAAATAAAATAAATATATTTATGTTATTAATAAAAAAATATTAAAGCAACAGCTTTTTAATGTCCCACTGCTGGGATAACACTTCTTCTCCCTTCGAGGAGAAGGTTTTGGAGCTTATTCCACCACGCTGCTTCTATGCGATTTGGTAGATGTGAATGTGGCAGGATTTCATTGAAATTAGACACATACAGGTTTCCTCACGATGTGTTCCTTCACCGCCGAGCATGAGTTAAATTATAAACATAAATTAAGCACATGAAAATTCAGTGGTTCTTGCCTGTTTTGAACCTGCAATTATCGGTTTAGATGCACGCGTTCTAGTCACTGTGTCATCTCGGTTTTTGCATCAATACACACTAGAGGGTAAAAAGCGGCTGTAGAGATAAAAGCAAAAAGGATCATCGTGCCGTTTGCCGTCACGGTATACGGAGTCGATCTATCCCCAAAGCGCGCCAATCGATGTTCGAAATAAAAAAAAAACACCATTTGAAAATGGAACATTAATGATTATATTGAGTTACAAATAAATTCATCTAGTAATTTCATGTCAATGTCACAATACAGCCCTAAATCTAACGTCACTAATGAGATGGTTAACCAAACGCTAATGGATGTAGCTCCGGTCTGAATTGTCATGATATATGATGCTGAATAACTAACAATTTTATAGATCACTACTCTTGCGAAATATAATTATATTGAGCGTGTATTACATGAAATTTCAATATGCATTACCGGTGGTCGTTGTCCTCCAGAGCGAGGCGGAAAGATGAAAGGAATAGGTTCACAAATTTACACTAGAGTTACAGTTTATTCACTTATTTATTTAATTCAGACAATAAAATAATATGCCTATTAAGCACCTTAGTTTTCATTTAGATGGCAGGTGTTGTCCTTGTTCTCCAAGACAATGGACTCCATTCAATTGGAGTACAAGGAAGTGAGCGGTTGCCTTTTTGTGGATCGGACGCACCAAGGCATTCTTAAAGGGGTTCAACCCGACGCTTTATGCGTCAGATTGCCGGAAAAGACGCGTTTAGACTGGTGCCAACTTGGGAGCACAGGTTCGTAGCACAATCGGAGGGATGCTATCGGGTCCACTTCACTTATGAATATAAAAGGAAAAAAATTCTTTACAAACAAGTAAGCTAAGTACTAAGTAACAAATTACTTAGTATCGTGTTCCGGTATAAAGGGTGAGTGATCCAGTGAAATAAATCAGATTGATATTTCTTACAGCACAAAAGTCTATAGGCATTGGTGACTCCTTACTATCAAATGGTCCAGTGGGATGTCCACATTATTTTTTTAAAAAAAAAAAAAAAAAACATACATTGTTCCTGAATCCTTTGGAAATATTAATTTCATTCACCATTCATTTGTTCAACTGAAAACAAAACGAACCAAAAAAAAAATCTTGTAGTTAATTTTAATACCGTGATTTGTAGACAACGAAAATTCTCATTATCATGACGTTAAATATGTGTAGTATTAACTTTCATCACCTCTTTAGCGCGGATTAAATGTTTTATATATGTAGATCAATTTTAACATAGTAAATAAAGGCAGACAGGAAATTAAAACTATCAGAGATATTTGATAGGTAACTCTATTAACAAACGGGATCGAATGATTTGTTTTGATGTTGATACATATTCCATTTTTAAACCAATTAAAAAAAAAAATTAAACTAGCGACATTCGATTTTAGAAATAAATGAAAATGTGACGTTGTTTGTTTACGTCATCGTATCTAAGCCGTTAAACCGATTATAATGACTAGCGAGTCTCCCGCGAAACTACGCGTTTATTCAAAAGATTTAGGCATTTCGAAACCTATGAGAGGTTTTGTTTTGATTTCATTTCATTGTAAATTCACTCTTCCACGTTTGGCGCCAAAATGATGTAACCTCTTTTAAATGAAATTTTTAATATCAAATTATATACATAAGTTCAGTTAGAGTTGGAGTATGTCGAAAACAATTTAAATTAGTTCTGTTTACGTTTTTCGTTTTTTTTTTTCTTATACAGCCGCTCTCTAACCGGACAGTAACTTTTCCGCTCTCTAAAATTAATTATTTGTTAAATCGTAACAATTTACACACTCTTCCTTTGATGAGTAGGTTTTGGAGCTCAGGCTGTATGTGATTGAACTATTGATAGTTATAAATAAAAAACGAAAGGAACGCACATAAATAGTCTTAGCACTCTACTTCTTTTGAGAAAAAGTTTTGGAGGTTATTCTTTTACTCTACTTAAATGTGGCTTGATGGATTATTATTCATTACGTGTCCATATAGCCCAATAGGTCCCCATAGTGATTTTATTCAACTGTCATATGAATTTTATTAATATGAACTCAAATTCAGCACGTGAAAATACTGTTATATTTGCTCAAATTTTTCGCAATCGAAGTTTAAGATTTTCGTGTTCGAATCACTTGACTTCGTTTGTTATATATTTTTTATTTTATTATAATAATATAGTCTATCTTATACCAAGTCATGTCATGATAATAATTCTTTGTTTACGTATCAATCAAAAAAAATATAACGAATTCCGTAAATTTTCGATAAACGCGAGGCGAAATTTTCTCTCGTAATACACGAAGCTCACATAAAACCACGACCCATTGTAATTTCCAACTTGGTGATAATGACCAATAAACAATAATTTCGTATGAACGTAAACATTAATTTGCACAATGTGAGATATTAAGCGTCGACAACATTTTGTTGGAAATAAGAGAATTTTAAAATGATAATGATCATCTACTTTTATGTGAATAACATCAAAATCAAAATCGAAATATTCTTTATTCGAGTACGTTTAAAAAAGCACTTCTGAATCGTCAAGTAATTCAACAATTAAATGTAAACCTACTATCTATTCGGAAAGTAGATTAAATCTATAGTAAATCGCTTTTTTTTCTTTTCGATGGATAACGAATTTACGCATTTCCCCCACGTGAGGTGGGGGGGGGGCTATGCAGGGCTCGCTGGAATACTTACTACAAACCAGCGGTACTTACTCCGTCTTTTTATGGGACTATGACGGGATCCCTTTCGCATACTACCGTGACGCCTTAACAGTTGTCCCACCTTTGCGGGCCTCCAAGTTAGAGAAGATCTCGGGGTAAAATATTGTTGGTTCAGAACGAGCCAATATTTCTATATTTACATGGTTACAGAAGGTAGCTTAAATTCAAGTTTCACTGATTCAAAATGATTTATTCGTATAATTTTTTTCATGTAATTGGTAGGCGGACGGGCAAATATACCGTTCATAGAAATTGGTGCAGTAAGAAATATTAACCAGTCCGTACATCACACCTTGGGAGATAAGATGTTATGTCTCCTGTGTCTGCGGTTACACTAGCTCACTCACCTTTCAAACCGAAACACAGCAATATTAAGTATTACTGATTGGCGGTCGAATATATTATGAGTGAGTGGTACCTACCTAAACGTGCTTGTATGAAGCCCTACTAACATTTTATCTCTTTTTCAATAGTCGAGAATAATATTGTGAAAATTTCATACACCTGAAAATTATGAACTGTGATTGAGAGGGATCGTTAGTTTGAATTTGTTCATTAAGTATAATGCTTTTATATTAAAATATGTATAATATATAAAGCTTAATATATTGTATATGGTATAAGATCTTCTCACTCACGAAGGCGTTAATTAGTATGAGTGACGCCTAAGCTCTTAAGATGTGTTAGTGTGCGTGAAACGACTAAGTGTACAGACAACAAAAAAATACAATTTACCTACATGATGTTTATGGAATTTATGTTATTAAAAAAATAATGTATCGTGACGTGACTTATGAATCAGTCGATTAAGGATATAAATAAAAATTAAAATCTACCACCAATTAAAAATAAAGTACGTACTTACATAGGTTTGTCTTCGTGAAGAACCAGTTCAATCTAGAGGCTTCGAACCTATATCAATAAAATTAATTTCTTTCGTATGCAAAATATAAAAAACATTTTTAAGCCAATTCACTAAAATTCGACCTTTAAAATCCGATGATTTGTTATCTATCGAGTTATTTCAATTATGATTCAGTTAAAAGAGTTACGTGTAGGTTGGACTTTGTATAAGCCAGGTTAGGAGCCACCCACTCATCATAAATCCCATCCGTAATAACATGACTAATTATAAAAAAAAAAACTATATAAATATTTTATAGCTTTTATAGTACAGAAGAATTTTAAAATGTCAGTCGTAAACTTCAAATGGTACTTCAAAAGTATAATGTATTTTATGTAACTTCTGCAATCAAAACTTTTAGAATTTATTAATCTCAAATGAATGTTGTTTAGAAACTATGAAGACGGGCCATTAAAAGTACGATAAAAGAAACGAAAACGATACTTACCGACATCTATCCAAACACATCTCAAAGGAAGTTATTTATAATAATATTTATTCATTCAGAAATATATACATATTAAGCTTATATATTTTTTTGACATACTGCAGACTCGATATTGCTACCAATACCGGGTTTCGTTTCTCAAAATTTTTGAAATTGTCTATAACATCGTTCCAATTTCGTTGTAGAAAATCTCTTATCTGATAACATTTGTCAGGAGTTTTTAAACTTCTTCAAAAGCGAACCAGAAAAAGGCAACAGCTTCTAAAGTTTTAAAGGGCTCCGTTATTAATTTCCCAAGTACTATTCCGAAATAGATATTACATTTTAAAATTCAATGATGAAAATAGGTCCGTTGTGAAATGTCCATGAATAAAACAGCGTCAATTTATCATTCCTGGGACGCGTTAACGCCTTATTATGTAGATTGGGTGCAAGTGGTTATTTCCATACTTTCCTCTCTCCCCGAGCGAAATAAAACTTATGCTAACACCTTGCCTGTTGCTGGTTACCCAGTATATAGGACTTTACTGCGCTATAAACATTAAACATCTTATCGTCGCTGTATATGCATTGAAGTACGATACTATTTGTAGGAGAGAACGAGAATAACAATTATATTAATAGCTTTATCAGTAAATATGATTGAATTTATATCGAATTTATAAAATGTTGAATTTTTTTTCTTGGATTATGAAATTTAATTTTTACGAGATAAATTGTTATTATTGGTATTAATAATTTTAATTCGCAATTGTAAAATGTATATATTCAGATATTTTATATATCTTTTTGTAGCTGCGAATCCGCTGGATAGCAAGGTTTGTTTTACCTCAGGAAACGCGCCTTAAATGTACAAATTCTGGTGTAAAATAGTCTTTATCTTATGTGCAATAAAGAATTCATTTCGTTTACATCATTTGTTGAATCCTATGGGACTCTTCAGAATGTGCGAAAATTCAAAAAATTATAAAAAGTAAAAAATATAATATTTTAGATTATTTTTCTCCTAGATTTTTACACTGAGATAACTTAGCGGAACACAGCCTCCATAATGGCACTTGGCAAAGGATATTATTTTAAGTGGGAAACTAGTATTTTTTTCCGAACTGTTGAACAATTCTGTGACAATTAATGAGCTGATTCTTATTGCGGTCTGTGATTGTCGGCTTTATTTCAATTGAATTAAATATTACTTTCACCAAATGTTGTTGTTATTTTGCTTGCAGTGTTAGGACCGATACCTCGTGCTAGCCTTTCTCTAGTATCCACTGATGCCTCTCAGTTATCATTCATAATAAGTCGCTTCTCTTGAAGTCATCTTCCGTGATCTTTTTTCATATTCACTTGATCCCTGTAAGTTTCCAAAATCTTAAATTAAGATCTAACTCTACAGATTTGAATAAGTCCTAACAAGATCTTCTGCGGAGTTTTCCAGGAGTTTCCAAGTTAAAAAATCCTATTCTTAGCTGTGAATAGTACGAATTTGAATCTTAAAGAAAAAAGGTAACTTCATATTCGATTTTCAAAAATATATCAACGGGAGAATAATCTGATGGTGTTGATGTTACACGATTACACACACGATTTACGAATACGAATCGAATCGAATCGTTTACTCTTGAAATTTAAGAGATATGAAATTTTCGGAAACGTTACTTGCTGAAAACAATTAGGGTTTGTGTGGATTTGGAATGCTACTCTGTTAGATTCTAAAGGTGATATCCTCCTGCCGATTTCGGTCATTGTAATCATACGATTGATCCAAAAAAATATTGTTATTAATTATGCGAAAAAAAATATATGGGAAGGGTAATGTTAACTACAGGCATAATATCTTAGCGCCCAAGGTTGTTGGCACATTGGCAATACTGATCATTTACTATCAGGTATCGTAATTGTCCATACGTCAAGAAATATTAAAAGAAATGTAAATATTTTACAATATAATATTAAAATTAAAACTACAAGTTCAGAAAAAAGATTTCCAAAAAAATACAGTCATTATTCTTTTTCAACCGTTAAGTTTATAAAATATCGTATTTTAATAAATTAAATGTATTCTGCAGGTATATAATCTTGATTTCAATAATGAGTTACATAATAATGAATGAAGAACATAAGATTGAGTAACATAATTATATAAAAAATATTAATCAGCAAAAATAAAAATAATATATGTAAAATGTTTTTTGGAAATAAATACCTTCTCTCCAGAAGAATTTATTAACTTTACAGAATTGAAAACTTTACGTTATGAGTTTACCTTTAGTTCTCGTAGTTTAATGGAAAAACATTTTATTAATGAAGATGCTGAATATTTTAACCACTTTTTATTTGCTTGGGCACTATCTTCAAGAACATCTCAATTTATTATGTTGACGGGCTCGCCTAGTGTATTTTAGTTATTTCCACACTATACGATCCTATTGTATTCTACTTTGGGGTTACCCAGCTGACATTACGACAATTTATACCCTGGACCCAAAAGATTCATTAAGATGTATATTTAAAGAAATTAAAATAATGACTGTCACTTTTCATTATCTATACATATAATAAAATTGGTGCTTGTTTCTAATATTAAAAAAAAATGCTTTTTTTTAAATAAATATATATAACACGGTACATATACCAAAATAAAATTTTTTACAATCTTTGTCTGTTTGTTTGTTCCGGCTCTCTGGAACGGCTGGATCCATTTTAACGGGATTTTTACTGTTAAATAGCTGATGTAATATAAGCTGCTTTTATTTTAGAATTATATAAAAAATAATAATAAAGTCACGCTGCAATGTCCAAATACCAACGTTCCTCACACCAACGACTTAATACCACAAAAGCTGCAGAATTAATAAATTATAGTAAACTCTGCGAAATGAACAACTTTTTTGTTAAATTCAAACGCGTACGAAGTCGCGGGCACAGCTAGTATAATATAAATAGACAAAATAGTGACGTTCATGTTCATATAACACTAGAAACAGACATAACATTGTTACTATGATTACCCGATAGCACAGGGTTAATTAAACTCTTTTGTGCGACGCTTTTACAACAGGATCCCAGAAAATGTTCCGAATAATTCAGTTGTAAAATTTAAACGAATTGTTAAAGAACGTCTGTGGGTTGAAGGATATTACAAAACTAATATTTTTTTAGACAATTGATCTTTGAAATTCTCAGGAAACCTATAATTATAAAATGTGACTTAAAAAACTCGCTGAGCATCTTGCGAACCGGTGGTAGATTTTTGACTATCAATAAGCAAGTTTAACACTTATTGAATAAAAAAAATTACTAAATCTTTTTATATTATGCCAAAGTGGACCAGATGGGAAGTGGTCACTATCGCTCATAGACATTTACAAAGTTAGAAATGTTAACCATTCTTCAGATAGCCACCAACCTTGGGATCTAAGATGTTATGTCCACTCACCATTCAAAACATAATACAAATACGAAATATTGCTGGTTTTCAGTTGTTTTTTTTTTATTATAATCAATTTAATAAAACGATCCTAATGTAAACATAGGTTTTAAAGTACATTTAGAATGTGGTTCACCATGTTGTTTTACTACATATATTTGGTTATGAAAAAAATTGTAAGAACTATTCAAATATTATTAAAAACTCAGCACTTGCTTGGCACACGATAATTGGTTTAGAAATTATTCTATCTATTGGAGCATTTCACTTCAACGCACATATCGGTAGCTTAACATTCAATTTAATCCTGTAACAACGGTATACACGTGAGTATACTTGAATAACGATTCTTGATATAAATATATATAATTGATAGGTAGGCAGACTGACAAATGGACCTCCTGATGGTTGATGCCGCTCAGACATTGTCATTTAAGAAACATTAATTATCTAGTCGGGTTACGTGGACGATGTCCAACCTCGGGAACTAAGATATTACTGGAGAGGAAAACAATATTTTGTTAATTGTTGCTGTTTGGCGGTAAAATATAAATCAAATAATAGATTTTTTTTCTCAGAAGATACAAAGTTTAGGTTCTGATATAGTATAGACGAACAATTTCCGGATATCAGTTAATAATAAATTTACATTCAAAATGTTAGATGAGTAAAGCTTTCTGGAATGGTTGAAAAACCCATTTTATCGCAATCTGGATAAAAATAAGGGATAATGTATTCTGGGCTATGCGTGTCCCGTTAGCGGACAAACGGATATTTTATACGGACACACTACACAGGCATTTGTCAATGATGTGGGCGGAAAAGTAGGTAATCATTGTTTTTAAAAAAAATTACTTAGGTGTCGTTTTGATATGTGCGTTTTGGTTCAAACAATGATTAGTTATTACTGAGATTTTATAGTAAATTATATACATATATTTATTTCTTATAACACTACTAAATGAAAAACTATAGAAAAAATAAAGCATATTATACCAGTTCTTAAATTACTGCACGCTGCTCAATACATTGAAACTTTTATATTCTTATAATAAAAGTTACTCACACACACTTGCAAACTTTTTTTATAACTCGCGTTGTTACTCTATCAATCCAGAACGTCTGAATAGATATGAACGAAATTTGACACAAAGATATATTATAGTACGCAAAAATATATAGATTACTTTTTAACCTGGAAAAATTTACCTAACATCCACCCCAATCCCCACATGCGGACGAAACTGGCATAAATATAAATTCTAAATAGATTCAAATAAAGAACACTTTCAATAGATTCAGCTTCTTTCTCTCTGAACAGGTAATACATTGTATCCTTAAATTTAGTACCTACTTGGAAATAGTTAGCGATGGTCCCAAAGATTTTAAGCCGAAATTTACGATCAACGTGCTCAATACACACAGATAGAAGATGCGACATATAATTCTCATTTATGACCTTGAAAAGCAAAAAAAAACGTGTTTCAATTATGTCTTTGCCGACAGAATTTATAAGTGAGTTTAATATAACTATTTATTTAGTTATCAGAAGCGGTTTTACTAAATAAAAAATACACGTGGTAAGTTAACTAAACAGATATTTTTTTACACTGATAATCAAAATAATAGCAATCAAAGATTCGTCACAATAATAGATTTCGAACTTAAATTGATAAGATACCTAAGACTCCGCATAAAGTCTCGATCAATAATCCCCTGCCGATGCTCTCGCACCGCGTTAAATTGGTTATACCCTCTCTTGGTTGTTTTTTTTTCGTCAGTCTTCCAACAATATTATATATTTATATAATTTTAACACAAATATTAAATCAATGAGAGCAAAATAAAGAAAACACCGTACAACCATTAAAAAAAAACTCATGTGTTCTTTACTCCCTCGTGGGAGTAGATGATGGAGGCTGAAAGGGCATGTCGGCAAAGACAGTGTCAGACAGTCATACCATTTGCTAACATGGCATACGAGTCGGTTTTACCCCCAAAGTGCGCTATTAAATGTTTCAAACCAAAAATGCTTAAATCTATACACAAACGAAACTAACAACATAAAAAGAAAAACATTAAATCAAGGTCATTACTATATAACATACCCATTTACCATTATAAAACGTAGGCTGTCAATATAACGGCTTGTCCGATTGACCTCGAGGCGATTTTTCGCACTATTACACCTGTCCGCACCAACGCTGGCTCGTTGTACCCACTTAACCCGATATACGCTTTACTGGATGTGGAAATACTTCTAGTTTAATAATAATTAAAATTTGGTATGCAAAAAAAGTAGTAACGATTTCTTTGTTTATAGTTAACATATATTTAGGTTCAGAAATGATAATAAAGAAAAAAATAAAAATATATATAAGTAAGTAAGCCACCAACCCGCATTGGAGCAAGCTGTTGGAATATGCTTCCACTCAAAGGGAGAGGAGACCTTAGCCCAGCAGTGGAAATTTACAGGCTGGTTATGTATGTATGTAAGTAAGTACCCTACGTAATTACAATTATTTATTCTCACTTGAAACAAAATAACTTATTAATTTAAATTATCACTTCATTTACACTTCAAATCACATAAAAACTAATTGCAACAATAAAGCACTGAACGAACTTTCTACTTGCCGCTACGAATACCGAAATCACAATGAGTTGATGACGTTTTGGTTTTTTTTTCTGAGTTAAGTAGTGCTGTGGCCCTACTGGCCTTTACAGCGTCACCGGGCGTCCGGGCGAGTACTAGACTCAGCCCTGAAGTTTGAGCCGTTTCGGGCTCGAGGTTAACGTTGGGTGTCTCCTATGAGATCGCACCTCGGCTAAGAACGCAGTCGGTGGGGTGGGGAATACTTCTGTTCGTAGCACTGGTTGAATCTACTGACATCACGGCCGCCTCCGTGACGTCCTCCACTAACCTGGGTCCTCGTTTCCGCCGGCGGAGAGTCGATGACGGTAGTGCAGCTCTTTTTATAGTTAATCCGACCATCTATCTTATAATATATTATGTTTATCAATACATACTATAAAAGAAACGCTTCCAGCTATCTGTCCCTATGTATGCTTAGATCTTTAAAACTACACAACGGATTTTAATACTGTTTTTTTTATTCGATAGTCTTTCAAGAGGAATATCTATATATAATACATGAATAATATAGTGTAGAAACACTGATAAATTTAGAGGTTTCTAATGTGATGTCGTAAATAAACACATATTTTTATTACATTATATGTAAACGAAAAAACTATACATTTACTTTACTATACATTTTGAAAAAATTGTAATTTGATTTCCATATAAAAATATCCAAAATATTAAGTGAAAAAAAAATACCTTTCTGTACACAGTTTGATTATAGTTGAGAAATTGAATGATTGAATTTGCATAAATATAATAAAAATTCCGACAGACATGTCTATTGAAATTTTTTCTGCGTTGTTCTCGAGGGGATCGCGTAAGAACCTTGTCGATATGGGTCACAATCTTTTTGCGCTGATTGAGTTAATACTGGTCCTTGCAGTTACAATAGGGTAGGCTGAATGAAGTTTAGGCTTCGAAACCAAATTACAAATCCTATAAGAGCTTCAAAATAACTGACTTATAATTTGATTATAATGTAAGAAAGGCAGAAACAGTCACACGGCTTATTCCTTCATTTTTGTGACGAAGGTCTTATCATCTTAAGAAGTCTTCGATAAATGTTGATGTGCGTGATTGTGTTGTTGTAGAATATTATATTCCACAATTATGTTTTGTTAAGATTTTGTACAAAATGACTTAACTATGCCGGTGTCAGATCCAAAAAATTGGTTTTCGTACGCGTAAAAGGTCAAGACTTAAACCAATGTAGCAGAAAATTGTAGGTCTTGAATAGGGCTGTTGAAAAACTCATAACATTTGTCTATCTTCTAAGGTACACTCATAATAACTATTTTTATTCAATACAAATTACATGGGTCATTTAATATAAATTAAAATTGCCTTTTACAATATGAATGAATACAAGATATCGGATATTCAAAATTATATGCAACGACAAAAAAGTGAGTTGCGAAGCATGTGGTCAGATCAATGGCTTTATAATAAAATTTTGACCTTACAAGTTGAAATTATCCAAATTTAAATCTATACATCTCTTTCACAATAAAAATATTATTCATAAATAATAAATAAATCTCTATAAAATAAAAATAACTACTTTATATTTTTCTGCTAAGTGCACTTACATTTTTTTTATTTTTATGGAGGCGGGTCGCTTGCAGTGTATACTTCAATGTTTATCCGTAGCAATGTGTATATTTGTAAATGTATATATTTTTTTACTAACGAAACTCTTGCGTTTTTATTTAATTTACTTCTTTTATAATAGATTAGTTTCCTTTAATTATACTATATTACATGTCGGAGCGTCTCAAAATAGTGGTTTTATTTCAATTTCGTTATTTATACACATTTTAGCTGAATCTTAATTAATTATTATTAATTTATATGAAAATATATTTCCACTCTGAATATAAAGCTACGATCATATTGTGAGAGAGCCTGTAACTATCCCACTGCTGGGCTAAGGCCTCTTCTCCCTTTGAGGAGAATATTTGCATTTTACTCCACCTTTTTGTAATGTGAATTGGTGGACAGAATTTTGTTGAAATTGGGACACATGCAGGTTTCCTCACGATGTTTTCCTTCACCGAGCCAAACACGAAAAGAATTATAAACACAAATTAAGCACATGAAAATTCAGTGGTGCTTGCACAGGTTGTAATGTAGCGATGATTGCGGTTTTAAAACCGCAATCATCGCTTATGATGCCCGCGATCTCCAGTCATCAGAGTTTATCATTTCTAGTAAATCTATTTCATTATACAATTAATGATGGTATTAGGATAGCTTGAAGGCGTTTGTGTCTTAACAAATATAACTTTAACTTAACTTTAAACAAATCAAAAATAAATTATTTATCGTAATTTTTTGTTTTTTATTGTTTAGTCTCTTCTAAGCGCTAAGCCGAACGGTGCGACTTGGTATTATTTTCGAAATAATGGAAAGTTTAATAAATTCATATTTTCGTTTTTATACAACTTTATCTATCATTCTTCGAAAAATAACCGTAACTGACATTCGGGATCACGTTCAAAATAAATAAAATGATAAATGTTTTACTTTCAAATATCCGTAGTTTTGACAACAAATAGCTACCGATTTTTAAATGATGAGAATATGCTTCCAATGGCAAAAAATAATAGATGTAAACAAAACATAGATTATTTTGTTCATCTAGTAATTTACTCTATCATATCTACACTACAAACCGTTCTTGATTGATATTACTAATATTTAATACGAAACGATTGCACTTCACAACTGATATTTACTTTAATTTTACGTCCAAAGTTCCGATAACAATTACGCTGGCAAAAGGCATTGTTTCACGAATATATAATGAAATCAATTTCTATATATTTTTTTAATTCTCTTTTGGAATAAGCTTTGTCGTTTTTATTCAAGTCTTGTACTTGAATTGTGGAGACCAAGTATGATTGCTTTGGTACGTCTTAACATTGGACTAGATGTTTTTCGTTCTGAGGTTACTAAATTATATTATTTATTACATATACAACAAATTATATTCAAAATTTGTATAAATTTTGAATATAATTTTGTCCGAAAATCCACAACAGCGCGATTTTTAAGACATTTTCTGCCTCGCACAACCACAATGTGGAACCAGCTTTCGCCGGCGGTTTTTCTGAACC
The DNA here is from genome assembly GCF_905147765.1 of Vanessa atalanta. Lineage (NCBI taxonomy): Eukaryota > Metazoa > Arthropoda > Insecta > Lepidoptera > Nymphalidae > Vanessa > Vanessa atalanta. The sequence goes on along the minus strand of NC_061892.1, from coordinate 3,092,800 downwards.
GATACGACTTGGGAACCTTCGAGAAAAGAGCGTACTCTTTCCTGAAAGGCCGGCAACACACCTGCAAGCCCCCCGGTGTTGCAGATGTCCATGGGCGGTGGTAGTCACTTCCCATCAGGTGAGCCTCCTGCTCGTTTGCCACCATTTGACATAAAAAAAAAAAAAATTATACTTCAAACCAATATATAGAATAAGGTGTTATGTATAAGATTATTTATTATAAAGAGACATAGATAAAATAATTCACAAGTGATAAAGTTTTGGCCAGGCTTAAAAACGTTCAATTAATTATAATCGAATATTTTTTTTATATAAAAAATAATATCAGCAGACATTTTTTCCTTTGCCGTTTCATAAATTCAAATCTTTTGTAAAATATATTAGTAAAGATAGCATATTATCTAATACAAGATTATACAGATGATAAAAAAGCGTACAGTTAATACTTGTTGACTTCGAGGCAGGATATATGTATTACATACATATATAATTACATTTAACTAACATGACTATATTTTTAAATGTTGAAAAAGAGTAACTACTAAGTTTTTTGCCGGCTCTTATTGGTAGAATCTACATTCCGAACCGGTGGTAGCTTCACTTAATATAGTTTGTTAAATGACGATTTGAAAGTGCTTGTTAACGCCTACTTGAATATACTTTATATTTTAATTTTGAATAAAATTTTCCTTAGTAATATTATTGTAAATGCGAAAATTTGGATGGATGTTTTTTATTCAATCACGCTAGAGCTGATGAAAGGATCTGGATGAAATCTGGCAAAGGGATTTAAGTCTGGAATAGACCATAGGTTACATTTTAATCCGAAAAAATGTACGGTTCCTGTACGACATTTTTTTTTTGTTTTTCTGAGCAAGGTATCGATATGAGTTTTAAGAATCGCAGAATGCTATCAGATAAGCTATTTATTTAAAATACAAGGTTTCTGTGGTAAGCTCAAGAGGAATGTCTATTTATTATAGAATATTTTGTTGATTTTTATTTCTGGATATTACCCCATAGATACAAACAAATACATTTTACTTCATTAAAATAAGAAAGAAAACAGCGACAAAATCTGGTCATAACTGCGAAAAGTCAGGAGTGCGTGCCGCGGTATCGAAATTTTGCATTATTAAAAAATAATTAATCTTTAAAATGATACGGTGGCAGATTTAGGAGGCTTCTGTTACGAACTGAATGCTACGCGGGCTATGAAAACGTATCAGACTATAGCTAATTTACGGGGAATGGTCGTTGATATATAAAGGCTAGGTAAAGGCAAGTTATTATTTTTAATTCCGTCGATCCTTCCCTCCTATTTTTATTTGATGCCCAGCGAGGCGGGTGGGTAGGGTTGATTTACTTTATCGTTTTGATAAGCTATATTAACCGACGTAATTTAAAATCCTAACGATCAATTCTCAGGATGAGGTCGCACACAACTAAACATTACAAATATAAAGCAACTCTTTCTATTACCATCCTATTACGTATTCAGCGATGATAGCGTCGTAAAAATTGGTATTACTTCACACTCAACCCACGTTTAATATTCCTCTCAGGATGTTTTAACATTGAGAGCAATTATCGACTTTGTCACGCGTGAACTTCCTGATATATAAACTGTTTGAAACTTCATAACTTGTGATATACGTTCACGAGATCATCGATAAAAGTTGCAAATTGATCAGTTATGGCAACATTGAATTTCCTATTTTAGATCTTAACGCTGCTCATATAAGGTTGAAAATTAAGCTGTTGTCGAATGTAATGTATGACACATACAGGTTTTCCTTCAAAGTTGATGCGTTAAATAAATTATAAATTCAGATATAATTTTATTTTAAAATAGTTTGACTGAAATATATACCAATTGTTAGAACCATTATAAATAAGTGACTTTTATATCATAAGGAGTATTAATCGCTAGTAAATGTGACTTTGGGACCTAAGCAGATTTGATTCCCGCGCCATAAAGTGCTATTCAATTAGATGATACGATCCGACCGTATGCGGATTTTCAAAAGTTGACTGCAGTTGGCCGAATTCTATTATTAAAAAAAACTGTACCAATGGAGCTGTTCACTACTCAAGATATTTATTAATTTGCCTCTCGCGTCATAAGTTTTGATAATCAGTAACTTATATTAAGTTTTATTTTGACCTTTGTTGATATGTTTCTCTATATTATGTTAAATTAAATTATGGTCTAAATTTTATTAATTAAAATAGTATAAGTATTTTATAGCTCCTTCGTTTGTCTAGTAGCTGGATTATAAGATAGTGCAAAGTTAGGGATTGAAGGCCCAGGTCGATGGAATCATATTTGGGTTCTTCTATCAAGCATTCCTGGTATTTGTTTAAGACGTCTGAAGACTTTACTTGTGCCTGATTGATACTATGATTATTATCATAAACATTACTAATATGTAGTTAGTTGTTCTAGTTCTAAAGCTCTGTGAATGTAGAATTTTTAATAATTACAATACAAATAATTTGTGCGGCTGCTTAACTGTATAAAATGGTCAAAACGTTATAACATAAACGGAAAAAATAGAACAACACTAAATATAACACGAATTTTTTGGACATCATTCATTTTATAACATAAACGTTTTAAGGAGCGAAATGGTCGAGAGAACTATTTTGGAACTTAACATGTATAAAGCGGGACGTGCAGTTAATAATTGATAAAGTTTGAAAAATTATAGGTGACTACGTATGTACAATATTACATAGATTCCTACTTTGACTACGGAACCTTAAATTCAAAGTTGAAATTTTCAACGTAAAACTAGAGAGATAAAGGCAGCTTAGTGCTGGTTAAATTCACTCCTACAGCACGGATGACCGAGTTAGGGTTGCTTGATATCTAAATTAACACAAGTACAAGAGATCATTTTCAGGTCCTAAAAGTATATTAAATGGAAATTTAATCTAAAATGTCGAGCTCGAACCTTAATTCAAAATATATTGTAGAAAATAAAAAGTCACTGTCTGTAAATGATGGGCTCATTTCAATCATGTCAGGGCGATGAAGGTTATTTCTCCACGCTGCCCCAAATTTAGCTGTTCTATATTTCGTTACAATTATTTATTAACATTATTTAAGATCATGGCAATTCAGTCTGTAGAATACATTGTCTTAATCTCGAATTATTTGTCTAGGCTTAATGTGCCTTTATCTATCATATTCTGGAAACAAATGGCATTATTAAAAAATTCAAATTCAGAAATGTAATAAAAAATTGTCAGAAAAATTTTATATTTGTAATTTCATTAAAATCAAATTTAGGGAACAAAATGCCAAACATATGTAAGTATAAAAAAAAAAACAAATTAAACGAAGAAAGAAAGAGAGACTATCAGATTATGATAAAATAATTAAAACACTATCATTTATATAAATAATAAATAACAAAATCAATCACAGCTGCGATTCATATATCAAAATATTCATAGCATAAAATTTACAAAATGTCAGAAGACGTGATGACAAAATTTCTTACAATCAATCTTAAAATCACTATCATCAGAATCAATTCTGAATGGCAAAACCGTTAGTGTTATTACTCCATCTTTAGGACTCATAAAATTTTATTATTACGCCAGTTAGCCTTAACGAGGGGAGGAGAGATAAAGATAATATATAGATCTAAAAAATACGCCAACGAAGAGAATATTTCGTAACCAGGACGATATTATCTTAAGAATTAATGAATGATTAGGACATTTTTTAGATTTTATTTAATTGGTTTGGATTAGTTATGGCAACGTAAATGATTTTTTTTATTAGTTTGATATATGTCTGGCAAAAAATCCGCTTAGTGGTAAAAGTCACAACCAGCCATTGTCACGATGCTTCTTTGGCACTATAAGAAATATAAATCATCTCTCCATTCTTATCAATGCATCATCAACCTTCGGAACTCAGATTTTATGCCATTTGTATGTCCCAAATATACAACACCTGTACCACAAACATTACTATCAGGAGTCACAGTAACCTGATCATATAGAGGCCTTACTTTCATTTCAAAATCAATTAGATAATCTGTTGAGTGGTCCAACTATCGAAGTGTAAGATATAAAATTATTTTCACATTTATAATATTATTCTTGGCTAATACTTGGATTTACAATTTACTTGAGCGATGGAAAATGCGGTAAGTTAATGGAACGCTATGATAAAGGGCCTCCACAGTTGTATCAATACAACGCATAGTGTAGGTTAAAGAGGTTAACGTACAAAGTTTATGTCCCAGTAGATGGCCCAGATGTTAGAACAGGTAATGTACCTATAATTTCGGTTTTTAATCTAGGCTAGCATAGTATGAGTAAATATTAGATATATCAACAACAATACAAATCTGCATTGAAGTCAGTGGTGTTTCACGGGTTATTTTATTTTCATTAGTACAACCAACAGTAGATACAATATCACATCCAAATAAAAAAAAAATATCAAGGCAAAAATTCTACTACTTACAGGTAATATCAACATGCATTATCATATTACACAATGTAATTATTGAAAGTCTAAATTAAACATAAGCATTATAATTTAAAATAAGAAATATAATACATTTTTTAAACTATTATATAAAAAATAATAATTATTAAAACCAATAAGATAAACCAAATGGTTAGAATTAGATTATGTATAACTTTAAAAAAAAAAAACAATCTTAAACTATGTTTTTTACTTATAAAGCTGTATATGATATGAAGGGTATTAATCTTATATTATAACAATAATATGCACTACTGGATAGTAAAATTGAACTGAAAATAACAAGTTCCCATGAGCATACGTTGCCTTTTTTGGTATGGTTCAAGTTGTAAACGTAAGTAGTTCTGTATTAGTTTATAAGGATGAAATTGCCGACCTTTGGTTCACATGCGCTGCAAAAAGGATCTCGCCGAAAAAAGCAGAGATAAAATGTTCTAGATCAGGTAAAATAGTTTCGGAAATTACGTACAAACTTTTTTTAATGATAGCAGTAGGCGGACGGGCGAATGGGCCACCTGATGGTGGTCACCACCGACAATGGCGTTGTAAGAAATATTCACCAATGCGCCACCAACCTTGGGAACTAAGATGTTACGCCCCTTGTGCTTGTAGTTACACTGGCTCACTCACTCTTCACACTGGAACACAACAATAATGAGTTCTGTTGTTTGGCGATAGAATATCTGGTGAGTGTGTGGTACCTACCCAGACGAGTTTGCACAAAGCCCTACGACCACCAAGACAAACTTACGAGTTTAACCTCTTTATGATATAAATAAAAAATATATAAAAAAAAATTATAACAAACACCAATGGAACACTGTTATCTGATTTCTCAAAACATTTAAAAGGTTTATTGAAAAAAATGTTTTCTCCTAATTTTTTGTACTACATTAGTTAATTAAACTAACATAGTTAGCAACTATTGGAGAGGTATATCTTCATCCAATTAATAAGCATAAGAAATGTCTCAAATTTTTTGTAACTTAAATTTGCACAAAGTATTGATAAATTACAATATCTACACCTTCCTGGTGCATCTTTTGACAAAGATGAAATAACGTTCCATATAATAGTTCCAGAAATAGATAGAGAAATATACATACTGATATTATAGCTGATATATAAGTTAACAAATAAAAATAATTCCCTCGCAAACTGAAATACAAATAAACTTAAAAATTATGGTCATTATATTTCAGGACAGATACGAAAAAAATAATCTTGGCCCAAAAGTTATTCTCCTTTGCCTTGGACCATTATTAAAACGCAAAACATCCGATGGAAAGATATCTTAAAGCAAACGTGACGACATTCAACTACTCATACGGATACGTGATGTATATTGCAACCGTAAAGTTGTTCAAGCCAATTGTTTTCAAGAATAGAATTGCATATTGCATTGTAATATTTTAATAGTAATGTATTTTAGTAATAATCAAAACAAATTTCTTTATTAATTATTGAAACATTACAATTACTTATTGATTGTCAAATTAAGCACTACCACAGAGGTTAGAACGCATGCATCTTAACCGATGATTACGGGTTCAAACCCAGCCAAGCACCACTGAATTTTCATGTGCTTAATTTGTGTTTATAATTCATCTTTTCGGTGGTGAAGGAATCGCGAGGAAACCTGCATGTGTCTAATTTCAACGAAATTCTGTCACATGTGTATCCACCAACCCGCATTGTAGCAGCGTGGAGGAATATGCTCCAAACCTTCTCCTCGAAGGGAGAGGAGGCCTTAGCCCAGCAGTGGGAAATTTACAGGCTGTTAATGTAACCGGTTAAATAAGAAAATATAAAATAAAATATAAAGAAAATACCCTTACCTGAAAAGGAGGTCTTTTTTTATTGTCAATTGTATTATTTACAAATATTCAATACGAAAAGAAATAGCGGTCGTTTCATTTCCAAGATGTGCCTTTCGCACACAAGCGTTCTTTAACATTTTTTTTTTTAATTTGGCTACAGAGGCCTTTTGAACGCTCTCTAGGATTCTGTTGTAGAACCGTATACATTGCCCTACAAAAGAGTTACTGAGTCTGACTCTATGCTGTCGAGTAACAGGATTATCAAGCTTGTGTTTGTTCCTTATACAATGCTATGAGTATCACATTTTCTCATAAAATCATTTTTCCCTACATACATAACATTACAGAATATATTATGAGAAGTAACAGTCAATATTTTGATTTGTTTAAATTTATACCTAAATGATTTAGTTTTGAGTTTATAGATTGGGCGAATAGTTCTTCTTGTATCACAAATATAGTATGGATTGTGGCTGCGTTACCCCAAAGCAAAATACTGTAAGACGTTGTACTGTGAAAGTAACTAAAATATACTAAGCGAGCCGTATCAGCATCGGTAAATAATCTAATTTTTTCACCGCATATGCCGCAGAACTGTCTACTCGCCAATCCGATAGTATGGGAGATCATGATAAAACTGTAGATTTTGAGTTAAAACTTCAGCAGATACGATTGAATTTTCATGTGCTTAATCTGTTTCGTTTATAATTAACCTCGTGCTCGGCGGTGAAGGAAAACATCACAACGAACACAAATAAGCGCAGCGTTGTCAAATATTCTCAAAGCAAAGAAAAAAAAGAATAGTAGGCCTTATTTTGGCAGTAAGAAATTTACAGGTTGTTATTTTACTTTTTTTTTACTTTAATAATGAGTTTAATTCAGATTAATTAATTTAGATCGACGTTGTCGTGGTATGTACAATCATAAACAAGAAAAATATATCGGCTTGATTTTTTTGTATATTCATAATAAGATATCTACATAACATTGCATAAAAACAATTTCGTAACATTTTTATTTATCATAAATCTGTTTTGGACTTCAGCGTTCATTTTCATCCTGAACGGAAAACAACAGATGAAAATGAAATTCCGAGAAAAACTTAAATGTTTCCGAATAAAGATGTCGAGTTTGTTGACCCAGATAAACTTAATAAAGATAATTCGCAGGCCATGTGTGAAATCGAGGATAAAAATGATGATTGCGTTTATACGATACTTGCAGTAAGTGTTTAACTCATTTTTTTTTATATGGTATTGGTTGGCGGACGAGCATATGGGCCACCTGATGGTAAGTGGTCACCACCATAGACAAAGGCGCTGTAAGAAATATTAACCATTCCTTACATCACCTATGCGCCACCAACCTTGGGAACTAAGATGTTATGTCCCTTGTGTCTGTGATTACACTGGCTCAATCACCCTTCTAACCGGAACACAACAATACAGTGTACTATTATTTGGCGGTAGAATATCTGATGAGTGGGTGGTACCTACCCAGACGGGCTTGCACAAAGCCCTACCACCAAGTTTATTATATCATTTGCATTAAATATACGCAAATTATCCTTGGATTATTTATAATTTAAATTATTGGTGAGTTTGGTTGAAAACCGAACTCAAGCAAGCGGTTCTTCCTGGAACCGCATATATTATATGGGCCTAAAACAACATATTAATAGCACAAACAATTTAATTGGCATAAATATGCTTACTTTAATTACCATATTATTATTAAAACATATATTATTATTATACAATAATATTGATAAACTTATATTCTGTTAGTGTGACGTAACTACAAAACTATATCAGATAGTAGATTGGTACATCAGTTTATATTATATACTAGCTGTGCCCGCCACTTCGTGCGCATTTGAATTTAATAAAAAAGCGTGACTGTATCATTATTTTACATATAATTCTAAAACAAAAGTAGCCTATGTTATTCCTTATTACACCAGCTATCTACCAGTGAAAGTCCCGTCAAAATCGGTCCAACAGTTCCAGAGATTAGCCGGCACAAACAGACAGCGACAAAAATTGTAAAAAATGTTATTTAGCTATAATATATGTGTATGTACCGTGTATACATACATGTGTATTTAGTAAAACGCGGTTATTTTAATATTACAAACAGACACTCCAATTTTATTATATGTATAGTTATATCATTCATCGTTTGGTAGTACTTGTGTAAACATCAGTTTGTACCTGTGCCGATTGAAAAAATAAAATAAAATAGTTCTAATAGCTTTTAGTGTAAAGTCTGCAATTGACTATAGTGCCTATAATTAGTTTAACTATAATTCATGTCAATCGTGTCCAAAAAGTGCAGTTTTTGTACCTAAAACTATCTTCCAAAGTTGCTGTTATTAAGTGTTAGTGGAACAAAGTTATTTTACTCCACCCACTTGGCACTGATTATTATTTGCCGCAAAGCTTAAGTACTCTACTGAACAACATTTTCGAACCCTATACCATCTGCATAAATGGCAGCGCGCAAGTAAGAGTGACTTAAATTCAAAGACATCAAGGGGTACGAAGATCAAATCCTGAATACACTGACCAAATTTTTTTTTTTTTTTATAAGTATGGTTGTGTGCTACTCATGTAACAATAGTTTACTTGTAACTCAGAAGAGAGTTAAATGTACAAATACATCATGTAACCGTCAATTTCATGTAGACTGTATTAAATTCAATGAGGCACAATCGAGCCGAGCTAAATGGGTTTGCCCAATCTGTCAAGGGCCGAAATCAAAATCAGGGAATAAAAATTCTCCTTCCGATCAAGGCAAGATTTTTAAAGAATCTGAAAAAGATTCACCAGCTTCCCTAGTAAGTAACATAGACACCCAAGATGCTATTCTTCAAGAAATTCGAAATCTTCGTAGAGAAATGAATGAAAAATTTGAATACCAACAATTAAGCCTAAACGATTTCAATACGAAATTAAGTGAAATTCGCGGTGAAGTGCGAGATTTAAACTCCAAATTTTCTATAATGCGACAGGAGTTAGATCAAGTAACTAATACAGTGCAATTTTTATCTGATAATTTTGACGAACAACAACTCATTAACGATCGTTACAAAACGGATATCTCTCAATTAAAAACAGAAAGCACATCTCTACGTGCACAACTTAACGAAGTCACCAGCCTTATGGAACAGCTTGAGCAGCGTGCTCGAGACTGTAATATTGAAATACAGTGTGTTCCGGAGCATAAGTCAGAAAACCTGTTTACTATTGTGAAACAACTCACTAAAGTCGTTTCGTGTGACATAGCTGATAGTGATATTAAAGAATTCCATCGCGTTGCTAAGGTTAATTCTGACTCTAAGCGCTCTCGCAATATCATAGTCAAACTAACCAGCCCGCGCATCCGTGATACTATACTTGCAGCGGTAAAAAATTTCAACAAAAAGAATGAAAACGACAAACTCAATTCGACTCACTTAGGCATCGCAGGTGATAAGCAATCAATATACGTCAGTGAACACCTATCCCCAACGAACAAGAAACTTCATGCAGCTACGAGACTAATCGCAAAAGAGAAGAAATACGAGTTTGTCTGGATCCGAAATAGCCGCATTTATATTCGTAAAAATAAGCATTCACCTGCAATTTTAATAAGAAATACCAAATTTTTAAATAGTCTTAAGTAATTTTATAGTTATATTATTCTACTTTTTTTTTTTATACCTGAATTAGTATTTATTGTGCTTTTTTAGTTTTAAAATTCAATATTAAAATTTTTTATCAAAATGTGAGGGGCCTGCGGACCAAGACTGAAGACCTCTATTTATCTGTTCTCTGTTGTGATTATGATGTCATAATTCTTACGGAAACTTGGCTGAATGATACAATATTTGATCATGAATTATTTGACACTCGGTATTCAGTATTTAGGCGCGATCGCAGTACAACTTCATCTTATTTGAAAGATGGTGGTGGTGTTGTAATTGCCATACACAAAAAGTTTGAGAGTCTGAGAAAAAACACTTGGGAATCTATATGTGAAGATCTTTGGGTTTCATTTAAAATAGGTCAAAGGGCGCAAATTAATATTTGTGGTGTCTATATTCCACCTCCAGTAAAGGAGTTGGAACTTAATTACTTTCTTAAAAATACTGCACAAGTTATTAACTCTAACACCGATGACGGCACAATAAACGTGGTGATTGGGGATTTCAATTTGAGCAATATTGTCTGGGAATATAGCACTTACAGTCGTAGTCTAATACCTGTTCGTACAAACAATAACGTGGATTCTTTATTTATTGACACAATGTTATTTTGCAACCTACATCAATGCAACTCAATTTCTAATTATAACGAAAGAATTCTCGACCTAGTTCTTAGCTCACATCCATCTTTTCTTACAGTATCTGAAGAAAAACCCTTAGTCCCGCTTGATTGTCATCACCCAGCCTTATTAATAGACCTACAGTATTCTACTAAAAAAAACCATCTTAAAAGAAATACTGAACCTGAATATAATTTTGCGTTTTGTGACTATAATACTGTTATTGAGGAACTTTCAAACATTGATTGGGCACATTTATGGAAAAATTGTAGCTCTGTAGATGAAATGATAGAAGTTTTTTATGAGACTTTACTAAATGTTATTTACAAAAATACCCCAAAATCCAAACCACGTGATGGCAAGCATCCCATATGGTATTCACGTTCTCTTATACGTACTCTTAAGGAAAAATCAAAATATCATAAAGTATTCAAGAAGTATAAAAATCCTATGGATAAATACACTTACGACCTCTTAAGAGATCGCTCAAGCGAAATGATATTTGAATGCTATGATTTCTTCAAAACAAATATATCAGACCATATTCGCAACAATCCTAAATATTTTTGGAAATATTTTAAAGACAGAAAATGCAATTCTAAGTCGATTCCCAATCAAATGATATTAAATGATAGAAAAGCTACAGGAGGACAGGAAATATGTAATCTTTTTTCTTATATTTTTCAGTCGATCTATGATACCACACATAAGTTTCCACCTTTCAACCCAAAATATTTAACTGGTATTGAATGTACAAATAACACATACGCCAAATGTTCTGTAACAGATCATGAGGTTAAAACACAACTTCTATCCTTAAATTGCAATAAAGGGGCGGGACCCGATCTAATATCACCTACATTTATTAAAAATTGTGCTAAAGTTTTAGTTAACCCCCTTACAAAAATATATAATAAATCACTCCAATCGGGAATATTCCCAGCTAAATGGAAAGTTGCTTATATAACGCCAATTCATAAATCTGGAGACATTAATAATATTTCTAATTACAGACCAATATCCATACTATCTACTTTTGGGAAAGTTTTTGAGTCACTAATTCAAAAAAAGATGTATTCTCATTTAAAACCTTACTTTGATTCATACTAGCATGGCTTTTGTCCACATAAATCCACAACATCTAATCTAGTTAGTTACATACCTGATATTTCTGAAGCTGTAGATAAGAATAATGAGGTACATGCTATATATCTGGATTTTAAAAAAGCGTTCGACTTAGTCCACCACGACATTCTTTTAACCAAATTGGAATGTATGGGTATTCATGGTTCCTTGTTGCGTTGGTGTGAGTCATACTTAAAGAATCGATCCCAATTAGTTGCCATTAAAGGTTTTAAATCTTTTGAATGTAAAATACCCTCTGGTGTACCGCAAGGGTCACACTTAGGACCTTTGTTTTTTCTTGTTTTCATTAATGATGTTGGAAAAGTAATTAAATCTAAATATCAAATATTCGCAGATGATTTAAAAATATACAGGGAAATTAAATCACTAGAGGATATCGAAATCCTACAAAGTGACATCGACAACCTTGTTTGTTGGTGTCTTGCAAATCGTGTGACTCTAAATAAGGATAAATGTGTTCATATTAAATTTAGTAGAAAACGAAAGCCACTAAAACACACTTACTACATCGACGGTACGCCTCTTACGGAATCAACGAATGTTAGGGATCTTGGGGTGATAATAGAAAACACCTTAAGCTTTAGAGGTCACATTGATTCCATCATATCAAAAGCCTCGCAAGTATCTGGTCTGGTGTTAAGATTAATGAAAATCTTTAAGGATCCAAGCTTGACAATATTAGTATACAATAGTATAATAAGGAGTATCCTAGAATATTGTTCAGTTGTTTGGAATCCTGGATATGAGGTGCACTCAGATAGAATAGAACGTGTACAAAAACGTTTTCTATATTACTTAGCGTACACAGATCTAAATGCTAAAAACTTTAATTCTTACGACGCACGCCTAATTAATTATAAACTGCAAACTCTTAAATATAGAAGAGAAGCTGCCGACTTTCTTTTTTTATACAAATTATTGCATGGAGATATTGATGCACCTGATCTACTTGCTAAGATTAGTTTCTACATTCCGCGTCAAGGTAGCCGTTTACAAAATCGTAAAATATTTAGCCTGCCTGATGTCAAATCAAATCTTGGCCAACATTCGCCAATTTACCGTATTTGCTCGCTTGCGAATTGTAGTCGTCAACACTTAGATGTCTTCAGTGAATCTGTTGGTTCTCTTAAAAATAAACTTAAAACAAAATCACATTATTTTATGTAATAATTAAAAAATTAACTAGTCAGTAATTACACAAGTACTGTTCTTGTTAACTAAGCTATATATTTTTTAAAGCATGCTAGGTTTACATCCAGAAGACTGCAACTTCATTACACTCTGTTTAGCTTAGATATTACTTTGTATGCACTAGTTGTAAGTCAGTTTTGTAAACTTAAAAAAAAAAAAAAAAAAAAAAAAAAAAAAAAAAAAAAAAAAAAAAAAAAAAAAAAAAAAAAAAAAAAAAAAAAAAAAAAATATTTATGGACTGGCAAATGGATCATGATGGTAAGTGGGAACCACAGCCAATGGACGTTAGTAGTGTAGAAATATTAATAGTTTTTAATATTATCGATTACCATCAACCTTGAGAACTAAGATGGTGTGTCCCTGCCTTTAGTTATACTGGCTCATCTTTCAAACCAGTAAACAACAATACATACTCTGTGTTCCTATTTGGCGGTAGAATATATGACACGCAAATATTTTAAAATAATCTAAGTATTTAATAAATAAATGCGAAATGATTTGTTCTTATATAATCACACACAAATTAAATAACTTTAAAACACACAACGTCTCGAAAAGAAAAGCACTAGAATGTGAACAAAACGTTAAATTAATTTGAATTTTGTATCGTGTCATGAGTTAATTTTTTTGTGGAAAAGTCAAGATTTACACATACAGTATATCTCAAAAGTTTGTTTGTTTTTTGTTTGGACGCTCTTATCTCTGGAACTTGATTGGATTTGAAAATAATGTTTTTGCACTTTATAGCAAAATTCTTAAAGAAAACAAAAGATTGTAACAACACTTCAGCCTATAGGGAGCAAGAATATTAAACGAGGCTTTAAATACGAGCAGTAAGTTATATAGAATTTTAACTTTCAAGTCAAAAACAATATAAGTAAATAAATAAATAAAACAAGTACAATATCAGCCAGTAAATGAGCCATTGCTGGGCTAAGGACTCCTTTGAGGTGAAGGATTTGAGATTATTTCACCACGATTTACTTGGTGGTAGGGCTTTGTGCAAGCCCGTCTGGGTAGGTACCACCCACTCATCAGATATTCTACCGCCAAATAACAGTAAACTGTATTGTTGTGGGTGAGTGTGCCAGTGTAATCACAGGCACAAGGGACATAACATCTTAGTTCCCAAGGTTGGTGGCACATAGGTGATGTAAGAAATGGTTAATATTTCTTACAGCGCCTTTGTCTATGGGCGGCGGTGACCACTTACCATCCGGTGGCCCATATGCTAGTCCGCAAACCAATGACATAAAAAAAAAAAAACGATGCTCCATGGCAGATTGATGTCAAAGTCAAAGTCAAAGTCAAAAATCTTTATTCAATATAGAAGTGTTTGCACTTGCTTATTGATTGTCAAAAATCTACCACCGGTTCGGAATTTAGCACCTCGGACCTGAGAAGAACCGGCGAAAGAAACACATGTGGCAGAATTTCGCTGAAATTAGACAGATACGGGTTTCCTCATGATGTTTTCCTTCACTACTGAGCACGAGATGAATTATAAACCTAAATTAAGCACATGAAAATTCAGTGGTGCCTACCTGGTTTTGAACCCAAAATCATTGTTTAAGATGCACGCGTTCTAACCACTGGGCCATCTCGGCTCTCACATTGTTATAGATAATATTTACCCGCACTTCATATTCTCTAAAATGTATGATGTAGGTATACAGGTTGTAATTTAAATTTCTCTTATCAATAAATTATTTGTATTTGGGTTTGAATACATAATTCAGACTTTCATCTCACAAATGCAGTTTTCCACATGTTCCCTGCTGAATACGAGATGAATTTAAACATAAAGTAAGCAAATGAAAATAAAGAAGTACTTATCAGGTTCAAACCTGATTTCTTCTTAAGTGCTGCCTTCGGTTAAAATGTACGTGTTCTTTTCGGTCTAGTTGCCTATAAAGATGTAGATCACCAGGTTGAAACCTCAGTTCAGGCTGATAAAAAATTTTTGGGTTTTTCTATCGAAAAATTTTCAGTAACAGTCTGTTTCAAAGTTGGAAGTGTGTAGACTCCCGTGCCTCGGTAAGAACGTAAAGCCTTGGTCACCTAAAGGTTGGTCTTGCACCTAATTTTTTTCCGATTGTGTCAGATTTGCCGTTTCGTGTGCCATTTGCACATTTGCAATTTGTGTACATTTATGCACTATAGCATGTCCTGCTTGACTTATCTCCCTTGACATTAATGGCCGCCGTCAAGACGATATTTTTCATTGTTACGTGTTCTCACCACTGCATTGGCGGCATTATATTTCAAATTAGTCATAATGAAACGTTATCTAAATTAGTCATGATTGGTCAAAAATAATTATCAATGTGTGTGTACAATTCATCGTATGTATGTATGTGTGCAGGATGTTGAAATTTCTCAAGTGTAAACGGATTGGACATCTGCTTGTGACAAGTGTATGTACATGCTGGCAAGAATTGAATATGTGTGCGATGGTTATGACATCTTAAGCCAATAAAGTAAATAGGAATCATTTCTTGGTACAAAATTTCTTTACCCGGAAAGAAATGTTTGTGGTTTATGGGCGACAAAGTTCCATTAAGAGAACTAAGGAATTACTGTTAAAAGCATTTGTTACTTTGTCATAGCAAAACTAGTCCTAAAATTTAATTTGTAAGCTCCCATCGTCAAGTAAGAATAATGTGCGGAGGCGTTATTTAGTTGTTCTCATCAATTTTGCACTAAAAGTTTAAAAACGTAAATTCAGCTTTAAAATCTTCTCCATAAAGTTGATTTTTAAATGCTCGTACTTTACAAATGTTATTATGCATTATATTAAGGGAGCAAAGATGGTCCTCATTTTCGCATCCATATGTTTCTCCTAGTCATCGTTAGTTGAACGTGTTTAAAATGTCTTATGTGACGTAACTACGTTTAACATTGTAGTAAATGTAATAGCTCTTAAGACACTTGTATTAAGTAATAAAATAAATTACAAGTAATGTGTGTTTTCTTTAAATTACGATAACAATTAGAATAGAAAAAAACAACAACAACAAATACGGTTATCTTCTTAAGCGGAAGCATTTGCTCAGTAGTTAGACATTAGCAGTCAGTTATTATGAAAAATATCGATTCGATAAAATTCAGACCAAGTCTGAGTCGCACTCAAACACTCAGTATTCCGTAGCACTTACTAGTGACGTGAGCGTAGCTAATATTGACAGCTATATAGCAGCCAGAGAGACGACGTCGCTTATTAGGCTTCCATATTTTGGACACGGATCACCAAAAATCGTTCTTATTCACATTTAAATTATGAACTCCAAGGAATTTGAGATTAAGCAAATATGTATTTATTTCAGGACATTATTTGAAACGGCTATTGCATATTGAATCTATGTTGCAAGACATAAAACTTGTAGAGACGTAAAAGATTGTTTACCCGTTTATCACAGGAAAGGTCCAATACACGGTCCAAGCTGATCAAACAACGTATAGGTCGTAAAATAGACGAACGACTCAATATAGGGAGATATCGCTCGGTTCGATCGATTTGTATCGAACGCTTTCGATGCATATAAATTGACGATACAATGATGACTTAGAGCCGACTTAGGCAGCAATAGAATAAGATTCTAGTCTTTATGAGAGTATCACCTGATTTTCGTTGACCTATGTTTCATTGCTGTTCTATTATTTACACATGTATCTCTAATCAAATACGCTATATGCTAATAGTGTAAAATATGTCAATAGTGCAAAGGTTTAAGAGCCATCAAGCGATGTGAAAAGTTGCAGATTTGATAATAGCCCAAGATGTCAGTGAGGTTATCTGTCTATGAAGTCGTCCGTGGAGGCGAATAACCTTCTGCTAGAAGTATTCCTAGCACAAGCTTAATTAAAGAGGTAAATATAAATTTTAGTATTAAGTCTGAAATTCAATGGTAGACTAAAATAGCATCAGACCAAAAATATATTATAAAAACATGTCATGCGAGTAATTAAAAGCAAAGAAATTTAATTGGATCACTCTGCATCTTCTAACAATTTTTCACGGGAAACGTACCAAGGAATTATTTGGATTAATCCCGGCTGCTGAATTTCACCTTCGGACGTCTCGTCAATATTCTAAGTTTCACCCGCACCACCTAGATGTCCTAAAATCCACAACAGCGCGATTTTTAAGACATTTTCTGCCTCACACAACCACTCCGTGGAACCAGCTTTCCGAACCGATACGACTTGGGAACCTTCAAGAAAAAAACGTACTCCTTAAAGGCCCCCGGTGTTGCAGATGTCCATGGGGGGTGGTAGTCACTTTCCATCAAGTGAGCCTCTTGCTCGTTTGCCACCTCACATCACATCATATCGTCATCGCATAAAAAATATATATATTATTGATAAATTTATTTGGTAGAACTATTTTAAAATTTCCATATTCAAAGTGTATTTAAGAGCATATTATATTGCGGGGAGATCCTTGCCCCAACAGCGTAGTGTTCTTATTTATCAGTCATACCTTAAAAAAAATGTCATCTAGAAAACATAATAGAATTATGATTCCATTTTCGAATTTAGAATGTCAACGCGATTTTATTTTTTACACGACCAATAAAAAGCCTCTAAAACTGTTATATTTTATTTAAAATGACAAAAAGATAAATAAAAAAAGTAAAAGCTGAATCTTTTAAAAAGTGAGGCAAGAGTTGCTTACCCGCTTTCAGAGAGTATGAATACGCTAATCTCGAAAGCTCTGAAATCTGAATTCATTTTGATCATTCTTACTATCTTGTAGATTTAAAGGTTTAAGTATTTCAGCATTTTATTCAACCAAGTAGTATTTACGGTACATTCATAATCGTTGCATTCACTTTTTGCTAGTTTTTTTCTCTAAAGATGTTTCCAGCCTCGTTTTATGTATTCCAGTATCCTTTATCAACTAAACGGGTCAGTGGACTATTAAAATATTTACGGCTTACGGTTACGGGTGTATTTTTGTATTTATTTAATGTAAAATATTTTTCAGTCGTGTAGGTACGTAATTAGAAATGCACTATCAGAAAATTAAATTGCTTTGGACGAGTAATTCTGTAAATCTGCTTTATAAAATGACACTAAATCACAAAAAAATAATTATTACAGAACATGTATAAAATTATTTTATTTTTTATACATATTAACTGTCTGTGTTCGGCTTTTTAATTATCGTGTAATTTTACACACATAGATTCGATTATTTATTTATTTAGGTGGGTATGCAAAACACATAATATTAAGTGGTCACTATTGCTCACCGTAATCGACTGTGGGTTATATTTAATATCTCTTAGGTACATCGTCAAAGCCGAGATGGCCCATGATGATGATTTCGGGTTAAAACCCAGGCAAGCATCACTGAATTTTCATGTACTTAATTTGTGTTTATAATTCATCCCGTGCTCGGCGGTGAAGGAAAACATCGTGAGAAAACCTGCATGTGTCTAATTTCAACGAAATTCTGCCACATCTGTATTCTACCAACTCGCGTTGGAGCAGTGTGGTGGAGTATGCTCCAAAAAACCTTCTCCACAAAGGGAGGCTTTTGCAGTGCGAAATTTACAGGCTGTTAATGGAAATTAATATAGTTTCATCGTCAATAATCCATCAAACTTAGAAACTAAGAAGTACTAAGTGTGTATGTAGTGTACTAACACTGGCTCGGCATCACCAAGTATGGCATCCTTTGGCTGAAATATCTTCTGCTCATGATGGTAGTTTAAGCAAACTAGATGTATGATAATTATCAATCTTAGAAGATGCACGATAAAACTAAGTGTTTCTAATTTTCTAGCAAATTTAGTGCCTAACTAACCATTCCAATTGCGTCGTCCGCTTTCATAATTATCTTCGTTTAATGAAACACTTTTTCCAAATAAAATAAATAAGACAAGAATTTCAGACAGCGGTATTCGTGTATGGTAAAGAAGTTTTCTATAAAAAGTACTTGGTAGAAGGGCTTTGTGCAAGGCCGTCGGGTAGGAACCACTCATTTAACATATTATGTTCTACTGCCAAATATCAATACTTAGTGTTGGTGTGTTTCAGTTTGAAATTGTTGTAAGCCACTTTAATTACAGGTACAATTGATGTTACAGTCATCTTAGTTGGCAAATTGGATATGCCAGGAATGGTAAATATACCATTATATGACATAATGGTATATTTACCATTACCCCTTGACCGTCGGGCTATATTAATATAAAAAAGTAAAACTGACTTCCAATATTATCTTAACAATATCGTATAATGAAATTATGGTCGAACCACCTTGTAAATTTACTGAAACCAACGCAAAAATCTGTTTAGTATAAGAAAGAAATGTGTATTGGCAAAACATTTCTTTTTTATGTAGACGTTTTTTTAAACTTCTACCAGAAGACGCAACAGTTTCGGGAAGGTTTAATTATATTATATCATTATATACATACATTTACAAGCTGCGATTCGCAATTCTAAATTTAAACTATTGGCGTGACATGCGGATTTAAAGTAGTTCGCAAGTTAAATGTTCCAATACAGATTTATAATAAGACTATAACACGTACATTAAGTAAGTTTTAATAAGGAATAATATTATATGGCTTGATGTCATAATGTAAGTCCTACAAAAATTAATTTACAACCTCTTTCGTAGCGACGAGTAATGTAATGTAAGACATAAATTTACTTCTCATGATGACATACTAAAATAAACTTTATGGTTCAAAGTTTAAAGTTCACTTCTATTTTTCGTGTGTGTTGAAGTATTACTAAAGTTACATTTTAGCGGTGGTTAAAAAGGGAGAAAGTCTCATTACCTTATTTAAACATTCGTCGTTTAAATTTTTATCACGTTCTAAAAAAAAAGTTTATACGTCTATTAGTAATTATAGTTTGTTATTAATTTGATTGTTTTTGAACAAATTCAAAACGACTTTTATTTTTGGAGCCTTTTATTACGCAGTGGAAGACTTTAAAAGATATCCAGCGCGCACCTACGAGGGCCTTCTCTATCACCGGTCAAAAACTACCTGCGAACGTTTCTGTAAGTACATACATGTATATTGACTACAAAATTTTCTTACATGCGAATAAGGAATTGTTTATCATTTGTATTGAAAATGTAATAATCACGAAGATAATTATTGTTAAACTGTATGTGTGTACTGTATATAGATGCCGCTGTTTTAAGTTAGAATATATAATGTATGTGTGGTTTCAACACACACAAGCTTGCACAAAGCAATACCACCAAGTAAAATGATCGTACGACTTTAATGATTATGTCATTTTGCAATTGTATCAAAAGGTGTACGAAACATGAGCTGAAACAATATCTGCAATCGACTTCTTCCAATTTCAAGATGTTTCATTCCAAAATAGACTTCGGAATTCTTAGTCTAGAGTTGATTTAAAAGGCACAGTTGCAGTACAAGTTGCCAGAAGTTTTGATCTTAATTATAAAATCTGTCACAAGGATGAAAATTTCCAGTCACAAAGTTTTTTACAAGCGAAAATTCTTAAATTAAAAATTGTACCCGAGCTTGATACAAAAACTGCAAGTGGCATTAATAAGGAAGAATACAAATAATTGGAGATATACTAAGAATGACTGCTAATCGCCAATTTGATAACCATAGCAATAAATATAGCAAATGAAACGGAACTAAATAATGATTTCAGAGAAACAAAAGGAAGAGATGTATAAGTCCAAGGGTATATCCGTAATATGACAGATTGCTGTGACAATTTGATCTTTATCCTGATGAAGTATTAAAATATTTTTTAATTAATGCGGTATAAATACATTTTCATATCAAATTGTTGACGAACTCTCTTGCAATAATCTAGGATTGTAATTTATGAATCTCTATAGATCTTTCTATAGTAAAAATACCTCGATGAAATCAGAATGTACTGGATAAAATGTTGCCACGTGTGTATTGTAGCAGCATAGTGAAACAAGCTCGAAAATCTTTTCCTTGAGAGAAAAATTAGAGCAAAACTTCAAGGGTTTCCAGTGAAATTGCCTTTATGACTTATTGCCAAATATGAACTGTACGTACAGTTGCACTTTTCATTCCTCACTCTCATATTTAGATGAAATGACAACTTCGTTTTTCTAGTGCCAGATATAATGCCAAGGATTCCATGGTTCTAGGTTCAAAACACAAGTCACGCCGAAAAAAGTTATTGAGGGCTTCTGTCGAGAAATATTCCGGAGTCTGGTTAGTTAGTTGGTCAGTCAGAAGTGTGTACTCTCCCAAGAGTGTCTCAGTAAGTGTATAGCCGCAGTGTAAGCCGTTGGTCCTGCGCCTGAGCTCTTTCCGGTTGGGTCGGATTTGTCGTTCTATATAATAATGGGAGTGAGTTGATTGAGACTGCGCAAACATTATAATATATTTATAATGTTTTATTAACGTTGTATTAATTATAATATATTAAAATATATCCTGCGTAGTTGGCTAGTCTCCCTTAAGGTTGGCCGCCGGGATTAAAAACTTCGATTGTTCTAACGTCTTTACGTGGTTTCTGAGGCATAATTTTAACCCCGGATTTTTTACTAAAAATATCTTGAAAAAAAAATCTCATCAAAATCGTCTGTTTTTCTCAACAAAGCCACTAAAGATTATACGAAGACTAAGCCGAGACTTAATTTTGTATAGAGTATTTTGATAAACTTGTGATTCAAGTTAAAACAACAAAACGTCTAAAACTGCAGAAAAGAGACGACAAACTTCAAAAAGCCGTCCTTAAAATTTCGCTCTTGTTTCGAGTCTCTTGCGACCAAAGTTTTAGATGACGCATATTCTTGCGTGTTTTAATTATTCAGTGTCTTAGAACATAAATAAAATGGAAGTTGTGTGCAATGACGTATAAAATTATTTAATATAGGAACTGGATTTGAAGAATACTGTTCTTTGTGCAGCGATTTAAATTTTTATTGCGATAAATATTTCTACAACGGTTAGACTTTTGCATTTGTATATTTTTTTTTTGTTTTTGGTCTTTTTTATTATTATTATGAATTAAATTAATTATAAAATTATTTAAGTGTTTAAATAATTAAATAATTTCCATTTTTTTAAAGAGGTTCAGAGTGAAAACCGCGACCCTTGTTATGATCTGTTCGACAAAGATAGCGGCGTATCTGTTTTTATATCCATTTTGAAGTTACTTTGTCTAATCACGTTGTATAGACTCTTGACATTTCATTTGTTTTCAGAAGTTAGTAGCGGCATCACAGGTATAATAAATACATTTTATGGTGTGAAAATGCTTTATTTTCATATAAGTTGACAGAATACCAAATGAGCCATCAAATATTAAGCGAATACTAACACCCATAAATACTAGCATTATAAGAAATATCACACTCACCTTACATCATCTTTGTATGTCCTACCAACCTTGGGAACTAGGATTTTATATTTCTTGTACCTTTACTTATACTTACTCATTCATCTTGCTACCCGGAACACAATAATAGTAAGTATTGATTTTTTTTTTTATGGTATCGTCCACCAAATGAGCAAATGGGCCACACATAGACAATGGCGCTATAAGAAATATTAACCATTCCTTACATCACTAATGCACCACCAACCTTTGGAACTAAGATGTTATGTCCCTTGTGCTTGTAGTTACACTGGCTCACTCACCCTTCGAACCGGAACACAACAATACTGAGTACCGCTGTGGTACCTACCCAGACGGGCTTTTTGCTGTAAGCTTAGAAACGATTGAAATAAAACTAGTTTTTAACGGATTTAATCGCGTATATTAATTATTTTAACATCCCGACGTTTCGAGCACTTCGCAGTGTTCGTGGTCACGGGCAGACACGATTAAATCCGTTAAAAACTAGTTTTATTTCAATGTGTAATAATCGCGAAAATCTAAGACAACAGCTTAGAAACGAGTTGGCTTGCACAACACCCAACCAACAGTTAGATAGATAAGATAGAATAGATAGATATATAAGATCTGATGCCATATCCACAACATATTTTACTCTCAGTTCAAAACAATTTCAACCGTTACGTGCTACCAGACACCACATGCTCTTGGTAAATGTAGACTACATATTTTATCTCAGTAAATTGTCTTTAAACATGTACTGAAATGTTAAGTAAATTTCGTTACAATTTCGTTAGACAGCGAACAATAAAATTATTCGAATTATATTCATTATTGTGCAAAAATAACTTGTAATTTTTTATCAGTTGGTCTTCATTTAAAATCCCATTTCAGTAAACATATGTATATTTTAATTATTAAATTTATTCTTTGTTATAAAGATTATGTACAAATTACATAGCTCATCATTTCTTTCTTATTTTTAGGGGAAGTTTTCTTATTGTTCTTTTAGGAAAAGTATTATTATTACTTCACAGGAGACAGCCTTTATCTGTAATAAACCTGTCAAACTATGAAATACACAATTTTATTTTTATTTATCATTAAAATAATATGAGATAACAAGTAAAATCTCTTCAAGGATATCACTCTTCAAAAGTATGAACAAATTTAATTTTCTATGTGCTAAATTTATCTTTACAATTTATTTATACTCGATTGTAAAAGAAAATATTGCGAGGAAACCTGCAAGCGGATGAAAATCAGCTACTTGTATTACCACCAATCCGTACTTTAGCTGCGTGGGGAAATCTCCTCTCTCCAAGCATTCTCCTAAAAAAGCCTTAGCCCTGGAGTGAGACATTTAAAAGCTGTTACTTTACTTTATTTTGTAACACTGATCCTTTAGCAATACCAGATTATTTTGTGGATCTAGGCACTTGTACATAGAACATACAGATGCGAGAGGTGAATACAATAAATTCATCAAATACTCTGAAATAATTAATGATTGTGTATCACATTGGTATTAGTGACGTAGTTATTTATTATTAACGTTAAGATAGCTTGGCTTTGCGGTAAACCGGATTTGTGGTTACAATACTAATACATAAGAAATAATATGTTAAGCAATCAATTATATGTTTGTACATTGGTAGCGTTTATGTTTGGAATTAACATGCAATATTATACTCATTGTATCGTTTAATACGATAAGATTGTAATGATCAAATTTAAAAATGGCTCATAAATTCAAAAAAACGGATCTTATAGTGGTGTCTTAGTTAATATCTCAGCCTCTGTCCATTCTCATCTATCATTCATCGTTACAACCACAATATCCGTCACCATGTAAGAAGGATCCATATGAGCACCTCTGTTTGTTGAGCACAAACAATACTAATCGTACTCGGTAGAGTTGTATGTGCAAGCCAGAATATAAATTCCTGTCTGACGGAAAGAAGAAGCTATTGAAATTCGTTACAATATAATATATATAAATATCCAAATAAAGATCAACTTTGTTTTTATTTCTTCAAATATCGTCTTACTAATAACAAGTAATATTTGGTTTTGAAAGTATCGCAAATCAAGGATCTGTCAACAGATGGTTCGGGAAGATCTGGATCCGTTGTTGGAATCCAAGGTAGATTTGTTGAAATTATCTTTGAGTGTGGCTGTTGTATTGATATTATTTTAACAACATTTTATTTACTAAGATGGTTTACTAGACTAAGATCGCCAAGGTTATTTGCTTTACTGGCTTCAGTCTGGTGATAGCAAAGATGATGAGAACTGTACGATCTATACTATGAACTGACGAAGATACTGGTATCGTGGGATTTCCTTCTGCTATTGCTTTCAATGACTGGGACGTAATTTATTCTTGGCAAATAAAGCTGAAAGTCATATTCAGTTGGTTTGAGTCGTTAGCAAAGTAAAATATAGGACCATGGAAATTTCAAATAATGGTTTTATAATATCGATGGCAAAACCAAAGGGATTGTGTTTGGATCTGGAACAGATGGGTAGATAAAAATATGAACTCTTGTCACATCAATATTCCAAATATAAAAATATTATGTAATATATTAAAACCTTTTTCCTCCACCATTCCCCCTTCACCGCTCCACCTTCTTTTTTTGCAATTCTGCATTTAAAAAAAAAACTGCCTTATTATTCGTACATACATATTGGTGATTATTCACAGATATTAGAATTATACTGTAGTAAATAAAAAAAAAATTAAAAAAAATTAGAGCTAAAGATAACAGGTCAAAATCACTTTGTGGGATTATTTATTAGGTTTATTTATTTGGTTTATTGGGTTTTTATGAGGTGATTTAAAGTATATTATTATTTTATTTTTTATATATCAAAAGTTTTTATATCGAAGATTAAGCAGCCTTTTTTTTTTTTTTTTTCGCTGGAAAAACGCGTTACGCGTTTCCCCCACGTGGAAGTGGGGGGGTATGTGGGGCTCGCCGGTGCCCAAGATGTTAGCGGCACACCGGAATACCCACTAAAAAACCAGCGGTACCCTCTCCGTCTCATCGGTAGGCGCCACGGGATCGCTTTCGCATACTACCGTGACGCCCTGACGGTCGGCCCACCTATGCGGGCCTCCAATTCCTAGGGGGGATTCCCGGGGTACTGAGAACCCTCCTAGCTCCTGTGGCGCCTATTGAGGCGGGGGGAGAAGGTGCGCGTAGCGTTGTTTCCTCCTCCCCGGTCTTCTTCGGCGGATCGGGTCTGCAGCAGCGTCCACCTCCCGCTCCCGTTCCGCTGCCTCCTTCTGCGACATAACGTTTTCGCAGAAGGAGCGCATTTCTGACCAGCACGCCTCGCTACCGAGCATTGCGTTGATGACGCTCGGCAGCGAGAGGTCTCCGCCCAAAGACGCCACCAGGGAATGCCTCTGGGGCCCCCACGCAGCACACTCAGTCAGGGTGTGGTACGCCGTGTCCACTGACGCGCCACACTGATGGCAGGAGGGTGACACCTCCCGCCGCGCTATCCCGTGCAGGTACTTACCGAAGCATCCGTGCCCGGTAAGTACCTGAAGATTAAGCAGCCTGGCCTGGGTATTGTTGATTCCTAAAGTCACTGTCCTTTATAAATTTTTAACTATTCTTGTAGCCTTTGGCACACAATCATTTTTTAACTATCAATTGCAAGCTGCGAACCATGGGAACTAAGATATTTCATATTTTTAGCTCTTAATAAAGTTCACATAGCTTTCAAATATGAAGACGAACTTAAAAAAGTTTAACAAAGTTTTTAAAAAAGTTTTATAAATCCAGTAATCGTACTATATAATCAATCTTGAACCCGTTTTTATGAATAGTTGAAATACAGAATAAAAAATATAACGAAGTATTCGAAACTGTACTCCTATACTGTGGGGTACTAAGAAGGCGTAAGAAGGAACGCAAAACTCACCGAAGAATCGAGCGTGGAATGTTAAAATCTGATATGCAATAATTCACATATCAAAGTGGCATATCATCGTCAGACGAAGGTCAATATTTCACGAGTGAGATACTAGGTGAATATTTAGAGAATCACTGAACTAATAAATATGAATATACATGTATAGACAACATATCCGAAAAAATGCCTTCTCGATTCATTTGCATTTCCAAATGTATATAACAAGTGTTCTTAAATATTTGGCATTTTGTACGTATTCTAGGATTCTGTTATAAAACTGTATACATTGCCCCGCAAAAGAGTTACTGACTCGACTCGATGATCGATTATGCTGTCGAGTAACAGGAGTAATAAGTTTGTGTTTGTTCCTTGCACCAATGTTATCACTTTTTCTGATTTTTTTTATCTTTGCGTACATACATAACATTACAGAATATAATATATTGAGAAGCAACAGTTAATGGTTCAACAATAGTAACATTCATCGGCAGAACTTAGTTGCTTTAATAGTAGAGCATATTCTACACAAATATTTGGACAAATAATCAGATATCACTACGCGAACACACGAATTTCGTCAAAGCAATACGACGAAAGCAATTCGTGGCATAGTTGTATATATTATACAAAATTGGTTGGATTATTTGGACTTTATGTAACGTACAGGGATCTTAAATTTACCCTTGTTAGTTAAATTAGAAGTTCATTGCAATAGTTCGCATGTACATTATAACTAAAATAGATCGTTTGGTTGACAGCGTATTAACAATATGAAATACTAACTACCCTCCGCAACATCGTAGAGATATAATGAATACATATGTATTACAAATACATTAAATTATATATATATTATTAGTACCCTAATTGTACATTGGATGTGAATTTTTCAGCCTTTATTCAAAAAGTGTCTAGATCATTTCTTCGATTTTTATTTCAGCGTCAAGTTTGTATGCTTCGGATAAACTATTTCCGAGTCATAGAAGACATGCTGTTACAGACTGTTTTTGTTATTAGTCTATTCTTTTTAAAAAGGTATTTTCACTTCTCACCGGTAAGATTATATTCAAAACAAAGGTAAGAAAATAAAGCTTCATTAGATATTTTTTTTATTCTAAGTCAACTATTATAAGAGAATTTCTTAGAGATACCATGTGTCATGTGTATTATAATAATACATTTAATGAGTATACAGTTTCTTATGCCATCTAAATATAAAACCGATGTTGTTGATATAAAACAAAATTAAGTACTTCTATTTATTTTAATTCATTTTCATATATTTCTAAGCAGCTTTCATAAACATAACGGTAAAAATATTGTTATTAGGGATTATTTATTTTTCAACATGTTATGTTATGAGCGAAGGGGCTGATGATATGAAACTTGGGAACTAAGATGTTAATATGTCCCTTGTGCCTGGAGTTACACTAATTTACTCATCGTTTAAACCGAAACACAACAATACTACGCATTGTTGATCGGTGCTAGAATATCCGTTTAACGTGTGTGGCTTTTCTTGTAAGCAGCCCTACGATGAATTTGTAAAAAAAAGTAATAATAATATACTATAATGCAATAACCAATAAAAAAAAAATGCATAACGCATACAAATTTCAAAATCATCATCATCATCATCAGCCCGCATTCGTCCACTGTTAAACATAGACCTCTACAAATGCACGCCACTGTGGTCTTTCTTCGGCAACTCGCATCCAGCTCCTGCCAGCCGTCTTGTGCAAATCGTCACTCCACCGTGCCTGAGGACGTCCTACACTACGTTTGCCGAGACGCGGTCTCCACTCTAGAACACGTTTTCCCCAACGGTTATCGGTTCTACGACAAATATGGCCGGCCCACTGCCACTTCAGCTTACTAATCCGGTGGGCTATGTCGATGACTTTGGTTCTCTGACGGATCACCTCATTTCTGATGCGATCCCTCAGTAATTTTCAAATTTCAAAAAGGATTATTTTTTCTAATTTTGATGTTCCAGGTCTATTCCAGCTTGAACAAACTGTTTTGTTAGCCGTATTGAAATGTTATAGATTCATATGTGATAAATTTTATATATTACGTCCATTTCTGTTTCGTATTTTCATATTTAAATTGTTCATGCCATTCGATGATTACGTATTTGAATATCTATTATGTTGTCGACCAGTTAAAAAGCAATTTTAATAAAACTCTATGTTTCTGAATTAACTTCATTGATTCAGATGTAAAACGAAACTATACTGTTTAACGAAGCTATTCAATATTTGGAATATTTATAAAATAACAATATTGTATACGTACAATAATAATTGGTATCCTAAATTTCGTGATTTATTTCGAGTTCACGCATAATTGCTTACACCAAATATAACTTAGAGGTTAGCTTTCCGCATACACTCTAAATTATATTAATCATAAATTAGAAAAAAAACTATTAAAACTCAACTTGGAGGAAACAACAAGAAATCACAATACAACCCAAAACAATTATTAACAGAATGAAGACTTATATGGTATAAGTCAAGATTGTCAATGCATTAATGACTTTACCAATACTTGCAATGACAATGACGATTATTAAAATTAAACTAAACCAAATAAAATATTTCACTACAGAAAGTCTGCAAAATCAGAAAACGGACTTGAAGTTGACTCACGCGACAAACTTTTACTCCATTTCACAGTTACAAAGCTGAATTTAGCAGAATCACGTACGCCTCGGATTCTTGCTCGGATCTTTGAATCAAACTCGAGATCGGGTAAAATATATATTTGAGATATGCAGAAAGTTTAAAGTGAATATTGTGCTCGTGATTAACTATAATGCACTATCAAAATTTTATTGTTCAACTTTAAAGTATGCAAATATTATTTTTATTGCGTTCATACATCCGCGTCTTTGCACGATTTTGAGGGGTAATATAGCTGTCAGATATCTTATGTCCTTTTCTGTACGCCCTGATGTGTATGCAAAATTTTATAACGATCGATAGATAAGTTGAGATATGAAAGCGTTACAATCAAACAAACTCACTTTTTATTATATTAGTTATAATTATCTTAATAGTTCTTGGTAGAGAATTTTTAAGAATTAAGCCTGGCCGATATTTCAACTACAAAATTTACTATCTATTAAAAAAAGAATTATAAGCTTGGTGGGGGACCATGTAAATACAATCTCTCATAATTTTACCGCTAGATAGCAATATTTGGTATTTTCGTATTCCAGTTTGAGATAGTTATAAGATGAAAACGTCAGTATGGCTACAGGCACAAGGTTTACATTTTAGTTCCGGAAGTATATGGCGCATGGTTATGTAAGGAATGGTGAATATTTCTTAAATAAATAAATATTGGACAACATCACATACATTATTCTAATCCCAGTGTAAGTAGCTAAAGCACTTGTGTTATGGAAAATCAGAAGTAACGACGGTACCACAAACACCCAGACCCAAGACAACATAGAAAATGAATGAACTTTTTCTACATAGACTCGGCTGGGAATCGAAGCCGGGACCTCGGAGTGGCGTACCCATGAAAACCGGTGTACACACTACTCGACCTCGGAGATCGTCAAATTATTTTCTTATTATCATCATCTACTAAGCTATTTGTTATCAACTATAATACCTAAAATCCAATCTACATTTCATTTAAAATTGGGTCATGAAGTCATTTATTAAATTGGTGTTTCTTGTGTTGTTACTTTATTGGATATCATATCAAAGAGTTTTAATCTTAAAATCTTAAAGTACGTCAAACATTCCAGATCTCCCTCAGATATTAAGAGGCTCACAATATAAACTGATACCAACAGATCCTAAAGTCCACTCAATAGTAAAGTACAATCTACTGCTCCCAGACTGACCAGCGAGAGCATTTTATAGAAGAAGCGCACGTAACAAGTATTGGACTCTGAGTTTTTTTTTATTATATATCTTTACAGTGTCCCTACTTTTGTTTAATATAATTGGAACTATTTCTAAAAATTAAGATTCAGTTTAAATTTCAAGTAATAAGTTAAAATTATTAAGCAATTTATTGTTTGGAGATTGTTTATGTGAATGCTATTCGTTATTCGGGAAAGTCCACTGTCCAACTTTGTATTTTCCGGTTCCAACAAGCGCTTCCGCTATGGTCTAGTTTTTGATATGCATTTTTAGAGATCTGAAATTTACAAGCAGATCATAATACTGACTACATAAGAACTATAATGTAACCAAAATATTACAATGTTTTGTATATCAAGCGCCATGAAAAGCAACTGAAAGCGACAAAGTCAAACTCAAAGTCAAAGTCAAAAATCTTTATTCAATATAGAAGTGTTTACACTTGCTTATTGGTAGTCAAAAATCTACCACCGGTTCGGAATTTAGCACCTAGGACCTGAGAAGAACCCGCGAAATAAACTCAGCGGGATATATTTTTTTTTTACCATTTTGCATGTACAATGATAATTATATTTTAGTTATTTGAAACAGCCTGGAGGCGATCATTTCATTCCCAAGGTGTGCAGTCAACTAAAAAGTCATTAGTGTTGTAATATCCTTTATATAACACATATAATATCATCAAGCTATTATATTGGTTAATTGGAAAGCAAATCCTAGCAAATATTTCAACAGTCAGAAAATTAATCACGAGGAGTAATTTGAATCGTATCTTATAATAAACGTTGATAAATATATTAATATTATTTTGACGAGTTTAGTACACCGGTTTTCACGGGTAAGCCACTCCGAGGTCCCGGATTCGATTCCCGGCCGAGTCGCTATAGAAAAAGTTCATTAGCTTTCTATATTGTCTTGGATCTGGGTGTTTGTGGTACCGTCGTTACTTCTGATTTTCCATAACACAAGTGCTTTAGTTACTTACATTGGGACCAGAGTAATTTGTGTGATGTTGTCCAATATTTATTTATTTATTATCATTTATATTTATTATCCTCGATGTGTGTACGAACTCTTACGAAACTTTATCCTCTATTGATTTTGAGACAAAGCTAAGATGTTTCGAGTTACAACTATTTCTAACAAAATCTAACAGTAAGCACGTACTTGAATTGGAAAGTGTTTTATAGGTATCTAAGTACAACAAAAATAATCTTCTGGGACATAATATATGTTTTAGTATTACGACCAAGTTTAATTTTAAAATCATTGTACATTTTTATAACAATTATTTTTATTTTATAATTTATAAGTTATAATTCTAATTAGGAAATTAAAATTAACATACTAAAAATCTCTTACTGCTGGGCATCGTTGGGCGTGGTTAACATATCATGCCCAACTAATCATACTCCATGCCCAAATTTACATAAGCATGACATTTATATATAGTATTTAATACAACACGCTGATCCAACGCGGCTTCTTGAATACTCATTATGCATTTCATCAGACACCATGCAATGCATGCAAAACAAAAAATACTTTTAGCATGAGATAGTAAACGCAAATTAAATACATAAGAATTTAATAATTAATCTCTTCCATTTTCAAATGAGTAAGAAAAACAAATATAAGTACCTTTTTTTGTACAACATCCTCCTCCAATTCCCAGGATAAATCATTAAAGTTTCTCGTACGACATTTCAGTGGAAATAAAAATAGTGGTAATATTCGAACAACACCTTTCTAGTGCATCGATCCATTCGCCCTAGGAAATCCCCTAAGGTAACACACGTATACTTGCCCTCACAGTGATATAAATCAGTGATTCTTATTGCTCTTACAATACTGACTATTTTACTAAATAAAACAACCAAGCCCATAGTTCATTATCTCCTATGACGTATATCTTTAACTACGAGTCTTATACGGTGTTTTATCGATTTTGAAATAGATGTTTGGAGTTTTCATTGATACTCGTGTAGGTACTATGTTTTCTGTATAATTGCCTTTTTTAGAAATGGTCAGCTTGGTCTAAATCGGTCAAGAGAAGATCATCTTTGAGCTCGATAAGAGTTGAATTTCAAGGTCAAATCATTTCAAAACCAAAATTATGTTTAATTTATATTTTTAATACATATTTTGTAATGTGATAGCGCATGCGGATTGGTGGAATGCACATGTGGCAGAATTTCGTTGAAATTAGACACATGCAGATTTCCTCATGATATTTTTCTTCACCGTTGAGCACGAGATGAAATATTAAACACAAATAAAGCACAAGAAAATTCAGTGGTGCCTGCCTGGGTTTGAACCCGAAATCATCGGTTAAGATGCACGCGATCCACTGGGCCATCTCGGCTCTTATAAAAACTGGCGCCGATATGCTATTCTAATAGGTGTATACTTTCAATGTTATATTTATGGCTACTAATTTCGCATAATATCCTATTTTCACATTTTACGATCGTTTTGCAGTGAGTTTAGAATTTACAGAATAGCAGACCAAATAATCTTACAATTAATTTTATGACTTATGATGAAAACACTTGTATTAAAAATATTCTTTGATTTTAATTTATTTGAATTATTACCCGGATAATTTAAAAAGCAATTGGTGTAAAGAATAACTGGTACAAAATATCGATAGTCTGTGCAGCTTTAGTAAGAGAGTTGGTTGAATTATAAGTACATGGGACATCATATCTTAAATCTTATAGTTAGTGGGACGTTAGCGGTAGGAATGTCTATGGGTCTGTAGTCGTGGTAACTACTTAAGGTCAGCTTGTATACATGCGCGCGTGATATAATTTACTTATATTTTATAAAATTAATACCTAATTTATTTTTCATAAATAAATAAATATATATAAAGCATTACTTTAAAAGACAGAGTTACATGAAATATTAATATAATCATGACATTCTCGAAATATATTCTACTTAAGACACAGCTGAAAAAATAATAGCTCCAACACTTTTTATAGTTCTCTATAAAGATTTTACGATGTACTGCAAGTATTTTGTTACTTTTATTTTTCACTTTATATATAAGAAACTTAGAGTACTAGTCCGTATACGCCCCACAGCTGGTCGACAATGCGTCTTCTCTTAGGGAAAGAAATTGCAGTTGGACTTTGTGCTTTGTGTTATCTACATCATTTCTTCCGCCAAACAGCAATGCTTAGTTCTGTTACGTTCCAATTTGAAGGGTGAGTGAGTCAGCGTAACTACTGACATAAGGGTCGCCTTAGTTCCCAAGGTTGGTAGTGCATCAACTATGAAAGTTATGGTTAATATTTCTTACATTTGATAGTTTATAGAGGCGGTGATGACGACATACTATTTAGTGGCTCATTTTACTAAGACAGACAAATGGCTACATGATCGAATCGAGGTCATTAAACCTTATTACATAATACCTATATGAAAATGTCTATACTCGATATGAAATAAAAAAAAATGCAACATATTTATTCACTTTCAAGTTAACATTGGGAAATCGTCTCCACATTTTTACAGCGGCATTTTAGTACGTACCTCTAATACTGATATACTATGTAATGACACTAGGAGCATTAATCAGAAGTTCATACAGAATTAGTTAAAATGTTAAGAAAACCTGTTTAAACATGGCATAAGGAGTTCAAAACAATTTGACCTTTGACTGCCCCGTTTCAGTCTCTTCCAGGATATATTATGCAAATACCGAACGAGATTACTACACTTTCGACGTTTGACTACCAACTTTAAGTACTACTAGGGTTGACTAAAATACTTCGTTTATTTATATGTCGGAGAAGTCATCTATTATTTTTGAGACATGAAGGTAGTGGGCGCGTAGTAGGTATTCGTACATTGAGGGATACAAATATTGGTAATGAAACGAGAGAGTTCTGTGCATCTGTGTCGGACTGGAGTTAGGCAACAAATGTGTACAATACTCAACCGACCGATAACGTCACGAGTCTATCGAAGCACATCACTGAACATCGCCGGGTAGTACACCTTCGATTCTATATTAGTCTAGACGTGACATATGTATATATATTTAACGTGAAACATCTATTGGCGTGCATTGAGAGAAATACCGACTCGAATGCCTTGATGGCTAAAGGCACTACGCTATTATGCTGTCATACCCCATCTTCTCCGGCGCTGTCTACTTCCTATGTCTGCTTAGCTTATAATATACTGATAAGTTCCATTGCTATAATTCTTTAATTGACTCTACTGACTTTTCCGTTCATAATCTTTTCTTCCCTGTTGGACCTTCTGCTGACTTCCCATCCGGATGGCTACCAGGTTATCGTCGAACCCCCTCTGGGCTCGTCGGACCACTGTCTCGTCCGAAGTACAGTGCCGGTTGCGCGTTACTCACGACCTCGTTTCGTGGGCTGCCGCCGAGTGTGGCACTACAGGTCAGCAGATTGGGATGGGATGCGGTCCTTCTTTGCATCCTACCCATGGGGGCAGGTTTGTTTCTCGCCGGATGATCCGAGTGTTGTTGCTGACTCTGTTGCCGATGTGGTACTTCAGGGTATGGAACTATTCATTCCGTATTCTGCGGTCCCCATCGGTGGCAAGTCCCAGCCCTGGTTTGGTCGTTTCTGCAAAACGGCTTCACGCAGAAAATGGGAACGCTACCAAGACTGGGCTAACGCATCAGCGTCTCGTGATGTAAATACCAGCGCAATCAGAAAGGAATATAACTCTGCCTCTAGGTCCTTAAAAAACGTGATTGCTAAGGCGAAGACGGAGTACATTGGCAGAATTGGCGAGAGACTGGTGCGCCTCCCTTCAGGAACACGTGCGTTCTGGTCTCTCGCCAAGGCTGTCTTAGGGAATTTCTGTCAGCCTTCCTTACCATCTCTGCACAAGGACGGTGAGTCATTGGCCCATACAGCGAAGGAGAAGGCTGATCTTTTAGGCTCTCTCTTCGCAGCGAACTCGACTCTGGATGACCGAGGAAAGTCACCACCAACAATCCCGCGGTGTGATACCACGATGCCGGAGGTTAAATTCCGGCAAAGTGCAGTTCGTAAAGCACTTCTTTCCTTGGATATTCATAAGTCGAGTGGACCCGATGGCATCCCTCCAATCGTGCTACGGACTTGTGCTCCCGAGTTGGCGCCGGTCTTAACGCGTCTTTTCCGGCAATCCTATGCATTCGGCGTCGTCCCGAACTCCTGGAAGACTGCTTTGGTGCATCCGATCCCTAAAAAGGGCAACCGCTCAGACCCGTCCAATTATAGGCCTATAGCCATCACCTCCTTGTTCTCCAAGGTAATGGAGTCCATTATAAACTGCCAGCTCCTGCGGTACCTAGAGGAGTACCAGCTGATTAGCGACCGCCAGTACGGTTTCCGTCGGGGTCGCTCAGCCAGTGATCTTCTAGTTTACCTTACTCATAGATGGGCGGAAGCAGTTGAGAGCAAAGGGGAGGCATTAGCAGCCAGTCTGGACATAGCGAAGGCCTTCGATCGCGTGTGGCACAAAGCGCTTCTTTCGAAGCTTCCTTCCTATGGGCTTCCCGGAAAATTATGCAATTGGATTACCAGTTTTTTGGCAGATCGGAGCATCAAGGTCGTTGTCGACGGTGCATGCTCTGACTTAAAATTCGTCAATGCTGGTGTTCCACAAGGCTGCGTTCTATCACCCACTCTGTTTCTTCTGCATATCAATGACTTGTTGCAAATCAGTAACATTCATTGCTATGCAGACGACAGCACCGTAGACACCTCATACACCGGCCGTGCTAATATTTCTCGGGAAAACGTCGAAGAAAACCGGAACAAACTTGTATCTGAAATCGAGTCTTCGTTAAACAAAGTCTCGAACTGGGGTCGGCTAAACTTAGTTCACTTCAATCCCAAAAAGACGCAAGTTTGCGCGTTAACCGCTAAAAAAACACCATTTGTCGTATCTCCACGATTCGAGAACATTCCGTTAGCCGCTACAGCTAGTATCGGAATACTTGGCGTTGATGTTTCGAGTCTCGTTCAGTTCCGCGGTCAATTGGAAGGCAAAGCCAAATTGGCATCAAAAAAGCTTGGTGTGCTCAGCAAGGCAAGACAGTATTTCACGTCGGCCCATCGTCTAAGACTATACAAGGCGCAAATTCGGCCTCACATGGAATACTGCTCTCACCTCTGGGCGGGTGCTCCCCAGTACCAGCTCCTTCCATTTGACCGTATCCAACGTAGAGCGGCTCGAATTATCGACGATCAAGCCCTTTCCGATCTGCTTGATCCTTTGGCTTTGCGTAGAGATGTTGGATCGCTCTGCATCTTCTACAGAATTTATCACGGGGAATGTTCCGAGGAATTGTTCGAATTAATCCCGGCTGCTGAATTTCACCTTCGGACATCTCGTCAAAATTCCAAATATCACCCGCACCACCTAGATGTCCGAAAATCCACAACAGCGCGATTTTTAAGACATTTTCTGCCTCGCACAACCACTCTGTGGAACCAGCTTTCGCCGGCGGTTTTTCCGAACCGATACGACTTGGGAACCTTCAAGAAAAGAGCGTACTCTTTCCTGAAAGGCCGGCAACGCACCTGCAAGCCCCCCGGTGTTGCAGATGTCCATGGGCGGTGGTAGTCACTTTCCATCAGGTGAGCCTCCTGCTCGTTTGCCACCTTATGACATAAAAAAAAAAAAAATCTAACTTAATAAATACTTATATTATGTGTCGAATACAGTAAAGAAGTATTTTGTTTCATCAAAACTAATTATGGTATTATGTACATATATGTAAAAGTAAGTGCAAAAAATTTGTTTATGTACGACATAACTTCAGAAACCTCCAAATTATAACTGTTCCTCTAATATATTGTGCATGTATTATTCATATAAATCTTTTTCTTGTATCGATATATCTATTAAAAAAAACCGCATCAAAATCAGTTGTGTAATTTTAATGATCTAAGCTTACTTAACTTAACTTACAGGGACAGTCAGCGGAAAGTACTTGTCCGGATAAGTTCATTTTTTAATTTTGTTTTGCTTTTAATTCATTACCATCCAAAGGATTCCCTACACTTGGTTACTATGTTGAGGAAATTATTTATTTTAAAATTCAGCGACTACAATTTTCTAATATAAAGATAAGATATATATTAGTGTTTTAATAAAATGCTAATTAAATTTTTTAATACTCTGCCCAAAGATTGCCTGGAAGAGATACACAATCTCTTTGTGGATAATTTGTTATATGTAAAATTAAGTATGGAAATATGTAGCCTTTACGACCAAGCACATTAAAATTAAGTATATATATATGTCACTGTAATATGTATGTAACACGATCATACTTATTTACAAAAGAACAAAATTGACCCCCATAAAGACCCCGTCTGTCTTATGAGCGAATAGAGCGCACGTTATTGGGGCATAATGAGGACAATAACTTCGTAGGACCAGTCATAAACGAGGGTTAACAGGATCCGAGTAAGACTTTTTAACACTTCGAAACGAAAAATGGAATAAAATAATAAATAAAAAGAAAAAAAACGTTTTTTAAAGTAAGCTTCGTAAAGGTGAGGAGTTTATTTTTTGAGCGCGCTTATAAGAGAATAAATAAAATATATTTAGTGTTAGATAGCTCATTTATTGATAAAATTATTTTTTTATATATTGATCAAATGAACCACCTGAAGAAGTATTAACCATTCCTCACATTACCAGTGCTCCACCAACCTTGGGAGCTAAGATGTTATTATCCTTGTATATTTACGCTGGCCCAATCATCCTTCAAACCAACACATAACACTACTGAATAAAAATACTAAGTATTTCTGTTTAGCAGCAGTTTGTTGAGTTGGTGGTAGCTACCCAGACAAGCTCAAAGAAAGCCCACGAAGTAAACTAAAAGTTATGAACTAAAAGTTAGTTATTATTATTATTATCAAAGTCCAAAAAACAGGGACGTTTAATGCTTGTAAAAACGCTCGGACCAAATTTTATATATTTTGCAACTTCAAAAGGATAAACTTGTCTACGGGTCTGGAAATAACTATTGTTATTAATAAATTTGTTACCAGTTGACGCCTTCGACTTTGTCCATGTTAGTTCTTGGTGAGGTATAACAATTCTGAAATTGATGATTTATTTTCAGTAGTTTAGTCGTAAAGAAGTAACAAATTATTACATTTTAAATATCGAGATAAATGGAAATCTTAGTTTGAAGTAAATTTACGTGTAAATACTAAAAGCGGCAGTTCTTATTTGTGTTCGAATGTTTGAATAATATTTTTAATACTCTATTAGTTTCTATACTGTATGATATTATTTCGTGAAAGGCAATATGTTTTTATAAAAAATTTGTATCCTACTTGAAAATTAAAAGATTGCCTAAGTTCATTATCTTTGATATATCGCTAGTGCGAATTTGTTAAAATATTCGAGTGTTACTCCCTCGTTTCAAGGATCACTTGAGTTCGAAGAATTTCCTCTTAAGGTATCGAGTTCAAAGAAATTGATAACAAATTCCAATTATTAGCCATTGTGTTTATTTTTTATTTTTTTGTGATATTTTTTTGACAATGTAATAATATATTTATGATAAGACTTAGTACAGAATTAAAGGAAAAGTGATGATGTTTGATTTCGGCTACGGTGACCATTTTCCAGGAAGACCAGTCAACTACGTGAACATATAATAGTGATCTCATGATCACTCTATTGATCCGATCGGATGGCAAATCTAATATGGTTATAGTTTAGGAGCAGGAACACAACTGCTTTACATGCTTCCCGAGGCGGGAGGTGAACACACTTCTACCTACCAGACTCCGAGCTGATAATTTTTGAACAGAAAAACCTAACAACTTTTGACCAGTCTGACCTGGGGTTTGATCCCAGGGTTTCAGTATACACACTGTCACCTCTCCTTCCAAACTCGGGGCTGCTACTGACAATTTTTCCATAGAAAAACCGTAATTTTTTTCCTATCTGACCTAGGTTTCTGACAGCCTTATATCTAGACACTAGACCAAAGCGGCATTCCAGGCAATATGAATAGTATTAGCATTGTAGCTCAATTATTATTATGACATATTCACTATTTGTATGTATGGGTATCGAAATCAATTTTAAAGTGTTTAATTAAATCAGTTATAAGTGAATTTTATTGCTTCATCGCTTTTGTTGCATCACTGTAATGTTCCGCACGCGACACCGTGTTTTTTAATACGTGAGTTTGGCAGTATGTTTGCACATGTCTTGCTAACAGTTTCCTGATGCTTTCCTGTCACTTCTCTTACCTGGTTACCTGGCATTATACAATACGACACTAAGTAACTGGTATTTACAGTTGCACTGAATACGAAAAAATTCATCGACTGTATTACACCTACAAATTGAGATGATTGCTCTGTACTACTCTGCCATAATTAAACAAACATAACACGCCATTTATTATTAGCAAGGAGTTTTTATATTAGTTTATTAAATTATATATAAAAAGAATTACACTAGCATTAAAACAGTATAGCACGTAATTCAGAGATCCATTATTTCTTCGTAAAGAGATCTTCAAATACACTCATTCCAAATCAAGAAAAATATAGTGGAAGATAAATTAAAACAATTCCATTTCTTTTTAAACTTTGAACAATTGCCATCGCTGAGAAAAATCGGCGTCACAAAGCGTTATAAATGCCCTCGCAAACATCCACCAGCTTTTTAATTAACATTTTGTTTTTAAGGCATTTGAGCTTAAATGCCGCGGAAATTGTGAGCAACAATGAACTTGATATAAAATTGATTAGATTTAGAAATTACTTTTTTTTCTTTTTTCTGTTCATGTTAACGTGTATTGCTTATGACTGCCTCTATGGTCTAGAGGCTAGATATAAGGCCACAGATTCCGAAGTTCCAGGTTCAAACTCCAGGTCGGGCCGATAAAAAGCAATTGAATTATTCCATCGGAAAATTCTCAGTAACAGAACGGGGTCTGGTGGTTAGAAGTGTGTACTTACAAGTGTGTACAAGTGTGTATCCCGCGCCTTGGGAAGCACGTAAAATCGTTAGTCGAGCGAGTTAACTTTTTACGGTCGTGGCGAATTTGCCGTACCATTGCCGTACCAACTATGGAAATGAAGGAAATATTTGCACACACATGTGTGCACTTTAATATGTCCCGCACAGTAAGGTTCCCTTGAATTTGAATAGGTGACCGACATCGGCCATCATATTTATTTTAACTGTCGCTGAAGATAATTAAGTTGATACTTCTCATTGAAGGGTTGGAGTTTATTTCAGCACGCTGCTTAAATGCGAGTTTGAGGTTATACATATCTTCCTCGCGACGTTTTTAACACCAGCGAACATGAACTCAGTTGTCAACACGAATAAAGAACATAAAATGTCACTGGTGTCTGGTTCTGAATCCACAATCTTCGCTTAAGTTTCTCGTATCGTAACCACTAGCACACGTTCACTCAATATCATTGTTTAACATAGTTCTACATAATATATATCTATTTTTGCTCATATTTTATTAATAATATTTTCTAAGAACAACATTTTAAAAAGTTTTCATCATACAAAGTATAAATAAATAACCCTGTAAGTATACTTTCGATATTTTCAATTTAACAAATGTTCTCAGGTTTCAAATACGAAGTATTTTTAAAAATTTGTAGAATCAATCATCAGAAATAGCCTTTCAGTGAGGAAAAGCGTTTTAGTAGCCACAGCGGAGTTCACATCAAAATTGCTTTCCTAACTGTTCAACTGTGTCAATGAAAAGGCGCTGGGAATTTATTCCGTAGCCAAGACTCGGTGCGGCGTATACAATTTTTACTGGCTGTTTATCTAAACGGCAACAATCTTAATCTTTTCATGTAATAAAACTAACAGGATCGTGTCTGTGCATAAAATATTTCGATAACGTCCGTATATTTTTTATCGTGTACATTGTGATGCTTAATCTATGCAGTCATTATAGATTAAGTATTTTTTTTTACTATAATAAAAGGTAGGTGGACTGGTGAGCCTTCTGATGGTAAATGAAAACCATCGCTCATAGACACTGTAAAAAATATTAATCATTCCTTACATTGTCACTACATCATAAATCTTGGGAACTAAGAAGTCCATTGTGCCTGTAAACTTATCGTAGTATGTAGTGCAGACATTGTGGAAGAGTAACTTTTTATTTCTGGTAGTATCTACATTTCAAACCGTAACTCTACGTTTAATACAATCGCTTGTAAAAACCTTTTTAATAAAGTATATTTTGATTTAAATTTATGAATGTTGAAACATTACACTATTTTTTTGAGTTATTGGAAAAACCAGCATTACATAGATGGAGAGGCCATGTCGTCATACATCTCTGGATCGCTTGCGGATGATACTTAGGCACTCCTGTACTGTGTCTCCTAGCTAGAAAGGTTCCTGGAGTAAGTATAACCTCATTCCTACTACCAGCGATGCTTTTGTTCAACCGTAATTTACAAAATTGAATGTTCTACAAACAAGTGAGATGAATATACTACAGAATCTATATCTAGGGTTCAAATAATTCTAAACCATCATAATTCACATTAGGCATATTAAATATGTCATTGCTTGCCAATATTCTGCCACCCAGGAGACTAACGTAGTCACATCCTGCACCTATAATTAATTATCGAAGTTAACAATCGCAAATTACCTAGATGTGTCTGTTGGAATCAAATTAATTATAATTGATAGCCATTTGTTCTTGACGCCAAGATGTGATGACCCAGTGATAACTGATGTACCTTAACCGAATTTTGTGAGTTCACACTCGGACAAAAATCTTTTATTTCATGTGCTTAATTTATATCTTTTTTATCTAATTTTTCTCTAATTTTATTCTTATTATTCTTTCTTATTTTTATCTAATTTTTTTAGACGACCTCCGTGGTTGATTAGTGTGTACACCGGTTTTCATGAGTACGCCACTCTGAGGTCCCGGGTTCGATTCCTGGCCGAGTCGATGTAGAAAAAGTTCATTAGTTCTCTATGTTTTCTTGGGTCTGGGTGTTTGTGGTACCGTCGTTACTTCTGATTTCCATAACACAAGTGCTTTAGCTACTTACATTGGGATCAGAGTAATGTATTTGATGTTGTCCAATATTTTTTTTTTTTTTATACTTCTCGAACTCGGTGGTAAAATTAAATTTGTCACATGAATATTGGAGAGGCATGGTGGAATAATCTCTAAGCCTACTTAAACGAAATGGACACGTTAGCTCAGATGTAGTATATTAATAGACTTACCATTATATATTAACATCGTAAACATAATCCTACGTTTCAGATAAATAAAATTTTTATAAAACAAGTCAAAGAGAACTTAGAATTAAAAGTATGCTTATCCCTTGAAAAGATTTCGTCCAGCACACCCGAGATATAATAATATAGACAACAAACAATCCTTTATCGATAAATAAAGGGTATAGCGGAATTAAGTTTGAGAGACATTAAAAGTCAGGGACAAAGAACATATTACATTATTAAATTTATTAAGAGCGTAATAAAACAACCAAATGCAAGCCATTGTTGGTAAAAAATCACTGTGTCGTGGCCACAAAGCGTGATAAACGACTGCGCGAACATTTGCAAGCCATTCGGACATTTTTTTTGTTTTCGAGTTGGCTTAAAATCTACAGAAAATGTAAGCAAAATGAAGTTGGCTTTTGTTTGATGATGATAATTTATTAAATATTATTTTACTGATAAATTGAATAAGAATGAAGGAATCCGCGAACTTAATTAAGCAAAATGTGTTTAATTTTTCAGATTTTCAGGAATGTTTTCCTTATATAAACAGACATTACATTTATATTCAATTCGATTACTGATAGTTAGTAGACATTTACGTATAACTATCTCCAAGAGAAATAACAATTGAATAGATATTATTTTCTTTGTTTAAATAAAGTTCAATCTTCATCTTCAGGGACTCAAACACATGCATGTAAATAAAAATTCGGTACATGACATACACACGCATAGAAGAATTATATGTATAAAGATCAAATTTTAATTTTAACTCCATAAATGTGAGCTTCTTCAATTCCATTTAAAGTATTTTTAAAATGTTTTTGAGAATCAATCAACAGAAATAACCTTTCAGTCGGCAAAGCCAAGCGAGTAACGGCGGCCGCAGTGCAGTCGACACTAAAATTGCTTTCCAAGTGTCCAACTGTGCGTCAGGAAAAGTTCACTAGAGAAAATTTATTCCGTCATGGACTCTTAAGTAACGTTCTGTTGATTAATTAACTGAAAAGCTAGTAGCGATTGTGATATAATTATCAAGTTAATTTCACCAATAATCATAATTGATATTTTTTAAAAGAACATAAAAGTAAAGTTTTAAAAATTAATCATTTTTAAACGGCAATCATTTGTTTTTTTAGGTAAAGGCGAATTAGTGTAATAATAATTTCAACCACAAGGGACTCCTACCCTCATATTCCTATGGTTGCGAGCGTGTTGGCGTAATAATAAAACAATATTGTTCCTTATACTTATGTTGGTCCACATAGTCCAATTTCTTGAAAAAAATTTTTTGCCGATTTTTTTCTTGAATGAAAATACCCCTTAAGTTAAATAAGGAATTATGTTTTTTTATTTTGTGTTATTACACAAAA
The DNA here is from genome assembly GCF_905147765.1 of Vanessa atalanta. Taxonomy (NCBI): domain Eukaryota; kingdom Metazoa; phylum Arthropoda; class Insecta; order Lepidoptera; family Nymphalidae; genus Vanessa; species Vanessa atalanta. The sequence continues at coordinate 3,049,014 of NC_061892.1, read as the reverse complement.
TTGGTAAAGACGATATTGACGCTGTAAGAAATAAAAACCATTCCTTACATCACACCAATGCATGGTGCAACCTTGGAAGCTGAAATGTTTTGTCACTTGTGCCTGTTGTTGGCTCATTAGCAGCCTGTAAATTTCCCATTGCTGGGCTAAAGGTCTCCTCTCCCTTGAGTAGAAGGTTTGGAGCATATTCCACTACGCTGCTCCAATGCGGGTTGGTGGCTCACTCGCCCTCAAACAGGTACACAACAATACTAAGTATTGTTGTTCGGCAGTGGTACCTACCCAGAAGGGCTTGATGCCCTACTACCAGGTTATGTTATTGATTTATATCTTACGATTTTGTTAGATTTGAAAATAAAGTATGCAATTTTAATGTTATTTAAATACATACCTAATACGTATTCATCGCATCCAGAAGTCACGATTGTACATCAGCTTAAAACATCACTTTGTTAAGATTTATTAATCAATTATCCACAGCTATAAGAACTAACTAACAAAAGAAAAACGCCTGTTTCTTTGGCAATATTTAATAAAAAGTTGGTTAGACATAATGTCTCATCATCATCGTCATCATCGAACTTTATATAGGATTGCCAAGTAATTTATACATATAATAAAAATAGATTATTTTATCATCAACTCTAGAAGCGAGACCATTATGACATATTTCAAAATTCTAGGTCAACAGCAAGCACTCTTTTATCGTGAAAGCTGTCACAAAGATAACTAAAAAAAATTGCACCATTTCTCATTAAAGGCATGAAGAAAATCAAAAGTAGTGCAATAATATAAGTAGATTTATATGAATTACTTAATTTTGAAAAGAGAAGACACATTTAGGTATTTAAATATGTCTTAAGTGATTAACTTGAAGAACAATTAATATAAGAAAATGCATCTGGAATTGAGTCCATGTTATATAAATTTGTTCTATCTCTTTCAGACGTATAGATCAACATATCTTTCATCTCTGTTGTATTTTATTTTAAGTTAGTTCTCTTGGTTTCAAGTGGGTATAATGAGGGTATATATACAGCTTTTAAATTGAAAAACAAAGAATAGAAGAAACATCTTGATGTTTATCCGGCTAGGAAAGTTGAAATTATTAATCATTCTGTTTATTGATAAAACCGCATTAAACCGTTGCGCAGTTTAAAAGATCCGATCTTACAGACAGCGGGAAGCGACTCAATTTGTAATATGTAAGGATAAGCTGAAATTTAGAACAAAGGATTATTTTAAAACGTAAGCATCCGCAAATAAAAAGTTTTTGTAAATTTTAACTTTATGGAGGGTAACAGTAGCTTTGTATGAGTTTTACCCGAAAGTGAGGATGGACAGCAGAATATTATAGCTGAATACGAGTAGCTTAGTACGTGAGTCCTCAAAGCAACCTGAATTGATTGTACTCGACTTATACCACGATCACTTGATATATTCTTGATGCTCGTGGGACAACAAAGTTTCACGACAGCGTCCTAGTCTCAAATTGTCCTGTTGCAGTATAGTAAATAAACATACTTAGTGCTGTAAGGAATCTTAAATGAAATTCCATGTTCTTAAATCGACGAGAGATATATTAATACTCTCTTTATATAATTTTGAGTATCAATAAAAATTATATTGTGATTTTTTTTTCATAATAAATAATTTACAATCTTGAACTTTATGTAATGCTGATAAATAACTTCCTATTTAAATATAGCCTTATAACATTTTGAAAACATATGAATGTTATACCTTTAAAAGTATCTGTTTGTGTCGCTGAGAAATGTTAGTTTTTTTTTTTTATACAAAATACAATAGAACCAGTATCGGGCTAAGCGATACGCTTATTCAGCCCACTTATCACCCTTTGCTAATGTATCTTACTGTTGTCGCTCACCCTTCGTTTTTCTTCTACCTATTCAAAACACACACACAAACACTTTTCACACACATATATAGAGTTAGATATAATCATTAAGTCAACTCTTCAAACGTTCTCTTATTAAAGCCATTGCAATCCGTTGGCAATGTCTATAAAAATGTTTAAGAAAAATCTTGTGAATTAGTAAAAATGTCATTAGTAACTGTCGATCACTTGTCATGACGAGAACATAAGTATACCTGCGTTAATCCGATAAAGATAGTCAAGAACAGCAATGTAACTGTAAATGTCCCTTTGATAAGCGAGGCCTTCTTTTGGGGAGAAGGTTTGGAGCGTATTCCATCATGCTATTTCAAAGCGTTACGCAAACTGTTTTTACTGGACTTGTATTTTCCTTCCCATAAAGCACAAGACACAAATTAGGCGCATGAGAACTCAGTAGTTGTTTGTCCGTGTTTGAACCCACAATCAAACATTTACTTGTCATTGTATCAGTGACGCTTCTCATTTTAATAAATGACGATTCAAAAGTGCTTGTAAAAGCTTACTTGAATAAAGTATATTTTGATTTTCATTTTGAAAATGTGACAATAAAGTTATAACTATGTGTAATATATATTTTATTAAATTGCTAAAATGAAAATATTATGAAACTAATGAAAAGGCATTGCAAATTTTCAAATCTATAAATCAATTAGGTATAAATAGATTTTCGTTTATTCAAATATTAATAACAGTTCTTACATACAATTGAAACTAACGAACACCGATAAAGCTGTTAAATAATAAAAGCGTTACGTAAAATATCGTCTGATATTTAATTGATTGTATAAGGTATTAAATGAGCGGGATTGATGTGAGTGAGGATTTCGTAAGCCAATCACCTATATTTCAATGGTGTAATATTTTTGTAGATTTATCTTTTTTTGGGTTTGATTAAAAGGTAATACCACTGCATTGGAAATACAAATGCGCCACCAACCTTGGGAACTAAAATGTTATGTCTCTTGTGCCTGTTACACTGGCTCACTCATCCTTCAAACTGGAACACAATAATTTCATACTGCTTGGTGAAAGAATATGAAATGAATGGGTGCCTACAAGACGGTTGTGCACAAACCCTTCTACCAAGTTTGGTACCTCAGGTGTGATATAACTTTCAGGGCAATTTCTTTGTAAATAATTCATCCTATGAATTATTTTATTTATTTTAAAGCCAAAACTCACAAACGAGTGAAACGAAACTAAAACTATTACATTTAAATTAGTATGAGTAATCTTAAGTTAAGAAGGCACGGTATAATTAAGTATATTTTTTCAAAGTCGATTTTTATTTTCATAGTATATATTAATCCGGCTGCTCAGCGCGGTTTCATTTGTTTTAAACGTTACTGCTCCATCCCGGTTGATTATTATAGAGTAATGTTAAACAATCTGTAAATCATTTTAATTAATGTACTATATAACTCATTTGTTGCAGTTTTTTCTTGTTAATCCTTAGAGAAACTCATTCGAGAAAATGAACATAGATTTCAGCTTTAAATGTTAGCATGAATATATATGGAATTTACTAAAATACAAACAAACTTACACTATTATACTACAGTAATCTAAGTACAGGATCAACGCCTTTACGTGCTTTCTCAATACTAGAGTATACTCCGACTTATAGGTTATACTATATTTTGTCGACTTATATTTAGTTATGTTATAGTTTACTATCGGTCAATTGAGCTAGTTGGGCCAATAAGAAGTATCGTTCCAACTCAACAATAATTCTTATTGGAAAATTATGAATCACATGGAAATATAACATATATATTACACATATATACATATATATACATTGATTACATAGTATATACACTGTATTGTGGCTTAAATTGATCAAATATATAAAAGGAAAAATCTAAAAACTATTTTACGGTTACAAAGCGTTTGATTGCTATGCATTCAACACACAAATTGCCTTTCCGACTATCCGACAGTGTGTCAGAAGTGTTCAGTGACAAGGAAAATTTATTCCGTCATGAACACTTGAGCCGTGACAATGTGAATCCTGAATGAAGTTAATGGTTGGTATACGGCTCATTAATTTGCCGTCCCGGACTTTCACTTTTACTCATTCAACGTCATTACTTCCTGGACAGTTGAAAATATTGTACATTTTTTTTTAAAGAAAGTAACCAAATTGAACACAAACAACACGTTCCTTTCGTGTGTATTGATATGTCGTCATATAAAACAATCTGCTATCATTTGTGTGATTCCAACATCAATATCGCGTTGGAAGTATCTTTTTACCACATCATACAAAGTTGATTTTTTTTAAATATCCATCGGCGCGATTTGGATAAGAGTATTATGCCACCATGCCCTTTCTCCGCGACCATAACTTCTGTACGTACGTACGTACGTGCGTACAGTAGTACGAGATACGGAATAAGATTACCCTTATCTGTTATTTGATAATATCAAAGATTATTTGTTGCCTTGCTAAATCTAGAGCCGAGCCGTTAAAAAATATTAACATCAATTAAACTTTTTAATCAACTTCGCTGATGAAAATCGAGCATAAGTCTAGAAAATATTACACAAGAAATTGGAAGACTTTGGTTACTTAAAATACCTTTAATACAACTATGACAAGTACAAAGGGAAACAAGTTTGAAAAATATACATTAAGATGAGTCACTAAGAGCCGAGGTGGCCCAGTTGTTAGAACGCGTGCACCTTAACCGATGATTTCGGGTTCAAACTCAGGCAAGCACCACTGAATTTCATATGCTTAATTTGTGTTTATAATTAATCTCGTGCTTGGCGGTGAAGGAAAACAACGTGTGGAAACCTGCATGTGTCTAATTTCATGTGTCGAAATTCTGCCATATTTGTATTCCACCGAACCGCATTGGAGCAGCGTGGTGGAATATGCTCCAAACCTTCTCCTCAAAGGGTAAGGAGGCCACGGACCAATTTAAAGGCTTAAAAAAAAAAATTGTAATGTTAGTCAAATACAATTAAATTTACACGATATAAACTACCTAAAAGTCAACAAGTCTTAACGCGGCACGCTTTTCTATTGTCTATATAATTTTTATTTTTTCTTGCGATTAGAATTTATGAATCGGCAAAGTCCTAAACATGAGCGGCATTTTATTATAGAAACGAATACTTTTCCAGGAAGGATTTATTGACTTTACGGATTTCGAAACTTTGTCGTTAGAAACTTATCCTTACTTCTTGTGTTTATGCATTATAATGTACTTCCTCGTCAAAGACTATTCGTGATGGCTCAGATTTTAATTATTATATATTTAATTTAAACTTATAAAATTATTTAAATTATCAATTGAGATTCCATACCATAGACGAATCAAGCATCCCGTGACGGCTACGTTTTATTTTATTGTATTGTTTTATGTTATGTAATCTATTCATATTCATTATCATCATATAATAAAATTGGAGTGTCTGTTTGTAATTTTAAAATAATCGCTTTTTACAAAATGCAAAAGTATGTACACGTTACATATACCAATTTTTTTTTTACAATTTTTGTCTGCCTGTCTCTCTGTCTGTTTATTCAAAGATCGCTAATGTAATTAGGAGTTACTTAGGCTACTAGTTTTAGAATGATATATAAAATAAAAATAAATTCACGCTGCAATGCCAAAATATTGTCCAGAATCGCGCGAAGCCCTCGCGCATGCCACCACTCCGCCGTCATGTCGAGTGCCTCCCACCAACGCCTTAATATAAAAAAAGCTGCCTAATACAAAATTAATAAGATTTATTAAATCCGTGAACTAAACAATACCTTTTAATTACAGTCAAACGCGTACGAAGTCGCGGGCACAGCTAGTCTAAACTAATATTATAAATGCGAAAGTATCTCTGTCTGTTATCTCTTCACGCTTCAGGCACTGAACTGGCATGGAGATACTTTAAGTCCCAGGGAAGGACATAGGGTACTTTTTTAATTCACCCCTCGAGGGAGTAAAGTGGGGGGTGACGTTTTGTGTGCTATATATATATTTATGTAAATTCAAATGTTATTAGTTATTAAAGCATTGAAACAAAAAAGAAATTGATACAGCTAAATAACTTTAAAATAAACATACAATTCAAATAATCGTTGTACAGAATACTCAAAACAAACGTTGACACCTTCAAACAAAACTGTTTTAAGCACTGTGATAAAGCGTTGTAGGTACAATGATGCCGTGAAAGCACTTAAACAATCTTGAGACAAGTTGTGAGTTGGATAAAACTATGAAGGCACGAACATGTCTAGACAGCTGATAGACACAACCATCCCACATCGATATGCAAAAAACACCACTATTTATTCGCGGCTTAGACCCAAATTAGTAAACACTAAATTACAACGCTCGCGATAAACTAAAAGCGTTCTTATTTTTATTGTAATAAGGCTATTATTATATAGATCAATAGAAACGAGTTTATTATATAATTTGTTTCGAATATTTTTATCCTCTCAAACCAAACGAAATAAAACTGAATAATAAATACTAATAAAACATGAATCTTTTTCAAATTTCGTCCATTTCATTTTCAGTTAATTAAAATGAAACATCAACGATATATATCATCTCAGAATACTCCTAATAATATGACTTTGATCCGTGATCATTACTTACCGGTGTACACCGAGATTTGAAAACTTTAAACAATAATAATAATAATTTACATTTGTATTTTTATCAGTTTGCACAAACATACGGACAAAAATAAAAATAAAAATAAAAGTCCTAGGGGTGATATCTTGCAAATCAATTTAGAAGCAGATATCTTCTGTAGATAGATAGTGCGAGATTTACTTGTGTACATAAACAAGTAAATTAAATAATTGGATGTAAATAATTTTTTAAATAAATACATATTTAAATCTCGCGACAAGTTTTTTATCACATAAATTGTGTCAAATGTTTTAAATATTAAATAAAAATTTTAATGTAAAAAAAATTTTTTTTTTCTTTTAGAGCACTTAAATAAAAGCTTGTTTTAAAAAAGGTTTTTTTACTTTTAATTTACAGGCGAGTAAATACTTAATGTTATTCGTTGAATATTATAAATACGTACTTATTAAAATATAAATAAATAAATGTTTTAATTCACAGGATAAAACAATTTGAGTCATGGTTTTATCAACTCGAGAGAAATTAAGCCTATGTTAGTGAGTAACCCTAGCCTTCAACACGTTGTTATATCATTATCATTGGATTTCATTATTAATTATATCACATTATTATAAAATATAATTATTATAACCGAAACTATTTAATTTACATTACTATATACAAAATATTTATTGTAATTAATTGTTGAATACTAGTTAAACTTGAATTAATATTATTATGTGTGCTATTAAAATATATTTGTTGGAGAATTATTCAAGATTGAATTTATTTATCATCATAGTCTACTGAAATTACACTTATTATTGAAGTATTAACTTCTTATAGGAGGGCAAGCCGCTTCGTTACGTAACGCGTTACGGTGACAGTCTGTCTCTTTCTCTTACTATATATATATCTCTTTTTTTTCCCTCTTTGGATCATATCTTTCATCTCTCTTACGTAACAGAGTGTGCCTTAACGTAAATCATCCTGAAAATATTACATACCATTGTCGTCCAACTATCGATTATTATCGAATCACGTAAGAAGACGCACTTTAAAATAAAAATCGTCGTTTTGCATCCATTATTGTATACTAAGTTTGAATATTTATTATCGTTCCGCGTGTAATACAAATTTCACGCAGATATAATCACTATTAGCACAGTTAGGATATAATCAATACATGGACAATTTATATTAGATATTCTTTCGCATAAAAGCAATGGGTGGTGACCACATACCATCAGTTTGGCCATTTACACGACCGCCAACCTATATTATTCAAAAAAAGTACTGCTTTGAACGTCGGCACTCCTAACATAAAATTCTAACATAAAATATCAAACAAAGATATATTATTATATATCTATAATATGTAATGTAATTTATGATGTAATTTATCAAAAAAAAAAATCAAATATGAAGTCTTTTTATTTATTGAAAAGACATTTACTACCGTCGCGTCAAAGCTTTGAATGAGCTAAATTGGTTTGGCAATAAAATACAGTTCAAACGTAAATAGAACAAGATCAGCTCCCGATATTGATTGTACAGCCATCCGAAACCCAAGATATTAAATACTTTCACTCGATTTTAGTCGTTACAGCCATGAAAATAAAGATCGATATACATTTACAATGTGCAGCCTAATCGTACCAATTGCAAATGTCAACGCCTCTCAGTTAATCCAATATTCGTATTGACGACTTCCTTTCACACATGTACAACGTATAACTTTATTACTGTCCCTAAAACATGTCATTTGCCGCCGAAAATGTTTTAAGGTCATTCGATACAGAGACGTAAAGTAACTTAAATGTGTGAAGTAAATTGATTGCAATGATATTCGTCTGAACACTCTCGTACTATTTTAGTAGTATGGATCTTCTAATGCTTCTGAGTATTTTTTCTATTGACAGTCGATATATAGGAAGCATCAATTGAATAGATGAAATCTACATTCCGAACAGAATATAGTAGTTTACCATTTAATTCAATTCTGTAACAAGATTATTTTAAAGTTCTTCTGTGAGCCTACTTGATACAATATATATATATATATATATATATATATATAAATATATAAATAACTGGTAAATGCAAATTTGCAAATAGTTATTGTTTTTTTATGATTTCGGTAAGCTGACTAGCAAATGGGCCACCTAATGGTAAGTGGTCACCGCCGCCCGAGACAATGGCGTTGTAAGAAATATTAACCATTCCTCACATCACCAATACGCCACCAACCTTGGGAACCAAGATGTTACGTCCCTTGTGTCTGTAGTTACACTGGCACACTCACCCTTCAAACCGGAACACAACAATAATGAGTACTGCTGTTTGGCGGTAGTATATCTGATAAGTGGGTGGTACCTGCCCAGACGGGTTTGCACAAAGCCCTACCACCTACTTAAAGAATATGCAATGTCAATTAATAAAAAAATAAATCATATATTTTTATAAGAATCTATAATATGTAAATAGATAAATAGATAGCCATGATATAATAAAAACATGCCGTCTATAAGGTTTTATTGTGTACATCTGCTATGATTATTAGCTCTCTGAATCGCAAGGCTTAGTCTTTGAGCTAAATAAGAGCCAGCTCTCGGGTTACAAGAAGTATGGACCAGTTTCTTAGAAAGTTCTTGTATTGCTTACTAAATGTAAGACCTCATAACCCGACCCCGCAAATGAATGCTGGTGTACTTCGTTGCCAAGCAGTATCTTTGCTAGATAAACTCTTATTAATAAAGAAGTTCTCAATCATCAAGCATCAATAAAGTGTAACGCTATATGCTAAACCGACCCGAGCCAAGCCGAGCCGAGATAAGCCAAGCCAAGCCAAGCCTTGGAATTGAATAGCCGACCCATTCTTATCCGAACGTTACTCATTAGTTAGGCAAAAGAGGCTATCGCCCATGGCAACCGATATAAGAAAGAAAAAGAAAAGATGGCGTCGATATAGCAACAAGGCGGTAAAATATAACAGAGTTGAAAAAATATAACAAATTTATAATAAAAAATATATATAACATAGATGTTGTTATTGCCTATCGTTTCAAAGGAAACTATACAAATAATTAGTAAATATGGAAATATGACCTTAATATCAGTGTATTTTCTCAAAATAGTGTAATTAATCAAAGAAAATCTTAATAGTCCTGAATAGGTTAATCATTTTAAATTTAAGCAATATATTTCGGAAACTATTTTGAATAAATTACAATATTTAATACTTATTATAAATTATGTTGAATAAAATTTCAGATTTTTTTATTCAGGTATTTTTCAGGTATATCTGAAACCTGAAAATTGACTATCCAGTTGAAATATTTAAATCATACAAGCCAAAAGGTCTATAAGAACTTGTAAAAATATTGCATGGAGGTAGATAAATAATGTAGTTCCTTTTACCAAATAATTGATTAAATTCTCAGTAACAACAAAAGTGAACATTGCGGTGAAGAAATAAAGCGAATAAAACTTCCCGGTATTTAATAAACTGAAAAACAACCAAAAAACTCAAATTCCTTTATTAAATATAGAAGCATTACACTTACTTATTGATAGTCAAATTAAATGCTACCACCGGTTCGGAAAAGGAAACACCTGACCTGAGAAGAACCGGCGAAAAAACTTAGCGGGTCTTTTTTTTTTGTCAATCTAAATATTGCAAAACAACGGGTCTTCTTGTCAATATGTCAATTAATAATTTCGTACAGATCTATGAAAGATCCGATCGAAACTTATCCACGATTAAAGCTCATTAAAATATAATGATTTTTTGTCGACAACATATATCTAAAAAAATCGTATAATCAAGTAATCTCGATATTAAATTCTTAAAATTCAATAATATGACAGTTCAACGGGCGGCCATGTTTGATGTTTACAGGTGCGTTCATAAGCTGTGAAGAATAACTATTCGCACGTGACATTGAGTGAGCACGTGAGTTTTCACCACCTTAAATAGAAAATATAGATGTGTGATAATAATAACGTTTATAAAAAAGTTATATAAAAATTAAATATACCGTATTTGTTTAGTTTTATTTGTTTCTATGTATGTTTGTTATCTAGTACGTCAAAAAATTATAGTAAATTAAGCATTTCTGCTTAGAGTACATATAATAGAGGTCAATATCAAATGAAACATAATCTCATACCGTCTAGTGCAAGTCCCTCTTGGTACTCTTGCAAATATTCGACATGAGCAAGAATCCAACCAACTCATTATTAATATCTCATTATGTATTCATGCTAAATTAATTATTATATTACTTGCGATTACACCTATGAATAAAAGTAAAAGTTTCCGTCTTCCCCCACCACCGTCCGTTAATTTTGCCAGCCATCTAGGGAACTTGAATGCCTATCTACATGTTTATGTAAATTTGGGTTATTGACTTCTATTTCATTAATATTCAAATCGACATGAATGATTCATGTTATGAAAATTGATGTGTGTTAGCCATTAAAGTCATGGCGCTTCTAAATTACTTTCGCGAAATTCGACTGGAAAAGCCCATTAGGCTAATGACACTAGACGTGTATGTGTGCGTGTATACCTGTTTATCTCTTTTAGTCACGACTTGTTATATCACATATTTCAAGTGTAAAATATTTTGGTTTTATTTCATCTAGTAATCCACCAGATATCAGGTGACAGAAAAACTGCTGCTTGCTATTTTAATATAAAACGTTTTAACAATTTAGAAGATTATGTCAATTTAATCGATTTTGAACGCGGTGGATAGTCTCATCGGAGTGTACCGAATACCGTGCGGGAGAATAGTGATACTAGAATAGTGTGTGAAGCAAGCACAAACACAGATACACTTCTATTTACTTTTTCTCATAGTTTGGAAGGTCAACTTGAATTGACCACGACTGGAGAGAGTTAAGAAACGGGACCAGGCTTTTAGTTCTTCCCTACTGCATACTACTACTGAAAATCTCTATATATAAACTCAATAAATTGTATATGGCCGACTGGAATTTGAAGTCACATAGCCAATAGTCTAATGAAGCAGTTAATTCAATTAGCAAATAAGTATTCGATTGTGAATTGCTTTCATTTTCAACTTGTGTGACCAATGGTTATCACCTTACAACATGTTCCTCATGGTGCCAGTGCCTATTAGGTCCTATCCAAATGTTATCGTGTCTTGTCGTAGTCTTATCCAAAGGTAAGTTTTGGGTTTGCCGGAATGATAATAACAAATTTTACTATAAATTATGATCGGGTCAAAAATTTTGTGACGTACAATGAAATTTGATGCATACGAGATAGTCAACCCGGATTATACAACTAGAGACCCGCTCCGGCTTCGCACGGGTGCAATGCTGATACTAAATATACAGAATGTCTTATGTTCATAGTTTTTCAGACATTTTTGAAGACTTTTTTAAGATGTATAATACTGAAGTACATTATTTTGATCTATGTCGTAGGGTTAAGCCAGCGTTTGCAATGTAAGCGCAAAAAAAAACGTGTTTATTTATGACATCACTTCAGAAACTCCTAAAATTATCAATATTTCTATACTACATTGTGCATGTATTATACTTATAAACCTTTCTCTTGTATCAATCCATCTATTAAAGAAACCACATCAAAATCTGTTTTGGAATTTTAAAGATCTAAACATATACAGGGACAGACAGCAGAACACTTTTTAATCTGTCAGTGTAATTAAAAAAACTCAAACATACTATTCGTAAGAATAGACAAATAATACTTTATTAACTGTTTACTCTACTACGGTAAAATAATGCTCTTATTCAAGAACATCGTTATAACAAGAAAATAAAATCAGCTACACCTTTTCCCATTTTCCTTTATTGATAAGGAACCCTAATATTTCTTACGTGACGCGAAAAATTGTTACAAAACAAAACATATTCAGCTTGACTTAACGTTAAATAGCTTTAACGACCGACGTTCTGCTTTCGCCTGTTTATCTTTAGTTATCGCATAAGACTAATACATTTGAAATTAGGTTTTATTTCGTAGACCATAAAGTAAATAATAGAATGAATAAACTAAACATTGTAGCGTACGTTGCGCTTAAAAAACCGCGTTCATTTGTCACAGGCAGATGCAGTAGTATCTATTGTGGGGCCACCATATAAGCGTTATATACATATATTATACACACATTGTCTTAAAGCCTGGTTGTTAAAAAGAAGAAATGATTATTTCTTATTCGTTTAATAAGACTTTAATTCTTTAGAGCTGGCGTTTGACTACTAAAATCTATGATGTCAACAGTCGGTTGGACCAATTAAAGTTATTGGGGTTTTCAGGTGAGAAATTGTTAGTAGCATTCCAAAGTTAGGTTAGCAGAGTTATATTTCCCTGCCCTGGGAAGCCAGTCGTCCGTTTATTGCCATTCTATTGGACTATGCAAGTGAGAGAATAGAAACTGTACCTGTATTGGCAAATACGGTGAGAATTTTCTAGTGTATATTATTAAATGCAATATGCAAAATATGGATGGTTATTTTTATGGAAGTATACTTGGCTGCTAACTTGTTTTATAAAAAGAAAAGTTTCATTTTGGATGATGTATTTAACTTGAACTCGTCCGAGATTCTTGTCCTCGTGAACCATGAGAGATCTACGTTTGGTGGTGCATTGGCGATATGTGGGATGGTTAATATTACTTAAAGTGTGGCGGTAGCTTCTTAAAGCCTCGTGGCCAGGGTTCAATTTCACACAAATATTTTCGTAATTCTATAATACTTACAATTAATTGCAAGTGATACTTTATCCAAACTGTAATTAAAAAGTATCTACTGACTAATTTCACTCGAACCGGAATACTAAGTATTACTACTTATCAGTAGAATATGGATGCAATTCAAATTTGACTTCTAATTGCTAGTATATTTCTGACACGGTATTTGGAAAAAAATCACGCTTGTCTTGTGCCCCGCACACAATGGCAGGTGATTGAACAACCTCTTTTGACGCGGTTCCAGGAAAAATTAGGTGCTTTTTTTATAAAGAGTCAGGAGGGGAATTACGGAGTCGCACCTTGATATATTACCAACAAACGACTTCTAATATTATCTGACACATGTCAACTACACTATGATGCGGTTCGCTTCCGTGATATTTTTTTGCCATGAAATTTATTATACAGTTTTGGCCTTACCTATAAATGTTGTGTAGAGAAAGATGATGACAGAATCACCCACTAAGCAATATTTATATATAACAACACATAGTATTATAATAATAATAATATATAAGCAATATATTAAGGATTCACGATGATCTCCCCCCCCCCAATGCATAATCAAATATAATCTATTTAGTATTTTTTAGCAGAATTGATTCTTGCATTAGTCATCTCACGCAGACAAGACGCCTTGTGAGCACAAATGTCACACATTGCACGACGATAATTTAGAGTGGATAGGCGTGCCTTCGTGAGTGAATATATTTGTATTATATTTATAAATCTCATACTCAAGTTCTTTATTAAACATCGAACTATTACACTAGCATTTTAACTGTTGAATATCTACCACCAGTAAGGAAAGAAACATCTCACACTGATAATAACTGGCGAATGAAATTCAACGCCGTTTCATTGCCATTCACCAATGCGTTACAAACCTTGGGAACTAACATGTTACGTGATTTATGCCCTGTAGTTACACAATAGCTGAATATTCCCAAAAAACGATTAATAATCCTGAGTAGTTGGAGTTCAGTAACACTAATTGAATTATTTTGACAGAAAAATCTAACAAGTCGTTTACTGCATGATTCGTTGTAATACCTGTAACCTCTAGAGGTTACAGGCATAACACCGAATCCTCGATCAGATCATGATCTGCAGCCATACACGCTAGCCATAACACGATCGAGGCACTTATAGCTGCAATCATTATAACTCTGGAAATAATCCCCTCCATAATGTTCCATAATTGGTTTTATACAAAAAAAATGCTTATTATGTTAAAATGATCGCGACCCTATCGACCTAATTTCTTGCTTTATTAGACCAGGTGCCTTGTTAAAGTAATTAGCGATGCAAGGTGAAAAATTAATTCCCGATATAAAAATTGTATTACATAATTGACTCCATTTTTCAAACAAATACATTTTTGCTCTACAATAAAAAGCGAATTTCCAAAAGACAGCTTAGTTTCATGGCTTAAAAATTTAAATCGCTAAAATTTTCGTTATTTATATCATAGATATAATTACATATTTAGAGACAAATTTCGTGTATAAGGAAGAATAAATGCACACATTTTAAGATATCGATAATAGTGGGAGTAAAAATCTTCTTAGGAAAAAGCGTCTTGGATCGGAAGACGGTCATCGTAGTGATTTTAGAGAGGAAGAACCCCATATACCCCGATTCCCGAAATGAACCACGAACGTATCGGAAGGTTTCCACTAATTCAAAAAAGTAATGTGTAATCTGTTACTTATCCAGAAGGCCCATATTAAGCATTGCTTAACGTTGAAATAATTCGGGAAAGTATTTTGAATTAAAAAAGGGAAAATTCACTGTACCGAAAAAAATGTAAGCAACAGCATATAATATAATCCTTGGACATTAGCATAAAGATAAGCAGGCATTACGCAGGTTTTCTTGAAACTGATTAATAGCACTAGAACATTAAGGACTAAATATTAATTAATGATCTATTCTTAAGCAAAAATGACCCTAACAACAACCCTAACAAAGGAATTCTTACTAATATCCCCTCCCAGGATCTAGTTTTGAAGATATTTATCAAAATCGCATTACTTCATTCGCCGACTCTCTTTGCTAAGACAAATGTAGACATAATGTTTATACTCCATTGACTACAAATAAATATATTTGCGCAATCTAATTTGCCCGTTTAAGTTAGGCTCCCATAAGTCTACAAGCCGAATTAAGGAATCGGAGATCGATTTCAGACATTAATCCTCACAGGAGATATTATATACATATATATGTACCCGGTACGCTGGCACTCTTTCTTCTCTCATTCAATTCAATTAAATAAAAATCCAAAACAATCAGAGAGAGGCGCAGAACTAACAGTTTTACGTGCTGACTGAGCAGAGTCAAACACTGACAATTCTGAGCTGTTAGAGAATAAAATGAGTTCTATTATAGGAGTTGGGATGAGCCTAGATGGCCCAGTGGTTAGAACGCGTTCATCTTAACCGATGATTTCGGGTTCAAACCCAGGCAGGCACCACTGAATTTTCATGTGCTTAATGTGTTTATAATTCATCTCGTGCTCGGCGGAGAAGGAAAACTTCGTGAGGAAACCTGCATGACTGTGTCTAATTTCAACGAAATTCTGCCACATGTGTATTCCACCAACCCGCATTTGAGCAGCGTGGTGGAATATGCTCCAAACCTTCTCCTCAAGGGAGAGGAGGTCTTTAGCCCAGCAGTGGGAAATTTACAGGCTGCTAATGCTAATGCTATTATAGGACACATGGTTGAAACGAAGTTGCTTTCTCTATATAATCTGTATTAATTAGCAGACAAAACAATTTAAATTTAGAATGTTCGAGACTAATCATATGACAAGAATTAAACGTTATTGTAAATCCCAAGTTATAGAAACATGAATACGAAAGTTACTCAGTCTGTTACCTTTACTCGCTTAAACTGCTGAACCGATTTAGATGACGTTTGGTATGGAGATGGAATGAGGAGAGTTCCATTTTTAAATTAATTCTTGAATTGATAAATTGGGGTGACGGTTTGTGTGCTATAAGTAAAATGCAGGTTCGGCTATAGTTGTATAAAACAGCACATAGAAAAAGAAAGAGAGAGTAATATTGCCTGGGGGAAACATAACGCTTTTTCTTACGCGACAAGTTCTTCCAGCTTACTCTAATTTCATCTGCGTAAAATCGTTCCAAATACTATAAAAATATAATTATACAAAACTATCAACAATTTGGTAATTATGCATTTATATAAGAACAAGCTTTTTTGTAATACTTGCGTCGTTATCGGTCATTACGTATCAAAATGTTTACGTTTAATTGAAAAGAGAATTAATTATGTCGATCGAAGCTCTTTGTCCTTACCGTGTTGAAGGCGATACGTTGATGTCTCACTCTATCCTATGGCGCACTATTTTTTATCTCACTTGCACCGCGATTTAAAATCTTCGGTATGATGGAAAAATGAAAAAAATTCAAACACTTTTAAATTTAGGACCAAGGTGACGGTGGTTTATCAATAAACATACTTAACAAATACTTAACAAATATCCAGATATACAAGCAATAGTACATGTCCAATATTAATAGGACTCTTAAATCTTATTCCAGCCTATATTGCTGTAGGTCTAAGTCTTTGGACGATATTTTTTTTACTTAAATCTCTACAAACGTATTCCTTGCCTTCATTATCTTGCTGATAATTATATATTGAATTCTAATGGTTAACTTAAACATTATTTTTTACATCACTACGTCTACCTAAAATGTTCTCATCTAAATTTTGCATACGTAACGCGACTAGTAATTTAGTAAAACGGAGCATCAATAAATTTAAAACTATCAATATTTAGTATTGTTGTGTTCTGATTTGGAGGGTGAGTTTGAGTATAACTACAGACACAAGGAACATAACATCTTAACTATATTATAGGTTTGTGACGCATTTAGGGAATGGTTAATAATTCTTCCGGCGCCAATGTATATCGGTGGCCACTTAACATGAGGTGGGCCATCCACCTACATATTATATAATAAAAAAGTATGTTTTCAATTTTTTAAATCTTATCGACTGATTTATTGTACTTTCCACTGGGGTAATATTATATTACAGATAAATTAATTACTATTTGTACTTCGATCGCATTTTAGGAGTTCGTCGTCAAGTGCTTGGCATAAAAAGTTCAAACTTTCTTCAGTGATTTGGTCGTTAAAGAGCAACAGACAGACAGAGCTACTTTCGCATTTATAATATTAGTATAGATTGTGATCAAATTTTTTATTGATTTCATTACTCTGTGTGTCTCATTCTTACTTTATTTTTCATAATAATTAGACCTAACCTCTACAAGAACTTTTGTATCTTCATTCGAAACGAAAAAATTAAATGAAAATTGAATCTAACGGAAGTTAACATGAGACTCAGTCCTTACTCAATTAATGTTTTAATGCAATGTATATGTTTTATTACTTGAATTATAGACATTTCCTGAAATAAATTAACCACAAATTATTGCAGGACAGATACCATTAAAATTAAACTTTTGAACGAATCACTATTATGACAAAGCATAGTACATAGTATCTTGTCTTTAATGGAAATCAAAATATACTTTAACTAAATATACTATCATTTGTTGATAGGTCTTTGTGCAAGCCCAGTTGGGTAACCAACCACTCATCAGACATTCTGCCGTCAAGCAATAATACTTGGTATTATTGTGTTCCGGTCTGAAGTGTGAGTGAGCCAGTGTAACTACAGGCACAAGGAACGTGACATCTTAGTAGGTAGGTGGCGCATCGCTTTTAGGGAATGGTTAATATTTCTAAAAGCACAAATATAATAAAAAGAAAACTTTATTCAAGTAGGCTCTAACCAACGCGTAATATTACAAGATTAAATTTAATGAACAGTTCACCCTTTTGAAATGTAGATTCAACTGTGTAGAACCCGCAAGATTATTAACAATAGTTACGACTATACCGGTCTATGTGACTAAGTAACTATGAACTCGTTATAATTATATACAGAGTGTATTTGATTCCCTGTTCTCACTCGATTTAGCATTGTCTGTTTCTGAACGTCAGGTAAGTTTTCCAAAAGTTTGGATTTACAATCTTGGACGGGCTTAATTACTAGACACGGACAAAGATTCCTGAACATTCCGACATTTTCCGAATATCCAGAAACCCTACGTAGAACAAAGTTAATTAATTCATTTTAGTTACTGGAAGAGTCTTATTTGTTATTAAGACGAGCTCTGCTGACAACTACTTTCGAGATTACTTAGTAATTCTGTGTAACGATTTCGTTTTTCTTACCGACTAATACGATTATATAAATTATATAAATTACGATTAAAATTCAACCGCCCTGTCAATGTATTACTGCAGTGCTTAGACCCATTGATTAGAGGATATTTAGGGTATTTTTAAATTCAGAATTTGGCGATTAAATCGATCTTATCATTAGTTCTTTTAACCTCATCCTCTTACTTCACAATGATCTCTAGCACTGTAATAAATATAAACCACTATTTTTGTAACCATTAGTTCAAGTATGTATATATTATACATATCCTCGCACTATATATAAGTAAGTCAATTGAAAAATCTGCTACATTTAAATACATACAAGTCCAAGAGAACCAAAGACAGATCTTAGTCCAGCAGGAGATATTGATATGACGATTCATTGTAAGTCTTTGTCATTGTATGTCTTGTATTTTGTATGTCTACTTCTCGGTCGGTATCTATCACTCCAAACGCAATCAATACCCTAAAATCCAAGGGTTCCAATATGTTGTTAAGCCCTGCTGCCCGCAATTACGCCCGCATTTACCTTCGAACTGAAACACGACAATACAAAGTATTAATGTTTGTTAGTAGCTTAACTGATATATAAATGTCGAACCAAATTACGCTGCCAATCTCTGCCACCGGTTGATTAGATAATATACAACATATCTCCTTTAATAAATATTGTTTGTACGTAATAATATCAATTAAATCTAAAAAAACATTAAATTATAATCAGTCAATGACCTGTAAATATTGATCTTCTATCTCAATTCTGTGTAAGATAGTATTAGATTTCACAATTAAATTTTGAAGACTTGTAATATATATATATATTATTACATTCAAATCCTTCTAAATTATTTTTTGTGTTTTTATTGTATATCTAAGATACTGAGAATTTTTGATTATATTTTAAATGATAAATTGTTGTTGTAAATTTTAGCAAAAGCGGAGAAAGCGTAAGGGTAAGGTTAGATTAGGTTAGGTTATTAACTTAATCGCCATGAGCCGAGATGGCCCAGTGGTTAGAACGCGTGCATCTTAACCGATGATTTCGGGTTCAAACCCAGGCAAGCACCACTGAATTTTCTTGTGTTTGTTATTTTCCTTCACCGCCGAGCACATCTCGTGAAGGAAAACATCGTGAGGAAACCTGCATGTGTCTAATTTCAACGAAATTTTGCCACATGTGTATTCCACGCTCCATGCCTACTCGCTTTCATGCTCCATGCCTACTCCTCGAAGGGAGAGGAAATTTACAGGCTGTTAATGCAATGTAAATGTTATTGGTAATCGGACGCCTGATCGTAAGAGGAGCGCCCGTAGACATTGGCGTTGTAAGAAATGTTAAACAATCCTTACATCGCCAATATGCCACCAACCCTGTGAACTAATATACTATGGCCCTGGTGCCTGTAGTTACAATGGCTCACTTCTCATTTAAACCGGAGTACAACAATACTAACTTTATTGCTGTTCAGTGGTAAACTATGAGATGAGTGTTTTGGTACCTAACTCAAACAGTTCTACCTCCCTACCTCCAAGTAAAACATGAATATATTTAATAAGACAGACGAATAGACAGAGAAAATTTACATACATTTGATCAGTGGGTGATACCTATCCATACGGGCTGACACAAAGCCCTACCATCGAGTTAGCTCCAAACTTCTACTCAATCGAAAATAAGACATCAATTGACCGTATGTGAGGTTGTTATTAAAAAAAATATTTATTAAATATATATTTTTAGGAACCAGAAGCAGAAACTAGCCTAACGCTAACGTAATAAAGAAATAGAAAATGCGTACGCGACGGAGGCCCGGATCTAAGTGAGCGCCCGGCGGTCTACATGCTCTTTTTATAAGAAATTGTGAGGGTAGTCGTGTCATCGTTGAGATAATTGCTGATAATATAATATTTAGATTTGCTTGCATTATTTAACCGGCAACAACTATATAAATAAGGATAGGATGGCGGATATAAAGCATTAGATAATAATATCCTATATTTCACATATATTGCTATTTAAAACATATTAAAAAAGATAGTATGACGAAATCCTATTATATATTTTGTTTGTTATCTGGTTCGTATCTACTAACTAACATGCCTTAAACAAAACTCCAAGAAACTCTTTAATCTTACAGAATAAGTTCATTAAGGTTGTTTACCAATTCCATGCAAGTGTAACTTTGTTTAAGAAGTTTTGGGAGTGATGTTTTGAATTATTCACTTCGTTATTCAAATATAAAATAGTTACAAAATCTATTCATGTAATACGATTGTGTATATACATTTATTCACGTTAAAATACATTGAGGACATAAATATATACAATACATAAATCAAAATTAGCAATAGATAAATGATACACATGGAACGGTAAAGGTAGCTTTAAGAATACTCGCAACATTTCCTCATTCAGCAGCGATTCCATGCCTTAGAAAATGGCAAAATGTTCATTTGGAATTTAAAGCGAATAATTGCATCATTTTTCGCTCCTCCTCTAAGCATTCTTTCATGTTACCTACAGGGTAAATGTGTCACGCTTATAGGATTCCATGCAAAACATCTTCAAGTTCTCAGGAAACTAGTATCAGTCTATTAGGTTTTTTGGCATATCGTAAAAAATAAACAGAAATAACAGTGTTAATAAGCTATGCTTACTGTATTATTATCAGAAACAAAAATCCTCTTTAAACTTCGTCAAGAAACGCCAAAAAATTAGAACTCTTTTCTATGCAGACATAAAGAAAACATTTTCTCTATTTTTGAAAAGTTTCCCAAGAGGATAACCCTTAAAGTCTTGAGAAGTCAGAGCATGTATTCAATGACTTCATTCTATTTATTATTTTTTTTTGTAAAAGTTAGATAAAATTTTATTAATAGATAAATTAGAGAATTATTTGTAGATTTATTTTAAAGTTTTATCATTTACGTTAAATAATTCCCATATAAAGTGCTTCAAGATAGAATAATGTATTTGATTGACTCAATTTATCAATTCACATCCACCATTTTGAATTTCGATAACGCGATATAACTAGACAAAATATAATACGAATAAACGAATATAACCCGTCTACAGATCACTTGTTAAAAGCGCTTAAGAACTTTCGTGGTCACCATTAAACAAACGAGGTTAAAAGGTTCATACATTAACAATGATCATCACACTTTGGCTGTTCTTTCCTCGATGTCTGAAAACGTTGAAGCTAAACGATGAAACCCGTGTTAAACTTCGCTTATTAAACTTCGACCCAAATGCAAGCTTAGGGATATTCTAAGATAAGCAAAGTAAATTATTAGTATCGTCAATCTTGTATCCTAAAATAATATTTATTGAGTAACTCTGTACACATTCCTTACTTGGATTTATAGAATTGCATCTATAATATAATGTTACCTTTTAATAAGTTTAATTTGAAGCATTTTTATGATAAACATGGGTTTGACACACAGGATTGATATCAATCGAAGAATTTCCTCAAAATAAACACGACATTTTATGTAAACATTAAATTATTATAACCCGTTCTAAGTTTGAAAATGACATGACTTAGAAGAATTTAAGGGTTGGTTCCAGAACAGGGAACTCCTTAACAGTTAACAGCACAGACATAAAATTTAAATACGACTAAATTAATTGATAGTAAAAAAATAATAATGAACAAGCATATAATATTTGAAGTATATATTAAATATGTATTAAATATATTAAATATAATGAGCCGAGATGGCCCAGTGGTTAGAACGCGTGCATCTTAACCGATGATTTCGGGTTCAAACCCAGGCAGGCACCACTGAATTTTCATGTGCTTAATTTGTGTTTATAATTCATCTCGTGCTCGGCGGTGAAGGAAAACATCGTGAGGAAGCCTGCATGTGTCTAATTTCAACGAAATTCTGCCACATGTGTATTCCGCCAACCCGCATTGGAGCAGCGTGGTGGAATATGCTCCAAACCTTCTCCTCAAAGGGAGAGGAGGCCTTTATCCCAGCAGTGGGACATTTACGGGCTGCTAATGCTAATAATAAAATTTATGTGTAAATACTTATATCAAAATTTAAATAAATCAATATACAATTCATGACTATGTATAATTATAAAAAGTAACGTGCGTATTTCATTTGAATTTATATTTTAAAATTATATTGCAATCAGGTTTGAAGCTTCAATAATTATATTAAATGATTTATTTGTAAATAAATTGCTTTTATATACAATATTAATTTATCATATGTACTTATAAATATATCAAATAATAATGCATGTCGGTTTTTTTGGTCTATCCAAAATGTGTATATCGGACTTCAAGAAATACTTTCTTCGAATGATTAAAAATTAAAAATGAATATAATTATGTAGGTATTCAAACAGTTTGTCGTAAATAACTTAAAAGCATTATTTAATTTATAATTAAGTGTTTAGTCAGTTGCTTTTTAATGGAATTGTAAAATAAATTTGATTTATTTGGGTAGGAAATCATGTGAAAATTCATACAATTAATTTTTGCTTTTAGTTTCTGGGTGTTTTGAAGTTTTTCTTTATAATTTTCATCTTATCGTCTATGTATACTCTATATCGTAATACCTTGTTACTTGTTCTAACTTTAATTATAACAAATGATAATAATCCGGATTACAATTATAATCTACAAAAGTTTGAGCAAAAATAGGTGCACCCGCTTTTAATGAAATAAGATAGGCAGTAATTCAACACGACTGGGGACTACCAGGCGGAGGATAGAAGTGCTTTCGAAATCTCGGAACTTTGACAGCGTTAACTTCGTATTTAATTTATCTTGACAAAAATATCTATAGCTTTTACTGTTGAACCTTAAGACTTGACCAAGATTTTTCCGAACCGTCGTATGACTTGGAAACCTTCAAAAAAAGAGCGTACTCCTTCATAAAAAGCTGGCAACGCACCTGCAACCTCCCTGGTGTTGCATATGTCTATGGGTAGTGGTAATCACTTTCCATCAGGTGAGCCTCCTCGTTTGCCCCCTATAACATAAATATATATATATATATATATATCCTTGACTCAAGATTAACAACCATTTATGAATCAAAATGCAAATGGATTTAATATCGAACACAACTCAGTAACTAAACAAGAGCGAATCTTTCAACATCAAAAACATTTAAATCACACATTCAAGGAAAAGTCTCAGTCAACCTTCTGCGTGCAACCGGAACGCTACTCAAGATACCAATTAAGAAATCGTTGGCGGTAGTTGTAAATAATATTTCTTTTTAATTCGAACAGACAAATGTCGCCTTAGTCTGCCCGTGACCACGAACACTGCAAAGTGCTCGAAACGTCGGGATGTTAAAATAAAATAATTAATATACGCGATTAAATCCGTTAAAAACTAGTTTTATTTCAGTCTCAGTCAGATTTAACGTTCATCTCCATAGACGTTTTGCTTGAAAAATAATAATATACGATAATAGAAAGCCCTACAGGGAAATGTATTACCTCCTAAGGCCGTGAGAGATACCACAGAACTTCAAATGTAGCTGACTGAGACTGTTTTTGTATGACCCTTATAATGGAACGTCGTGCCGTATCAGCCCTCTTGAAACCTTATGTGCGGTGATAATGATTTTGGTTGGAACAGAATTTCAATCAAAATTTTGTTTCTAAAACAAAGTTCTAAATAAATTATAAGACGTTTATTCATATATAAGTTAAAAGTGAATAGAAATTCTATAATACTAGTCATACTGTATATGTATATTTAAGTATTAATAGTCGCTTTAAACAAACTTTACTAGTACATAATCAGTTTTTTAGTATTAGTACCGTCGGATACAATGGTTTTTGAGACGCTGACAAATGAAAATATATTTTTATTTAATTAACTTAGAATATTTTCTAGCTAAATATATTATATGCAGTGATATATTTTTTTCCAAAAATACTGTTTTGTTCGATACAGACTATCGAATATAATATTAGTTGGGAGCGGCCAAAATATCAAAACGAAGGTTATTTTTGGTGCTATCAGAATTAACGCTTAAATGCATAGAATAGTATAAAAATCTAAACGGTTTTAACTGACTTTAAATTTAGCAACACTTATCTTTGATGCATCACCAAAAAACTTAATTCTCTACCAGCACACGTGGTCCCCTCCTAATATAACCTGGTGCCTTCAAACGAGGCGTGAAGAGACTAGTGCAGTACAATCTCCCTGACTGTACCAGCCGTCTTCGTGTTTGGACTTCAACACTTACAATCAGGTGGGGAGGAGTCATATTATATACCTGGATTATATAAATAATAAATACATTGCCCTACAATAACCTATACATACATACTTTACAAGTATGTTTAACACGACAACGCAATCACATCAAGCTAATCTGATAATCGAATGTATTTGTACCAAGTGTAATAATTATTTCAAATATTATAAAACATTATTTCAATATTAATTTGTGTAATTACAAAATTCGATATCAATTAAAGAATATCGTCTAGTTATTGTAAATTAAATTCATTATTATTAGAGATTTTCATTAAATGTTATTGTTTTTTAATTTAATGTATATTGTTCACTGCAAAATTAAACTTATAATAAGTCTGATAAATGTAAGCTTTAATTGGCAGTCAATGGCCCCTAAGTTATGGGCTTTCCTATTTTAAGGGTAAGGGTGCCTAGACTAGATATGTACCATAGAGTAAACCAATAATTATTTTAAGAAATAATAATTGGTTAATACTTTTCGAGCTTCATAATTAAAAAAAAATACTGCTCTATAAGTAAGAGCCAGATAAGATACCGAAAAGGAAAAGGCTAAGTAGAATAAGATTTTAACTTAATAATTGACCGCTATGTATTTATAATAATTTATGTAAATTTATGTTAAGTATGAATAATTGAATAATAATAATTTTTATAAATATATTTATTCGCCACACACGAAAACACTAAAAATAAACCCAAAAATATGAACTAAAAAAATTAAGTCATACCATATACAACAAAATTACAAAAAAAATATATTTGAAACAGTCATGTGATGACGTCATATTAAATGATTTATAAAATTACTTGTTTTAATGTGTCCTTATTAAGATTTTAAATTATCATTAGATCAATGTACGAAGTAAAAACAATATCAACCCGTTCAATACTTCGTTGCTTCTTGCAAAGAAATAAATTAAACCAGATTTTCATACCATACTAATATTATATAAAATTATACGAACCGAGCATTCATTGAAATAAATAGTTGACTATAACAATTCCAGATAAAGTAAGTCCCATTAACGAAGCAATAGAGAGATGTGCAGGTGTGTGAAATCACTAGAGGGTTCGTTACTAGACGTGAGTTCCTGTGAGAGTTTGCGTCTACTATATCTAAGTATTAAGTAACAGCCTCTATATCCCAATGCTGGGCAAATTTAATCTCCTCAAGAAATGATATGGAGCGGTTTCTAGTATGTCGCTCCACTTCGGTTGATTTGTACCAATAATTCCTCACGATGTTTTCCTTGAGTACGAGATGAGCTGTAAAAATAATTAAGTACTAACTATGTTCTAGTAATTAATTGTTATTTTCTTGTTCGTTTAATTTCTTTTACATCGCTTTATCATTCCATCAGGTCTGGCGTAAGCATTTCTATTAGCAGCCTGTAAATTTTCCCACTGCTGGGCTAAAGGCCTCCTCTCCCTTTGATGAGAAGATTTGGAGCATATTCCACCACGCTGCTCCAATGCGGATTGGCGGAATACACATGTGGTAGAATTTCGTTGAAATTAGACACATGCGGGTTTCCTCACGATGTTTTCCTTCACCGCCGAGCACGAGATGAATTATAAACACAAATTAAGCACTTGAAACTTCAGTGGTGCCTGCCTGGATTTGAACCCGAAATTATCGGTTAAGATGCACGCGTTCTAACCACTGGGCCATCTCGGCTCTTTGCTATATCTGTTAGTATTTGAACCTAGAATTAATTATTTATTTTCAAGTACGCTACTAGTGCGAAGCTATATAGTAAGTTTCGATATTAATTAAGTTTTATTTAAGGCATAAGAGAACTCAAGTCAATATATTAAAACTAACGATAAAACTTGAGGTTTAATGTTTAATTTTATTAATTTCAGTGTCGAATGCGGTAAAGTTATTCAAACTTAAAAATGGGTGTCCGTAATATGGCGTCATATATTGTCATGTATCATATTGTTTTTAGAGAATGTCTTTCTCACAGCCCTAATGTCTAGGGGCGGTAGTAACCACTTATCATTAGGTAGCCCTTTTGTGCGTCCAACTACCTATACTATAAAAAAACACTTTAAGGTAAAATCGTGCGATTACTGTTTAAAAATGGTAACAATCTCGTGTAAAATTTTTGACGACTTTGAGAAAAATAATATACTGGTCCAACATAAAAATCGACCAAGTATTTTAGTAGAAACGCTCCTTAATGTTCGCTAAAGTTTCAAATGTTACTTTTGTTTTAAGTGGAAAATGCAACGTTTAAAAACAGGACAAAATGAAATTAAAACGTGATGTAAAGAACCATTAATTTTTTAACGCATCTCTTAAAACATTTCAAATTTGGTATTCCAGTTTTAAATATACGTTTTGAACATAACGTTTTAGTTACTCCTGTTTTAACGAAGAGATACAGCTGAATAAAATGAATTTTGAATTATTTTTTATGAAATCCATTTCATACGTAAAATAGGGCGCATGGGACTTAGTACACATAACAAATATTAACCCTTACCTGCTGATGGGACCATAATTAACCCACGGGAAAAAAATAATAAAATAAAAATGACTTAAATGAATTAAAATGGTAATTTATTTAATGGTAAATTAATTTAAACATTTCATGGTCCCATATCCCAAAGCGTAAGGAATCCATCAAGCTATGTAGAAAACAATGAGAAATATTCTACTAAACTATTTTTGAATTTAGTTGGGTTTTCCTGTGTACAAGGGCGTGCAAATCGTCCTGGGCACCGGCAATTATTATAACAATTTATTTAAATGGAGTAAGCTAAACATAATTTATGAAAATAACTAAAATAGGTCATTTAAAATATCCTTCGTCTTTATCGGTGCAGATGTGCCGTATTGATTATAGATCTATCAAGATGCTGAAATATCTGTAAAACCTCTAAAATGTCTGCCCAAATCCAGCACTGTTGGTTCAACTACACAGAGAAGTAAGACGATATATTTAAGACACTGGATTGATTTGGATATGGAGTCCTTGCAAGCCCGTCTGAGTAGGCACTACCCACTTATCATTTCTTCTTCCGCCAAACAACAATATTAGGATAATATTGTTGGGTTCCGGTTTGAAGGATGAGTGAGCCCGTGTCACACACAAGGTACATAATATCTAAGTTGCAAAGGTTAGTAACGCATTGGCGATGTAAGAAATGGTTACATTAATTCTTACAGCGCCAAAATTTGGGTGGGGATGACCATTTACAGTCATGCAAAAAATGCGCCCACTTGCTGATATTTTAATTTTACTTTTCCCGAAAGGTCATACAAGTATTACATAAAATAAGAGAAATAAAAAAAAATCAAAGAATAAATTCTATATTAATATTCGTAATAATTATATATAAGGATTGTCGTGATATTTTTGTTTCTCATACAATAAGTATTCGACTATGTCTATGAAATTCATACCTTCGCAGAAATGTAATAATTGAGGTCACCGGATCTCGCACGTGACTAGAATGAAACATATAACCTGTCCTTTATTAAAAACCTTTATTGATAGAATATCTACACAACTGCCTCGGCGGTGCTGTGGTTAGCTCATATGACTGTAGTTTCCTTAGATTTTTTGTTCGAAGCCAAGATAAAGGTAAAGAGAAAAAGTCTTGTCGTAATACAGTAGGTATTATGAGAATCACGAAATATCACATACTTTTACACTGTACAATATTTAATGAAACAAAATGCGTACTTCATTTATTTTTATTATGCTAAGTATTAGGACTGTCATTGAAATTAAAATAATAAGTCGGATTTTAAAATAAAAATAAAAAAACCATTTTAATATACAATTATGAAAAATAATGTTGTCCTTCAATATTAGTTTTGTCAATGAGTCATTTTGATTTGGATTAAAATTACACAGCCAAGTAAAACCTTATAAATATGCAGCAACTAGACCTTTGCCTTTCAAATTCTTCTCATTAACTCGAGATAGCCTTATCTCCAGTAAATGATAATAATTTGAAACTTACCCAACTACGTTACTCGTAAAATACGAAGTAAGAAATTTTAATATAGTTCAATTACTCTTTGTAATTTCATAAATAGAACGTTAAACAATATAGTAGTTGCTGACTGCGGATTCGTCCACTTTTTAGGGATTGGTTCAAAAAATTTCAAGTAGGCTTTTACAAGCACTTTTGAATCGTCATTTAACAAATTACTTAAAGCAAAGCTGGAATGTAGATTCTATCGAGAAGAACCGGTAAGAAACTCAGTAGTTACTGTGTTCAGTTTAAGCTTAATACCAAATTTCATCAAATTAGGTTCAGTGTCCGAATTTGGCCGAGAGCATCAGAGAGACAGACAGAGCTACTTACATATTTATAATATCAGTATAGATTAGCTTCAATATTATAGGTAACGTAGTCCAATGTTGGGAAGTGGTCACCGGTGCCCAACATTGGCACTATAAGTAACATTACCTTTCCATCACCAATGCGCCAACAATCTTGAGAACTAAGATGTTATTTCCATTGTGCCTCTTATACTGACTCACTCACTCTTCAAACACAAGGTTTTTCAATAAGCCCTTACCGCTCTATAATTTACATCATAATTGATTTTTTTAATCATAAATAAAATATTATATTTTGTGATCACATTCCATAGTCAGGGATGATACTATTTCCTTAAGAAATGTTTTATCTTTTATTCGTTAACATATTCGTTACAATATATTATAGTGATTTCGTGCGAAGGGACGGAAATGTGTAACAGGAAGCCGTAGAAGCGCGCACGGTATTAGAGTTGGCCGTCAAATGGGGCCAACTTATTTTCCATGAAGACATAATGTTCGTGTTACTTATTACCAAGGTCAGGTATTTAGTTATTTCGTTTTAATGTTGTCTCGAATATACCTGTGCAATAATAATATGAATAGTCTTTATGTAGATTTCTTAACAATATTTATCTTAAAGCCCGAGTAATTTTTTTTTTAGGTTTTTTTGAACTGTATTTAGTAATAAATTTTCTTTCAAATATAAAGCATTATCAAACAATATTTCATAAATACTCCAGGAATAATTAGAAAAAAATCCATTTAAATTAAAACAAGGCACAAATGGAAGCTACGTTTAAAAGCACTAAAAGCTTCTGTCGCTTATAACTTTCAATTCCTTTCATAACGATTTAATGCATGTTTAAAACCGCACTCTTAGTTGCTAGTTCCATATTCAAATTACAGAGTGAATGAATTAAAAGTTCGCTCATTCACCTTCCAACTAATTTCTTTCCAAAGAGTTGCATTACGAAGTTAAAGTTGTATGGAATCAGTAAACAGACTAATGTCTTAGTGAATTACAGTTTAATGGCGCCTTTTAGAAATATATAATATGATATTTCCTCAAAAACATTATAAATGTATATATTCCATGCTTAATATATTTTATAGCAGTTGGTGAAAATGAGACCTAGAGCTAAAAACATTGATTAGTAACGGTTTAACGATGACCTGACGAAAATGGGGGACCTCAACTGGATGCGGAAAGCAGAAAATAGGGAGCTTTCTCTTGGCGGACCGGTGGTGGATGTCATTTTCAGTGGTACGTCTTCCTTGTGCAGTCATGTAAGGGGGCGTCCATAACAGACCTTACTTGATCCATCATGTGCAACTTGCTCTAGTATGATATACAATAAGCTAATACACATTATAACATTAAAAAAATCCTTTGGTTGGTGCGATAACCGGTCTTATTTTATTATGAAAATCATTGAATTTAAATAAATTAAATCTTTCATAATTCTTCTACGTATCAGTAGAGATTATTTCTGACTTATCAATAATTTTGACGACATTCGTGGTCGAGTAGTGTGTACATGGGTTTCCAGGGGTACGCCATTCCGAGGTCCCGGGTTCGATTCCCGGCCGAGCCGTATAGAAAATATAAATTAAATATTTTTACCTTTCATATAATAATAATAATTGTTCTCAGTCTGTAATTCTCTTACTGCTAGACTTAGAACTTAGTGTCTATATTGTCATTCACCGAGTACATAGACTAGGTTTGAACCCAGCACCATCAGTTAAAATCGGGAATTTTTAAATTAATTAAGTTAGTAATTTTTGGTGCTAGATAAACTAATAACAGCCTTAAAATAAATACATTTAAAAATACGAATACTTCTTTTATTTGTAAATTTCATGGACTATTATTCATATTACTATCATATAAGAATATCAACTGAGCTTAGTAACCGTAACAATTTAAGTCTGACTTGGTAAGGACGAAGCCATGCAGCGCAGGTGTGTCCAATTGCCAGGGGAAATAGCCAGTGGACGCAAGATGAAAGCCGATAAGATATCTACATCTATAGCTGTCTACATCCGACTCTGAGGATTACGCCACTATAATAGACATTTCCATCTCTACTTGGTCTGTTCAAGCGGCTATGGCTGAAAGAAATGACTCATAAATATTACATTAAAAAATCAATTCAAGGCTCACATTAAATTTGTTACAATATTCAATTAATGTATTAATTTGTATGCTAATTGGAATGATTTCGAAAAACAATAATCTCTTTAATATTCTACTGGTATTATGAAAATGGAAATGAATTAATATAATTTACATTACAAAGGTGATGTGCCTGTAACACAAGACGTCGTTTAAAAAAACGAGATGCGTAACACCGGTTGTAACGAAGTTGCTTTCGTTATATATTATGTATTAAAACAGACAAAATGAAACGAATTAACAACATTTTAGAACAGTTAAATAACAATAACGGACTTTCACATTTCTTCAAAAGAACCTCGTTTCAAAAACAGCAGACAGATTTTTTTATGAGATGATATTTCAATCAATTTTACACAATTACGTGTCTTTTTCTTTTTCATAATGACGTCAGATATTTGATATTGAACTATTTACATATAAAATCATATTTGACGTCAACATTGTACATTATATTATGTAGTCAGTGAACTGCTCTACATAGTTTTCAAAGGATTACCCGATCTGTATATAGACGACTTTATTCGCAAATAGTTACTTTAACCGGTTTTGTTTCACTTAGGTGTGTAAACTTATGTTGTTTGACTATTCTCTATCACGAGTAAGACTTTGAGACATTGATTCAGACATTGATACTCTACCGAACTGTAGTACTTTTTAGGGACGTGAGTGTGATATATTTGATAAGAGAATTAAACGTGTAGCTTATGACATCATAGTTCTCACGGTTGTTATATATTTACTATGTACTAACAATGTACCGGACATTGTTAGTACATAGTTAACTCATAATATGTATATCATCATAAGGAAAGTTCATAAGGAAATATTGTTTTATAAATTCGACATCAAGGGTTCTGACTGCCTAGTTGGTCTAGTGGCTTGGTATGAAGCCACAGATTCCAATCCGACCGATTCCGGCTGACCTCGAATTTGAACCCAGATCGGGTTAAAGTTTCAAGTCGACCGATAAAAAAAGTTCGAATCGTAAATTAACGGGTTTTTTTGTCGAGAAATTCTCAGTAACAGCCCTAATTTTGGAATTTGAAAGCGTGTACACTCCCGTGCCTCGGAAAGCACGTAAAGTCGATGGTCCTTAAATCTGACACGACAGAGAGGATTCAAGCGCACTGAACTCCATCTGGTCTGATTTGTCAGTCCATCGGATTATGAGTAACGGAATCTGTAGTGCACCTGGGTTAGCGCACATACTAGTGCACTATAAGATGTCTTGGCTTGTCTCTGTTGAGATTGGACGCTGTGTCCCAAATCATTCAGGGCGACATCAGTATCAGAAAAAGGAACGAAACAACACCAACACTCGAAAAAGTCTATAAAAAATTATAAAAAAAATCTAAAATTATATTAAATTTCATATATTTAACCGTCTCTAGGCCAAACAAGCTTAGTCCTACCAGAAATAATCAGTGGACAAATCAAAAATCTTTTTAAAGTTTCCAATTAAAACATATTTGTTAGTTTAAGAACATAACAACTTTATAATATACGCTTGCATAGTTGTGAGTCAACAACATTCGATTCGAACTAAGCATCTGATTCCAAATATTTGTTATACTTTAAATTATATTGATTTGACATTTAAGTATGGAATAGAAAAATCGTATAATTTGTATTTCGAATTAACAATATTAATTATTTTCAATATGATAATGATAATTTTAATAAGGTTTGTTTTCTCTATAAAATAAATTATATTTGTAATATTAAAACTTGCAAAATTCCTTATTTCGATTAAATTAATCAGTAAAACAATATTTAATAATAAAAGACATCACGTTTTCGCAGAAGGAGCGCATCTCCGACCAGCACGTCTCGCTACCGAGCATTTCGTTGACGATGCTCGGCAGCGAGAGGTCTTCGCCCATAGTCGCCGCCAGGGTGTGCCTCAGGGGCCCCCACACATCACAGTCACTCAGGGTGTGGTGTGCCGTGTCGACTGGCGCACCACACTCGTGGCAGGAGGGTGACACCTCCCGCCGCGCAATTCCGACGCACCAGAAAGCCTAGGCCAACCATAACAAAACAAAAAAATATCCACAATAATTAAGACTACTATGAGTTTCAAATAGCTGTTACCATATCAAATAATAAAAGAGCTAAATATAATAAGCTAAAACATTAATATATTTATATACAGTTACCTAAAGCGTATCATACGTTTCAAGAAAATAAATATGTTTTATGTGCGTGTGTACGTGTGTCCGAACTCAATAGGTAGACGCTGTATTATTACCACTATTCCACGCCATATCAAAATATGTACATTGATCAATGGTATTATTTCAATAAAACTCTTTGTTAGACTACTTTATCAAAATGAACACTTGAATATTTGCTTCCACTGGTTTTTAATTTAAACATCGTTTACAGATTACAAAAAGATACTACATGTCCACAGACTAAGTATGCTATGTCTCTGAATAACAATAGCGGCATAGTAGCAGATAACTTTAACTTATATACATTTTCAAAAATACATATGATCTACTTTATAAATATATTTATTCAACGACATAGTACTCTTTTTATTTTTTGTACATTACTGGAACGCTTAATGTAAATAATTCTTATGTAAGAAAAATACAATAAGAAACGAAACAGAATTAGTGAAGTGGAATTTATTCTGTTAAGAAACGTCCATAATTAGTATCTATATCCTTACCCTCTTACTTTGTCTGTTATAAATAAATGAATCCTCTACGGTAGATTTGCATTTTATTAATCTCTCAATTGCCCGAGACTTTCGAAAACAATATAAAAAAATCGACGGTCGTTGGAAATTAGATCGTGTTTCAGATTCGCGAGAGAAAATTTTATTGATTAAATTTGTCATTATGTCCGTGTAAGGAAAGTACTGTTTGACACTTTCGAGCGTTTCACGCCTTTTGAAACTTAAATAACGTTTCTTTTACTCTTGTTTGTTTCATAATTAGTTCAAGAAATCGTAATCATTTATGCATTTAATTTTGATGTTCAAGCATTAGGCATCTTGAAAAACACCTTTTTGAAAAAAAAATAGTAAGGAGGTCTTTTTTCTATATATTATACTAGTTTTTTTTTTAAGGGTTGGATGACATGTGTTAGGCAAAAGTAGCCTATGTACTTCCTTGAAGTTCAAGTTTGCTTCACATCAAATTTCGTCAGATTCGGTTCATTGGTTTGGCAGTGATAGAGCGACAGACAGACAGACTCACAGAGTTACTTTCACATTTATAATATAAGTATAGATAAATAATGACGTATTCTTGGACCTTAAAAATATTTTTGCGTTTCATAAATTTACAATCAGCCCTTATTTACTATGTATTTTAATGAGGTATCTGGTTTAGTTGCTGGATTTCCTCGCATGTCCTATTTTAGATGCAGCCGGGATGGCCTCGTGCTGCCGTACCCACTAGCGATGAGTGTGGGGGGCGACACAAACTTCACCTCCTGAGAAGAACCAAGCCAAGAGCGGAGCACAACACGGAGGGTGCCGCGTTACATCGACATGATCTAGCATCCTCACGACTGATCCGTGTCGAAGATAATGTGGGAATCTCACATAATCGGTCGGTCTCACATAGTCGGCTTATGAAACTGTAAATCCCAAGTTCCTATATAATTAATAATAGCGGTAAATGAGCCGAGATGGCCCAGTGGCTAGAACGCGTGCATCTTAACCGATGATTTCGGGTTCAAACCCAGGCAGGCACCGCTGAAATTTCATGTGCTTAATTTGTGTTTATAATTCATCTCGTGCTCAGCGGTGAAGGAAAACCTCGTGAGGAAACCTGCATGTGTCTAATTTCAACGAAATTCTGCCACATGTGTATTCCGCCAACCCGCATTGGAGCAGCGTGGTGGAATATGCTCCAAACCTTCTCCTCAAAGGGAGAGGAGGCCTTTATCCCAGCAGTGGGACACTTACGGGCTGCTAATGAAATAATAATAGCGATTGATATTAAGATATCATTTCACCATCATCAACCTTTGAAATCATGCAAAAGATATTAAAAGCTGTAGCTCCCAATGGAATTAAGGAAGATGCAATAAAAACAGCAGATCCGATAACATCTTCCTTTTTTTTAAGTCGGTTAAAAAGACTAAGACGTTCTTAACCTAATGAACCGTACGCCAGCAACGGAGCGATAGTGCACGTACAAGACACGTAGAAAATTTTCCCCTTGTTAGTTTTTAAAGTAAATTTTATGGATACGTTCTTCTTATTTCAACAATAAATTGCGTCAAATATATATTTATTTATGTCATTGGACTGACAAAAGTGCCATCACTCATAGACGTTGGTAATGTAAGTACTATTAATAATACCGCATATTATCACCAATCACCAAATAATTATGCACCTAGTTACACTGGCCCGCTCATTTTTCAAACTGGAACACGACAATACTAAGTTTTGCTGTCTGGAGGTAAAACAAATGATGAGTCGGTAGTACCTAGGTACTGGCCCGTCTGGTCTACCCAAACATTAATTATATTATTTAAATAATAAATGACACTTAAAAAATATTATGCCAAAACTCAGAGTACTGGATGTATGCATCTTCGGTGATACGATTTTTCAGAAGATTTCTGATCACATAACTTAATTAGTAGCCATGATTAGAACATATAGAACGCCCTTAATTTTAACAATGTTACACATTCCTTTTAGTGTATTATAAAATATGGCACAAGTATAGCAAGTGAGCAAGTCACCTTTTACTCGTCAGCTCGTATATAAACGAGCTTAATATAATAATTTAGCAACCTTTAGCAGCTTTTTCAACGCTTGCAACGTTTGCAACGCTTTTCCAGAAATACTGGTTACTTTTATATAAATTACGTTGACGTTTAGTTTTATTTTATAAAAAAATATATCAGTATTATATTTATAAAAATAACATAAAATTATAGTATATAAAGCTCAACAATTCTCTTTCTATTTTATTTATAATAGAAAAAAGAGGGGGAAACGGGGCTTGGAGGGGTCATAACGCTTTATCCTTAAATGCCGCTTTCTGCCAGTTCACTCTACTCTACGCTGCGTTAAAAAACTTCGCTCCAATAAAAAATGCGCAATAGGAAAGACGGAAGAACACAGCAGTTCAAAAATATTTATACTATCAGCCTAAGCTCGTTAAGCCGTTGTTATCTCATCTGGTCGCCCACTTTATCGTGATCGTCTGAATTTAAGAGTAAGGAAATAGAGAGTAAACCTCTTATAACGGTTACTCATTGTGTTTTTGCTGTGTGCAAGCGCATCTGGGTGGGTACCATCATAACAACATAACTACTAGGGAAGGTGGGTGAACTAGTCTAATTAGGGGCACAAGAGACGTTACATCTGAGCTGCCAATGTTGGTGGTGTTGGAGACATAAGGTCTGGTTAATATTTCTTACGATGTAAATTTTTTCGGCCTGTGGATCACTTACAATCAATTGGAACAAATTTTTCGTCCACCTACTAACAAAATAAAAAACAAAGTAATAAACATATATATTTTTTTTTTTATTAAACTATAGAGTAAACGAAATTTCAGTTACGTAATAATTTTTCCTCTAAAATAGTTTTTTTCTCATATCTGGAAACATCTATATATCTTATCATTTATTCTATGGATCTCAAGTTCTCTCTCAAAATTCACAAATATATCACGAGCTACCAATTTTCGACAAGATATATTTTTTGTTTTCTTCTTATTGTTGTGATAAATTGAAAATATTTGTGAATACAATTTATCTTGAATTTATCATTTATCTAAGCTCCGTACATGCAAGGTCTAAGGCGTGTTGAAGTTTAATTAGTTTAGTTCTCAACGGAGCCCATTGTTCTACTCAACGATTGAGGGACTAATTCAAAACATACTAAGCGCATGAAATGGCAATCACATCCACTTAGGCATTTTGTACGACCTACTTAATTGAGTTCGTGTAAATGTTAATTAATTTCTTTTATATTTATTAGAAGTTATACTCAGCAATTTCATGTTCATTCAATTGGGACTATACAATTATATGGAGAGTCAAGATAGCCGAGGAGTTACAAGGCGTTCTAAATCTTAACCGTTGATTGCTGGTTCAAACCCAGACCGGAACTTACCATACTTAAATATGCTTAATTTGTGTTTATATTTCATTTCATGTTCGATGAAAGAAAACATTGAAACCTGCATGTGTTTAATTTCAATGAAATTCTTCCGCATGTGTGGAAGTGTGGTGGATTTAGCTCGAAAACTCCTCCTCAGTATCAGAGGAGGATTCAGCATAGCAGTGGGACATTAAAAGGCTGTTGCATAATACAATTATACACTCCTATTTCATAAATCAATGCTTGTTGATCCCCCTTTATGGTTAATTGGCACCTTAGGAGCGTAGTAGCCAGTTGCCAACTTCAATATTTTAAGCAATATGAATACCTCGGAAAAAGTGTCTGAATATTACAGTATTATTTGATTGTTATAAAGATTATTTCGGGCGTTCATGTATACAAAAAATTTTGAATTTCCTTAATTTGATATACGTTATTATTTTATATATATCTCAGAAACAAAAGAAAATATGCCTCGCATTTCATCATTTCCAAAATTAATTGAACATCGTTGAAACTTAAATATTCATATATGCTATATATACTTTGTTACGTTCATAATTTTCCATTTTGAAGTTTAAATGTGTGTGTAAATTCTTTGATTGTTTATTTTTAACATTTTCACATTTACGTAGATAAGCTTAAAAACACGAACATATAAACAAAAATACAAACGATTAAAGCATTTATATAAATATTAGTAACATTCACTTGAGGGTAGGAGCCTATCTGGGTAGGTACAACCCACTCATCATATAGTCTAGAACCACACAGCAATACCTAGTATTGTTGTGTTCTGATTTGCAAATGTAACTAAAGGTATTAAGAACATAACATCCGAGTTCCAAAGGATGTTGTCGCATTGGTGATATGAGGAATGATTAATATTTCATAAAGTACCAATATATTTTACTTGGTGGTAGGGCTTTGTGCAAGCCCGTCTGGGTTGGTACCACCCACTCCTCAGATATTATACCGCCAAATAGCAGTATTTCGGTATTGTTGTGTTCCGGTTTGAAGGGTGAGTGAGCCAGTGTAACTACAGGCACAACAGACGTAACATCTTAGTTCCCAAGGTTGGTGACGCATTGGTGATGTAAGGAATGGTTAATATTTCTTACAACTCCATTGTCTATAGGCAGTGGTGACCACTTACCATCAACTGGCCCATTGGCTCATGGACTTACCGATATCATAAAAAAAAACTTTGAGCATCTGTGCCCTTTACCATAAGGTAGTTCATTTGCCAGTCCACCTACCTACAGACTTAAAAATAATAAAGATAACTGCCTTTGTTACGTAGTTACGATCGCGCTTTCTTGATATCTAAAGAACATAATCCACTTAAGTGTCACCACAATCTTCCATGATGTCTGGATATTCAGTTTCTTTAAAAGTATTTTCCTCTCTAACACGGAGTGACAGGGCTTTGTCCGGTTCAACCCGCCGCTATATAATTTGTACGGAAAAATGTTCCTTTGTTTTCACCCTGTATTCATTTCGGCTATGTGTTTCAGATGAGATGGATTTTAAAAGAATTACTTTTGGGAAGCGATGGATAGTTCATGTAGTTTATTTGATATTTTAACGGAAATGAATACTGAGGTCGAAATTCAAAATACGTAAATCTTAGCTGAAAATTACGGGTACGAACCCGAGTAAGCACTACTTACTGAGATTTGATGTGCTTTATTTGTGTTTATAATTCGTTATATGCTGAACGTTGAAGGAAAACATCATTAGAAGGATTTTTGACCAAGTGTCCAATAATCTGATTTTTGTGAGCAGTGTGATAATATAAACTCTGAACCTTTATTTCAAGAAGAAATAAGGTATTTTCCTATGAATGAAACGCTTATACTCTATAGTATACTGGATTGTGTTGAGTTAGCCCATTGATTTTTAGCGAAGATATTTCGATACAGTACCGTTTTTTTAACAGATTAACTACCATTTAGGAAAGTGTATTTGTTGAAATCACTTAAAAAATTAGGTATATCAACTAAAATTGTTTTAATTGGCCGTTATCAGCACTCGCCTTAATGTTTTCGTATAATAATGCATAAAAGAAGAACAATATTTCTTTATTTTAAAGCTCATCTATTTAACGTCACACTGTTTGTATCGAATGAGTATCCGAAGTATTCCATGAACCAAGAAGTAAGAAAAAACTGTTCGACGTCCACTAAACCAATTCAAAGACGTGATCAAATTTAGTATTTTTTTCTCGGAAAACAAGCATCACTGATTGCTTAATATTTTTTTATTATTATCGTCAAGCACAGAAAACATGAAAACATCGTGAGGAAGTCTGTATGAGATAACTTTAGCCACATGTCTATCCTTCAAATCGCGTTGGAACAGCGCAGCAAAATAACATTTAAACCGACTTAATGATCCAAATTATGTCAGAAAACTTCAATTAAATACAACAACAAGTAAATTCTCCTCAAAGAACGCCGATGAGAAGTAAAATAATTTATTTCGCAAAGTTATTTCGAAAACGACTTTTAGGTACTTTTATCTTAGTCCGTTAAAAGCGAGAAGTACTTAAGCCCTATATTTATTTATAGTCAAGTTCTTTTCTTATCTCTAAGTATATGAAAGTTTATGTTCAACAACTTGAAACAAGTTGAACACAGCGCTGGTGTAAAACTAACCTATAAAATGTCATTTTATGAGTATTCAAGTATCATAAAAAGAAGGTTTACATACCAAGATCACCTCCCGTACCGGTACGGATTATAAAATTTCTATTTTTACAGGCACATGGAAATTTCAAACGTTTGAAGTGAACGGTTTTTGAACGAGACTTTAAATTTTAAAACCAATTTATTAAGAAGAAATTATGGTTCATTGTTCGAGGGAATTGATAGATACATTATTTCTCATAAAGTCATTAAGTCGTTTGAGGAGTTAAATTGAAATTAATTAATGCCATACTTACTATGGTATCAACGATGATGGGACGCCGTCATAATGAGAGAAGAATATCAATTTCAAATTATAACTGTTAAAAAAAGTTGGAAATTAAAAATAAATAATAATATTATAGATAGATGACATAATACATAGTATATTATATTATTAATATATCATTTTATCGAACCTGCTAGTGCAACTCATCCCGGCTCCGTCCGGTATCAAATTATAAATATAATAAAATTGGAGTGTCTGTTTGTAATACCACAATAACCGCTTTTTATTAAATGCATATGTGTGTATACACGGTACAAATAACAAAATAACTTTTTTTTTGTCTGTTTGTTCCGGTTAATCTCTGGAACGGATGGACCGATTTTAACAGGACTTTCGCTGGCAGATAGCTATTGTAGTTAGGAGTAACTTAAGCTACAGCAATATGTTTTTTGTTTAATTTAATTCAAACGCGCACGAAGACGCGAGTACAGCTACTTATTATTAAAATCGTATTATATTAATATAATTTAAACCCTATAGCTTTCTACCAGTGAAAAAAAGTTTGAATTGGATCATTCGTTCCGGAGATTACCACCTACATAACATTCATTTTTATCTCCTTATAATATTTGTTTAGGTATATAAAAAGCTTAAGTTATTGTTTTTCAAACCAGTATTACGTTTTTGAACAGTTTTATTAATGAGATCTAACAAAATAAGATGAACTAAATACTAAACGTTCATTGGTGGCCTATAGCATTATCAGCTGTAATCCACCAATGACGACACAGAATAAAGTCAAATTAATCTGCGTTTCAGATATTATTATTTTAAATAAATATTAAACATTTTAATATCTGTATTCATGGAGATATATTAGGTAGCTGTTTAGTTTATCCATGAACAAATAATATTTCAAATATATTCGAATCATATGATTATTACAGGATTATTATTTACTTAAACTGAGGGAAACTGGTAGTAGAGTATTGTGCAGTTGAGCAAACCCGTCAGGGGTACCATCAATTCATCTGATTTATTTCCACCAAACATTATAAACATCATCGTATTGCCAAGACCCGATTGATTTTATACATGAGTGAGCGAGTATAATTACAGGTACAGGGGACGTGTAGCGAATTTCCACAAATATCTTATACAGCCTTTATGTAGATACCGTTAAATATAACATGTGACATAACGAAGGGTTTCCAGAGCTTCAATAAGAACAAAATTCATGGTTATTGTAATAAATTTTGTTATACTAATGCCAGTTATGTGATTTTGTTTCACATTATCTAACTTGTATAAGTCACTGATATCCAATGCATGAGTCAGATATGATATATTTAGGAGTTCGAAGCAGAAATTATTTAAAAAAAAGAACAATTATCTTACACTTTATTAAATAATTACGAAATTAAACTAAAATACAAACACGGGTACATACCCGTGTAATTACATAACTTTTATACCAAATTAAAACACCAATCGGTTATACCTACAAATAAAAATACTTATAGCTACCGTTCGTACGTACGTCGCCTTATAAAGACTTTTTTTTTATATAGTAGAAATCAATGTCCTAAATAAATCTTATAACCAAATGTAAGCGTGAATTTATGGTATAAACAATGATATATAAAAACGATAGATTATTGGTTAGGATCGAGCCTGATCGATAGATTTAAATCGCTAGGCGGCCTGAAAATCATTGCGCCATTGACGCTTCAAATATCGCTTTTTATTATTGTAATTCAGAAGAATTTTTTAATAACAATTTCGTCTCTTGACTCAAATTATTTTTAACATTGCCTATTATCTGTAATGTATGTATTAACAAAAACATAAAAAGTAAAATGAGCCACTTTCTTTCCATTAGCTTGTCCCACGAGACATCTTTTTTATTTTTAAATCTCGAACGGCCTACAACAAGCTAAATATAGCTTACAAAATAAAAGAACGAGTATATTCAAAAATAGAAAAACGAATAACGAAATAAAGAAGAAAATGTAAGAAAGAACCCTCCAATGTAACAATTTGTACCCTCTAATGTTGTAATTTCTACTACTATATATATATACATAAATCCAATCGTTGCGTAGGGCTTGTTGTGATGCTAATATATCATTGTAGGATATTCAACATCTAATCTATTTAATGGATATTGTACGGCCAACCTTGGCCGAACCGTCTCGGCCAACATATCCATGCTGAACTTTTACATAATAGTGACACTCCACTGAAATTAAAAAGAAAAATATTTAAACGCACGCTAATTTATTAGTTGATATAAATAATAAAGTATTAGATTGATCCTATCTAATTGCTATCGAAATAAACTCCTGACTAATTTCAGCAACGGTAGCCAATCTTCATCATCATCAGCAGCCTGTAAATTTCCCACTGCTGGGCTAAGGCCCCCTCTCCCTTTAAGGAGAAGGTTTGGAGCATATTTCACCACGCTGCTCCAATGCGGGTTGGTGGAATACACATGTGGCAGAATTTCGTTGAAATTAGACGTTTTTTAAATCAAAAATTTTTAATTCATCTAACGTATGGCTTACACCCAGGCCCTCGAGATTAACGGTCCCCTAACTAGCCACTAGACTATAAAGGCAGTCGAAATGTATGGTTATACTGCCAGCTATTTTAATATTATGTAGCGATATGAGTTTATAGCATAATGTACATAATAGATACTTAAGTTATTTTTATGATACGTCAACGTCAACGTCAGGTACGTTATATTTTTATCACTGATCTCCTTCGAAATTTAAATCTCTCTCAAATGAAAAAAAGAATGATATCATTTTTTTTACTTTATCGAACTCTTATGTGGTTTAAGGATTGGTTCATTTTATGTTTGTAAGTATTGTTTACTATGAAGCATATTATTTACACTTTAAATTAGAAAATGAAAATTATTTTTACTGTATAGTATGATAGAATTTTGATACTTGCATTGTAAAGGACAAATAAAATATATCCAATGATAGCACATAATTAAGTGGACTGTCACCTCAACGTCTATCTAATATCATTACCATAAAACCAATTACAATATCTTACACGCTAGGGCTTCTAAAACATTCCTTATGACATAATTCTAATCGGTATTTTTAGGTCTTTACATCACTCCTCTAGTCCACTTTACGTCAATAATTACTGTTTAACCCAGACTTGTTTGCCACCCACTCATAACAGCTTGTAGCGTCAAACTGAAATACTTAGTACTGTTCTATTACAGTTTGTAGTTTGAGTAAGAATGTGTAACTATAGGATCAAGGGCCATCTAGCGTGGTCTACGCTTTTGGACTTTCTGGTGGATATAGACGTGAGAGTATATCTAGTAGACCCGTGTCAGAATCAGAATAGTTAAAGCGCGCCCCCTCCGAGTGCGTTCGATCGGCAGGATAATGTCTCGTGTCATGGCAATGAGTTCCCTTCCAACTTACTCAAATAATGACCAGTCACAGTTGTTTTGGAGAGTACTTGTGTAAGATCGGACGAGAAACGTTGACGGTAGGTCACCACTCTGGCGCGTAGAACGCGGAGATAGCAGCTCCTGGTTCACGAGGTTGGCCTAGAAGTCGTGTCGGTGATACTTCTCAGGAAATTGGCGTGGAGGGTAGCCTCCTTCTGTAAGACCGTCATGGTTCAGAAGGAGACGATGGAGCGGGAAAGGGGCGATCCGGCTTGACTGAGACGACTATCTTTGTCGATAGAAAATCCTACATAACTGGTGTTAATACTTCATACCGTCCCAATAATTATGGACGGTGGTAACCATCAGAAATAAAATATATATATCTACAAAAATGGTTGTTTTCGTTCCACTTAAAAATAACGATTTTCAAAATTGAACACTAATAGCAACTATAAAATACCTATTTACGGTCTTGAATAACATAATATGTGAAAATAATAAAAATAAAGGTGGCAAAAAACATTTCGGCTATAAGTGGGTGAGCTAATGAAGGAGATTACCTCAAGACATTAATGACTAAGCGATTAACGCGGAAACTGCAACATCATGAGTAAACTCAACGTGATAAAGTCTTGGTTTTGTTTCATGGAGACTAATAATCTAAAATATATTATGCCCATTTATGTTATAATGCGATTTAATTCCAATACTTTTGCATACTTAAATATATCGTATTTATATGTTTACCTTGTTTGTTAAATAAAAAAAAATAATAATAATAATAAATAATAAATAAATATTGGACAACATCACATACATTACTCTGATCCCAATGTAAGTAGCTAAAGCACTTGTGTTATGGAAATCAGAAGTAACGAAGGTACCACAAACACCCAGACCCAAGACAACATAGAAAACTAATGATTTTTTTCTACATCGACTCGGCCGGGAATCGAACCCGGGACCTCGGAGTGGCGTACCCATGAAAACCGGTGTACACACTACTCGACCACGGAGGTCGTCTAACAATAAGCGATGCTTTTTTATTGAAATT
The DNA here is from genome assembly GCF_905147765.1 of Vanessa atalanta. Taxonomy (NCBI): domain Eukaryota; kingdom Metazoa; phylum Arthropoda; class Insecta; order Lepidoptera; family Nymphalidae; genus Vanessa; species Vanessa atalanta. Next base: position 3,004,257 of record NC_061892.1, on the reverse strand, counting down.
CATACAACATACAATTTGATTTGAGTTGTTTTATAATCATCTTAAAATTAATTATTTTATCACACATTTGCATTTCAATCTAAGAGAAAATTTGTTAACCATTACCGAATTGATACAAAACAAAAAAAAAATGTAATTAAAGAAAAAGTCATGAACAGACATTTTCGCCCGATAATTCCTGAGCCAATCCTAGTATTATTTGAAACGACAAATGTAATCGTCAATGAAATAATAAATATAAAAAGTTTTTTTAAAAACAAGCTACGTTTACATCTTGAAATAAAACTAGTTTTTTAACGGATTTAATCGCGTATATTAATTATTTTTAACATCTGCCCGTGACCACGAACACTGCAAAGTGCTCGAAACGTCGGGATAATAATCGCGAAAATCTAAGACAACATTATACGTTTACATCATAAGAAAAAAACAACGATACCGAACACGACGGAATTATTTCGAGTAGAAGAGTTCCATATCCATTACGAATTACCTTCTAAATAATTTGACATGCACACATATTGACACGTGACGTTAAATAACGCTTGTAAAAAAATTTCACATAACACAAGACCCATTAATGTTTCCACGAAGAATCAGTAAACATTCGTTGAATATATGCCTGCAATAGAAGTTAGCAAAATCCTTGAGCGAGAGAATTAATACAAGAAACAAAATAGAAAACATTTCACGCGCGTTCATATAATTCATAAATATCATATGAAAGGCAGAATTCCTAAGTCCAATTTAACGCTTGGTTTCCCAGCAGAGGGTCTCAAGTACAAAACAGACGCAACTTGGTTCATTAGGATTATGAAATTGCTTTGCTCATTAAAGTAAAATTTGTTACGAACAAATTCAATTTTCGTAGCATTAGCTAATGTATAATGTTGCGCTTTTAATTCTGTATTGGATTTTGGTGCGACCTGCGGAATCGTTGAGTTTTAACTGTTCATGTTTATCTAAGGATTTAGTTTCACCAGATTTAAATTTTGACAAAGCACATACATTTTGTATTAATTATATTTTGTGAAACATAATAATGTTTGATTAAATATTTTAATTATATGTAACTGTATATTTGGCTAGTTTAAATAAAACAGTTTAAAAAAACTATCAAACACGGTTTTAGCACGCACTAAAAATTACAAGAGCAAACCCATATCATGGGGAGTGCACATGAAATAGCCAATCCGCCATTTTCGATGTCCGCCATGTTGGATTTAAGTCACGTGACTATTTTTTTCGTATTTCTGACAGCAAACCCTTTCATTTGATATCCATATCATGGGGTGGATTTCATACAGCCAGTCCGCCACTTGGGGAGGTCATCATGTATTGTCATCAGAACTCAGAGCGTGTGCAAAATTTCATCCTAATCGAAGACCGGGAAGTGGGTCAAATTAAGATTCCAATATTTTCTTACATACATATTTACAAGTGAAGCTAATATAAGGGTGTTAATTAATAATGACCCATTCCATTTACTCATTTACTCCCATACCAAATATTAATAATTACTTTATTTTCAAACGTGTGACTAATAGTATTTTTTTTTATGTCAAAAGGTGGCAATCGAGCAGGAGGCTCACCTGATGGAAAGTGACTACTACCGCCCATGGACATCTGCAACACCGAGGGGCTTGCAGGGGCGTTGCCGGCGTTTCAGGAAAGAGTACGCTCTTTTCTTAAAGGTTCCCAAGTCGTATCGGTTCGGAAAAACCGCCGGCGAAAGCTGGTTCCACAGAGTGGTTGTGCGAGGCAGAAAATGTCTTAAAAATCGCGCTGTTGTGGATTTTCGGACATCTAGGTTGTGCGGGTGATATTTGGAATTTTGACGAGATGTCCGAAGGTGAAATTCAGCAGCCGGGATTAATCCGAACAATTCCTCGGAACATTCCCCGTGATAAATTCTGTAGAAGATGCAGAGCGATCCAACATCTCTACGCTGAGCCAAAGGATCAAGCAGATCGGAAAGGGCTTGATCGTCGATAATTCGAGCCGCTTTCCGTTGGATACGGTCAAATGGAAGGAGCTGGTACTGGGGAGCACCCGCCCAGAGGTGAGAGTAGTATTCCATGTGAGGCCGAATTTGCGCCTTGTATAGTCTTAGACGATGGGCCGACGTGAACGCTTTTTTGATGCCAATTTGGCTTTGCCTTCCAATTGACCGCGGAACTGAACGAGGCTCGAAACATCGACGCCAAGTATTCCGATACTAGCTGTGGCGGCTAACGGAATGTTTTTGAACCGTGGAGAAACGACAAATGGTGTTTTTTTAGCAGTTGACGTGCAAACTTGCGTCTTTTTGGGGTTGAAATGGACTAGGTTTAGCCGACCCCAGTTCGAGACGGCCGGTGTATGAGGTCTCTACGGTGCTGTCGTATGCATAGCAGTGAATGTTACTGATTTGCAACAAGTCATTGATATGCAGAAGAAACAGAGTGGGTGATAGAACGCAGCCTTGTGGAATTGACGAATTTTATGTCAGAGCATGCACCGTCGACAACGACCTTGATGCTCCGATCTGCCAAAAAACTGGTAATCCAATTGCATAATTTCCCGGGAGCTTCGAAAGAAGCGCTTTGTGCGACACGCGATCGAAGGCCTTCACTATGTTCAGACTGGCTGCTAATGCCTCCCTCTTGCTCTCAACTACTTCCGCCCATCTATGAGTAAGGTAAACTAGAAGATCACCGGCTGAGCGACCCCGACGGAAACCGTACTGGCGGTCGCTAATCAACTGGTACTCCTCTAGGCACCGCAGGAGCTGGCAGTTTATAATGGAATCCATTACCTTGGAGAACAAGGAGGTGATGGCTATGGGCCTATAATTGGACGGGTCTGCCCTTTTTAGGGATCGGATGCACCAAAGCAGTCTTCCAGGAGTTCGGGACGATGCCGAATGCATAGGATTGCCGGAAAAGACGCGTTAAGTCCGGCGACAACTCGGGAGCACAAGTCCCTAGCACGATTGGAGGGATGCCATCGGGTCCACTCGACTTATGAATATCCAAGGAAAGAAGTGCTTTACGAACTGCACTTTGCCGGAATTTAACCTCCGGCATCGTGGTATCACACCGCGGGATTGTTGGTGGTGTCTTTCCTCGGTCATCCAGAGTCGAGTTCACCGCGAAGAGAGAGCCTAAAAGATCAGCCTTCTCCTTCGCTGTATGGGCCAATGACTCACCGTCCTTGTGCAGAGATGGTAAGGAAGGCTGACAGAAATTCCCTAAGACAGCCTTGGCGAGAGACCAGGACGCACGTATTCCTGAAGGGAGGCGCACCAGTCTCTCAATTCTGCCAATGTATTCGGTCTTCGACTTAACAATCACGTTTTTGAAGGACCTAGAGGCAGAGTTATATTCCTTTCTGAATGCGCTGGTATTTACATCACGAGACGCTGATGCGTTAGCCCAGTCTTGGTAGCGTTCCCATTTACGGCGTGAATATAAATTCGGCTAATAGTATAAAGTCGAATAATTGTGTTTAGATTGATGCTCAACCAAAACGATCAAACGGCTGAACGAATGACCATTAAAATCAAACAATCAATCCATCCTGTTCAATCAAGTTCATAATATTAGTAATCATTTCTGATAATAGTAATATATTGATACAAATACCGGATCTAAAGGCATAAGATGTTATCTCAGACATTGATAACGAGTATGCATTTTATGTTCCAAATGTTTTATGATAAGATCTTTTAAAACTGTTTTAAGATAACGTGATTATATGCAGTGTCAGAATAATAATGAAAAATTACAAATGCCAATTAAATACTTCTTACAATAGAATTACTACAAAGGTAAAATACATTCGACTAATGTTAAAATAGTAGTATGCTTATATCTGCCTTGTAGACTCCTAATCTTTCTATATCTATTTATTTTCTCTACCTTATGGTTGTCTGGAAGAGATCGCTGTTTTAGAGATGAGGCCACCTCTAGTGCATCTTTCTTAAACATGACTAAATTATGTGTTGACTGGTGTACAATAAAGAGTATTTTGATTTGATAGTAACTTCTCAAAAACAGTAAAAAAAACCAGTCAAAAAATCGTACTGAACTGTATAGAGTTGACCTGTTAGAGCTTTAAGTACTGTTAATATTAAAACAAGAACTGTTCTCACTCCTAATTCAAGTTATCGAGGCGACAAAGTAACCAGCGAAAGTATGGTCCTCAGCAATACCAGGGGAATTGTTCCCGCAGTATTTACCAATACACAACTTCCTGTGCAGTTGCTGTTTCGTCCCTCGTGCCACAATACACCGATAATATTCGAATTCTACGAAATAATTTGATTTGCATGTTGCCAAAGTTACCCGTTATTACGTCACTAATTAGTGTTGCTAATTGAAGATAAGGGTTTTAATCAATTCAATTGATCTTTGGTCACTTTGAACAATCTACCACTGAAAATAATTTACAATTTCAAGTCCTTACCGTTTTTAAAATATTTTAATTTTTGGTGATTTACTATAAATACTGGAATCAATATAGTTTATTAATGAATTCTTCGGTAGCTCCTAAAAAATATATATTACCACACTTAAAATTTGAAGGAATTATGAATATGACAATAGTAAAAAGTCTCTGGAGGATTTTAGTAGATGAAAGCTGATTCTGACAGATTTTATTTGGTAATTTCATTCTTATTCTTAAACGATAACAAGACGTATGAAAATGTCAGATGCAGATATACATACAAATGATTCGTTATGTGTATGTCGCAGTACTGATTGTATCTGGGTTTTATTCGCGTAATAGTTCGAGGTCACTGACCTGCACCTGACGATAGTGGTCATTAATCAATGCTCATTAAAAAACTACACATTTTATACTGCACATGGACAATAAAATACGACCAAGAATATAACTCATAATTAGTCTGTGATTTCACACACACAGACTACACTTATTTTACGCATACCTTTAAACTCGATATTGTATGATCTGCACAAATGTAACTTTGCCACTAAGCCAAAGGCTCAGGCAGTTGGTCCAATTAAAGGTAGCATAAAAGACAATGTAATCCAAAAACGTCATGAAACTCCAGTATATTTAAATATTCCTCGAATGTAGGTACCAGTATAATTACTGGTTACTGGCGTTGATACGTTCATTTCACCCGTAACTCGAAAGAATTTACGAGATGTTTTAATCTTAAAAGCTACGTTTAAACAGAATTAGGGCGAATAGTCGTGTAATTGTAGCGATTATGTGATTATTTTTTAATTTCACTGTTTTGTTTAGTAAACCTTTTAAGCTATTTTAAAGCCGATTTATTATACGTAATGTAAAATAATAGTAATAAATATAATTTCTTTTTTTCGAGACTATATATAACACTTAAGAAAAATACACATTTTAAATTTGGTAATAAAATAAACATTGTCAAATATGATACAATTTGACTCAATTAAAGTTTCGGATTATCGACCGACTTCATCGCACATCATAAAAATTCCCTCTGATCATTCTGTCATGTTACGCCAAAAAAAAAACCTTCACGACTCGCCTACCAATGAGAAAGTCACAGTTTCGTTCCTAAATATCGACTATTGTCATTCTAATTACTACTAAACTTCAGGCTGATTAGAGAGAAAATAAAAATATTAGTAATTCGACGAAACCCGTTGCATTGCAAGAGTTCTTAAAATATATATATATATATATATTAGGTCCTTACGTATGGAATTAGCGTTTTGTCATATTGACCACTTTAATCTGAAATATCTCCTCTTTGGTTAAGAATCCCAAATTCACACCAATTTCATATTTAAGGACCTAATATTAGATTTATTTAAATGCATCGAAATTCTTTTTTTTACCCCTTTTGCCGTTCACTTCTGGACAAAAGTCTCCTCTACAGAACGCCAATGAAATTCTATTTTAATTTATAAATACCTAACATTATATTTGTGAAGTTAGATTTTACAATATATATAAAATGAAGTACCTTTAATGAAAGGTGTATCGCCTGTTTAGTCTCCCTTCTGGACATTGAATATAATCTTTACCGCATCTTAAGACTAAAATCCTTATCATCACGAGCTAAGTACCCGATCCTCACCTTTACGAGTTAATAAATTTTGAGATTTCAAAAGATATTCGATTCTATTATTAAATCGGGGTATTTACCGATTATTGCAATAAAATCTAATTTAAAAAAAACTTTGTAGAAATAATGTTATCATTCGAATATAACGCGCTAATCAAAATATTTACATTAGCAGCTTGTAAATTTCCCACTGCTGGGCTAAGGCCTTCTCTCCCTTTGAGGAGAAGGTTTGGAGCATATTCCTCCACGCTGCTCCAATGTGGGTTAGTGGAATACACATGTGGCAGATTTTCTTTGAAATTAGACACATGAAGGTTTTCTAGCGATGTTTACCTTCACCGCCGAGCACGAGATGAATTATAAACATAAATTAAGCATATGAAAATTTAGTGGTGCCAAGGCAACCAGGCAGGGTTTTAACCCAAAATCATCGGTTAAGATGCACGCGTTCTAACCACTGGGCCATCTTGGCTCTCAATCAAATCAAAAATCAAAATATTATCATATATTATCAAATCTGGAAATTCAAACTTTATTTTAATTATCTTACAGTAATTATATTTTTACATAATCTAAGCATTGTTTTATTGATCATTCTTGCGATTGCCTCGCTGGTAAATACATTTTCGATAGTCCAGTCATTAATATGCAAAAAAAAAACAAGTTTAGAGATGCAAATGAAACAAGAAGGCTGATTTTTGGATATGTTATAGGAGGACATTCGAAAAGCTTAACTTGAAACTGCCGACCTTGATTTCCTATGAGTAAAAAAGCGTAAAGGAGGTAAAATTATGAGTACATACAAACATTTATATTCATAAAACTATGATGATAAGTGATAACCTTAACACAGCCTTGAGAACCTTAAGAACTAAGGGCTATCTTGGCAAGAATCCAATCGATATAAGTGCCTCAACTACACGTCAATACAACATGATACTAGACAGGTGATCTGTTTGATTTCACGTCTACAGAATCTGGATTGCAATTTAAATTGCGGCTTGGAATGTAAATTTTGTCGAGGAATGGAAATAACTAATAATAATAATACACTTTATTACCCACAAAGAATTAATGCCTTATTATGATTCTGATTTTTGCTAAAGAACTAAACTTAACATTTAATTTCAGTTCCCTTTTTAACTTAATGCCTTTCTTTCACTGCTCATATTTTTTTTTTTTGCAAATGTATGTGTGTACTCCTCGGGTTAAATGATAACTTAAACTATCCGAAATACGGCTAGCGCTGTGGGTTAAAGTGAGAGAGGAGGAACCTGACTAACGCTGCCGTATGCGTGAGAGAAAGGAAAGCCAGACAGACTGGCACCGTAACGCGTTACGTAACGAAGCGGTTTACCCTCCCATAAGAAGTTATCACTTCAAAAATAATGTACAATTATGGTCATTAATTATGAGCACCGTTCATTGAAGAGCTTTGCTTATAGAAGCGAAGCTCCGTCCAGATTCAGTAAGCTCTTCACGATCGATTGCTTAACTGCAGAGAGAACATGCTTATATATAAAGACAAAAAAAAACGACTTTTATAAATATTGATAGACGAACGTAGGTTCTTACTTAACTTCACGGTAACTTCCTTAGGAAGCTCCGGAGCGATAAAGCGTGAGTGGGCGTGAAGGCTGATAGCGGATTACCTTTGTCTTTAATTCTTCTCAAGCAAATGGATTACAATTTCATTAAATTCAATCAGCTTACGAAAAGAACAATTGAAACTAGCTAAAGATGTGATTAAAATTATATGTCTAAATAGACTGCCAATGGTACAAATCGGAAAAAATATTAGTCAACTGTTGGCCACTGTTGTTGGTGAGTATCGATAAAGTTGGCCTGTTTGTTTTGTATTGTGATATCTAGATTATAAATAGTCTAAGATCCCGTCAATATTACAGACTGATAGCTAACAACTCTAGTAACGTACTCAGAAAGTAATCAAATCAAAAGGTCTGTAACACCTTCCACGAGTATGCTGTAAAGACATAATTAATCTATACAAATGTTTAGACCGCTGAACTGATTCAGATGAATTTTGGTACGCAGATAAATTTAGTCCCGGAAAAGGACATATGACTTTTATTCAATTCACACCTCTAGAGCGAAAAATGTGGGGTGACAGTTTGCGTATTAATAAGTTTAATAAATTTCGCATGGGTTGTGCCGGTGAGCAGGTTCATCTAGAAAAATATATGTATAAATGTATTTTATATTTATTTGTTTTTATAAATCTTGTTACAAAATAAACACATCATAATTTAAATAATTATCCTTGTCTAATATTAACATTTATTCTTTAATAGCGACCCGCCTCGGCTTCGCACGGGTGCAATGCTGGTACTAAAAATACTACAGAATGTCTTACAACGTTCACAGTTGTTCATTCGTTAGACAATACAAACCGCTATGTCCCTGCTTTTTAAACCTGTAATATCTTCGAAAATACTCATTTAAATTAAATGCTGTGAACGGTCAAATTGATCGACGTCAAATGCACAATGTATTTAAGATACTTAATTGTAGATTTTTTTAAGCTCTTTTTAAGGTGTATAATACTGTAGTACATTAATTTGATCTATCTCATAGGGTTCAGCCAGCGTTTGCAATGTAAGCGCAATAAATGTGTTTATTTACGACATCACTTCAGAAACCACTAAAATTATCAGTGTTACTTTACTATATTGTGCATGTATTATATATAAACATTCCTCTTGAAAGACTATCTAATAAAAAAAAACCGTATCAAAATTCGTTGTGTAGTTTTAATGATCTAAGCATACACATGGACAGAAAGTGGGAAGCGACTTTATTTTATACTATGTATTGATAAACATAATCTTCTTGAATCAATCTATCGACAGACAGCAGTAAGCGACTTTGTTTTATAGTATGTAATGAAGTTGTAAACATAAGATTTTATGCTACTTACTTTATCATTCAGCATTTTGTTATTTTTAAGTAACAACAGTATAAATGGCATAAATTTAAATAAAGTGTAAAAATAAAAATATTTTGTAAAAGAACTCTTGAATTCTGATACAATTTTCGGAGATAAACGAGTATAAAGGAACGAGATAGATAAAATTCGTAGTTGACAGTTGACTGGGCATTCGTATGCTGGACGGCGGGTTTTATTTATTTCATATCTTTACTCGCCCACATATTATATATATTTTATATTTTCACATTTATTTATAAACATACTTAGCTGTATTTAAACTGTTAATCGATTTTGACCACTGCGGCATTCTCAAATGGTACCATATACAGCGCACAAGAATGTGCGCAAAATGAAATTCATTCTCTGTTATCTTACAATTGTATTCTAGACGGAATGGCAATCAGACAGGACTGAAAATAGTTCAGGCGCAGAACTAATGGTTGTGGTTTCTGAGGCACGGTAGTAGTAAACACTTTGCCGGGTCCAAGGACCACTGGACTCAAGTACATTCCAGTTAAAATAAATAAAAAAAAATAATGAGGTTTTATATCATATGAACATTAAAATATAATTTATCTAAGAAGCACATTTTAGAAATAATTTTAAATGTTTCATATATAATAATTAATTTCAAAATTATCGTACTCGCAATATGCTCCGACTATTCTTCACCCCATTACAAATGACGTACGTGACTCCTTCAAGAAAATCCATAGTATGCAGTAACTTGAACAAATTGTCACCGGCTTAAAGGTAATTCTATGTTTTATCCTCTTTTTATTTTATATGTCAAATTTTATTTATGAAGCAAAAGTTCTTTGCACATTTACAGAGAAATAAATATTCATATACATTTTTACGTTTTCAAACAGACGTCTTATAAAATGAGAGACACGGGCAACTTGGACGTAGTTTGGAATACTGTTAGAAAACCGTATATATGCTCTACAAAAGAGTTACTGATTCTGTGCAGTAAAGTGACAGGAGTAATATATATGTATTTGTTTCTTGGTTTCTTATTAAGAGTCAGAATTTCTCAGAAATTCGTTAAAATAATGAACGAACTTAGTACTAGCATGTTAGAGTCTGTTGAGTGAAGAAAAAGTTGAAGAGTTAAGACTGTACGGTGGCCACACTTGCTCTTGCAAGTTGTTCGGTTGAATCTACATTAGGACTTATTTTAATTTTAATTAGATGTTCGAAAATGCATAACAGCGTGTTTAAGGCAATTTTCTGACTTTTAAAGTCGGTAACTCACTCGCAACGCAGTGTTGCAGAGCAGGCGGTGGTAGTCACGTTCCATCAGACCCCTCCTCTCGTTTACCACCTATACCACAAAAAGTATAAATTATTTTCAGTAGCAAACCATTTCGTACGAAGAAAAAAATTCACGAAAAATTCTGCTAGCATATAAAAAACTAATATATTAGCAATATTTTTTTGTCAATCTTTATTAGTTTTCCCATTTCCCAATCCAACGAAGCGTACAATTTCTAGCGTCGAGTTTGTTTAGGCAGTTTTTTATTATGTTAGTTATACAGTATATAAATATATACATATATATGGACGAATCGAAAAGCTACTCCTATTTTAAAATCGATCAAATATGGTAAGAAATGCAAATTTAAATACTATGTATGTATTTGGAATCTGTCACCGATAATAATGTCTCAATTGTAGGAATGTTTACATAAATTTGTCTGAGTTCTTATAATTAATGTATGAATTGGTATTATTAAATGCTAAAATACAATACTAGCGCCCCGACTTCGCATGAATGCAAATTATTAACAACGAAAATTATATGACAGAAATTTTATTTTGTATCCTATGGCACTCAAGAAATACCAATGAAATACATTTTAGAATTGGATCATTATTTCCGGAGAGAAACTCTTTATAATATTAGTATAGAAAAGTCAAGATTGCTGATAACATGGCGGAATAGATGCGGAAAAAAGTTTCTATATTATATTTACCTTTTTATCCGTGAAAAAAGGAAACTGGATGAATGTAATCGTCTCGGTGACAGTCGACAAACAAGTCACTTCACGTTTATTTGTATGTTGACCCAGTGAATAGGATGACCACGTATTCAGAATTACAAAAACAAAATTTTTCTCGCTAAACTTTTAAATAAAAAAAAGTATTGAATTGTTATAAATCATTTATACAATACTAATTCATACTTTGGCGGACGACATCAACATATCATTTTTAAAATATTTTTTTGCCATAACAGTAGATCTCTCTTACCGTCTTATCCTCCGCCATCAGTTCTACTCCCTAATGTATTATAAAATTAATAAAGACTGTATATTTATTTTATTATAAATGTATATTTTTTTATATTACTACACATTTTTATAATGTTAATCTTTAATCATAAATTATTTCAATAACCATGAATCGTTCTAACTAATTTTTGAACTTGTTCTTCGTTTTTTTTATGGGCACGTACATACATGAATACTGCACGATGTTATGGCTAGCTAAAGGACAATTCAACTGTTAAGACGATTTGAAATAGACGACTTCACGTCTCGTCTTATTTTAAAAGCTATATTTAGGTTACAAAATTAAATTGTGAATATTTAAATTCGATATATGAGGTATTATTCAATAAAATCATATTTATTAAATAAATATGGGCGGAACTAACTAGCTTTGAAGGGCAGAATAGATATGTTATGGATGTAATCTATTTACTCGGATTTGTACATAAAACTAATTATTATTCCTCTTGGCGTTTATTCTCAGAAGCCATATTATAAGCTTATGACAACTTAATAATATCTTCAGTTTAATCATAGCCAAATAAATAAAATCGACTTTTATATATTTTGACCGGAACATAAGAGGTCATAGATTAGTTATCAATGTCCAGTGTTATTTAATAATTAATTTATAATCCTCTTGAGACTTTAATTTTGACCTTTAATAAAAGTATTCCGTAGGTACATAACTTTCGGCTAAATTGGTTTGAACTCTCTCTATGTTGAATATACAATATAGATAAATTAAATTTTTAAAAATGATTTTATTTTATTATTTTATTATTCAGTATCCGATTTGTATTACGTAATATTATTTACCTTTGTTATATTATGTATACAGGTAATAATAATTCATAATTAAATTACATGAATACTAGATAATACTGAAACTGTGGTATCCCTAACCACAGCAGACAGGCTGGCGGCTTCCGTCACTAAATCAGCGATTCTGTAACTTCCCGATCTAACTAAGAATGTTTCAAACAGCTACGTTACAAATAAGATTATTTTAAATTAGATTAAAGTTCATTGGACTTATAAATAATAGATTAAAATTAAGAAGCTTAAAGCTCTTTTAGGTTAAGTGCTTGTTAGATTTTGTAAAGGTAAGTTGAATGTTGTACTCATCCCTTTTATACGTTCTCGTTGTTGATCAATTGAAGGTTTCAGAAATAAAAAGGTCTATGCGACCAAAAGAAACCATTTACAGCAATTTAGAGTTCAAAATATGTCATACGGAAATAAACTCTAAGAATGTTACTTGTTTCCTTTTATTATTAAGCACTTTTATTAAGATAGGTCATCAATGTTTGAAAAAAGTTATATACATTCTATTTCTCTTCTATTTTTGAAATATTTCATATAAATTTACAGAAATTAATTAATTAATTAATTTTATTAATTTATTTCATATATTTTTTTTATGTCATTGGTTGGCGGACGAGCATATGGGCCTCCTGATGGTAAGTGGTCACCACCAAAGACAAAGGCCCTGTAAGAAATATTAACCATTCCTTACATCACCTATGCACCACCAACCTCGGGAACTAAGATGTTATATCCCTTGTGCCTGTGAATACACTGGCTCACTCACCCTTCTAACCGGAACACAACAATACAGTGTACTGTTATTTGGCAGTAGAATCTGATAAGTGAGTGGTACCTACCCAAACGAGCTAGCACAAAGCCCTACCACCAAGTAAAGAATATCATATTAGTAATAATAAATAACTCCTTCAAACGGAAGAGATAATATTTCATTGCAATATTATTTAAAAGTTATAAACAATGTATAAAGTATAAATCTTGACAACAAATTTTAATTGTTTAATTTTAATATACATAATGATGACAATTTTATGATATACGAGATAAGTCATTTTCATTTTTACTTTTAAAACTTACCGATTTTAATATGAAAGGTAACATTTTGATACCATAGACTGCTTTCTCAGTAAATAAAATCATATTTTTACTTTTACTATTTTATTTATTTATTAATATAAAAAAACAACTATTACTTACACCGCTTATGATGGAAAATGATGGAAACTAAGATGTATGTCTGTAATCGCACTGGTTTAATCAAATTTCAGTAGTGGACTAGTCAGTGGTAGATTAATCAAAGAGTAAGCTGTATATAGCTGTGTCTATACTAAAATGATAGAGCTTGCACAAAGCCCTTTCGCATATAAATATAATAGGTGATGTTTTTATTTAAAATAAAAGTCAACTACAAAATTCACCAAATACATGAAATATTAACTTTGTCATATGACAATGTGACAAATCTTTCAAATAACATTGTAGTAGTTTGTCTTTATAGAATAGAATAGCTAAATACAAAGTTTCCAAAACTAAATAAATATAATCTTCTGAAATGTAATCGAAATCAGCGCTTAATTCGCTTTAATAAAAGCTGAGGAAACAGATATGCTTAAAGCGCTTTGTGCTGTTGATATGACGGAATTTTTAGAGTAGAGTCAACGGGTAGAAATCGTAAGGAAAATGCTTTATGCCCTTCTCCTTCTCTTGTTATATATTCTCTTTCGCTCTGCCTTTGTTATTTATATAATATTATTATTTAAAATTATTTTTTGTTTTAATTTACATGATGATGTTGAACAATATTGTCATAGTAACTTAGTAATACTAAAATGTCGTTGGTTTACATTTACCGTCTATTAGTTAACAGCGTGGTTGTTAAAAAAAAAAAAACAGAATTGTAAATCGGCAATAATATTTGAGAAATTTCACGTCTGCCACTAAAATGACGCTGGGTGAACTTTGTCATCGTTAAGGAAAATTCAAATACAATCGCCATAATGTTATTCTAAATCCTTTAGTAATTCTTCTAAAAAAACAAATGCTGTAATGCGTTTGACAGATCTCATTATAGCTTACGAGTTTTTTCTATCATAATTTATCTTGTGGTTTGTGATATTAAAAACTTTTTTAATTGGTTAGTTTGCAAAGTGGATACGAATTCGTTAAAGTAATAAATGTTATTGCCTAGGTTTAAGTAACATTAGTTCTGTGTATATCTTGTGTTTTCAGTTGATTATTGTTTGAATTTTTTATTTAAGCGTTAAGAAAATTCTAAATTGAATACCAAATTTCTAAATTTACTTGACTAGATGGTAAGTGGTCACCACCGCCCATAGACATTGGCGCTGTAAGAAATAATAACCATTACTTACATAATGCCAATACGTCAGTCCCTTGTATCTGTGGTTACTCTGACTTCCAACCGGAGCACAACAACACTAAGCGTCGTTTTCCTATAACCTATTTCTATACCTATATCTGTTCCTAGTTTCAGTAACTAAAGATCGCCAAATCTGTACTTTAGCCTTGCCTTTTTTCCAATAACCTATCGATGGTCAGCGTTTCTTATCGAAACTAGCCATCCAACATCGGGAAGTCCAATAGCTTACTAAATATAAGTACGCTCATGTATATTGTACTTACCAGCATTTCAATAAAATTTCGGATCGGATAAACGAAGTTATCTCTTGTAACGGCATTCGTAGCTTATCTGTCACAATTCGTCGATATTTAAAATAAAGTCGCTGGAGTTTCTATTAATTATGAAATATTGTATACCCTGTTCAAGTTAGCTTGATCTTTTGACTAAACGGGCTAGTGATCTTCTGATCACTGTTTTTCTGTTTCTACAGAAAATATAACATATATAACAGTCGATGGAACGATGGAATGCGAAATTCAAATTAGAATTTATTTTTTTTAACTAATCTTATCTAAAAAGAGTTATACCAGCTAAAGAGACCCCAACCAAAAGGACCCTTCGTAACAATAACTTAAAAGTAATCTTTAATAAGGAAATTTGTAATCGATATTTGTAGCAATTACTGCCTGTTATTCGCGTCCCTACCGTCCGACCGATGTAACATTGTCCAATAGTCTATTATTTTTAAAATTTTCGGATAACGCTTGAATCTTTAGGAACTTTTGTATTATACGTATATTTTTACAATTTTTAAAATCATTAAATTAAGAAAATAATATGTTCGTCATTGCAAAGTTATGTCAATCAGAAAAATTTACATCTGTCAAAAAGATCAAGCTATCTTGTAAAGGGTATAGCAGTGATGACAGTGATGTGGAATTATTTCGAATAATATTTTTGATTATGATATAGACAGTCACTGTGATACCGTTATCGTACGGACGGTATTCATAGAAAGAAAATAAGCCACGTGTGAATTTTATGACTAAATTAAATCATCCCGGATTCGCATAAAGATCTAGACTAAACGAAAATGCCGAATTAATTTTATAATTTAATACAGCACTACTTGAGAATAACAACTAAAAAGAAATGTTACTTGTGTTATACTAATTTCCTTACATTTATGTACTTATGTAATAACAGAATTCTATATTGTGTCAACTTTTTTTCAGAAATCATGGTCAATCCACTTCATCAGATACTTTTGTCACTCCGATTCTATGCATTGTTTTATGCTGTTGTGTCCGTTTCAGATTTTATTGGAGTCTCAATAGACGCAAGCATGAGGTTTTACAAACAAAACAAACTACCGAAAACAAAGATGCAACTGTCATAACGTTGCGTTTCGTTATGGACTTCGTTAAAAAGCATGCAACAAACGAAATAAATATTATATATTGAGACCTCGTGTATAATTTATTCTTCTATTTAAATTAAAAATATTAATAAAAGATAAATTAGTTTTGAGCATGATATTGTATCGTTATTATATTAAAACGAAACGTTCGAAGAAGATTAGACAGGTGAGAGGGAAAGTAACCTATCGTTGGTTAAAGATAGATATCACATATCCTTGATTGAGACAACCAAATTAAAGATAGATAAGTTTCTATTATTAATAATCGGGGATAGCGATCTATCCGTAATTTTAGATAAATTATTGAAAACGGCTGTTAGTATGGCTGTCTGACGGTAGAATATCTGATAATAAAGCCTAGCCAAGGCGGTCTTTTACAAATTCCTACCACCAAATCTGGAATATGACATAGGATATTTTTAAAATTGATACGATAGTTTTACATCCCAACGTCGATATGCTCTTGAATAAAATTAAAAAATTTCAACCTTAGACGTTCGTACATCAAAATTGCATTTTAATAGTTTTAAGCATAAGCAGAGTACGTGAGTTTCTTTCAGAAAAAGTTTTAAAAGCCACTTTAACGCTTTAATTTTTTGGAGCTGCGAGACTGGAGCTAATTTAGCTGTTTCTCAAATGAGTAGGTTTTTTCGTAGTTTTATCAAAGCTACGAAAAAATCTTTTTATAAGATGTTTTACATTTTAACGTTTAAGCTTACATCAATGCAATTTTGTACGAGGTTTTATGAAACAATTTAATTTGTTGCAGTAAAAGAATTCAGAATATTGTTAGCGTTTATCTATGGACAGTGGCCCGGCAATCCCATCGAAGCTTTTGGTTTCGGACGCCTTTTGATTTTAGTACTCTCATAGTGGTTACTAATATAAGGAATTGTTATTGTTCAATTTGTAAGAATCATATCGATGAGATCTGTAAATGATCTGTTAATTGTAATGTAGCCGAAATGGCCTAGTGGTTGGAACGCGTGCATCTTAACCGATGTTTTCGGGTTCAAGCCCAGGCAAGCACCACTGAATTTTCATGTGCTTAATTTATGCTTATAATTTATCTCGTGCTCGGCGGTGATGGAAAACATCATAAGGAAAGCTGCAAGTTTTTTTTTATGTTATAGGGGGCGAACGAGCGGAAGACTAGCCTGAAAGTGATTAGGTTTAGAGATCTTTATTTCCAAAAAGACACAAAGTCACTTACATGGAAACAACAAATTCAAGTAATATTAAATGTCGTTCTTAAGAAATTATTACAATAACGAGTTGTTTTACTCATTTAATGTATTCAATTTTTAAGTGGGTAGTTTTGTATAATATATTCCGAGAGTTTAGTTTTGAATACATTAAATGAGTTTACAGATTTTAAAGTAGACGGCAATTTATTATAATACTGTGCGCTCTCATATGTAAACATTTTTTTGCCCAGTTTTGTTCTAGTCTTGGGTAAAACTAAGAAACTAGCGCGGCGCGAGCGCAGCGTACGTTTAGTCGTGTTCTTTAGCGTGATTACCACCGCCCATGGACATCTGCAACACCGGGGAGCTTGCAGGTACGTTGCCGGCCTTTAAGGAATGATTACGCTCTTTTCTTGAATGTTCTCAAATCGTATGGGTTTACCTAATTTCAACGAAATTCTGCCACATGTGTATTATAGTGAATCCAACAATGGTGGTACATGCTCCAAACCTTCTCCTCAAAGAGAGAGGTGGCTTTAGCCCAGTAGTAGTAGTGGAAAAAATCCAGACTGTTAAAAAAAAATTCTGAGCTACTTATTAATTTAAGCCGTTCCTTTCGTCTTCATAAAATTAAGTTTAATTCGTAATTATTTCTAACATTATTACTTACTTCGACGTTTAATTGATATTTCACGTTTGCTAAAATAAGGTATTAATTCTTAATAGGGAAGTTTATTATAGATTTATATATATGTATAGCTTTGAATGTTCGGTAAACAATAACGGTAGAATGTTTAGACAGCAATGACTACATTGATTTTATACTAATGTAAATACCATACTAGTAGTAAAACAGTTCCAAAATCTTGCTTTTTATTAGAATTATTCTTGGTGGGAGGGCTTTGTGCAAGCCCGTTTGGGTAGGTACCAACGATCATCAGATATTCTACCGCCAAATAACAGTACACTGTATTGTTGTGTTCCGGTTAGAGGGTGAGTGAGCCAGTGTAATCACAGGCACAAGGGACATAATATCTTAGTTCCCACGGTTGGTGGCGCATAGGTGATGTAAGGAATATTTCTTACAGCGCCTTTGCCTATGGGCGGTGGTGACCACTTACCATCAGGTGGCCCATATGCTCGTCCGCCAACCAATGCCATAAAAAAAAAGAACTTATTCGTGAGAACCGACTTATGGTGATATGACATCTCACAGCCCGAATGTTTCAAATGTACACATTTTTTTACTTTATAGTAATTACATATCTCTAATTGATATTTAAGGATCGTTTTCTGCGGTGATTACCGAGTTTATTCTTTCACAATAGATCCACAGATGCTTGATTGTCAAATAAACTAATTTATTTTATTTTTTTCTGATTACGTAAAAACAATGTGAAGTTATTAAAAGGATTTCAAATTTCTGACAAAACTACTGACAGCTGGATTTTTTGCGGGTACTTCTCGGTAAAATCTACATTCCGAATCGTTTTTATCGCTTTACGCTTAATATAATTCTCCAAAATGACGATTCGGAAAATTCTTGTATTAGCCCCAAATAAAGTATATTTTTATATTGATTGTTCGATTTAATTCAGCAAAACTGTTCACGCTACCAAAATATACTCAAATATAATCTGGAAGAAAAAAATGGTATTAACAAAGTAAAACCTACGATAGAAATTGAGGGTCCAGAGCTCAATCGACTTTAAAATATAATCCGATATAACATCACGGCCTTTGTGAGATATTTCTGGCCTATATTTTGGCAAATATTCGATATATTCCTCCCGACTTTCTAATTTTGAAAATCGTAAACAATTTAAAAAATTGCCAAAAAAATACCCTATTCTCCTCATACTGAGAACGGCCTAAGAATAATCTCAGGTTTATGTTTTTACTTTTACCGTCTATAAGTAAGGCAACGGCTTCGCCCGCATGTACAGAATAATTTTCATTATTTAATGTATTTTTTAAATTTCTGGCAATGTACATAAAAAAAAAAATGATTACTTGGTGGTAGAGTTTTGTCTAAGCCCGTCTGAATAGGTACCACCCACTCACATATTATGGTATCATCATATATATGATGGTGACCACATACACCATAACATAAAAAATAAATGGTCGTTATTGTCATTAAGCAAATAAAATCACTTCCATATACCCGATATTAATTAGAATAAAAAAAATTGTATGAGTGTAACAAACCCTCATAATAATTATTATAAAACGCGAAGTTCATACACTGTTCTTTGAGTTTCACGCCACTCTTTATGTACACTTATAATACTTTAGTCGTCTACCTTAGTGTGCATCACGTTAGACAGAACAGTAGTTTAAGCATTACTTCCCGTCTGAGTAGTTCTTAAGTAAAACGTTTTTGAGATGTCTGCGTTGCATACTGTGATGAAGCTAGCTTTACTCGTAGCTTGAAGTATTTAACATATGTATATCTAGGATGAATGGTTTTACTAGTGTACTGACCCAGCTTCGCACGGTAATAAGAGCTTATAAAACATAAACAATATAACAATTCATAAATTTATTTTGATGGATAATATTTTTTTTTATCATATAGGTAGGCGGGCGACTACCTGATGTTAAGTGGTCACCACCGCCCATAGACAATGGCGCTATAAGAAATATTAACCATTCCTCACATCGCCAATGCGCCACCAACCTTGGGAACTTGTGCCTGGCTCACTCACCCTTCAAACTGGAACACAACAATTCTAGGTACTGCTGTTTAGCGGTAGGATATCTGATGAGTGGTACCTACCCAGACGGGCTAGCACAAAGCCCTACCACCATTTAAAAAAAAGAATGTGAATTATGCAAAGGAAAAGATAGCCCAGTTAATGTAAAGCGTGCATCTTAACCGATGATTGCGTGTTCAAATCCAGGCAAGCAACGCTGAATTTTCATGCGCTTAATGTGCCATAATGCATCTCATGCTCGGCGTTGAAGGTAAACATCGTGAGGCAACCTGCATGTGTCCAATTTCAATGAAATTTTACCACATGCATAGTGAATTGTATATTTAATTGTATTCTGTCTTTTGACAATAAATAAATAATAAAACTTAAAAAAAATAACAATTTATTTAAGTCTAATAAAATAACGAAAAGAGGTCAAATAAGAAATTTATGTTGATTAGACGAGGAGTACCGACATGAGTGAGGGCTACCCACTGCTGCTACAGCCAACCTTTCGGTTCCATCATAAGAACACATCTATCCTCCGAAGTTATACACATATATTTCCAATTTCAGCTTTATTGGTTAATGGAAACCGCTATAAAATTCAATTACAAAATTCAACCGCATATTAACAAGTGAAATTAAATAGAAGCTTATAACAGAAAGAACTCCCGACAAAGTTATCTTGATCCGTGTAATATTAATAATAATAAAAGATAATCTATCCAAACATATATTTGTGAATAATTTAATACTCGTAGGTGTATAAAATTAACAGCGCATCTAAATGTTAATTTCGCTAAACCCGTACAGGGTTGTGAATTAAGCACTAATGACTTTACCCTTATCTTTGTTAAGCGTTTTTTATAGTTATGGGTGTGTTGAATTAATTTTAAGTTAAGATATATGTATGTTAAGTTGTTTTGATTTATTTGGATGTGTTTGTTGAATACGTGTATTTATTTTTGGTTATCGATGAACAAACAAATCAGTTTGTTGATTATATGATTTCAATACAGTGGCTTTTTCATACCGTGTAGAAAAAAGATCTCAATATTCGTGTCTTATGTCAAATTACTTGTTTGTCCCATTTGCTGTCGAAACACTTGGCCTGGAGTAGTAGTGCAAAAAGCTTCATCAAAAGTATAGCACCTCGCCTTATTGCCTCCACTGATGACAAGAGAGCTGATTCGTTTTTAGCCCAGAGGATCGGAATTGCGATTCAACGGGGAAACGCTGCTAGCATTCTTGCCACCATTCCACGCGGTCAAGATGTATACAGTAACTATTTTTAATTCATATTTGTATATATTTAAGCACTTCTTATTATCAATTCTTATGTTAATAAATTTATTTGTAGAAATGATACGAACATTATATCATGAGTACCAAAATTCACATCAAGTTACTCCAAAAAAGTATTCTATATACTAGCTTGTACTGTCGGAGCGGAACACTACAAATGACAGATTATGGATGATTGTCGGATGTTTCATAAAAATTTAAGCCAACAATTTAAGTAGACTGCTAAAAATAAGTAAACCGAATTGATTTTCAATTATAGGATTTGATTCTTGAATCGTTTTAAAGTTTTTTGTTTCTTTTAATTTCTGGGGGCGGGGGGTGTATTAACTTCCAACAAAAGTTAATCAATTAATTTTTCAATCACCCAAGGAGACTGTTGTGACTTGCTAGAAGACTCGTGTATTTGTTTATTAAAACTTTAGAAAAACACGTTATACAATAACATTCAAGAGGCACATAGATATTGCACGGTATTGTTAAGTGCAAAGAGCTAAGATTGTGCTCACTGCGGGAGTAATGAGAACATTTTCCATTCGATCCACGCGTAGCGAGCTCTTGTCCAGATAGCGGCCATTAAAACTGTAATCCTTAACACCTAACATATTATTTTTTTCATTTATCATCATAACCAGGATCTTTATTGAAATCTGAAAGCAATGAACTGCGTTATTGAAAGTCGAATATAAACTTTGATTGTGATGACGTAAACTTAAACATGAACGTGCCATAATCCCTAAAACCTTCTTAGTTTTTTTTTTATCACCAGAATATTTATTTAAAACTGAAAGCTATGAATTGTCTTATTTAAAGACAAATATTATATACTTCGATCAATCGAACATAGCGTGACCGTTGACATTATAGGTTTTCTAAAGTATATGAGATTTACATGGTCTGGTTCCTAATTGTCTGCTTCTGAGTGATATAATATCTTACTGAGATTGTTTTGACAGTAAGTCAGGCCAAGCATGTTTTATCGATTGAAGAAATCGATTCCGGCAATTAAGTCATTATTGGTTATCTCTTAAATCAACAACCAAAAACTTTTTTCTACTACAGTAATTATATATAAAATACGTAAATCAAAACTTCATGTAAGCAATGTGATGGAAAATGCTCTAAACTTCAAGAGAGTTGTTGCAATATAATAATGACCGTGACATTTAATTTACGTCGTTATTTGTAGACTCGCGTGTTTCGTGGCGCTCCTTTTAGGGATGCAAGAACAAAAAACAGTAATACACAATCTACGTTACGCACGTGACTAGGGCTACGATGGCGTTTAATGACGTTTTAATGGCCCTTGTAGAACATCTAGACCTGAATAACGGACACGATGTTATTCCTACAAGTAAGCGATCATGTTTTATTAAATTAAGGTCAAAGAATCTTGGATCTTTACTTGGATCTGAATGACGTAGACAAGAAAATATATAACGTTGGTGATGAACGTGACCGATTTCGGTTATTTTATTCTCATGATAATGCAGCCAACTACGCAGGACATGTGCGCCCTCTATATCCTAACTCTCATAATGAAATGGGATGGCAAAGCTGGAACAACCGGAAGTGTTCAGGCAGTTCAGGGCTGCTTAAGGTCCTATCCAAGATATGGAGTGTACATTTCCCACTATCAGACTTCGTGCATTTACTGAAAAAAAAACAACATAAAAATTCAATCACTTTTTTAACGTACCAATCTTGTCTTCGACTGAATATGGCATTGGACGTCAATTAATATTATATATTATAAAGTTATATTACTAATTAAGTGCACCAGGCACTAGCAGTAGATATCATTTTTTTTAAATAAACAAACAAAGATGAAGACGTTTTTAAAACTATTATACAAGCTTTGAGGTTTTCTATTCTTCAAATTCCGTTACGTTTACGTTTACGTCACGTCTGACTGTTGACTGTAAACACATTGACACTGTTAATAATTATTATAGTGCATAAGTGCGTGCAAACATATACGAGTACATGTCGCCGATGGGATGGCAATTTCGACATGGCCAGAAAGACTTCAGGCCAAGCCATAGGCCTTTTTTCATACGATTTTGACATTCCGACTTGTTACAGTTTAAAGCTTTTAATTCGATCCAGAGTTTGAACCCAGGGTCCTGATTAAACCGAAGGCTATAAAATTTACATACAAAGCGACAAAGGTTTTTGTAAAGATTACTGATAAAAAAAAACTCTATTTTTTAAAGATTTTATTTAACTTTTCCGGTAAGTATGCGAGGATCAAACATTCCAATTGAATTTTAAACGAGTTCCACCGAACCAATCGAGCTGAAATTTTGTACACATATTTGTTTCTTCTATCAATACAATCAAGTTTGTTAAATGTTACGTTGTTATGTGAGCATAGCCATTGAAAATAAGAAGTGTTATAAGTGTTTTGGACACATTATATTTAGTAGAATCAAATTAATTTCTCAGCATTATTTTTGCTGAATTTTCATTACCACCACAAACGACAATATTTAAAATGGATTGGCAACTAGAATTAGCTCTGTTTTATTATCGGCAAAGAAGACTTGATCGATGATGATGATAATACTGCTCGCCTGGTATATATCCGTTACTCTTACTGAAAATTCATATGAAATTTTAGTTCAGTTAGTCAATATAGTTCTTTTTATCATTCCAATCTTTTATTGGATGACCAAGGTATAGATATCTTCTTCTTCTTCTGTCTGCCTTCTGACTAAGCCTATTTTACTTGTCACGGTCTTTAGCGTCATCCATTGGCTCTTATGTCCTGCTTCACGACATCCAGCCATCGCTTCCGTGGGCACCCGAGAGGCCTTTTTCCAGGTTCAAGACACTTTTTTCAGACATAGTCCTTAGGTCGACGTGTAGCATGGCCATAACAGACGATGCTCTTGGAGCATATCCGCTACGTTACGGTGGCTACCTCGGATGAATCAGTTTCGTATGCGGTCTTTCATGCGGTATTTAAACTCCGCGACGTAAAGCATCTGAGTGTGCCGAGATAGTGCCGGCAACCACTCGCCTCCGTATAGATGGACCGGTCGGATGATGCTCTTGTATATCTACCCTTTGAGGTTGGGCGTTCTGCGGTCATAGACTACACCTATGACTTCCCGCTAGAGCGATATCATAGATAGATAGAATAGATGTATTAACTCTTGTAACAAAATTATAATGAAGGTGAACTACATATGTCCTTATTATGTAATGAAATAATTGTAAAAACAGTCCGTAAGCATCCCACTGCTGGGCTAGCTAGAGTCACCTCTCACTACACTGCTCTAATGCGAGTTGGTACACATATGTGCCAGATTTTCATCAATTTCATGCAGGTTTTCTCACGACTTTTCCCTTCCGTCTTTTAGAAACGTATATTCAGAACTTAAAAATGCCGCCTATAATGAAAAAACAGCGTAAATGCGTAACTTTAGATTTGAAGATGAAATTGTTAAGAAGAATGGAAAATGGATTCGTTTTAAATTTTGAGTATGTTTAATCATAAACCTCGATATACGCGAATTTCAGCTAACGCGATTTTTTTCGGAACGTATCCCTCGCGTGAAGCGGGGTATTACTGTACTTAATAGTATAAATTTTAAATAAACAACATTTCTATGTAGTTTTCAAATTTCGAACGAAATAAATTGACCATAGATAGCCAATAAATTGCACGATGCACTGTAATTTAAAACAAAACTTACACTATTAAAATAACTGTAATATAAACTAGACAAACTCCCCTCCTCTGGTCACATTTAACTACTCCTAAAGGGATATAATTTTCAATTTAAAAATTTCCATACGCCAGAATAGCGCTAGGAAAAATGTTAAAAGAATATTTTGTATACTTTTCCTGGACGCGAGTGTATTTAATACGTATGTTTAGTTTTTATTACGACTTTTAAATTAGATTTATTAGGATTATGACTTTTACACTGAGGTTATGTATGTTAGTGTATTTTATTTTTGTTTATAGTATTTATGTACGTTTGCCCGTTTCGTTCATGTTTCGGTGGTTTGAAGGAACCTGATATTTTAATTTTTTTATTTTGTATCTTATTAAGCTTTGCACGTCGTAAACTAGAGCTATTTTTGAAAGTCAGGATTCATCATGGAATAATTTTCATTTGCCTCCTGAAATATCTTTCGGTTATAACATCAACCATAAGTAACTTTATGTTGTTATAAGTATCCATCTTTAGATTCTCTGATAGAAATCCTTCAGAAAAAAAGTCTCCTTTTAAAGAATTTCAATGATTGCTACATAAATAATTATTTAAATAGCGTTTATTAAAAAAACAAATATAATAATTAATAAAATTTAAATCTAGATAGGTATATTCTCGATACAAACACTTTTTCGTGTATTAAATAAGTGTAAATATTCCATTGAAACGTACAACAAACGTTGAATTTGGCAAACGTTCAAGACTTAGTCGTGTAAGAGGCGAGTGTCGCAGATGTGAATAACAACTGAATGTAATCATTCTCATTGGACGACAAGTTCCTTGTAAGCTTAATAGGCCGTATATACCTACAATTCACCATTATATTCTAAGGGTATAAGGGTAGGGATTATATTCTAATAGTTAAATCATTCAAGGACGGATGATTTTTCACTGGCCTTCAATTACATTGATTTAAATTTATATATTGTATACATTGGCACTGTAAGAACTATCAACCATACCTGACATCGCCAATGCGCCAACAACCTTGGTATCTAAAAGGTTATGTCCCTTGTACCTGTAATTACGCTAGCTTACTCAATTGCAAACCCTACCGAAATATACTATACGAATAATTGCTGTTTGGCGATGGACATGACTAGTTGGCTTCTAAAAAGCCCCACCACCGAGAGATATATGGCTAAACTAATTTCCTGGCAAACTTTCTGAAAAAGGAGACCATTTTGCCAAGGCTGTATGTATAAATTTATTAACTTTTTTTTTTAATGTTTTAGTTTTTTTTGTTGTCTTGTTATGGTAGTAATGTTTAATGTTCTTTTTTATTTTATTTTGCAATGTAAGTTCGTCCTGAATAAAGGTTTTCTGATTCTGATTCTGCTTCTGATTCAATATATTTTTTATTATCATTATTACTTCTCGGTCTTATTAGTTAAAGATAAAGTCCAACAGCTGTGGATAACAACGGTTGATCCTAATCCCTCATTGGTTCTGGTTCCTTGTAAGCTTACCGGATTGCTTAAAATTTTACAAAATTCCGTAGCGACTTTGGTAACAATATTGATGTATCTAAATATATCATGTAAAATTTAATGAAACCTGAAGAAATTTGAACTTGAATAATCATTCGAATATATTATTACACGATAAGCTATTGTGATACATTTTATAAGAAAAAAACTTTTCGTTATCCTTAAATATTAAGAAATTGGTTTAGATGATAGAGATTATAGATTTTAAATGAGGATTGCACATTGAAGCACAGAAGTCCACTGGTTTTTTCGTTGTTATCTTGATAGTGCAAATCGTTGTGGCGACAAAAAAAAATGTCGTTAGAAAATATGTATCTATATTTAATTTAATCAAATACAACTGATATCAAGGGAAATACCTATGGTTAAAATTCAAGATGAACCAATTGAAAGAGTAACAGAAGCACGAAATCTTGGCGTACTTATGGACGAATGCCTTAGATTTGAAAAACATATTCATAATACAGTTAAAAGTTGCTTTTATCGTCTAAAAGTTTTATACCAAATAAGAAAGTTTTTAAAAGTAAATGTAAGAATCCGCCTATGTGACACATTAGTATTATCCAAATTAAATTACGCCGATGTAGTGGTGGGCCCAAGACTATTGCAACGTACAAAAAATTTAATTCAAAAGGTGCAAAATGCTTGTGCAAGATATTGCTTCGATATACCTCCACGTACGCATGTCACACAATATTTAAATAACGCAGGAATTATGAGAATGGAGTACCGTAGGCAACTGCATTTTATGACGCTCTTATTGGGGTAATCAAGTTTAAACTTCCACCATACCTTTATCACAAGCTTCGTTGGGCGCACGATACGAACACATACGCAACCAGATCGAAATCATATTTACTTCTTATGCCCCTCCATAGAACGGCCGCCTTCCGTGGTAGTTTTCGATACGCCGCCACCAAGTGCTGGAACAACCTTCCACCGCCATTGAGGAACCTAAATATACTTCATAATTTTAGAAACAAATACAGAAAATTTCTTCTTGATAAACAAAAGCAAACATAGCAATTGATTTTATTTATCTTTGTTAATTTAAATATAATATAATGATTTATATTTAATTGTATACATGTGTATGAATATATATACATGTTCGGGTGTGTGTGTATAATATGTAGGTATGTGTGTCTGTATGTAGTTATATAGATGAGATTTTATATCTAGACACGCGGTAGCGTGTCAGCCAAGTTCTAGTAACAGAACTGGCTAGTAGCACCGTGTGTAATATTACACGAACCATTTGGAGCCACTTTTGACCTCCTCATAACTCAAAAACTATTTGACATAGATGTGTCAAATTTGGCTCATATATTGAGACTCGCGAGATACATATGTGTTCCAAATTTCATAAACGCATCTCAAATGGTTATTTAGATATTAACGTCTAAAAATCGTCATTTTTATCACTGACTGACCTATAGATCAAAACTATATCCTACTTCCAGGTGACCTAGAAAGTTCAAATTTGGCATGCAGGTAGATAATTAGGCCAATATAAAGGAAAAAATCTGAAACTGGTAATTTTTTATCATTTTATTATAATTTTTCATTTTATTGGGTCTATAGGAACACTTATATACTTAGTTCCTGTAATAACTGTAATAATAAAAAAATTATGTAAGAACCAGCAATCAAAACTTGTGACAGCCGGTCTTCATGTGAATTTTAAGGTCTTCACGTGAATATATAACAAGTTGAATACCACCCTTAAGTTTTTTAAATCCAAATATTTCCGTTTTAGTACTTATATGAGTATAGGGGACTTTCGTATTTATTACGTTATTAACTAGCATTTAGCGCACATCAATGGTGCTAAATAATTATACTTAAAAAAATAATAATAATAGGCATTTCGGTACACGGCGCGCGACGCGACGCCGGAGCAGCGGGTTAGGAGCGTTGCGATTAAACCTTATCGCGGACGTGTCTGAGCGAGTGGCAACCGCGCTCATAAGAATTATTTCAATACCTTCCGATGGAAACTGCCTAGTCTATTCGACTGCATATTTTTTGTTTGAGTATACTAGTATACAACAATAAAATAGGTTTCGTGAGATTGTAGTAGAGTATGTATATCGTAACTGGAATGATTTAAGTTTGTACTCTAGCGCTACAAACGGGGATCCTTATTGCTTGGAAGAACAGTATCGAGCAAGCATGCTGATGTCAGCAAAGGACTGATGAATGGGTCCAATGGAAAAATAGAGAAGGTACATTGGGGACGTCGATAACAGCAATAGCGCACGTAAAATAACAATTCAATTTAAACATAATTTAATTTGCGAACTAGAAGTCAAAACCAAGTTACAGATATTAAGTAATGTACATATATGTTCAAAGGAAATAATTCTCTATTTGCTTAGCATATTCTACTATTATACACAAATTACAAGGCCTTCGCCTTGACGGTGCTCTTTTCGACATAAGCTCCTCTATATTAAGTAAAGAGCAGGCTTACGTTGGCCTCTCTAGAGTTAAAACCTTAGATGGAGTACATCTTATCAATTTAGATCCAATTCAAATCAAGACACAAGAGAGCTCTATTGTAGAGTACAACCGTCTGCGCACGTTATACCACCCCTACTTGGCCAAATTAAGTATAAACAGAAAACGCGTAAAAAAAATCCTGACACTGAATGGACAATTCACTCGAACATTTCAGAGGTACCTACAAGAAAAATAAGAACGTATCAAAAAAAAGACAATTACACCCCGTAAACGTAGGAAAATAGAATAGCTTAACAAAAACCATTTGGTATTAATTTTGTTATTAATAAGTACCTATTAATAATTTATATACAAAAAGTAGTGATATCCCATCAAAAACATAAATGTAAAAATGAGAGCCAAGTTAAATATTATGATATATACCTTGGTTGTTGACTTCAACGACAAAAGAAGTGAGATCTAAATTTTTGCCAAGTTAAATAGCCCTTCTGAAATTTATTTATAACTACATAAAATAGCATTTCTTCTTATAACTTGGGATAATATATTGTTGCCTAAGGTCTGACTTGGCTAGTTCTTATATGTTTATAAACACAACTTGTAGTTTGTGTTTAAAATAACAAATGATAACTCAGAACATCTAAGAAGAATGGAGGACAGCTCAGTATTGCTTAGTTAGTATATACGTACATTAAGAGCTGCGATGGTCCAGTCACTAGAAAACATGAATCTTAACCAGATATTGCGAGTTCATATCTAGACAAGTACCATTGAATATTTGCGTGCTTAATTTGTGTTTATAATTCATTTGTAAAGGCTTAGAACTTACGAAGGCTATAATATAATTCTTATATGAGAACTAGCCAAGTCAGACCTTAGGCAACAACATATTATCCCAAGTTATAAGAAGAAATGCTATTTTATGTAGTTATAAATAAATTTCAGAAGGGCTATTTAACTTGGCAAAAATTTAGATCTCACTTCTTTTGTCGTTGAAGTCAACAACCAAGGTATATATCATAATATTTAACTTGGCTCTCATTTTTACATTTATGTTTTTGATGGGATATGTATATGTCATAACTATAAAATGATAATTCAATATAATCTTATAACGTTTTTTAATATGTAATCAAATCCACTCACCTTACAGTGCATGGCCCATTGGCAAGGTGGAGTATTGACCAGACTTGGTTAGACTATTTAATGAATAGATTTCAACCTCTATTTGATTGTTATGATATTTGTTAAACGGCACGTCTCGACCTGCTTGCGACCTTCTGTAATAATATGTTCGCTATATTAATTTATACCTACGATAAATGCAAAGAATCAAAAGTAATATTATTGTGATTTAGATTATATTAAAACACATTTAAAAAAAGAAAAACAGAAATTAGTATATATTACTCACTTATTATTATTTTTTTTTTTTTTTCTCCTTAAATAATTCGTAGGTAGGTTCACGTTTCTGCATCTTTGTGATCTCAGCGTAATATAATTTAGTTTTAAATTTTAATCTATTGTGCGACACGTCCAACCTCCACCTGCCTACCTAAACGCATCCTAGACTTGTTTTTATTTCTGTTATTTATTTATTTTATTTTTTTTATTTGATTTTAACACGATATAATAGTGGACTATTGTCAATGTCGTTCACTTGACGTACGGAAATAAGGTGATCACTGAAAATCAGTGCTGCCGTCTTTGCGAATTTCACACTTAGTATGAATCGTATTTTAATTTAAGTATAGGAGAAAAAAAAAACTATATAATTTAAATCGTTAATTTCTTTTTTTATTGTTATTCTTTTTTTTTTCTTTTTTTTTCTGTGTGTGAGATTCCTAGGACGACAGCAAATGCTGAGTGATTTTCCTTTTTGTGGCATCGTACTGCTGTGTAGGCAGCATTTTGTTTTTATTTATTTAGCCTCTTTTTATAATCTTTCTTAGATATTATTTAATTGTATTCTTATTTTAAGTATTTGTTTTTTTTTTTTGTTTTGTTTATGTCACTGATGTCTCAAAACGATGCTTACAAATAAAAAAATTCTTTCTTTCTTTCTTTCTTTCTAATTATTAGATCTCCAACAAAAGGTACACACTTAAGAGTAAATTATATCATGCAGTAATGGTTTAAAGTGTAGGTGCTTTTTCAACTATAGAAGGGCACATCAAGCAAACAAAATATTGACTACGCTGAATTTAAAGGAGAAAAAAACATAACATGGGAACTACAAAATTGTACAACAATAAACACAAACATAAGTCACATTTAAGAAAGATGCACAAGAGGCGCCCTTATTACTAAAACAGCGATCGCTTCCAGACAACTTAAGATTGAGGAGAGAAACAGATTTAAAAAAGAATAGTAGGTCAAGATCTTTGTCTTAAATAATGAACACTAATAGAATAATTATAATATACCGAATTGGATGAGGTTTTGGTTGGTAAGGTTTTGTTTTGGATCGAAATGTATGAGCATACTTGAACTCCAACTTGCCAAACACATGACAACCAACCCCCAAAACGCGAGCGAAGCCGCGGGCGACAAATAATATATAACACAGATATGGCGTTTAAAAGTCAATTTGGACGGAAACTCCTAGCTTCCGTGTCCACAAAATCAATTCAACCTTCTTGGATCAGGTGTTCGCTCAAATTCGGGTGGGCTGCGGCGTTCCACAGGGGTCGGTTCTCGGCCCAATCCTGTGGAACGTCGGTTTCGACTGGCTCCTGCGAGCTCCCGTCCTTCCCGGGATGGGGGTGTTGTGCTACGCTGACGACACCCTCGTCACGGCGACTGGGCGGGACTTTCGGGAGGCGGCACGCCTCGCCGAGGTCGGAACGGCTCTCACCGTGGACCGTATGGGAATGCTGGGCTTGAGGGTCTCCATATCCAAAACGGAGGCCCTCCTGTTCCACGGTCCACGGCAAGGACCCCCACGAGGGGCGAGTATCACCGTCCGGGGGACGGTGATCAAGGTGCAGGCCCAGATGAAGTATCTGGGCCTCATCCTGGACGGTCGATGGAGCTTCGGGCAGCATTTTGTCCATCTCGGCCCGAGGCTCATCAACGCCGCCGCCGCTCTCGGCCGCCTCCTTCCGAATGTGGGGGGGCCGGGATCGCTATGCCGGCGTCTATATTCCGGCGTAGTGAGGTCGATGGCGCTGTACGGTGCCCCGATCTGGGTCGACGCCCTCACCGCTGACAACCGGGCCCTGCTGCGTAAGCCGCAGAGGGTCATAGCGGTGAGAGGCATCAGAGGGTACCGTACGGTGTCGTGGGCTGCGGCGACACTTCTCGCGGGCGATCCGCCCTGGGAGCTCCAGGCGGAGGTGCTCGCGGAAGTGTACCGGTTCCGGGTCGAGGCGAGGAACCGCGGCGACCGTCCAGGGTCGGCGGAGGTCGGGCGGATCAGGGCTCTAGCCCAGCGAGCCCTGATCGCCCGATGGCAGGAGGATCTGGGGTCACCCACGGCGGGCCTGGCGACAGTGGAGGCGATCCGGCCCCACTTGAGTCGCTGGGTCGAGAGGAAGAAGGGCACACTCACCTTCAGGATGACGCAGGTACTTACCGGGCACGGATGCTTCGGTAAGTACCTGCACGGGATAGCGCGGCGGGAGGTGTCACCCTCCTGCCACGAGTGTGGTGCGCCAGTCGACACGGCGCACCACACCCTGAGTGAGTGTGCTGCGTGGGGGCCCCAGAGGCACACCCTTGCGGCGACTATGGGCGGAGACCTCTCGCTGCCGAGCATCGTCAACGAAATGCTCGGTAGTGAGACGTGTTGGTCGGAGATGCGCTCCTTCTGCGAAAACGTGATGTCGCAGAAGGAAGCCGCGGAGCGGGAGCGGGAAGAGGATGCCGCTGCAGACCCGCTCCGCCGAAGACGACCGGGGAGGAGGAAGAAGCGCTACGCGCACCTTCTCCCCCCGCCTCAATAGGCGTCGCGGGGACTAGGGGGGGTCTCAGTACCCCGAGAACCCCCCCTAGGTGTTGGAGGCCCGCATAGGCGGGCCGACCGTCAGGGCGTCACGGTAGCATGCGCAAGCGATCCCGTGGCGCCCGCTGAAAGACGGAGAGGGTACCGCTGGTTTTTTAGTGGGTAAACCCGGCGCACCTGGGCGCACTCGGCGTCCAGGGCTCCGGGGAGTCCCACAAACCCCCCCCCCCTTCCATCACGTGGGGGAAGCGCGTAACGCGTTTTTCCAGCGAGAAAAAAAAAAAAAAAAAAAGGTGTTCGCTCAAATACTTTTGAACTAGGCCAATTAAATTATGATAAATTTAATATTAAACTTTGATTAATACCTCATATTACTTCATGAAGGATTATACTGATAGTATTCGTTAATTTTCATATGCAGTAATAATTTAGCAAATGTATCTACTAAAGTTCTAAAAACCGGTGGTTATAAATATAATTTCACCATGTGATATGATTCAAAAGTGCTCGCAAACGCTTACTTGAATAAAGTGCGCATTAATTTGATTTGTTTTGATAATAGACTGACACCTAACCACTGATTCAATATAAATTAGGCCATAGTACCGTGAGTAATATAACCGCAGCTGCGGAGTGTATTAGTTAGCCGAAGCCATATCAATAGCAATAATAAGAATCAAAGACCTCCGTGGTCGAGGAGTGTTCATTAATTTTCTATGTTGTCTCGGGTCTGGGTGTTTGAGGTACCGTCGTTACTTCTGATTTCCATAACACAAGTGCTTTAGCTACTTACATTGGGACCAGAGTAATGTATGTGATGCTGTCCAATATATTTAAAGGCCAAAATTTAACCTGTCATGTGTATCAAGCCCTGATGTAATATATAGTCTATTCCAATCTAAGAAGGAATGAAGATAAACAAATCCTAGATTTTTATATTCCACGAAATTTTCTAATAGATCAGCTATATTGTGTACTAGTAAAAGTTCTTGATTAACATATATTTATTTATAATACAACACTATTCCAGTTAACTACTTATTTGCGCTTTAATTTTATTCCAAAAATTCTGATAACGGTTGCGTCGACGTCTAAGTGATTTGTTTTTCGAAAATCCATAATGAATATTATCATAGATTATTTAAGCTGTCAACCAATGATATCGCATCATTTCGATGTCAAATTTGCCTCTTGTCCTATTAGCAGTTCAACCCGCCTGACAAGACATTGAGTGTCGTTATAATAGGTGATGATTTCCACATTTTAACTAAAGTAATCAATACAACTACGTCAACAATACAATCAAATACTAAAATAGAAATTTAGAAACAATTTTCCAATAAAAACATTTTTCTAATTCCTAACGTGTAGTCAATTTATTAGCATTAGCATTAGCAGCCTGTAAATTTTCCCACTGCTGGGCTAAAGGCCTCCTCTCCCTTTGAGGAGAAGGTTTGGAGCATATTCCACCACGCTGCTCCAATGCGGGTTGGCGGAATACACATGTAGCAGAATTTCGTTGAAATTAGACACATGCAGGTTTCCTCACGATGTTTTCCTTCACCGCCGAGCACGAGATGAATTATAAACACAAATTAAGCACATGAAAATTCAGTGGTGCCTGCCTGGGTTTGAACCCGAAATCATCGGTTAAGATGCACGCAATTAATTAACCTAGCGTGAAAATATTTTTATTTGGTTAGAAAATTTTATTTAGTGGTCGAGCTTTATGCATATCCATCTGGATATGTACCACCTACTCATCGTATAATATTCTAACGCCAAACAATATTAGTTAGTGTAACTACAAGGGACATGTAACCCCAGGTTGGTGGCGCATTGATTATGTAAGAAATGATTGAAATTTCATACGTTGCCAATGTATATGGGCCGAGGTGGCCCCTTACCACTAGGTGACGCATGTGCCCGCCCTCAACCACTAAACAGATTTTGATAAGGTTTTCACTAGCAGAAAAAGCAATAAAGGAAGGTTTGTGTCTATTATTTGTAACTAATGTGTACAAAATGGCTTAACTATAACAGTTTTTATCAAACAAACTGTTTTCCTACTCTAACCAAGTTGGTAAAATGTTTAAGATATGTTCATATTTCTCATTTTGTTATGACATACTTATATCTTATATAAATATACATTGTAAAATAAAATAATAATAAATTTTTAGTTGCTGCCCGTGTGAAGCTGGGTGTGGGTCGCTAGTGAAAAAAGTAGTTGAGCGTCTAGTCAAGTTATACTATTTCGCGAAAATTAAAAATGACTTTGACATTTCATTCAACTCTAAAGTCAAGAAGTTATCTGGATTTTGGCAGCTTTTCAAATTTCAATGTTAAGATAAAGTCGACTTGCATGCATAGAGGAAATGTCAATGCTTTTCAGTTTTCTGGACTTTTACTCGATAAGCTCTTGAGTGGGATAGTTTTAATCCCGTGTTTAATAAAATTCTACTTTTCGGTTCGTTAAATTTTCGTTAATATTACATTATGCTATACGTTCCAATTGTTACGTTAAAATATAATCTGATCTATCGTTAATGTGAAAACGAATATTAGACAAAATAATGAATTTATTTGACTTACTTCTCTGATCACGGCCCCACGATAAATAGTATCGTTATTGGATATTAAATGTACATAATATTTCATTTAAATCAGATTTAATAAAAAAATCAAAAGCGAACTCCATATAAAAGACGAGGACAGAAAAGAAAGCTAGTTGTTAGGTATTTAAAAAATAAAAAATAATCTCGAATCAATTTTATATTACGTTTTAACTAATATTTTACCTCTTTAATAATAATTTTAGAGAAGAGAAGATAAAATATCAGCTACACTATTTACGTACATAAATGGATTGATGCAAAACTATGCTTTGTATTAATTACAGTCATTCAATATCCATAAAACTAAAGTGATATAAATCTGGATTATTATCCATTTCTTGCTTATTAGCAAGTATTAAAAACGATAGAGGGGATAGCATTATCCCTTGAGGAACACCTTAAAGCTTAAAATAGCCCTTCCAGCCGGAGCAGACAACAGCCATCGCAGTGATTTTAATGAGGAAAAATCCTACAAAGTATTTACTACAGGTAACCGGGTATTATTTGAAAGTAATGTGTATAATTTTTAATTATAGAATTGCAGATATAAGAGGATGATTCTAGCTTAATTGAAAAGTGGAAGGTGCTTATCTCAGTACACAGATGATGATCAATTAAAAAAGATTTATCATAAACTCGTAGGTTCACATAAAGACCAAACGTTTATTCCGACGTTCGATTTGGTACGAGTATTAATTATTTATTATTTGCGTCTAACATTGTTCATTTAATTCTAGGAATCAAACGTTCAGAAAAAATCTAATTTCTATAAGAAAATCTCTTATGCGTTGTATCAAGTGAATAGATAGCTTCAAATTATTCTTTAACAGAACAAAGGCCTTTATTTACTTTATCCACTCGCATCTTTAAATCTAATTCAACAGCTATAAAATGAAATTATATCAAAACATTGTATACATTTTACGCATATCGTAGCAACATATTTATGATAAATTATACAAGTTGGGAATATATTTGTTATTATTTAGCTCCAGTTCAGACAAATACGAACCTGTAAACAAAAGATTTAACTCAATAAGGCTAAATCGATATATTTGAATATTACTTTATTTAAATCAGGCGATAAATAATTATATGTTGAGTCAGATCGAAAACTAAATATGAATTATTGCTGATATTTTATCAACGTTGTGCTTTTCGTTTTCTTGAACTGCTTGGGTATACGTTCGACAAATTTGTCTTTATATAAGGTATGAGTAGGAATCCATAAATTAATAAGTACCAAACAATCTCTTCAATAAAACAGGTCTTTTAGCAGTGGCACATTTCGGTTACTATAATTACTAATGAAAATGTATCCTTTTGATGAATAACGTAATTCCTTGCGCTTTTTTGCAATCTGTAAAGTGTGTAACAGGAAGGTAACCTTTTTTTACGAGAGCATTTAATGTTATTTTCGCTTGTTAATAAGGTCAGATGTCTCATGTTAATATGAGATTAATGTAATAAGTGCTCTTTTTTTTAAAAGGATTTCTTTCTATTATTTACAGGAAATACCTGTAAATAATAGAAAATAGATAAGATAAGATAAGATAAGATATAGGACTGATACGTTAACAGCGCGTCACACCCTGATGTAGTGTGCCGCCTGGGGGCCTCAGTGGCATTCCCTGGTGGCGATAGTCGGCGGAGATCTCTCGTAGCCGAACGTGATAACCACCAAGCTAGGCAGCGAAAGGTGCTGGAACGACATGGTCTCTTTCTCCCTCTCTTCACGATCCCGTGATGCCCTCCCCGTAAAGACGGAGTGGGTACCGTTAGTTTTTTAGTGGGTATACCGGCGCCTTCATCGACGGTGAACCCCACATACCCCCCACATTATGTGGGGGAAACGCGTCAAGCGTTTCTCCAGAGAGCAAAAGAAAAAAAAGGACTGATACGTTATCATTCACTACATATTCTACCTTCAAGCTTTAATTTTAAAAGGGTGAGTGAGCTAGTGTATTGCAAGCTCAATACCTAAGTTGGTGGCGCTTTTGTTTTGTAAGAAAATGTTCTACGGCATCAATGTATATGAGCATTGGTAATCACTAACTATCAGTTGGCCCGTTTACCCGTCTGCTTAAATGCCATAATTAAATAAACTATTACCAAATATAACTACCCTTCTAGACAGACTTAAAAAGGTCAGTCACCACAAACTTCATGAATAAGGCCGTAAACATAATAGCTCATGCATGGCAATCATCTTATCTTTAAGATATTTAAATTATCTCGCAAAGTTAATCACTTGTGTACTACAACGTTTTGAATTTGAATAACTTTACAAAGATTTCGTAAACTTCTAAAATCTTCAGTCAGCATTGTCTTGATCTTCAGTGTTCATAACTAAACAAACAACGAATTCGTGAAAGTATTATCTACAACATTAAATAGTTTCACTGGACTTTCTCGGTTATCTAGTGGATTGCGAACCCATGAAACCCGAGAAAATGAGTTAAAATTTTTTGTCGGGCCAATACGAGTTGTTGAGAAAGAGAACAGTCGCTACAGTCTCACGCTGACGTACACTTTAGAGAGGAGTGAGATTCGGCCACTGAAAAGATCTACCGAGCCATGATCTTAACACAGCATGGGAGGCATGCCTTATATAGTCATGATCGCGCAGCTACTCCAATCCTTAGTGGAGGCGGTCGTAATAAAAGTTCCAGTTGGCAAGAAACCCACATAAACTCGTACCATGCCGAAGGATAGATATAAATAAGCGATTGTTTTCAATTAATATGTATGTGAGACATAAATACAGCCTGTAAATTTCCCACTGCTGGATTAAGGCCTCCTCTCCGTTTTAGGAGAAGGTTTGGAACTGCCACCACGCTACTCCATTGCGGAAATCTGCATGAGTCTAATTTCAACGAAATTAGACTCCTGCAGATTTCCTTACAATGTATTCCTTCACTGCCGAGCACGAGATAAATTAAATAAAAATTCACTTGAATTTCAAATCTTGAATTCAACCGCTAGTAATATAGTAATATTCAATAATTTTTTATCATGTTCATTATTATTATTATATACCTAAAAGCGAAGCTTAACAAAGGCCCGTTTCGCTTTGTCTCTGATACTTGAATAAAGAATTTTTATATGAGAATAAACAGAGAAAGAAAATAATCATGAGAAATAAAAAGGTCGATATAAGTTCATTAAGAACTTTAGCAAACTTCGTCTTCATCGAGGTCGTCAATTAAAAAATATTCTAATTTAATAAGCTTGACTTTGTTCTAAAATAGAAGATGGTATTAGCTGTCAAATAAATCATACATTTCTTAAATAAATAAATATTGTCCAGCATAACATCAATAAATAGCTACATACTTTCAAGAGTTCAAGCTACAGTGGTTATATTACGATCCTTACCATAACACTTTACGGTATGGTCCGATTATAACAATCAACAAAATACTAAAGGTTAATCTAATATAAATTTAATAAACGAGTATTCGTATACGACGTGATCTCATAAACGTCACAAAACTAAAATGTATAAAACATTCACAGAACTATAAGGATAATAGGAAGGGATTATCATATTAATTGAATTAATTTAACATGATTAGTATGAAACAACAAACAATATGAATTTAGGTTAATCAAGCGCTATAGTTTGCCTAATTTCATTGAAATGTTTAGAATAGTGAACCGGTAATAAATATTTTAGTCAGTTCATTAGTGGTAATATAATTACTAATCTATTTATTTGATACTTATATCCGTGGCAACAATTTCAACCTGAGCGCCAACTAGTGTAGAACAATTTAAAAACATAATCGAATTAAAATATGTTAATTTCTTTTGTTTTTAATAAACTCGGTCATTCTGATATTTGCAATGCGAGTTTGACAATATAAGGTGTAAGACATTAATATTAACCACATTTGCCACTAACCACTACCACTTTGGTGGTATAATGTGTGATGAACAAGGTTGGCTTTCCAAAGGAGCTTGAATAAAGCCTCAAGCGTAATATATGGCTGAGCCTTTTCGAATGTGATATTCTTCATCATAAGATTCTCAATAAGCGTAACGCCATATTAGGTTTGTGCAAGCCCGTCTGTGTAGGTACCACCCACTAATCAGATATCATACCGTCAAACAGCAAAACTTAGTATTATCGTGTTCCGGTTTGAGGAGTGAGTAAGCAAGTGTAACTACAGGCTCAATGGACTTAACATCTTAGTCCCCAAGGGTAGTGGCGCATTGGCGATGTAAGGAATGGTTACTATTTCTCACAGCACCAATACCTAAGGGCCGTGGTGACCACTTACCGTAAGCTGGCCCATTTGCCCGTCCACCTACTTATATCATAAAAATAATTATTTAAGTTTATACGTAATTTTGAATTAGAAGCACAGAAGAAACATTATGTTTTTATTTATATAAGGCATATTAATAATATGTATGTTCAAAACATTAACTAAACAAGCAAAAGCGAAACAAAAATAAGTCAACCCTTAAATGTATCGTCTCAATTTCGCTGAACTCCGCATCTGACAGTGAAAGTACAAATGTTTGAACTCACTAATGGGCCTCCGGTAGAGTGACCACATTTTGGGGAATTTCCGAGGAAGTCCGGGACTTTTTAGTCGCTTACTTCTTAGTATTTTAGTACCCATTATTATTTGAAACTTACTCGTTGATCAAATGCTTAGATTATAAGGCTGCAGACTCCAATATCCTGAGTCAAAGTGATATATATTTTTTGGATTATTCGTTTTTTGTCTAAAAATTATCAGTGCTTACAATCCCCTGCCTCTTAAAGCGCGTTAAGACGTTGATTCTGATTATCGTTAATTCGAAGTATGAAAGTATATCATGTCTTATATAATATTGAGAAGAACTTTAAAATGAAAAAAATATTAGGAAAAACATTTCTATATTTATTGTTTAAAATTAATATCATAAAATGAAAATTCATTCTACAACAACGAAACCTTAAGACCGTATGTATATTATTCGAGTGGTGAAATCGCAAATAATTTGCTTAGGACTTCGAGACCTTCGTACTAATTTTACATTTCTATTAATGAAATTTCAATTGTCATAATTTTATAAAGCTGTTTAATTTCTTTATTTGAACATACTTATGTTAGGGCAATTTGTATTATAAATATATGTATATGTCAGCGCAAATAATAAAAAGACGCTGATTTGACTTTTTTTTAGAGGCAAAGTAGTTCGCCGGCAGATGGCGTGGCAGTTCGCACTAACGGAACGTCGGGGCCATCGCAGAGTCGGGAGACCCAGTTCTTGGTCGACGAACGTTTGCCTCGGTTACTCTAAGCACTTATTATCTAATTAAAGACTCGTGATTAAATTATTGTGATTTATTATTTGTGCTAACTGTCTACCAAATTAAATTATAGACGATTATTGTGTTTGTGTTGGTCTACCTAACCTCATTACTAGACAATATTACCATGTCTGATGCTACAAACTACAATGGACGCTCATATATACTTGCCAGATGGCTTATCTATCCACAAATTTGTGGGAGATATTATTTGTTAATTCACATAAAACAAACATAAATCATAATGTTAATATATAAATCAACGCATAGAGTAAAAATAAAAAACAATAAATGTACAATAGATCACATGGATCTGAACTGGAAGTATTATATTATTTTCTATATATCTTATTGATTTAAAGTCAAAGCCATAGATAAAGGCCTCTGCTACTTTTCAATATTATTACAATCTTATTCCACCACGCGACTGCAAAGCGGGTTAGTTGAAATGAAAAACACAAAGGTTTGACATTCACACAAATATAATAGCAAAAAATAACACTTACTTTAATATTTATAAATGTGAATACATCTCATTACAACCTTGTTTATTATTAAAATAAATATTTTGTCCGAGTCCGTGTCCTTTAATAAACATTATTCTTATGGGTCCCTTGCCGTTTAAAAGTCAAATAGAAATTATCTTCGCTGTCGGTTATAGGGCGGACAATCTAGGGATGTATGACTTTGCTGTTTTGTGATTCATAGCAATTTTCAATATAAAGAATGTCTATCTCTTTATAACATATCCATAAAAATCGAATTGTTTGGTCACATTAGGTCGAACTTGTCAGGCGCGGTTAACGGGTTAATCGAACTCTGTCTATCTGTATAACTAAAACTCGGTATTCATACATAAAACTATACATTACAAGTCACCGTATAGCTCTTTCATAAATAAATGATTAGACGTGGAGCTTTTTTTTAAATGGTAACGAATATTTCATACATATAGATCGATTTCAAGACTTTGTGCTAAGTATTAAAAGAAAAACCAATCGTTAAATTTAATTAATGTCTATGCTCACTATGTCTATGATACTGTATGTAAATTATGAGAGAAGAAAAGTTTGTATAAAATTGACATTTAAATATTTACAATATTTTATTTAATAAACATAGTATAATTATCAAACCTTTATTTGTTTTTTTTTTATATATATATATTTTACTTTATTGTTCCAAAAAAAATTTAAATTTTTAAATATTGGACAACATCACATACATTACTCTGATCCCAATGTAAGTAGCTTAAGCACTTGTGTTATGGAAACCAGAAGTAACGACGATACCACAATTGTATGATACAAAAGACAAAATTGACGTCATCTAGGTATTCTGGCAGTCGAACTGATATTTAAGTTGACAGTAACTTTTAAAGTATCAATTTAAAAAAAAAAAAAACAAACAAATCCATTATAACTGCAAAATAATTTAATAGAATACTGAATAACTATAAACATTTGACAAGACCTAATTTCCAAAGAAACTCCTTTCATTCATATTACACTCGTGTTCTGGGGTCAGTTTCGAGTTTCATTTGAATACCTCTACTGATCCTGAGCCTCGTAGCATAAAATGACGTAAAATTGTACGCGGCCTTTAAATAATTGAAATATTGACAGATGACTTACAGTGATACACGTATCAACAATGATAGATTGAATAGTAATGGCTATAATCGTTATAGAATTTATAATATATTACGTTCTAAAATTTCAAACGCGATGAGTTTCGATTCTACCTACGTATGTATATAAATATGTAGATATTTACATTGTTTGTACGTCGTCTGGCGAACAATTGACGCGGTGTCGTAACATTGAGTTAGGTTCGACGAAATGTAACTATGCTTCGATGAATCTTTATGAAATAATTATGTGAAACTCCTTGTCCGGATTAAACATACACACCAGTAAACCTGCTTTATAAATGTCAATGGTTTGCTTTGGAAAGTTGTTATTCTTAGTTCCACGGTAACGCCTAGATGGCGTTGTTAGGTTTATGTTAATTTATGAATTGGGCTATACTTTTGTTGGGCTGTAAGTATAAGACATTTAAAAATATTTTATTTTGGTTGAATCGTTTTACGAGGAAATAGACACTTAATTTGAAATTAGTGTTTTATTTCTTGCATAGGCAGTCTGCCGGAGTTATTCACTCCTTATTCGAGAAAGCTTGTAAAATATGAAAATAGTTTAAAAAATAGATAGAAAAATTAGAAGATTTAATTGATTAATTTTGATGAACTTGAAAGAGTATTAAACTTATTGTGTAAGAACTCAATAAGATTGTTGTTTTGACTACATTACAATATTACAGTGATAAAAAACACGGAGTTAGTATTTGTTATGTATGTGATATATATAAAATTAATTGTATCTGATTGACATATACTTCGTAATTATAATAGTGGAAAAATGCAACTATTAAGTTTCTTGACGGATCATCTCGGTAGAATCTGCATTCTGAACAGATGGTAGCTATAAATTTAATTCAATAGTGTATGTAACACGGCGAATCAAAAGTATTTTTAGGAGCTTACTTGTATACAGAATATTTAAATTCTAACGACGACGAAAAGAGTTTCAGCGCAAGATCAAAGGTTTTCCGATGCACGAGGGTGTTGATATAGCCAAGTTTAATCAGCTGCAAAAAAAAAATTTAAACAAAAAAAAAACTTACTTGAAAGTTGATAAGTTGTTGACAAAAAAAAATTTAATGGTCCGACATGGAATTTGGGCACAAGGCCTTAGGTTATACAGCCTCATAGACTTTTTTGGGTTACTTGATAAATAAGCAGTAGGCTCACCTGATGGAAAGTGTCTATCGACGCCCATGGACATCTACCCCACAGGGAGGTTTACAGGTGCTT
The DNA here is from genome assembly GCF_905147765.1 of Vanessa atalanta. Classification (NCBI taxonomy): domain Eukaryota; kingdom Metazoa; phylum Arthropoda; class Insecta; order Lepidoptera; family Nymphalidae; genus Vanessa; species Vanessa atalanta. The sequence goes on along the minus strand of NC_061892.1, from coordinate 2,960,726 downwards.
TGTCGGCCTCTAAGAAATATGTAGGCTCTTTTCTTAAAAGTTCCCAAATCATTTAAAAAAAGCCCATAAAATCGGGGTCGTCAGTTGGATGTACAAGCCAATACATACCTTAAAAATCTAAACACTAAACAAACGAAATTGCTATAATACTTATCGTTAGTTTAAAATCGTTTCTCGTGTAATCCCACCCTAACAAGTAACCCGGTAACAGTAATCAAGACTTATGTATCCAGAGTCACGATCCATAAATTCTCTCTGTCCGATTTCTTTTCTCGATAATTATTGCGAGCAATGATTCAACGCGCTGATGCGGGAAATCTCCTAAGTCCACTTACCTTTGGCTATTCGTAATAAATGGCTTAACTAAGCTCTTCCATCAATAGTGAGGTAGGAAATAATATGTTTAACTTTAGCTGTAATATTCTGGATAGCTTTGTTTTTCTACAAATGTTAACAACGTTACATACATTAACAGCCTGTAAATTTCCCACTGCTGAGAAGGTCTTGGAGCATATTTCACCACGCTGCTCCAATGCGGGTTGGTGGAATACACATGTGGCAGAATTTTGTTGAAATTAAACACATGCATGTTTCCTCACGATATTTTCCTTCATCACGAAGCACGAGATGAATTATAAACACAAATTGAGCACATGAAAAATTCAGTGGTGCTGAGTTTGAACCCAAAATCATCGGTTAAGATGCACGCGTACTAACCACTGAGCCGTCTCGGCTCTAATCATCGGGCCATGTTAACAATGTTAGTTACAATTCCTAGATATATTCATTAAAAGTTTGAGTTAATTTTACAAATATACGTCGTTTTACAAGACGATGATGTTATTTATTATTACATAACATCGTCATCAGTATCAATAATGTTCCCAAGTCACCTTTGTATGTTAATAACAACTAACATATTGTATTGCACAATTATTTGTGCAAACACGAGCTAGTGTTCCATACAATTGCCAAAAATTGTTTACACTATACTAAAAACAAAAAATACTATCAAAGCTAATATACATACGTTTTATTCTGACGTCACACATAAAAAAAATATACAATCATTAATTTTCTTTTTTATCTGCGAATAAACTTTTGGGAATGGAAATATTCCATTCATGTGAAATGGTCTTTGTAGATCGCGATAGCGTCCTATTTTAATTTAATTTAAAAAATAGATTTATTTTTTTATGAAACAGACAAATATTAACTAGAATTCCTGAGTATTTCAATAAGATTTTTAGTAACACAAAGCTTTGTGCGATAGATGTGCATTTCAGTTTCAGAATTTGACCGCTTTAGAACTATTTTTTTGTTGTTTTAAAATAGTAATAATTAATAGAAAAAGAAATCATCGTGCTCAATATTTATTAAAGCAAATATTGTAGGAATCAATTTTAATTGCTAAAATAAGAAAAAAATACTTAATAATATGCGGTCAAATTGAGTTACTCCAGAAGAGTTACCCATATGCCGCTCAATTGGAGAGGACGCCCTGTGCACGACGTCGTTTTAAATACTAGGCAGAAGCTGACCATGTAGTTTTTATCATAAACATAATATATATGGTATATTACAAGTTTACAAGCCAATATGACAAACAAAAGAACAGCTAATTCTGAAATATTTTACTGCTTATAATATCTCACGTGTGGAAAGCTGAATACCGGCTTACGTTGACGCGCTATTTTGATGCTTGTTTGATTCAAATGTTATTATTATGAGATTACATTAAGTCCTTAAATATATACAAATAATAATAAAAAATAATTACTGTACAAATCATGACCCCTTGGAATGGCGGCTAGAATGCTAGAAGCATTTTCCCGTTGAATCGCAATTCCGAGCCTCTGGGTAAAAATGAACCAGCCATCCTGTCACCAGAAAAGGTAGAGAAGGTGATATACTTTTAATGAAGCTGATTGCACTAATTATTCAAGATCCAAGTGTATCAAGTGTATCATGAGGCAAAATCATAATTTGGAATAAGACACGAATACGGATCGTTTGTAATTATTATTGTCAAGTTGGATATAAATTTATATTTTTGATAACCTCCAGATTTGGAGAGTTACGAGTTTGATACTCTTCTCCGTCAGCAGCTATTTAATACTAAATGAATACAATCTAAGTCTCAAATTCTATCAAAAACAAATAAATCCGTATATTTATTTACTTAAACACCTATAAAACATAATAAATTGTTTCGTTTCAATTTTATGTTACGTTAAACCATTAAAACAGCTACATATGTTCTTCTGTCGGGTTCTTTTAACTTCGACGTATCTTGAATAATTCCTTAGGTAAGCTATTAGGACGGACCGCAATTGTTTTTATATTCGTTCCGAAATTGTTACAATCTGGCTTTTTTAAATAATTTAGTAGGGAGAGCATTTTGCGTCACTTTCTAAAACAAAGAGGGTATTCGAGATATTTATTAAAATATAGAAGAATTGTATATTGTTGAAAACTTAATATAGGTACATACATATTATAAATTAGTTTCCATCTGAGGTTTCGTCTGCCTGTTCTTGTGATGGTCTTGTGATGGCGTGTTGTCTTTCTCTGTATAATGACAACCTGCTTACATAACAAAATATGTATAAGTTAAGACGTGAAATTCTAACGAACAGATAAATTTTCCCATTTATAATATTAGTTGGGTTTATACTCTGCTCCGGTTCGAATGCTAAGCGACTCAGTATATTTACAATTACAAAACATGACTTCTAAAATTGCCGGATTATCAATGTTATGACCGTGTAAATAGTGTCAATTATTATATAAGATCTCACCACTTACCAGATCTCTTCACTTGTTTAAAATTACTTTTTAAAAAGAATGGTGGTCTTCCCCGTTTCCCCGTTGAACCTGACTGGAACGAAGTTGCAGACGCGATTAAAAAAATTAACAATGTTGAGGATAATTAAATGGCATCAAATAAATTTGTTATGAAAAATCCCGTGTGAACCAGACAGACATAGAGAAAAAGAGGAAAAGGTCGCCCGGGGAGGGCATAAGCCTTTACCTTACGTCACGGTTAAGCCATTTCAATGTACTGTGAGACGCGTAAAAGTATGTATTATTATTTATTAGATAATAGTTTAAAAAATGTGATTATAATTTTTATTATGTAATCATTGATTATTTATTATTTATTTATATTTTGAATACATTTTGTGTAATGTGATAGTGCATGGTGAGACTACCTGTGAATAGTAGAACATTTGCCAAGATAATTTTGTAATGTATATTTTTTATTTTGATGTGGTGTTTTATCTACTGTTGGTTGTCCCACTGAAAATAAAATAAAAGATTTCGTTCGAAAAATAAATTTTCAATATTGAGTCTGTTACTGATAGTATTACTTGGTGGCAGGGCTTTGGGCAAGCCCGTCTAGGTAGGTACCACCCACTCTACAGATATTCTACCGTCAAACAGCAGTACTCAGTAATGTTGAGTTCCGGTTTGAAGGGTAAGTGAACCAGGGTAACAGGCACAAGGGACATAACTTCTTAGTTCCCAAGGTTGGTGGCGCATTGGCGGTTTGAGGAATGGTTAATATCTCTTATAGCGCCATTGTCTATGGACGACAGTGACTTATCATCATGTGGTCTATTTCCTCCTCGTCCACCAACCTAAATCGTAAAGAAAATTCTGTCATAAACGATTTAAGGCTAAATTGAATTACAATATTTGTTTGAAGAGATAGTTCATAACGAGGATGGGTGAAATTATTATCGCATCATATATTTTTTGACAAAATTTACTCAAATCATTTGTCTTTGTATAATGTAAATTTACCTATGAATAGCGAATAATACATTTGTTTGATTTATTGAGGAATAACCAATGTGTAATATTTGACTAAAATATACACAGAAATTATCTATTAATATCGCACTACTGATAAATATACACAGAATAAATATATAGACATTAAACAAATGTTTATGGGAAGTGAATACTGTATTTTTATTTATGCTGAATTTGTTTTTTCTGTAATAAAGAGCGCGTCTCGCCGTTAAGCATACCAGCTTGGCGAGAACTAATTTTTTTGTAAAAACTTTTTAATAAATATTTTTTTTTATAAATAAATAAATAAAAACATTTAATCTCATCTAAGATTATTTTAAGCCTGAAATACCTAGGCTGTCTTGGCAACATAATTATCTTAGCTATGTTTATATCTTCGACTACGAAGACATAAAGCTGTAGTTTCTTTATTTGGGTTATTTCCCATAGGAAAGGGCCTTTCAATCGGGGATGGAAGATCCTATTAAAATCTTATTTGTTGGTTCTCTGCCAACACGTTTCATTATTTCATTCTCGATCTATACTTGTTATTGGTAATGTTGCTTCGACGATACCTAACGATTTTTTATTCCATACTGCTTACCGGCTGTTTAGTTAAACATTGATGGTGATTGTAATTGTTTTGTACCAATTAAAGGAGGTGAAAGAAATTATGTGCTTTATTTATTTTTAAAATTCATTTCGTGCTTAGCGAAACATGTTCATCGCATGCTCAGCGGTGATGGAAAACATCGTAAGGAACCTTGCATATGGCGGATGACAATCTTCCTCGCATATCCGCTTACCCACATTGGAACAGCGTGATGGTGTAAGCTCCAACTTCTCCTCAAAAGGGAGAGGAGGAATTTTCCCAGCATTGGGACATTAACAGGCTTTTACTTTTACCAAATAGTTCACTTCTAATTTACCACATAATCGAAATCCGCTCCGTAATTACAATGTTATTCGGCTTCAGATTGTCGCAAACAATTTGAAACCATCTGATTTGTGACGTCATCATTACCGTTTCCTAATTAAGCTAAAACGCCAATTAGTATCACCATATCTGTCAAATCATTGTCACACTACACTGTGACATTTAATAATAATAAATTTAATATACGATCGTGCATATGTAGACTAAATTTAACACATTCAACTTCGAATTATATTCAAATATTGTCATCAAAATCTGTACTTGTAATTAAATTATACAATATTACATATTTTTATAAACAGACTTATAAAAATCTGAAAAGTTTGTTTGAACGCGTTACACACATTGAAAAAACTTTTTTGTAGCAGACATCCAATTCGTGTGCCTGTAGTTACACTCGCCCTTCAAACCGGAACACAACAGTACTGAGTACTGTTGTTTAGCGGTAGAATATCTGATGAGTGGGTGGTACCTACCAAAACGGGCTTGCACAAAGCCCTACCACGAAATAAACCCGTTCGTTTTAATTTTAAGATAACTTCTAAAACATTGTTTTAATATATATTATGACAAATATGCTCCAAAATAAATTATTAGCACAATAAAAATATTTATTTACATACACATATTAACACTATATTGGATAAAAAAGGGATACAAATCATTCATTATTTTATACTAAAATTTAAAAAATGAAAATACATACTGTAACTTATCCTTAGAAGATATGTATACTCTGACAGACAGATACATTACTCTCGTGTAAATATAACTTTTTAGCGTACGCAGTGATAGATAATCTAAATGTACGACTGACGAGAACGAATATCTTAAATTCTCATAAAAGTGATGTGGTTCTCGAATTTACTTTCCGTAAAGGCACAAACTTGCAAAATTTCGTGCTATTCACAATACACATAGATTATATTTTTTTTATTTCATATTTTATGTTTACAGTGCGTGTTATTAAATATTCCCAAAAAAACCAGACTGTGAAATCAATCATTTTTTCACTTATTTCTTATTCATCTTAAACTTACATGCTAAGTATAATATTAAAAGATTATCATAAATATAAAAAATATACAACCAATAAATATTTTAACAAAACAAAGCTTAACAGCTGCAAAACTATGGAAAAAACAACCGTCTAGGTTTTAATCAAAAAGTATACTCGCTGGGCACTTACATCGTTGATTAAGAGACGGGATACGTTTAACAAAAAAACCCTCAAGCGTCTCTTACGACACCCGGGATTGAGAAGTGGGTATTTCCTCTATCGGAAACACATGGCATATTGAGAATAAGATTCCATTTCATATTAAATTCAGTTACGTGCTTAGACGCGTAACATTCAATTGCATCTGCATAAATAAACTAATTAAATATTCCGATATAGCAATAGTATCGAGGGAATATCGAAATTTAGAGGATACTAACTCGATGCTGGAACTGAGATTGTCGAATCGGCATCCGTCTGTGATACGGGATATCCGCTGAGACCGCTTATCTAATTCATTGCGGATAGAGAATTAATGAGTACGATGAATTAAATTAGCAGTACTAGTATATGGCTACCTCGTTGGTCTAGCAGCTAGTATAATATTTTACAAAGCTTAAGGTCCTGGGTTCCAATTCTGATTCGAGCTAAATTTTATTAGGTTTTGCGGACTAAAGAGTCTCAATAGCAGCCCGAAATTGGGAAATTGGCAGTGGTTCACTCTCGTTAAACAAGTAAAGCCGTTGATCCTGCGCCTAGACTGTTTCTGGTTGTGAAGCCAAACCTTCCCATCAGATTATAAGAGTAAATGGAATAGAGAGTGACTGTGTCTGCACACATGCTGCAGCACTCTAATATCTTCTGTGAAGAAGTCGGTCAGAAGGGCACCATAAATTTACGAAAGCAATTAAATTGATCAGTTTTGGCACTGGGGTTCTGTCAATACACTTTATACTCGTCGGCTACTTTCTTTCTTGTTTGAACAGTATTTTTGATTATGAAAACTAAAATATGGCAACCAAAAATTGATGCATAGAATCAATCCCTTTTTTACCTGAGTAACCTTTGTTATATCAGCTTTTCCAAAATATATAATGATTATGGTGGTCCAAGTCTGAAGTTCGCTATGAAAACCTACAATAAATTCAATTCTTGAGAAAAAAAACGTTCCGTACAACCTTTAAATATTATATATTTATTTATTTTTCAAAACTGTATCCATATCATTACAGGACATAGTTATCCTACAAATAAGTTACTATGTTATTTAGGATATATCTCGGTGAGCTCACTCAGACTGCAACGAAACAAATCTACCCTGTCGGCTATCACGTTGAGAGTACGTAACGCGCGCTTCAGTGGCGTTCAACTTGGTTTTCCCGCTGGGTACCAGCAGTAACGATGGTTGGGGCGTACAGACTCAATGTTTTAGCTACTGGATCATCTCACCCCAATACGATGAAATTTAAATCAATTAATTATAAACATTATATAAAATACAAAGGTGTCGCAGAACATGTTGTATGAATTGAATATGTATTTTTTATTAAATTAATAAACACGATTTGAGAATAATTTAATAACAAGAACTATTTTTATATGTAAACTGTAGAGGGAAAGAGACAGGGGTTTAAAGTTTTATCTTTACATGACGATTGCTGGCAGTTCAGTAAAAGTAGGGTGAATGGTATTTTTTCAAACCACACTTAATTATATAATCAATCCATGTTCTTTAAATGAATTTAAATGAAGATTCAATTGTAAGTTATATATTATTTTCTACCAATTTATATAGGTACGTTAATTAAATACAATTAAATTCTTATTTATCAAGTATGGAAATCCACGAGTCTTTACACCAAGTTTTTTTTTTATCATCTATAAAGACGCGATAGTCGTCCTCTGCCAATCGTTGTCTACTGCTGAACTATATAGATAGGCCTCTCCCAAGAAGCGTCAAAGCTCACTGTCCTCCGCCTAGAATGATTTACGAGACTTGGACTATCTTAAGACGAAGACAGGGGAGGATCTTCGAATTTTCGATCTTTCTTATAAACCAAAGTATTTGCCTGTTACAAAGACTTAACTGTACATTATTATATTGATATAAGATTTAAGCTTATTAAAGTTCAAGTTTAATATACAGGCGAAATCTTTTTATAGAAAGGAATACTAAGCCAAGGAAGGATATATGACTTTGCGAAATTGTAAACTTGGTATTATAAGTCTATTTTTAAGGGACGACATAATATGACGATTCCACCAAAGTTTCGAGTCTAGAGTGAATCCTAAAAATCCTGAAGCTCAGGACAACAACATGGACAGGACATGTTCAGATATTTAACACTTTTTTGACTGATGGATTTACTTGGCCTTCTTTTATTTGTAATAGTGCACACAGCAGCCATGTGATGATAATCACTACCCATAAGTTTTGGTAGATCATCAACGCGCCACCAACCTTGAGAACTGAGGTGTTATGTCTCTTGAGCCTTTAATTGCAGGAACTCGCACAAGTAGCAAACACTACCCCTATTACACCTCATATACCCAAGGGGTAGCACATACCCTCAGGAGCTTGCACAAAGTCCTACCATCATCAACCATTTCCAATACTAATCTTTGAATTTATGAGATAGCTAGCTTATTGATATAAAAGAGCAAAATCGAAAAACGTAATAAATCACTTCAGCGGTAGCACGTAGCCTTTTTTAAAGTAAGTAATTGTTTCGAGTGTTAACTGTACACAATTAAAATAGTCATCAATTTCTGGTAAAATAGCCTGCAGTAGGTAATCCGTCGAATGGAAACATTTTACGCAACATTTTTATTCAATGCGTATTGGATTTTACGGTAGCGTTGGAATTTAGCGTATTTTTTTCCAGCTAAAAAGGGGAAACCCGTATCCGGATTGTTCAATTAAATATCCAATATATTTCAATATAAAAGACGCATTAAATGATAGTTAATACGATTTTTATTTTTATTGCTTGTTCATTTTATTTTTTATTGCGATTTTTTAACGATATGGAATAAAATTCCACGAATTTTAGAGTAAATTAATTTATTTCTGTTTTAGTGTTATTTTTATTAGGCCTAAAATCTATAGTTTTTGCATGCATGATTAATAAATTACTCTTGTTTGATCTTTTGTTGTGAAAAAAGTGTAATTTTATGGGTTCTATTATTTTCCAGTAATACAGGAAGTATTACAGTACACTTTGTGCGCAAACATAGGTGTACCCTTATTGTCCGATTAGATGTCAATATGACACGATCGAGAAATGTGGCTCAGGAACAACAGATTTATGTGCTATCCGTGTTGCGGGTGGTGTTGCAATATATACCTTCAAAATTTAGAAACTAATCATATCTCAAGTGTACCAATTTTTAGGTACATGTCTTATTTTTATTAAATTGAGAACTAAACACATGAAGCTATTCTTAAACTCGACTTTATATTCTATTTATAAAAATATTGAATACTTCATGAATCCAACTTCTAGGAATTCTACACAATGTAATCGCTGTAATTACCATCTGCAATAAAATGGGAATCATCAAATAAATAGATAAAGTTTATTTATATCAGAAAAACATACATGATGACATTGATAGAATAGTAGATCTGAGTAGCGCCAGTCAGTATTTTTATTTTTTTGAAATATCCTTTGCAGAAACAGGAAATTATATACTGAGGAAATAATAGAAATACATAAAATCCCCAAGTCCCTATCTTTAACAGATTTATTTTTAAGAAATATAATTTCGGAAACTGAAGCAGTGCTGAATGTAAACACAATTTTATTACTAAGAAGCCTTATTGCGGCTACAGCATTAATAGTAATGAAAAAGCTACGTCTACAAGTTCGGGCGATATAAATAGATATTTTGGGTGTATCAGACAACCCTCATGAGTATGTAGTAACAACGCTTGTCCTCGCTGATTCCCTGTGCAAGTTCATAAATAATCTAAAAAATAATACGAAGGTGCAAAAGCGCAAAGCCGAAGACCGATTAAGCGCAGCTTGTCTTGCGACGAACGAAAAGCGACGAACTGGCACACAAGATGCAAAAATGAAAGCGATTATTCATGAGTCAAAACATGTTTGGCCAGTCAGGTCAGTATTCTTTATAAAACTATATTTTAAAGTTCGATCTCCTTGATCTTTTACTCCTGAAGAAGTTTAAAAAGCACCTGATGGAAGATTAAAAAAACAGGCCCTGAATTACGAAAAGATTTATTTTGGAACGCATAAATAATATATTGTCACGAAAAACCAAAAATAAATCCCCTTTATATCACTGCACGTGTCGACGAAGGTTATAATTAAACTCAAATTAGTCATTAGGCTATCGATAAGAAAAAACCTAGAATATAGTACAAATTTTGAAGAGTTCTATTGTCAGTGGACACACAAACTAAAATTTACCTTATTTCGCAAAGGCTAAAAATCAAGTTCGTTTATTCTGTTTTAGTTAATTATACGACTTATACATTTCGCGGTAGAACATTATAATTCATTTTAAGTTATGTCCTTTGTGGTTCTACATTTTTTAGAATATTTCTGATTTGAAATAACAACTGTAATAGCGAGTTCCGAGAAATATTATAAGTTTACCTTTGAAATTGGTATTGAACACATCTTTGGGAAATTAAATACTAGCTACCTTTTACCAAAACGAAGACTTCTGAGATTTTATACGTCATGTCATATAACCAATTCAAATATTTTTTAAAGAAATAATCCTAGTACCGGATAGTGGTTGTTTTACAAAACCTTAAAATTGTACATATCAAGTCATACAAAATAAAGGTTTTACATAAACATTGAAGACCAAACATACGAACAAAACTTCTTTGTTTTCGGTTCGAAACCTTTACGGCGGCTTCTTCCGTAGAACAGCTCACCAATTTTCATTTTTTTTTTTTTTTTTTTTTATGTCATAAGGTGGCAAACGAGCAGGAGGCTCACCTGATGGAAAGTGACTACCACCGCCCATGGACATCTGCAACACCGGGGGGCTTGCAGGTGCGTTGCCGGCCTTTCAGGAAAGAGTACGCTCTTTTCTTGAAGGTTCCCAAGTCGTATCGGTTCGGAAAAACCGCCGGCGAAAGCTGGTTCCACAGAGTGGTTGTGCGAGGCAGAAAATGTCTTAAAAATCGCGCTGTTGTGGATTTTCGGACATCTAGGTGGTTCGGGTGATATTTGGAATTTTGACGAGATGTCCGAAGGTGAAATTCAGCAGCCGGGATTAATCCAAACAATTCCTCGGAACATTCCCCGTGATAAATTCTGTAGAAGATGCAGAGCGATCCAACATCTCTACGCAAAGCCAAAGGATCAAGCAGATCGGAAAGGGCTTGATCGTCGATAATTCGAGCCGCTCTACGTTGGATACGGTCAAATGGAAGGAGCTGGTACTGGGGAGCACCCGCCCAGAGGTGAGAGCAGTATTCCATGTGAGGCCGAATTTGCGCCTTGTATAGTCTTAGACGATGGGCCGACGTGAAATACTGTCTTGCCTTGCTGAGCACACCAAGCTTTTTTGATGCCAATTTGGCTTTGCCTTCCAATTGACCGCGGAACTGAACGAGACTCGAAACATCAACGCCAAGTATTCCGATACTAGCTGTAGCGGCTAACGGAATGTTCTCGAATCGTGGAGATACGACAAATGGTGTTTTTTTAGCAGTTAACGCGCAAACTTGCGTCTTTTTGGGGTTGAAGTGAACTAGGTTTAGCCGACCCCAGTTCGAGACTTTCTTTTCGAGACGAGGTTTTCTTCGACGTTTTCCCGAGAAATATTAGCACGGCCGGTGTATGAGGTGTCTACGGTGCTGTCGTCTGCATAGCAATGAATGTTACTGATTTGCAACAAGTCATTGATATGCAGAAGAAACAGAGTGGGTGATAGAACGCAGCCTTGTGGAACACCAGCATTGACGAATTTTAAGTCAGAGCATGCACCGTCGACAACGACCTTGATGCTCCGATCTGCCAGAAAACTGGTAATCCAATTGCATAATTTCCCGGGAAGCCCATAGGAAGAAAGCTTCGAAAGAAGCGCTTTGTGCCACACGCGATCGAAGGCCTTCGCTATGTCCAGACTGGCTGCTAATGCCTCCCCTTTGCTCTCAACTGCTTCCGCCCATCTATGAGTAAGGTAAACTAGAAGATCACCGGCTGAGCGACCCCGACGGAAACCGTACTGGCGGTCGCTAATCAGCTGGTACTCCTCTAGGTACCGCAGGAGCTGGCAGTTTATAATGGACTCCATTACCTTGGAGAACAAGGAGGTGATGGCTATAGGCCTATAATTGGACGGGTCTGAGCGGTTGCCCTTTTTAGGGATCGGATGCACCAAAGCAGTCTTCCAGGAGTTCGGGACGACGCCGAATGCATAGGATTGCCGGAAAAGACGCGTTAAGACCGGCGCCAACTCGGGAGCACAAGTCCGTAGCACGATTGGAGGGATGCCATCGGGTCCACTCGACTTATGAATATCCAAGGAAAGAAGTACTTTACGAACTGCACTTTGCCGGAATTTAACCTCCGGCATCGTGGTATCACATCGCGGGATTGTTGGTGGTGACTTTCCTCGGTCATCCAGAGTCGAGTTCGCTGCGAAGAGAGAGCCTAAAAGATCAGCCTTCTCCTTCGCTGTATGGGCCAATGACTCACCGTCCTTGTGCAGAGATGGTAAGGAAGGCTGACAGAAATTCCCTAAGACAGCCTTGGCGAGAGACCAGAACGCACGTGTTCCTGAAGGGAGGCGCACCAGTCTCTCGCCAATTCTGCCAATGTACTCCGTCTTCGCCTTAGCAATCACGTTTTTGAAGGACCTAGAGGCAGAGTTATATTCCTTTCTGATTGCGCTGGTATTTACATCACGAGACGCTGATGCGTGAGCCCAGTCTTGGTAGCGTTCCCATTTTCTGCGTGAAGCCGTTTTGCAGAAACGACCAAACCAGGGCTGGGACTTGCCACCGATGGGGACCGCAGAATACGGAATGAATAGTTCCATACCCTGAAGTACCACATCGGCAACAGAGTCAGCAACAACACTCGGATCATCCGGCGAGAAACAAACCTGCCCCCATGGGTAGGATGCAAAGAAGGACCGCATCCCATCCCAATCTGCTGACCTGTAGTGCCACACTCGGCGGCAGCCCACGAAACGAGGTCGTGAGTAACGCGCAACCGGCACTGTACTTCGGACGAGACAGTGGTCCGACGAGCCCAGAGGGGGTTCGACGATAACCTGGTAGCCATCCGGATGGGAAGTCAGCAGAAGGTCCAACAGGGAAGGTGTATGATCCTCCACGTCTGGTATTCGCGTTGGCGAGGGGACTAGTTGTGTCAAATCATATGCTAAAGCGAAGTCGAGAACAGATCTACCCGCATGATCGGTAGTGCGCGATCCAAGCCATTCGGCATGGTGGGCATTAAAATCGCCAAGAATAACGATCTCTGCGGATGGGATCTGCTGCAGCACGGAATCTGTAGCCATTTGGACGTGCTCAACCAGTCGGTCGGTTTCGGCATTACCGCTATGGGACCTATAAAGGCACGCGTAGATTCGCGGATGGTCGTCGCAGTCTACACGCAGCCATATAATCGATAGGTCCTGCCCTTCAAGGCTGCCGAGGCGTCGAGAGCAGATATCATCTCTGACGTAAATGCACACCCCAGCTCGTGGTACAAAGGAATGTTCCAATTTGTACCCGGGGTAAGAGAGAAAAGTCGTATCGGCAGGAGAGGATATCTGGGTCTCGGTAAGAAAGAGCAAGGCCGGCTTAGCCGTCTCAAGGTGAAAGTGAATGGCGTTCAAGTTGGAGTTGAGTCCCCTTATGTTGCAGAAGTCCACGGTGAGGGTGGTAGGGGTTGCCTTATGATGCCTGCTCCGCTTGCCCCGAACAGTGGCGAGCGCAAAATTGCCCCCCCCAGAATTCGGAGGGCAGCCTGGGCATCCCTGCTCAGGTTGTGTACGTCCTGAGCATGGATGCCCAGAGAGGGATTCTCCACCGCAGTCACTGATGGTACCCTCCTGGGGTAATAGAACCAAATTCTGCACAACCATTATGATTTGGGGGGGAGGGGGATCGGGCCTCCGGGACTCTCACATACCGGACGAAACGCAGTAGCATAGCTACCACTTCACGCCGATTTTAAGTGAGAGAGTGGTACTTCCCCGGGCGTGCCGGCCCATTCGGCTGCAACTCGAAAGTATGCAGTGTGGCACTACCACTTAAGACATCACATCGGTTCTATGGCACAGAAACGCATGGAGGACAAACATTAATATTTATTTATTAACTAGCATACTTAGACACTTTGCTGTGACTACGACATATATTGAATTATATTTTGTGATGATGTTCAGCCAAAAACCTTTTGCTTGGCTTGGCTTTTTAATATCAAAATATTCAGTTTTCCTTGCCTTCAAAAACACAACGATCATATTAGAAGAAGATTAAGTAATTCCATTGAATTAAAAATAAATTTCTAAATAAAATTAATTTACTCTTAGTAGCCAAACAAATAAGTCACTATCGTAAATATTTGCAAATAGCTCAGATTAAAATTTTAAAATGCAATTACGTAGAGAAGCAAGTTTATTAAGGTTTTTAAAGTATGCGAGAAATTTCAAGAAACCCCAACGAGATGATTTCATAAATTTATGCAATACAATTTCATTATTCGGGTTCATTGTGCAAAATTTAATTAAACGATATCTCTGTACACATTTTTCTTAATAAGCGAGCAGGGGAAAATTTACCTAACCATGATACTACGAGTAAGTTGTGATAAAGACAATAAGAAAAAACTGCATAACGAACAAAATACAAACACGGTTTTCGGAAATTAGTTAAAATTCATGAAATTCAAAAATATAATATATGACAGAATGGGTGGGTGATCAGAGTGGATGTCCTCACCATGCGACATTATGTGTGGGCGTAATGTAAGTACGGGTAAATAATAACAGTTCCGTAATCACTCAAACAGTTTACTTTCAAACACTATTACACACAATAATAACGACGAGTCGTAAGACAGTACCTACCCTGTACAGTACCCTGTGTTGTCTGTACGGCGGCTAGCACTGAAGTGTAGTGTCACCGACTCGCACCGACCCACCTAGACTCCGTCAAAGCGTTATATAATACTGACAACGCTTGCGGCTCGTCAAATCAGCCTCCGTATTGTTGACATCTCCGACATATAGAATATAATACATATTTGGATGTGATATACGTATAAAAGAGACGATAAAACAGTAGGTGTTAGATCTGGTTACGGTGCTATTGGCAACAATGATGAGCAGCAATGTTGGAGCGGTGCGAGAGAGAGAGACTTACAGAAATGGTGACAGAAAGAGAGAAACACGTACACATGCCTGACTCTAGCTACGCGCATTATACTCAATACATGATATTGTATAGTTTCAGTTACATGCATTTTTTATTTATTTATTTATTTATTCATGTACCAAAAACAAGTAACACAGAAAAAAAAAGAATAACAAAGAAAGACATTGCTTCATAAGAAAAAACTTCTGCGCTCGATAATGTCAAGACGATGTTATTTTTTGCAAGTTAGTAACCTTCCAATTCGCTTAAATAATAATTACGCTTACTTAAATGAAGAGTATTTCCAGCGATCGATTTTACCCTATTGATGGGCTGCCCTAGACCCAAGACTCTATATAAAAGGGTAATGTAAAGTGGAGGTACCCTACAGGGTGCAAGGATACCTTATGTTAATCGGCCACACTCGAGTAAATACCAATACTCAGTTTGGGCTCCAATACATTTTTTTTAAACTTAAAACAGAGATACACGAACACGTATAAAATGATTACGGAGATAGAAGTATAGTACGCAATAACACATAACATACACTAAACGTGCATCGTGAGAACTAAATTAATGTACCATATTCCTGTAATTGAACTGAGTCAATCAAATCTTGAGTCGATTCAAGTTATTAGAGATTTGACTATTAGTGATACATGATTAAGACTATACATGATTAATTTTATTTTAGCTTCATTTCGTATAAGCACAACATTCTTATAAAGATTTTTCACTCATTTTTGCATATGGTCAGAGCATTAACACAATTTAAATAGCATTTTTACAGAAGATGCATTCCTTTGACTTGAAGGACTATCGCTTTATAAACCTCAACATTGTTCGGTACAGCGAGAGTATGATGCTTGACAACCCTACACTACAAGGTCAAACGCTGTCTATCTAGGGCTGTCACTTAAAAATCACTGTAAAATTAAAATTCTAACAAGTTTTATTTTAATGTTTTTATTGGAATAATAAAATAATAACACATTTAATATCACATTTTTCTTGATTATTAAACGTAATGGTAGTATATCTAATAAATCTAACAAATATAAATAATCTGATATTGTTTTTACAACTTAAATAATATAATAGCTATCAGTGTGGAAGCTATTGCGGGAAAATTTTTTGGATGCTTTTATTAATCAAACGCTACGACGAAATACGGTCAGAACGAATACGGTCTATTTCCCAGTCTGTCAAAAAAATAAATTGTTATTTTACTTAATATAAAACATATTAAGTAAAATAACAATTTTTTTTTTAACTCCTGCTATTAATGTCTTTAGTTATTAACTTAAGGTAGGTAGGTAGGTTAATAGCAGTAATTTTAAGATTGATATAACAGATACATTCATTTATAAAAATAGGTAGGCGGACGGGTAATTGGGTCACCTGATGGTAAGTGGTCACCGTCGCCTAAACACATTCACGCAATAAGAAATATTGGCCATTTCTTATACCAATAACACGAACGAACGAAGGTTTTATCCCCATTATCGTCTTTACCATAAAGGCAAACGTGCCCAGGGCCCCCATCTAGAGGGGGCGTCAAAGAACCAACAATTTCAATCACACGTTGACTGCTATGAATATTTTTTGTACCACCAATCAGATTCCTAAGAATAAACATAATGCCTGACTATTAATATATAAGCAAATTAATTATGTAAGGTGGACGAATTTTTAAAATAAAAATAGCTTTAACATAGCTTGAGATGGCTCTGTTTATCCTCTGTTACTACTGTTACGCTATCTCATTCACTCTTCAAACTGGAACACAGCAATACCAATCATTGCTATTCTGCAATTGAATAAAGCTCAACCACCAATTAAAAATGATTCACCCTTTTTTTCATTTGATGACCTGTTTCCACTTTACTCATATCTTCCACTTTACATTTAAGTCTAAATTATTATTATATGTATATATAATAATTATCTCCAACGATATCACGCAGCGAAATCCTAAAACACACGTTTTTTTCCCTGACAGAGATTGATGCCCTCTTTTGTTTCAAACCTCGGTAATGATAAGTAATATTATGATGAATGTAGTTCACCGTCCGCATGAAAATGATAAAAATGGAGCCGGTAATTCAACTCGCTTTTTACGTAGGATGCATAGCATTATATCCTTTTAACCTGGGTTTAGAATATAATCCTCCTGTAGAAATGTTTTTAGCGGAACATTATTTTTACGTTTCAGCATTTTTTTTTTTGCAACGGTTTTTTCCATGGTTTTTTGCGTGTATTATAAATGTTATAAGAAGATTAAAAGAAACATGGATTTGTGTAGGTATATCAATCAACCTGAAGACTCCGAGTTCAAACGCGGTAGAACACCAATAACATTTCATGTTTTTTAATTTATATTTGTATATGTTTCTCTTCTTGTGTTCAGCTGCAGGCGAAAATATCGTTATTGTACATCAATAACCGATAGCTTTTGAGTTACGAGTATGAACCCATAAAGGCGTTCCTATTTACGTTTCATACATACCACTTCTAAACAAAACATTGTTTTATAAAAATGATATAGCAACGATTTATATAGCATGCACTACGTATACATAAATTAATGGTTTAGATACGGCTGGGTGGCGTAAGAGAGTAACACGCCGTTTGCCGCTATACGGTATCACGGTATACGAGTCGATTTTACCACCAAGAAGGATTTTACTGCTAAATGTTAAAAGAATAAAAAATAAAGATTCTGTGTATTTATTTTGATCGAAACATATGATTTATGGAGCTGAGATAGCCTTACGAAATTCAGAACTCTTGTTTTAACCGAAGTTTGTTGGTTCGAACGCGGGAAAGCAACACTGAATTTTCATAAGCAATTTATGTTCTAATTCATTTTGTTCTTAAGTAAAATCTGACATATGTATTTACCAACCACATTTTAAAATACTCAAACCTCCTTAAAGGAGGACGCTTCTAACCACCAGTTAATGCAGCAATGGATCATAGAATGACTCAATGAATAGGCGGGTACAGTTTGATGTAATTAATTTATATAAATTTAAATTATAGCTGAAAATATATTCTGTGCTAATTATTACTCTTTACGTATTAATAGCATTGTTATTAATATATAGAATATAATAATGTTCGTATACTTTAGAACTAATATTTATGATCAATTTGTTCCCTAATAATTTCTAGCTTGGAACAACAAACACCCTTAGGGGTGAGGTTAATGAACCCGATCACAACTTTTCCGAAAATCAACAAAATAAACTGGCTTTAATATAAATAATATAATAGTTTAACTATGTTTATATCAGCTTCCGTCATTCTGCGAGGTTTTCACGCTTTGGAAATTACATTCATATAAACTGCTTAGTAGACAACTTTACTTATGTACATACATATTTATTGAACATATTGATTTGAATAAATTGATGATCTACCAGATTCTAAATGATGATAGATCTCAATATCTTCGGCAAAATGACTGGGTCACGCTATATTTAAAAAAAAAAAAAAAGATTTTTCTTGAGCGAAATTCTCATTGACTATCTGAATTCTAGAAGTTAAGTTGGAATTAAACTTAGATAAAAGGCTACAAATATGATATAATTATATAACTAAGTATATCTCTGTCGCGTTCGCTGGTGAAGTTTTATTTCACAAGTGACATAAGTATTCAATGATTACGGATTAACACAATATTGACACAAAGTTTACCGACCCGCACGGAACCCACGCTGAACTTCCGATGGGTCCGGTCGATATTCAAATATAAGTAGGTATATAACCTACTTATATTGTTCGATATGACGTCTCTGTTAAATTCAGCAAGAGGTTTGAAATGGGTTATTTTGAACTAAACGTTTCGGAGCAAATATAAGAAACAGTTTTTCCAACCTTCGTGCGTATGTTTATTCACTGTACCTTTTTTATACGAACAGGAAATCTTCGAAAAATATCCGAATCCGAGTTACGCAGGGTTTTTACCTAATAAAACCCTTGCACTAGCCGCCCTCGAAACGGATCGCAGAGGCCCCGGGATCTTTTAGCTCATACAATATCTTGCTGCGTTCCGCTCGTGGCTTGAAAGAGAGTGAGCGTTGGGATGTACCTGTATTCAGATAAACTGTGGAAATAATAATTCGGCAAATAATTTGCTTAGTGATAGGGCTTTATGGTACTCATCATATACACCAACCAATACCATTTACTCTAGTGCCATACAGCAATACTTAGAATGGTTGTGTTGAAGGGTAACTGTAAAGCCAGTGTAACTCCCGGCAGTTCAAATGTGGCGGGACATTGGTGATATTATAATAAACACTTCTTACTAACATGTCTATGTGTGACCACATCAAATGGCCCATTTGTCAGTAAGCCTAACTATGATTTAATAATGATAACTGAATAATTGTGTAATACATAAAATCTTAAACAGTAGCTTGTTATAAACTTAACTTGCAATTTTGCAACTTGAAATCGATACTTCGAGAACAATTGAATTTATGTCCATGGGCGGTGGTAGTCACTTTCCATCAGGTGAGCCTCTTGCTCGTTTGCCACCTATGATAAAAATATATATACATATATATGTTTTAATCAATCTGTACCGTTTTCTTTTAAATGAATATCTCATTAACGTAAATTGCTTATTATGGAGTATATTTATAAATGATTTAAAGTGATTTTTGTTTTTTTTTTTTTTGTTATAGGTGTTAAACGAGCAGGACGTGTAATTAAAACGAATTAAACACGATTCAAGAATGGAATAAGCCCGCTCAATGACTTTATAACAATTTGAAAAATTTAGTGATGAATTCCTCTTTAAAAATTGAATTTATATAAATCCTGTATATGTACATATATATATAAACGACATCCCGTTGATCGTATTATTTTTTTATATGCCTTACTTCTATTCCATCTCTGTATTATGCTTAAAATACTAATAAAACAGAATACTTTCAAGCTAAATAAATCTTCTAAAATTTCATTTCAAACAAATAAAACCCAATTTACTAACGCATATTACGATTTTTAAAATGGTCTCCGCCAGGATCACATAACATTTTATTTGGGTTTTACTCGTAAATTAGTACGTAGTAGACAAAGCAATAATGCTTTGTCTAGAGAATCTCTAATATTTTTTTATAGCTATCAATTATGGAAAAACGTAGGCGTTTTGACGAGATGAATAACATCGATATTTATTAAATATATAAATTATTAAATTCATTTTTGAATCATGAAAAACAAAACATAAATATCTAAGATAAATAAAAACATACCTACATGTTTATTACTATTTTTTTAGCAGGGTTAATTTTGCACTCACCTACAACGATATTATATACAGTATAAGCGCTACTCACACATATAGGAGCTATAACATGCCGTTTTCCGTCACGTCATACGAACCGTAACCGAACATGAGCAAAGCGCAAGGTAGATAAAAATATAAATTTATATGTCGGCGAGAAACCACGTATTTAAGAAAAACACGTGCCCGGAAATGATTATTTTAATTAGTTTAATAATTGAAAACTGTTTTATTATTAAATTAATAATATTTAGTGAATTTTGAGATGTTCAATTACTTTGAAATATTTTAGCGTCCATAAATAGGTGTTATATTGAGTGAATAGTTCCTCTACCCAATTTTGTTATAAAAGGTTTAGCGCCCGGTATCGACACTTACCCCCCCCCCCCCCGACTACGTTCTAAGCCGAGGTGCGATCTCATAGGAGACACCCTCAGGACGAACGTCACTCTGGAGCTCGAAAGGGCTCAAACTTCAAACGGCTGAGTCTAGTACTCACCCCAACGTCCGGTGATGCTGTAAAGGCTAGTAGCCAACAGCACTACTACAAACACGATACAAAAAAAAAAAAACAGTAGCAACAGGATTGTTCGAACCGTCGAAGCGATGGGATCTCCTCATCTTGGAATAAATCAAAGAAGAATATTTCCTTCGTTTAATTTCAATCCTTCGAGGATTGATAGAAATCCAAATCCTGATATTCGTGACGTCGGCAATGCTGACGTCATGTTTTTAAAAAACGAGCCTCTCCGTCGAATATATTCATTTGTACGTCATCATGAAAATAATTTAAAAAGTGATTTCCTTTCGTCTGTCAATGCCACAAATACAAACAAATGTGTCTGGGGCCCTTTAATGAATACAAATGGTCTCGCCGTTGAATTTCGCGAATGATATTAATAACTGGTATAACTTATTGTCAGGTAAAATTAATCAAATAAATTAGGTTAATGTGAATATACAGAGGGCGATTATTCTTATTTAATATTAAATATATTGATTTAAGAAAAAATACAGATAATCTTTATGAGTTCAAATAGAAGCACATGAATTTTACGGAAAAAAATCATGTTCAAACCTGGGCGGGCGCTTGTTTCTTTTTTATGTTTTAAATTTTCGTTTTAATTACTCTCGTGTGGCGGTGATGAAAACCACTGTGGGGACATTTACTTGTTAAAGCATTGTACAAGTCCGTCTGGATAGATATTTTACCGTCAAGTAGCAATACTTAGTGAGCCAGTTAACTACGCGTACAAGGGACGAAACATCTTAGCTCCCAAGGTTGGTAACGTATAGGTGATGTAATATTTCATATAGTGGGTAGTTGTGCCTACTTTCCATAAGGTGGCCCATTTGGCGTACCGCCAAAATATTTCATATAAAATTAAAATAAATGGCATATTTCTAATGAAATTCTGCTACATAAGTCTAGCAACACTGATCATCGTTTAGGTATAACCACCAAACTTTCTCTAAAAAAAGAGACAATGACTTAGCCCACAGCGTGACACAATTAATTTTAATTGACTATATTAATTAACTTTTACAAAAAAAAAAAAAAATCCTATTATATTTTAATTCGAAGTTCTTGTTGAAAGAATTCCACGCATTTCAACTACCTATATTAATTTAATTGCATAATTTTCGCGTTCCAGCTAAATTGAGAACTTTTCGAATAATTTCTTCATTGCTTCGCGTTAATTCAAGATAGCAATATTAATTCACTTCAAAGATGTTATTAAAGGCAATACATAGTAAGGAAATTAGATATATTTAAAGCTGTGTCTGCAAAAATGAAAATTATTAATTCTCGTTTTTAATGGCAATCGATAAAATCAAAATACAGTTCATTCAAGTAGGCTCATTCTAGCACTTTTGTATTGCTCTTTTTACAAGATGAAACTTTAAGGTTCCAAATGTAGATTCCATCCAGTAAAATCGTTTAGAAACTCGGTAAATACACTTCTCCGACAATTAAACTATATACCTCGATACAATTTGAAATCCAGTGGTGGCTTTAAATTTAATTTAATCCATCAAACTGCAATTCAATTCAAAAGTGCTCGCAAGAGCCTACTCGACCAAAATACTTTTTGATTAGATTTTATACAGTTAATTATATAGAGGATAAAAAGCGTGGAGCTAATAATCGATGACTTGACTTGACCAGATAGAATAACATAACATTATATATTTTTTAAATGTTTATAAAGAATAACTACTGAGTTTCTTGCCGGTTAGGTAGATTCTAATTCTGAACCAGTGGTAGCTTCACTTAATATAGTTTTGTAAAATTTCGATTCAAGAGTAAATTCAAAATTATACTTGAATAAAGTATATTTTGATTTTAAATTTTAATTTAATTGGATATACAATTGAGTAATTAATTATTTTTAAGCAGCTCTCAGCAACATAACTTACGTTATGTTGTTCAAAATACGGGTGAATCTTACAGTATTCGCATATCATACGTAACATCTCGCCACGTCACCTTGGTGATACGCAACATTAACATTATAGCCTCTGGAAAAAAGGTTGAAATCGTGTGACAACGAAACCATCACTGCGCGTGCTCATTGGATAAATCCAATAGCGTGCGCTTCTTCGGTTTCCAGTTACATACTTCCTTCCATTTCCCCGTTTTTATTATTAATTTATATAAAACATTTTTGAATCGTCAATATTTCAACCCTATCTCCGTTTCGGAAAGCCTCCAGCGAGAAAAAACGGCGAGATTAGGCAAAATGCGCTATAAAATATCAAGAGTATTCTTACAATTCTCACATATAAAAAATTGAACATGTGCAAATTAACGTGATAGGAACACACACAAAACTAGCGCTCAAATGACTTAAAAGAAGTTAGAAAATTATCAAAATCGATTCAGTCAATTAAAATTAAATGAAATAACAAATGCACGCATTTTATATATAACGGTTTGTACGAAAATGAAAAATTGTTACAATAGTTTAAAACCTAAATATGAAACTAAAAATGAATTTGTATCATACAAATTCAAAATTTGAAATTCGCTAAGTGGCTTAAAGATATATCTTATCTGTCAAAGAGAGCTGCTAGCTTTCAGAAAGACGGAGCCTCGCTTCCGAGGATTTAAAGTCTATTTTAGTTCTCAAGCTAAGGGTACGTTTCAGCAACAAAGTGTGAACTCATAAAGGCAAATAAAACCTTTGACACTTAAAATAAATTGTATTGTAAGGTGAACATTTAATTTATTTGTACTGAAAAAATTACCAACGTTTACACGGTGGGCTTTGTAAAGGGTGAGCCAGAGTTATTACAGGCTTTACTGGCACTTGTGTAAAGTTCTTACTCTCCAAGGTTGGTGGCGTATTGGTTTTGTAGTAAATAGTTAACATTTCTTACGGTGCCAATGTCTATAAGCGTTGGTGACCAATTGCCAACAAATGTTCCATTTTCTCATTTGCCAACCTATTTTATAGATAAAAAAAAACTTATATGTTTATATAATATGCAATAAAAACACTACACACACTACCACATATATATTATTTAATATGAAACATTCATAGTTTACGTTTTTACGATTGAATTTGACAGTTGAATATGTGATGAGTGGATGGTACCTACCCGGATAGGTAATAAGCTCTACCGCCAAATATAGAGTAGGTTTAAACTCCTTCACAACATAAACTTTATCTTTACCAAATTAAATCCTTCGTCCACGAAATTTCCTAAGAACTTTGTAACCCAAGTTTTCACGTATTCATATTAATACTTAGGGTATATTATATATATATATATGTCTATAAGCGTTGGTGACCAATTGCCAACAAATGTTCCATTTTCTCATTTGCCAACCTATTTTATAGATAAAAAAAAACTTATATGTTTATATAATATGCAATAAAAACACTACACACACTACCACATATATATTATTTAATATGAAACATTCATAGTTTACGTTTTTACGATTGAATTTGACAGTTGAATATGTGATGAGTGGATGGTACCTACCCGGATAGGTAATAAGCTCTACCGCCAAATATAGAGTAGGTTTAAACTCCTTCACAACATAAACTTTATCTTTACCAAATTAAATCCTTCGTCCACGAAATTTCCTAAGAACTTTGTAACCCAAGTTTTCACGTATTCATATTAATACTTAGGGTATATTATATATATAATACACATACGAAAAGCCAGGTACACGTATACGATCATTTTGAAAGTAATTGTATTAAATGATTGCTTTATATTAAATTATAATAAATGGTCGATTTTGTTATACGAAATAAGGACCCTTAACGGATGCTTCTGACAGGATATTACTTTGTCCTTTTCCCTTGACATCTTAATTAAAATCTTTTACCAAAGGGCGTAAGTACATCGAGCTATGATAATCAATCATAGACCTAAGATCGCTGTACCCATCGACTGAGCCATCACAGAAGAACTCTTTTCTGTTTTATTTCCTAGAATAGCACAAAGCTTCCATGATGGTCCAGTAGAGATTTATTGGCGGTGTCGGAAATCTGCACGTGTCGAATAATAATCTGCTACAATGTGTAATCACATTCACCAATATACGTATCAGCACTTAATAGCATTTTGGAATAAGTTCCAAACGTTCTCCACAAATGATAAGAGACCTAAGTCTAGCAGTGGAACCTTGACATGCTCTTTAATTTTTATAATTGTCATGTTTAATATCGTAAGTAAATCCTGCAGTCCAGCCTGTCGACCACGGCTCTTTAGGAGATGGTTGTCAGGTGCTAGGTTAAAAAAGTTGCCTATGTCCTTTTTTGAAGTTCAGGGTAGCTATACCAATTATTTTATCAATTCTTCAAATTCAGTTCAATGGTAAAATTTTCAGTTGTTTTATTGTAATTTATTTTACAAGTTCGTACGATATTTTTATAAGAGCCAAAACAAATGCGTCTGTCATTTAAAACTCTCAGCGATTGTCGGCTGTGTTGGGATATTTTCGGTCTGTCGTTCGCAGACTAATCTCATCGCTACTGAAAAAAAAACACTAACGTCATCACTTTTTCCAGAAAAT
Source organism: Vanessa atalanta (assembly GCF_905147765.1). Lineage (NCBI taxonomy): Eukaryota > Metazoa > Arthropoda > Insecta > Lepidoptera > Nymphalidae > Vanessa > Vanessa atalanta. The sequence goes on along the minus strand of NC_061892.1, from coordinate 2,935,278 downwards.
TCCGCGGAAATTTCCGCCAACGTGCTTCGATCGAGTTTGATTGTAAAATTTTGCTATTCTATTTTCGTAGATGGATATCGAAAACAATATTTTGGTGATTTATTAGTTTGTTGTGAGCGCTAACTGGCTCGTTGCTCTAGTTGTCTTATCTGTAGAAACCGTAGACCTCGGTTCAAATCCCAGGTTAAGTCTTGTGATTTATTGGTTTGGTGATTTTACTGACAAATTTGAACAGGATATATTAGCAAGTTATGCATACAACTGAGTTCTCTCAGGTCCTGGAATTTTACCATCGAATTATAAAAGCAACAGAATAAATTTGTACCTATGTTTGTATGTGCTATATAATATTTACTACCAAATGTCAAACATCCTTAAGAGAGACTGTTTTGAACAAAATCGAGTAAACATGCGACAAGAAACAAAATTTAAAAATTCAATTTTAATGTAATTAAAATTTATATTATACTTACTGTTCTTCGGAGTAGATTTTGGCAGAAGCGTATAATGGCAAATATATTCAGACATGAACTTAACACCAATCCAGGGATTTATGTTGTAACTTTAATAAATGTTTTTTTACAAAGCCATCCTTACACACGAATACACTAGCCTTATATTCTTATTTTACGAGTTTTTTTGTAGATTAAAATGGGGCCATTCTTTAGATGTGAATACTAGGTAGTAGGACTTTGCAAGCAGTATAGTATTGTTATATTCAGGTTTGAGAGCTAGTGTGATTACAGTTACAAGGAACATAACCGTTGAGTTTCCAAGGTTGGTGGCGCATTGACTATGTAAAAAATGGTTAATATTTCATACAGCGCCAAAATATCATCAATATTTAAAAATCTGTGAAAATACCGAAAACCATATATACGAAAAAATCACAAACATATTTTTTTAAATTTCATTTTCACATTCGAAAAGTCACAAAAATTGTAATAACTAATAACTATTTGTGAAATACTCTGCTACAGACAAAAAGGACACACTATATTATAATAATCAGATATCAGCACAGCAGAGTAACGACATAAAATACAAGGCTACTCAGCTTATGTTGAAACTCGGGAAAACATAGACAATGACCCTCAAAGTGGATCACTGATTTTTCAGTGATCCTCTTAGAGGATACCATACAAACAACAGTACCAGCTAAAAATAAATCGATATAAAACAATTCCATAAAATATTAGTATAAATACTTAAGTAATATTAAGTAGTTAAATAAATCAACATTCAAAATAAAGATAAAAAATAAATTAAGGCATATTTAAAAAAAAAACCTTCTGAGTTCAATATCTTGAAAACGGTTAGGTTTAGGGTTCAGTATTTCATAATCAAATTAATCAGTGGGTCTAGATAAACATTACCATAAAAAAGTAATAAGTATAACACCTCGGCTCATTGTCTCCATCGGTGACAAGTGGGCTGGTTCGCTTTGTTCCCAAAGGATCAGAATTCAACGGGGAAATGCTGCTAGCATTCTTGCCACCATTGCACGCGGTCAAGATTTATACAGTAACTATTTTTAATTCATGTCTGTATATTATATATTTAAGGACTTTATGTTAATATTACTTAACCATTAACCTTTTATAATATAAGCAAATAATATAACCTTAATAATGTTATAAAGCATTCCCGCTGTATTTTATTGTGAGAAACCTTGCACCGCCTCGCTGTGCTCTCTTTTTCAAGGTCGATTAAAAACATTTCATAGTTCATATACAACAATACCACAAAATACGAGTAAATCAAAACCTCAAACATAACACGGTTCACCTCCCAGTATTCTCGTTTTATCGTGGATCAAATCGGATGTCTACGATATAAAATATTTATTTTTCACCACCGAACGAGTGCTAAATATTTCTAGACTTGTCGTAATACCAGCGATGCAGACCACGAATTTATGAACATACGGCTGATAAGAATATTTTACTTCTGATTTATAAATATTAAAAAAAATATAAAAGTTTGCGTGATTTAATTTGTCCTTTGATTACGTTTGAATATGAATACACGGATTCCCTTAAAGCATAGAAGTCGACTTTGTCACAATTTATGGCATGACAACTTTTTTCTTGATGAAAAATAGTTTTTCGGTTGGTAATAGATGGCTTGCTATTTAAATAATTACAATATGAAAATGAGCCTTTTTGCTTAAGTATTAAGTAACCCTTGAATGTCAAGCTAGCTGATGGCGTCTTCTACTTTTGATCTTTTAAGCTTTATTATAAGTAGACAGACTGACAAATGGGCTATTTGTTGGTAACTAGTCACCAACGTTGTTAGAAAATGTTCCTTACATGGCCAATACACCACCAATATTAAGAACTAAGATGCCTGGGTCTGTTATTACACTAGCTAACTCACCCTTCGAACCGAAACTCAACAATACTAAATATTCTATTTCGCAGCGGAATATGTGATAAGTGATTATCGATGATGGGTACCTATCGAAACAACAAAACTATTTTACTTATGCCATTACCTTGTTCCAATGTGGGCTGATGATGAGGTGGCAAAATTTTACTCAAGTATGTACGCAAATACTATGTCTACTCCCTTACGTGACACCCAAAACACCAGTAACTGTATACAACTGCAGAATGATAAGTTTTCCTAAATATTGGGAGTATTATAATACCGAACTTAAAAACTCCAAATGGCAACTGAGAATTTGTTAAATGAACAATTCAACCTGGCAGTCTTACATGCTAGCCTCTATAACATCAAGTTATTTAAATGCTGAAGCGTATTGATTTTAAACGTGCATGCATACTTTGCTCGTGGCTGACGTTCACTGTAGGTAGTTCAGGCATATTTTCTCATCTCAACCGAAGTATTTGTCGCTGACAGTCGTCCCATCTGCAGCTGGAGTTCTGGCGCAGTAAAATTGAATTAATTTATAAGTGGGACTAGTTCGAATTCTTTTATATGCAGTTTTTATACTTTTCATATTTAGGTTAATGTAAAACTTCTCGTACGGAGCGGTGAAATTATTAAACTTTACATATTGCATAGCATATACGATGGAGGCAATTTTCTTAATTTGTTTTGTTATAGGAATATTCAAGTCTTGGTAATGATAATGTTTTTTTTTTTAATATTTAACATTAATAATTTAAGAAATAAATAAATTTGAACTCATACCAAAAATTAATTTTCTTAAAATATTTTAAGTAAATTTATTTATTTACATAATTAGTCTTAAATTCAAAATAATAGAAGCTTATGTAATTGATTTCATTTATAAATTTATGTTGAAGTAATAGCGTAACGTTGTCTCGAGAAATCATCAGAATGACGAAGTGCTGTAATTTATCAGGCCACTAGAAACCGTAAACAAGGCAAGGGAGGGAGGTGATTTGTGTTCCAAATGCATAACAGCAGAAGATAAGTGACAAGGAAAATACTTTGGCATATATTTGTTATGGTAAAAGTTATTCCACTTTTAACGGACCGGTATTTTAAAGGGATTGCAGTTAATATTTTGTCAATCGTTAAAAAAATACTTCGCTTCATTAGATCGTGCTTCTCTCGTGTGCGTTGGTGGTGACAGAATTTCATCCGAAAATTGGAGATTTGCTCACAATGTTTCCTAACGAGAGTGTGTTGCCTACACAAATCAGTACTTACCCAGATTTCAACCAGCAATATAAGATTAATGTGATCTTATTGCCGGGACTTTTTGTATCTGTACACCAATTAAATAATAAAAAGGGGCCAAGTACGAATCGGACTCGCCCATTAAGGGTTCCTTGACAGCAAGTAACCCGTAGCAGCAAGTAATCAGTTGCCGAATCATTAATGAAAGAAAATGTACGTGAATGCAAATCAAAATTTAATTTTACCCCTGTAAACACCAATGACATAATTTGTACATTTAAGTCATTAGACATTAAGAAAACTGCTGATCTATGGGGTATTTCTGTAAAGGTGATTAATTCAATTATTGATCTAATTGCACCTTATCTTGCAATAATATTCAATGATTGTGTTCAACGTGGTGTATTTCCTGACCTGATGAAACATAGTAAAGTCATTCCAATATTTAAATCTGGTAGCTCTTCAGATCCTAATAACTATAGGCCAATCTCAATACTACCAACCCTCAGCAAAATATTTGAAAAAAATATTTTAAATCAATTATTAGCATATTTCAATAGATACAATCTGCTTCATAGAAAACAATTTGGATTTACGAGGGGTCGCTCAACTACCGACGCAGGTATCGAACTAATAAGAAATATCTATGAAGCCTGGGAGGGGTCGCAGGATGCCTTAGCGATTTTCTGCGACTTATCCAAAGCCTTTGATTGTGTTCAACATGAAACTCTGGTCAGGAAACTATATCACTATGGAATTAGAGAATGTGCACTCGACCTTCTGACTTCTTATCTGAACAATAGAATTCAGAGGGTTGACGTTAAAGGGACAAGGTCTCCTGGGGTCTTAGTTACTATGGGGGTCCCACAAGGATCAATTCTTGGACCTTTTCTATTCCTCATATATATAAATGACTTGCCATTTCTTGTTGGGAACAAACATGATATAGTATTGTTTGCTGATGATACCTCTTTGGTTTTTAAAATTAATAGGAAACAGGAACAGTATGACGATGTAAACAATGCTATGTCTGATATAATACACTGGTTTAGCGTAAATAATCTTAGACTGAATAATAAAAAAACTAAAATTGTAAAATTTAGCACACCAAACGTGCAAAATGTTAAACCCGATGTACTTATCAATGGGGAATCGATGGATCCAGTTGAAACAACTAAATTTATTGGCCTTACTCTTGACGCCAAATTACAGTGGCTCCCCCATATAAACGGATTGGCGGGTAGACTGAGTTCTGCGGCATTTGGGGACAAAAAAATTAGATTATTTACCGATGTTGATACGGCTCGCCTAGTTTATTTCAGTTACTTTCACAGTATAATGTCCTACTGCATTATGCTTTAGGGTAACGCAGCCGCTATCCATACTATATTTGTGCTGCAGAAGAGGGCTATTCGCGCAGTCTATAACCTAGGAGCCAAGGAATCTTTGAGGTATAAATTTAAAGAAATTAAGATATTGACTGTTGCTTCTCAATATATATTCTGTAATGTTTTGTATGTACGGAAAAATATTAATGTTTTTATGAGAAAATGTGATTCTCATAACGTTGGTACAAGGAACAAACACAATCTTGTTACTCCTGTTACTCGACTGCATAGAGTCAGTAACTCTTTTGTGGGGCAATGTATACGCTTCTACAACAGGATCCCAGAAAGCGTTCAAAATGCTTCTGTTGCGAAATTTAAAAAAATTGTTAAGGAACGCTTGTGTGCGAAAGGTTACTATACAATTAGTGAGTTTATGTTTGATAGCACACCTTGGGAATGAAACGATCGCCTCCTGGCTGTTTCTACTCATATACAATTATGTATATAATTAATTTGACGTAAAAAAAAAAATGTCCCGCTGAGTTTCTTTCACCGGTTCTTCTCAGGTCAGGGTGTTTTCTTTTTCTGAACCGGTGGTAGTGTTTAACTTGACAATCAATAAGAAAGTGTAATACTTCTATATTGAATAAAGGAATTTGAGTTTGAGTTTGAGTTTAACAAGCTCACAGAATACATCCTTCCAATAAATCCATCCAATACTTACCAAGTTTCAATAGTATAGACCGACAGACATGACGAATCTACAAGGGTTCCATTTTTTGCCATTTGGCTTCGGAACCCTAATAAAAACGAACAATGACAGAAATTTCGAATTTGGTCTATTAATAAATTTCTGATAGACAATTTATTTCGTTAAATCTATAATTAATAAAAATATGACACAGGGCTGATAATAATAACCATCTAAAAATCTAATAGCAGTATCAAATATTATTCTTCAATATAAAAGTTGGTTAAATGTGACTTACGGCGAATTCGAACAACTAAAAACTTCACATATTGCTTTCTATTGTATGTAGATGAACGATTAATTGGGTCACCTGAATTAAATAGTAACCATAGATATTTGTGCCATAAGAAATATTAACTATTCCTTACAACACCAGTGCGCAATCAACCTTGGGTTGTAAGGTGTTATGTCCCTTTTAACCTGTAGTTACACAAAAAGACCCTTCAAACCGGAACACATCAATACTAATTGCTGTTTGTCAGTAGAATATTTGATGAATGGGTGGTACCTACCTGGATGGGTTTATATAAAGCCCTTCCACCGAGTAAATTATCAAACTCCGTCATTGTCTTATATATTAAATGCTATTTTGTTACAAGAACGTTGACTGGTAATTCAAAATAGTAAACACAGATGGAAATCTTTGTACGAGTACTCATGCAAATACTATTTGGTAGCACGTCATACCACAGGCAAGCACCACTGAATCTTCATGCTTAATTTGTGTTTAAGATTCATCTCGTACTTGGCGGTGAAGGAAAACATCGTGAGGAAAACTGAATGTGTCTAATTTCAACGAAATTCTGCCACATATGTAGATACACAACCAACCCTCATTGGAGCAGCGTGGTGGAGTAAGCTCCAAGCCTTCTCCTCAAAGGGAGAGAAGGCCTTAGCCCAGCAGTGAGAAATTTAGAGGCAGTTGCAGTTTAACCCGAGAGTAAAGATATTATAACTCAACTCAACAACTCATTTGAGAAAACAAGCTTATACTATACAAAATTATTTGTCTATGCTGTTGACTGTTGAGGAGTTGTATGGAACCAATGCAGGGTGTAGAATCTATTCATGCTTAACCTAAAAATGCTATGGAACTGAACCATGATTTAAAATTTCAACTCTGTTAGATAAGAGAAAGTGGTTCTATTTAGCTTTCAAGATTTGTTCTAAATAAAGAAACATCGCAAATGAAATAAAAGTTAGTTATGAGTAAATGCTTGTAAAAATGTTACTTAATTACAAGTACATTATTTTTACGTTCTACCTTTCGAGGGTGAACTCAAAAGATCATATTTTTCTACAAAAATAAACTAAAATAGTCAACACAGATTAAACGAAAAAGTATTCTAAAGCATAAAATTTAAGAAGTTTTAAATAAATTAACCATGTTCTTAATTTATTTATAACTTCTTTACGTATGTATTCAGCTAATATTCATACAAGGAGATTATCCTTTAAATGAGCATTCTACTTAACAGTAAACACATTTGCTATATTAATAGTATGTCTATTCCAGAACTTAATTTTATTTCTGTTAAATAAAATTGAATGTCAAATTAATGTACTCTAAATTATGATATTATAATAATGCTTAATTATAACGGACAAAGGGCCTATTCACATTGAGGTATATTTTAATCGAGTTGTAACCAAACATCGCATTAGCAGAAGCTCGTGACAACCGCAGATACAAAACTGTTGAAATCTCTCGCAAAAACATTACATATATTTATCAGGTATTATATAACGCCATCGCCATATAATTGGATATAAACAAAATTGTAAAATAAATAAATTTATCAAGATGGCACAGTGGTGGTATAATGCGTGAATCTTAACCAATAATTTCGGGTTCAAACCCAGGCGAGCATCACTGAATTTCATGTGCTTAATTTGTGTTTATAATTCATCTCGTGCTCGGCGGTGAAGGAAAACATTGTGAGGAAACCTGCATGTGGCTAATTTCAACGAAATTTTGCCACATGTGTATTCCACCAACCCGCATTGGAGCAGCGTGGTGGAATATGCTCCAAACCTTCTCCTCAAAGGGAGAGGAGGCTTTTGCCCAGCAGTGGGAAATTTACAGGTTCTCCTATTAACCCATTAATCGCCAAAATAAAAACAAAAGTGATATTTTTACGAAACGTTTATTTTACTATTGTTTACAAATCAAATAAAAATAAAAGTATGAAAAAAGTAGAAAAAAATAATCAGGGTCCTTTAGAGGGGGGTGTACTCGATTGTGTACAGCGGCGTATTATAGATGAAAATTTTCGAAACATTGTTTTTCTACACACAATGTTTTGTGACACTTTTTGCATTGCCAACGAACTCTTGTGTGACATATAACACATCGTAAAGGTTTTCCAAGTTTTTAAGGATAGTTTCCTATAACGTCTTGAGGCAAGCCTGGGACCAATGACGACGAAGATCCAGCCTTATGTTGTGTTTTCTGGTGTAAGTAGTATCTCGCAATGGTACATCGAAAAAGTAACTGATCCATGCTATCACTGTGACTGATAACATGCAAACGCCACGGAATGCAATAGCCATATCTACCATATCGGTAAATAAAACCCACCACCACTTTTTCTGTGAATTGCAATCCTATAAAGCGAAATAGACTGATCCAACTCATCCACTCCACCCATATTTTTATTATAAGTTTGAAACAGCTTTGGTATATTGACATCAGTTTTTTGACGCTGCACAGGAGACCATCGTTTTACAACTCCTAACGGATCAATTGTATCATAATTTGTCGTTATTGTGCAAACACAATCTTTCCATCTCACTAACATAATATTTCATTTTGCTTATAAAAGTCAAATAAATCAAAAGTCAAAATATCAAATCTTTGTCTTGGTATGGATCTCGATACCATTTCGACGCCTACGTCTTCATCATAAGACTAATACAAATATTCTCTGGGTAACTTATGATACCCAGATAATATAAATATGCCTATAACCTTTTTCAACAGTCAACAGAGTCCAGTTGAAAGGTGTGTCTATTGTTTTGATTAGCATATAAAATTGTGTTTGTAATTATCAAGCTAATCACTTCATCATCAAATATTGTTTCAAATATTTGTACTGGTAAGATCTTGAAATTGTTCTTTTATTAGTTTCTGTCCAGCTATAACTTCAGTTCTTTCTTGAGTTGTAATAGAGTATGTTGGTGAACACGTACGTCATACTGGCTGATCTGGCTGTTGACGACTACTTCTCTTTGCTTTTTCAACCAAAGGCTCATCATCGCTGCTGTCAAGGTCCCCACATCGAATTGTATCCTTATTACTCCTAAATACCTCTATATTACCAGGCACATCCCGGGGTAAAGAGGCCTAAAAATAATCATGACCTCGTTGGCACCTTCTTCTTCATCTGTCACGATGCTAGGTTCTGTTGGTATAATCGCAAATTCGTAATCAGCCTCACTGTCACTATCTTCTAAAACAGCAATGCCTGCTTTCTCTAAGCCGTTGTAATAGTTAGAAACGTTAAGACATTTCGAACTCATTGTAATAAAAACCTGAAGAAAAAAGTGCAATCGTTATATAGATGCGGCCGTTGTACCCAACTAGGTACAGTAGTGTTTCAAGTACGATTACTTTGAAAATATAAGTTGCAATACATAAGTTTATCATTTATTTGATCAATAAAAACGTACACTACAATTCAAATATACATAAAATAAATTTGGGTATATGTAAACACTAGAAAATAATAAAATGGTGTACTTACCTATATTTAATGATTATATTGATAAATTGTAATCCTCTCAGTGACAACTATTATGAATAAACTCGCTTAATTCGTTTTTATTTCAATACACTGTATGTCTTCTATTAAAATGCGCGAAAATAACAACATTAACTTTTAAAATTTGATAACTACCCTCAATTGTTTTGCTGTACCCAATCAGGTACAGAGGCGCCAAATGGGTTAATACGACAAATATTTAGAAATAAGAATTAATTTCTCGAAAAATAATTATTTTCATACAATACGAAGTATGTTTTAAATTAATTGACTTAACATTAAAATAACCAAGACAAAAGTAGTGCAAATATAATATAATAATAAATCACAAGGTTTTATTTTAAACCATTATTATTTGTTGAAATGGCGGTAATTAAAAAAAAAATTTGCAAACACGAACACGAACGATATAGTCACGGTCCGTAATATTACCACGAAATGGCGGAGCGCCAACATTTTGTTTGAATAATCGTATGAGACAATGAGTGTAATTTGGTTGTTTAAAACCAGTATCACATTAGCGACTTTATGAAACTATTCACAGTAATTATATCGTCTTTTCTTGCAAGAGTTTTATATCTAAATCAGACCAGTGGGTAGAATGCGTGTGCGTGAATGTTATTAAAAAGGATCTATGAACGCGGATTCGAATTTATGACGAGTACTACAAAGTTGTTTTGTTTTTATTATTTATATATAAATGGAAATAACAAGAGAAACAGGTATTTATAGCAAAGATTCTAATCTATTTTAATCCTCCAAGGAGTAGTGTAGCGGACTATTCTGTACGAAAAAAACCCGAAACTAATCGCAGAACTTTGTGGTAGGGGTTTGTGTACACCTGTCAATCGGCAATATTTAATATTATTGTATTCTGGTTTAAAGGGTTTTACTTAGTGGTAGGGCATTGTGCAAGCCCGTCTGGGTAGGTTCCACCCACTCATCAGATATTCTACCGCCAAATAACAGTACACTGTATTGTTGTGTTTCGGTTAGAAGGGTGAGTGAGCCAGTGTAATCACAAGCACAAGGGACATAATATCTTAGTTCCCAAGGTTGGTGGCGCATAGGTGATGTAAGGAATGGTTAATATTTCTTACAGCGCCTTTGTCTATGGGCGGTGACGACCACTTACCATCAGGTGGCCCATAAGCTCGTCCGCCAACCAATGCCATAAAAAAAGGGTGAGTGAGCCAGTGTAACGAAAGGTACATGGGACATAACATATTAGTTCACGAGATTGGTGGGGCATTACCGATGTAAGGAATGGTTGATATTTGTTTCAGCGCCGATGTCTGTAGGTGACATATTTGCCCGACAGAGTGTGAAATATTAGAATATGAAACTGACTATAATAATCGTATATATTAATAGCGTAAACCGATTTTATTGCACATTGTAAATTGCAATCAAGTAGATTCTTGATTGCAATTTACTCAATTGTTACAATTTAACAAAAAAATAATTTTAGTGAGAGGAAAAAGGGTACTGGTTGGTTAGAGAGCGCTACTACGGATGTATAAGAAAAAAACAAAAAAAAACTTCAACGAAATTAAAGTAAATTGTTATCGACAAACTTCAATTCTAACTGAGGTAATGTAACATTAAAAAGATTTCAAAATTTTGGCGCCAAATTTAGATGACTGACTTCGAAATTTTTAAAAAAATATTTTTTATAAACGCGAAATTTCGCGGGAGACCACTAGTAATAAAATTGATAGGATACAAGGCGAAGTGAATTCTTACAGAGCACTGCGGGAGGCATTTCTCAGTAGCGAGACCTATACGGGATGTTGGTTAATTTAGTTTTCTAGGTAATAAAAATAACACTAAAATATAATTCTAATTTTTATATATTTTTTTCGGCAAATGTTCAAGCACACACACACATAAGTAATAATATATATTAAGTAATGTATTACTTATGTATTTAATTGTGTTAGTAATTAAACAGGCCTGATTAAGTTCCTTCCAAACAGGTGGTTTTGTTTATTTCTTGACAATCCTTAATAAGTTTAGTTTAGATTTTTATGTAATCTACATTTTGTTAAAAATATTTAAGTAAATACAATATATATAAATAAAATTCACAAGTTTAATTTTATTAATGTGGTTTAGAGGGCGGCTACTTAGATAATAACATTTTCGTTTAAAACCTTCTCCGATATTTTCTACGTATTTTGATATAAGTATTTATTTATATAGGTTCAGTAGTTTTTTTATTTATAACATAAACAACGTCTGCTCAGTTGTTAGCATAAATAAGTTCCCAATTGTATTCAAAGTGTAGCGTACATGTCAGACCCAATAGTATCCATAATGTGGCGAACTACTAAATAATAAAAAAAATGTCAATAATCCATTTCTCCATTAAATAAATATATATTAGAGTTAATCGAATTTACATATAAACTCCAATTGCTGAAATGGAATTCTAATAATAATATCTATAAATATATATAACATCTAGAGAATTTATTTCTATAGTGGTTATATCAAAACTTATATTAAATTTGTTTAATATCAAACTCAAATATTATCACATTTATAACTCTTGAAACATTGAAAAACCAAAATGATCAAATTGAGAATTTTTTTTAATGACGGTGATATTTTTTTTTATTGTTAGTACTGAAGCTCGTCAATAGTTACCGAACAAAACAAATAATCGATTGACAGACAATAGAAAAAGATACTGAACTTTTTTGCCTTTGCCTGTATAAATTAAAGGTTTAGTTACTAAGATGAAAAAAAAAAAAGAATATTCGTTTATTAATTCAAATTCATTACGTAATAGCTCGTCTGAATAAAATGAGAGCTTCGTTATTTAAAAAACAATTAATTACCCGAGCTCGTTTCTTTAATTACAGTAAAAGTTTCATGATAGTCTTAACTAGTAGTAAATAAAGCAATTAAAAAAATAATTTACTTCTCCATTAATAAGACTAATAAGAATATAATTTTACACAATAATAGTTTGCGACTTTATATAATCGTGGACTGATTTTACATTACATTACATTCCATTAACAGCCTGTAAATTTCCCAATGCTGGGCTAAAGCCTCCTCTTTTTTTGAGGAGAAGGTTTGGAGCATATTCCACCGCGCTGCCCCAATGCGGTTTGGTGGAATACACATGTGGCAGAATTTCGTTGAAATTAGACACATGCAGGTTTCCTCACGATGTTTTCCTTCACCGCTGAGCACGAGATGAATTATAAACACAAATTAAGCACATGAAAATTCAGTGGTGCTTGCCTGGGTTTTAACCCGCAATCATCGGTTAATATGCATGCGTTCTAACAACTAGGCCATCTCGGCTTGACTTTTAGGACTGATTGATTCTCCCAAATAATTGATTTTCTGTAAAACGTAATTTCATTTTTCGTGCCTAGTACGAGCAACGTTCGTTGTATTGGACCTTATTAAGAGATTTCTTAGTAAATTATGTTTAAAAAGCATTTATTCGAACAAAGTTCTAACAGTAAGAGAACGAATTGACAGAAATCGTCAATCGTTAGGAAAAAGCGTCATTTGTCCTCCTGGTGACTTTTCTCTCTGTCTTGTTCTTTTTCTCTCTGTCTCGTTCTATTGTTTATAGTTTCATATAAAATTATTAAAACTTAATTTTTGTTATTTCAATTCACACGGGATGTTAGTAACAATTATGTCATTATTAATTTATTTTATTATATCTATTATTTGATAAATCATTTAAAGCTAAACCAACTGAGCTCGCATCGGGTGTTCCAAAACATATGGGCCTTGTGTGTTCTTTACCATTTATCCGATTTTATTGAACAGATGAATGGCGTACGCTGATTTTTGACAAGCAAACATTAGTCCGTAATATAAAAATTTTAAAAAGGCATTTTTACGTTTTCATCTTTTTAAAATACGGTACATAGCCCTTAATTATTCGCTGGCTGGCATTTGTCCATTTTTTTTGGAAGTTAAATGAGTCTTGAACGTTTCTTTTATTCCACAAATTTATGCCATAGCTTAACCAAATGGAAAGGTATGCATAATAAACAATGTACCTTATTGTTTCGGACATTTTTTTTAGAGGAGTAATTTTTTTTAACACGAAGAGACCACGGTAATTTGACGATTGCACAGTATATTAATAACAGAAATACTTAACTTCTGACCGAATCTTTCTTTTTATTTATATAATAAACGTGAACTTGCAAATGGGATACCTGATGATAAGTGGTGACTACTGCCCGTATATTGAGATAATATTAGAATTATTGTATTTACTTAAACCGTCCCCTTCATCCAAATATCTTATGTCTCTTGTGATAGTCAAATTGGCTCACTTGCTCTTCAAGCCAGAACACATTAACCCTAAGTTTTACTGTTGGCGGTAGAATATCTGATTAGTGAAACAAATGAAAATTCAATGATTTAAAATTGTAAGATTCAATCGTTCTTTACTGGGCCATCTCTATTTCCAATTTAAACGCTGACTGTAAATAAAACACTTTTCACTTTAAATTGCAGTTACCATGAACTTATCGAGTTCGAATCAGGATATAAATTCGGATATCGAGAAGTCGCGTTCATTCACTGCCCGAAAAAAAATTCACATTCGAGATAAAATACTCGAATATTCGATGAAAAGTATAAAATAACTTTTTTTTAGTCGTATTCGACGCTTAAAGCTATATGCATTTTATGTTATAAAGAGTCTAGTTGAAAGAGTTAATCTCAGGCCTGTCCGATTTGAAAAAATAATTTGTGTGATCGTCCGTGTATTGAAAAGTTGTAGCTTTATTGAGTCATGTTAAGCTTTGTATATTTATATATACTGGATACAGAACCAGATATATTGCATATATTCAAATGAAAAAAATGTTCATGAATGTAGAACCAATTTTAATTTGAAAAATAAATAAATATATATTTAAATTGCAAGCCAAACATCAAAATCCGTGCGGCCATTTTTGTACGAAGCAACAATAACGCTAGAGATTTCGGCTCATACAGAAACCGTGAATTTTTTCGAGAGAAAAAGTATTCTTAGTAATAAACTATCTTCACAAAAAACCCGAGTCGATCCGTTGCTGCGAGAAATAAGATAAGAAGCCAACAGACGTATGTACCCTAACATTTATAATATTTTAGATTATTCCATGGATAATCTGACTGCATAAACGTCAAACCTTGACGTTTTGAGACTTTCCTCGACAGCTGATCTAGAAGCATCTATCGTGACGTCATTTTTATAATTGTTTTGAATATTCTGTTTTATTAATTCACATTTTACAATTAAATAGCTTCCTATATTAAATAGAGATGAATAAAGTCAACTTTGATTCCATTTAAAAAATCAAAACATATAAATATTAATTCGGGTTCCGACGATAAAATATGCTTAAAAAGTTTAAGCCTCAAAATTTATCTATCGAAATGTAGTTAATTTTAATTTCCCCCGACCGGAGGCAGATAAAATAAATTTAAACTAAGTGAAACTTATAACCGCTAAGTGCAAATCGCAGATCCAACTGGAAGGTTACTATTGAAATTGAGCCTGAGGTCAGATAGAGCAAGCGTTAGATAATTTAATTAGCAACAATTTATATTTATAAAAATATGGAGTTCATTATTTTTTTTTATCCGTAACATATAATTGTTATAATATATATATTATTATATATATAATATATATATTATTATATTATAATATAATAATAAATGTATGTAATTTATAAAACACAAACCTCCAATCATCGTTTTACCCCCTTAGAGGTGGATTTCTTTTAAAATCCATTCTTCAATCAAGCTTGTAGGTGTTACAGTTTCTTCAAATTTCGTGATTAATCAGTCTATTATATAGATTAAGGGAAGGCAATTCAATTTTTTTTTTTACTTTCATTAAAATGATCTGTTTTGTAAAAGTTTATAACACATATTACTAGTTCAGAATGAAGATTCTATTAAGAACCGGGAAGAATTTCGGCAGCTACATTTTTTTTTATTTTACAGATCATAAATTGATATACCGCAGCGACAAAAGCCCAATAAAAAATATTCCGTAACAAAAACCATTTTTCATATCCGTTAAATGTCAATCCGATCAATTTTTAAGGTTCGCACAGCAGATCAGTCCATTGACTGCCATCAGGATTCATTAACTTGTTTTTTTTTTTATTATTTATAACGCTATTCATAGCTTAAGCTTCGCTCACAGTCGAACGAGTGTTTATTGATCGGTATTATCAGAATTTATTCACTTGAACTAACTCACAATATACTATGCAGGATTCCAGGCTTTCGATTGTATAGAATATTGCCTTCGGAATCCTGGGAAAAGTTTTGACAGTTTTAAATTGTGCGCTTGCTTAATCGAATATTTTATTTGTCGAAAAACTTCTGATCTGATTCGGCATTTCCTCGAAATTCATTTCGTTCGCAATAGACCAAGATTAATCTTCTTTTTGAATGAGTCACATGTTCAGTGGATAGAGTATATTGATTTTAAAGTGAGTATGATAAGTTAAAATCTGCATAAATACTACATATTTTTATTTGATATCAAGTGGAAGCTGGGGCATGCATAGACCATCTAGGGTCCGCGAAGGTAGAACGAGAACCTGGTCCATCAGGAGGCATGATGTCAAAGCGTCACGGTAGCACGCGTGACTGATTCCGTAATGCACAAAGAAAGTGGGTAACGCTGGTTTTGTTTAGTTGATATTCCAGCGCTGTCGGCAGCGAGGACTCCTACATACCTCCGTAATAAGCGTTTTTCATGATATATTCTGTAATGTTATGTATGTACGGAAAAATAGTTATGATGTTATGAGAAAATGTGATACTCATAGCATTGGTGCAAGGAACAAACACAAACTTGTTACTCCTGTTACTCGACTGCATAGAGTCAGTAACTTTTTTTGTGGGGCAATGTATGTGGTTCTACAACAGGATCCCAGAAAGCGTTGAAAATTAATCAGTTGCCAAAAAAAAAATATGTTAAGGAACACTTGAGTGCGAAAGGTTATTATACAATTAGTGAGTTTATGATTGATAGCTTGGGAATGAAGCGATCGCCTCCTGGCTATTTCTATTAATATTCAATATTTTGCTAAGTTTAAGCTACAAACTTCACGTCAATAACACTAAGGAATAATATTTTACTTTTATACAAAGACATCTTAAGAATATGTCCTTAAGCTGCACTGCGTCAACCACGTACATCAAGCATAATACAATAGTTTAGTAACTAGATTAAGTTTCTTACTTATATCATATTTTCGTAATAATTACGTAATTGGTCGAAAGGGAAAATCAAATATAATTTGATAAATTACGGTCACGTTCCACTAGATGTATAAAGCTAAATTAATTGATTACACAATTTACAAACTAAATGTACTTCTTGCAGTTTAAAATAAGAACTATATAACTATTGGTAACTTTTTTTTTATTATTTTTGAAATGTTACGTACAGGGACAACGTGAATTTTGTATAATGCTGTCTTCTTCCTTTTTTCTCTGGCCTTGCATGTCTGTCTATCTGTCAGAAAAGTCACGCAGCATGTCTTTTCTTTCCATACTCCTCTATTATTCGTCATCTGATCGTTCAGATCCATCTCTCTTATATTCCTTTTCACACGCTCCATTAATGTCTTAGATCGTTCTCTTCCTCTGCATCTCTGTACGCTCATGCTCTCTTTTAGTTACATGTGTCTCCTCTCTCCGCCTCATATGTCCATACCAGCTCAAACGGTTCCCTTTCGTTCTATCTGTTACTAGCTCTGCTTTTAGGCTTTCTCTTATAAACTGATTTCTTATTTTATTAATTCTCATTACTCCGCACGCCCTTCTCAATATCCTCATTTCTGCTACATACATTTTATTTTCATCCGTCTTTATCACAACCCAGCTTCGCGATGCATACAAGTGGACAAGTCTTTGTGTAATGCTGTAAAATATTTTGTATATATTAAATAGTGATTCACAGAGAATGGTCAATGTCATCGGTCTATATTTTTTACTATACCAGTATTTGTACGTAATAAACTACATAAGCTATCTTCCTAAAATAACTTGATAGTAGAGCTTTGTGCAACCATCTGTGTAGGTTCCACCCACTTGTCACATAACATCACATCACCGCCAACAACAATACTTAGTATTGGTATGATCCGGTTTGCAGGGTCAGTGAGTCAGTGTAACTACAGGCGAAAGGGACATTTTCGTACTCAAGACTGTGGTGACATTGACGTTGTAAGGAATAATATTCCTCACAGCGTTAATGTCGTGACGTTAATGGACGGTGGTGACTTCTTACCATCAGGTAACACATTATCGGAAATAATATATATATTCTATTGTCAATTACAACTAATTTAATTACTCGATAACGTCAAAGAATATCTTGTTTACCTTAATTTGATGGTATCGCGAAGCTGTAGCCGGATGATTAAGTTTAATTTCATGTTTACCAAATAAAGCAATGAACTGTCATGGCCTTTCGTTCAATTCCCCAAAGTAGAATTGCCGACAATGAATACTGAAAATCACTAGTAATAACGGCGTGAATATGAATTAATCGATTTGAATTAACACTACCATTTGAGTTGGTTTTGAATAATTGATACAAATATACCGTTTTAATTTTTTTTAACGACTTTCGAAATTAGAAGCGTTTTTTATTTTATTTTTTACTTCGGATTTTTAATAATACTATTAAAACATTATAACATAATAATTTCTTAAGTGCCAGCTTTTAGATATCCTACTTACGGGCTAAGGCCTCCTCTTTTGGAGGTAATGTTTCGAAGCCGATCTCACTAATGTTAATCACGATCGAAATATACATAAAAATTAACCGAATGTAAATTTATATCCCAATTGCTGAAATTGAATTCTAAAGTAATATTTATTTAACACTTATATTTAGAGAATTTATATCTATAGTGTTTATTTCAACACTGAACACACCTGTTCTAACCACTGGACTATTTCTTATAATTAATTTATTATCAATTTTAAATATAAATACCATCAGACGCAGATCTAAAAAGTTTTTTACGTAAATTACACAGACTTTTCCAGCTTACCATAGAAAATTGCTGAGCATTTGAAATAGAATTTCTATCGCAGTATTTTTAAAATCTAGCGTAGGGCGACGATTCTTCAGTATCGCTAAGAACACAGTTTGGTCGCTTGTTAGCCGTGGACGTCCTCTACGTTGCCACGAGACGACAACGACACGACACCTGTGACCAAAAACTACAAAAAGTATTTATGTATGTATATGTCGTACAATTCTAATAATCAAATCACCCATTTGATAAATATAAATAATCTCAAAAACCCTATCTACCAATATTGCCAAAACACAGATAAGGAGACTATGGTGATATTGGCAAACAGAAATCTTAAAAGTAGTTTTATCCACAACCTTCGTCTTGTACAACAAAAGCAGAGTTACGCTGTGCCTGAGGTCTGTCCTATTTAGCCTGCAGTTCCTTAAAAAAATCTTTATGGTACTGTAAAGTAGTTCCGACGTAAAGATTCATAGTTAGAGAAGGCACGAAGCGTGTCCCACGTAGCGCGGTTGAACAATACAAAAGTAACTTTATACAATGTAGCAGAAACACTTCGAGGAAATCGTTACTACGTCGCTTCGAACACGAAACATATTAGAGCCTTTATTAGAACTGTTATAACAATTTCTATGAAAACATTCCAGATGGGAACATTTAAATTGATTCACGACAATGTTGATTCACGACTCGTGTGAAATCGTAAAAATGTCGTTGCAATCACGTCGCCTGTATAAAGATTCCATTCTGACGGATTATAGCCTCAAGCTATTCTTGAGAACAAACTCCCTCTGGTGGCAAGATTTAAAATTACACAAGGATAAATCTAGAAGTTGACAATATTGTAGATGTTCTAAAATTAGTTTCCTACTTTTCGATTCTTATAGCATCGAAGAACTCAATGTTTGTTTTTATTTATATACTAGCTTCATCGCATGGTTATACTCGCGTTGCGTGTTCCTGCTGCTTACACGTCGGTTTAAGCGTGACATTGTATTCTTATAGATATAATATCAAGCTATAATACAATATATTTCAATAAAAGTGATAGCATTAGATAGAATGCAAATATATCAAGATAGTAAGGATTTTACAATTGCGTCGAGAGATAGCGGCACTCAGCGCTTTCTATCGAATGTGTCACGGCGAGTGCTCAGAGGAACTATTCTCCCTTATTCCTGCTTCCCCTTTCCTTCACAAGTCCATGCGTGCCGGTTCTCGATGTCACCGCCTAACTGTGACATCAATTCCATCGCGTACAAATAAATTTGGCAACTCTTTTCTTTGTCGCACTTCCAAAACATGGAATTCTTTACCAGCGTACGTATTCCCCTCCTCTTATGACCTGGGTTCCTTCAAACGAGGCGTGAAGAGGCATCTTGCGGGCCGGCAAGGCGGGGGCGGCTAGAGCAGATCACCTTTCCCAACTGCACTAGCCGTCGTCGCGTTTGGACTCTACTACCACTTACCATCAGGTGGAGCAGAGTCATTTGCCCTCCCGGGCTATAAAAAAAAAAAAGATTATTAAAAGTATATATTTTCATTAGAAGGCAGATGAATTTGGATCGAAAGATGATAAGTTTTTATTTAATCTCCACAAAATCAAACCGCGTCTTTGTTTAAATGAATGCTGTATGCTTATAATAAAATGTACATCGCAAGCATAAAGTATAAATTAAATTATAAACACAGTATATATTATTAGATGTTGTTGTAGTTCTGTGCTTTACTTCATTCTTGTTAAGTTATTGGCACTGTAATTTCTCTAAAAAATATTTATTAATAACAAACATTATTCAACACGACTATATAGGTTATAAGAATTCTGGAGCTAATACTTGTTGACTTTCAAGCAGGATAATTATATTTAATTGACGTTTCATTGTATTTTACATGTTGGAAAAGTATAACTAATGAAATCCTCGCCAGTTCTTCTCAGTAGAATCTACTTGCCAATCCGGTAGCTTTACGTTTAACACAGTTGTGTACAATGACGAGTCAAAAGTGCTTGTGAAGGTCTACATCAATGAAGTATATTTTGATTTAAATTGTGAAAGGAGGTTTAATTACTTTTTAATTATAATTTATTTTTAAATGCTTACTCTTGTTAAGTTACACGTTTCATCTCAACTGAATTAAAATCTTCTTTTAAGAATATTTTTAATCAACGGTTTACACTCGCTTCTCAAAACTGTCTCTTACTTTCAGTATCTGTCACATGTTGTATTTAACTTACAAGGTTTGTTTGCTTAGGTCAGACGTCCAAGCTGAACGTCTCGATGACAAGGCATTCAAATGGTATGATCGTATACATAGCATAATACATACTCCCGTCAGAGGGACCTACTCTTCCATAACATCGTGTGTAAATAAAGAATTTTAATTTATTATTAAAGAAAAGATCATATAAATTAATTAATTCAAAGTGCTCCTGTGTGTGTGCGCGCGTGTATATGTGTCTTTATACATACAAAATACAGTCGGCTAAAACGGCTAACAGTCGTTAGCCGTTTTTAAAAGAATGGTTAAGGACTTTTACTTGTTGCATTAAGCAGTCGTTTTGTCGTTGATAATTTTTTGTTCTGTTATATCTCCTTTTTTTTATATATATATATTTTATGTATTTATTTATGTAAATATTTATTATAGTATATATTTATATTATATATATTTATTGTTATCTGTGTATTGTGTAATTTTATATTATGTAAGTATTATATTATGACTTAAATTACTGTACCCTTCCCATATATGTAAATATTATGATCCTCTGCCCAAAGGTTGCCTGGAAGAGATCGCTGCTGAGCGATAAGGCCGCCTGTTGCACCTCATGCAACTTTGTGTAGCAATAATGTAATTTTTAGTTTTAAGTTTGGGTGCAATAAAGGATAAATAAATAAATAAATAAATAAAATATTGTTTATCTTCTATGAAGGTGTAGTTCGATTAGCTTTTTATTACCTAGAATTGAATTGAGGCGAAGAACAGACAACAACATCACCAACGCCCATAGACAAATTTGACGACCTCCATGGTCGAGTAGTGTGTACACAGGTTTTCATGGGTACACCACTCTGAGGCCCTGGGTTCGATTCCCGACCGAGTCGATGTAGAAAAAGTTTATTAGTTTTCTATTTTGTCTTGGGTCTGTGTGTTTGTACCGTCGTTACGTCTGATTTTCCATAACAGAAGTGCTTTAGCTACTTACATTGGGATCAGAGTAATGTATGTGATGTTGTCCAATATTTATTTATAAAAAAATATACTAAAATTATAACCATTGCTCGCCAGTGTGCCACTGACTACTACTACCAAAATATATATTTTTCCTAACGGATGTATTAACACTGACTCGCTCATTCTTCAAGCCGAGTCAATGCAATACAATAGTTACATTTTGATGTTTGATAGACACTCATGTACTAAACTAGGGTTTGCATAAAAACTATGCCTAAACCTAACACATTAAAGTCTATGTTACTATGCCCGAATTTTATTCTTTCTCAACCTTTAATAATTACACTAATACTTGGAATCAATTATTGTGAAGCTTAGTCTAAGATATAATACAAAATCTAAAGCCACCTCTATTTTATAGTCTATCTGTAAAAAGTTATACGGTGTCCAATAAATGGTACACATATAAATAAATATGAAAGATCGCGACGCAAACGATACACTGTCTGATAATAATAAGTATAAGATTGATATTACAATGCTACTGTTCTGTGATTTATATAATTACATATTTAATACACTAGAAGACCCATTTACTAAATGACACTAGAGTTGAGATTGAATCATGTTTATGACTATTATACCGTTTCTAGACGTAGGGTGAAGATTTGTGTATAACCTTCTTCTTATATTAGGCGAACTTGTTGTTAGTAGTGGATGTAACTATTGATATAAAAACGATCGCTCAATAGACTTGCATTTCATTTGGTCGCCAGTCGTCGGTCGATAAGAGTGTCGGTACCTACACTACTTAGCAGTAATTTCGTTCCTTTATTTCTTATATGTTTGTCATTTTTTATATGAATTCGGTCGAATTTGGATTATAAATCGAATTATTGTTAAAATTTAAGATTATTTTTAAATAATTTAGTTTTAGGTTGTTTAAATGGTTTTATATGTATTATAAACAAAACAAATTTACTTTTAATAAATTTATTACATGAATATAAAATAATAATTAGTCAATAACAAAATACTTTAATCAATTTCTGGTTTGCTAATATTATTACAAAAACAGTTTGCAATGATACGCCTGACCGTATAACGCGCTGCTTCCCGCCAAAAAGTGAATGCAATTAAAAGACGTCTGACAGCTTGACGCATGACGTTCGGAAAGTCGCACTAATTCTCCTTATAATATATATAACTCAAAAGTAACGAGACATTTGTTTGTCATCGGATACATGGTACGGACGATGATAACAATCAGTGTTATAAAGTCGTGATTAAAGTCACGTAAGTCATTTCGATTTCACTTGATGTTATTTTACTATTGAAGTTTGCAGTATTTGTTTGTGATATTCTTTTGTTACCTCGCTTCTGGTTGCTATTAACAAATGGGCTACCTGAGGATGAAAGATCACAACCACCACCACCAAACTTGTGAACTAAATACAACCCTTATGCCTGTGATTGCCTTGACCATTCTAACTAGAACCCAGTAATACATAGACTAAGCGATCAGTGAGTGGTACATCCCCAAAAGGGGCCTTCACTAAGTAAATTGCATGAAATCATTTTATCACTTTAAACCGTATATAACAGTTCAAAACATTAAATACACGATTAAACAAAATTTCAGACGTATTTATATTTTTAATTAAAGAGCCCTCGTTTACCAAATGGTACGTATAAATGTTTGCAAATTAGTGAAATCGTAGCTGAGTGGTGACTTGCTTCATTAGCATCAATTAATCACTTTGCCCGTCCTTCATTCGACCTTCAGTTTCTTGGGGATAAGATGTGTTCGAGGAGAGGTTAAAACTGACTTCTAGCATTTTCTATGGCATCTTGAATAATAAGGTGTGATTATGTAAGTAATTGATTATGTAAGTATTAAGTTTATGTAAGTCAAATTATTCCTTAGTGAATATCTAAGTACAGTGGTACAGTAAATTAATAATAAATATAATAAATAATAAACATTGGATTAAATAACGATGAAGGTGATATGGGATTGAGGGATTTTGTTCTTTATTTTTAAATTTAATAATCTTTAACTTTTTTGTTAATTATGATTAATTTACGAGTTAATTTTTTAAATAAAAAAATTAGTGTTTTGGTAGAAGTTAGCATCCGGTGGCCCATATGAAAGAAATGGCTACATGCTATATGCTTATCTGCCTACATATTGTCAAACAAAAAGGCTTAACCAATGAACCAGTATAATTGTAAAATATGAATCACCCAGCGATATAATTCAGTAAAACATTTTAAATAGTGAAGTAGATAAGGAAAAACGCTATACTTCGACTGAATAGTCTTGAGTAAAGTTACGTTAAATGAAGTAATGTCAGAACGGTTAGTTAAATTCTTTAACAGCGTTGGTTTAAAAAAGTTAGTTAGGGTTATCCGGAATGAAGTTGAAGAGTTGCTCAATTTAATCTTTTTGTCGGTTTGAAAAGCTGGGGGAAATAACTGAAATGTTTTTAATTTTAAGCTCGTTGCTGGTTGCTGGAGAGTCTTATTATAAAAAGTAAAATATGTATAAATAAGTACTCAGTCGGTAATTTAAAATACTTAGCAGATAAAAAATATTTTTTGAATATAACATCTTAATTAGCGGAATATTTACATGTGTATAACGGGGCGCGGTTACTTTGGTTGTTGATTTGGATAATTAAGGAATCGAGTAGTCGGCAATAATGATTGATGGCTGATTTACTTTTAAGAGCGGGTCAGCCCGAATGGAGTTTTAAGTGTCATGGCAAAGCGAACCGTTATGTTTTGACAAGCGGCTCGAATGCGATGGTCGCTTTCAAACCCATTTGCTCTTAATCGAGATGAATTATTGTAATCCTTTGATATTTTTGTGGTGTACGATTATTGAATCAATTAATACAGTGATTGGACGATATTAAATACGTTTTATTTTGTAAATATCTCCATTTAACGCCCACATAGTCTTCCAAATATCGGATCAAACTCCGAACCCAACTGTTCGGCATCCTGCTCCTCCGACATATATATATTATCTTATTATTTCGTTTATATCGTTTATTTTGATTTAATTTGATTTTGCGGTCTCGTTTAAATTAATGATAAATTGTTATATGTTGATAAAGTATGAAGTAAAAAATCTGTATTAATGTAGTTTCCCCTCACAAGGTGTGATACAGCAAAAACACCTTAATAAGGCTCTTAAGAATTCTGAGAATTCAAATATGATGCTTTTTGATATCTAATGTGAATTTTTTGAATCGAACTTTATAAATACAACTAAATTATGTAAATTTAGTTCACACTCTACTACATTCTTTCATGTTTTGGTCGTTGTGTGTTAGTATATTTTTTTTGTAATGCAATATAATTTGTCGATCAGAATATTAACCAAGAATCCTAAAAATAAAAGTGGAGTTACGCTGGTCGCTGAGCAATACAAGTACCTATTGCTAAGTAGCGTTATATCAACGATATCGGCGAAACTTTCCAAGGAACGATTTTAGGTCAGTGAGTTCCAAGATATTGATGGAAGTAGTCTGAAAATTCATCTTCGAAAGTTCAAAGTAACTATGTCAAAGAATCTCTCGTACAATTATTTTAAATTGAATTTAAACTCAACTATATATATAATGGATAAGTAAATTGTATTATACAAAAATAAATTGCCTTAATACTAATATCAAATTTCCAAAAGGGTGTTTAAATTCAAATTAACTAATTTGGCCTTTGTCTGAACGATAATTTGTCGTTTACTGCATCATCGGCCATTGACCCATGATCATTCAGATCAAAGCCAAATTAATTTAATATTAATCCCTGTTTCAAAAACTGAGGACATAATCAATACTATCTCTTGTGCTAGTAATATAATGAAAAGATATAGTTCAGTGGATAAAAGAGGAGGTCTAAATGTGTTGAATAAAAATTTGTTCTCAAGATCATTGTCATGGAACAGTTCAGATATTTTTTTACTAATGATTTAAGCCTTTAACTACGTTAGGCAATATAATTATAAAAAAGAATATATTATAATTAGTTTCAATCAATTAGAACCAAGAATTTTAACTTTCTTGAAAATATATTATACATATAAAAATAACTTGAGAAGAATGAAAGCATATAAGCGTTTACATTTATATCTGCCTGAGATGAAAAGTGCTAAGTACAGGTAGATTAATTCTCTAGCTGATTGCATGGTCACATTTTTTTATATTTCTAAATTTGAATAAATATTACGACGATGTTGATTCATGAGAACTCTTTGCTGGTGTGAAACTGTATAATTTGTTCACGGAATTCTAACAACTGAATTACATTTTCACAAGTGTCCACTTGCCTAAACCGTGATCGAAGTGCTCTGCGGTGATCGTTCGAATGCGATTTCATCAGTATTTAGATGTTTCAGTTCGAGGGAAGCATTTGACAGACCAAACCACACTTTACTGCCAAAATTCCAACAGCTTTGTGAAATACCTGAAATCTTTTGACACGGTGCCTATCTGTAGACTGCTTCTGCGTTTAATCGACGTGAATTGGTACCTTGTCTAAATCAAAATGTAGCTTAAGCTTTAATAGTTGCGATTTTATCTTTTCTTATCTTAAAATAGGTAGCTAAAATCTATTTTCTATAACGACATCGACAGCGCTTTGCGGCGCTTCAAAACAATTTAACCAGTATTTCAATATGTGTTGAGAAAATTGACAGTTCCATAAGCTGCGCTGTGAAATTTTTGCAGAGTGTGATTTATCTAAATTCTTTTTTAAAAATGTTGCCACTTTTTAATATTAAAAATTTGGTTTATTTATTGAAAAAAAAACGAATGATTAAATTTAATTATAAATTATTATAAAAGTTACCAACGAAAGCTAATTAAAAATTAAACTTAATATGGAGGAGTGCAGGAAGCTTATATTTTTTACAGAATAATTTAGCATTAGATTAAATTTTACGTTATCTAGCTGTGCCAGCGACTTTGTGCGCATTTGAATTTAACAAAAAAGTTGTTGAAGCCTGTTACTCCTTATTACATCAGCTATCTGCCAGTGAAAGTTACATCAAAATTGGTCCAGCCGTTCCAGAGATTAGCCGGAACAAACAGACAGACAGAATTTGAAAAAAAGTTATTTTGGTATATGTACCGTGTATACATACATTTAGTCGAAAGCGGTTATTTTAATATTACAAACAGACACTCCAATTTTATTATATGTAAAATAATAATTATAATTATACTATACATGTAATAATTATTAATAGTTAAATTTAAAAGAACATTACGCACACTATTATGCATTTGACTCATACGTTCTTACTGTCACACGTGATGTCAAAGGTAAAAATTAATGACGTTTTATTTTACGTTTGGGTTTTTTTTTATTGTAAAAATGACAAGGTGTCTTCCAGCTATCCCTCATTTTAACTATTTTTGAATAATTTTATATATTTTTGTTAGTGATGAATTATGGCCGAATTCAACCAATGAGTGAGCACAAGATGTAAATACAAATTAATCATGTAAACTTGGCTGAGCTGGCCCAACTTTCAGTTAAGATTCCGATGTTTTATTATCTGTGCCATCTCGGCTCAACCCAATCATATTTTTGAATTCAAAATAATTAAAATCAATATAGTGAAAATATCCTTTCAAGTGTGCGTAAAAGCCTAATTTTCCTGAAAAGTAAACCGTATTGTAACGAAAATATTATTATCATATTTAAATTTGGTCCTAACGCATGTCTTTAATTTACTTGGTGGTAGGTTGGGTAGGTACCACCCACTCATCATATATTTTACCGCCAAACAACAGCACTCAGTATTGCTGTGTTCCGGTTTGAAGGGCGAGTGAGTCAGTTTAACTACAGGCAAAACGGACATAACATCTTAGTTCTCAAGGTTGGTGGCGCATAGGCGATGTAAGGAATGGTTACTATTTCTTACAGCGCCATTGTCTATGGGCGGTGGTGGTCTCTAACAATCAGGTGGCTCATATGCTCGTCCGCCAACCTATTCCATAAATTCTTAAAAAAAATCTAAATACATATTAGAAAATATTTGCGCACTATCCATAACTCCCATTATTAATTAAATACCGGCTAAAACCGGTTAAAATTATATCAGTGTTTTATAGCTGGCATTTCCAGAAAATATTTTGCCATCGAATATTATATCTGCCACGAAGTTCATTCATCCAAATGTTCTACGTGCAATGGTGGCCATGAAAAGTGTGCACCATATAATAATTTTGACAAATGGCTGCTGTCAGCGAACCTTTCAAATTTATGAAGTTTCAACGATAACAAATAATGGCGCTTTATAACAATTTCATATAATACGTAATTCGCTCGATGCAAGATTTTCTGGTTCATTTTTCAGACTTAATTTCTGATTTCTAATACTTTATTAAATAAAATTTCAAAATTAATATTAAATTTGTGTTATAGTATTTTAAATAAAACATATTAAATAAAATTCTTTTATTATAATAAAATCTTTTTTTTCAAGATCAAAAATTACATTTCAATACAATTATTTTTTTATATAATGTATTTTATTTACATATTACTAAATTATTATACATTATTTTCTATATTATGATATTATAATCAAATCATTGCTCCAGATGAATAAGCAACTCACCTATCATTTCAATTATATAAGTAAGCAAAATATATATAATCTCCTAATATATAAAAATGTTGCGAATTAAAATTGGTTATTTCATGAATCGATTTCAAAATTTACAACATTTTAATAACAAGTTAATTAATATTTATACAAGTTAATTATTAATAATATAAGAGCCGAGATGGTCCAGTGGTGAGAACGCGTCCAGGCAAGCACCACTGAATTTTCATGTGCTTAATTTGTGTTTATAATTCATCTCGTGGTCGGCGGTGAAGGAAAACATCGTGAGGAAACCTGCATCTGTCTAATTTCAACAAAATCCTGCCACGTGTGTATTCCACACGCATTGGAGCAGCGTGGTGGAATATGCTCCAAAAACCTTCTCCTCAAAGGAGGAGGAGGCCTTAGGCCAGCAGTGAGAAATTTACAGGCTGCTAATGTATGTTTTTAATGTAATTATAACATATAAATGTTACATCAAAATTGGTATTTAAAAGTCGATAAGGAACGATATTAATGAATCACTAATCTCGCTAGAATAAATGAAATTATATATTCGTTTTTTTTTCTTTTACTTATTATTCATGTCTTTCACTGTACAAGGTTAGGAAATAAATAATGCCTGTATTCATTTGGTTAAGTCAAGTATCTGGAGCGTTCGGCCATATCGTAAAGTCCCTTAATGTTCTTGTTTGTACCTTTACGAGGAATAACTGTTATCTAAGCGTGACTTTGCTTAACGAATATATGTATACATATATTTAGTATAAATACCTCGAAATTCATCTTGGTATACTAATATTATAAATGGGAAAGTAACTGAGTCTGTCGGTCTGTTCTTCTGTTACCCCCAAAGCATTGAAACGATTTTGATGAAATTTAGCATAAAACAAACTTAGACTCCAGGATATAGTTCTAATCAGTTTTAATCAAATGTTATATAATATGATGCCTGTTTTTACGCATACAGACAAAAACTATTAATATCGATTTTTGAGATTTTCACATCATGATAGGTTTTTGTTTAAACATTTGCAAAAGCTGTAATATAATATGTACACACAATTTTTTTATCATATTTTTTTTAAACATTAATAACGTAGTCATAAAATTATCAGCTCAGCTACCAATTGAATGATACCAAAACGATAACAGATAATATATGAAACTTTATATGTAAGATTTTTATATGTGCAAAAGGTCTGTACACATTTCCTTACGAGAGATAATTTAACCTTGCATTGCAACGACTTGCTTATAACAGGGCACTTGTTTCTCATGTGTTACCAGATGATCTTAAATAAGGAGGCAGGCTGTCAAATGGACTAACTGATTATATAATACAGTCACTACCAACCATAATAAACATCAACATAAACATTATATGAACTATTCACACTCCTTACATCTCCTTTGAGCCACGAAACTTGGCAACTGAATTGTTCTGTCCCTCGTGGCTGTATTTACACTGATTCACCCTTCAAACCGGAACAATACAACTAAGTATTTGTATTGAAAACTATTTGTGTGAATTTCCATGGAATTCAGCTTTTCTTTAATCATACTTCTTCCCTTAGAAAATTAGTTTTATAGAACCCTTTTGTAGTACTCGCGTTAAACAAGAAATGTACAAAATTTTACCTTCCTAGATCTAACGATATTGATTGATTTGAACAGTTAGTCAGTCAGAGTCCTTATGATAATGTTAAGTGTATTATTATGCGGTGCAATTGACATAATTAACTAATAACTTGCGAATGGCAGGTTAACCTGGACAGTAAAAATGTTCCATAAAATGGAAATCATACATTTTTTTATTAAAATAGATTTACGACAAAAGACGAATTGCATAATTACAGTCAAAAATAGGCTGCAATTTAATAGGCGTTATCAACGTATAATAATAATAATAACCATTCAATTAACCTACAGATTTCCTGCGGAATTGCTAATTACCCCTGAGAAGCCCACTCTGGCCAAAATCGGTTAGGAGAAGATCATCATTATGTCACCGAATCAATAAATCAACTTGGTGGTAGGGCTTTGTGCAAGCCCGTCTGGGTAGGTAACACGCACTCATCAGATATTCTACCGCCAAACAACAGTACTCAGTATTGTTGTGTTCCGGTTTGAAGCAAGCACAAGCACATCCCGCTGAGTTTCTTTCGCCGGTTCTTCTCAGGTCCGAGGTGCTAAATTCCGAACCGGTGGTAGATTTTTGACAATCAATAAGCAAGTGCAAACACTTCTATATTGAATAAAGATTTTTGACTTTGACTTTGACTTTGACTTAAAAGTAAATCAGCCATCAAACATTATTGTTTATTGGATAGATTTTGTTGATACAACACGATTTGGCATCACTGAAGTAGAATAGAAACTTTATCGTAAGAGCTGACTGGGGAAATTTGTTAAGTGCATCAATCGAGCACGTAAGTAAGTCAATACCCGTGTATTGGTAACTCAAATATAATACACGTATTTCCATGGAGTTTTGGTAGAGCGAGCCGTGATGGCCCAGTCACGTCAAGTCGTGAATATTAATCTATGATCTGAGTTCTGAGCCAAGCACCATTGAACTCATGTGCTGTACAATTATAAATATATATGTACCCCTGGTGTTGAAGTAAAACATCGTGAGGAAACCTGCACGCGGTAGATAACACTACGTGTCTCCACCAAGTAAAGCAGTAAGCTCCAATCCTTCTCCTTAAAAGAGAAAGGAAGCCTTTGCCCAGCCGTGGAATACTAACAGTCTGTTAGTATTGCTTATATATGTATGTTAAAAGGTCATAAATCTCTTTCAAATCTATCTCATACAGCTTACAAATTGCGCCAACTCCAGGAGACATCAGAAATTAACGAAATAATAATTAATACAATTTTAGAATTATTATATTCTTTATTTAAATTTAATAAACCCATATTGATTTTGACTAACAGTTTCGTAATATTAACACAGCAGACGTTTTTCCAAAAACTGAAGCTGTTCTTGCTTTATGGAAACATAATCAAAACAATACTTCTACATACTGGATATTATACGTTTTTTTACAGAATAGGTATTCGTTCTTGCAACTGAGTTAAATGAAATTAAATTCTAGGGAAAGTATAATACGGTTTAATGTGATAGAAAACAATTTGTTCAAACTGTCGACCACATTCCTTCGCAACGGTCTCAATTTTACGGAAGACATACGCTACGGGTGTAAATGGATATAAAATAACGATATTTCTTGGATAGAATAGTTTTTTTTTTTCATATATTTCGTTGATAGGTAATATTATATATACGTTATATCAAATACGCATATTTTTGTAACGAAATAAAAATCTATCTGATATTAATTTAGTTTTTTTTTAATGTTATAGGGGCAAACGAGCTGGAGGCTCACCTGATGGAGAGTGATTACCACGGCCCATGGACATCTGCAACACCAGGTTGCAGGTGCGTTGCCGGCCTTTTAGTAAGGAGTACGCTCTTTTTTTGAAGGTTCCCAAGTCGTATCGGTTCGGAAATTTCGTTTGTAGAAAAGCGCCATTTATTTAAAAATAAAGACACTCAAATTTTTGATTTTGTCCTTCCTATTGCAAACTATAATTTCAACATACCCGTTGCAGTACTTCGTATAATGTATTCGTGTTTAAATAATAAATTGTTTGTCGGATCACTCACATACCAACTTAATCTGAAAATACTTGAAGAATTAATATTTCTTATAACTAACAAATGTATGTGAATATTTACTTAGTCACAGAAAGAGAAATGTAAGAACTACATGCTTATTGAAACAAGCGTGCAATTTTAGCGCAAATATTTGTCATATTTGACTTATTTGATATGCAACTAAAATCCGGCATTGGATGGAAACATGTATTTGCTCTTTACCCTATTTGCCATATTCCTGTACAATGGATTTTCTCTCCAGCGAAGTTATACATTTTCCGTTGTGTACAGGACGACATCATCGTTGGCTCAATATATTCAACTATCGTTACTTATTTTGCATATTTAAAATTATAAAGAATGCCATTCCCTTTAAAAGTCTACATTGTAGAAAATTCTCAATCAATTGATCCCACTCCAACAGACATGTGCCCTCTGAAATCATGGATATCTCGATTTTGGAACTGTGCTCCAATTTCTGGGGCAAGGACTTCATTCAAAAACTTTGCTTCCCTCTTTGCTTGCCAACTTAGCGAGTTATTCCAGTTACCTTCTTAAGAATATGTATTTATCTAAAATGACTTTTAGACATTTCAGAGTTGACTACTAATTTTTTTCTTACAAAATATTCGAACAGAAAATCAACAGTATTAAAAATTATATTATTATATTATTTTATAAATTGTTTTTATTTTATAACATGTACCATAAAAATATATATTGTCAAAGCCATGGTTAAGGCTTAGCGAATATGTATTCGGCTTGCGACATTTTTTATTTTGCGCTATCGATAACATTTGAACGGACCGCAGGGAGTTGCGTCGGGGAAATGTAATAGATGTTTGGAAAATGTTAGGTTTTAACGTTTGTAAAAAGGGATTGTGAATTTATATCCAAAACCAACTACTGTAACAATATTTTTAGCTTTTACGCGTTTTTTTACCAACGAAAATATTATTTTCCTTCTTTAATTTATTAAGTGATCTGGAATAGTAACTACGTCAGTACGTCAACATGTAGGTAGCTGTAACTCATCATCATCCTCCTGCCCTTATCCCAATTTTACTTAGGGTCGGCGCAGCATGTTTTCTTCTGCCATGCTTCTCTGTCGGACGACATATAGCTAACTGTAACTAATCATAAATATTAACTAACTTTAACATTGTTATAAATATAATTCTGACGTCCTAGTATTTCTTAGATTCATTTACTTAACATTGTCACGCAAAAGTGTTACTAAACAATAAACATATTGCGGTACGTATAAGTCACAGTTTACTACCGCACTATACCGTGGACTGCTATATCTATACAGACCTACCTACTACAGACTGTAGAATAAATAATAACCACTGTATCTTGAACTGTTGACAGCACGTAGATATTTCTTGACTTTTTTGTTCAGATTTTGTAACCACTGTTGTGCCCACTAGCCTGCATGGCGTCACTGGGCGTGGGGGAGAATACCAAACCTGAAATTGTCTTCTATGAGACTCAGGCTCAGGGTGTGGTCTGTTGGATGAAAAGAGCTTCTACTGAACTTAAACTGGACAACATTCTAACATATAAAACTTAAAATGTTACATAATAACAATAGTTAACAAATTTAAATCTTGAACCGTCATAAAATTTCCATTTGGTTATAAATCACTAAATAAAAAAAACATCAGATATCTGGAGACGTACCAGAACAAAACAAATAGTTTTCTGCAGCTCTCATTACCTAAACAATCCTATTAAGAGTAGTTACGACTCGACGTTGTTTCACATCGTTCAAATCGTGGCCCCTACTACGTCAATAGACATAAATCTCTCTCGCCCGAAATTTTCGGCTGGTGGATGATTGACCGACTTTAGTAGGCGATTGACCGACCGAAGGTGGTTATCGATTGCGATTTTTTTTGTTTTTATATCTAAGCACAGTTTAGCATCTGTGAACCGATTAGTTATATTGTAATGGTAAGGTGTTGGATGGTACTTACCATTAAGACGGATAAATCGTGAATAAAAAATATATTATCTTAAATTTGATTTTGTAGCGTCCAGATATAATTTAAAAATAAAATATTGTTTGGTACTAAAATTAAAACTCTGTGCACTCTTAAGCGACACTTGCCTGTGTTTCAACCCTCAATTTGCGGTTTATTTGTTGTACCACTGGACCATCGCATCTCTTCTAACAAATTAAATGTTCACAAGATAATAAGAGCCGCGATGACCCAGTGGTTAGAACGCGTGCATCTTAACCGATGATTTCGGGTTCATACCCAGGCAGGCACCACTGAATTTTCATGTGCTTAATTTGTGTTTTTAATTTATCTCGTGCTCGGCGTTGAAGGAAAACATCGTGAGAAAACCTGCATGTGTCTAATTTCAACGAAATTCTGCCACATGTGTATTCCGCCAACCCGCATTGGAGCAGCGTGGTGGAATATGCTCCAAACCTTCTCCTCAAAAGGGAGAGGAGGCCTTTATCCCAGCAGTGGGACATTTACGGGCTGCTAATGCTAAAAAAAAAAAGATAAAATGGATCACATATCAATTGTAATTTTATTTAAAATAACGTCAATAACAGTCTCTTAACGTCACTGCCTTCTCTCCTCTTGAGGAACTTACTCTACCACTTTGCTGAAATGTGGCTTAAATTTTTTTTCTTATATTTTTTTTATATGTTTATATGACAATCAGAATTTGATTGGTGTACTACCTACCACCCTTTCGTTAGATATTCTACCACCAGCCAGCGTTACTTATTATGTTTGTGTCCTCGTTTTAAGGTCCATGGTACATGAAGTCTTAGCATATTGTCAAAATAAGTAACGGTATACAGCGCCAATGAGCGATGGTGGCCACTTGCCATCAGGTGACTTGTCCGCCTAACTAATAAAAACTAAAATGTTTACATTTCAACGCAGCATTACTATCGAAATTTTTAGGATCTCTGATACAAATGTACGATTTTAAATATTTTTCGCCCCTAATGGTATGACCTTCGAGTTTGGAAAAATTTTATATAGTCTCATTGAGTTCGTGGGGACCATTCACTTAATTTTAGTAAGTATATTTTCGTTGTATACAAAAAAGAAATAAGGAAGTAACTCGTAGTAGGATCGTAACGTCTGACGCAACTCGGTAACGCTCGTAATTTGTACACTTCGGACCAAATGAGAAATGAGAGGATCCCTAAAACGGATTCCTAAGAATTATTCAAACCCCATTCTAACATTGATTGGCGTTTCCGTACATTCAGTAAATATTTACGATGTGTAGACCTAGCCTTATCTCAAATACTAATGTTGAACACGAATACCATTGCTAATGACTGAACCCATCTGCTCGAATAAAAACCGCTGTTATTTTTTTGTTCACGGTACTCTATTACGAAATACAAAAATCTCAAACCAATCTTTTGGTTATTATTGATGTCATTAGTGTAGCCATTTAACCGGAATTGTTATTTTTACAATCATTATCGTATACAAATAAAATAACTTATAGTAAAAAAAAAAAAAAACATTTTTTTTGTCAATATAATGTAAGCGATTCATAAAAAAAAAAACAAAGAAAAGAAAAACAATCAATTATAAATATATCTTTATATTATATCAGGTCTTGTAACGTTTAAAATCATGGCGGTGATTTTAAGTTAAAATTGATCCAGTTTTTCCTATATTGTAACTTTTGGTTTGATGATGTTTGAGAAATCAAATCAAAATATACTTTATTCAATAATGATTATGCAACCACATTTGAATCGTAATTTTGCAGAATACGATTAAGTTTAAATAGTTACTCTCATTTTCAATACGAGTTATGTAAAGCAATTACAAACATTGTTCTATCGTATAAGTCCACGAGTAAACTGCACGCTTCTTTATCATCTCTAAATAAAGCTCCGATAGCTATAAATAATTTTTTTTCAAATTGTTTTTAGTACACTATAGATGCATCCTCAGAACCAACGGCAAAACAATATGTGATCCACTGAAAGGAGCCGTGAAATTCATAGAATAGCTTCGACGCTTTTGTCAAATCGATCGATATTATCAAATGCTCAGCTTATATAAAAAAACGAGCAAGTACGAGTCGGATTCGCGAACGGAGGGTTCAACAATACTGAAAAAAATTAAAAAATTTTTATCGGTATACGGAATTTTTCATATACGATATTGATTCTTGCCCAACTACGTGATTATAGGTTTTGATTCCGTTTTCGAATTTATAAGAAATACGACATAAACGGCCATATCTTTTGATTGAATAGATTTAGAGGTTCTAAGGACAACCCTTAGTTTTTGGTATTCATTTCAAAAAGTATCTTGACGGAGAGAAAAGCAGACGAACACATTAGTCATACATATAGACGGACGAAGAAGTGATCTTATAAATGCTACGTTTTCCTTTAAAAGTACGGAACCCTAAAAATGGAAAAGCTAGAAATAATATAATACGTATTTTCTTTGAAAAAGATTTCATATCGCTTTGTTATCGTCGCTCAATCGATCGCCATGACAGTTGGTATAAATTTTAATATATCGAATATTACTTGGTAGGGACTTAGGGCTGCAAGCTAGTCTGGGTAGGTACCACCCACTCAATTTATATTCTACCGCGAAACAGTTCTTCTTAGTGTTGTTGTGATCTAACATAACCTCTTAGTGCCCAAAGTGACGCATTGACGGTGTAAGAAATACGATGATGACCACTTACCATCAGGTGGCTCATTTGTTCGCTTGTCTATAAAAAAAAAAAACAAAATGTCTCACGTTATACGAGCAATACATAAAATATAATTGTTTGAAATATAATATTAACCGATGATTTCGGGTTCAAACCCAGGCAAGTACCACTGAATTTTCATGTGTTTAATTTGTATTTATAATTCATCTCGTGCTCGGCGGTGAAGGAAAACATCGTAAAGATACCTGCATGTGTCTAATTCAACGAAATTCTGCCACATGTGTATTCCACCAACCCGCATTGAAGCAGTGTGGTGGAATATGCTTCAAACTCTCTCCTCAAAGGGAGAAGAGGCCTTGGGAGGCCAGCAGTGGGAAATTTACAGGCTGCTAATGTAATGTTAAAAAAAATAATTATGTAGATAATGTACTAAAAGCTTAAAAAAGAATAAGATATGTCTTAATTGTATTGTCCTAATAAGTCGTCACACCAGCCAAATCAATCAGGTCGATCTGTCAACAGGAAGTGGGTAAAATTTTGTATATAACATTTGCCCAAAGAACAAACAGGACAAGCTTAAAATAAAACCGTTTAAAAAATTATACAAACAAATGTAAACACACGATTACAGACATCTATATATCAAATACATAGAAGTCTGCCTAATTGATTTGTCTTATTTTCTCTCATTCATCTCATTTTTGGAAAAAACAATATCCAATCCAAAACGATGTCAATAGCGTGATTTTTAAGGCATTTTCTGCCTCGCACCACCAGCTTTTGCCGTCAGTTTTCCAATCCGATGCGACTAAGGAGCCTTCAAGAAAAGAGCCAAAACATTTCTCAAAGGCTAGCAGAGCACCTGTAAAGCTTACTTGCCACCTATAAAAATGCTTTTCCTATGTTTATTCAATTATTTTCTTCATTAAAACTATTTGTGATTATATATAGGTATTTATATAAAGGAAAGACGATTCATTACGATACATTGAGATATTTGGTATCATCATCATCAGCCCATATTTGTCCACTGCTGGACATAGGCCTCTCCAAATGCATGCCACTGTGGTCTTTCTTCGGCAACTCGCATCCAGCTCCTGCCAGCCGTCTTGCACAAATCGTCACTCCACCGTGCCTGAGGACGTCCTACACTACGTTTGCCGAGACGCGTTTGTTTATTAAAAATATAGAATATATATAGTGTACATAAATTTGTGTTTGTTTTTTCTTTAAGTGTGCTGTACTATAGGTGCCTTAATAAAACAAAACAAAAAAAAAGTTGTACACAGGTAAGTATTTAAGATAAAGAAATCCATTAAAAGGCGTTAAACTTTATCAATTTAAGGATAGCTGTTTCTCATAGCGTGTTCTAGACCAAAAGTTACCGTTAAACCGTAATCTTAGTCTCGACTTTCCTGAACTCGAGCAAAGTTAACCCTGTTCACAATACACTTGGGAAGATTTCAGAACGGACAATAGTTACTGTTATAGAATATTTTAGCACAAAAGATATTTGCTTTGTATTAACAACGTTGCTTCAAGTGTATGCTCTAGTTTTTCAAACAAACCGTGTTGGTATCTTGCGAATGTTGCTTCATTTATAAATATCGTTAAAATAAATTGATTTTTGCAAATTAATAATAGTAATGTTAAATATAACTAGAACTTGTAAAAATTGTGTACAATGACATTTTATATCTGTTACATAACTACAAAACAAATATAATATGTAAATGAACAAAGGAAAAAACAGGGTAAACCCAAAACTATTGATTTTGATAAAACCCCTAGACAATTACAGTATGGAAATTCCTTAGACATATCGAAGTTAGTCGAACAATTTAAACGTATACAGCGGAATTATTATAAAACGTTTCGTTTGATTTATTAATGTCGTTTTTTAAATGAACATAGTATATATGTTTTGCTAGAATGACCAAACTCCAGATGAAAACCAAAGTATGGGCTATTAAAAATTAATTGAATTTTCCTGAAAAAAAATACCAATAAAATCATGGTGTTCAGAAATTGAGAGTACTTAATTTCTTGCTTCGAAAAACACGTAACGTTGAACATAAGCCGTCATTCTTACGTCAGCTGTAAATCCGTAATATATCTTTTCAAATATTTTTAAACATATATTATTTTATATCTATATGCCGCGCTTTCCAGATTTACTCACTTTGAATTGTGACTATACACGTGACGTGACGCATAAGTGTGATTTTTTATCGTAAAATATAAGTATACTTTAAATTTTAACATGTTATCTTGTATATAAAATACAATCAAAGCATTTAATTCAGAGCTTTTTGTTTAAAATAATGAATCCCAGAAAACCCTTTTATGTTTTGACAAAAGACCTGTCTACAGTCTGAGTGACAAAAACACTGCTTTAACGATATCAAATGAATTAAAACGGTTGTAGGTACGACGAATATCATACTATTGAAACGGATAAAATATTGCAGACTAAAAATTTCAATACAAAACTGAGACTAAATCTAAGAGCATTCTACTTGCCTCGAGGGCTTAGTAACTAGCTTATAAAGCTTTTGATATCGTGGTTCCAAATTTAAAACCTGGAACGGTTTTTCTATCAATGTTTACTGATATAGTCGTTGACAAGGAGCGCAATGAACAGAATTCGGTTAGGTCATTTTTATAGTACAAAGGCCTAACATAACTTCTATGTCGTGAATTATACCGTGTTATGGCCTATCTAAATAAATAGGAAACCCGTTCTATAAACATAAGAAAATAGACATCGATTGTGTCATAATTGATTTTGTAAAGTTAGTTAAAGGGTTCGTGTATTTTTAGAATATATGCATAAATACAAATATGTCAGGTTTGATGACGAACATATTCAGTATTCACGGAACACTTGCGGCGTGAAACATAAAAAATTCCGACGTGTGTCATACCGCGTTGGTAGGCGCAGTGTGTTAATAAATTATTGGGGTAGAATATTTATTAGCGACAACACTAGAGGATTATTTAGCAAATAAGACGGAATCGTGTCTAATATGTGTTATGTGAATTATTTCATAAAAAATTGTACTTTTTTCATTTTAAATATTAGTTTACTGATATGTAGATAGGTAAACTGACAACTGTTCCACCTAGTAGTAAGTGGTCACTACCCATGTAAGAATTGTAAGAATTATTAAATATCCCTAACATTGCCAATGCGTCACAACCTTGGCAACTAAGATGTTACGTCCTTCTTGCCTATAGATACACTGGCTCACTGGTGCTTGCCTGGGTTTGAACACTGTT
Organism: Vanessa atalanta; assembly: GCF_905147765.1. Classification (NCBI taxonomy): domain Eukaryota; kingdom Metazoa; phylum Arthropoda; class Insecta; order Lepidoptera; family Nymphalidae; genus Vanessa; species Vanessa atalanta. The sequence goes on along the minus strand of NC_061892.1, from coordinate 2,895,324 downwards.
TGACAGTAGAATAGATGGTACATAGCCAGACATTGCACAAAGCCCAACCACAAAGCTAAATATTCCTAAATTTACAATTTAATATAAAATACCAAATAGCTTATAAATAAAGCACTTTGTATAATAACGTTTCAAAAAAGGTGAGTCCATTCGTATTTTGTAGCAAGAAATGGACAAATATAATTAAAGGTCGCTCATACCCGACCTGCGTCACAGGACGAAATTCGCCTTTTTGCTACTTTAACGCTGAATAAAGTGATGTACGCTTTATTTTATATTTTACGTTTCTTCTCTTTGACGACAAATTCTATATTAAAATTGAAGCCTAAACAGAGTAATCAGGTAAAGAGTCTTAAGTAAAAAGGACAAAGAATTAGCAGTTCTACGCTCAAAGGAAAATAAAATATGGTACTAGGTTTGTAAAGAAAGACCTGTTAATATACTGTCGGACTTGACCCTCTCTCCTGCAGGTAAAGATTTAGCTTATTCCACGGTTCCAATGCGGGTTTTTAGATAGAAAAGAATATGTGTAGACGAAATTGAGGCAGATTTCCTCAAGATATTATCCTTATCTGGAGAGAATTAAATTTATTGAACACTAGCTAGAATATGGTCCTTGCATAAGAGGTTTATATCGTTAAATATTTATTTCTATTGGTTGGCACGACAATTATCCGATATCTTCAAATTATCGTTTTATATCATAACACAAAATCTTTATGAAATATACACCTAAAAATTGCGTCCATTTATGAAAAGACGTATGAGAATTTATTGCGTTCAGACAAAAAGACGCGGCGACTGTGTTTAATATCTATCTATATCACTATATAATCTTGATTTTATAGATAACATATCTATAAGTTATGATTATTATTATTTTTTTAAATATACCTTGATGATTTCAGGATCTTAACAAGATAGTCCTTTACCTAACAGGAGGGCATTAACGGAGTAATTTATATATAACAAAAACTCGTGTCTCTTTTTAGTTATTCGTGTCCGAAATTACGTTTTCCTAAAAAGGTTAAAATACGGGAATACGGCTCTTATACAGGCTCTGATAAAGGTCAAAATGCAACAAAGTCATCATTTAGTTGAGCTCTGTAAGGAAAGGATTATGGAAGGATTACGACCTGCGTTTCGACCACAAACAACGGAATGACCTAACGTTTTTGCGCCCTGGCACAACATGGCGATGTTGTGGAAATTCCTTACTTAAGGCTGTTTTAGGAAATGTTTAATATATTGTTTACAAATGTGAACCCACTTTAGAAGTTTGGCGAAAATTTCTCTACTATTTCCTATAAATTACATAAGACTAATATACTTAAAAAGTTTACCGAAAAATTTAGTCAAATTTCAATGGCAAACGAGAATTTTTGATTATTTCAGTTAGAACAGATTTGTATATCCTTTTTACGGGAATTTGCACTTTTTAATTGATATTTAAATCGTGTAATCCTTCAAACTAATTGGTTAAATAATTAATATAAGGCAATAAAAATTGTTGATTGTGATTTATTTTTACAAAACATTAAATACAATCAAAACGTCAAATAGTTTAATATTTCAAAAATGGCTACATTGCTAGTTTAAGCCGTAGGTTGTCATTTTGTTTCAATTTTCAGATATACATTTAATATTGGTGTGGTAATCTCCTCTCTTGCAAAAAAGATTTCAATTGGCCAAGACTTGACCATCATCAGCGCCCCCAACGAGAGGTGCTAAGGTTTTTTGCACCCCGTACCTGGCTTAAGAAGGATTAGTATAGATATAACTAACTAAAGTACTCGTAACACACTGAATACATTTTAAAATCCATTCCCAGTCCTCTCGTTCTATACATGCCATAAATTGACATAAATTATCATTATATATAATACAAACTGCTAAAGAAAGTTTATCGTTTGTTATTTATTTTAATAATAAATAATAGTTTATTTGTTTATTCAATAACCTATATTGACCAGCAAAATTCTGTTGTTCGAACAAAAGGCGAACACAATGCCTGAAGGTATTCTGTAACAGTTACCAGGCCCCTAAACTTTACACGAATCAGAAATACATGAAGCCTGATTATACTAAATATATATATATATATATATATATATAAAGTTAAAAAGACCAACGATACTGTGTTTTGCAATTAGGCATCTTATTGGGTAGACGGCTAGCAAAATATTCATTATATCGCTATAGATCTTTCAAAAGGTATATTAATATAAAGATAGAAGTAAAAAATTTAGTCTAATAATTTGTATTTATTTAAGAAAACTAAATCCTGCCAACTTTAAAGGTTAAATTATCTTTTGGTAAATTAAAGTGGAACTAGACCGACTTGAACATTTTGATGTTTTCTTTAAGTTTTTTGATGTGTTATAAAGATGTGATCGATCTTATGGAATGCGGCAATGACAACGTAACATAAGACTTCTTAAATTTCGTATATAACAACCATAACGATATAAGCAGCTCAACATTTGTTACGTTGAAGTTATTTATTTTCAATATAATATAATAGATATTGAATCTATTAAAATATATTAGGCTACTTAAAGAATTAGCTTTATTTAATGTTTTGTAACATTAAATGTCATTATTATTCAAGTAGCGACATCTATATATCGTATGTAACATTAGCTCAGTATATATTTCGTTTATGTTAACACTACCATAGTGTTACGTTACGGACTAGTTTATTAAAATGACAACAGATGGCGCTTTTTGGAAGTCTTTATATTTGCCTTTTCGTTAAGTGTTCAAAAATAGTGATGATATTTTATAAAATATTATTATTATAAGTATTATAAGAAATTAGCCGAAACAAACAGATAGACAGACAAAAACTGAAACTATTCACTAGAGGTTTCGACATAGTTTATTTTGTAATTTTCTTAATTACATTTGTTTTAATAATCTATTGTAATGATTATAATTCTCTATCAACATTATAATACTTTCTTTAGTTAGTAAGTTAGCTGACATGTTGTCATGTCATCAAAGGTCACAGGAATCGGGTAATTAATTAATTAAGTATTTTTATTATATAATGAGCTAAACTTAAATAGCTATACAGTATCAAGTAACGATGATTAACAGGTAACAGGTAAAGAACTTGGCCAATTCTTGAAGATATTTAACGCACAACCACTCTGTTAATTTTGCATACATATTATAGTACAAGGAAGCCTCAATAGCTTCAAGGAGTTGATGACCATTATAAAAAATAGAGGCGATAAATCGCCACCCTGAGGTACCCCTTTGTCACAAAAAAAGAGGTCTCAACATGGCGTTACTGCTGTCGTCGTCTTTGCGGTAAGACAAAAACAATCCATTTAAATTGTAAATATCCCGATTGAGTCTCATATTTTATTACATTATGTATTTGTATATAGTTTAGAATACTAACAATTGTTTTTAATTTACCCTATTAACTGTCAATGTTTGTGTTGTTCTAGATTAAAAATTAACAAGGAAATTACTACTACTGTAAATGTCTTCAAAATTGAATTTAATCTCAACCGTACCGATCAATTTCATTCGTGTCTTCTCAATCCTACTTGACATTGGCGAAATAATCTGAAAATCCAAAGCCCATATCTACCTCGTTGTAGTCGTTAAATTCGACTAAAATGTATTACGGACTAGCATAGATAGATCCCAAGGTGCATGGGCTGAAGTTCCGAGCGGGGATGCTAAAAAATCACTGTGTTTTTCTGTCGAGAAATTCTCAGCAGCATCCCCGAGTCTGGAAATTAGCAGTGCTTAGTCTGCAGTGCGCAAATCGTAAGTCCTTATTCTGCGCATATCCTCTTTCCAATCATGTATGAGCCAGGCTGTTATATTATGAGAATCAACTCAGAGTGCGCTTGTGAACACACTTTTGTACTGTATAATTTATCCCGCTTAGTTGATCATTTTTCTTTAGAGTGTCACCGTGGCTCAAATCAAGTAAATTTAATCCATCAGGATAACAAGATCAACGGAGGCAGATTTAATTTAAGTACTTAATTCAAACTTTGAACATATGTATGTTATAATTTCTAAGGGAGACCACTACACGGATCACATCTGAAATACCTCCCGTTCCAAGACGTATCCAGTTCCCAGCAAGCGTCGCATCGAAATCACGTCGCGATGAGAACTTTATCACTACATAATATAAACTGTCTGTGTGTTTCTGGGAATAGTTAGATCTGTAATTTTTTTTTTAAATACATAAAATGATTTAAGAGGTAGGTTTTTATGTATAATAAATGCATAATATAGTTGATATAAAAGTTGTATAATGTGAAGTTACAAACAATTCAAGTTTATCAAAATTAATTGTTGTACCTCACCAGATAGATCAAACCCTGTAATAATTGTACACCTTAAAAAGGTTTACAAACAGTCCGCGATGGTATATGTCTATCTCTTAGGGATAACCCAAAATATAAAATTTTTATCCTTTACGTTTTACGAGAAATAATGGCTAATTTACGAGGCGATTTTAAGCAATACAGCATTAATCCTTAACCAATTAAGTACCTTAAATACATTGTGCATTTAATATAAATATAATATGGCCCTTTACAGCTGTTAATTTAAATGAATATTCTCGAAGATATTACAGATTTAAAAATACAGGACATCGCGGTATGTATTGTCTAATGACAAAAAGCTGTTTTGTATAAAGGCATTCTGTTCCGAGGCGTTTTGCTAGTTGGTTATACTATAATGTTCTCTAATCTCGAAACATGTTGACTTTTCAATAAAATCCGATACATGTAATAATTGTGACTTATCATAATTTGAATTCACTTTAATGACTAAATTATGTTAAATATAAAATTGAATATTATTGTTTAATTATAGAACCTCTTTATTGTATTTTAGAGTACAAGAACTGACTTGTAGAGAACGCAAAGGAACAGAAATATCTACGTATAAAAATCCAAAAATACGATCTTAGGTCAAAGTTTTTAAATGTAGTCCCAAGTTATAAATGCGTATACTAATATTATAAATGCGAATGTCAGTATATTTGTCTGTATGTATGAAGCAAGGCTTAACTCTAAGGAAGCTAAGGACAACTAGTTAAACAATAAAACAAAACAAAAAAACTAAATAACTTAACATTGTTTTGAACAACGACTAGTAAAATTATGCTACGCGATCATGTCATCTTTCGTTTGATAACCAACTATGAATACGACTTCTGGCATCAAGTCTGCATTTTTTATATCACCAGGATGTTGTTCTAGATAATATTCTACTTCAAAATAATCTTTTACTTTATAAATGTTATCGTATTACGAAAGGCTACATACAATCAGCTAATTAATTAATAAAGTATTGTTAATATTATATCAGGCTTAGATATTTATTTCTCATAAGAATTTTACAACGTAAATGAGATTAAAAATACAAGAAAAGTAATTAAACAAATCTACTCGTATAATGGAGGCATGGTTATAATGTATATGTTCATATAAAGATATATTAATAGCTATTATAGCTAGGTATGCACAAGCTACAACAAAAGAAACAGTAGCTAGGGTTCCGTGCCCAAAGGGTAAAACTGAGTCTATTACCAAGACTCCGCCGTCCGTCCGTCCATCTGTCACCGAGCTGTATCTCACGAACCGTGATAGTTAGACACTTGAAATTTTCACAGATATTGTATTTCTGTTGCCGCTGTAATAATAAATATAAAAAAACAGCAGAATAAAATAAATATTTAGAGTTCTCGCATAGAACAGACATGATTTCTTTGTCGTTTATATAGATAATGGTACGGAATCCTTCGTGAGCGAGCCCTACTATTTGTTTTTTCAATTGCAAGAAAAAAAATATTAACCCTGTTTAGTGAGCACGACTGAGGTCGCCAATTGCAGTGTTAGGCCGTTTAAGTGACGGTAAATCCTAATTTTGCATACGTACTCGTTTGATACTCGTATATTATCAATGATGAATTATTAGTCTTATTTAATTAACTAATTACACTAAATATTGATTTAATAATAAATAATAAACAATATGCCTTCTGGTATTAAAGGCGATTTTCGTAGAAAGTAAAATAATTTAGTCATTTTTTTTTATTTTTTTTTAGCATTAGCAGCCTGTAAGTTTTCCCACTGCTGGGCTAAAGGCCTCCTCTCCCTTTGAGGAGAAGGTTTGGAGCATATTCCACCACGCTGCTCCAATGCGGGTTGGCGGAATACACATGTGGCAGAATTTCGTTGAAATTAGACACATGCAGGTTTCCTCACGATGTTTTCCTTCACCGCCAAGCACGAGATGAAATATAAACACAAATTAAGCACATGAAAATTCAGTGGTGCCTGCCTGGGTTTGAACCCGAAATCATCGGTTAAGATGCACGTGTTCTAACCACTGGGCCATCTCGGCTCATTTTAAATAATTTATAAATATTTTTTTATTTAGTCAATAAAGTTTTTAAATTAATAAAATATATCAAACCTAGAAACATAGATAATATATTTTTAAATGTATTTATATTTATATATTTACTATATAATACAGATTTAATGCAGTTAACTCATCTGCTGAACATAAACATAGAAGTCGGTAAAGGGAGAGTTTAGTACAAGTACAACAATATTTGGATGTAATTCAAATATTGTTGCATTTGGATATGCTAGTATTGTAATACTAGCGATTTGCCCCAGCTTCGCACTGGAGCAATTTATTAATAAAGAATATGAATAGTGTTTTATTTAATATATAACTATGTCTTAGGTGGTAATTAATTTTTAATTACCGCCTTCATGGTTTTACTGTTTGACCTAAAGGTTGACTGGCATAGAATTCCTTCAGGCCTTCAGGCCTAGAATTCAGTCAGCCTTTTGTCCCATTAACTTTATGGTGGTCAATAAAGCATTTAAATAAATAAATATGTCAAAAATAATTAATAATTTTAATTGTGAAACAATCAAAATATGTCCAAGGTTTATGGAATCAAATTTGGATTGTATTAACGGCAAAGTTTCGCAGCAAAAGATTTTTTTCGATGCAAATAACTTGGATAACATAATATCTTCTACAGTACTACTTACGTAAGTACATACATACATAAAGGCCGGCAACGCATCTGCAAGCCCCCCGGTGTTGCAGATGTCCGTGGGCGGTGGTAGTCACTTTCCATCAGATGAGCCTCCAGCCTGTTTGCCATCTATTACATAAAAAAACGAACGATTTTAATCTATATGAAATGCCCAACGTAACTAATACATTTATTTAAATAATGATTAATAACAAATTGGAGAAAATATTTTGGCAAATAATTTATACTTTATAAAAGTATATATTATTTGCCTATATTTGTAATATATAAACATATTATTATGAGTTTACCTTAGGTGATGAAAAGTAGTATCTAGCTTCTGTAAGCCTAGAATTTTCTAGAACATTGTCTTGATGCATTTTTCAAGGCTTAACCAGCGATATCTAGCAAACGTCCAAAAACAGTTTTGTTGAATAAATGAACATCATAGTTTAGTCATTTTATACAATTTTTACAGATTATATAATAAAACCTTCCTCTTTGCTCGGTTATTCTGTTAGTGAAAAGCGTATCAAGAAACATTGATTGATTTAGAAGATACTGATAGGAACAGGAGTGTCACTATTCCACTATTTATAGATATCTTACTTGATAATATGTATTTTATAATATACTAGCGACTCATCCCGGCTTCGCACGAATGCAATGCTGATACTAAATATACTACAGAATGTTTTAAAACGTTCACAGTTTTTCATTCGTTAGACAATACAAACCGCTATGTCCCTGCGTTTTAAATCTGTAATATCTTCAAAAATATTCATTAAAATTACATAGTGACAAGGACCATATTGTTCTATATTAAATGCACAATGTATTTAAGGTACTTAATTGGATAAGGATTAATTGTTTGATCAGTGTTTCTATACTATATTGTGTATGTATTATACAATTGCTGAATTAAATAATTATATAGAACTGATTTCAGTTATTTTTTTTATAAACACGAACGGCTTTGTCCTTACTCCATATCGACCATAATTCCTTCGATTGAGTTGAAACTTTGAAAGGTCGTTCATAACACTTACCTGGTGGTTTCAAGTGAAATATTAGTATAATGAGTTGATTTGAATCAGAAATTTTCGACTAATATGATGATGATGAAGTCGCCCTGGCCTGGCTGAATTACGCAGGACACATTATATAGTACAAGTGTCTGTGCAAACCTGACACAGTTCCCTCACTCCCATAACCCAATTGGATGCCACATCTGTGTGGCATAGTGTACGTGCTTTCCGAGGCACGGGTGTGTACACACTTCCAACTTTCAGATTTCGAACTGTTACTGATAATTTTTCGAAGGAAAAACCAAATAACTTTTTATCTTGATCTGCGGCATTATATCTAAACGTTAGACCAACGAGGCAAAGATGTAATCTTCTCCTGTTATTGGGAATCACATTGTTGATTTAAATATTTAATTTCCGTAGAAAAGTGATAAGATATCGTGATAAAAAATTAATTATTATAAAATTAATCCGACGATTTTAATTGTTTTGATTTTTTCGTTATCTCTTAAAGAAAATTGAATATCAGGTGATCAAAAAAAAATATTTTACCTACGTTCTTGATGACTAATTCAACGAATTTATGGCGCTTAATTTGTTCCTGATTATATTACGACTTCGACTATTCTTCAATAATATAAAATCGTACCTGGAGCAGTACTGCATTGGAAGTAAAATCAATGCCAGTCATTTTCACCGTTCATCTTCCTCAATCAAACTACATATCAAACGATTCGATTATGCGATAAGTAACAATTAATTAGTAGAATTGCCCTCTGATTATACATTAAACGATATTAACGGCTCCTGTAAAATTTAACAGCATTACAGCAACGGAAGATAATTGTTGTAATCGTTAAAAAAAACCCTACACGTAGACACAGTTCCGCTATGGCACGCATTCGATGAAAAAAAAACAGTCAACAAACTCGCTTCTCAAAGTTTTTGCTTATTATTGAAGCGATGTTTGTACGAAATAATTAAAAGTTCATATCATTCTTAAGCATCTCAATTATTATATATCGATTTATGTGAAGTAAACTAAACTATTCTTAAGAACAAGTTACTAATAAAAACATATCTTTTGTAAATTTCTATTAATATCTTGTTTCTTTAACCCAATTCGAAACTGAAGTTTTTTTTTTTAATTTAAATCAGAATGGTAGGCTGGCAAATCGACCACCTGATGATATGTAATCACTATCAACTAGATACATTGGATCCTATAAGAAATATTAACCATCCTTTACATCGTTTTACTTGGTGGTAGGGCTTTGTGCAAACCCGTCTGGTTAGGTTATCAGAACAACTGATCAGTGGGTGCTCCCACTCATCAGTTGTTCTGTCGCTAAGCAGCAATATTTGGTATTGTTGTGTTCTGGTTTGAAGGGTGAGTGAGCCAGTGTAACTGATCGGTGGTGCAATGGCGATTTTCTTTTTATGTAATAATTAGACGGACCGGCAAATGGGACTCCTGATGTTAAATAGTCACCACCACCCATAGACATTGGCGCTGTTAGAAATATTTACCAATCCTTTATTTTGCCAATGCGCCACCAACCACGGGAACTAAGTTGTTATGTCCCCTGTGGTTGTATTTTCACTAGCTCACTCACACATCTAACCACAGAAAACTCACTAAGTATTGCTGTTTAGTATAAGGCTATATGATGAGTGAGTGGTAATATCGTATATTATAATATTAAATATAAAAGAATATTAATATATTTCCAAATAAATTAAATATTCTGAGAATACAAAGCAATTATCTTAATCGAATTCTAAATCTGATATTCTAAATCTTAATATAATTTTATCTATTAGAAAACAAGGAGCTTGTCAGGTGGACTAATAAAGGGCACAAGGTGACCCGATATCACCGCTTATTTTTAATATTGTTACTTATAAAATCAGTCGTCTGTCGTTAGTTACTAATTATAAAAGTCTGTCACAATATGCTGACGATTTTGTTTTTTATATGAGCGTTAACCATCTTCTTAAATGTCAAATCGTTATGCAAAATATCTTAAATTCAATTATTTCTATTTTAACTCAGTTAGGCTTAGAAGTATCTCCATTAAAGTCGAAAATATCTATTTTTAGTAGAGGTCATAGAAAAAACAATTTTTCTTGGAAGTCATGGGTGTACAATTACAGCAGGTGGAAAATCTAAAATATTTGGGAATATGACTAGACAGATCACTTCGGTAGACAAAACACATAAATAAAACTATTAATAGTACATCAAAATTTATAAATATTTTAAAAATTTTAGCAGTGTCAGGGTGCGGAGTGCTTCCGTATCACTTACGTAAATTGTATATATGTTTAATAAGATCAAGAATAGATTACTGCAGTTTTATTTATGATAACAGTTGAAAAGATAAATTATCAAAACTCGACAGAATACAAAACCTCAGTCTTAGAATTATAGGGGGATTTATAAAAAGTACTCCTATTCATGTGATGGAGAGCGAGTTAAGTATTCCTCCATTACTCATAAGAAGGCAATTTTTAGCAAATAAATACTGTTTAAAGGTACAATCTTGCTCAAACAATGTAACAATAGATCTTTTAAATGAACTAGGTACCCTTGTTGATGGAATGTGGCAAGACTCAAAATCAGAGAAAGTTACTTTTATCTAATTTAAATGTAAGTTCGTTCAATCTTGGATTTGTTCAGAGTATTCTACTAGCAGATCCTTCGTCATAATCTGCTAGGATGCTCCTGGAGTTCTACTTAATAGCTATTAATAATAAATAATGTCAAAACCAAAGGAAAAGAGTACAATGGGACTGGCGTACCTTTGTAGGACAAAAGTCCCAAAATAATATAAGAATTAAAATATATATATAAACAAAACTGAACAATTCCAAGATTGAACGAACTTACATTTAAACTAGATATATATATTTATTTATTTATTTATCCTTTATTGCATCCAAACTTAAAACTAAAAATTACATTATTGCTACACAAAGTTGCATGAGGTGCAACAGGCGGCCTTATCGCTCAGCAGCGATCTCTTCCAGGCAACCTTTGGGGTTTAGGGTACAGTATTTATATATATAATTTTATCTAAAAGTAATCGATCATTCACTAAGTTCTCTAAACTACTCCAGTTCTAAATTTGAATTTTTCGAAAATATATACATTTCAATATTTAAACTTAAAATTTACTTTAAAAAATTTCATACTGACTTCGTTTATAAAATTTTAAACATAATATTATTTTTATATATAGATTCGACGAATTTTATAAATCAATTTAGATCACTATCTGATTTTATTTTAATTACATATCTAGCGTAATCTAAATAGTAAAATTATGTTCTATTAATTAATAAAACAACTTGATAGATAGTAAACATGCATAATATTGATAAGATACACAAATGATAAATGATCTTATGATTAAGATTCTTAAAATCTCTGATTGTTAATGTCAAAGGCTATTCAAAATTCTATTAAAGGTATAAAGTCTTCGGAATCTTTACTAAGAATAGGTGTTTCCAGAGGATCAATTTTTGGTACTTTTATATTTTGAGTCTATATAAATGATCTTCTATGTTAAATATATTTGTAATATATATAAAATTGTATCTTTTTCTAATATATAAAGTTGCTTTACAAAAAATAATGTAAGAAGCAAAATTTATGTATAATTTTATATAAAACTAACTGAACCCTTTTACCCTATTAGGGGTAGAATTTCGTAAATTTAGTTCTTAGCAGATGTCTACACCCTATAAGCAACCTACATTACATTTTTTAAGGTTTGGAGAATATTCTACCACGCTCCTCCAATGCGGGTTGGTAGAATACACATGTGGCAGAATTTCGTTGAAATTAGACACATGCAGGTTTCCTCACGATGTTTTCCTACACCCCCGAGCACGAGATGAATTATAAACACAAATTAAGCACATGAAATTCAGTGGTGCTTGCCTGGGTTCGAACCCGAAATCATCGGTTAAGATGCACGCGTTCTAACCACTGGACCACCTCGGCTCTTAAGGAACCTACCTACCTAAATTCAATATCGTAGGTAATATAATTTCTGCGATTTTATGATTAAGCAGTGTGTGGTATTTCGTTTTTATATATAGGTATAGATTTATCTGAATGACATTCAAAATGTTTTTCGAAGTATTTTCTGTATTTTGATATATTATATTGTTTATATTATTACTTAATTCCAACTCAAGCCTTTACTACTAACGTAACCATTTTAATAATTAAAATGGTTAGGTGTACGACTTCGAAGACGTTAATTTATAATTAAATTTAAATCTCATGTCAAAAGTCTGTCTCTTTTTGATTAAATACTAAATAAATGTGAAGTAAGTATTCGTTGATTTGAAACTGTATAAAATGAATACACTTATGTAAATTACTTAAAAACTGTACCTACTATGTTTATTGCCGGTTCTGTAAGGTAGACGTTTTATTCCAAAACGGTAGTAGATTTACATTTAATTAAATACGATACTTTACGATTCAAAGAGCTATAAAGAGTCTACCCGGATAATAGATACTTTAATTTTGACATTTGAGGATACGTTATTGCTAGGGAGGACTTTATTGTTGAACAGCTGGTTCAGTTGGCACTCGCGTATTCTTTTAGTGGAGGTTCGCTGTATATGCATAACAAACAAAATAACGTATTATATTTACAATAAATTGTTTTCACCAATAACAATAATATTTACTAGTGGTAGTGCCACACTGCATACCTTCGGGTTGCAGCCGAATGGGCTGGCACGCCCGGGGAAGTACCACTATCTCAATTAAAATCGGCGTAAAGTGGTAGCCAAGCTACCGCGTTTCGTCCGGTATATGAAAGTCCCGGACGCCTGATCCCCCGCCCCCCAAAACATAATGGTTGTGCAGAATTTTAGTTGTATTACCCTAGGAGGGCAATAAAACCTCCCTCCACCCTCAGCGACTGCGGTGGAGAATCCAAAAAAAAATAATTATGGCTCTTTAAATTCATGTCATTGAATGTTTGCAACAAAATAAAAATTTAACTAAAATTAGTCCATTGATTATAAATGAAACTGACATTATGTCGTAACATTTAATACCACTAGTGAATTTACATCACAACTTTGATGTTTGAAGGCCTGCGATGAATTTGAAGTCCCGCGACATAAATATTTTTTTATTTTAAAAATCTACAACTTCCGTATAAAAATAATATTTTATTTTTTAAGTATATAAATCGATAATAATCAAAAAAACTATTATGCGAGTTCAGCCTAAAAGAAGATTTTGCTTGACAAGTATATTCTATACGGGTTATGAGAAACTATTTGTTTAGTAAATACTCAACAAACCCAAGAAATAACAATATTTATAAAATAATTGTATATGCAACGAAAAAGGTACCAATAATATCTGATTTATATAGAACTTAAATACTTTGATAATATAAATGTTTTATCAAAAATATACTTGATATTTTTAAAGTGATAAACATTATAATTTTCGCTTCTATACACCAGATAATTAAACAAAAATCTACCTATTTTCTATGTTTCTTAATCCTTCAGCAAAAAAAAACATTTTCATCTCTTTCATAGCAAATATTCTATGACAATCAAAAGCTTAGAACCAAAATTGAATTTAGTTCCACGAATATTCTCAATTCATTTATATCACGCTCTAATTGTTAAGAACTAAGACCAAACATATAGTGAGTTGTCAATATAATGAGAGCCAGTACTGCGGTTTCCGCTTAACGCAATTTCTGATCGATGAGCCTAATCGTGAACAATACGTATGAACAGTGTAAAACAAATTTAGTTTCACCGTCTTGAAATTGCTCCTCTGGCTCTAATTCAATATCAAATAATATAGTAGTAACTATATACACGAAAGTGTTCCTCACGCAGTTGTGGCAATCACTAGACACACTAACACCTGTGTCTATTACACGGACGATGGTGATGATGCTATCGGCAGATTCATCGGCCGAGCGGCGGGTGTTTCAGAAAGGACCATCCTAGAGCACAGCCTCAAGACATCTATACATAAACGCGACATCAGAGTCGCCAAGGCTGTGCTCTCTCTGATCGAGCACGGAGCAGGGCCCGCTGGATTGCAGTAAATAGGATCAAAAAACTATTATATACATTATTTTTTATATAGTATATATAATCATATATTATTTATGATGGATTATTTATATATTACTTTAAAATGAAAAAAAAAGTTAGTGTGGGCCACGTCTGCCAAGAAGACGACAAGCTCGAAGTCCAGCGAAGATCTGCTGATGTTCAGTAAAAATATAAAATATAAAAACACCAAAATTTTATAAAAGTAAAATGTAAAAAAGGCAAAGGCAGCTGTGAGCACGTGGATGTTGTAAATTAAATAACAAAAAAAAAAGAATATGTAGTATAAGCCGGATGTTTGTTGAGGGTCCCAGACATGGTCACAATCGTGTATATTTCCCTAATAACTAATTTTCCGTGGATGAGAGGAAAATTCAATAAAAATGTTGATAATCTCTTTAATGTACACAAATGAGCATCCAAATAGCAAACTTAAGTAAATAAGAAAATTAGAGTGCACAAAGGTTATTTAAAAAAAAAACCTATATTTTTCTCGTTTCCGGGTAAAGAATATATCTACTATTAAACAGATAAAGTATAAAAATAAAATATGTGCGTCTTTCGATTAAATCTCAGCACATAAGTAGATTAAGATAAAAAAAATAATAGATACGGAGTATAAATAGTCGAAAATATTGATCATTTATGATACTTGATAAATGGAAAATTAGGCAGCTAACATGAGGACTGCCATTGTTTTGTTTTCACTGGTGCTCGTTGCCTTCGCCTACACTAAAGGTGAAGAATTAAAGTTGGCAGAGCCATGTAATCCAGAAGCATGCAAACTACCAAGCTGCAGATGTTCATCGTCCGCTATTCCTGGAAACTTAGAGCCGAGAGATACTCCTCAGGTTAGTTTTTTTAAGTCCAAACTTACCTTACTTATGTGGATATATTTTAAAATAAAATATCAATATTATTATTATTATTATTGAATTGTGTTTATGTGAAAGTATAATTGGAGATACATGTAAACGAGCTATCATACTACAATTTTTAAACCGATCGGCTGTAAAGAACACAGCAACTGTGAGGCCTTTTTGTTCAGTGTTTTTAGCTGTTACACGTAACATTGAAACCTACATATTTATAATTAGTCCATTGAAATGTTACAATGTTAGAGTATCACTGAACATTTTCTAGAGGACGCAATTTTATTTGTGAGACATGTAGGGGGTGTCAATACAACCTTAACCCCAAGTTTGTGGGGTTGCCGCCCTTGTCCCCCGCCCGCCATCTTGAAAAAAGCGGTGCAAACATATTTTTAACTATATCCCCGAAACTATTAATTGTATGGAAAAATTGTAAAAACATAATTTATAGTAAATCGTTGTGGCTACAATTATGTTTATGTGACTTTTTACCATAAACTTAAAATTTAAAAAGTTTTAAGCAAAAAAGTGAGAAAATTTGCTCAAAATTTTTCTTTTTGGTCAATTTTAAACGCTGTTACAGCGCTTCAAAGTCGACCAGGTTCAACAATGCTCATGATAAGCCAAAACATCATGTTTACCTTACTTTTATGATCTCTAGTTTTCTCAAAAAATCATCTGAAGGTGGATAATTATTCGTTTCATAGCGCCGTGAGCGTATATCTTTCAAAATGATTCTAGCTGACCTTCTGCAATCCCTCTTCTTGCTTATCATTTCTTTCATGAGAGGCTTTTTTTGATATTGTTTTAAATATCACACCTTTGAAACAGACAATGCTATCTTGTCTACTTTGCCCTCAATCGTTCAATTATCGTACCATTCTCTGGAACGTAGTCTCCCCTTAATTGATTTTATTAAATCAGTAACTCGAAATTTGGAACTCTTCACTATTTTCCTGTAAATAAGCAAAAACATCCTCCATGGCATTGTCGATTTTATTTTTGCGATCATCACGTTTTTGTTCATCACTCCATTTTTTGAAATACAATTGCTTGCTGCAATCCTTATGATACCGAGCTTCAACTTCAACTAAACTGGAAACATTAGCAATACGATCAGCTCTTTGCCTTGTCATCCGATCGTTTCAAAACAAGATCCAAAATCTTTGTTTTGTACCTTCATGACATGACATATCTTTTTCTGACGGCTGTGACGTAAATGACTCTGATCTTGAATTACTTCGCCGCAAATAAAGCAGTTGTTTGAGAAATCCAATCAAATCAAAATCGAGATGAGAGTGAGATACAGCGGCTATTGCTTTGGAAGATATACGCTCACGGCGCTATGAAACGAATAATTATCCACCTTCTGATGATTTTTGAGAAAACTAGAGAACATAAAAGTAATGGAAACATGATGTTTTTGCTAAGTTATAATGAGCATTGATGAACCTGGTCGACTTTGGAGCGCTGAAACAACGTTCTAAATTCACTAAAATGAAAAATTTATAGAGCAAAACTTTAGCAAGACAGACTCTATAA
Source organism: Vanessa atalanta (assembly GCF_905147765.1). Taxonomy (NCBI): domain Eukaryota; kingdom Metazoa; phylum Arthropoda; class Insecta; order Lepidoptera; family Nymphalidae; genus Vanessa; species Vanessa atalanta. The sequence continues at coordinate 2,878,711 of NC_061892.1, read as the reverse complement.
ATTTGTTCTCATCTAATTTTGTGCTAAAATGAACAGAAAAAAGTTATTAAGCAAAAAAGAAAATTTTTGAGCAAATTTTCTCATTTTTTTCTTATAACTTTTTAAATTTTAAGTTTATGGTAAAAAGTCACATAAACATAATTGTAGCCACAACGATTTGCTACAAATTATGTCTTCACAAATTTTCCGTACAATTAATAGTTTCGGAGATATAGTTAAAAATATGTTTCCACCCCTTTTTTCAAGATGGCGGACAAGGGCGGCAACCCCACAAACTTGGGGTTAAGGTTTTATTGACACCCCTAACATGTCCTACAAATAAAATTGCGTCCTCTAGAAAATGTTCAGTCAATTTAACATTTCAATGGACTAAATAAATTTTGATAAATATTAAATACCTTCGCGTTGAAATAATCTCTAAACTAACTAAATCAAAAAAAAGGCGTATTTAGAGTAATAATTAATAATCTGAATCATTATTTTAATGCTTCAAGTGCACGCATTCGCTTTCCATAAAAAATAATGCAGTGTAATAACTCCTAGTTTTCTCCACATTTCAGTTCGTCCTCCTCACTTTCGACGATGGTATCAACGTTAACAATGTTCCACTTTACCGTAGTCTTCTCTACAACCGAGTCAATAAAAATAAATGCAACATTGGAGTAACATTCTTTGTCAACCATGAGTACACAGATTATAGTTTGGTCAATGAACTCTACAACCGTGGCTTTGAAATTGCTCTACATTCAATTACTCACAAAACTGACACAGAATACTGGAGAGAAGCTTCTTACGAAACTCTGATGAGAGAATTCGCTGATCAGAGAAGGCAAATGGCTCACTTTGCAAATATTCCAATCAGTGCACTTCAAGGTAAATTTCTTATAACTTTACTTTATCACATCATAATATATGTCTAAATTGTTTTACAAGAATCTACGTAGGTAATTACAATTCGTTAATATTCATTTGTTTTCAAGATGTATTAGAATTAAATGGATGTTAATTTTTATAAATAACAAACAATCCAACGGTTAAACTAAAGAGAAATGGTAAATGTTTGTACACTAATGAGAAAAGAAAACGTATAAATAGTAAAATGTATCTATGTATGTATGTATGTATCTCTACTAGCGATGTTGCTAATACATTTCAATTATAAGTCTGAGAACCTTATAAATTACATATGTATGTAAAAATTTTAAACTTAAACGAAAATCTCATTTTCAGGCCTTCGCAGTCCTTTCCTTCAAATGTCTGGAAATTCAACTTACCAAATGATGAATAGTGCTGGTCTCCGTTACGATTTAAGTTGGCCTACTATTAGATTCACTGACCCCGGTCTATGGCCCTACACTCTTCACTATCAATCTACTCAAGATTGCATCGTACCTCCATGCCCTACCGCATCCATCCCTGGTCCTTGGATATTGCCTATGGTTGCTTGGACTGATATGCAAGGATTCCCATGCTCAATGGTAGACACATGCTTCTACAAGTGAGTATTTTTTATTTAGTAATTTTAACATAGCTTAAGATATCCTTGTATAATTATGAGACTACTAAAGTATAAACCATAGATAGGCTTATAAAGTAATAACGCTTTAATACTTTTTTTGTGTCTTTCATGTCGCTTAGTCTTGTGGTAAGTGGTCACCATATAGACAATGGCGCTGTAAGAAATATATCATATTAATAATAAGTAGTAAAAGCGTCACCAACTTTGGGAACAAAAATTTTATGTCTCTTTTGTCTGTAGTTACATTGGCTCACTTACCCCTCAAACCGAAACAGTAAAAAAACTGAGTACTGTTTTTTGGGGTGAAAATCTGTTAAGTTGATGGTACCTACCCAGACGGGCTATCAAAGGGCCCTGACAAAAAGTAAAGGATGCAAGGCATGCTTTATAATAGATAGATTTTTTCATCAATAATATCAATAATAATATATATTAGAGATAGCTTCGGTTGCAGCCGATTAGGCCGGCACGTCCGGAGAAGTGTCCACTTTTTTACAAGAAATCAGCGTAAAGTGGTAGCAAAGCTGCCACATTTCGTTCTCTCTCTGGGCATTTATGCTCAGGATGTACACCACCTGAGCAGGGATGCAGACCGCCCTCTGTTGTCCGCCACTGTTCGGCGAAAGCCAAGCAGTCATCACAAGGCAACCCCTTTCACCCGTTTGGGACTATCGGACCTATGTTATGTATTATCTGGCTACAGCTACTAGCTACAGATTCCGTCCCGTTCGCAGAGTTTGTAATTCTTGGCAATTTTAATTCTCACCGTGCCGAATGGCTAGGATTACGCACTATAGATCCTGCAGGTTCAGATCTGTTCTTGACTTCGTTTTAACATTTGATTCATTGACACAACTGATCACCTTGACAACGTGAAATGGAGGATCATATTCCTCCCCTGTTGGACCTTCTGCTGACTTATCATCTGACCTTCAGGTTACCGTCGATCCCCCTCTGGGAGTACAATACCAGTCCTCGCGGCCTTGTTTGTTGCCTTCGTGAACTGCCGCCGCCCATACCCTGAATAAGAAATCTGATCTTTTAGACTCTCGTTTTGCATCTTCTTCGGATTCTGGATGACCGAGGAAACTCACCGCCAACAATACCGCGATGTAATACCACGATGCCGAAGGTTAAATTCCGCCTAAGTGTAGTTCATAAAGCACATCTTCCCTTATATATTCATAAGTCGAGTGGACCCTATGGCATCCTTCCGATCGTGCTACAGACATGTACTCCCAAGTTGGCACCGGTTTTAACGTGTCTTTTCCAGCAATCCTACGTATTAGGCGTCGTCCTGAACTCCTGTAAGACTGCTTTGAAGCACCCGATCCACTCAGACCCGTCCAATTATAGGCCTATAGCCATTACTTCTTTGTTCTCCTAAGTAAAACATTATAAGCCTTCAGCTCCTGCGGTACCTAGAAGAGCACCAGCTGATTAGTGACCGTCAGTTAGGGGTGGTCACTTTCCGTCAGGTGTGACTATTGCTCTTTTGCCACCAGTACCATAAAAAACATTCTTTGGATTTAAGACTTTAGACTTTAACCTGTAACTATATTTTGTATTTCAGTCCAGGTTCAGACAACGAAGAAGGATGGTTTAAATTCATCCTTGAAAACTTTGAAAGGCACTACCTCAATAACCGCGCTCCTTTCGGTTTCTATATTCATGAATGGTATATCCGCGTGAACCCTGGTTTACAGAGAGCGTTTACCCGTTTCTTGAATATGATCAACAATCTTAACGACGTATTCATGGTGAGATAATTATATCACATTTTTAGATTTAACTATTCCTTATTAAGTGATTGATTTATTATATCTATTAGTTTTGGTAGCGTGTGCTGAACATATCTTACAAGGTGCACAAGTAACCATTTTTACATTATCAGGTTAATGGCAATGATGTTATTGATTGGGTGCAAAACCCTATCCCGGTTAATGAATATGTGAAGAAAGATTGCAAAAGATTAAATCCAGCTGCCTGCAGACCTACAAGCTGCGGTCCAATACAAAGTGATCACAATCCTGTAAGTTGAAAAATTAAAATATAATTTGATGTCGTTGTAGATATTTCGTTTTAAAGAAAGTGGAGTAGTCAATACTACGATAATAAATCATTGGTTTCGTCTAACAGATTCCAACATTCTGGTTTCAAATTACAAGTCGAGACAATATTGCCAATAAGTTATTAGTATTTTTTACGATAAATTCTTAAAGCTATCTGGGGTTAGTTGTGTTAAAATTTCCATGCCTCGAATTGTGCCCGGACCTCATTCCGGTGACAATCGGATTATGAGAGTGTACTTGTGATTACACACGCATTGAATATCCGCCCTGGCTTAAAATTATCTATCATATATCAATATGACAAGCAAATTAATTATGACATAAATATACATAAGTTGGCGGAACATTTACAATGTGATTATAGGTTTACATTTTTGACAGTCTATTGATATCAACCCATTTGTTTTTCAACCTTCCAAAAAAATTATAAAATGTGTTGTCCAAGATGATATCAGATATTTATTGTGTCTACGATTATGTTGTGCTATTTTTATTTTTTTATAAACTTTTTTTACGTGTTTAATAAGTATATTTTTTCAGACGTCTTACTACATGACAATCTGCAACAGATGTCCGCGTAGATATCCCTGGATAAACAATCCTCTCGGAGAATAATTTTTTTAAAGAGAAGTAACGACAACATTCTTGAAAATAAATTAACTTACAAATATAATAATCTTTGTTTTATTAACCTACCTTGCCTTTTGGAATTTAATCGGCTTGAATCTTTTTTTAAAATTATATCTTTTAAATTATGAAACATTATCAAATTAACCATGTAAAGATGATAGCTTTAGTCTAATCCAACCACAAGATCGCAAACTAAACAATTTTGGCATTGAATTGATGCGTAAATATAAGTAATAATATAACATAATTATACCTAATAAGTCAACATTTAAAAATTTAACGTTACAAACGTTAACGTTAACGTCTTGGTGGTAGGGCTTTGTGCAAGCCCATCTGGGTAGGTACCACCCACTCATCAGATATTCTACCGCACAAATAACAGTACACTGTATTGTCGTGTTCCGGTTAGAAGGGTGAGTGAGCCAGTGTAATCACAGGCACAAGGGACATAACATCTTAGTTCCCAAGGTTGGTGGCGCATAGGTGATGTAAGGAATGGTTAATATTTGTTACAGCGCCTTTGTCTATGGGCGGTGGTGACCACTTACCATCAGGTGCCCCATACGCTCGTCCGCCAAACAATGCCATAAAGAAAAAAAAAATATAATCTGCTTTGTTCTTTCTTCTTCTTTGTTCTGCAAATCTCTTCTTAGAAGCAAATCGCATGGAATTTGTAAATGTAGGGTTTGGCAATCTTTACTCCTTCTTTGACTGGCAGAACTTGAGAGGGTAACCATAGATGTTCTGTTTTCTATTAAGGGTATTATATAATATTGTTGGGCGTTCGACTTTTAAAACCAAATTCGTGAAATTCGTAAAGTTAAGTAAGATTGAAGCACTGATCTAACCAGTATGTCAAGTCAGCCAGGAATTAAGATTTAATAGGATCATCACTCATCTTGATGCCAGAGGCCAGCTAACATCAGTGTAGTGAGCCATTAATTCTTAATATTCCTGAGCACAGGCTCAGGAATATTAAGTTTTATATTGATGATGAATGTCTATGCGGTCGACATTATTTTATTCACATGGTCATCCACACTTCGAGAAGATTCAAATGTAGTTGTTTTCAGGTCACAACGAAACTCTCCTGTCCAACCCGCTTTCATCAGAAGCTTGTTCCAAACGCTCCAGGACTTCTTTGCGAGTAGTTACATACGAAACACGTACATTAGATTTCGCGTTGGTTTCTTTATTTTGGTCTGCATTGGTACAGGTGACACAACTCCATAAATCGTCGAATTCAAATTATGTTTCGACTGCAAACCTGCAACTGGCATAGTTATCTCTTCAACTAGTCTGTCATTATATGTAGATCGACAACACTCAGAAGAGTTATTAGGCGAGTTCAGCCTAGAAGAAGATTTTGCTTGACAAGTATATTCTATATAGGATATGAGAAACTATACTATTTATTTAGTAAATACTCAGCAAACCGAACATAGAACATCTATAAAATAATTGGATATAAAACAACAAATCTGCATTTTACAATAAAATTAGGTAAAATCACTTATCGGAGTTATATAAAACTTACATACTTTGATAATATGCAATTTTTATCATAAATATACTTGATATTTTTAAATTGATAAACATGATAATTGTCGCTTGTCAATATGTACCAGATAAGAATAATTAAAAAAAGTCTGTCTATTTTCTGTTTCTTATTAACATGTTTTTCACTTTCATAGCACATATTTTATGGCAGCCAAAAGCTTAAAATCAACGTTGAATTTAGTTTCACGAATATGCTCAATTAATTTTTTGCCTTAAATATAAGATAAAATTATTAAGAACTAATACCAAACATGGTTAATATAATGAAAGCCAGTACTGCGGTTTTGCGTTCAAAGCAATTTCTGATCGATGAGCAGAAGCCTAATCGTGAACAATACTTATGAACAGATTAAAAGAAAATTAGTTTCACCGTCTTGAAATTGTTCCTCCGGCTCTAATTCAATATACTACTATAAGCCGGGTATTTGTTGAGGGTCCCAGACGTAGTCACAATCGTGTATACCCTCTACCCCAAACTCATAATTAATTTTCCGTGGATGAGAGGTAAATTCAATGTTGTTAATCTCTTTAATATTGTGTACATTGAGCATCCAAATAGCAAACTTAAGTAAATAAGAAAATTAGAGTGCACAAGGGTTCTTTTAAAAAAAAAACTATTTTTTTCTCGTTTTCGCGTAATGAATATATCTAATATTAAACAGATAAGGTATAAAAATAAAACATGAGCATATTTCGATTAAATCTCAGCAAATAAGTAGATTAAGATAAGATAGATAAAAATAATATAAAAAGTCGAAAATATTGATCAATTATGATACTTGATAAATGGAAAATTAGGCAGCTAACATGAGGACTGCCATCGTTTTGTTTTCACTGGTGCTCGTTGCTTTCGCCTACACTAAAGGTGAAGAATTAAAGTTGGCAGAGCCATGTGATCCAGAAGCATGCAAACTACCAAGCTGCAGATGTTCATCGTCCGTTATTCCTGGAAACTTAGAGCCGAGAGATACTCCTCAGGTTAGTTTCGTTATAATGACTATATTTAAGTTCAACTTTACCTTACGTATTTGAATATTTTTTAAAATAAAATATAAATATTATTATTATTTTTTAATTGTGTTTATGTGAAAGTATAATTGGAGAAACATCTAAACGAGCTATCATACTACAATTTTTAAACCGATCGGCTGAAAACAACAAAGCAACTGTGAGACCTTTTTGTCCAGTGTTTTTGGCTATTACACAAAAAAAACATTGAAACCTAGATATTTAAAATAAATTTTGAGACATATTAAACACCTGTATGTTGAAATAATCTCTAAACTAACTAACTCCAAAAAAAGGTGTATTTAGGGTAGTAATTAATAAGCTGAATCTTTATTTTAATGCTTCAAGTGCACGCATTCGCTTTCCATAAAAAATAATGCAGTGTAATAACTCCTAGTTTTCTCCACATTTCAGTTCGTCCTCCTCACTTTCGACGATGGTATCAACGTTAACAATATTCCACTTTACCGTAGTCTTCTCTACAACCGAGTCAATAAAAATAAATGCAACATTGGAGTAACATTTTTCGTCAACCATGAGTACACAGATTATAGTTTGGTCAATGAACTCTACAACCGTGGCTTTGAAATTGGTCTACATTCAATTACTCACAAAACTGACACAGAATACTGGAGAGAAGCTTCTTACGAAACTCTGATGAAAGAATTCGGTGATCAGAGAAAGCAAATGGCTCACTTTGCAAATATTCCAATCAGTGCACTTCAAGGTAAATACTTATAACTTTACTTTATTGCATCATAATATTTGTCAAAATTGTTTTACAAGAATCTACGTAGGTAATTACAATTTTTGACTTAAGAACTTTATTAATTCCTCAAAAGAAATACATATATTTCACTTACTGAGAAACTATATAAAATAAAACAATAAGAAGTGGCATTGATGGATATTGTTGATATGGAAGTTAAGTTTATAATGTTGCAATAAATTACCTAAGCCGGTATATATGTGTGTATATGTATAAATGTTAGTATGTTTTGTAGTGTAAATGCATGAAATTATTAATATTATTATTTTTTATTCTATTTAACTTTTTTAATATTTAGTTTTTTTTTTATTTATTATGTTTATTAATTAAAGTAAAATTAAATTAAATTTTGGTGTAAATAAGTTATATTTTTTGTTTTAAGATATGAAATTTCAGTAGTTTTTTGAAACTTAATATTGATTTGGTCTTAATAATAATCTTAATTACAATTCGTTAACATTAATTTGTTTTTTGTATTTATGCACTAGCGATGTTGCTAATACGTTTCTATAATAAAGTAATAGCTTTAAATACTCTGTTAACTTAATCTTATTTCGGCCATTAATTTAAATCATTCTAATATTCATGTCTGAGAACCTTATAAATTACATATATTTGTATGTAAAAATTTAAAACTTAAACGAAAATCTCATTTTCAGGCCTTCGCAGTCCTTTCCTTCAAATGTCTGGAAATTCAACTTACCAAATGATGAATAGTGCTGGTCTCCGTTACGATTTAAGTTGGCCTACTATTAGATTCACTAACCCCGGTCTATGGCCCTACACTCTTCACTATCAATCTACTCAAGATTGCATCGTACCTCCATGTCCTACCGCATCCATCCCTGGTCCTTGGATATTGCCTATGGTTGCTTGGACTGATATGCAAGGATTCCCATGCTCAATGGTAGACACATGCTTCTACAAGTGAGTATTTATTATTAGTAACTTTAATAAAGCTAAGATATCCTTGCACAGTAATGAGACGACGAAAGTGTAAACTATAGATAGGCTTATAAAATAATAACGCTTTAATACTTTTTTGTGTCTTTCACGGCGGTGCGTCTCGTGGTACGTGGTGGACAATGGAGCTGTAAAAAATATTAAGTATTCCTTACATCGCCTATGCGTCACCAACTTTGGGAACTAAAATTGTATATATATTGTAATGGCTCACTTACCCTTTAAACCGGAACAGAACTATACAGTACCTACCCAGACGGGCTAACAAAGGGCCCTGACAAAAAGTAAAGGGTGCAAGGCATGCTTAATAATAGATAGATTTTTTCTAGAAGTAAGAAAGAAAGCGAAGCAGTCATCATAAGGCAACCCCTTTCACCCGTTTGGGACTATTTGGGACCTATGTTATGAATTATCTGGCTGCTTGTAGACTGCGATAATCATCCACGAATCTATGCATCCCTCTATAGGTCCTGAGCGTTAATGCCGAAATCGACCGACTGGTTGAGCACGTCCAGATACAGATTCCGTAGTCGCTGCAGTAGATCCTATGCACAGAGTGTGTAATTCTTGGCAATTTTAATGCTCATTGTGCCGAATGGCTAGAATCACAATGGCTACAATCGTGGCCTTGTTGCGTGAACTGCCGCCGTATGTGGCAGGTCGCCCATACCCTGAATAAGAAATCTGATCTTTTAGACTCTCGTTTTGCATCCTCTTCGATTCTGGATGACCGAGGAAACTCACTGCCAACAATACCGCGATGTAATACCACGATGCCGGAGGTTAAATTCCGACTAATTGTAGTTCATAAAGCACTTTTTCCCTTATTTATTCATTAGTCGAGTTGACCCGATGGCATTCCTCCCAAGCATGCTATGCTTATGCATGCTACGGACATGTGCTCCCAAGTTGGCACCGGTTTTAACGTGTTTTTTCTAGCAATCCCGTAGGATTACCGTAGGACGACGTATATTAGGCGTCGTCCTGAACTCCTGTAAGACGGCTTTGGAGTACCCGATCCGCTCAGACCCGTCCAATTATAAGCCTATAGCCATAACTTCTTTGTTCTCTAAGGTAATGGATTACATTATAAACCTCCAGCACCTGCGGTACCTAAAAGAGCACCAGCTGATTAGTAACCGTCAGTTAGTGGTAGTAACTTCTCGTCAGGTGTGACTACTGCTCTTTTGCCACCATTACCATAAAATAATTTAGAGTTTAACTTGTAACTATATTTTGTATTTCAGTCCAGGTTCAGACAACGAAGAAGGATGGTTTAAATTCATCCTTGAAAACTTTGAAAGGCACTACCTCAATAACCGCGCTCCTTTCGGTTTCTATATTCATGAATGGTATATCCGCGTGAACCCTGGTTTACAGAGAGCGTTTACCCGTTTCTTAAATGTGATCAACAATCTTAACGACGTATTTATGGTGAGATAATTTTATCACATTTTTAGATTTAGCAATTCCTTATTAATTGATTTATTATATCTATTAGTTTTGGTAGCGTGTGCTGAACATATCTTACAAGGTGCACAAGTAACCATTTTTACATTATCAGGTTAATGGCAATGATGTTATTGATTGGGTACAAAACCCTATCCCGGTTAATGAATACGTGAAGAAAGATTGCAAAAGATTAACTCCAGCTGCCTGCAGACCTACAAGTTGCGGTCCAATACAAAGTGATCACAATCCTGTAAGTTGAAAAATTAAAATATAATTTGATTTTAAAATATCGTTTATGTCATTCAGATTAGATCAGATTATGACGTTCTATTTTTTTTTTTACGTTTAAAATATGTTTTTTCAGACGCCTTACTACATGACCATCTGCAACAGATGCCCGCGTAGGTATCCTTGGTTAAACAATCCTCTCGGAGAATAATTTATTTAAAGAAGATTAACAACGACATTCTTAATAAAAAATAAATTACAAATAGATTAATCTTTGTTTTATTAACCTTCTTTGCCTTTAAGTTAAGTTAAGCCGTTAAGTTTTATATTTCTCTCTTTTTTTTCATATACAATACAGAAATTTTCTGTTTTTCTATTCTATTCAAAACACAATTTTTAAATAATAAAGCATGGTAAAACAAAATTATAGTTATAGTTTATTCCACCCACAAGATAAGAAAACTACACAACTTTGACATTTAATTGAAGGGATAGTATAATTATTAAAAACTTACATTCACATTATTATCGAAAAGGACGCATGGACGGAAAAATTGGCGTTTTGAATGTCAGAAAAGTTTTTATTTAGATTTAGAGATGATTTATTTCCCATTAAGAACAAAGTTCACTTACATAGGAAACTTAAACTAGTAACATAATAATAAACATATATATAGTTAATGGTGACCTTATTTATACAAACATTCAAATATAATTATAAAGTTTGACAGTATGTTTTTAATTTAGCCTTAAATTTCAAAAAAGATTTTTCGTTAAATATTTCTTTCGGTAGATTATTGTACATTAGCGCTCCCTCAAATTGTATAGTTTTGTTACCATAATGTTTAGTTCTAGACTAGTTAGGTATTTGTAATTTATGTATATTTCGTGTATAGTATTTATGTGATTTAGTCTTAAAAGTAGTTTGTGTGTGTATATATCCTGAGAGAATTTTTCTTATAAGTATGCATGTTTTGTATTTGTATAATTGTGCTATAGATAGTGTATCAGTTTTCTTGTAAAGTTCATTGGTTGGAAAGCGGTAGTCCAGTTGGTGTAGTGTTTTTAATAGTTTGTTTTGTGATATTTGTAAATCTTTTAAATTAGTTTTGTGTGCAGATCCCCATACTTCTATTAAATATTCAAGTGAGGGTTTAGCTAATGAGTTATAAATAATAGTTCGAACTTTATATGGAATACATCGGACACACCTGCGTAAAGCTCCAGTCAGTGATGTTATTTTAGTTTGCAAATAATCTAAATGAGGTTGCCATGATAGTTTGGAATCCAAGAGTAAACCAAGATACTTTCCTGTTTCTGATTTTTTAAGTTTAATATTATTTATGGTTAGGAATTCGTAGTTAGGGATTTTTTTATTTTTAGCAGTAAAAAGCATATAGGAGGTTTTCGTAACATTTATACTCAGCAAATTGCATTGGAACCATTCATTTAGTATATTTAAATCTGCTTGTGCGTTCGAAATTATCTCATGTATTGAGTCTCCAAAAAAGAACAGACATGTGTCATCTGCGTATAATGACACTTCTCCGTGTAATCCTAAATTACCAATATCGTTAATGTAGATTAAGAATAATAGTGGGGCCTAGGATTGACCCCTTAGGTATACCGCAATTGATATTACATGAACTGCTTTTGAAATTTTCGATTTTTACTATTTGTTTTCTGTCCGTTAAGTATGACTTAAGGACGCTAAAAGCTGATCCAGATACACCTATTTTTTGCAATTTATGAAGCAAGATATTATGTAAGACGGTATCAAACGCCTTTTTCAAGTCAATAAATATACCTAAAGCTATCCTTTTCTGATCTATATTAAATATTATTTTAGAAATTAGATCAATTGTAGCTCCAAGAGTATTTGATTTAGCACGAAACCCATACTGACCTTTATAAAAAAAATTTATTACAGTGAGATAATTATATATACGCGTGTACAAAACCTGCTCAACTTTATTTGAACTTGGGAAATAAAAGTATATTGGATATAAGTGGAAAATTGTTGTAATGTATTTAAATATACATTAGTTAAGAACTGTCTATAGTGTTTGTCTGCTTTGTTGTGCAAATCTCTTCTCAGAAGCATATGACATGGGATTTGTAAATCTAGGGTTTGTTTATCTTCACTCCTTCGATTGGCAGAACCTGAGAGGTCATTGCTAAATGTTCTTTTGTCTATTAAGCAATTTATTTAATATTTTAATTTAATAAACAAGTACTTTTCAGTAGTAGTAATAATGATTCCAACACATGAATATTGTTACACAAAGAAAAGAATGCCATCAAAAACAAAAATTGAAAAAAAAAACAAATTTCGCAACCGTTAAAATACAACGAAGTTATAGGTGGTCGAAAATGGCCTGAACTGCTTCGAGAAAAGGATGGTACAGCCGTGTCGCGTTTTTTGCCCGACTTGGCGGGGGGCAGATTAGGTATCTGATACTGTAATAACGTACGAATGACGGTACAATTATCATGGTTGAGTCGCCCTGCTTAGTTACAATATTCACTTTTTAGTGATTATTACTAGAGAGTCCAGTGGCACAAACCCTATTCTAATATAGCCTTCTTGCGTAAAATAAGACAGATTGAAAAGCAAACATAAATTTGTTCCGGTCGTGAAGTTGAAATTTAGGTATAAACCTTCTTCTTGAACCATTTTTTGGAGTTTATTTATGATAACCGCATTAATATCCGTTGTAAAGTTTAAAAGATCGTAAGTGACTTTGTTTTATACTATGTGAAGATACTCGAATCAATGAGATTTAGACATGGACAGTTTTACTAGGTACTTATTACTAATATGATATATTCCTAATAGTAAATACGGTTAATATTAGATTCATTCGTATCCTTACGATAGACGCTTCAAGCCTCCAAATCTGCAATGGGCGCAACATTTACATCAACGCAATTACCTCGAGTTTAAACGAGCATAATATTACGAGTGCCTTGATTAATTCACAATAACAGCCTTTAAATTGTCCTCTACTAAGGCCGCCTCTCCCTTTAAGCAGAAGGTTTGGAGCATATTTTACCACGCTACTCCGTTGCGGGTTGGTGGATACACTAAGCTCATTAAAATTCAGTGGTCTTTGATGATGCACATTTTCTACCCACTGAGCCATCTCGGCTCTCTTTTGCTCGTCTGCCTTGATTAATTGATTATGATTAACTTTAATTTTATCACCGAAATCTAGTTGAGGCTTATTATAATATTTTTATAGAATAATTTTTTATGTGGCAAATGTTGGCGGACTGGTAAATGTTTTTAATATTTTTAGAATAAATCAGTCAACGAGATAGACTGAAGGTAAGGTAAAGTAACTAATATATATATTTTTTTAATATATAAATATATAATAAAACAAATTACAATAACGCTATTTGTAAAACTATTCAGACGTATTTTTAATATGACTTCAAGTCATAGAATAGAATTGACGATTGCTTGACTAATGTAGTATTTACAAAATTTAAATAAATGCGAACCAAGTGAAGGTCCCTGTGGGACTCCTCACGAGACGTGAAATGTTCTAGCTGACGGCGGAGACAGATGTAGAGACTTTTTTTTTTAAATAGCTTGACATACAGGCTCATCAAGTATTGCTGTATGGCAGTATAATATCTGATCTTACTCGGACTGCCTTCTACAAAGTCACCAAGAAAACAGAGACAATACACAAAGACACACAATGCACTTATCCACAGATATAAGTTTCATTCGAATTTTAATTGATAAAGTTGAGGTTAAAGCAACATCTGAAATATTATCCGAAACAATACTACAACTGTAAATAATTTGGATACCAAAATTTATACGCTTTAAAAGATAGGCATCTTACAGAATTTTTAAATGAATATAAAACGTTATGAAAATACATCTTGACATGATTATATGTCATGTCGTCCACACCGCATCCGGTGACGGCGACTCCTATAAATTACGCTGGTGGGCTCTAATATGGCTGGCGAAACCGAATTTAGTTTTAAACAACGCCTTGCTTCCGCTTCCCTTTGGAGAGCTCTGAATAGAAGACCGCCTTTGGGAGTCTGCTATCGGGCATGCGTAAGACGTGACCGCTCCATCTTAGTTGATGTTTCATTATCAGGGCTTCCATTCCAGACATACCTGAGCGACGTAATACTTCGGTGTTTGGAATTCGGTCCTGCCACTTAATGCGCAAAATAGATCTGAGACACTTGAGATGGAATGTGTCCAGTTTCTTAATGTCTGCTTTATAGCAGCACCAAGTTTCTGCAGCATACAGTAATATAGGCAGGACAATCGCTTTGTATACTATCATTTTAGTTTGCAATTTGAGGTCGTGTGAGTTCCAAACATGGGCATTAAGTTTGCCAAAGGCCGCGGCAGCACTTGCTATTCGGGCTGGTATTTCTGCTTCTAGTGTGTTGTCGTGCTTTAATCTGCTGCCTAAGTATTTGAAGTATGGAACTTCTTCCAATGCAGAGCCATCCAAGTTAATAGCCGATTGGTCAACAAGACAACCTCGAGCAGGTTGCTTTAAAACCTGAGTTTTGCTGGTGCTTATAACCAAGCCAAATCTGCGGCACGACAGGTGTAAGGAGTCTACATAGGTTTGAAGAAACTCTATTGAGTCGGCCATAAGGCAAACATCGTCGGCATATAAGACGTCTAGAACCGAGAGCCTGGAAACTTTAGTCTTAACTCTGAAACGGGACAAGTCGAATATGCTCTTATCTGTTCTGGAGCTAAGTTCAATTTGACTATTGCACGTTCTAGTTGCATCTCGCATAACGAAAGCGAAGTATAAAGAGAACAAAACGGGAGCCATGACACAGCCCTGTTTTACGCCACTGGTTACTGGTATTTGGTCGAAAAAGTCATTTTCATGTCGAACTTTAACCGTCATATTGTCATGAAACTGACGTATTAAGTTTAACAACTTCTCAGGACATCCAGTTTTCCTTAGCATTATCCACAGTGCTTCACGCGGGACTCTGTCAAAGGCTTTCTCTAGATCTACAAAGCACATATACAGTGGACGGTGTTGTTCCAGGCTCTTTTCTTGGATTTGCCGCACGACAAAGATAGCATCCACCGTTCCTCTGCCTGGGCTGAAACCACACTGGGACTCGGGAAGTATGGTTTCTGCGTGCTGGGATAGACGGATGTTTATAATATGAGCAATATATAATATATAATCACCTTGGGGGGAGGATCGGTGATTATATGTATGATGTAGATAATAAACAATTAAATCTTTAGTTATTCCTTCATCAATGTCAAACTAATTTACACATTTCTTAAGAATAACTAACGAGACTTGGAAGACGATTTAGGCTGTTGTTATATATATACATACATTAAAAAATAATTTCAGCACAAAATCTATATTGGTTTAATCGAAAAGATTTGAATTGTAAATTGACGGTATTTTTAAATAAATTCGTATTAATAAGAGAAGTTTTTGTATGGCCAAACTGAAAAAGATACTACCAAAAATTGCAGCATTTTTGGAAACGTTATCAGTATCTTTACGTACCCGCTTTAAATTTAGGCCATTGACCGTGACAAGCGTGTTTTTCATGTTCTTTTAATATTTAAATTTTATATAATTTCTGAAGCTGCGGTTAGTAGTTTATAATGACTATTAATAGCAGAATCTTTACGAAGATGATTAATAAAAAAAAAAAAACATTTTTTTTTAAATCAGGCTAAAGCATAGAAAGAACAGGTCGCTTTTTTTAAGCCTTTGATATCGATGTACGTTTTTAAACGACGTGTGCACTTGGGATGATTACTTCTTCATGCTCTGCAGAGCAAGGAGTACAAACAAGGGTAACAGATCCTGCCCTATTTTGTTTGTGCTAGTTTTACTTCACCAATATTGAGTATTGCGTTATTATATAATATATATAATATATTAATATATATTATATGGTTTATAGTAAAGTTAATATTGTATCCAAAAATATAAACATACTTTTATTACCGACTTGAATTACAGCGATTGATCAGAAATTATAATAAAATAAAATTAAAATAAAAAAGTTGCCAAGTGCAAGCCGGACTCGCCCACGAACGGTTCCGTAGCAGCACATAATATAAAAGTTCTTGTAGTTCGTCGTAACTTTTGAATCAAGGGTAAATTTACGATTTATGACGTATTAAAAAAAACTACTTACTAGATCTCGTTCAAACCTATTTTGGTTGGAAGTTTGCATGGTAATGAAATGTACATCATATATATTTTTTTGTTTTATCATTCTCTTATTTTAGAAGTTACGGGGGCGGACATACATATTCCCACTTTGAAAGTGTCTCTCGCGCAAATTTTTCTGTTTAGAAAAAATGACATAAAAAACATCAATATCGTTTTTGAAGACCTATCCATAGATAGACACGTATCGGTTTGATGATTTTTTTTTTTTGAGTTTCAGTTCTAAGTATGGGGAACCTCCAAAATCTATTGCTTTTTTTTTATTTTTGTGTGAAAATCTTACGCGGTTCACAGAATACATCTACTTACCAAGTTTCAACAATATAGTTTCGGAAGAAAGTGACTGTGCCATACGGACGGACAAACAAAACGGACAAACGGACATGAAGAATCTATAAGGGTTCATTTTTTTGCGATTTGGCTATGGAACCCTAAAAACGTAATCCACAACAAAATTGACCGATTAGCGTATTAGACGGCAGTACACAGATAGCTTCATTAAAAGGTAGTTGCTTTCTAAGTTTTAGTCAGGTTATTTGATATACTGATATTTAAAATTTTAGTGATTCTGCCCAATTGTCTTTTCTAGCTTTATCGGAGTTATTTTTTTATATTTGTAAATTTGGATGTAACTTCAGCGGGTTTCTCCTTTGCCACGTAATACTTGTAAGAAGTAGAATCATCTCAGCTTACGTGGTTGAAAATAAATTAATACCTCAGTAGACACAAGCTATCTCAATTAATAAACCATTTATATTTTACTATTTCAACAGAAACAAGGACAAATATTAAATAAAGTTAAGTAAGAATTAGAAGGTAATATAAATTCTAGCCCTAAGATTTCAACCTCGCAAAAAAATGTGTGTAATGTGATGTTGTGTATAATAAGAAGGCGAACGAAGAAATTGACCACCTGATGGTAAAACGTCCAAACACATTAGGGCTGATAGGAATATAAATCATTCCTTACATCACCAATACGCCATCAACATTGGCCTTTTTTTATTAATTGGCACAAGGTTTTAACAGGTGCACATATGGTCACGAGCCGACAGAAATATCTACGCGCCTTTGAATGTCAATTGCATGCATTTAACGTAATGGGGCCGCACTGTTATAGGTTGAGACTTTTAAAAAAAAAAATAGATTTTCTTAAGACATCCGTCGGATATGGAAGTTGGAATAGGACTGACTGACTAGGAAGTACATTTTTCAAAATTTTTTCTCCATTTCTTGTCGTAAAAATCTGAAAAAAATACCTCACTCAGTTGTGCCCTCCCACCCGCCCTGTAATATATATATAGAACAGGGAGGGTAAAAATCAACAAAAAATTTTTTATCGGCTTATCCGATAGCCCGGGCTCTGAGGATCAATAATGATGCCTTAGAGCCACCCTGGCCCAAGTACTTCCTGCGGGACGCCGCTTTAATCTGCAGCCTCAGGCAATTTTATGGACTCCGATATGGAGACAGCGTCGGACGCCTCGGTCCGGTTCGTCGACCATGACGATTCCGACTCGGACTCCGACTCGGCGAGACTCACTGCCGACCGCCGCGGCAACTCAAAGAACGGGCTCAGCCAAGCTAGGGCTGAACTAAAAAAGAAAGAGGAGGAAGACAGGGAGCTCGCCTTCGAGCGTACCCTGCGCAGCCGAGCCTTTAAAAAGGCGCCGGCTGCGGCGCCGGTGGTCAACGAGCCGACCCCCGCAATAAACATCGCAGACCCAGCCGACTTAAGCGCCGAGGAGCTCCGCGCGGAGGCTGGCCGAAATGCGGCCCAGATACGAGAGGTCGCTCTTAAATCCTCCAACTTAAAAGGAGGATTTATTAAAAAGCTAAAAGACGCAGCGACCTCTCTGGAGGGTGTGGTCGAGGCCCTCGCCTCTCGGACGGAGGCCGAGGAGAGCAGGAGGCTCCGGGCGGACAACAACCGCCTGCACAGGGAGGTTGAAAACCTCAAGGCGGAGCTAAAGGCCCACCGCCGTGAGTACGCGGAGATGCGTACCACGGTGGCAGCGGCGACCGAGGCGGCCAACACCCCGCGAGGCGCTCCTTCGATGGAGGAGCTCAAGGACTTCATCGTCAGGTCGATCGGCGCGGCGATGAAGGACCAATTGGCGGGCCTGGAGGAGCGCCTCCCTGCGAGGATGCAGCGACCTCCCTCCGCGGCAGATAAACCGCAAGAGGTGACGCCGTCTCACGCGTCGGCGGCCCGTCAGCCGGCGATTCCGAATAAGGCCAGGAAAACGGCCCCACCAGTGGCACAATCGCCGACCGCAGGCCCTCCATGTGCGACGGTAAGCGCCCCGGTTGCACCGGCGACGTCCCAGACACCACCGAACAAGGAAACGTCCTGGTCCACGGTGGTGAAGAAGGGCAGGAAGGGGAGCAAGACCACCCCTTCCGCCGACGCTACGGCCGCAAAGGCGCCGCCGAAGACGCCTCAGGTGGCCAAGCCGAAGTTGGCCACTCCGCGCACGGCTGCCATCGTGCTCACGCTGCAGCCGGCGGCTGAGGAAAAGGGCGTCACTTACGCTCAGGTCCTTGAGAGGGCGGAGCAAGGAGTGAAGCTCCAAGACCTCGGCATTTGCGGCGGCCTGAAAGTGAGACGGACTGCGACAGGGGCCAGGGTACTCGAGATACCGAGGGCCCAAGCGGAGCAGGCAGGGAAGCTGGCTGAGAAGCTCCGCACCGTGCTCGACGGGGTCGCCAATGTCGCACAGCCAGTGAAGAAGGCCGACCTGAAGGTGACGGGGCTCGACGACTCCGTCACCTTGGAGAAACTGGCCGCGGCGATCGCGCGCGCCGGTGACTGCTCCTCCGAGGCGGTGAAGTGCGGAGTGATGCAGCGCGGACCCGGCTATATGGGGATGGTCCGCGTCACCTGCCCCCTCACGGCAGCGAAGAAGCTGGCCGCTGCCGGTCGCCTCCTCGTCGGGTGGAGCTCGGCCAAGGTGGCCGTCGTGGAGCAGCGCCCTATGCGCTGCTACAAGTGTATGGGCCTGGGCCATACACGGGCGCTCTGCCCGTCGAAGGCGGAGAGGGGAGGCCTGTGCTACCGCTGTGGCTCGGACGGCCACAAGTCGGCGGAATGCACGGCCAAGATGCGCTGCGCGGTCTGCGCGGAGGCCGGCAAGCCTTCTGGGCACCTGATGGGGGCCAGGGATTGCAACCCCCCCATCACGAAGGGTAAAGCGGTCCAAGGAACCAGGACCGCCCCGCGCGAGGAAAGCCGCCAGGCTACGGAGGAAGCTCAGAAGAATCAAGTATGCCAGCACACCTGAGCTTCCTACAATCGAACGTGAACCACTCCGCCGGAGCGCAGGACCTTCTGCTGCAGTCCATGGCGGAGTGGCAGGTAGACCTGGCGGTGGCCTGCGAGCCCTACTTCGTCCCTCCCCTACCTCACTGGCTGGGGGACTCGGACGACACCGTGGCGGTTCTCACGAGGAGCGGAACGGGCCCCCCCCTCTCACTCATCGAGAGGGGCTCGGGATACGTAGTGGTGGGGTGGGGGGAGTACGTCGTCGTCGGTACGTACTTCTCCCCTAACCGCAGCCTGGCTGAGTTCGAGACTTATCTCGGCTTACTCAGAGCTGCGGTGGCCAGGCAGTCGCCGAAACCGATACTGGTTCTCGGCGACTTAAACGCAAAGTCGCGTGCCTGGGGCAACCCCGCCACGAATCCGCGAGGGAGGGCCGTCCAGGTGTGGGCCCTGCTCTCCGACCTGTCCCTTCTCAACAGGGGGCAGGTTCACACCTGCGTGCGACATCAGGGGGGTTCCGTGGTGGACGTTTCGTTCGCCACCCCTGTCGTTGCACGCAGAGTGGTCGACTGGAGAGTGGAGGAGGAGGTGGAGACTCTATCGGATCACCGGTACATCCGATTCGAGATCTTCACCTCTCGCAGGCCGGCGGAACCCCAGAGGGTGCCGACTACGCTGCCGAGGTGGTCTCTCGGCCAGGTCGATCGAGAGCTGGTCAAGGAGGCCGCCATCGTGCAGCGGTGGGGTTCCGCGGGGAGGACGGAGGGCGCCAGCGCAGAGGAGCTGGCGGGCCGCATGCGCAGTTCGCTCAAGGAGGTCTGCGATGCGGCCATGCCTCGGACCCGGCGCAGGGTTCCGCGCCGGCACGTCTATTGGTGGTCGCCCGAAATCGCCGACCTTCGGGCGACGTGCTGCCGGGCGCGGAGGGCCTACGTCCGCTGTCGAAGGCGCAACGGCCTCGACACGGACCTGGAGGGACAGATGTTGGACGCTTATCGCCAGTTGAAAAAAGATCTGCAGCTGGCGATAAGCAAGGCCAAGGAGAAGGCCAGGGAGGAGCTTCTGGCGGGTCTCAATCGAGACCCGTGGGGGCGCCCGTACCGCGGCGTACGCGGAAAGTTCCGCACCCAAGGCGCCCCCGTCACTGAGACGCTGCCGCCGGAACTCCTCCTGCGCCTGGTCGGGGAACTCTTTCCCCATCCAGGCGAGCATGTCCCTCCGCAGATGGCCCCCCGCTCCGTGATCGAAGACGCAGTGGCTCCACCACTGATCACGGAGCGGGAGATGGAGATGGCCCTCGGCCGCTTGAGGGCCAAGAACACGGCGCCGGGTCCGGACGGGGTTCCAGGGCGTGTTCTGTGCGACGCCCTGGAATTCCTGGGTGCAAGGCTTCGGGAGCTGTTCGACGAGTGCCTGTGCAGCGGGCAGTTTCCGAAGCCTTGGAAGGAAGGAAAGTTGGTCCTGTTGCCGAAGGAAGGTCGGCCGATGGATTCCCCTTCGGCATACAGGCCAATAGTGCTGCTGAACGAGACGGGCAAACTCTTCGAGAAGGTCCTCGCAGCCCGTCTCGTTCAGCACCTCGAGGAGGTCGGTCCGGGTCTCTCAGAGGCTCAGTACGGGTTCAGGGCGGGCCGGTCGACGGTCGACGCCCTGGACGCCCTGAAGACTCGGACGACGGAAGCGGTGGCCCGGGGGCAAGTCGTCCTGGCGGTGTCGCTCGACGTGGCGAACGCCTTCAACAGTCTCCCTTTCGAGACGATACGGGAGGCACTCCGATACCATGGGGTGCCGACCTATCTCAGGAGGCTGCTGGAGGCGTACCTCCAGGACAGGGAGGTCCTCTGGGCGGGGGTCGATGGGAGGCTGGTCCGGCGTCGGGTAGGCTGCGGCGTTCCACAGGGGTCGGTTCTCGGCCCAATCCTGTGGAACGTCGGTTTCGACTGGCTCCTGCGAGCTCCCGTCCTTCCCGGGATGGGGGTGTTGTGCTACGCTGACGACACCCTCGTCACGGCGACTGGGCGGGACTTTCGGGAGGCGGCACGCCTCGCCGAGGTCGGAACGGCTCTCACCGTGGACCGTATGGGAATGCTGGGCTTGAGGGTCTCCATATCCAAAACGGAGGCCCTCCTGTTCCACGGTCCACGGCAAGGACCCCCACGAGGGGCGAGTATCACCGTCCGGGGGACGGTGATCAAGGTGCAGGCCCAGATGAAGTATCTGGGCCTCATCCTGGACGGTCGATGGAGCTTCGGGCAGCATTTTGTCCATCTCGGCCCGAGGCTCATCAACGCCGCCGCCGCTCTCGGCCGCCTCCTTCCGAATGTGGGGGGGCCGGGATCGCTATGCCGGCGTCTATATTCCGGCGTAGTGAGGTCGATGGCGCTGTACGGTGCCCCGATCTGGGTCGACGCCCTCACCGCTGACAACCGGGCCCTGCTGCGTAAGCCGCAGAGGGTCATAGCGGTGAGAGGCATCAGAGGGTACCGTACGGTGTCGTGGGCTGCGGCGACACTTCTCGCGGGCGATCCGCCCTGGGAGCTCCAGGCGGAGGTGCTCGCGGAAGTGTACCGGTTCCGGGTCGAGGCGAGGAACCGCGGCGACCGTCCAGGTTCGGCGGAGGTCGGGCGGATCAGGGCTCTAGCCCAGCGAGCCCTGATCGCCCGATGGCAGGAGGATCTGGGGTCACCCACGGCGGGCCTGGCGACAGTGGAGGCGATCCGGCCCCACTTGAGTCGCTGGGTCGAGAGGAAGAAGGGCACACTCACCTTCAGGATGACGCAGGTACTTACCGGGCACGGATGCTTCGGTAAGTACCTGCACGGGATAGCGCGGCGGGAGGTGTCAACCTCCTGCCACGAGTGTGGTGCGCCAGTCGACACGGCGCACCACACCCTGAGTGAGTGTGCTGCGTGGGGGCCCCAGAGGCACACCCTTGCGGCGACTATGGGCGGAGACCTCTCGCTGCCGAGCATCGTCAACGAAATGCTCGGTAGTGAGACGTGTTGGTCGGAGATGCGCTCCTTCTGCGAAAGCGTGATGTCGCAGAAGGAAGCCGCGGAGCGGGAGCGGGAAGAGGATGCCGCTGCAGACCCGCTCCGCCGAAGACGACCGGGGAGGAGGAAGAAGCGCTACGCGCACCTTCTCCCCCCGCCTCAATAGGCGTCGCAGGGACTAGGGGGGGTCTCAGTACCCCGAGAACCCCCTCTAGGTGTTGGAGGCCCGCATAGGCGGGCCGACCGTCAGGGCGTCACGGTAGCATGCGCAAGCGATCCCGTGGCGCCCGCCGAAAGACGGAGAGGGTACCGCTGGTTTTTTAGTGGGTAAACCCGGCGTACCTGGGCGCACTCGGCGTCCAGGGCTCCGGGGAGTCCCACACACCCCCCCACCTTCCATCACGTGGGGGAAGCGCGTAACGCGTTTTTCCAGCGAGAAAAAAAAAAAAAAAAAAAAGGACTGACTGACTACTGGTTAGGATTTGGAGACGTCGAGACAATGATAATCATGTGTAAGCATTATAGGGTGCAAGGGAATGTTACAACACCTCCCCGGGGTAGACCAAACTTTGGGGTTGAACTTCAAAGTTTAGGAAAACAGTAGAAAATCATATATTTCTTCTTGTAGTAGGAGATGAAATGTTCTCTGGCCTTTGGGGAATCTTACTGACCTTAACGGAAATGGCTGGATGGGGATTAGGTACTTCTTTCAGAGGTGGGTCCATTGAAATTGGTCGGGAAAATAAGGGAAATCGGTAGGGATGACGGTTGTGTGATTTAATATACAAAAACCACTTAATTATACAATACACAAAGATAATACAAGTAATTACTATTAATAAAATTGAATAATGAGTCTCGTATTTGATTATTTGGTGTTGATTGATAGTTTGGTCTATTTTATCGGAGATTGAATTTAATCTTGACTTAGTTTCCGGAGTAAAAAGATCTAGATCGATGTTTTGTACTTTAATACGAGGTTCACTATTTATCTTTAAACTTATCTAGAATACAACAGTTCAACAGAATCGTTTATAATATTAAAATCTGAATGGATTACGCTGACATTAATTTTTATATAATTAAACTTAGGAATTAGTTTAGTGCTTTTACAACATGCAAAACAATCATTTGGAATATTGACAATACCTGTTCCAATAGTATTTAAATCAGTATTTATTTGATTTAAGGTCACATTAAATTTAGAAAAAGTGGAAGACGTAATTAAAATGTTTTCTTTTATTAACGAACTTAACCTTTTCTCATTATTTTGTACATTTCGTATTGCGTTATCGTATTTGATAGCATCATCCTCGTTTAGAGTACCAAATATGGTTTAAGACAGGGAACCTATAGCACCTACTAGCCTTACGTTTAAACATATTATGACTTGACAGATGTTCGATGGAAGCATACTCGGAAACAACGTCATGATATCTAACTGTGAGAGGTTCCAATGTGTTCATTTCAAACATTCTAAGGATTTTACGAAATCAATTTGGTTTATTACAGTATTGATATTCTGAATTTGGGGTTCTATATAAGAAATATCGTATGAGGTCACTATGGCTAAGTGTCCGGTATTAATTTTGAGTTCGCCAACTGCGTCGAAATAAATTCCAGGGCTTGTATTGATTGAATGCACATATTCAGTGAGACCTTGGGCCAAACCGCTGTAATGAAAAGTTACATTTAAGTTGGTTCTTAATTACTAATAAAAGGGTAATGTAATAATTATATATTTACTTCTAGAATTAGGTACTTACTTACTAGTGCTGTAAAATTGAGTTTAAAAGGTGTATATCTAAAGGTGTATAAACAAAACAAGTGTAAACTAAAACTCATAGAAAATGTTTATATAGATTTTTTAAGCGTGAGCGTTTCATCATTGACTCTCACGAATTTAATCTCATCATAATGATGCTTAACATGGCATCTGTTTCTTAGAAGGGATAAGGTATGATTGCCATGAACTTTCACAACCTAGTATGGGCCCATCCAAATGGGTGATAAAGCTTTACGCATCCTAAGGTGATTTTTTATTAAAACATAGTCACCTACTTAAATACAACGGGACGAGTACGAGAGTCATAGTAAGATTTTGAGGTTTCTTTAGATTTATGTATGTATTCTAAGGCTTTGTCACGAGCATGTTTTAAGCGGTGTTGCAAGAGCCTGATGTATTGGAGATACGTGGCTGTCGAATTCTCATCGTATACAGAGTCTGAGATGCGAGGTTTGTGTCCGAGTAGTAACTCATAAGGTGAGTAGTGTGTTGTTGAATGTACGGCAGTATTATAGACTAACATGGATGTAAACACATATTGAGGATATAGATACTGTTGAATCTTTTCTTCGGTTATGGCTATATTGACAGCTTCATTAAGCGTTTTAGGCGATTTACATCTAACGATATTCGAAATTCGGGGCGTCAATCCCGTTTGAAAATGATGGAGTGCTAATTCCTCCATGGCCGCTGTGCGTCCAATCATCTCTCGGCTTTTATGTCTATGAGAAATAGAAATTTCACTTAGTAATTGGGACAGACATGTTTCGATTCTTCGAGCGTATTGGTTTATAGACTCGTTAACTTGTAACAGTTGTTTACATTGTTGAAGATCAGTGAGAAGATGTGCGTAGTGTTTTCTCTTACTAAATTGAGTTTTAAGAAATTCCTTGAGTTGTAAACAGTTAGTAAATTCTTGAACAGAACAAGTGGTTTGTGCTGTGCCTTGTAATTGACATAAAATATATTTAAATAAAATATCCTTTTGAGAATCTGTGGCTAGCTCATATGCGTTATTGCAATTAACTAAAAAGGAATTTATTATCTCTCTACAACTGCCGAAAGGTTTTATAAATTTTAATAATGTTGAAAGGTCAAGTTCTATTTTGGCAGTTGTACTGGTAGTTTTCTTTTTGGCTACTAACCTTGTAGTGGAAGCCGAAGGTGAAGGGATAAAACCATCATCCTCTGTGTCTGTTACATTAATTTCTGGCTTTGGGCTTTGAACTCTACTCTCAGACATATTTTAAGACTTATAAAACAAACACAAACAAAAATACACAAGAGATTGTCTAAAATAATATAAAAGGCTTAACACACGTTTACAACTATTAATTGAAAATTAAAATGGAATACATACATGGAATAAAGCTTAATTAAAGTTCAATATAAGCAATAACCAAAAATTACTTACATGCATAAGAAGGTGATAACGAATATTATCATGACTATGCGTTTTAATGTGGTAGGCGAAACAGATAACGCGATGTGCGTCACCTGCAGGAATTCCCTCGGTGGATGAATGTTCTTTTCTCACTCTTTTCGGCTACTTCAGCAATAGCAACAACAGCACAACACAGTAGTCTCAGGATATTATTACGACACAGTAGTTCTCAGGATATTATCACAACACATTAGTTCTCAGGATATTATTATTTTCTATTATGCCAGAAAATTACTTGGCGTTACTTGTATACCCGGCTTTGCAGTATTTTATATGTACGATATTAATGTAGAATATTCTCGTGAATAACTAATTCGATATTAGAATATCGGAGACGGTACCAGAGATTTCCTTTTTTTTTTGAAAAATCCCACCGCTTTCACCAATGTTATAGAGTTTAGGGGTTAAAACTTTTTAAAAAAATTAAATAAAAATTTCTTAAGACAACCGTCGAATATGGAAGTAGGTTAGGATTTGGAGACGTTAAGACAATGATAATCATGAGTAAGCATTATAGTGTGCAAGGGAATGTTATAACAGCACGCAATGACAAAAGTTGGTGGAGGCAATTTATGTTGTACAGAGTTTCACTTTAGTCACGAATAACATTTTATATAACTCTCATGTGCTGCTAAAAACTTTGTTTCTATATTTTAATCGCATAGATTACTAAGTCTATGAGTTATGTCATGGTCAATCCAGTGGCTCATCCCCTAGTTTATATGGTGATCAGCTACTATCTTATTTTGTTTGCTTTTATATATTTCACCGCTGCTTTTTATTCATCGAAAGAATACAAAAATTGAACAAACTGTTAACTGTAAATACGCCTTCTCTTTGATACAGCATAGTTAGTTTATATTATTTATTATTTTATTTTCCTAAGCCCCTCACCTTCTTCTTCTTATACATGATGATGATGATTTTATCCGGTTTTTGCGACGAATACCATTTTCAAGGGAGACCAGCCAGTTGGCTGGTCTACAACCTGCATAGTTATGCAGGCTGTATTTAGTTTATGCGCAAACTCAGGTGCACTATCTATTCCCTAACTATAATCCGATTGGAAGGCAAACCTGACACGATCCGTAAGATTTCAAGAGCAGGACCAACGGCTTTATGTGTTTTCCGAGGCACGGAACTGTACATACTTCCAATTTCCAGACTTCAGGCTATTACTGAGAAATTCTAAAGAAAAGCCCAATAAATTTTTGTCTGCCCGGCCTGAAATTTAAACCCAAGACCTTGGGATTTATTGCTTTATCACCAGCCATTAGACTAACGAGTTAGTCAACACAGACACACGATAATAGATTAATTGAATTCAGGTTGGGGTTGATTTTAAAATCATCATTTAACTTTATCGGGAGAAAATTATTTTGAAGATTCTACGAATTTATTCACTAGAAATTTAACTGGTAATTTAAGATAACCAAAATCTAAATAGATTTATGATTTCCTATTCCAGTTTTATCTAAAAGACCACAAGAACGAGTGATTTAATGCGATTGGCTCGTCATTAAGAATCCCGCAGTTTAAAATAAATATACGATGTTTTTATTGGTACACAGTGTCATGCTGTTCTGGGAGTTCATGTGGGTTTCATAAAAGCAGACTAAAGATTTTTTGTCAAACACAATGAATCGAAATGAAGTGTGGTGTTGGTGAAAAACAATACCAAGACAAACCAGTCAGGTAAAATCTGCTAAAGAGATTTTTACGCAGTGGAAAACGGTTTCTCGAAAAAAGTTTATCAATCCAGATTTTATTATTATAAGATTAAATATTTGTGAAAGATAAAGTTTATGAGTATAAATACGATAAAATGTTGATTAGCATTGCTGTCGACAATTGTTAACATAACAAGCCAACATGAAGTTCGCTTCTGTTGCATTATTTCTGGCGCTTATTGCGTTTGCTTTTGCTAGAGAACTTCAATTGGCCGAACCATGCGATGAAGATATCTGTAAACTGCCAATGTGCAGATGTTCTTCTGTCAATATTCCAGGAGGATTAGCACCCAGGGATACTCCTCAGGTAAATCCAGATAAATATATTTTAACATTACGAAGTATTATGATTTCGTCTGTCCTCAAACCTTGTGTATTTTTTTATTCAATGAAATTCTTTACTTGCAGTTTGTCACTTTAACATTTGACGACGCGGTCACCGTCAGCAATATAGCAACATACAGATCACTTCTGTACAATCGAAAAAATAAAAATAATTGTCCCATTGGGACTACATTTTTCGTATCACATGAATACACTGATTATACTATAGTCAATGAATTATACAACAGAGGTTTCGAGATCGCTCTGCACTCGATATCCCATAAAGCTGACCAAGAATACTGGAGAGACGCTTCATATGAACGACTCATGCGGGAAATCGGTGATCAGAAACGTCAAGTCGCACATTTCGCAAACATACCTATTAATTCTATTCATGGTAACTAAAGGTTTAATTTTTTATTTCGTCGTTTGCTAAATATTACAGCTAATTAATTTAAAAATATATTCCAGGATTACGGAGTCCGTTCCTTCAAATGTCTGGTAATACGACTTACCAAATGATGGCAAGCGCTGGTCTTACTTACGATTTGAGTTGGCCCACTATCAAATATACTAATCCTGGTCTTTGGCCATATACTCTTCATTACCAATCTATTCAAGACTGTATCATCCCTCCTTGCCCCACCGCTTCTCTTCCTGGTACTTGGATCATTCCCATGATATCGTGGTCTGACTTAGAAGGAGTGCCTTGCTCAATGGTAGACACTTGTTACTACAAGTAAGTAATTGCAAAATAGTTATGATTTCAAATACAAAGTCCACGTGTCTTTAACTAATCTCTTTTTTCTTATAAAAGGATATGGATAAGAACATGTGCCCACTACACAGCTTCACAGTGTATGTGTAAATGTAAATCTATATTAAAAAATGGCGATTTGGAAACACTTTGTACATACGACCTTTATAAGGTCTATTACGTATTTTATTCACAATAATTTATATTTCAGATTTTAATATACTTTTACATTATATTTTCAGTCCAGGCCCAGATAATGAAGAGGGATGGTTTAACCTCATTCTTAAAAACTTCGAAAGACATTATCTCAATAATCGAGCTCCATTTGGGTTTTTCATCCACGAATGGTACGTTAGGATAAACCCTGGGCTTAGAAGAGCATTAACTCGCTTCTTGGACATGATCAACAACCTAAATGACGTTTTTATGGTAAATATTATTTTATGTATTGTTCAAATATTTTGGATCTCTGATAAAAAAAAAACTTATTGTGATACATAATTGTAAGGATGATTCCATTATATAGTGCAATTTTCTCTAAAAATGCGACATCAATATGTTTCATTGTTAGGTAGTCTTGTTGACGAAATGTTGTCACTTTTGTGAAATAACTACAAACAGCAACTTACTCAGATAACGGTGACTGGTCTAATAGATCTCTACGCGCTGTTACTTTGTGTTTTCTTGAAATAAACGATACATGAGCGAAATTTAGAATTGACTGAGAATTGATATATTCTTCGTTTCTTTTCTTATTCTCTTTTTTTATATTCTTCTTTTATTTCAGGTAAATGCCAATGAAGTCATCAACTGGGTGCAAAACCCCATCTCTGTCGATCAATATGCTAAAAGACAATGTAAAAGCTTGACTCCTTCTCGGTGCAGACAAACAAATTGCAATGGAATTACAGGCAATCATACAGAGGTAAATTAAATGTTCCATATTTCAATGGACTTATTTCGAAATTCTAAACTTTTATTCAGTGGACACGTCATAAATTGTCCTTGTAATTGTTGGAGTTTTTTAAAGTGATAAATTTGTATTTACAGAAAGTGTACTACATGCGTGTCTGCAGGAACTGTCCAAGAGTGTACCCTTGGCTCAACAACCCCCTTGGACAATAAACATTTGTAAAATATAAGTTTTTGTATTAAAGGTAAATAAATACAGTATAACTAACATCGAATGCAGTTTATTTACACTAATCCATGATTTTTATTCCACACGTGATAATTTAAAGAACGTACCAAAAATTCATACAGAAGGACAAGAAGGGTTAATTAAAACAATTAATTTTATGATACATTTATTTATGTATTTTACATCAAATAGTAACTATTCCATATTCAAAGAGATTATGCTAAAGGTCTTGATTCTAATATTCCATACAAGTGTACAGTGAGCAGTCATAACAAGACAATACCACAAATATTGTCGACTGTACACTAATCATTCTTACTTATAAACATTAACATTTGGTATGGACCCATGAGGTCACTTACATTCTAATTTTAATGTGTTCAAATTATAGTTAAATTACTTAATTGACCTTGAATTGTTATTAAACCATTTGATTTTCACCGTATTTTTTTTTGGAGTTCCAATTTTTTAAAAGGTTAAATAATTTAGGGCCATGTATAGTACCTAGAAGCACTCTTTCATTAGTACAACGCTAAGCCCAAATATTTGTCTTACCAAAAAGCCTCTTAACCTTAATATTAGAAACAGACTATACGCAAGTAGTTTTATATAAATCTAATGATTTGCCATTGATAAATGTATATTCCGTGGTGTTTTGTTATTACTATGGACATTTTACACTGGAAAATTCTAGAATCTATAGAATCGGAAAATTTTTTAAATTACGAAATACTACACGTTTCGTTTGGTTAAATTTTTAGCTTATATAAAACTATCACAATCTAATACAATAAATTACTAACTTAATATCAAGATTTATTTACATCAACAAATAATTCTAGAAGACTTCACGAGTCACACGCCTCCCTTGCGTTTATTGATGAAGCTGGTTAAAAAGATTCCATATCTGAGGTAGAACGTAAAAATAATTTAATTCTAATAAGTACATTTAGTGCGTAATCACTATTTACAATCAATGATTGTGTGTGATAAAAGTAATACGTTGTCAAGTTTAAGAGGAAATATATAGTATTGAAGTGCACCGAACCTAGTCATGCTTCTGATGTTAAGTTAACAAAATATTACATTTATCCAGTCCTATTCCTAGGAATACAGTAAAAAGAAAATGTATTCAATTAACCTCAACAGTTTGCACTAACAACTAAAATAACCTATAACAAAAGTACTATTTACAACTTTATACAATATAAAACGTAAAATAAAATAAATTAGTTGGTAATACTGTAAAAAAATTTTTAAAGCTTACAATCAGAAAACAATTAAAATTATAAATAACTAAATACATCAGTCCATTGATAATTTTGCAATTACTTATATCGCACTACACGACAATCTTGCGATCACTCTAATGATAAATATCAACAATTACACTGTTGCACTGATTAAAATCTCTCATTGAATATATATATTTTAATGGAGTATTTATCAGATAATTGAAAATATATAATCAGATAACGTTATATAATTAAGTACGTGATACAGTTGCATTTTTTCATACATAAATTAGTTCACACTTCAAGCAATTCGGTCTTCGTGGTTTTCGTCATTTTTATATCCAATCATGATTTTATTTGGCACAAAATTAACGTACTATCGATATGATAATATAATTCCTTGGAATGAAGAGATATCATCTTTCTCCAATATCAGATACGGTAAATATGTCGAATAAATTATAATCATTACCAATTAACCCAAATTCTCGATTCGTTATAATCTGACAAAGTTAAACCAGAGACATTCTATCCTAGTTCCCAATGCTTTACAATTTCACGTTACCATCGCAGATCAAGTCTTGCCTCTTAAATGTCACAGTAACTATCACATCTACTTAGTCTTTAATTACAAACGTGGTGGTCACGCTTTGACCGACATATCTCGCAATGGACTCTACAACACCATACAAAACGACATCTGCACTTCTCCTCGTGATCTCTGACTCTGGTCTGATATCCGCGTCCACAGCATAACAGACGACAGCCATCTAATCCAGCAGATGTCCTATTACATGTTCTTCCGCGTGTTCCAAGAATGCCGAGTCTGAAAATATTTTTATTGATATATTTATAGGACTTGTTTATTACGTCTGATTTCATATTATCTCCAAATTTTTAATCTTTTGGAGATAGGTTCAGTACTTTGTTTTAGCTCATTTGAAATGCAATATAAGACATAAGAAAATTCACGTAATGTTTACATAATTTTGTGACTTTTTTTAATAATCATTAAACGTCGCAATATTGAATTGGCCTACCTATTAAATTCAACTCGATATAATCAACATTTTCCTCCGACTACTACTACTAAAAACAAGTAAATAAATCCTTTCCACGCTCGGCATTTACTTCAATAAGAACATTTATTGCCCAGCGAATACGATTGCTATTCAATTAATTCTACTCCATCATAATCTTTTTAGATCTGTTTATATTTAATAGAATATTGTCGATGTAATTAAAAAGCTATTATTAATAATATATAATAATAACTTACTCATCGTTAGGTTCACAATAATCAGGAGAATCCTCGAGGTAAACTAAGTCCGTTTTGTTCGGTTTCTTCATATCTGCGTGAATTGGTCTTAATTTCCTGATATTTTTCCCTCTTTTCCTTTCTACAATCTAAACAAAGGAATGTTTTAAAATAAACATTAGTTAAAAAAAACTCAACATATAAAATAATAAAACATAATAATCATATATTAAGTCAAAGGCATAGAAACAATTGATGAATATACATTTTAAAAAAAATATTTTAATTAAAAACAACATTTGATATCATAAACAAACTGAAGTGATGAAAATTACCTTCACATGCGACGCGCCCTCATATCTTGTACTTAAAGAGTCACCCACGATCCTTAGCTGTGGGAGACGCCGCCAGCACACCCGCACTGAACACGAACCGGACATACCATGACATTTGCAGACACGTTGCATTCGACCACGGACAGCCTGAACGGTTTAATAACCAATAATGAGATCAGATGATATGAAGAAAAAATTATGGACAAATTATCTCTACAATGGTGCCGCTTGTTGTTAACAAGTAGAAACTTAATAGGTATACTAAGGGACAGCATAATCTGATCCAATGATACAACAAAATATTCATTAAATCGTTAAATAACTTACTCTGCGTCCAGCTTCATTATTATGTAGATTCATTATTCCTTCATCGCTTTCCTTGTCCTCTTTAACATCTACGAAATCTCGACTAAACTTTTCACCATATCTTATGTCCTGAAAATTATAAATGGTCAATTCGATAAAAATCCATTATCGGCTTTCTAATTTACTTGTAATACTTTTGGAGTATTTTATTTTTAAGCTTCAACGTTAACAAAGTAGCGTTTTCCGATTATTTTGAGATCGGTACCTTATCTGGTATTAATTAATATTAATTAATTTTATATGTCACATGTATTATACCTCAGAACATCCACCCCACTGCCAATGTCGAGGAGTGCGTTTTCTCACGCGAGCATCACAAGAACATTCGTTTAATTCGCCTCGACTACATGCACGTGCCACGGCATGAGCCAATGCTGCCGCTGAGAGAGCATGGACAAATGCAGATTCACGGGATTCTGTAACGTAATAATTTTAATTTAGGTATCGTTGACGAGTTATTAATTTTTCTTTTGTACCAACGTGATTTTGAGTTTTAATAAGCACTACTTTTTTACCTTACGAGTAACTTTGTAGATAGTCCTAGAACAATTTTATTGATCAAGGTACTCGAATGAGATTACATTGAAGCGAATGATTTTCAACGAAATTGTATATTTGACATATGGCTTCAAGACTTCAACTAAAAGACTTGTAGGGAAAGTTCAGTGACCGACCGTATTTGGACTAGACCAGTAAAAAAGATCCCTGCATAGTCGTTTTAAGGTTAAAAAAATCAACAAATCTTAGTTCCATTCAGAGTTCCATGGTTCAATTAACGCTGGTTATGTTATTAGTAGTATATGTTAAACAAACTGAGCGGCTCCGTCAACAAGTACACACGTGATCCCAGTAATCGACATTTGAAAATAAACAAGATACATGAAGAGAAGAAATTCCTTGAACACAATCTTGAAGTGGACTATCCAATATGTCTGACATGAAACATAGTTCATAAGGCGTATTTAGAATAAACAGTTTATTTTAGTGACGTTAATTACTTCTTGTTTTAAAATTTATTTTCGGTTCCATAAAATATTTTTAAATTTACATACATAGATATGATCAGTGAAAAATAAGTCAAAAAAACATGATTTGACACCAAAATATTCTTTATTCTTTAACATTAAGTAGGTTCATGAAAGCATGAATCGTCATATGTAATTAAATATAACAAAGTATTAATTTAAATACTTTACACAGATATGTAAATTAAATACACTAAAGTAATTATTTTTCTACATGAAAATTAAAGTAATAATAATAT
Organism: Vanessa atalanta; assembly: GCF_905147765.1. Lineage (NCBI taxonomy): Eukaryota > Metazoa > Arthropoda > Insecta > Lepidoptera > Nymphalidae > Vanessa > Vanessa atalanta. The sequence goes on along the minus strand of NC_061892.1, from coordinate 2,844,388 downwards.
TATGCCTTTTTATCAATGGTTTTATATGAGATTTATTATTAATAGTCTGTCAAGCTAGTGGACCACTTGGTGGTTCGTAATAACCAATCTTCGAAATTAAGATAAATTCATTGTGCCTGTAATTATACTAGCTCACTCACCCCTCGAAACATACTAAATTTGCTGTTTGGCTATATACTATGTGATGATAGGCAAGAAATTGAAATTAACATTGATTTTTAATTTATTTTCTATCCCTGTTGACTTGAGTTTACAGTTAAAACAAGTACAAACACCAATTTAACAAAAAAATACTAAACACATCGGCATACATTGGAATGATTTATGTAACATTTGCGGACGTTTAAAATAAAGGTGTCGACGTTAAACTCTGACATTCATATGTTTATCATAAGACATTTAAAACCAGAACATTTGAATTTGAATAATCTTATCGGATATTTAAATCCCATTTTAAAGTCTGCTACGATTTTAATGGATTGCATATTACAATATATTTATACGAAAACGTCAGCCAGACAGATGTTACAGCTGTTTATATTCTAATCGTTTCTAAATGAAGGAATCTTTGCATCAATCGTAGTCTGGATATTTTTCACATTCAATTTGTTTATAATATTCGAATTTTTAAATCATTTTTCAAATCACTGATGTTGATACATGTATTTAAAAATATAGTTCCAATTTTAAACTTTACTTCTTATTTTGAAAACGTTAAAGAATTTGTTGAACTTTTTGATAAAATAAATAACAGTAAAAGACGTAAAAATCCCACGCCTTTTATACAGTTTTATACAATCCTCAAAAATCTTTAAAATTATTAATATAATATTTATTTTCTAGATTAAATTTTCGAATGCAAAAATACAACAGAAGCAATTCGAATCGATGCAGAAACAATTTGAAATTGGAACAATGATTAACGCTGATTCAGGTGTTATTTAGCTTCAAGTAAATCTAGAGTTAAGATTCAAATATAAACAGTACTGACGAACGAGATCGTTCGAAAGCCGTACAAAACATCAAAGAGAATGTGCGATTCACTTAACAGATCCTTTGAACTTGCTTCGCCGAGGTAAAGGATTGTAGGCAACCGATTGTTGTTTAAGTATAAACATTTCGCTTTGAATCGAGTACAGAACGGAAATTTTAAATTTTACGACGATATTCAGTGTATGTTTATGCGTCAATGGATTCTGATATCGCAGGAAATTATTATAAAAACGTAACATGTCTCTGTTGGATTGCTATTAAATTTTTGTTTTATTTTCGACTTTATTTAGAATGAATTAAGGATATGTATGGTTTGTATGTATTTATGTAATGACTGTCCCAAATGTTATGACTGCACTAATTATTATTAGCACTACGAAATTATTAAATGTGACTTAGTGCTGGTTTTTATATTAGTAAATATGTGATATTGGTTCCTTATTTAGTGGTAACCATATTTTTTTACTCACCAACAAGTGACAACGAATATTGATAAGCTTATATATAGGTTACAATTATTTAGCTTCATGAAATCCATAGTTAAGATTCGAAAAAAATATACCTAATTGTTTATTTCTTAAAAACTTTAGTAAATACAATATGTTAATAAATAGGATATATATTTTTAACTGCGTTGTTAAGTGTCAATAATTAGCTCCGTCGCCCTATCAATAAGCTAATGGTCATAAATACTTATATCGGATAGGACACATATTATATTGAAAAACAAATGATGACTAAATCCAAAAGACTTTTTTTCTTAAAATCATGATATACTAACACGTAAAATAAGATATTGATGTTTTTGATAATTCTATCTCACTCATAACAATCACCACATACTTTGTTCGGATGGCGAAACTTTACAATTATATTATATGTATATGTAACCGTAAAATTGTAAAAGCTACTAGATTATACCGTAATATACTACATACAATATAACGAATTCCTTTTCGGTAGATTATAATCTATTACCTAACCTAACCAAAATATTATAAACTATAAAAGTTTTATAAAGTTGAATCAATGTTTACAATCTTTCGATAGATAACAATCTCGCGAGATTGATTATAATCTAACGACACATAATATTTTTTTCCGAATTAATCTGTTAATAATATGTAAAGCTATGTCGTGACTAGCACTAATATATAAATATTTAAAATATCTTATCATAATTAAGAACTGAAATCAAATCAATCAAGTCGAATCGATCGAAATTTCGATGAAACGTCAGTCATGCGATCAAGGATAGCATTAAACCTACATATCTACTCCAAATAAAAAAGATAACGTAAATAGAAATATCGACACTTACTAAACTTCAACACCCCTCCAAATATATCGGTGCTGTTATCAACAGTGCTGCAATTCCAGCGGCTGTTACGAAATTGGTGCTGACATTCTTCAACAGCTTGCTGGGCTCCAGTTTGCAAAACCTGGAAACATGATTAATATTTTATTAAATCATAATAACAGCGCGATATTTATAAAATGGTTGGTTTATGTACCAATAGTACATAAACAGAGTACATGAGCCGAGATGGCCCAGTGGTTTGAACGCGTGCATCTTAACCGATGATTTCGGGTTCAAACCCAGGCAGGCACCACTGAATTTCCATGTGCTTAATTTGTGTTTATAATTCATCTCGTGCTCGGCGGTGAAGGAAAACATCGTGAGGAAACCTGTATGTGTCTAATTTCAACGAAATTCTGCCACATGTGTATTCCGCCAACCCGCATTGGAGCAGCGTGGTGGAATATGCTCCAAACCTTCTCCTCAAAGGAGAGGAGGCCTTTATCCCAGCAGTGGGACATTTACGGCCTGCTAATGCAGTACATAAACCATCGCCCAACATTTTAGGCCCTCAAGGAGAATTAAAAAAGCAGCCTATGTCCTTAATCGAGATTCAAAATATATCTAAACCAAATTTCATTTGTCAGTTCCGCGATTTAAGTGCGAAGAGATAACAGACAGTTACATACGCATTTTATAATATTAGTTGTTGGCAACTACAGATATATTTTAGTGAACTCGCGATTCCTTCGCGATTCATGAGAAGGCAAACATGTCCGGAGAAAGATCAGATGCAGAAACAACGAACTGACGTGCTTACTAAATCATTATCTAACAACTCACCAACTCCAGGTTGTTACTGGATTTCTTGAAAATACAATAAATTAAATTGGTCTAAATCGCATTTTGAAAACAGATTTTCATGGCGGTAGGGCTTTGTGCAAGCAAATCTGGATACTAACCACTCATCAGATATTCTACCGCCAAATAGCAAGAGTGTGTTTCGATTTGAAAGATAGATGAACCAGTGTAACTACAGGCACAAGGACATAACATCTTAATGCCCAAGGTTGGTGGGGCATTGGCTAAGAAATGAAAGGTTAATATTCTTTTAGGGCGCCGACGTCTGTGCGCGTTGGCCCATTTGACAGTTCAGGTGAACTGTCAAATAGGTAGGTATCTATACTATAAAGAAACGGTATGCTACCATATACTAGTCGTATCAATTGGGTAGTTTTTTTTAAATATTTTTAATAAGTACATACATACATCTTGGTAACTAATTATGAAAGTCCCAACTTATTCTCTTTACAAAAAAAAGTCTTAATAGTGTTTAGTTACATTTCCGCTTTTTTTTTGCTCATTGATTTTATTTAGGTACATGTCGGGAGTATCACCAACCCGCATTGGAGGAGCGTGGTGGAATATGCTCCAAACCTTCTCCTCGAAGATAGAGGAGGCCTTAGCCCAGCAGTGGGAATTTTACAAGCTATTATTATGTGTTAAAACAAGGTGGCTATCCCTGATTTAGAGTTCACTAACTCTGCTAAAAGATCACATAAACGGATCTATTTACGGTGTGAATAATTGTCGCCTTTGATTCCGTTGTCACATTTCTAAAATAACACGCGTAACATATGCATGTTTACTTAATTTATCCGCCGACTTTGCTTATCGTAAATTAAACTGCAATCAATATCGAAATGTTGAATTAAATTCAATTCTACCACCTGTTCGAAAAGTAGATTCTACCGACTAGAACCGGTAAGAAACTTACTGTTTCTGTTTCCCACCAAATTACAGATGATGTCAGTAAAGACCTTTTATTTTTTTATATATCCCGCCTAGAAATAAATAAATACAAATCCGCGCTCTTTTATCTTCAATGAAATCTTGTAATTTTTTAATTTTTTTTTTATTTAAATATCTGTTATCTTCTTAGTAACAAAAACAAAACATGATAAGACAGTAATTATTCATTCGTGCCTGTGAATTTAGACAAATTAACATAATATGTCAACACTCAGAAGAAAATATATATGAATTCTATTCCATAACATCGTATCACTATAACAAATTTAATTTATGCCAAATTCCAGACTTCGGGCTGACTCCGCTGAGAATTTATCTACAGAAAAAGCCAAGTTGTACCGAGGACCTCGGGATACGCGGCCTTATAGACAAACGAGACATTGCACAGATATTAATTAAGTTACTAAACTTGTACTTTTTCAATGATATAAATATATTGATAATTAATTCTATAAGCGTATTGCATGGAGAGAAAAAGATCCTGTACAAAAGGAAGAAGGATGAAAACGTTTTAAGAAGATAAGGTTTTCACCGAAGAGTGCGGTGCCCTTAAATAATTCAAGCAGTTTCATATATTAGGGTGTATTTGGAGTAAACATAATAAATCATGGAATATAGCGGTCACTGTGACAAATATAGTCAAACATTACGATCATATAGTTATAGGATGTAGATATATAATATTCTGTTATGTTATGGTGTGTGTCGATTTTTAGTTTTTCTAAAGTTATGAAAAATCGCTAATGATAATATATATTTCTGTATCTGTATGATATATAGTTAAGGAGTGTAACATAATAACCACTTCGTTATACGACTTATTTAGATTATTTTATTCGCTGTCGTTTGTAAATGTTGAGCAGAAAATACTTTAGAAAGAAAATTTTACAAATGACATATTGCTTCGACAATTATCAGATGCATCATGAGTTTCAGTCTCTTGTAACTATTTAATAACGTACATATCATTTATGTGTAGGTACAAATTGTTTTAATTAAAATATTTATAAGCCGTACCTATTAGTGTTTCAGAAAAGTGGATCTAAGTCGAAAGTCGCCGTAACACTAGTTTTCTCATGCTCTATAAAATATGCGTTTACGGAAAATATCATAACATAAGTTGCGGGTTTTGTATGACATCTACTAAAACACTACACTGAATCAGCGCAATGGATGAGCATCAAGTTTTTAACTTTGACAGTAGAACATATAAAGGTTACTTTATGAAATAATTACTTAGATGATATTTATTCAGTACACGGCGAAGTACAATATGACTAACAATGGAAACCCATATCACGTAACCAATACATTTTACTTTTATATATGATATTTGTAACCGAATGTTTCTAGTAAATGGTATTTCGAACATTATTTATCCCGCTACTGAGTTTGCATGTACTAAATATGTGCTTCTAATTCCTCTCGTGCGGTAAAGGAAAACATCATGAGGAAAGCTGCAGCATCATCCACTAACCTACATCGAAGCAGCACGGTACAGTAAACTCTAAGCCGTCAAAAACATAGTACATAAAACAAATGTATTTAACATATTTCATATTGTAGATAAAAATATCTTGATTTATATTAATGGTAACATTGATACGACCATCGAAAACAAATGCAATAGAATTGGAACTCGATGAATGAGTTTTTTTTTCATAATCCATTATACGAAACATACACTAAGGTTAAAATATATAACCTTACCTTTGTGCTTGATTAAAAATGGCAACCCTAGATACAGATAAACGTTTTGTTTGTTTCATAATTCGTAGAATAAAGACGAAATGAAATAAAACTTCAAACTCATGCCTTCAACAATGTAAGCTTACTTAAAAAGGCTCAAAAATAGAAAAAAAATCAAAGTTATCGCTTAATGCAAAAGCGAACCCAAGACTACTTAGAGCAAATAGCCTGAAGGAATTTTATCTCTCACGCATTCTTGAACTAAAGTCTGGTGTATAAAGTTTTTATTTCATTATTAGTACTGTAGTTGATTGCGTTAATGAGTCGCTTCCATTTAAAATATCCGTTAATTACCGATCGGTTGGTAATCGTGATACGTTAAATGTTTAATGTAACTTGTCTTTGGAATGCTTAAAGTGCTTCAAATTACAAATGCTGTATTAACTACATAGTATTCGAGCTTAAATTCCTATTTTAAAGCGCTTCAGTCGATTGAGGTTGACAATATTCCGTGTAATTATTAAATATATTGGGTCGAACTATGGCAAAATTTACCAAAACCAATCGATATTTGTTATCACTCGTGCAACTTCATTATTTATTTATTTATTAAGGACCGTCAGCAGTCACTACACTTACACGTGTTATACATAAAAAAACATATTCATACTTAATATAAAGTGTGCGACTCTTTGAGACATTACAACATGCATTTCGCGGTACAATATATAAGAAAGATTTTAAATTAACATGGTTGTTTTTATTACTAACAGTATTTAAAACGAGAGTCTCGTGAACAATTCGTAGATAATGTCGAAATATCGAGCTCCACCAAATAAAAATTAAAAATATGGTAAATATCCCGTTTTAAATACTGTTAGTAATGTACTACATTTAATTTCAAAAATAAGCAATTTTTATTATAATTAACAATTGCAGTAATATAATTTATCACATTTATAACTTATAACAAAATAAATTCAATAAAATAAAAAAGAAAAACAGAAAATTGTAATAAATAAAATAAAATATTAAATAATAATAATAACTTTAACATAAGTAATTATATGTGATAAATGTCGATTTAAATTGAAGTTACCAGTCGCCACCGCCAATAGACATTGGTGCTGTAAGAAGTATTAACCAATCCTTACATCGGCAATGCGCCATCAAGATTTGAAACTAGACGTTATGTCCCTTGTCCCTGGATTACACTGACCCTACAAACCGGAACACAACAATACTATGTCTGTACTACTTGGCAGAATGTGGAAAATTATATGATATCATCTCAAGCAGGCTTTAAACCTACCACCAAGATATAATAACATGAATATAATTAAAAAAATATCAGGGAATTGATCGTTTTGTTTGCGTGGCTTGGTAGATTTCATTTGAGCGGTCTCCAATCTAAAGAAAAAATATTATTATACGTACTAATATTATAAAGAGGTTAAATTTATTTTGTATGTAGTGGGTCATCTCCGGAACATCTCAATTTTTTTTTTGTCACTGGTAAGAAACTAAATCATTCCTGCTATAAGGGCACAAGTTACATTTATATCGATTTTAATTGTAATTGATATGTTATTTGTATAAAAGTAAAGTGTAATACGTACCTATTCAGAGTTATTTAAAATTAATTTTAACTTAAAATAAAACTCAAAGGGGCCGAGCCTATTTTTTTTTAAATTTTCAATCACGTGTATATTTTGCTTCATGAGCAAAACACTGGCTAGAATTTAATCAGGATTCTAGAGCACATTATATAATAACTTCCTAGATTTAAATAGAACTTCTCACGGTAATAGTTCATAATATTTGTGATCATATTTATTGAACCGAGATACATACCTGTACCATTTTATCAGACAGCATGCATAATTGTTTCTGCCGCTCGACGAGGTAATCAAATCGCTGACAGCTCTCCTTATGCATTGATATAAACGTTTCCAACGACGTGTTGGACGTTTGTACGGGTCGCACTGGGGCTGCTAAGTTCCTGAAACAAAAACAAAAAGAAACATTTATTATACTTGAAAAATTATTTACTAAAATCATACAATTATCAACAAAAAATAATATAAAAATAAACACAAGAGTGCATACTACATAACGAGATACCTTAGAAGTAGGTAATGTATCTCGTTATACTTGAACGAAAGCAAACACCGCATCCCGGTTCTTAGCAAACATTGTAGACAGGATGATTGTTAGTGAAATAAACATAGCTAATTTGCTTGTTCTGCAATTCCAACAGCTCAAGAACCGAGAACGAGTTCCGTACAATAAATAACAATGTTAAAACATCATCGTCCGACAATTCAAATGAAGAGAGCTTAGTAAGAGAACCCTCGTAAACAATGCATGTAAGCTAAGGTAATTAGTCTCGAGACGTCCGCTCGGTACGAACTCCGGCACTCGAATGAGAAATGCCACTCGAAGAAAACAAAACTCGCTATTACCTACCCTCCGCTTTTGTTTGAAAAAATTCTCTATTCAAACCGGCCAATGGGAACGGGCGCGCCACAGTACGTTGATTGGCCGACGACCTCCCTTGAGTGCAAGTGGAAATAAAAAGTGCTTGGGTAAATGAGGCGTTCTGTCTCATTTCGTCTTAGGAAGATGATATATGTCTGTTCCGCTCGGTTTTTCGTTTTAATTGCAAACATGAGAGGATGTGTAAAGGGTTGTGAGACCTTGAGTGCCGCACGTGCAGAGGCTGCGGCTCGGGGAAGCGCATTCAACTTGTTTAAATAGGGAGAAGGAGTCTTGTTTATGTCATCCATCTTGTCAGATGGGGGTTACAGCGTAATATTTCTGTATGGCTGTCTCGCAGCTACCTAGATTCATTATGTGGGTCAATTAAAATTAAGTGGCTTTTCATAGTTACAATGCTTAAGCCCTTTTCGCGTATTTTTTTCTATTTTTTTTTTGCCTGATTCAGTTTGTTTTTTCTCAAGATAAAGTTGTTAGTTTACGTTCATTTATTGCATATTAAATTAAAATTAGGACTAGTATCATCTTGACCATAGATGATAATCATCCGTGATCAAGATTCAATGATTTCTATTACGATTTTTTTTTGTAGAATCTTTGACACAGGTCTTTTCTATTTTACTTTTTCTGCTTCAAAAAATACTCACGTATTACAATAATAAGATTAATATTTCATAGACAGTTATAGAACAGTGTCATTTCTATTTCATTTTAATTTTAAACGATGAACATACAATTCATAACTATTAAAAATGTACTTAAGTTTATTTATAGGTACGTGAACATTACAATTAAGAACCAACTATTTTCAATAGAGCTAAGTTGTTTTTAACGACCACTTTCCATGGAGGTTGTAATGACAGAATATTGTACAATCAATCAGTGTTGCATGAAATAAAAAACTAAATAGTCGCGTGTTGAGAGGCAATAACCTAGCAACCCTGAGTAATTGTTACCCACTTAACGCCTACCGATTAATACCTTTCAAAGATCACCGGTGGTGTGCCTACCGTAATCGACAAAAAAAAATAGCATCTGTTATACAAGAGTACCGATAGATGGCGTTAATTAAATATTTCACGTTTCTGAATCGTGCAGGCTAGACATTTTTCCTAAGTATCGTATGCTTTTAGTACGAAACCGTTTTAAAATTAGGCACAAAGGTCATGACATATTAGTGTCCAAGGTTGTTGGCGCATTTACGATGTAAAGAATGGTTGATTTATATTAAAGCAAATGCTTTTGTGCGTTGGTGAACACTTAGCATCAGAGGGACCAGATCACAGTTAGTATGGGTTATGTGTGGGGCCAGTGTTGTTGAGAATGTTCTGTACTATGGACTTTCCTTTATCTTCTAAAACGTATAAACTAAACTTAAAGTAAAATTCCACATATTATGTATAAATTACGGTACGTTTGAAAATATTGTGGTCATAGCATTCAATCGTTTATAGCTCAATTCGCATCATGGTGTGAAAGTATTAATGTATTTCTTTTTAAATTTAAACCTTATAGCAATTATTCGTAAAGCTTAAAATCCTTTGACATTCTTCTATTTGATTACCTTAACTTGTGAATATTACAAAAACTGACCCCCATAAGCGGCAAAACGGTTATTGACGCTAATGGTAAATTTTTTCAACAAAACACCACTGAAGATTTTCTATTGATAAAGTCAATATTTAACAATAGGTTCACGTTAAAATTATTCAGCCTTATTTATAAACTTAATTTAGGAGTTGTATTGGCTATGAACAATTTGTCTCTTTCTCTCATTATTTATTTGGTATTCAAAAGAATAAGACAGCATTATTTATTTTTTAAAACATTCAATGAATTGACACTAATATCATGATAAATACATAAGCTAAGTTTTCATCGATGATAATAATATAAACACTAAAATTTAACACAGATAAAAAATTAAATAAGACAAGTAAAACATTATACAATCAAATGACGCCAATAAAGGTATAGTAAAGGTAAACTTATACAAAGCAGAGGTAAGCCAACTGGGTAATTACTTACCTTATGGTAAGTCACCACTGCCCCTAAATGTTATTGTAACAATGATCAATCACTTCTCATAACACCAACACCACTAAGACTTGGGAACTAAGATCATATGTCTCCTGTATAGTTACACTGGCTCACTCAACAACAATAGTATTGCTCTGTGGCTATAGAATATATGATGAGTGGGTACCCACGGGCCAAAATCTATCACCACGAAAAAAATAATTCAAACAAAATATAACTAATTATTTAATCTAAACAGGCTATATTGAACTACCTAAGGCAAGCAAGTAAACATATGGCTATAGTAAATATATATCAAATATTTAAATATACGTACCTATATATATTTATCTTATTATTTTATGTTTAAATGATTTTGATTTTTAAATAAAATATCTTTATTCGCCGTTCGAAAACATTTATGGCTACAACTGATCTTAATAATAAGTTTTTGAGCGGTTCGTATAAGCACTAATACAGAACAATACAAAAAACTCGTTCTAAAATCATAAACACAAAATGAGAAAGCTTTTGTTATAAGGATTATGGCCTTTCAATATGTTTACATCAATTCATAAGATGTATATACAAAAAAAAAACCTTCATATTGAATTATTATAAAAAATCATTCGATCGAAAATTATTTAGAAGACGTAGTTACCTAGGACCCTACCGTGACAAAATGTTCTATAGCCAAGGGTCTTTTATGGTGCCGCGACGCGTAAAATTGTGTTTAAAATCTTGCCGTTCTTAAAGACCGAACACACCTGCGCAACCAAGCGACCGTGACGTCAGCCTAAGGTTTTTATTTTTAATTCTTTTTTGTGGCACAAAGTCAAATGCACCGTCTGATCTGATGAAGTGCTCTAACACATATAAACGTTGACTTCGTAAATGTAAGCCACACCTTACACCGTTAATACGCTATCCATGTTATCCTGTAATTACATTTGTGGAAAAGAGTAATTACTGAATTTCTTGTCGGTTCTTCTCGGTAGAATCTCCTTTCTGGACCGATAAGCTTTGCATTTAATGCCACACTGTAACATGAAGATTTATAAGCCTACTTATATAAATAATATTTTGATTTATGATTTTGATGTAATGAAGTATGAATAATCTTGAACCCCAAAGAAGGTATGTCCATCTACTACTACTTTTTTGTACGTAGCACCTGACGAACAACCCCTAGATATGTGAATGAAGCGGCGGGCGTCAACTCGTTAGATGGTATTTGCTAAATTTATTTTAATAAAACTTAAGTCATTTAACGTGCAGGATTTCCAGAGGATTGAGGAGCGCCTTCGTTAGTATTTAGATCTACAATAGCTACGTCATATAACTGTCGAGCGTGTAGCAGAACACCAGCTCGCAATCGTACGTCGTCCGTTAATGTACACACACCTTTACTGTTAGGTGCGTTCGTCAAAACTTCCTTGTTATTTGTCTTGCTATTGAACTTACCATCTTTTGTAAAGCAATGGTTAGTGTTCAGAATTTAACATTTCACAACTATTTCTACTAAGTTAATGAAATTCATTTATTCCGTCTCTGTGGATTTTGCTTGTAGTCTAGACTAGACTTTAAAAACCTCAATAAATATATTCCTTACTTTATTTAAGAAATACGAACAAAGCCAATATATTAGAGGGTGAGGAGATAACCACGGTTTAATAGTAAGAGCACCGCAAGAAGAATAATTGACATCGTCATTTCAACGACAAATCAAACGTTAATATTCTGTTCAATCTTTTGATACCTAACTATCTACGAGAACGCTTTACTTTCTTGCCATCTAATTCTCTTTGTCATTCTAAACTTTTTTACGTATAACCCAAGAGATTAGCGTGTTTTTTGCTAAGTTCTCTTTGATATTTTTTATTGTTTTAGTACGTTTATTATAATTTAGTGTAATTAAAATAAAAACAAAAATACCTTCTTCAAGTACATTGTTGAGCATTTTTGACTCGTCATTCCATAAGATTGTATTAAATGAAATCTCAAAAAATACTCAGTAGTCACTCTTATTCACCAATGAGTAATGGGTATGTTCATTAAAATTTATATTCCACATTCATTTTATTAAATGTTGTGGGATCAAATACGATTTGAACCTTGCACAGCCTGACAGAACAGACATCAGTTACATAATTACACTCACAGCGAGTGAAAGTCTTGATATTTTGCAGTAGATATACAGGTGGGAGTAATCACAAAGCCCTACCCCAGTTGTCACGTTTTATCCCGTGTCATATAATTTAATCTACAATTAAATGACCCTTGTCATTTGAAACCATCCAATTTTATGCCTTAAGTGATTTTACTTAGACTTAAAATAGGTAAACCAAAGTACATAGTTTTGGAGATATTCCACCTCGCTCGAATGCAGATTGGTGGATTCACATGTGGCAGAATTCCATTGAAATTAGACATAGGCACCGCTTATTCAATTTCCTCACCGCCGAGCACAAGATGAATTATAAACACAAATTAACTACAGTACATGGGAATTTATTGGTGCTTGCCTAGACTGGATTCAGCAATCATCGGTTAAGACGCACACGTTCTAATGGACTATCTTGGCTTGGAATTTAATGACATATGTTTTTATTACCTCTTTACAACATTTTTACATTACATTACATTAACAGCCTGTAAATTTCCCACTGCTGGGCTAGGCCTTCTCTCCCTTTTTGTGAGAAGGTTTGGAACATATTCCACCACGTGCTCTATTGCGGGTTGGTGGATACACATTTGGCAGAATTTCGTTGAATTTAAACACATGTAGGTTTCCTCACGATGTTTTCCTTCACCGCCGAGCACGAGATGAATTATAAACACAAATTAAGCCCATGAATATGTACAAACCCATTTGTACCCGCACTCATCGGGTAAGATGCACGCTTTCTAACCACGGAGCCATCTCGGCTCTACAAATGTAGAGAATCTACAAATGTAATAACAGCTTTAAAAATATTTTTGATGTCGTCTTAAAGTGCTATCTTCTTTCGATAGCAACTTGTATCTTTGATGCAACGGGTCTGAATACTAAACGAGAGCTTTTTTCATACCATTAGCGTAGGTTTTTTAGTCAAGATGTTCTACTTCAACCCACCCTTCGTCTTGCCCTGTATGATGAATTGAATTAGCTCGTATTTTCGGTTTCTCATGATTTGAACAATATATTTCATCTTTTTTTTCTTTACAATAACTTTAATGTAACTAATTATTACATTATTTTGATGTAATTAGCCTAAATATGTTATCTTTGTAGGAAGTCGAGTGATAGCTGACGAAATGATGTAAAAGCTAAATTAAGCAAGAACTCAACGGACGCGTTTACGAGCCGCGTTGTGTTGTTAAAGTTACTGATTGGAAAATATTAATATAATTAAAACTATTATATTTAATATCCTCGAAAAACATTTATTACAGGGCCACTGTTTTGTTCTAATAATTCTTGTTTATAAATTAATTATATTTTTTATTTAAAACGGTCTGATATTTCAGTTCAGTTGATATTTTCATTCTGAAGGTTTAATCTCTAACGTAACTGACAAATTAAGGCCTTGATCACTCCTCTGCAGGGAAAAAGATCATCTTGATATTGGCTGCATTTATAAATTGATTATGATTATAAACAAATAAAAAAAAAACACTTGCTTGTAATAATTGCACACACAAACTTTTTCAAATTTATCTTTTATTTAAATGTTATAATTGATTTTAAAACCATCCGCCTTTTAATTTTAGTGATGGTTTTTATTAAATGATGATATGCTCAATTTCAACTATCCGGACTCTGAAGAAAGCTCACTACGCTATATGTGTCTATGTGTGCGCACTGCACACACACAAAAGCAACTGTATTCTCAATTCCCTCACTCTTATATTCCGATGGGATGGCAACCTAACGACTTTAGAGACTTTAAGTAAGCCCCATGAATACGGCTGGACATAGTAAAGGGATATCCTATACCTTACTGTGTAAACAACTAGCTCACTCGATCCTAAGCATGCTCCACAACACTAATAAAATTAGAAGTTATTAAAAGTGGTATATAAAAACAATTAGCGAATCTTGCCATCGCGATTTAGAATCGTCTACAATGTAACATAACGCCATCTAGTATCCATAAGTTGAAATATATACATTAATTACGTGTACACTGTGGTTATCTTCACTATCTATTTAAATTTGCTGATCATGCTCGTAAACACGTGATCTAAAACTTAGACCAAAATCTTATATCCACTGAGCCATGTCGGCTATATAAAACAGGAGATACGTTTTTCCACGGATTTGCAGTTACACGGCTAAGCATCGTTCCAACATACAGGATTGATGTTCGATGCGATGTTTTCCTTCATCCAGTATAAGATTAATTCTAAGCGGCACGAGTGCTTGAACTGATGTACAGCATTCGGCCTTCATTTAATTTTTATTTTTTTTAACTTTTTAAGTCTTACTTAACACAATAAAATATATTTTATTGAATAAGTATAGTTTTTAGATTATAAAAAACAAACGATTATTGCGGTCGTCTGAAGGTCTTTTACATAATATACACATGAAACTTATAAATATTAAGAAGAGTTTGTATTCAAACCTACTCAACTCTGAAATAATAACTCCAAGGCAGAACACGTTGTAACCAGAACCAGATATAAGTCAAATATATATTTTTTTAATTATTATTAAATAACTACAGCGAGCCCTAGTGAGTGAGAAGTGATGATGCAGATATTTTCAAAAATAGAACTATATGACGGCCAATAAAGTTTTACATTTCGGACGATTCCCGCCTGGCGGTAAGTCAAGCCCAAAGACATTGGCAAGAAATTTTAATCATACCATACATCGCCAATACGCAACTAACCTCGGCAACTAATGTTATGTCATTGTGCCTGTAGTTACACTAGCTTACTCACCCACAACACTACTAAGATTTGCTTTTTAGGGATAGGATTGAAATGTTATTGCATTGATTGAGTCCTCATTACGCAAGTCATACACTTGCTCGTAGTTGGGTCTGTGGGTAATTATACAGCATTTTTTAAGTTGTTTACTTTTATCAACGGATACAGGCAAAGTGTGTTCTGTCTTGCAATATTGATATGCAGATAAGGCTTATCTCGTTATGAAATTATTATTACAGATGTTGACTTTTCTTGTGTCTCATTACAATACTAGGTCATAAATATATATATATTTTAATTTATATGTAGAAACTAGGAGGGTTCTTTTTTTAAACTATAATAACACTAATATTATTATATGCTAAATATTAATTAAGTCGTTTATTTCTTTTATCTTTAAATATGTATAGTTTTTCTGCTTTCCGTGCAGTTACGAACAAACTTTTCTCTCTGTCTTTCTTTGCCAATCCTAGGCTCTAAGATATTTGTGTTTTGTTTTTTTAATAAATATTTATGCAAATAAATCATTACACGAACAAAAAATATGATCACAATTAAGACTTTAGTAAAATATCTTGCGTGCGCACGCGCTTCTTTTGTTAAGATAATATCTACTGCTGTGAAATATCAAAGCCTCACGATTGGGCTTAAAAACTTTTTGAGTAGATGGTTCGTGACTTAATTCATATCGATTAAGGTTCACGAACTCTATCTAATGTTCCACAGCCATAAAATAATATTATAAAATAAAGTAAGAAAGAAACTACCGATAAAGAGGGGAGCTTGTTCAGAATAAAAGGAAAGGACTCGGAACTTCCAATGACATTTATCACCCTGTAAAAAGTGAATGACTGTTACTACACTCGTTTTAATTGAAGGTATTAAAGGCGGTTTTTCACTTTTCAATATTCGTCATAGCTGACTCATAGTAAATTCACCCCCTATTTGCACGATATTGGGCAATAAATGCTAGATGATTAACTTATTGGAAAGGGCTGAGCTGGATTAATTTCCTTCGGTTATTTTTGATACTATTTCGGAATTAAGAATTTGATTGATTGAATGAAACTGAAAAAAAGTTGGATAACAAAACATAAATCAAAACAAATCATAAAAATATACAATAAAACAAGGAACTAATAATAATTGATATGCAATGTGGCTAACAAATTGGCTAACACTCAGTTAAGGATGACCGTAACGGTACGCGCTGGTTTCCAGTACAAATTTAAGTAATAAATTATAATTAATAATAAATTAAGTAAAAGTAGGAAACAAATTCTTGTACGATGTGACACGTGGTGTATATGTACATTAATATGTCTTGAAATTATATATCTTAAAAAAATATAGATATGTTATCATAACCTTTAGATAAAGCCAAGATGGCCCAGTGATTAGACGCGTGCACTTTAAACTATGATTGATTCCTTTTTTACGTGCTTTATTTGTTTTTATAATTCACCTCGTGCTCGGCGGTGAAAGAAAAGATCATGAGGAAACCTGGATATATCTATTTTCAATGAAATTTTGCCTTGTGTATCCACCAACCTATATTTGAGCGCCGTGGTACGCCGTGGCGAAGTAGGCTCCAACCCTACTCCTCGATAGGGAGAGGAGGTCTAAGCTTAACTGTGGGACATTTACAGGATACCTAGTTTATAAAATAATATACCAATGTTGGTAGATTATTTCTAAATAGAAGCACAGTGAATAGGCTTTGAAACGTGGAAAGCTCTCTGACGAAAGCAAGCAATTCCTAAGCAGGTTACACACTGGCCTAGATTAGAAAATAATTGAATCCGACTTGCGTATGCTCGTTATACTTCTAAGTCTCATTCATAAAACTTAGTAATGAAGTTGCCGAGAGCCATTACAGTCTCGTTGAGCAAAGATTGCTCTCCGCTATTATACCGAGTGTATTACGTTGAAACTTACATTTTCTTGGACAGACATGGAGTACCATATAGAAATTGAGGGCGGCTTAATGAGGACTCAAGAGGTTATTACAATCCGCGATAGTCTGCTTTTTCATGTCCTGGCTGCGTGTGGTTTCTAACTCGTTACTGCTCAAACCATTTGAATCTCAGTGTCATGATATATATAGACTATGTAAGGCAACTGTTCAAACCGGTTAGATTTTAAGAATAGCGCATCCAAACTATACCTTCAATTCTTTGGGGTTGTTATTTTTAAATAATATAATCTAACGCTTGACTGTTATGACACTTGATGGAAAGTTATGATACATACTAAAGGTGGGCGCTTGTTTAGGAGATGCTTATTCAGTCTTTACTTGAAGGTACCGTATATTGTAGGTGGTGGGGAATACGAAGGTCGCGAGGATATTCCAGACCTTATGCGTATCAGAAAACGGAAGCAAATCGTTTCGTACGTTTTTAAGTACGTTAACTGCGTACGGGTGCAGATCTTTGAAGGATTATTATTACTTTATATTTAGAGGCTTTAAATTTGGTAGCCCAATTCTTAAATGTCGTATGAGCCGTCTTGATATGGTCTTGTTGTTTTAATACAATTATTTTGTTTGTTAAGAGGAACAATAAATATCATCCCTAAGCTTCTCTATATCTTGTATAATCTTGTCAACTCATTAGAGTATTCTCAAGGCTATTCTTAGCGTCAGGCGTCATGTAGACCCATCGTAAAAGTCTATCAATTCATTTTCTTGCGATTTTGTCGAACAGCTGTGATGAACTCGGTGACCCCAAATACCAACAAGATGATGATGTAGTATGATATCAGTGGCCAATTTCAACAAAACTAATTCCGGTATAAATTGTTTCCATTTTACAATTCAAAGAGCACAATTTTTTCTTCTTTGTAAATTTATTTATTTAAATATACCTAACAATTTTTTTTATGAACCACTTCCTTAATTAACCAATTGAACTGCTCTTTAAGTTGTAATGATACAATTATTCATCAATTTTATCTTGACATCAAGTGATTAAATAAAAAAAAATGAAAAGATATTTATTGACATTAAATAACAGTAAGCTTAAACTGGTTCAAACCGGTTTTTGTCATAATTAATATGATTGATATAAACCATATATGTTCGTAACAAAATGAACATTATTTATAGTTAAATGTCTAATAAACTCCGCGATGTTCGCAATAAAGTAGAAAAACCTATAAACGCTTTATTGAAAAAAATAAAAAAACTCGTGAAGATAGATTTTACGGTTAATAAAAGGATATAGTGTGTAAATCTTGTTAAGTGCAGCCACTGGTCGGTAGATGGCGCTCTACGAAAATAAATTATTTTATGGTTTAATGAAATTCCTTATAAACTTACCGATATAAGCTCATACAACTCATTGTAAATTGTAATCTTATAACTGAAATAAGTACTAAATATGTTGTTCTGTCAAATTAAAAGTCTTACACGATAAGAAGGTCTTATAATGTATAAGTAAACGACATATTTACTACGTTTTTATTCACTGTTAATAATTTAATATAAAAATACGAATACTAAAAAAGTATGTATATTTTATTCAAGTGATTTTACAAGTACTTTTGAATGGTCATTTTACGGGAGTAGCTTAATGATATATAAAGTATTACTTGGTGGTAGGGCTTTAAGGAAGCTCGTCTAGGTAGGTACCATCCACTCATCAGATATTCTACCGTCGAGCAGTACTCAGTATGGTTGTGTTCCGGCTTGAAGGGTGAGTGAGCTAGTGTAACTAAAGTCACAAGGGACATAACATCTTAGTTCCCAAGGTTGATGCCGCATTGGCGACGTAATAAATGGTTAATATCTCTTACAGCGCCGATATTTAGTGACCATTTACTGACAGATGGCTTATTTATCCGTCAGCTTACCAATTACACAAAAAGGCTATAATAGTCTACCAATAATAAGTAACTAATAAGCCGAAAAGGAACTTTGAAGTAACTTCTTTTTCTTTTAACCAAGTTTTTTGTTTTGGTTTCTCGAAAGTTCTAACAGTAACAGCTCGAATTTTTGGAGATTCCTCGGAAAACACATAAGGCTTGGTCCGCTGGGGACTCACTCCAGTAATGTAGGATGTCTCATAGGATGTTTGCAATAGGAGAATAGAGATTGCACTAGTTTTTTACTCTGTGTAGGAAACGGTCGACGCCACAAAACGTCAGAAAGACAATATTGGCTTATATGCTCAATCCACCAATCAAATCGTATTATTTTATTAGCTTATTTTTTTTTAAATATAGGAAATTGCGAATGGAAATTAAACATGTTTTTATTAAACCATAAAGATAATAAAATATATTACGCTAATTAAACGCCACAATTACCTTGTAATATTGGAGAGAAGTGGTAATTACGCCGTAATTGAGCCGAACGCCGAGCGGGTATTGTGATGAAGTTTCATTCTCTCATTTGATTCATATAATTATTGAATCATTATAGAAAGTTGACTGCAATTGAAAGGTAATAAGTAATAATATGTTATTTGAATAATAGCCCTTAAACGTTTAACATCCACTGCCAAATTGCAATACTCAGTATTGTTGTGTTCCGGTTTGCAAGGTAAGCAGGGTAAGCAGTACAATTTCAGGCACAAGGGACAGTATGGGTTGTAATGGCTTTCACGTGGCCGGTCCATTTAATCCATTAGAAAATAATCACTACATAAAATAATACCGTTTATAAATCTAGTATTAATAAAACACAAATAAATTGATATTCTCTCTGTAAATCAACGAATTAAATGCTAAGTTTACCTTTTGTTATCATCTACAGTGCTCGCTGCTTCGCGTGGAATTCAGTCGGTGACTACAAGAGAACATATCAGCTTCAGAGATTTATCAGCTCGGTAACTTTTGGCTAACTTTAGTTACATAACAATTATTTCAGCCCCAAATCTTATTATAAAATGTCACTAGATTTCTTTTCAACGAATTATTAATATCGATTCCAGAGTTTATCGATCGAGATATCGAGTTTCAGAGTTTATCGATTACAAACAATCGATGCACTTATAATATTAAATAAATTAAATAATTAATAAAATTAAAATATTAAGCCAATATTTAAAAAAAACACCTGCGAAACAATTTATTGATTAGTCATAGTCGTAAACTTGGTATCATAAATGTTTAATGTATTGTTTAGTCTGTATAAATATATCAAAATATTTTATATAATAATATTTATGATAATTTATTACTGTGTTTTAATACAAAGCTGACATGTCGCAATCTATCAACAGACTATGTCCCAAGCTTGAACTCTGTACGAAACGTGTCACAGGCTAAAGATTACGGTATGTCTAAATTATGGCTTGCCGATATATTGTATTATTTATTGGTATTGAAACGTATTGAAATGGTTGAGGAAGTATTGTTTCTTAAGTCACGTTAATTTCGTGTCAAGTCGAGTCGTAAATAAATATTGAAATGTTATTTAAAAGTTTAAACCATTGACAGTTGTGATTATTTATCGATAAAGTGAAGTTCAAGTTATCGAGTATTTGTAAAAGAAATATTTTGCTATTTTTTTTTTTAGCATTAGCACCCCGTAAATGTCTTACTGCTGGGAAAAAGGCCTCCTCTCCCTTTGAGGAGAAGGTTTGGAGCATATTCCACCACACTGCTCCAATGCGGGTTGGCGGAATACACATGTGGCAGAATTTCGTTGAAATTAGACACATGCAGGTTTCCTCACGATGTTTTCCTTCACCGCCGAGCACGAGATGAATTATAAACACAAATTAAGCACATGAAAATTCAGTGGTGCGTGACTGGGTTTGAACCCGAAATCATCGGTTAAGATGCACGCGTTCTAACCACTGGGCCATCTCGGCTCAATTTGCTATAAAGTTGCATATTTAAAGAAGACGGTTTTGGAGAGGACGAAATCGGTCATAATGTTTTTTGTTTTTTTTTTTTAATATTAAACGTCAACTTTTCCTTTGCAATTTTAACAATATTTAAAATCTTTGTAATAGGGTTTTCATATAACGTATAGATATGTTTAAAAAAAAATCTTATTTAGAAAATTATTTGTAATATTACAAAATACATCAAATGAAACGTTAAATATTTGTACTTAAATCAGTATATTACACAAACAAAGAACATGTATCCACATCAAAATTAAAAAAAAAAAATTAGTACGTTAAAGCTAATTGTATATATTCAAAGGCATATTTTTGCATAATTTATCATCCAAAATAACCTCCCAATAAAGTTTAAGTTTATGATAGCGTGGAATTTCACACCCAGCATTTAATTACAGATCCGACCAACGATTCATCAAAATAGTACCGAAATATTAGGCATTATGTGACTTAAATCATTTTCAATATAACGTCGAGTGATTTAAGGCTTCTCTGTAATTGCCATCTTATTTTTTGTAACGCTATTGTGACATTTGAAGTCTTAAGCTGAAGTCTAGTAAGGAAATTAAAACACGCCTTTTTTTAATAGAGATCTACTATAAGTCTAAGAAGAAATAAAAATTATATTGTATTTAAATTATATACATTTATAAAAATATATTTATGTAGAATGTAAATTTATAATTTATTTAAAAGAAATATTCGCTCGCTTATTAAGTCGTAACTCTTAGGTATAAAAAGTACCAAATTTCATCAAATTCGGTTCAGTCGTGCATTGAAAGCGTAACAAATGAACATATAACTTTGAAATGATAAATTATGTCATAAGTTTCAACATTTCACGAGTGAAATATGAAGAGTCAAAAGCTGTGCAGTTAGTTTTTTTTAAATAAGAGTAATGAAACTCTTTTATAAGGAATTACTAATATACTTATTTAACCCTACAAAATAAGCTTGAAGCTTATTAGGATCGATCCTGTGACTTTTTATCATAAACCACTAAAATTTAAATCATTGCGCTGTTGCCATTTTACTTTTAAAATAAAATAAAAAAAAAAAACAAAAAAAAAGCGCTGTAATCATGTACACAAGCCTTTATGGCTTCGTAGAAATGAATACTATAATTTGATGAACGCTCAAATCGATATTTATTGCACTAAAGTGAAAATTACTAGCTTGTTCTTTCAATAACACGAATGCAAAAGTACGAGCGGTCACTTTGAAGTGTTTATTTATTTGCCATTGTAACCCTTATATGTACCCAATAAGGCTTAAATTAGAATATTTGATTAATATTTTACATACAACTTACACCATGTAACACATTTCAATGATATGAATTGCTTATAATAATAAAACCAGGAAATAAATTTATGTCGATTCTTTCTTTCATTTTCTATTCGAAATTTGAAATTATACATTAATTTCAGTTTTAATAAAAACATTCTGATTTCAAATTTCGAATTATAATTTAAAAAAATTAAAACGTTCCAAATTTCTTTACATTGCAATTGGATGTATTCGATTCTGTATCTAAGAAATTTAAATTTATGCATTCATTAAAAATTGCTATGAAAAAAGGTTCTATATAATTATAAAATTATTTACTACGGTCACTTTTATGGGCGAAAGTAATCAAACAGCCGCTCATAATACGACATAATGACATCGTTTTCAATAATAATCAACATTATTAAGTTTAAATAAATTTATTTAATGACTCTACTTTCTTAACTTTATTAGAATTGCTATAATACTATACCATTTTTATCAGTCTTATAAATTCCTCATTTCTAATACGTACAGTCACTATATCCTTCCAACGTTTGTATCCTGAGCATCACAATCCGGATTTCTTTAAGATAAGAAAGAAGACATCTTCTGGACAAGTGCGTTTCTTAACATCAGATATATTTACAGTCAAGCTTAAGCCAATAAAAAAAATCTTGCCGCTATGACGTCACAACGTCACGGATAACCGTTGATTCATATAAATAAGTTGTTTACAAAAGATTTTTTTTTAATTAAAGAGTTCATTGCATCGAAAATAATTCTCAAAGCCAATACAAAAGGTATAGAAATTATTCTCATCTGTCATAAACTTGATGGATCGCTCTGTATATCAAGGATCGGGTTTCATAATTTTTTAGCGTCCATTCGTTCCAAATCTGATTGTAGTCCTCGATTAAATAGTTCGAATTCCTTTATTCAATTAGTTTTTATTTGAAGATTCTCTCAAGAATCTCATTCTCTTTATGAATAAACTTAGTCTACACGAGGTATTATGCTCTAGAAAAACGTCACTGTATCACTTAATTTTATCTAATAAGTAAACTAGGGTGTAACGTGCACTTCGAGGCACGGAGGGGAGGCAACTGTCATTTACTAAAACAAAACACGGTTAATTTTGCAACATTTCAACATTTTTTTTTTTCGTAATAAATATTTTCTGATCTGTGATTTGTTTACACTTTCTGAATGTACTTCCGACTTCTGACGTATTAATGTAATTGTTAATTTTAATTTATTTTTTAGTAAAAAATATTATTTTAATCCTTATTCAAAATAACAAAGAGGTAAAATTTGTTTGTTTGTGTGTTTGTTGAGGGTAAATTCCAGCGCTAATTATTGAAACCTAAAAATATTTTCACTGGTAGAAAGGGTATAAATTATTTTTATATCATATATCACTGTATATTTATTAACAAACTGCATCCGTGGATAAATAAAGCTCTACGTGTATTTAATTATTGTATGCATAAACTTCACGACCTTGGACTTCCAAAAAATATAAAAAATGTTGAAATTTATGTACTCCAAAACTAAACTTCTCTCTGCTTAAATTATTAACCTTGTTGGTTAAATCTATCCTGAATATCGCGGGTTCTAATGCAAGCAAACACCATAGATTGCTGATGTGCTCTCTTGTGTTTGTAATATCTCGTACTTTATGGTTGATAACGTAATTAGGAAACCTACACATACATAATGTAAGATGTCTATCTCTAACTGGAACCTAAAGAAATGAGTTTCAAGACATATACGCTCTTGCTGAGAACTCCACTTCTTTTAAGGGAATACATTTACGGGTTGTTACTCATTATTATATACATGGTTCAACGACCTCATGTTTCTTTTCCTCGTTCTTTTACCTGTCGAAATTAAAAAATAATAATTATACGTTAAATCGATGATGCAATTAAACTGGAAGCAGCTACTACTCGTTATGAAATGTTATTCGAAAACATTAATCATGAGACCATTATCTTAACATAGGTCATAGAGACAATTTTCGTAATATTCGTCTCTACGCTTGTTCATGTATCGTGATGAAATTACTGGATGAATTATAGTGAAACTTAAAATATTGATAGTTAGATTACGTCTAGATATAGTGTACAAGCGTGATCAAAATTTACTTAGTACTATTTACATAAGATCCTAAAATTAAAACTCTATTTGAAATGTCGAGACTTATATACATTTCGCTGAACAAAACGTTAGCGCGATTTAGAAATTAGTTTTCATACAAAACTTTGTACAAAACAAAGCATATTATGACATTGTAATTAATATCGAGTTACAATAATAGTCCTCATTGCTACATAGCGATCACTTCCAGGAAATTTATGTACGAATTTCTAGGCTTTATGTGCTGTATCTCTCATTTGTAAGCTAATACAATCAGCCCAGTCCTAAGCCAAGGTGCAGGGTATGCAAAAAACTTGGCGCCGCGCTTTGGGGGGCGCCTCGCCGATTATGGTCAAGTCTTGGACCATCGCTGAGGCACCCCAGAAAACATGTCTAAAATCTTTTTTGAGGGAGGGAGATCGCCAGAAAATTGCTTACGCGTGCGCTTGTTTTGCTTAAAACGGCGCTGATTATAATAATATATAAATATTTTATTTTGCAAATACTAATAATTTATGTTTCGAACCAAGAATTATTCATGTCTACTGGAACTGGAAACTTATTTTATAAATTAGAATATTTTATCTGTGGTATAAACGTTTTGGTGGACTTTTAAGAAAATGAATTTATGACTAAACTGGCGGGTTTATAATGAATGTCATGGAAAAAAGTAATTTATCGTTGATTCATATAACGGAGTTTAAATTTAACTTATAATAATAATAATATTCTGTTAATGCGACTACATAACAATGAAGTATTAATTATGCAACAATAATAAATAAAATTCTTAAAGTATTAAATTTATATATTAAAATAATTTATAAAACTTAAATTTTTCACAAAGGAGTTTTTATTACATATTCAAATTCTAAGTGAAGGGAGTAACAGGGACTTTAGTTTATATATCGAACATTTACAAAGTAGCGTCAGCAAAACACGGCGGTTAGCAATTATATCTGAGATTGTACTGCCGATTAACCAAGGTAAACCACTCAAACCTATATTGTTGCTTCGCTTTACAACCGAATTAATGCTTGGATGTTTAAAGCCACCATAAATGTGATGCCGGTTAATTAAAGTGGATAAATTACAATGTTGATGGATTATTCTATCATGTTGCCATGGCAACGTTGCTCTTTTTGTCTATTACTATTTCGAACAAATTTTGTTTTATCTATATCAATAATAATAAATAAAATTACTATGAGACTTAAAAAAAAATCTTAGTCACTTTTAAATCAATAATTAAAAAAATACGTCTATTGGAATGTTTTGTCACGATAAAATAATTTTAAAATTTTGAATTTAGAACAAAACAAAAATAAACATCCGCGCACACATTGGTAACAATTAATCATACGTATACATCGCGATTGTGTGTGAAGCGATAGAAGGGATATCAGATTTACGATCATGTTAAAGTAAGAAAGCCCGGTAATCGAATACACGTCTATAATTAAGGATAGTGCATGTATGAGATACACACGCATCGTAAAATACGTTTCCATCGGAGGGCGCGGATTCCAATTTATTTTTTCCCCATCGTTGCACGGCCATTGCAGTAAAGTTGAAATCGTAAAGTTGCGGTGTCTGGCCCAAGCCCCTACTATTGTTGATCCGGAGTTACAACGTTGATCGCTAAATGGAGCTGATCTTTGATATCAGACAATAAACAAACATACATCATTTATATTTTAAGAGTTCTTATGGAACTTTTACATATGTATTTAATTAGACTGAAAAAAAAAAGACCCGCTGTGTTTGACTTTTGACTATCAATAAGTAAGTGTAACTTTATTGAATAAAGGAGTTTGAGTTTGACATTTGTTTTTTTTTTTCATTCTGGCAACAATGTTACACTTAATAAACGATGTCATTTCAAATTATTGTAAACATTTTTTTTACAAATTAAATAATATTAAAATAGTCTTTAAAATTTTAAAAACATTTTATATAACCTGACTCGTTAATTAATATCTATTCGATCAATTTTAATTGCAAACTTCCGTTATTATTTACATATCTAATACATTAATCTGTAATAAAAATTTTATTCTAGAATAATTAACATCTTAACAGGAAACTTATCTTATTCCTAACACGGTATTTATTTTATTAGAATCGAATTGAGATTATTGAATTCAATACAATCAAATATAATAACTCACAATTGTTTCACTTTCTTATTTTATAGGACAAATAGTAGGGGTTGTTCTATAATAATTTAGTAAGGATAGTAAAGGTTCATTTTTCACTAGTTCAAATTGGACGCGCTGGGTAGTGGGATGATTTTTTGTTGCATTTCAACGTTTTGAATGTGGGGTTCTTTCGCACAAATTATACCCTTGCTGGTATAAAACACGCTTGATTATACCTTCACGCGTTAGATAGCCCTAGTTCGGATGATTTGGAAATATATCGCTCGTAAACCACACGTTTTTAAAACTGTGATAATTAAAAACGAATTTAAAGGGTCTTCAAAATGTCATTTAGAGTAGATTCTCGGGATATTTTGATGGCATATGTGTTGGTAAATAGTTATTTGAACGAGTGACTGATTTTGTTTTTAACCGATCTCACGTGGAAACCGGATATAACTGGAACTACTTTACAAGACGGGTCTTAATATTGGATACTAGAGAATGATACGAGTCGCCTGATTATTAATTGTTATTTGAGAATTGGTATTTCTATCTTCCGTTTATAAATAGACATTTTTAAATCCATAATACTCTTTACCAGATCATATAGATGTTACGTAAGTATGAATTGAAAACCTATTTATAAATTTTTACGCAGAATATTATATCAAATATATGCCTATGTTATTTAATTAATGGAAAATAGTAATAACTGCATTTCCTGCCGGTTGGTCACAGAAAAACGAGTACTTAAGCAAAGTGGAGGTAAATCTCAATTTAATTATTCTGTTGTTAAAAATATTCGAAAATAGGGAGTTATATCGAGATTATTAATTTAATAAATAAAAAGGCAAAATTTATAAAAATCAAATTATAATTTTCTTATAAGCATATCTGTTCACTCGCGATAAAGACTCCAAGTTGAATTATCGGTGTGATTATCGTATATGTCACGCTCGTATATACAAGATATGTTAGTGCGTGATATTACTAACGTAAGATGGCAAGATACAAATTCGTTTATATTTGTTAATAAACGCCGATAATTTTATATAGATCGGCGCGCCTTCGCGAATGATCTATATCTTTCGTACATCTTAATGCGTTCGTGACATTACTTCTAAACTCTGTCGTATTATTCCCTCCCTAGTAGAGAACTCGTAAAACAACCCCAGAACATAACTTTACCCCACGATACAAGAACCTACTCTATGGTTTGACTATCAATGGTTTATTAGTGGGGAGGCTGCGGTTATGAGATATGGTAGACGTTCAAATTGCGCAGTATCTGTGCTGAGACTATTGTAAGAATAAATCTTTATAGCCGGCTTGAAAAATAGGGTAAAATATTTTGACGTGTTCATACATAGCTTTAAAATTTTTCTAAAAATAATCTAATTGTAATGTTTATTAATACTATCAGTAACAAAACTTGGTTAAGATTGTCCCGCTTATGTTTGTATTATCATTACATAGTATAAAACAAAGTCGTTTACCGCTGACTGTCCCTATGTATGCTTAGATCTTTAAAATTACACAACGGATTTTTGTGCGGTTTTTTAATAGATAGATTGATTCAAGGGAAAGGTTTATATGTATAATACATGCACATGTAGTAGAGAAACACTGATAATTTTAGAGGTTTCTGAAGTGATGTCGTAAATAAACAAATTTTTTGCGCATTGCTGAATGAACCCTACGAGATAGATCAAAATAATGTACAATAATAGTACACCTTAAAAAGGTCTTCAAAAAATCCGCGATGGGATATACCTATCGCTTAGGGATAACTCATAATTTCCATTTTTATCCTTTACCTTTTACGAGAAATAATGGCTTATTTTCGAAACGATTTTAAGCAATATACCATTAATCGTTATCTAATTAAGTACCTTAAATACATTGTGCATTTAGTATAGATCAATATGGCCCTTTACAGCATGTAATTTAAATGAGTATTTTCGAAGATATTACAGATTTAAAACCCAGCGACATAGCGGTTTGTATTGTCTAATGACTGAAAGTCTGTGAGCGTTGTAAGACATTCTGTAGTATATTTAGTATCAGCGTTGCACTCGTGCGATGCCGGGGCAGGTCGCTAGTATAATACAAATATAATTCATATAATTGTAATAGCGATCAGTTCAACGGTATAGGAGTTGAAGTACTATCTAATTATGAGTTACAACAAAGATTGTATAAACCTACTAAATGAAAAAGGACATATGTGCCATTAAATTTTCCTTCATGTTTGACATACGTCGTTATAAACGCTATATTTAAATGAACGTTAACATTCTTGTTTTTTTTTTTATTATTATTTGGTCAAATTACTCAGCCAGCATAATGCTTTAACTGCAATCAAGATAAATTGTCAGACAATACCGTTTTCGGTAATTTTTTTTTGCCCTAATTACATTTAATGATAGCTATTACCCCATTTAATAGCTTCAAGAGCGCTCCGGGATAATTAGTACCAGTTCGGTTTTCCATAAGAATTTGTATGAGCACATTGTTTTTAGGTTTATTTAATTTGTATTTTTTTCAGGATTAGTATTTACTTTATCCATCTCGACTTATTTATTGATTTCTAGGCAAGATATATATAATTAATACGGTATTGAGATAACTCTGCAATTGAAATGTTGGACAAGAGTTCCCGCTGAATATCTTTTCGGTTCTTCTCGGTATAATCTACTTTCCGAACTGGTGAAAACTTTACATTTAATTCAATATTTTAATATAATTTCGTTTAGTTAGTTTGTGTGTGTGTGTGTGTTTACGCGTGCGTGTGTATATGTAATCGATACTAATCAAAATTGTCTATCTATTAGAACACCATGTAAAAAATATTGTACCGATTTTGAAGAAACTTTTGTGTTTGATAGTTAGTGTAATGGTGTATGGTATTTAGGTGATATGTTATAACACCTGCAATAGCAGCTGGAGATAAAACAGTAAAAATACTTATTTTTAGTTGTAGTAGGCAATGGGCCATCTGATGGTCACAGTTACCTAAAACATTGGCGTTATAAGAGATATTAACCATTCCTTAGATCACACAAATGCGCCGGTAACATTGGATTGTATGTCCCTTGTACACTTTCGTACTTGGTGGTAGGGCTTTGTGCTAGCCCGTCTGGGTAGGTACCACCCCCTCATTAGATATTCTACCGCTAAACAGCAGGGTACTGCTGTACCTGTGCTTTTTGAAAGGTAAGTGGCTACAAGCACAAGGGACATAACATCTTAGTTCCCAAGGTTGGTGGCGCATTGGCGGTGTGAGGAATGTTTAATATTTCTTAAAGCGCTATTGTCAATGAGCGGTGGCGACCACTTAACATCAGGTGGCCTATTAGCTCTTCCGCCTACCTTAATCATAAATAAAAGAAAAGTACTTGATGGCTAAGCCTAGAAGCCTCAAACTAGCCAAGTGAAATCATTAGAAATAAAAAAATAGCTATTACTGTAGTTGTTCGACATAATTAGCCGTGATTATAGAAACATGAATGAATGAATGAACGAAATGAATTATGAATACAGGGGATACAGCTTAGTATCCTGCT
Source organism: Vanessa atalanta (assembly GCF_905147765.1). Classification (NCBI taxonomy): domain Eukaryota; kingdom Metazoa; phylum Arthropoda; class Insecta; order Lepidoptera; family Nymphalidae; genus Vanessa; species Vanessa atalanta. The sequence continues at coordinate 2,814,180 of NC_061892.1, read as the reverse complement.
TAGCAGAAGAAAATACCCTTCCGTGAGATTTAAAAAGATAAAAACGTTTTTAAAAATAGAACGTTAAATAGAACATAAAAACACGATTGAGTTGGTTTTTGAGCAATGTAAGCTTTATTGATTTGAAACTTCATAAAGCAATATTTAAGCCTTACTTCGACCGAGCGAAAAGAATCTCTCGGACAGGCCTTTTAGTGTAATCCCTATACTTAGAAACATTTATATAAGGGTAGTTACCGAGTTTCTTGGCTGTTCTCGATAGAATCGACTTTCCGAACCGTTGGTAGTTTTAGATTTTATTTAGTAGTATAACATGACGATTCAGCAGTGCTTTTATGAGCCTTCTTGAATAAATAATATTTTGATTTTAATTTTGCTCGACTCAAGTTTACACGAGTAAAGCGAAGGTAATATTATTGTATTATGATAATATATTGTTAAAAATAAAAAAACAGCAATTTTATTAATATACTATCTGTGCCCGCGAATTCGTGCGCGTTGTTTAAATTTAAGTTATTTGGATATTGTAGCGTGATTTTATTTTTATTCTATATATAGATTCTAAGATAAAAGTAGCCTAAGTTACTCCTTATTACATCCGCTATCTGCCAGTGAAAGTCCTGTCGAAATCGGTTCAGCCGTTCCAGAGATTAGCCGGAACAAACAGACAGACAAAAATTGTAAAAAAAAGATATTTTGGTATATATACCATGTATACATGTACATATGCGTTTAGTAAACATAGGTTATTTTAATATTACAAACAGACACTCCAATTTTATTATATATATAGATATAGATTATTTCGATAAGCTAAGACGGGCCTGGGGTTAGAATACGGTTATATTAAATATTGCAATTCGAACTCAGGCAAGTACAAATGTTTTTTTTTTTTTTTATATATTTAAATTATTTTTGCAATAGGTACATCAAGTCCTTTATAAAGGAAAACATTGTCTGGAAACCTGCATCTGTCAGATCAAACTGACAAACTAATGAACCTTCATTTAGAACGCACAGAAGTCATTGTTGAGAAAGTTACTTTGGTCAAAATCTATTAGTTAGTCATAAACAATTATACATCTATACAATAATATTAGCATTAGCAGCCCGTAAATGTCCCACTGCTGGGATAAAGGCCTCCTCTCCCTTTGAGGAGAAGGTTTGGAGCATATTCCACCACGCTCCTCCAATGCGGGTTGGCGGAATACACATGTGGCAAAATTTCGTTGAAATTAGACACATGCAGGTTTCCTCACGATGTTTCCCTTCACCGCCGAGCACGAGATGAATTATAAACACAAATTAAGCACATGAAAATTCAGTGGTGCCTGCCTGGGTTTGAACCCGAAATCATCGGTGAAGATGCACGCGTTCTAACCACTGGGCCATCTTGGCTCTTTCAATAATATATATCTATCTATTTGAAGACACTTTGCTATTCTAAGAAGTTGAGGTAGAAATTGAAATTATTCCATGTAGTCTGTTTCATGTTTGGTGGCGCACCGTTACGTTACCTTTGTTCTAAAAATAGTAATTATTAAGTTAGGAGAATATTACATTAAAAATTGTGACGTCAAAATTCGAAATTCAAAATGGATGAAATTTCTTGCCCATAGACATTGGTACTTTAAGAAATATCAATAATGCCTCACCAACCTTGGCAAAATTACAAGAATATTACATTGAAAATCGTGACGTCAAAATTCCAAATTCAAACTGGTTGTTTTTTTTTGCCCATAGACATTGGTACTTTAAGAAATATTAATGTTTCCATTACATATCAACAATGCGTCATCAATCTTGGCAACTAAGATATTACGTTCCTTCTGCCCGTAGTTACACTGGCTCACTCACCCTTCAAGCCGGAACGCAACAATACCAAGTATTGCTATTTGACCGAACATTATTCTCTCGTCATTCGCTTGCCCAAATCCACTGAGAAAAGTTTAAATTCTGTATTAGTTAAGAACGTTTTTACTTAACATATCTTTAAAGTATTATCAATCAAAGCGATCAAACAAACGAACCAGATCGTAAAACCAGTTTAAATCCAATTAAAACAAGGGCACTAATTATACGAGCATCGATTACAAATTGTTCGTTTCTTATAAATTAATGTTCATTAATTTTGCTATAAAACAACATTATTTAATGGCTAATAAAATATACTGATTAAGAGTATTTTATTGTCGTGTTTAACGTGTTAGTTAACACTAACATTTGAATAATAACACGTCGGTATATGTATATAAGTACTAATATATAAAGTTGATGAATGTTGTAAAAAGTTTTTTTTTTTTTAACGGAAAGAAAAAAAAAATCTGTTTTAAATTAGATATTCCATTCATTGAAGAAGTTTATTGACTATAGGATGACACACTATGGCCCAATGGGAGTGGAGCCCTGGCGATAAATTAACATAAATAATAGCATAAATTATATATATACTTATATTATTAATGCGAAACTCTGTATGTCTGTTTGTTTGTTGCTCTTTCACCGCTAAACCACTTCCGCGAATTTGATGAAATTTGATATGAAGCAAAACCTAAACTCCAAGTAAGGACATAGGCTATTTTTATGCCTGACAACGAACCCCTAAAACGCGAGCAAAGCCGCGCCGACAGCTAGTTATAGTTAAAAGTATTTATGCGTGTGTACATATTGTGGTTGAATTCCTCCTAAACAGTTTGACCGAAATGGACGAAATGTTTTGTGTGTGTGCTCTTTTGGTAGCGTCGCGATCGGGAAGTGTATTAAATTCTTATTGTACTCGGATGAAGTCGGAAAAAGCAGCTAGTATAATTGTGTATATTTATACATTTATATATCATTACATAGTATAAAACAAAGTCGCTTACCGCTGTCTGACCCTATGTATGCTTAGATCTTTAAAATTATACAACGGATTTTGATGCGGTTTACTTATAAATAGATAGATTGATTCAAGAGGTTTATATGCATAATACATGCACAATATAGTAGAGAAAAAATTATAATTTTAGCGGTTTCTGAAGTTATGTCGTAAATAAAAAAATTTTTGCGCTTACATTGCAAACGCTGGCTGAACCCTACGAGATAGACCAAAATAATGTAGGTACTACTGTATTGTACACCTTAAAAAGGTCTACAAAAAAGTCCGCGATGGTATATGTATGTATATCTCTGAAATTAAATAATGGCTTACGAAGTGATTTTACAATACAACATTAATCCTTATCCCATTAAGTAAAACACATTACGAACATTTACAGCGTGTAATTTTAATGGATATTTTCGATGATATTCTAGATTTAAAATGCAGGGTTGTTTGTATTGTCTAATGACAAAAAAGCTGTGAACAACAGCAATGCACATGTGCGAAGCCGGGGCGGATCGCTAGTATATATGTATGTTAAATTTATGTAAGAATTTCAGTAGTGAAACTTTTTATCGATATAAGCCATTGAAGTTAAAGATATGTACAAAATTTTAGCAGAGATAATATCATATCCTAGGAAGGACATCTTGGTCCTCTCGGAGCCGGATATATTATTTTTAATATTTAATATTTATGCTATTGTATTAAATAAAAATAACCTGTATCCTGTTAAATATTCAATATTGAAAATCGAGATACTGATAATAATAGAGGCTTTATTAGAATATAGAAATACCCTTAATAAGAAATACGATTTGTAAAGAAAAATAGAATTACAGTATATGTTACTAAGCTAAACTAAGGCCTCCTCTTCTACTGAAGAGGATATTTGAAGCCATTTCCACCACGCAGCTACAGTACGATTTCATAGATACAAATGAGAAAAGTTATCCTCCGGCATGACCACGAGATGAATTGTAAGCACAAATTAATTTCAAGAAAATTTAGTAATGCACTTAGACCCGTAATTTATTGGAAAAATCCACGTGTTTTATCCGCTCGACCGGTCAAATTCACTTCAAGTAATTATTGAATTGCCTGCCATTGACGGCGATTATCCAAAGTAAGCGCATCAGTATTATTCGTTATGATAATAATATAAACGCACTCGTACATCAAGAGAATAAATAATTAAAACAAAAACCGTAACACTTTCTTGGTACACAATAAATTCTTAAAATATAAATTATTAATAAGATACTCCACCAAATACTTTATAACATCGATTTTAAAAACAAGAAAAAGTCATCGTTCTCAACTGACGAATGATTACAATTAATGGGATGAGACAGATCGCACAGTGGGGCGACAAAGGACCAACTTTAGGAAAAAACTAATAATTCGAACACATAAATTCCGTCTATTACATTTACAAAACCGCATTATTACCTGTTAATAGCTATCCCGGGGCTCACAATGGTATATGTTGGAAGGGGAGTCAGTTTCGGTCCGTTTTGTTACTTTTTGTGACAATCGCCGCTTTGACCACTATGGTTATAGAGCGACCAATCACTTTTGATAGTTTAAAGGTAAGTTAAGATTGAAACTGAAAAATTAAGATTTTTTTTTATTAGATTGTGTTTCATTTTAGATATACGTTACGTTTATCTAGTATTAGTAAATTCATTTTCTTTAAAACCTTTGAGTTATCTGTATTAACTCATATGAAAAATTCCAAAAAAAAAAATTAAATGTCACCTTATAACATAAAGAAATATCATTTCGGTCGTGTATTTAACCTGCATTTAAACGAGGAAAATATCAAGACTCATCGACCTGCACTATATCTGTAGTAAATTTGAAATTTCAAAATTGGCTTTCAAATTTAAAAACGTTCTCATTGTATAATTTATTTATTTTATCGGTTGTCGAATTATTTCAGCACAACCGTTTGTATCTAATGACTACTTGATGAATATTTATTGTATTACAAATGAATATTTAATCAATTACTGGTTTTGTTTCAGTTCTTTAACTTTATTGTTGTTTCATGCTATTAAAGGTATTATCGGTGTATATCACGCGCGAATTGAAATGTCAATTTTGATTTTGGAAGACATTCGTTTTAAGCGATTCTTTTTTTTTTTAAATATAAATAGACTGTAACTTTTGCTATTCAGATATAAGTTTTACTTGCGAAATAACGCGTTTTTCTTATGTTTACAATGCTTTGTGTGTTGTTATTTAGTATGCTTTACCTGCCGAGACTTTGTTTCGTGGACTACTCGTTTCGGGTACTTTTTATAAGTGGTTTATTATGTACATCTCTAGCTTCCGGCATTAGTTTTTGTATAAAGAAACAAATATAGTATTTTTTTAGTATAGAGTATGAAGGAAAAGATTCTCTCTACTAATATTTCTAGACTAATATTTTAAATCAAAAAGTAACTCTATCTATTTGTCTGTATATTGCTCTTTCATAGAGTAACCACTGAATTTGGTATGAAGCGAGATTGGAGTCCAAGGGAGGACAGAGGCTACATTTTAATACCTAACACCTGACCAACCCCTAAACGAGCGTAGCCGCGGGCGATAGCTAGTATAATATTGAAATGAATAGTTGTCGGTATATCTGTTTGTCTGTTTGTCGTCGAAGTGCGACGCCGACCGCTTACCATGAAAGGATGCAGAATGAAATTTTTATACTACCAACTTTTTTGGACCTAGATGGCGCTACAGCACATCAACTTAGACGCGGTTAAACCATTAAGAATATTTTTAGTCGTTTTTGATAATAACTGCCCGCATTTAGACATTAATTAGTAAAACAGTAACTTGAATTTATCTTGATATGACATTGCATATAAGTTATAAATAGTTATGTGTGAATAGTAAGGATGAACAGTCTTGATGCTTACCTTGATTAAACTCTGGTTTAGCATACGACCAAATAGTTGATAGTTATTTTTTTATATAATAAAATGTATTTTATTATACGTTTTATAGAATTTTGATATTTTTGATTGGTAATGCTGATGGGCTCATTTATAGATTCTGACAAAAGCCAGTTTTATATGTTTTGTAACACTATACTTTATGTGTTACAAAACATATAAAACTGTTGTGTTGAAATAGCAGTTCAATAAAAAAATGCTCCTAGCATTCTCGTCTCCCTTCAACGCGACAATCATTTGTATAGTAGTTATATTAAATTTTGATTTGTATATTATAAGAACATAATGAAAATATTTCTTTTCCTTAAGTTTAAAACCTTTTTTTAAATTAAATTCTTCAAAACCACCGACGAACCCAAAACCCAAAATTCCTAAAAAGGTGCAAATGGATTTGAAGTGGGGACCACTTAACACCAATATTTCAATTCTCATACTATAACTATATCACAAAAGAGTTTTATTACATTTCAATGTTAATAGGAACCGTTTTAAGCTTACAAAAGAGTATTAATTAAAAAATGTATTTTACTTATAAATTATTTGAATTTAAATTAAGAACAACCAAAATCAAAATATGTTTTTTTTTTCAAGTAAGTTCGTAAAAGCTCTTATGAATCATCATTTTATAGTATTGAATTAAATTAAAACTACAGTTTGTAAAGTAGATTCCAACGAGAACGACGACAGTAATTTTTACTTCATAAAAATCAATACAGTCATGTTTTTTTTTTACAGTAATACGGTATAACATTAAACTGCCATTTTTTTTAAATAATTTTGTATCTATCTACATCCGTTTAGAAAAATGTCAAATCAAATACGATTTAAACTCATTTATTATAAATAATTCCTACTATTCACGAAGTGATATTCAATACATATTATTTAGCAAAATAATAATCAAAATTAAAACTACAGTTATTTCGCTGACAGCATTACATTAATAATAGTTACGTGAGTTAATATCTCATCTTAAATTACTGTTTGAGACTTTTAATTATTCAATGAATAATTAGTTTTCTTACGTAATAATATCATTACAATTACGTGTAGTCGAAATTATGATAAGAGGAAGCACAGTTAATACATGAAACTTAACTGAAGATTACTAGTCAAATCCGGCTTTCATTGTTTTCTTGAGCTTATTTGTCTTTATTAATGTCCTGCTCGCTGATGGAAAATACTGTGAAGAATTCTGCATTTATCGGATGATATTCTGTCCGAAGCAGCGTGTTGGAATCCAACCTTGGTGGACATTAAATTATTTGGACTGCAATTTCCCATATTTTCGTACAATAATTTTCGAATTTGCTAATACCTCAGATTTATGGAAGTTTTTTTTTTTTAATAAATATTGGACAACATTACGTATATAACTCCTGATCCCAATGTAAGTAGCTAAAGCACTTGTGTCATGGAAAATCAGAAGTAACGACGGTACCACAAACATCTAGACCCAAGACAACATAGAAAAGTGATAAACTTTTTCTACATCGACTCGGCCGGGAATCGAACCCGGGACCTTAGAGTGGCGTACTCATGAAAACCCGTGTACACACTACTCGAGCACAGAAGTCGTCAAATTTATAGTACACTGTTCTCGATTAATATATATTTATTTATAACACAACAATATTCCAGTTAAATACTTACATCAACTGTAATTTTAATTTTAAAATTTCGATAGCAGCTCCACCTACGTTTAAAATGTAACTTTTTCCGAAATCAACAATTAATCAAACAAATAAAATAAAATAAACTTATTTCCAGATAAGTAGCATCTATAGTAAATTAGTAAAAATAATTAATGTCATAGATTATTCAAGCTTTCGAACGGTATCGCTTTAATTTGACTTCAAATGTCATTTATTTAATTGAACTCTTATGGTTGGAACAGGCTATACATAAATATAATATAACTCATCCTACTGCCTTAGCATAACATAAACATACATACATAAGCAGCCCGTAAATGTCCCACTGCTGGGATAAAGGCCTCCTCTCCCTTTGAGGAGAAGGATTGGAGCATATTCCACCACGCTGCTCCAATGCGGGTTGGCGGAATACACATGTGGCTGAATTTCGTTGAAATTAGACACATGCAGGTTTCCTCACGATGTTTTCCTTCACCGCCGAGCACGAGATGAATTATAAACACAAATTAAGCACATGAAATTTCAGTGGTGCCTGCCTGGGTTTGAACCCGAAATCATCGGTTAAGATGCACGCGTTCTAACCACTGGGCCATCTCGGCTCGTAACTGCCTTAGCATCTAATAATAAAACCAATTTAAATAACTTTTGACATATCGGTGACAGGAACAAAACGGTATGACTGTATAACTGTAAACTGTGTAAACGGTATAACTGATCGCATTCAGCCGCCGATTACATGAAACTGACACGTTAAATGTATATTTAAATTACATACATACTAAAACATAACGTACCCCGAACATTATTAACCTGTTATACCGAAACGATAATTCGCTAATTATAAATTAATTGATGATTTGCATACAAACATCCCTAATGTTCACCTGGAGAGGGTCAGAGTCCCCTTAATACGCGCAGGGGGGTCATAGCACGATGATGGTAATGCACAATTTCAGGGGTCTTTATGTTCTAAGTTAAGAGATGGAGACTTATACATATGAAGCATTCCGATTGTATTTTGTTTTCAAAATACAGTTTACTTAGGACTAGTGAACGTAGTGAGCTATTTCTGCCATTCTCAAGAGAAGCTAAACATCTTCCCTGGACATATTACAGTACATAATTGTGATATATCTATTTCCTCGCCAAGATCTGATGAGACTATAAAACCAACACGAAAGAAAAGAGTCCAGGTGCAAGACTAACGACATCACATTTACTTGGTGCCTTTGTGCAAGCCCGTCTGGATAGGTACCACCCACTCATCAGATATTCTACCGCCAAACAGCAGTACTCAGTATTGTTCCGGTTTGAAGGGTGAGTGAGCCAGTGTAACTACAGGCACAAGAGAAGTAACATTTTGGTTCCCAAGGTTGGTGGCGCATTGGTGATGTAAGGAATGGTTAATATATCTTACAACGCCATTGTCTATGGCCGGTGGTGAACACTTACCATCAGGTGGCCCATTTGCTTGTCCGTCTACCGATATTATAAAAAAAACATCACGTGCTTTCCGAAGCATGGAATGTAAACATCTCAAAGACTTACATTGTAATTTACTCAATATATTACCATGAGTTAGTATCGCTTTATAAGTAAGCTACTAGACCAAAGAGACCCAACTCCATATCAGTATATTTAAATCCCGGTAAACACAAATTTGTTTTAATTTAATCGTTTTGAACTCGTTAAGGATAGAGTTTGAATCTTAACACAGCTATGCATTATATATTAATATTTAAAGCATGTTGTTAAAAGTCAATAGTAAAACATATAAATATATATGGTTTCTCTTATAACTTGGACCACCAGTGGTTGTATGCACAGTCACGACCCGACCGCCGCTCTTGCTAGTAAGTTTAAATAGCCCTTCAAAATATGTTATGTAAGATTCTTTGAACGATGCGATGAAAATGATATCATTTCTTGATTATCTTGAATTATACTATATAATCATACACATTGCACGTTATATATATTTGTTTATAAACATAAAAAATTTATTTTAAATATTTTATATTATCATAAAAAACGTTACTAACATTAATTTTATATACAAGATAGGAAATTAATCAAATGTATTGAAACATTATGATACCTGAAATTATCATTATTTTAAAGAAATTCACCAATTAAAAATGCTACCAATATGTGTTAGTCAATTAGCCCGAGTGCTGATTCGATAAATTATTATATAAAATCAAATATGCAAAAACATAACATTAATCCGAAATTGGGGGAAGCGTTCAACCTTAATAATTAAAAATAACATTAAAGTACCTACATTACATGCATTCAGGCTTTTTGTATTATTCGATAATAGTTACCATAATATTCGTATAGTCGTTAGAAATATAATTTAAGCTTTGTGCAGATTCTTCTCTACAATTCGAATCGATAGTATATTTATAATTAATTTAATCGAATATCCGTTCAAAAGTTCAATCTTGTTATTAAACATGGTCATTAAATGTACGGTAACTGTTTATAATTTTTATTTGTATATAATTAAGGCTATGTAAATGTTTTTATGTTATTACAACTGTAATATTATTCTGCTAGAAATCACTTCGTATCTCATTAATAGAAAACTATTTTCCGGTGTGACTACAGCGTTAACATAACTTAGTTACCGAGGTTTGTGTCGTTGGAAATATACGAAATGATTAAAATTTCTTAAGACGCCTCTGGACATTGGGTAGCCTATTTACCCAAACGCCTATATATTTCATAAAAATATAATCAAGGTGATATTTTGATACGTGTCTGTTTTATTTGTATAAAATTAAAGTATTTATGTAAATAACTCTTAATTAAAGTTCTTTTAGGAGCCTATTTAAACAAAGTATATTTTTAATTTTATATATATTAAGAACGAACATAAATAATGTTCGTTCTTAATATTTATGAAGATAATTTTAATTAATCTCGGAATGAGAATGACATGTGATTGTTTAAGACTATCACTCAAACTTGTTTGTTCGTGTGCTTGATAATTATCACTTGGAACAACGATGGACGTAAAGGGGAGATCCATTACATGAATGCGATTTAAAAAAAAAAATATCTTTTTGTACGATATATAGAAACTTAATTATTTAAATTTTGAAATTCGAATTTTATTCTTACGCTTGTTTAACAATTATTTATTTTTTTAATTTATTTAATAGTTGCACTACACAGATGTCGATGTTTTACTATTTAAAAAATCAGACGATAGTCTAAATTCTTTCCAATTATAATGATACCAGTGAAATAATAATATCAAGGCTTTGTTAAGCACTGCGCATATAAAATGTTTAATTATTTGATAATTTTTGTTGTAATTCAACATGCTTAGTGTAGCCAAATTTAGTCAAATATTTACATATTTGTAATATTTTATCCAGTAATGCCGCGCAGACAATTTACAGGACCAACCGTTTTTACGAACTTTTTAAGCCAATGATCAAACTCGTCTGGAGTTGGAGTTGCTTACAAATTTCATCTTATCTATCTTTTATCTACTGTGAACCGAGCCTTATGTCATTAAAGCAATAATTACAGCTCGCTCATTGCGACCGCAATCAATGTACATCAAAATATCTATTATACTTGACATTATTTTTACAAGTTAATTATTACTTATAGAATAATGAGAATGGTGTCATGAATGATTTATTTATACGTTAATATTTACATTTCGAATTTTATATTGATCATATTTTACGGTACAGTTACGTTACAGTTTTTTTTTTTTTTATTATGATATCGGTAGGACGAGCAAATAGGTCACCTGATGGTAAGTAGTCACTACCGCCCATGGACAATGGCGCTGTAAGAAATATTAACCATTCCTTATATCAGTGCGCCAACCTCGGGAACTAAGTTGTTATATCCCTTGTGCCTGTAGTTACACTGGCTCACTCACCCTTCAAACCCACACACACAACAATACTGAAGTAGAAATCTATCAAATTGGTAACACCAATCACCATTCATCTCCTCAAACGGGGAGGAGGTCTTATTCCAGCGGTAGGATATTGACAGACTGTTACATTTTTTACATTAAGATCTAAGCTATAAAAGTGAGTGTTTCTTCGGATATGAAATTCTCAATTTAATTCTGAAGCTGGTAGTATGACTCTACCATAATCGTAGAAGCATTGGCCTTATCTCTCTTTGGCTGTCGAATTGTCATCCATTAAAAGTGTGAGAATAGAGACAGCGCGTGTCTTGCACTCACACTTGTGTAGTATAATATATCCTACACACACACAACTGTATTTCACGACACTTGATTCAAATGTTTAACTATAATATGAAATGTTACCAAGTATATCACCGTAAAATTGTAAATACCGTTAGAGTTAATCTATCTCTCGAGATTGTAAACTGTCGAACGATTGTGAACGATAATTCAACTCTCAATGAAGTAAATCAGATTTCGATTCTATAAGTCAAAATGTATGCAGAATGTTACGGTTAACATTTTATCGTCTGTTTACAATCTCGCGAGATAAATTATATAAAGGTATTAACAATGACATACTAATTGGTCGAAATTGATGAAAACTCTTCAACATTAAAATAAAAAGATACAGAACACAAAATTTCTTCAAAACATTTCGAAGTATTAAAAAAAAAAAACAACAAAAGCATAATTAATTACCCACTTCGATTTAAGTTCTTCCATTAATAATTACTTGAAGATAAAATCCCAAAAAATGCATAAAGTAGTCTGTGCTTTTGTCACCTTTGAAACGTCGCTTATCTCCGACCCAACTTCATTCCAAGACCCAAACTGCAATTTAACTGAAACTCTATTTCAATAGCGATAAAGTTTATTTTCCTCCGTGTAATACTAAATTAATATTGGCCCAATATTTGTCCAACATGTCAAATAATTCCAGGCGTTTGATTTGTTTGGAAAAGGTGTAGACGTCCCCGCGAACGACCGCTTTTAAAAGACCTCCTTTTTCGAAGAACTTGAATGTAATATCCCGGTTTTTTTTATTGGTTAAGCTATATTGTGTACTTTGTCATTTGAACGACTAATGTGTAAACAGATAAAGGGTCATTTTGAAGTGAAAGTAAATCATACGGGGTTTTAAAACTTCCGTCTATGGTACAATGACGCTAATGGACACTTTTGCTTTCAAAGTGATACGATTTGTTATTCTTGTAGCTTAAATTGATACTATTAGGGGTCTTAAGAAAGGATCTCGCAAAGGGGAGCATGTTGTAGCCTTTGTCACTGTTTGTTAGACCAGTGATCTTTCGAAGCCCTCTTGTTTGTTTGTCTTGATAAATTTACAAGTGTGTTGATAAATTTGAGCGACGTCATACAATTTATGGCGCATTAACGGTTTATTTTATTCAATGTTCTCGATAATCTACATTAACTCGTAATATATAAATATTATATCGTCGTTGCGCCTGCAAAAGTGGCTGTGAGTTTTTTTCTTATTTTTAGATTTTTATGCCGTTTTAATCGATGTATGGACGTCACATAGCTAAGTTTGAAAACTTTTAAATTATTGAAGTAATCTGTTAAAACTGTTTTTAGTACTGAAATATCATTAAAACGGCATAAAAATCTAAAAATTAAAAAGTAAAACACATAGCGACTTTTGCAGGAGCAACGACGATAGCTTAGTTCTGGGTTCATATCGGGACAGTCCATTTAAAATTAAATAGTTCTTTTTTTTAAATCAAGTTCTCAAATTTAAATTTGGAATCAGACTCCTATTGGTCTGTCGCCACAACTCTATCAGATCGCAGTGGGTTGCGGTCTCATTGAATTATGATACTGAGACACTTTTTTTTTTTGTTATGTCCAGGCAGACATATGACTCCACTCCACCTGATGGAAAGTGGAAGTGGAGTCCAAACGCGAAGACGACTAGTACAGTCAGCTAGAATGAGCTGCACCAGTCACCCTCGCCTTGCCAGCCCGCAAGATGCCTCTTCACGCCTCGTTTGAAGGCACCCAGGTTATAAGAGGAGGGGAACACGTGTGCTGGTAAAGAGTTCCATTTTTTGGCGGTGCGACAAAGAAAGAGTTGCCAAATGTCTTTGTGCGCGATGGAATCGATGTCACAGTTAAGCAGTGACATCGCACTTGGTGACAGAATCACGCGTGTATACTATAATGCCGAGTCAGTTGGATTCGTTGAGAATAGCTACCGTGGCTGTAATCAAGAAGGAAGACATAATCATTACATTATTAGTGACATACAACTAACTATCCTGCTAGTGGGAAATGCCTCGTTAAATTTACATTTGATTTAGTTCGATTAAGCTCCTTATAAAAAAAAAATCTCATTTCAATAAGTCTTTGAATAAATTTGTTTTTGTAGTCCATATTTTTTTTTAATTAAATATAATTTCGAGAATGTAAATAACTATTGTTACAAATCGGTTTAATTAAATAGCAGCAATCGACTCCCATAACAATGATCCAAATGAATGAAAACTCACATAAAAATAAAACAAAACAATTTTCTTTTTAAATCAAAAATTCAAACAATATTCTATTTACAGCGTACATTAAAAAAGGTAAAAATGCATACAGCCAGCAATAAGCGTAAAACGCATTCCGTCGCGTCCCGCCAAAACAATTGGCGCGCAACGCAACGTCACTTGTCAATGAAGCAACAGATAAACATAAACATGAATGACATACTCTTTGGAACAGCGCTGTGGTGGAAATAAAAATAAAAACAGTTTGTTTACAAAAGATCTATTGTGGTAATTTAGTTGTTTTATTTATTGACGTGATTCAATTTGAAACAATGCGATCGTTTATTTTTTGTACTAATAAATTGAATGACACGTAAGTGTGCAATTTCGTACACAATTTTACATTTACATATAAACGAATGATTTATAAAAAAAATCAATAGATAGATAAGATTTTTAAAAAATTAAAAATCTATCACATGACACATCTTTATTTTAACATTAATCAAAAAATACTTTAATAAACGAAAGATTATAACTAGCTATAAAACTAAATTGAAAATCTTTTTTATCAATATGAGTACAAATACTATCAACGAGTATATTCGCTTGCCCTACTTCCGTTTATTAACTAATAACGAAACAAGTAAATGTGAAAAAGCATCGTTTGATTGTTCAAATAATATGTTTAATAAAAATGGTTTTCATTGAAAACTCTTTTCAGAAAATTACTTCCTTTATTATTATGCGTACAAGTACCCTCAACATTATTATTCGCTTGCTGTTCTCTGAATGTGAAGTAAGTACAACGCTTAGACTCAATGTTCGCGGAGAATAGATTGGTTCACTCACGAAGACACGGTAAACTAATCAGAGTTCAGTAACAAATATCTCTAAGTAATTATTTTGTATTTTTTTTTTCTTTATTAGCAAATTAGTCATCTCACGCACACGGAAACATATTGTATGCACGTATGACACAAATACTAATGCACACCGATATATAACTTAGAGGGGCGCGCCTTCGTAAGTGAATGGATCATGGATCCATCGTAAAAATTTACATAATTTTATAACAATATTTTTGGGTGAATAATGAACGAATATTCTTATAGATGCGTAATAATAATAATTAACACTGTCTCATGTTACAACGACTGTAGTGATAATTTTTATACGTAGGTAGGGTGGCGGTAACCACCAAGAGATTTGACCGCCCGCCTACCAATAAAAAGAAAAAGTGCAATTAATTTTATGTCAAGTTAAATGTGTAACTTTAAAAATATTAAATTATATTATGTTCGAAATAAAATACCATTTATAAACCCTGGTTATAATTCAAGTCTCAACTGCTGACCTTTCTTCAGCGTAAATCAGACTTCACTTGCGCACGCGCAAGTGAGTGTACCGTTTTAATTGATCTTCCGTCATCTCATAATCTCGAGATAATAAGCGGCATAAATATAGCCCATCATTTTATGCAAGATTTTAAAGCTTGATAGAGGAAGTCATTGGGATACACATCACTAGTGTATATCGCGATTTCGTTTAAAATCTATGTCTTTCACATAATATTAAATAAAAAAATCTTACATTGTTAAAACTGAGTGAATATATGAAGTAGGTCTATTAGCTGAAAGCAATTTTATATTTATATTTTGCACGTTTCAAACAGTGACATGATTTTTAAATTATAAAGTTATATATCCACATTAAGCTTTCAACACCAGCTCCAGGCACAGAACCCTTAAATAATTAATTCCATTTTCAAATAATAACTGTTTTCATTTTTTTAAAAAGAGAACGATTGTTGGTGCCATTCTGCATAGACAGATTCTACGAAAACAAGTAATACTTACTTTTACCTTCAACTTAATTATCAATGAAAGTAACATTTCATTCATATCGGCTTAACAATTATTACTTGGAGTAATTGCCATCTGACCTCTGCTACTTGTAACAAGATAGCTTTGATATAACCTTTGTATTAAATATACAAAGGTTATATCGTATACGTTATGTAATTTAACTAGAAATGGTTGTGGCTATCAAGAAAACTTATGTAACCCTTTTTTTGAAATGTTCTATATTAATGTAAAATAAATTGACTTATACAAAATAAAGAGTTTTGAGCAAGGATTGTTTTATGAGTTTAAATTCGGGCCAGAATCTTTGAGTTTCTATATGAAGAAAAACATTGTAAAAAAACTTGCAAAAAATCATTCAAATATGGCTACACTGTTAGCCGAATGCTCCAAGGCTTTTCCTCAAGAAAAAAAATTGGAAGGTTAAGCAGGGAGAAATTTATAGGTGTTACCTCTTTTTTTAATCAGTGTTAATGATTCTACCGTCAACCATCATTTCTTTGAATTTCTGAACTAAAGTCCAATCACAGGATACCCATAGCGATCCTATGATTGGTAGATCGGACGTCATTTGAAATGTCATCGGATAAAATCATCTGTGCCTTGTTATAAATAAGAAATTGACATCATATGACTCATTTAAATATATTTTATTATCTAGCAAAGTCAACCAAAACTCGTTGAAAATACAAATAATCAATGTGAATAATTCACAAAGGGCTGAAGGCAAACAATTGACCACTAAAAGCAAATAAAATAGTTGACGTATTTCGAAAGTCTTAGAATAAAATTTAAAGCCTGTTCCGTCTAAATAAACATCTATGGAAGCATATTCCACACAATACGACCATTTCGAATTGCCTTACCTATTTTTAGCTTATATAAAAAGAAATAATCGCCCGTATGCCCTTTACTTTAGTGGTCTTTTTTGCGCGACGTTACGTTCGATGCACTGATCTTTTTCTTTTTACAGTTTTAAACATTCTTGTAGAGTCCGTTATTTTTGCTGTATCGTATTCAAATACGAGGTAAAAATTTAGAAATGTTGATCAAATATCGCCAAATAATTTTTAATCTGTGCAGTGTAGCGAAATATTTAATACGCGTTAATACTTAATGTCTTTTACTTTTTATTTACTTTTAAGTTTATTTGAAATGTTCTATTAAATTTTATAAATAAATAATTATATTATAGTCTGTATTATCTACCAGTTATTTAAATATATCTGCTGACCCCTATGTGCAATATAAGTTTACTGGTCTCAAATTAGGCTCGTCGAAATATTTCGTTATTTAAATTGTAATTGTTATTTAAACTGTAACCGCGTAATCTACTTTATCAGCTTCTTTAGCTAAGTTATACTTAACAGCCATATCTATGCAGCCACTCGTGACGGATTTCTGACCGGTAAACTTGCAAAGCTTAAATGCAAAAAAAAAACTTTAGTTTTTTTTTGGTTACTGTGATGTAAAAAGAAACCTAAAAGATGTCGTTCTCAAATAGTTCTTAAGTTTGTAAAGCAATACTTTTTTTATATTTTAGTTTGGTGTCAAATGAGTGGTTTTAATTGACAGATTCGATATTTAAATTTAGTCAATGTTATAAAAGGTTTTAATTCCCAGTGATTGGTTTTACGGTTTTCATTTTTAATGAAAATAGCCGACTAGGAACAATATTTTATACTGCTTTAATGGAAGGGTAGACACCCGTATGTATTATATTTATTTACTGTCATAATCTGAAGGCAATCTTACACTACCGGTGAAAGAACAGGAAAACCTACCTTACGTAACTTCCAAGGGTGACTGTTTGAAGTGTTGACTGCCAATTCTTAAACTTCGGATTTACCTTGGTACTAAATTTGTTGACCGAAAAGCCAAATTTCTAATTGCGCGATCCGTGTTTCAAATTTGGAACTTCAGAATATGCCTTTTAGGCTTTTTAGCTGCTAGACCAACGAATAATCTGTTTGATGCAAATGATATAAATTTAAGAAGTAAATTTAAAAATAAAAGTAACATAAAATCAGAATTTATATCTGTAAATAAATTGATTTATGTAAAGCTACACAATATATATATATAAATATCCTTTATAAAAAAAAAGTGAAAAGTACTCTTTAAATATTTTTTTTTTTTTATCACAAAAAAGCGAAGGTTTGCTTCAGTATGCCTAGTGCGAATTTTACAAAATTACTCGTACAACTTCAACATCGCCGAAACGTAATTTTCAAATTGTCAAAATTGCCGCCAAACAACCAATGAGGAGCGTTGACATTGTCACTTTCGAATGTTAGTTGATGTTCGATGCTCGATAACGGCGCAGTAAAAAACTCAAATTCACAAGTTTTGATTCCAAACAAATCGCAATAAAAACCAACGCTATCAAATATGTAAAAAAACTCGCATTGCGCACGCAGGTGTCTTTTTAGTATATTTCAAAAACCTAAAAGTCAAGTTTTTTTTTAAACTAATCAGAAATCTAAACAAAGATCGACGTTTGAATAAATTTATATAAATAACTTATATACCTATTAAGCAGATTACTATAAAACATACATAAATATAATTACAGTTTTTCCAGACAAGTTCTTAAATCAAGTTATTTTAAAATTATTGATTCAGCTTTTTTATACTTGAAAATAAAATATATTATATTATTATTAGAACTTATAACTTACATCTTTGCCACGTCTCTTATCGTACAGAAAATTAATACATTATGTCAATATCTATATTTTTAATATAAATAAATGAGCAACCATTTTGAATTTGCATTTATGATGAACGACAAACACGACTTTTTTGTTTCACTTATTATGGATATATTATGGAAATTACTTACGTCTTATTTGAGAAGAAAATAGCACCTTATACGATTGCAATTTTTACGCGATTGCCCAAAAAAGAGTTTAATATTTTCATGTATGTTTTTATGTTTCTTTAATATTAAATGGGTAAACAGATTTGAATAAATCTAAACTATAATTTAATAAATTGTACGTGTTTCTTAATTTTTTAAGGAAATTTATTAATACTTTAATTTTTTGAGTGTTTCAAACGGACGATTAGAAAGTAAATAATTTAAACGATAAGATGGCACATGGTTATTCGGATTGTAAGTATATATAAACATCTCAATATATATAAGATCTCAAATTGAAAAGTTATTTGAACGCGCTAATCGTAGAATCTAACTGTCCGTTTTTTGCCGAAATTAGCCCATTTATTGGTAAATTTATACGTTATATAATATATTACTAAAAGTGTTGGTAAATTTCCTCGCAACATGTAGTTATAAAAAAAATAAGTATCACGTATTAAATAATGTCTGCATTAATATTTGTTTATATATATATTACTAGTTTTCGAAGGCGGCTTTGTCCGCTATATCTTTTAGTGGTGTTCAAGCTCACTTCATACCGAATTGTATTAAATTCGGTTCCATAGTTAAGCCTTAAAAGCGAAATAAACAGACAAAATTACTTTCGCATTTAAAATGTTTTTATAGATGTGTTTATCGTTATATTTAAATAAGAATATCAATAATTATAGACACTAATTACAATAAGGAATAATTAATTTTTAGCTTAGTAATAATTAAAAATTCCTGAACTCCTTATGCGACCGGACGAAAGATATCAAAATGAATATTTAATAATTACTTAGCTTTGATCGAACCGAATTAAATGCAAATATTTGTTTATGTCAATACATTAATAGCTAATAGTTAATTACAAAATGCAGGTGATATTGTTTGTTCGTAATGATGGCCCCATACATTATTACTTTTTAAATTTAAATAACTGTTCACGTTGTTTAATAATTAACTCCATTTCTTCTTCGTACAATACCCAATAAGGTCGTATATTGTACTTTATAAATAACAGAATTTGAAGGTTCTCATTAAAATAAATAATCTTTCTTTGATATTTGCGCTGTCGCATCTACTCACACCTTTATAAAGCCTCAAATACACTTAAAAACATTTAGTTTTACATAGTTTTATGTGAGTTTTAATTATTCATATCATAAAACGTTCCAAATAAGTGTAACGCAATTAATAAATAATTAGTATTCCCTCGTTGTACTTGACTGATGTCGAAAACGACGACACATCGAAAAATTCACGACATGTTATTGGTTATAAAAAAAAAATACGAAGCCAGAAAAGGACAGAAGTTTTACACTTAATAAGGATCCAATGTGATTATGTTTCGTCTCTGTCGCACGGAGGCGTGGTTTATCAACATTTAATTATGCGTACATTCAATTATATTTACCGACAGAGGTACAGAGTTTATTATTTAATTAAGCTTTAAAAAGGTCTAAAAAGGTATTCGAAAATACTTAAATTTTTATGTGTTATAATTCAACCAATTAAACTTTGATGTTCAATATTTTTTTGAATTCAATTAATCTACGTATAAGGATGGCAAATGTCAGATGTACCTAACAATGTAGTTTATTATAAAAAAAATTGTATGTATCATAATTGAGCGGGTTTATTCTATATGATACCGAAGGCAGTTTTTTCTTATATAAAGTCTGATGAAATATGGATCTAAAGGTATAATTTTTATTAAAATTGTTCGTCTTATTTTACCATTGCTGTTTGTTACCTAATAGGGAACGCATCGAGTTTAAGTTAACATATATAAATATGATCGGGGCTTTGTATGTTATACGGACGTGACGGAAGACTTGGCGGGGAAAATCGGTGAAAAAAGGGCACTTAGCATACCTATCGTTCAACCGCCAATACGTATAGTTCAACCGTAAATACCGATATTTTTATTAAGCTATTATAATCAAAATTGTTTATTTAATTAAGTTTTATATGAAGTATATTTTTCATACGTGACCTAACAAAAACGAATTTGGACTACAAATTGTTATGAAATTTGGATGTGATGCTGCCTCTAAAATAAACCATACAAGCACATCAAACCAAAATGAATCAAATAATAGGAAGATACATAAGACATATCTGTGGAGATTAAAATTACAAAAAAATATATTGCCCGCCCGGGTACGTAACACTCGCTCACCAGATATACCGCCAAACAACAATACTTACTATTATTGTGTTCCGGTTTAAAGGGTGAGCCAGCGTTCCCAAAATCGATAGCATTGGCGTATAATCTGTGATGAACACTTACCATCAGGTGCTCCCTTTAACAGTCTACCAAACTATTGAAATAAAAATATCCTTATGCTACTCAGTTTAATCTCAAAAAGACTTTAGAATTATTGGGACAGTGGTATACTTACGATGTTTTATTATAAGTAATTATTGGACACAATTTTAGCGCCAACTATTGCAGTTTGATGGTATTTTGCCTGAAACCTTCAATTAAGTACCAATAACAACTGCACACAGTTTCAACTCAATTAAATATAATAATTACGCGTAACTGATTAATAAAAATAGTATATTTTTTTATGGATTTCAAATTTTTTACAAATTGGAAGATGTTCTTTTTTTAAAAAAATAGCCGTTGATCAATGTATTCGAATAAGTGAATCGTAGTTTTGGGTATAGCCAAGCCAAACCCAATGACTTTTAATGTAGTAACACGTGATAACGTGCTCAGCGGAGATGATAATGTCAGCATGTATCGGATGAAAATCTGATACATTCGTATTAACTAGTCGGAATTGAATTAACCTCAAATGACAGAAAGCGATCAGGCCTTGGACTAGAAGTGTTACATTAAAACTTACTTTACTTTTTAAGGGAAATGCATAAAGGCACGTAATTTCTAAATTTACATATAACCTTTTTCGTATACACTTGCCAACTTTGCATCTGATTTAAATAAAATAGCGGCGATAAATTTAAAGTAAGTTCTAAATAAATTAAATCATAAAAGGGTAAATCAGAGCGATTGTTTTTCTGTCTTTGTCAATGAGATGCAATAAAATTGTCTCGTTAGTAGCGTACATTTTAGGAATGCCCGCGCAATCGAAGCGAATTCCTATACTCTTTCGTTCCCGCCAAGCTATTTGAAGCATTCATTTCTCACGTGAGTCTCGCTATCCACTAAACATACGCTACGGAACGCAATGCATCAGTTAGCATTTAAGTTTTATCTAGATAATAATTTTTTTTTAAATCTTCCATGTATTAGCAGCCTGTAAATTTCCCAGTGCTGGGCTAAAGGCCTCCTCTCCTTTTAAGGAGAAGATTTGGAGCATATTCCAACACGCTGCTCCAATGCGGGTTGGTGGAATACCCATGTGGCAGAATTTCGTTGAAATCACAAAAAAAATCATCCGATATTTTATAAAGCTAAGAATAATAATAATAAATTAATCGAAGTAAAATGCTATCTTTAACTTCTTAAACTTTTTTTTGTATACATTTTTCTAATATACTTCGTAATATGTAACTGTTCTAAATTTGTTAATATCGGAGCTATATCAAAATTATAAATAACACGGTTTTAATGCATTTAAAAATTATCTAAGATTATTTCCAATTTTTAGACACTCGTTTATTGTCGCGTTTCAAATATCGCTAAGCTTCATATTTTATCATCAGTCTGTCATATTTGAAATTAGAATTTTAGAAAATCATATCGAGTTTCCTTAAACATGATTTATGTCATTCTTATTTTAAAATATAATAATAGCATTGCATAGCATTGTGTACAGCAAAGCTAATAAATAATGTAGAGATATTTGACACTCGACGCTCGACCCGATCGTAATATGTTGAAAACCAACTCACGGTGACACGCTATTATTATGCGTGATATTTAAATTAAAGCAGTCAATGTCACATATCACCGTGTGATATATCACGATCGAATTCGTTGTGATTCGAGTTTGTGCTTACAGAATAACTCCACCTTAGTTCTAAATATGACGCACATGTAAACTAAGGTAAAAAAATATGACACTAGAAAAAATACATTCAGTCAATTTCGAATAAATAATAATTCGTTACTAAATAAATTCTAAACTAAATAATTCTAATTTAATTCAAGTTAGAATCGAATGTTTTTAAAAATAGAATCATTGAAGGAGGTTCATTAAGACGGTTCAGTTTTTGTTCTAAATAACCAAACGCCTTATCTAATGTTTTCATTGATAAAAAAAATCGCATAGGTATTTATAAATTAATATTTCTTGTAGTAGGAAAATAAGAGTTGGAAGTATGTTAATGTCGTATGATTTCATTAGTAAGTATGAAATTATGACTTGTTTTACGCAAACGGAAGAGTTGACGGCGATCTGGTTGATAACAAGTTTTTCTCATCGCGCTTACTACACATATACATACATACATAACCAAACCCACCAATGCTTATATATAGATCACATATTAAATTTATCATCTATATTGAATATTAATTGATTGAAAAATGAATTTAAAATTATAAATTATATTAGGCATATTAATTTAACATCTATCACAATATTATTAAAAAAGTAAATGTATATCGGCTAGGCAAAGGCGTCAATCCATTCAGCCTTTCCTTGACAGCTAAAAACTTAAATATTATAAATACAACTTATACAACAATTCTAATGTCCGTAAATCCGATGGCAATCGGCCTTATTTATAAACGTTGAGCGGGTGTTTAGTTTGACAATGATTTCTCTCTTTCTTTCATTATTAATTTGACATTCGAAAGAAGAAGACAGAACATTCCTTAATTGATCACTCCCTAAAGAATATTTTTATAAATACATACGTTTGTTATGTTGTTTTTTTTTTTTTAATTTGGTTTTGCTTTGTGCCAGCCCATCTTGGTAAATGCCCACTCGTCACAAATTCTTTAGTCAAAGAGTAATAGTAATTAGGTATATATAATTATAGTCTCTTGTTTCGGTTTCTAGCCTGAGTTAGCCAGTGTAATAAAAGGCACAAGGGAAAAGAAAATCTTATAATCTTAGTTCCCAAGTTTGGTAGTGCATTGACTTTCTAACAGAGCTTATCTATGGGCGCTTGTGATCCCATGACCAGAATTTACGCTTGCAACATTTAAAACAAAAAAAAATCTTGTTTGACGATTTAACGCTTGGTGCTCGGTTTGATACACGGACAGTTTATAACAAGAAAACAAATGTATACACCAGATCGAAAAATTAATACGAATTTTGTATGTACAAAAAAATATTGAATTAAATATCGATTGAGCTATTGACATTTAATAATGTTGCCAATATATTTCTTCCTATTAAATATTTTAAGTGAAACATGTTATAAATATTGAAAGCGGTTTATTATGGTAAATATTATTATCTTAATTCATATAAGAAAACTAACTTATTATATATTAGTATGGCAACATTTCGAATATCGCACGTTCTTGCATGATACCGCCACGCTGCCTTAACACAAACCTTAGCCAGATACAGGGTTGCTAAAATTAGAAAAAAAAAACTGACTATCGAATTTTAAAATTTTATAAACGTATCTTAAGAGTATTATTTTGATACTAAACGTCGAAGTTTAACGTAGAATTTTTAATATTTAGCAAAAAAAGGTGGAATTTTAAACGGATGCCATTCGATAGTATAGATATTTATATTTATAATTTGTCATGTAGTTAGGAAGAAAGCTTGTCGAATGGAACACCAGAGTAGAACAAACTTCAAATCTTCTATTTAACCGATAGTGATGTAATACTAAGCTGATGATGAGTTTCAATCATGGCGGCTCTTCTAACTATTATCTAGTGTGTAAATTAAAGTGAGGGAGAGGTACTCTCCCTCTATCTCTATCTATAATTCGATAGATAAAAATGGCCAATCCGTGACCACAACGAGCAGGACCAATAGCTTTACGTAAAATACTGAAAAAATATAAAGGTCCAATTCAATACTAAAATCTGTACGGAGTAATTCTCAAACCATTTTTTTATTGGTCTAATCCAAGCTTAAACCCAAGACCTCGGGATTTCCTTATTTGACTCAAAAAGAAATCAATCCACTTAACCAAAGAGGCCAGTCAAGTCAATGAAAACAGTTTTTAACGATTGTATCAACAAGTTTATTTTATAACGTTGTCAACCCTAACCTCATGCTCATTTCAGACATGCAGGATTGTCGAGACGCCGCCGAAAGTCCAACGCGCGTTATAAATTATTAATTAGAGCTGTCGAATATTTCGACTCAAGTACTTGAAAAACTTTTCTTATTACTAAGTCCTATGTAGATTTCATTAGTTAGTTAAAATATCTCAAATACTACTTTATGGATAAACTCTGGAGGAGTTCTTTTTTTTTTTCTTTTATTACCTGGATAATTTCAAAAATGGAACACTTTTTCCTGATTTGAAAGTAAAAGTGTTCCACGTTTGAAATTAAAAACACTCACAGGTCTTTTCTGTCTTTGTACGTATGCTGATATGAGGGTTTATCGTTTATACTGAGATAAAAGAGTTCTCAGGACTCAGTCAGATAAGATTCTTTAAAAGTCATCATCGTTGTTTTAGCTTTGGTCTATCTGGTATGTGTTGAATTATGATTATATTTCTTTATATGAAAAATTACCTAAAAAATATGTCGACACAAGACTTCCAAATATACAAACTGTTTAATATATTACATTAATTCATTAATATTCTGCGTCGTTGCCTTTTAAATTTCATTGGATATCATATATATGTACGTGTCTATCGAAATAGATGTGAGTGTTCCAAAATTCAATTTTTAAATTTATTTATATAATTTTGAATTTGAAAATAGAAGTTTCGAACATTTTAAATAAAAATTTATATTATCTGTTGTATATGTTTTTATACACCACAATATAAAGAATTGTAACAAAGTAAATTTCCGAGCTCTTTTCAGTAAAAATTCTGAGTTTTCTCTAAAAACGACCAACGTTTACACAGCGTAAGCAGTTAACTGTGGGTTTTATTTTTTCGCCGAACAGTTTCAATTTGCGACAACAGAGTATAAATTCTAATACACAAAGCACCCGTTATGAAGACGCGTGCAAGTTTCAAGTTTTCGTACGAAGTCACTGTAGGGCTGTCACTTTTTTTTATGTAAAATTTTTGACATACATATTTTCTGAGAGCCGAAATGTTCTGTAATTTGAACAGGCGGATCTTATACAAACATCGCTTGTTAAAACCCGAACAAACACGATTAATATTTATTTGCTTCACTTGTGTTTGTATTAAATCTTGTGCTAGAAATCGAAATATGACACCGCGTAGAAAACTGTTCGTGAGGGAATAAATTCTACGATATTACGTATACCATAGCCAAATTATGTATCCAACGTCAGTCCTGAGTAGTGAAATGAATTTCATAAATCTTCTTCTTAAGATGACTTTACCAGGCTTTTACAGAATCTAGCAAAACCCTTAAACTCTTACTAAAATAAAAAAATGATTGCAAACGCTTGCAAAAAGTTATTATAATGTTTGGTAATTTATAAATGAAAGAGCATTAAGAATAAAAAGATCCCCCTGGATATATTTTATTCAATGAAATATTTAAAACAATTATAAAACTAAAAAATTAAATAGTCATCTTTTCCTAACGAGTTCTTTTTACTTCGTATCAATAAATGTATACCTTCAATATTGAATGACGAAATTTAAAAAAATGATTATTTTCAATGATATCAAAAGCATGGCTGCCAGCCCTATTAGTAAGAATAGTGCACTCCGCCGTTATCGGCTGTCGTCAGCCACGCGCTGAGGCAACTCGCAGTATAGAACTAAACACGTCTAGTCCCACGTCGCTCATTGACAAAAAACTCTTGCTTATTAATAAAGTTATGCCTTCGAATTTTCATATAATTCCTTCAAGTCAGTCTCGATATTATGAACTTATATTTTTTATTATAAGAATACATACTAAGTATAATTATGTATATTATATTATTGAAAATTCTTTATTAGCAATGTAGTTACAGAACCTCATTATAATTTAAAAAATACTATACATAAATTTAAAAATGGAATATAATAATGTATGATACAATGATGATGATCAACTTTACTTGGTGGTAGGGCTTTGTGCAAGCCCATCTGGGTAGGTACCCACTCATCAGATATTCTACCGCCAAATAACAGTACTCTGTTGTGGTGTTCCGGTTAGAAGGGTGAGTGAGTCAGTGTAATCACAGGCACAAGGAACACAACATCTTATTTCCCAAGGTTGGTGGCGCATAGGTGATGTAAGGAATAGTTAATATTTCTTACAGCGCCTTTGTCTATGGGCGGTGCTGACCACTTACCATCAGGTGCCCCATATGCTCGTCCGCCAACCAATGCCAATAAAACTTATATTATTAATAGAAAGACTGAATAAGAATTATAAACACTTAACATTATCATTATAAACTATTACATATAAATAGTAATACCTTCAAAGTAAAGGTGACGAAAATTTATGTAGGTATATTTGTGTCTGTAAACGCGCCAAGTGGAAATCTTCGAAAACACATTCGTGAAATTTCAAAATGTGGTATGTGACATGGACTAATAAACAATAATAGCATTTAATGCATTCTAATAGCATATAATTTGTTTTTGAACATTTTACGAGTAATATTAAGAAAAGATTTGATATTTTAATATTAAACCACCACCAGTCGTTTCATAACCAACGCTTTATCATTGGGAACTGTATGTTATGTCCTTTGTGCCTAAAGTTACGCTGGCTCACTCACCTTTCAAGTCGGAACACAACAAAACTAAGTATTACTGTTTGTCGGTAGAATATCTGATGATTAAACATACCGAATCATAAATTAAAATGATTTGTAAATAACTATAATATTCAATACAATACTGTTTAGATGATAAAAAAGCGTCGAGCTAATACTTGTCAAATTCAAGGCAGGATATATTATATACATATATAATTGTATTTAAACATTGTATTTTAAATACAGGAAAAGAGTAACTACTGAATTTCTTGCCGGTTCTTCTCGGTAGAATCTACATTCCGAACAGGTGGTAGCTTTACTTGAGTAGTCCTGAATACCTAATTATATCATTAATTACATATATAGATATAGTACTAATTCCGCTTTCGTATGCTAGAATCTGATCTGATGACTGTGTGATCCCTACTAAGAGCGTCTACAAATTCCTACCATAAAGTATTGTAGACATTAAACGACATACAAAATGATGACAGAAGTTTAAAAATATTCTATTCGTATCAATAGCACTGGCAACGTCTTGTTTCACAATGAATTTAATAACGAAGCGATTATCAGACGACGCCAGCTCTGAATATTAACCTTAATTTAACTTTGCCAAGTGGATTTTAAGCAATTATTTGATTAAATTAATAGATATTCAAAGACGTTTCTGTATTTGTATGTTTATTTAGTTCACAAAAGATTGGTTTGAATTAAATGTTTATTTTGAGTGTCGAATGGCTCAGCGGGTAGGAGACTCGAATCGTGACCAAGGAATTTCAAGTCCGGGCAAACACATCTGATTTCATGTGCTTTTGCATTTTGTTACTTACCCCGTACCTTTTTGGTGTAGTGGATAGATATATGGCCGAAGATCCCGAGGTCCTTTTTAATCTTACCGGAAAACGCGTTACGCGTTTCTCCCACGTGGAAGTGGGGATGGGTATGTATGTGGGACTCGCCGGTATCCTGGACGCAGAGTGCTCCCCGGTACAGCGTAACGTTTACCTACATAGCAGAGTGTAAAAAAATATAATTTCTTTTTACCTTTTCATTGCAGTCAACTTTCTATAATGTTTCAATAATTAATATGAATCAAATGAGCGAATGAAACTTCATCACAATACCCGCTCGGCGTTCGGCTCAATTACGGCGTAATTACCACTTCTCTCTGATATTACAAGATAATTGTGGTGTTTAAATCGCGTAATATATTTTATAATCTTTATGGCTGAATACAAACATGTTTCAAATTACATTTTATGTTTCCTTGATATTAAATAATATAATTATTCAATCATTTATTAACTGAGTGTACAGATTCCGTGAATGCTAAACCACGACCGAGGATTCAAATATCCGTACATAATATATTATCTACTTAATTATAATTAATAACTATCTCTATATCGGTTCCTAAGCAGATCATATTATGCATGCGGCGGATGGAAAATCAGCTACGCGTGTATTAAATTACCATTGTACCTCTATTTTAAAAGAATTGACATCCTACTGTTGTCTGGAAGAAGTCGCTACTAAGAGATGAGTACCTATCGATCTTTCCATGATGTGCAACGTTGAATGAACACATAACTTCTCTTTGATAGAAAAGGCCTTAAATCGTTTTGTTTTATATTAGGTACTAGTTTTCAACCGTGACTACGCCCGCATTTTAGTTTTTAGGTATAAAAATATTTTATATAATTTACCGTGATTCACTTAACCCTAAACAGACAGACAGACAGACATTTTTTATGATATAGGCGGACGTGCAAATGGGCCACCAGATGGTAAGTAGGCACCACCGCTAATCAACACCGGCACTGTGAGAAATTCGTTACATCCATTGGCGCATTGGCGCCACCAATCTTGGAAGCTAAGATGCTATGTCCCTTGTGCCTACACTGGCTACACTATGTTACACTGGCTCGGACTTCACAATAACTAACTGCCCATACGAGCCCAAAGCCAAGATGTTTGTTTCCTTACTCTTCGTCAGTGCATATTAATTTTATGGATGAATATGAGATATCATTGCCGACAAAATAAAAAAAGTTAAGCAAAATACATGAAAAAGAAAAAAGTATGGAAACAAACGACTCAAGGTAAATATTAATTGAGTACATAAAGTTTAAATATTTTACGAGTTTCTGAAAAGGAATTTCGGTGATTCCGTAAAAACATTCAAGCCTGTGCTAAGAGCACACTTACTTACTTTTAATTAACAAAAAATAACAGAACCACGATAAGACAGGCGTTTTGTTGAATTTTTTATTACTTACACCAGAGAAAGATAATTTTATAACATATAAAGTAAACCAGGCTTAATTAAACGTTTGGAATGTAAATAATAATTTAATTGACTCAAAAAGAAAGCAATTGAATTATATACAATTGCTTTGATCGAGAGCCGAGATAGCCCAGTGGTTAAAACACGTGCACCTAAACCGATGATTTCGGGTGGGGTTCCAACCCAGGCAAGCACCACTGAATTTTCATGTGCTTAATTTGTGTTTAGACGGTTCGACTGGTTTGTGATATATTTAGCATGACCAGGATTGGCTCAAATGCAGGAACTCCTAAACCAAAATCATAGATGCAAATTTTGTATACAGATAAAATATTGTTTTTTTCTAAAGCTTTTTACGATAAGAACAAATACAAGTCCAAGATTATCTGCATTGAGATCAGCATTTAATACATCCGCACGCAATAAAATACCAAATAGAACATAAACAATATTCCGTTATTAATATCATATCTGGTATTGAATCATGGAATTCCTGGCCTGGCTGCAAAAACAAATACCTTTGCCATAATATTTGACGTTTCGACTATACTTAAAACGTATCGACTTGTACTCTTTGAAAGACCACACCGGATGATGACGTTTAATGTCTAATATATGTTAAATAGCTTGATCCTTATCATAATGTCTTGGTAAGGATATAAGAACTTCATTTAATAAGGTCCACTGATAGCGGTATTTTAATATATTAACGATATAAGCCGAGTTAAGCAAGTGGTTAGATCTCGAATTATAGTCGCCGAATGTAAGTTCAAATCCGAACAAGCACTTCTGAATTATTATGCACTTAATTTGTTTTTTTATAAATCATCTCGTGATATGCGATGACGGAATATAACCCGCAAGTTCCAACGAACTATCAAATTCACGCAAAATATACTTCATGCAATGTATATACCTACTGACTAGTTTTAGCCCGCGTCTTCGCTCACGTTTTGGGGTTTTATCGTCCTTTCTTGGAGTTTATGATTACTTCATACAAAATTTAGTATCAAATTCGGTTCAGCCGTGAAAGAGCAACACACAGACAGACTGATACTTGGGTATTTATAATATTAATAAATATTGTTCGTATAAAAATAAATAAATAATGACGAAATGACTTAAGTCCTTAAAAACTCCTTAAATTATCACATAAAGGCAGCAACGTATAACCTTTTAATATTAATCTTCATTATTGCACGAAGTAACGATATCAAATAATAAAAAAAAATATTATAAAATATTCGATGGCTAAATTAAGGATTGAAAATTCACAAGAAACAAAGTATACTCGGACGGTCGATCGTATCGCCTTAATAACTTCTTTGGTTCGTTTAATGAAAAATTATATAAAAAAGATGTAAAAAAAGCTATCGCTGATAGGACGAGGACGATATTTTAAGTGAATTATAATTTTTATACGATAATAAAGTTGCGTCTGAGTATTTTTTTATATGAGAATCAGCGCTTAAAGCGATTTTGATAAAATACGAGATTTACCAGAATTTTTAATTGTGCTAGGACGTTGTGCAAACCTGTCCAAGTTGAAACTTAATCTTCAACTAAATATAAAAAAACTTAAAAACATACAGTAGGCTCTTTCTAACAAGCACTTATGAATCAGGAAAAGAACTCATAACATTCTCAGTTAAAATACATTAGTAATTAAATTAAAATTAATTATTATTTATCGTATATGATCAACGAATACTAACTAGACTCTTTTTTATTAGTTATATGTTTAGTATTTTAGTGAATACGCCTCATTTGATTTTTTTATTCCGTTAACAACAGATGCTCTAACATAACATATCTTTCCTAGAATGTCCAATGTCTATGGGCGGTGACTATCGTAATCCATTCGTTGCCCGTTGCTAAAACATGACGCGAAAACCGGTTCCAAAATGCTATAAAAATAATTAATACGTATTAAATAAATCATTAAAAAAAGATTTATCATACGCATAACCTGACATCTTATTATCCCAGACCTCAATAATCAAAACAGATAAATTACTAAGAAATATTATTAACAAAAAGGATATTCGATGAGAAACTGTTGACAACACCTGCCGTGGTTTAAAATTAATTACGGTCGTGCCATATTGTGCTACCAGAGTCAGAGGTGGTCTACCTTTTACGCATTTTTGGTAACAAAATAAAAAACACTCTAATGCCCTCATGAGACGTCCTTAAAATATTTTATCGTGTGAAATATGTAAGTAATTAAAAGTTGGAATTTATCTACGGCGGGAGCCCATTATACTTGATACCTTCATAATGGAATCGCTTCAACAATTTCGTGTTCCGTCGAAATCTTGCCCCTAAAATGTTTATCGTTTTAATTGATGCCTTTTTTACTTGCTCACATATTTTACTGAATATGATTTTTTTTTTATATTTTAATACAATTTATAATAAAACAACAGCGTTTGTGTATCTGTTTTTAAGGCTTTGTATTTTTCTTTTAACAATATTATATACGTATAAAAGTATTTATTAGGAATGATACAGATTACTAATGTTACTGTTTTTATTTTCCGATTAGTAATTCAGCTATACTTGATATATGAAACTGAACATCATTCTTATTCTTTCTAATACAATTCGTACTAGAAGAAAAAAAAGGACGACGCAAATTGTTTATACTAAACAATATTCACTTTAAAATCTCTATAATTTAAATTCATAATGCACACATAACCTCACTCAGTTAAGTATGTAGTCGAAAACACAAACAATTTTAATCAACTGAAATACCTAGCCGAACGTTAAAACATTTCGAGACACATCTTAATAATCCGAAGGCCAAATACACACAGACATACTTGACAATTTTAACAACACTCTCCCTTTGGGGGTTAAAAATTTCAAATATGAAAGGGTCCGAATTGCAGATGTTTTTATTGACTTGGCGGTGGTCATTGTACTTAAGGCCCATAAGGCACTATAGACCTGTCGCCAAACTCTAAAGCCGGCAATACAGTACTATGACATACCATGATATAATTATAACACTCCATCGAACTTAAAACACAAAATTCATTTCCTTTAACATAGACACAATACTATTATATTCCAAACTATAAAAATTTCAGTCAATCGAGCGAGATACTTCTAGTTTTCTTCCCGCGTACCCCTTTCATGCGTCTGTGTAATTTCAAGTTCCTTTCATATTACGACAAATACAATACCGACACTCGACAAATATCATGACAATATTCATAAATAATATACCCATACCTTTATCAATCATCAGACTGTTGTTGAAAAGAGACCGACGCGAATGAACTTCAAGCAATAATATACGTTAATATTCTCTAGTGGAAGGCTAGCTTAATGTTTGAGCCGAATAAATACAATATTAGTTGTATCGAGTTTATATCAGTGTTGGTCCATTGCAAGTCAACCTCAAGAATCGTCGGTATGTAATGGTTCTAAATATCTTAGCCGGGCCTGCGTCGGCATTCCATTCCTTTTTACGTGTTGACGATGAAACAATGCTTAAATTTTCATTATGAAGCTCAATTAAAAATTCTATTCGTTCAGGAACCACCATCTCATACTAATTGATCGGCTAATAGGACTCCGTATGCGTTTCACTTACCTTAGTCGCATTTAAAGTTCGATTTTTAAATTCGTATAAAAAAAAATCCACATCGAAAATTGATTCAACGAAGGAAACATATTAGATACTAAATTTATTTAAGCTATTCGTCCTCCTCAGCTTTGCTCGGATTTTAAAGATTGCCCGTCAGGTTTTATCCATAAAAGAATAACCTGTGTCCTTCCTCGAAGTTAAAGTGTGCTTCATACCAAATTTAAAAGATCAATACAGTAGTACTCAGCAGTACCGGTTTGAAGTGTGAGTGAGCCAGTGTAACTACAGGAAAAAGGGACATAACATCTTAGTTCCCAAGATTGGTGGCGCATTGGCGATGTAACGAATGCTTAATATTTCTTACAGCGCCATTGTCTATGGGCGTTGGTGACCACTTATCATCAATTGGCCCATTTGCTCATACCTGTGCCATAAAAAAGGAAATTAACTTTATAAGTACGAACTCAACTTAGACCGGAAAGACTACACGCGAAGGAACAACAGCTTTACGTGAAAGCAACGTAACATGACAAAAAACTTTCAACTAAACCGACCCTCGATTTGAACTTACTACCCCATGATCTGTGGCGTTATACGCTTGCCACTGAATCAACGAGTCAGATCTTTCATGAAAAACTATAGAAAAGACAGGTGAAATATACATGTAAAGTGTATTCTCTTGTCGGAACGTACCCACAAACAAAATAACCGTCTGTAAGAACCCTGTTTTTGATGTTTTACTGCATTCATAATCAGCTAAAGGTGTGGACTGTATAATAGATTAATTCAGTGCATAATATTAATATCAAAAGTCAATTACCTAATTAATTAAATGTCAAATAAGATATTAATACAACTTAAATTAAACGGTCAAGTTGGCGATCTCTTAATAAGGGGATATCCATTTATTTTAACATCATTGACAAGGTGTCGGATAGAACGATGTCTATTATTTTATAGAAAATTGTAATAATTTTAGATTTAAAATTAGACACTATTTAGTTTTAGGGCGTGATGCAAGAATAATGGCTATCACCCCATCATCATATATTCTAGTGTTCCAGCTTAAAGGCCGTGTAAGCCAGTATAACTATAGGCAAAAGGAATATAACATCTTAGTTGTCAGGGTTGGTGACATATTGGTATTTTTTTTATGTCATATGTGGCAAACGAGCAAGAGGCTCACCTGATGGAAAGTGACTACCATCTCCCATGGATATCTGCAACACCGGAGGAGGAATAAAGGTGCGTTGCCGGGCTTTAAGAAAAGAGTGCGCTCTTTTCTTGAAGGTTGCCAAGTCGTATCGGTTCGGAAAAACCGCGGGCGAAAGCTGGTTCCACAGAGTGGTTGTGCGAGGCAGAAAATGTCTTAAAAATCGCGCGGTTGTGGATTTTCGGACTTCTAGGTAACGTAAGGAATATTTTATATTATTTACACCGGGTATGTCTATGGTCTACTTATCGCTAAGTGACATCACCAATTTGTACGTCCAAAAATAAGGGAGATTTTCCCTGTTTTGTTCGTGAAAGAAGTTTACCTCACTTAAACATTTTTTGAGCAGTTCCTTAACAATATAAACATACCTTCTTTAATAAGTCTTAATAAATATTAAAATAATAATAACATAACCATTTATTACTTATAATAAAAATTATAATATTATGATGTATTTAATACGTTTTACATAATATTATACTGAATAGGGCATATGTTTAAATTATATGCATTCAGTTAAGGTCTGAAACATTAATTACGCGTTTAATTCAAATGAACCGGAAATGTTATTAAACTTTTGTAAATTAAAAGGCATTGCGTCTTGTAAATTATAATTAGTGTTGTATCAATTAAATACATAAATAAACACGCGTCTGTCTATGCAAGACGCGCGTCGTTTTGTTTCTTCATTCGCTTTTAACGCATAAGGACATGATTTGAATTACAAAAGGCCGACGTTTATTAAAGAGCCACCTTGGAGCTAAAAATTCAGCGTTCATAAAGCTGCAAAAACATTTCTATTACGATCAAATGAGTCTTTGTGTTCACCGTCAATTTTTTTTCCTAAATTTCTGGTACTAACGATATTAATAACAAGTTTAACTGTTTAAATCTTAATTTAGTACATCGGGTTTCAGGGTTTAGTGATCGGCGTGTCCTGTGACATATTAGCACCAGATAGCACCAGAAAGATTCGATTCATTTCTGTACTTTGTGTGTCTTGACTCAAAATGAAAATATACTTTATTCAAGTAGGCTTTTACAAGGACTTTTGAATCGTCATTTAACAAACTATTTTAAGTGAAGCTACCACCGGTTCGGAATGTAGATTCTACCGAGAAGAACAGGCAAGAAACTCAGTAGTTACTCTTTTCAACATCTAAAAATACAGTCATGTTAGTTAAATATAATTATATTTTATTATTACAATTACTGACCAATTTTTTACTTACTTTTATATTCCATTTCCATTCCATGGTTTCCACTCTGCTATAATTGGAGTCCAATGTCCATAATTTCTAGCAAATATCGATGGACCATTATATGTCGTCAGGATATAAAAATTGTTAAAAAGCTGTATCAGTTCAAATCCAGACCAAGTTTAATAAAAAAAATGGTTTTTGGGTCAATAAAATGTCATTAACAGCCCGGAGTTCAGAAGATAGCAATGTCTCGATTTGAAATATAAAGAAATTGGTAAAATAATTGGTCCTTGGATGTATACATGCTCTATCGTATCGTTTCATTGATCGATTATGAAAGAGAACAGAAAATATACAAACTTATATATGTCCTGCAAGAGGCTAAGCTTCATTGAAAATTACTACCGTCGACATAATCAAGCCTCAAACGCTCAGCACAACTCATATATATGTTTAAAGGAATGTACAATTTGATGACACTAATAACACAATAATATACAATAACACTATCAAATAAGTTTCCACAGATAATAATTCCACAATTATTAAAATTTAACAAAGTTACAATATAGCACCACAAATTCTAAGAAGAGCGCGTGTGAACGATGTGTAATGCCGTTAACGATCATATTACCACAGATAAAATAATTGAATTCACACAATACAAGCTTTTGAACAATAATTTATTAAAAAAAAATAATAAATATTATCTCGACCTATCCCACACTCTTGCTGAATATTTTTTGTAACTAAGCTTAATACATCTATTCGGTTTTTTACTTTGACCTGTATTTGAACACTATTTACTTGTTTAGGCGTTATTACAATATTGTTAATAATAGTACAAATATACTTGAAAATAAATTGTTATTATAAATTTATATAAATAAAAACCCAAACGAATTGTTAACCCAGACGAATTTTTGAAGTCGGTTAAAAACACCGGCAGTTTTTTTATTGTCTGTTAATCACAAAAAAAAAACATTAGACATTTTATTTGTGTCAGAAATGTGACATTTTGTTACATAAAAACGTTGCACCAAGTATTGATTTAATTATTTTTTTGGTAATATGTCTGTTCTTTTTTTAAATTATATTTTTTTTTAGATTTGTTTTAATCGCATGTAACCAGTCCGTTCCTGCTCTAATACGCAGTTGCAACACCCCAGCTGTTCCAACTGAACATGCACATCACCCCGAGCTATGAAATATACGCCCAATAAATAAACACGAAAGGGGTGAAATTAAATATTCATATGGTTAGTGATGTACTTTTTATGTCGATAATAGTTAACAGATTAGTTTGACACATTGTTTCACCTATACAAATTTGATACCTTTAAACATTTTATTATAAGTATAAAATGTTTATCAGTAACTAATAATTCGGTTTAAATGATTAGATAGCCGAGATAGTTCTTCCTTGGGTTTCAGATTTGCTTCATACCAAAATTCACCAATTTTGGTTCAGTGATTTGGCCGTGAAAACATAACATACGAACAGTCAGACAGAAAGACAGACAGAACTAATTTAACTTTTAAAATATTAGTATAGATATAAAAATACTTACATAATTCAATAATTCAAAATCGGCTCTTAATTTTCGTCTTTGTAATAGCCGTGAAGCTACACATATGTTTCAAAAATATGACATGTTTCATTAAAAACGTTATTTGAAAAAAGAATACTTTAAAATTTATAAAAAACTAAAATTTCTACAAAATTTTAATCTATCGATTAATTAATCGATAGATTTAAAAATATTCATCACTAGAGCAGTCCAATATCGTAATAGACAGGGTAAAGAGTGAGGCGACTTGTATAACATCACCAAATTAGCCGAGCGTTGTGCACTAGCCCTTAGGCTGTTTGAGGGTTGCCACTCATGAAATTATAACTATTCTTTTACTTTTTATTCCTCATTTCAAAACGTTAAACAACCTCGATTGAGTACGAAAATAATATAAAATATTTTCTATCTATCATGTCGAGTACGTTTGATACATATACTAAATAATGTTTATTTTTAATTATGTAATAATGATTTATACTTTTTTTTTTTTCATAACATCTTATTTTTTGGTTAAACAGTGTTTAAATATCAATATTGATAAATGCCATCAAACTATCTCACTAATATTATAAATGTGAAAGTTCGGATGGTTGTTTCGTACTCAATCAAGACAGAACGGCAGAACGAATCTGAATAAAATTTCCATACATATACATTATAGTCTGGAAAGGGACATTGGTTACTTTTTATACCTAATACCTAAACTCCCATGACACCATATACATGTACGAAGCAGCGGGCGGAAATGAGTGCTTCATAATTTAAAATAAATATTCTGGTAGCAAATAAAATAGCAATATTTTGAATTTAGAACGTGACAACCCTTAAACGAGCACCGATATGTAAATGTTTAGTGACGCCTTTATAAATGATTTTATCCGGCGTGTTTTGTGTGAAATATTACTTTGGAAAATTGAATTGGTCGCAATCTGAACGAGATGATGAACACATGTGCTTTTAAACTCCCCAATGTAATATGGTTATTATTCGTATAATGAGGCAAGGGTTGTAGTACGTTAGTTATATTTAAAAATAGAACAATCTGGTGTCGTTTCCATTTAGTCAGGCTGTATACAATATATAGATGCTATTATAGCTTTTATTACATTGTATTTAAAATCATTATAGAATCTTGTTGATCAAAGTTTGCTCCAACGTTGGTTTATATTGTACCAACTTTGTTTTATAATTTTTCCAGTTACATTGGCTGATTTTTTTTTTAATGTTGACTAATTATAAACACACAAGTGTTAAATTTCGAACACCATTAAACTAAAACAAGAATCTGCTTGTTCGAATATTGTTATGGTTAAAGTTTAAGTGTTATATTTTGGCGTTTTACTTTTAAATCGATGAGTAATAAGTTATTTTTATAGGAAACTTTTTCTGTTGCTACACTAAACATTGAATATAAGTATTTGTGTTGAGATTCTGTCAGAGTAAGTAGATCTTAGTAAGTGTATCTTGTCTCAGCCTGTGGCAAATGTCGTGTGGCAAGCCAAGTGTCGAATAAGGACATTTTTAAACACGTAGTATCCACCTGTTGGCGATGAACAATAAAACGAATTTATCAGCCATAGCGTTCCCAAGGCATCGGGCGTTAGGCCAATTTCCAAGCAACGTGCACCAACATCAAATAGAGGCAAGTACATAATCATGACGGTAAAGATGACTAACTAGAATTAAAATATGTTTTTTTATTTGCAATATCCTATAGGTTACCAATTAAATTTAGTTTTGATTTATCTTTAAGAACCGAGATGGCAGTGATCAAACCCAGTACTTAATTTTCATTATCCTAGTTATTGTTAATAATTCATCTCATGCGGTGAAGAAAAACTTCTTAAGGTAACTTGCATTTGTCTAATATCAATAAAATTTTGCTACATGTAGGTACATCCACCAATCCACCTAACAGTAGTATGGTATCTACGAATACTCGTAGTAATAAATTGAACGTCGAGAATGTTTTTTTTTTTACCTTTGTCCAGCTGTTGGACTATTACATCTTAATACTTCAGAACACTCAGAACACTTAATCTTCAAAGTTAGTAATTTCGGTCCACATCTGTTCACTATTACGGTGTAATGCCTGTAAAATATCAAAGCTACTAAGAATTATAGAACCGTGGAATCTGAAATGTATAGTAATAATCATGACTCAATTTGCTATAGCAAACATAATTATATCTGTATATATATGTATGTAAGAATTGAGCATAATACATTTTAACCTACCATATGTCAGTAGTTTGACATGTATGTAATGCCTAGTGGTCCAGCGTACAGGACGTATGGATTTTGACAAGAAATAATGCAAGTTTAAACCCAGACAAAATTTAAGATAAATACATTTATAACACTTAAGTGTACATAAACACATTTACATTGCTGCTTATCTATTCCAAATTTAAAATAAGCTTAGGCGTTGACTTATCTAAAACTTAGAGCGTATACCATTATTACAAGCGTGTTTAATATCTATAGAAAGATTCACACAGGTCGAACTCAATTTTTAAATAATAATACAACAATAAAAAGACAAATAAACGAAAACAATGCATTTTTCATTGCACATGATCGTTAACGCCTACTGAACCGCCTCTTCGTACCAAAATACAATTTTAATGAACCGGTTTCGATAGCTTTTGCGAATAATTAATAAGACAATTTTATGATCGCTTATTATTGGACTTACTTAAGGGACCTTTTTCTTACGCTGTACTCAGCCATACTTAAGAACTTAACCGATCGCACCGTTGTCATGTAGACGTATTTCGAGATTGCTTTTATTTTTAATGTGTATATATGCTAATCATACAATTAACCTTAATCAACGACGTGTCCTATGCAACTAATATTATTAGGTCCATAACACTAT
This sequence comes from Vanessa atalanta, assembly GCF_905147765.1. Lineage (NCBI taxonomy): Eukaryota > Metazoa > Arthropoda > Insecta > Lepidoptera > Nymphalidae > Vanessa > Vanessa atalanta. The sequence continues at coordinate 2,774,007 of NC_061892.1, read as the reverse complement.
GGTATAAATAAATTTAACGAGTTATGAATCGTTAAAAAACAAATGAATTAAAGTGTTCGATATTTAAATTGCTTAATACAAGAACTTATCTCGTTATAAAGTACTGAGATGTGTATCGTTCAAGAATAATAAACAGAAATATATGCAAGTCTGTCTGTAGATATGCCCCTGCTGGGCTGAGGAGAGGCCGTTTGAGGAGTGAGTTACGAGATGCTCCAATTCTAATTGGTAGATATAAAACGTTCACGCACGATATTTCAAGCATGACACTTTTTTTTTTATAAATAAATATTGGACAACATCACATACATTACTCTGGTCCCAATGTAAGTAGCTAATCAAGTGCATTAGAAAAAGTGTTATAGAAAATCAGAAGCAACGGCGGTACCACATACACCCAGACCCAAGACAACATAGAAAACTAATAACTTTTTCTACATCGACTCGGCCGAATCGAACCTGGGACCTCGGAGTGACATACCAATAAAAACCGGTGTACACAACCGGTGTCGTCAAAACCTCCGTCAAACACTAATATTACAAATACAAATTAAGCACTTATAAATTCTTGGTGCTCTTGGATTTGAACCCAAGATCTTGAAATGGTGATGTTCCAACCACAGAGCCACCTCGGCTAACTGAACTCAACATGGATATTACAAAACTATATTATGACATAAGAATACAAAAGTTGACGTTGACACCGATTCAGATTTCTATGCAAAACAATCAATTTTGCTTATCCATCTATTTACTTATAATTGTTTAGTCTTCATTCCGTCTTAATAAGTCAGATAATCTCAGTGATTTCATTATTTACACAAGCGCTAAGCTAGATCCCAGTTTGTTAGCATTCATTCATGTATCGTGTGTTGAACGCATGTCTCTGTTAATGTAGCATACTTTATAACCACTCTGTAATTCATCTATCAACACAGAACATGAAACAATAGAGGTGGCATGTTATTTTTTTTTAATAACCCTATTTTTATATACTTCGTTTTGTTATATATTATATGAAAAAATATCATGTTGGCCTTGTGTTGTTTAGTTCCTTGATTATACGATTACAGATCTCGGGATCATATCGGGTCGAGGCATTAAAAAGTTGTTGAGTTTTTCTGTTGATGAATTCTCAATAGAAGCCCGCAGTCTAGCAATTGTCGGTGTTTACAATTCCACTCGGTAAGCAAGTAAAACTATATCCGATCGGATTCGCCGTCTTCATTGAGTTGGTTTGGTTTAAAAATAGTAAAGTAATAGTTAACGATCATCTTTACTTAATGGTAGGATTTTATGTAAGACCGTCTGGTGCTGACGACGGTGACCACTTACCACCTAGTGGCAGAAATACTCGTCCACCTACAAATTTTATAAAAAAAATGACGTCATAATTTTAAGTGATATAAAGAAAAGTTCGAAATTTAAAAATATTTAATGCCAACTCTATATGCACGTAACTCTTTAATTTTGCTTGTAACTCCAAGTTTGATAAACGAATACAAAGTCCATAGACATAGTTTATAGCCGTGCCATGTTAATGGATTAAGACATTGACACCAATGTGATCTTAGTATTAATCCTGATGTAAAGGAAATTCTGATATAGCATTTTTTTTCTTAATTTTCCTCGTTTTATCTGGAATCCGAGGTCGGATATATAAAAACTTCTTGGTGTTTTCTATCAAATAATTCTCTATACTGTCTTTGGTTACCGTCAACAGATTTTGAGGTAAGTAAGATATGTTAGCACACACACTAGTGTATTATAACACACGTTCGAAACTTTTACTATGTTGGATTGAAATCACAAAATAAAGTACTAATTTTCAAGGTCAAATCTTAGTGCGACGTCTATCTTTGTCCCGGGTCTGAAAAACGATTCTAAAGCAAAATGTTACACGGCTTGTGTTAAGTTTGATTAACTAATTAGTCTTTGGTTGATTAGTCTCAGTAGATCTCATTTATATTCCTCGTTATATATTATTAATACAAGAACAAATTCGTCCCATGTGTCGCATTAAATATACAATATACCACAATTAACTTTTAAATGTCACAACTAGTCTAAATAAAGTAAAATTAAAATATATAAAAAAAATATATCAATGATACGCACAAAATTTCAATTTGGTAACTTTACCAAGTAATAGCTATTATGTTTATTATATTTATATATTTGAATAAAAAAAAATTCACTTCATGAAAAAGCTATAATTATGTCAACCTCGCGATTTTCGCTGTTATTCAATTTATATTTATAAAATTTGTTTTTAGTTCATTAAAGTATTATTTTTAACTATATTTCCTAAATACCTACATTAAATTTTAAAGGGCACAAAATTTTTATTCCTTTTTAATTTACTACAAACTTTTTACTGATAGCCTACTTACTGACACATACCTACACGCAATGTTGTATATTTATTTAATCGCTACACACTAATCTTAAGTTAGGCCTTCGTTTAACTTTATACTGACTTTTTTTATTTATTTCACAGGACGCCTGATGGATTTAAAACATTCAAATTCATCGTTATTGAAATAGTCGAAGAAAACGAATTAATAATGTCACATACGCTGACGACCGACTCTGGCACCGCGCGCGCTCCGTGTTCAAATCAAACAGCGCGCGCTTCCCCGATTTCCTGTTACATATTTCCGTCCCTTTTCAATAATCTCTCATCAATTGCAAAGAAACGAGACAAAATATATTAGACATCAATAAATAAAAACAAAGAATGTTTTCAATAACATAAATCTATTATTATTATTATTATATAAACAGTAGCATACTCGCTACAAGGAATGAGGGAGCGAGAAGGAGAATATGATGCCTTTTGACGTCATTGCATACATAGTAGCTCTTACTGGAAGTAATAACAAATGTATGTAATAAATCGTATATATATACAGCCAATAGCTTCTTTTGTTAATTTAATAGAAAATATTAATTCATAGCCTACTCACTCACACATACGCGTATCGCTTTCATATTAAAAAGAAAACAAATAACCATCGGTATACATAGCAAATATATCATTCAGTCACAGCTGACGTTTCGCGCAACCCGACCATACTAATTAGACCATATTTTAAGCGACCAACAACATAATTTCAAATAATTAAGAAACAACAACTCGGAGAATAGCGGAGAGAGATCAAAGGCGCACGCGCCTGTGACGCAGATTATTTGACACTTCATTTATTAAACACTATTTCGTATCTGTGACGTAGTTTATCTTTTTTAATTGTAGTCAGCAACTGGTAAATGCTCCATCTTATAGTAAGTGGTCACGATTACCGTTAGACATTGGCACTGAAAGAAATATTAACCGACACGTACATCGCCAATGCACCACCAACCTTGGTAAAGTCACAGTCACACTGGCTTACTTTTCAAACCGGAATAATACGAAGTATTGCTCTGTGGCGGTAGAATATTTCATGAATGGAGTATTCATCCAGACGCTAAATATCTAAAACATGAATGACCGTTTTCGATTTTCGAAAAACGTTGCCATAAATATATTAACAGAGGAGGAATATTTGTATATTTACGTAGCGAAAACTATAAAACATTCTAAACAAAAATTTAACTGCAATTTAAATAAAACGTGTAATTTCAACTCAACATGGTCTTGTTTACAAAATGGGTAACAAAAGCCGTTGGGAGTTATTTTGTGCTCGCGCTGGGGTATAAATAATTTTAGTGCGCGGAAATCGCTTACATCAAAGGTTGGTTGACAAACACGAAGTATGTTGGTCGTTAGATGCCGAACTAATTTGCTATTATGACTTTTTACGTTTAACGCTTATGCTACAACTGTACTGTACGGCCCAGTGGTTAACCCGTTAATCTTAAGAGAATATTGCGGATTCAATCCCAAATGATCAGTGATTTTTCATGTTTTTATAATTCATCTGGTGTTGAAGGTGAAGGCAAAATAACTATATTAATATTATAGAATAACTCTGTCCGTCTGTTGCCCTTTCACTGTCAAACTACTGAAGCGAATTTGATGAAGTTTGAAATGAAGCAAGTTTGAACTCTAAGGGAAGCTTGACTCTATGTTTTATGCCTGATGACCAGCCCCTAAAATACCAGCGACACCGCGGGAAACCAATTATAAATAAATAACATTCACCATTCCGCATTAAGCCAATGTAGTGTAATAGGCACCGATCATTCTCAAAAAGAAAAAAATGTCGCTTAGCATTTTACTTTGTTACTTTTCATATAGTAGAAGAGCCGAGATGGCCCAGTGGTAAGAATGCGTGCATTTTAACCGATGATTTGGGTTCAAACATAGGCAAGTGCCACCGAATTTTCATGTGCGTAATTTGTGTTTATAATTCATCGTGCTCGGCGGTGAAGGAAAACTGAAATCGTGAAGAAACCTGCTTGTGTCTAATTTCAATGAAATTCTACCACATGCATATCCGTCAAAACGCAATAGAGCAATGTGCCGGAATCTTCTTTTCGAAGGGTGAGAAAGCCTTAACCCACCGGTGGGACATTACCAGTCTCTTATATATACTTTACTATATATACTATATGTAATATAATATACGACTAGTATAATCTGTAGTCCATACTAAAACATATAAGCAATTTGGTGGAACTCTCTTGCGTTTTTTTTTTTTTATAAGTGGACTCTGTACCCCTTGATCTTCAACCAAAGTATGCTTCGTTTTGAGAAGCAAAATTTTTTTAATGGCATTTGTTGGCGGTTGTATGGGCCACCTGATGGTTAGTGGTCAGCACCGCCCATAGACAAAGGCGCTGTAAGAAATATTAACCATTCCTTACATCAGCTATGCACCACCAACCTTGGGAACTAAGATGTTATGTCCCTTGTGCCTGTGATTACACTGGCTCACTTACCCTTCTAACCGGAACACAACAATACAGTGTACTGTTATTTGACGGTTGTAAATCTGATGAGTGGGTGGCACCTACCCAGACGGGCTTGCACAAAGCCCTACCACCAAGTAAATAATACTATACTAATACGATAAATACGAAAGTAACTCTGTCTGTTACCTCTTCGCTCTTAAACCGCTGAAAGAGAATGTTCAAATTCTAGTGTAGGACATAGGCTTTTTTTAGGTTACCTTCCGAGGAGATAATATGGGGCGCGATTTGTCTGATATAGGAAAAAATTTTAAAAATTTCGCGCTTTTTTAGCTAGTAATTATATAAGAGCCGAGATGGCCCAGTGGCTAGAACGCGTGCATCTTAACCGATGATTTCGGGTTCAAACCCAGGCAGGCACCACTGAAATTTCATGTGCTTAATTTGTGTTTATAATTCATCTCGTGCTCGGCGGTGAAGGAAAACATCGTGAGGAAACCTGCATGTGTCTAATTTCAACGAAATTCTGCCACATGTGTATTCCGTCAACCCGCATTGGAGCAGCGTGGTGGAATATGCTCCAAACCTTCTCCTCAAAGGGAGAGGAGGCCTTTATCCCAGCAGTGGGACATTTACGGGCTGCTAATGCTAAAAAAAAATGCTAAAATTATATAAAACACTAAGTGTGGGTACTCTAATTTTAATATAATTGGTATTATGTTAAAATTTATAAAGAATAATGAGTTAAGAATTAAAAGAATGTTGATCAATATAGTAACTAGGTTCCGTACAAACAAATCCATACCATTTATAATATTAGTATAACTTCACTTTTTATGTTTATTTACTAAAAATCCATATACTGATTTTATCTCAAAGATTTAATACTATTAAAAAAACGGCCAATTCCGATTAGGACTCGCGCACGAAGGGTTCCGTACCATTATCTATAACAACAGCAAAAAAAATTGTAAGACAGTCTCATTTAAATATTTATTTTATTCTATTTTTAGTTATAGCGGCAACAGAAATACATCATCTGTAAAAAATTCAAGTGTCTAACAATCACGGTTCATGAGATACAGATATTTCTGATGATAGACGGACGGACAGCGGAGTCATAGTAATAGGGTCCCGTTTTACCCTTTGAGTACGGAACCCTAAAAATTTCCGACGTTAAAACAATTTGACGAATATGACGTAAACGATTCATAGAATTCTGATAATATTATTGCAAAGAACATTCGAGCGTTACACATAAAACACGTTCAAAACATAAACAATTACAAATATAAACCAATACTATTCAAACAATTTGACAAGAATTTCTTCAATTATTTGGAATGAATAAATTCATAGAACATACTTTAATAATATCGACAATATATTTACTAAAACTAAATTCAAGAACAAAACTGTACAACTGTTTTAGCCACCGCGGTTCGATGTGGTTTTGGATCTATACATAATATGGCAGTATTTTTAATAAAAAGCATTTATTTATTGCTAGATGTTGCCCGCTGCTTTGTTTGCCTTTGGTTGTAGGTGCTAGGTATGAAAAAGTAGCCTATGACCTTTTTAAGAGTTCAAGCTTACTTTATACCAAATTAGGCAACAAAAAAGGCAACAGACAGACAGAGTTACTTTCGCATTTATAATATTAGTATAGATCACACAAAAATAATCAGTAGCGCTCACAAGGATTTGAATCCATTTCCCAGCCATGAATTCTTCCACAGAGCCATCACGGCTACAGTTACTAGGGTAACATACTCCTTTTTTTTTCTTGGCGTTTATTCACGAGAAATAATGTTTAGGTTAAATACTAAATAAAATATGTATTATTTATTCATTTCTAGAATATTGTATTAACAATAAAACTCTTTTAACGAACCTCCTTTAAAACCTTTAAGATATTTATTTTTAAACTATTTGAATTTCGAATGTTTAAAATTAAAAGTATATTTCAACTACGTGTGCGGCGTGTACGAGACGTGACCATTTCTATAAGTTGAAAGTTAACTTTGGTGTTTGGACAAGATTTGTTTAAAACAATGCACACGCCTTAAGTAAACTTAGACAGTCATGACATCCCTTTGAACCCGCTTCAAGTATGTAGCTGGTTGCTAAGTCTGAACGACGAAGAATGACGTTAATAAGTTATTATTAAGTTTATATTATTAGAAATAGACTTTTGTGTTATAGGATAAATGCTTCTATTGATATGATCCTGGTTTGAAAATTTAGATTCGGGTATTGGTGCTTACTTCACGACGCTACTCTTTTGCAAGCTTGTGGATTCATGCACAGCGGAGCTCAAGATGATAACGCAAATTAACCAAATAAAAACACAGAGATGCCGGGCACAAACGGTTAAGAATCATGTGTGATAAACCACTAATCTATCTCGGTTACTAAATGATAATTAAACTAAGTCATTCAATTCAAAGGTACTGAAACAGACTACTTTTATATGGTATATCTTGATTTTTATTTTGGTCGTGTTTTGTTAAAGCTCAGCAAACTAACACAATCATCAGTTAAATAACAATAGTTAATTGCTGTGATTCAATTTGAAGGGTGAGTCAGCCAGTGTAATTACAAGCCCGAAGAATATACTATTCAATCCAATAAGCGGTTTTATTACAGAATAAGTAGAAGCTTTTAGGTACTTCTTAACGTAGCTTCGCAATAAAGTACGGAGTACATGGACGAAGATCCCGTGCGTTTAGAAGTATTCTTTTTTATTATCTGTGATAGAGTTTTTACAAGTGAAAAAAAATTGTCTTTTTAAAATAACCTATTGAATTCTATGTATGAAACCATATGCTTGATTAAACTATAAGATAATAATAAAATAATATTCAAGCACCTTTTGCTCAAAGGTAAACGTGTCTACCGATGAGAAAGTCACAGGTTCGATCCCTTATCCCTTGAGCTATTATCGTCTACCACTATATATATTATAGTGGTAGACTATCAAATCAGCCATCCGATGGTAACTAGTGTGTGGTCACAACTAGGTGTATACATTGGCGTTGTAAGAAATATAAGCCATTCCTTACATCGCCAATGCACCTCCAATGTTGGGAATGAACCCGTGCGTGTATAGATACACACTCACACATTCTTAAAACCGAAACACTACAGTACAAAGTATTGTTGTTTAGCGGTAGAATATATGTGGGTGTTACTACACACTTGCACATATACCTACCATTAAATTACCATGTATATCATTAGTGTTTCCCCAAAACCTGGCTTTAAGAGTACGCTCTCGTCAGGTTTAGTTTAAGTAGATATACGTGTGGCAAAATTTATCCGACACATGCATTTCCTTGCGATGTTCCACACAGCCGAGTTCACACAAATTAAGTAAAATTATTCAGTGCTTTCACAAGGTATGTTTTGACGAATTATTTAATACCAAGAGGTATTAAATACCAAGAGGTCCAAGAGGACGTGACCTATAAAAGATTTTATAGGATTTAATAATTCGACTGAATCACTATTTAAAAAATAATGAAACAATATTTGATAATGATTGGTGTTGCTCTATTCATATTTTATTAATCTAATAATTTTAATAATAAATACTGACTTTCTTTTTTTTATATACACACACTATGATTATATTCGTGTGCAGCCTACACATACACAAACACGAATGTTTGTAACAATATTTGTGTTATTACGTCTGACGTTCATTTGTTTTATTTTTTTAAATGTAGAGTCGTTTTTATCATTTAATACACGATTTCTGTACTTATAGAGAAGAAATTATCAATATAATTTTGATATATAAATATCAAAAAGGTGCAATATTTTATTAGAATAATTCAGTGTTAAGGGATTACGCACAGAACATGCATTTATACGACATATGTACATGTTCGTATAACCGTATGACTTATACAATTGTCACGGGCAGGCATCGAAGATGAATCTAACGCAATAATCTAATGCAGTTATTTTTACCACTGTGCCAGTTTGTCGATTTTTTTTTTAATTTATAAAGATATTTCAAAATAGTATTATATGTAGTTGCAAGTGTAATAAATCCTGTTTGGTTCACAAACCACATGTCAAACACTAGCACTAGCGAAATGTAAACATTATTATTTACATCGGAAACACTATTTTTAGATAACCCAAAAAGTTGCCAGCTATTTTCGTCTTGAAATCACTTGTAGTTTTACTTCAACGTTCAAGAAGCTTCATTGACTTTCCTATTCGTGGACTTTGAACGATACTTGCATGCATTCTTTATTCAACAAAAAAATATTTTTAGTATTATAAAGTTTTTTTTTTTTTAAATGAATTAGCAAATATAGAGACTAAGAAAAAACATAGAAAGTTCAATAATATATTGCTACTAATATTTTTTAAATATATATTTTTTTAATAGATGAAATTAAATACATCTTAAGATTTATTTACTTACCACCAGTTGCCCAGAACGGTCTCTATCAGAAGGTGTAGAGAAAACAAAACTTTCCAAAAAAGCTTCATTGTGCTCAAAATGTACAACGAAAACACAAAAATATATCCTCTCTAAAGATTTTAATAACTTAACACTTCACAACACCGCAAAATTTAAAAAACAACCAAAATATTATTGACATTTCGTAAATAACTAAAACATAAACACAGAACTGAACAGCAACATAATGCGATAGCACGATATATATATATTTTCAAACAAATAAAAATAAGTAAAAACTTTTTAAAACAAACTTTTTCAAAAGTTCCTATTGACAGAAAATAGTTACGAAGAATACAAAAGTGTATTAAATTAGCGGAATTTGTATACAATGAAAGCGTTCTTTTATGAAATTCGAAAAGATTAATAGTTGTGGCTCACGACGCGCCTGCGATCCGCGCGGTTGGAAATACAAAACCAGACTGGCTTGCTTTTAAGTCGTTTGTAAGTATTCCATAGGATTCGCTGTAAGGGGAAGGGTCGCTTTGGAGGGCGTGTAAATGCAATACTGCACTAGTTCATCCTTCAAAACCCTTACCAAGAATAAGCATCAGCTAGCCTACTCAACTTGGACGCATTAAAATTCGATTTTTGAATCATAAAAAATCTGTAAAACCAACGTAATTTAAATATATGTACCACAGATAATCAATTGTGAGCTTACGGTTTAAAAAGAGGTTATATGCAAAAATATTACATTCAAACTGACCGCTTGATCGAAATAAGATTAAGGGTGAGCGGTTGTCGAGTTCGCATAATTTTATTTATTACGGAAATCAGTAAAATCCGATACTTAAGTGGTCAAGTGATCTCATAAATAATAATTTAATCTCCGTAAACATACATTTATACAGACGTCCAGTGTTGGCGCATAGATCTTATTAACAATGCAATAGAGGCTAAAATTAAATGAAAGTAACGTACTTTATTTTGCCCGTGGTACTTATTGTGGAGGTAACTGCAGATTTGCATTAACTTTAAGATAAGACTATGACATATTTACACGTTTAACCAGATCTATACTCACAACATTTTGACATTACTCTTTTTCAATAAAAGCCGATACAATATTAAAGAAAAAAAAGAATTAAGAAAAAAGATAAAAAAAAAACAAAACAATATCGAAATAATGTTTGAAATTACTTTATATGTGATAATGTTTTCTTCTTAAGAACATGTAGCATAAAAAGAATAGTGTTATTAATTAGGATAAGTTACTTTAAAATATATTTCTTCTAAGTGTAAACAATATAAATTTATTTACGATTATATATGTATATTTAGGTATAGCCAAAATGATTTTTTATATACATTACAATCATAGGAATTTAAGTATATAATAAATACGAACACTAAGTAATATTCAATATATCTAATATACTTTATTGAGGTAGACTCTTACGAGCTGTGTTGAATCGTTTTACAAGATTGAATACAATTTAAAGTTATCACCAGTTTGAAATCATCGAGAGCGACAAGAAACTCAGTTGTATTCTAACAGACATACATACGTACGTAGATAATTATTCTATATATATAAATAATTAAATATAATAAAATTATTATTTATCTTAGAGAAATCAAAGAATGCTACTCTATGGTTTTTTATAATCTGTATAATCCATTATCAAGTAATACATCTATCTTATTAATCAAAATAAATATATAACATTTGAGTTAAATCTAATAATATAATAAAATGTAAAATTTATAATTTATTTTAGCAAGTAAAAACCAAATGAACCATCCGATGAAGTGATCTTCCATAGATTCTGTCACGGTAAGCAGCTACTTACGTTGTAAGGTCATATAAAAAAGCCCCTTTAAAAAATCGAATCCAATTGAGCTTTAAGTTTATGTAAGGAGTAAGAGCAATAGATCAAAGAGTCAGAATCGAACCTGCGACTTTCTACATCACCGGACTCGTAAACTACAAGTCGCTATAGGAACAAAAATGTTATCATACCTTGTACCTGTTATCACGCTAACTTATACTCTGAGCTAAAAACAATTTAAAATTGTAAGTAAGAATATTAGTCCATACTATAAAACAATCCTTCGTAAAATTATATTTATGTGCCAACTTTCATGATCAATACAATCCGTCAACCAACGTCCTTTATATATATACCTCCAACCAAGTATAAATTTAAGCAATCCAATAGTATTTCTATAATGAATAAAGACAGGGAACGTCGCAAAGAGATGCAATTTTTACACATCACGCTTTAATTTCATTACAAACGAACGCAACGAATTTTTAAAATATACTATCCTGTACCCTCAAAATTATAAAACACGACACACAATAACATACCATATGTCACTAAAATAAGGACTAAATTAGCAGAATTAATAAACTTATCGGCTGTATGGTCAGCGAAATAAGTTTACATGTAAAAATTTATAGAAAATTGATCCTAATCGATGAGGTAATAAGGGCTAAACTTTTAAACGGCTTTCACAGGCGAGGGTAAAAACATAGGCAACAATAGGGCTTACCTGGCATTCTGTCGTGTTTACGATCGCAGTAAAACTGTAATTGCAACAGATCAAACGGACCGACCGATTATTAAGGTGGTTATGCACTGAGAGATATCGTTATCGGGTTTGTATTTAATTTAAATAAAATTTTACGACCAGTCTGCTCAATAAATGTCTGTTGGGATTGCTAGCTCTGAAAGCTTTCTTGGTCTAGTGGATTGCTTATGTGGGTACAGATAATGGGCCAATGTTGGCGCAAACACATTTGTATCATAATATCCTGCGCAGTTGGTAACACTCCGTTTCAAATAGCCGCCGATCGTCGTCATCACACTAACATGTCGGTAGCTACATTACTATTTTATATTTTTTAATTATTATAAATATTTATTTATTATTATTAAATTAATGCTAATCAAAATAAGGAATACGAAATCAAAAAATCCAAATCAAAATACGTTTACTTTATTCAAGTAGGCTTTTACAAGCATTTTTGAATCGTCATTTAACAAACTATTTTAAATAAAGCTACCACCAGTCCGGAATGTAAATTCGACCGAGAAGAACCGGCAAGAAACTCAGTAGTCACTCTTTTTCAACATCGAAAAATACAGTCATGTTAGTTAAATACAATTATATATGTATGTTATGTCTCCTGTCTAGAAGTCAACAAGCATTAACTCCACGCTTTTTTATCATCTATATAATCTTGTATCGAATAATATGCTTTCTTTACCAATGTATTTCTTACAAATGATTTGAATTTGTTAAAAGGGCAAAGTTAAAAATGTCTACATAATTTGATATAATCGTATCTCCATAGAAATCGAAGATTCATACATGTTTTTAATCTAAATCAATAATACCAAATAAATACAAAAAAAAAAAAAACAAATCAACTTAAATATTGCTGTAGTAAGTTTCTCAAATTCATCCATTACCCGAGTTGAGCCAAGATGACCAATTAATTATCACACGTGAGTCTCAAGCGAAGTTGGAATCCAGGCAAGCACAACTATTAAGTTTTTACATGCTTACATTGTACTCATAATTTATCTCTCCATCGGTGGTGAGGGAAATCATCGTTGGGAAACCTTTATTACGTCATTTTTTTATGTAATAGGTAGGACGGGCAAATATACCTTATGGTTAGTAGTCCACGCCCCATAGACATTGGCTCTATCAGAAATATTAACCATTCCTTACATCGCCAATGCGCCACCAACCTTGGGAATTAAGATCTTATGTCCCTTGTCCATGAGTTACAGCGGCTCACTCAAACTTCAAACCGGAACACAATAATGCGAAATATTGTTTTTTGGCGTGTAGGTAAACATTACATGTGGAGAAATAATCTCTAAATCTTCTTTTCAAAATTAACTTTACGATTACATAACTCATTTTTTAAATTTTATGTTAATTATAACCCTTTTGAAAAGCACTTTTATAAGCAAATTTCCAAACAAACTCCTAAAAAAGTACTCTATTAAATCTACTGATAGTTTACATTTTTTTTTTAATTGGAATCTTTTCAAAAGCTTATCCATAATATGTTTACTATCTTAAGCGACGTTATATTTTTAATACGAAAAATTAATATTTAAATCTACCGTTTCGTTAAATGTATATAAAATAAAAATATATATTTACCAAAATTATTACAAAGCCAGGTATGCACACAGCCTTATCTCTTAACTGTACTAGCCTAATGCACTTTTTGCACATCTCTCGAAATCATCAAACTAATATGAACTTTTATTCTTAAAGCTAAGGTTGGTTTTAGATTGATAAAATTATTTATAACAATCAAATTCTGAGCTAACACTTTTTATTTCACAGTGATTTCATTTAATCCATCAAAAGTATAATATTATGATTTAAGATGTTATTATACTTAACATCAACCTAACTCAGTTTTTAGTAATAGATTCTTTAAAATAGATTACGATTTTGATTTTATTAGATAACACTTATAACTCGGTAGTAGTAACTTTAAGACCTAAACTTCAAATGTACAAGGTCATAAAAAACTTATTTTTAGTAGAGATTTAATTCTCAATTACTAAAAAAATTACTCGCATTACGTAGCAACGTATCGTATTAAAGAAAATTATAAAAATATTATTTAAAATGTACAATGAAAAAGACATGTCATATATAACTTGATTATCCATTAGAGCAGGACAGCATACTTTTTTTGTTAAAGTATAACAAGGATGCAAGATATAAAATTATGTGACGTTTGTCAAAACTCTTTTTCTAAGATTGCTAGATAATAAATGGATAACTCACTTCGTATCGGTCTTGACGTTACAAAACCGCCCTAAGGGTGATACGCTAATTTGACACGTGTATCCTTCAAATGGTATAATTATTACAAGCAATGTCGCATATCACTCAACATTTCATGAGTTTAGAGATCATTCTTACAGAATAACTCTAGTGTGTGCTTTCAATATAGCGGCTTTAGCCAAACACTTCAAATGCTTTTCCAACTGAGTTTTAAGTTGTAAAGCACTTTACGCTATAATTACACGGTAATTGGTGCTTCGCTAGAATAATGAAGAAAACGGTATTAATATTTCTCGGTGAAATAGCCAGCGATCGAGTTGTATGAGTACGACTCCATCTAGGCTCGCCGCTCTTGTCATAACGCCCGTACTTATCAATATCTAGACACGCGGTAGCGTGTCAGCCAAGTTCTAGTAACAGAACTGGCGAGCAGCACCGTGTGTAATATTACACGTGTGTAATATATACACGTGTGTAATATTACACGAACCATTTGGAGCCACTTTTGACCTCCTCATATCTCAAAAACTATTTGACATAAATGTATCAAATTTGGCTAATATATTGAGACTCGCGAGATACATATGTGCTCCAAATTTCATAAACGCATCTTAAACGGTTATTTAGATATTAACCTCTAAAAATCGTCATTTTTATCACTGACTGACCTATAGATCAAAACTATAACCTACTTCCAGGTGACCTAGAAAGTTCAAATTTGGAATGCAGGTAGATAATAAGGCGAATATAAAGGAAAAAATCAGCCAAGACAGACCTTAGGCAACAATATATTATCCCAAGATATAAGAAGAAATGATATTTTATGTAGTTATAAGTAAATTTCAGAAAGGACTATTTAATTTGGCACCCATTTAGATCTCACTTCCTTTGTCGTTAAAGACAACGACCAAGGTATATATCATAATATTTGACTTGGCTCTCATTTTTACATTTACGTTTTTGATGGGATTTATTTCTACGCGTTAGGTGATGTGTACAAACGTATAAGAAGAAGAAGCTATTGGCATAACAGTATGTACCAATTGAAGAATAAGTAAAGTTAAACAAACCTTAGATTTACACACACACGCACACACACACGCACGCGTTCCTACTTTTAACTAATTTCATTAGTACTTTTGTAATTCTTAGCTTGTTTCATCGTATTACTTTGAATTAAAATATGAGTGTGTTAAGGAATAGCGACTTCTTCTTGCAAGGGAGCTCATGGCACTCAAAAGAAGAAGTCAACCTTTGTGATGTTATTGTACTGTGTTGGTTATTGTTGAAATAAACATTTATTATTATTATTATTATTTACATAGTCTAAACGATTTTCTAATAGTAAACTATGCACTACAAACAGTTCTTGATGAATATATATTTATTTATAAATACAAAACTATTCCATTTTACTTCTTCTAACCAATTAAATTTCACTTTCAAAGTTCCGATGACGACTTCGGCGGCACACAAAGAGCCATTTTTTCACGAATCCATAATTAATATCATAGATTATTCAAGATCTAGACCAATGATATCATGTCAATTGAATATCAAAGTTTTGTATTCCGCCTCTAATTGGAATATTCTCGAATGTAACGAATTTTCCCGCTCTCCCTTAAAAATGTCATTAGTATAATATCAGTGGCAGATGTAACCCTTAAAATGCCAATGCGCTGGCAACCGTGAGACCTACGACAAGACAGACAGAATTACGATACGATGACATGATACTTCAGTTTAGTACAGCACTTTCGGTCAGCCTCTTGTTCATAAGTTCAAAGTAAAATGCTATCGCCGCTTGAAGTCGTTATCGTAAGTGGACATTACTTACTGAGTAATTAGAGCATATAAAGCAAACTGCTCTTCAGCAAACCGTACGTAGTCGTTTTCATTTTATAGTAAAATACAAACGAAATCATGTAAATATATTTTTAAAATTGTTATATTGAAGTTAGATCTATGATAAATAAATAAACGGAAATATAAGTGCGTGATTTAGAACTTTATTGTTTCCAAAAGTTCTAAGGTGTATATATATATATATATATATATATAATATTATATCTTCTAAAATATATAAAATATTATTTAATATTTATATTAGTTTTAACTTGCCCTATTAAAAAATTTAAAGCTCATGTCAAAAAAAAATCATTGATAAATTACGCATATTATCAAGTACAAGATTATATTAAAGATAAAAAAGCGTGGACATAGCGTAGAATTTGGTGATTTCCAGACAGGATATATAAACAATTTATTGTGCTATACTGATATACTCTGTAATTAAAACGGTGGAAGAGAGTAGCTATAGAGTTTCTTGCCGCTTCTTCTTTGTAGAATCTACTTTTCGAAGTGATAGTAGTTTTACATTTTCTTTTTTTATGTAATAGGTAGGCGGATCGGCACCTAATGTTAAGTGGTCACCACCGCCCAAAAACGTTGGCGCTGTTAGAAATATTAACCATCGCTTACTTCGCCAATGCGCCACCAACCTTGGGTACTGATATTTATGTCCCTTGTGCCTGTAGTTACACTGACTCACTCCCCCTTCAAGCCGAAACACAACAATACCAAGTATTGCTGCTTGGCGGCTGATTATCTGATGAGTGGGTAGGTACCATCCAGACGGGGTTACAAAAAACCCAACCACCATTAAAAAATATTTAATTTTATAACTCCTTATTATAACCATCAATTTCGAAACTAGACATCAAGCGAGCTACATATTTCGATCACATTTATTTAATATAAATAAGAAAAATTACCGAAAATCCTTCACTTCACTATTTGCTATTCAATCAAACAATTATCTATCTAATTCTAAAATTAGACGTGTTGAGATTCACACAAATAGTTTCAATTGTAGTCATTGTCTTCAATTCAAGATGTACAAATGATATTAAATTGTGTTGAACATTATTTCATTAGGTTTCAGAATACATGTAGGCTTCGGAAATTAAATATTGCGTCATATTTTGCGATTTGTGTATGCCCGCGGAATGCGTGAGTGAATGAATGAGACAGTTCATCAAAACTCTTTAATTTTTAAAAAAGTATTTTTTTAGTTCCATTTATAAAATGTTCAAATCATTTTTATATTGCGAATTCATTAAAAAACCTTGGAGTATTTTATTATATGTTTTAATATTTCTCGACAAGGGTCTGTTCTGATAATGTTTCGGTCTCCAAATCTGAGCTTCATTACATGGTGGTTGTAAAAGTTAAAAAAAAAGAAAATATTTTTCTAAACGCTGTGGACCAGATGAATTTTAATCACAAATAAAGCATATCACAAGCATAACGAAAAATTTTCAATATTTCATATTTATTAAAATTAATTTCGGCCTTTATCATATGATACTTAACGAAATAACGTTTAGTAAAAGAACGTTTTTATTAAAATTATAACGTTAAAATAGTTAAAATAATAACGTTATTTTACTTAACGTTATTTCGTTATGATCTTCGAGTTATAGAAACTTGTCAACATTAAAAAATATGTGACTAATATTAAAAATGTATATTGCAATTGACCTTACAAAATGAGAAACATAAAAAATAGGTAATACAACCTCCTTACCATAAGCAAGAAGCTTATTACAAATGTAACAACGTAAATATATAAGGGAACTGCGCCTTTATTGCGATAGATATAAGAGTGTTGTTATCTGTATAAGCCAATTTGTAATCCTTGTCTAGCAATTACGTTTCATATCCGAAGAGTAGACAAAACGACAGCCAAACAATAACATAAAAGAATCGATACTGCGAGATACAAATGAATAATCTATAAATGCCTTAAAGACATTGATAATAAAGCCTACGAAGGGAATAGAAGTGGCAAATATTTATTTATTTTGAAAATCATGCAATTATTTTATTTGAACGGTTAACGATAGATTTTTTTATGCTCATCTATGGTATTTTTCAAACTATATCACTCCCCGATTTTTATATTAATTGATGTTTACGTACATACATATATTTATTTATTTCATAGTTGTATTGCAAAAACCGTGTCAAAAAGTGGTTTATATTATTTACGTGAGTGAATCAATTAAAAAAAAAGGTCGTACCGACGAAACGATGCGATATGAGCCATTTTTGACAGTGACTTTTCCATAAGAATTAAAAAAAAAATACTGTCACCTTGATACCATTGCAGGGTATTTTTATTAAAAAACAGTCATATACTTATTATTAAAAGTAGTATAAGAATTATTAGCATTAAGTCCTTAAATATATACAAATATATATTTAAAAAAGTTACTGTATAAATCTTAACCGCGTTTTGTAATTGGAATGTTGGCAAGCATGCTAGCAGCAGTTCCCCGTTGAATCGTAATTCCGATCCTCTGGCAAACAACGAATCAGCCCTCCTGTCACCATTGGAGGCAATTAGTCATATACTATATACGTTATTAACCATTCAATTTAAACGCATCCGGATAATGGCAATGGGGAAACCATTTCAAAAAACGTTAAAAAAACTAGAGTAAAAAATAAAAGAAACTGGAAAGTAAAGCTATGTTAATAATTCCTCTAATTGTTCTGTTTAAATAGTAAGTTTATGCGATTAAGGCTTGCTCACATGTGATTATGATTTCTTGTTTTTTACAATTCAATAATGGCTCTAATAACAGATTAATTTATTTGAATCGTTTTAGTAATCTCAATACTGTTACCAGTTTTAATCGATAAATTTTGCAATTAAAAAATAAATTCTTCCATATTTTATGAATATAAAATGTTGATTGCATTATTTTGATTACATTTGCATAAATCTCATGTTAATCAGTATAATTATATATGTTCGAACTTTATTAATGAAACCATTTATATTGATAATATTAAAGGGGGGAAGACAAGGTTATAATTTTAGTAGGATTATATATTACATAAAATGCACTATTTATATGCTGGTTGTAAGGCTTTGTGCTAGACCGTGTGGGTAGATACCACCCTCTGATGTTCTGCCGCTGTGGCAATAGTTATTATTGTTGTGTTCAGGTTTGAAGGGTGAGTAAGCCAGGTATAATGGACATAAAATCCCATGGTTGATGGCATATTTGCAATGTAAGGAATAGTTAATATTCCTTAAAGGAAAATGTCCAATTTTAAAAAAAAAAATTGAAGTCACATGTATGCTACTGGGCTCCATCTAATTACAGGACAAGTGACCTAACATCAAAGATCCCCAGACCGCAAAAACGATGTCCAAAATGGGTTATGTTACTTACCCATTTAACTCGTCAGACTTTGAAGAAATTAAAAAAATCTTTGTAACATTTTGTCCACTACCCTCCCCTATCGTGACGTCAACGAAGATAACGAAGTTTAGTCATTATTATCGATACATAAGTCAAAACTCAGACTAATACTTTCACTACGGTTTATTCTAGAAAATAAAACGATTCAATGTTGAGTAAGTAAGTATAATAAAGTATTATCAAACAACTAAAGTCGTATACAAACGTTGCTAGTTCACTAATAGTGAATATGATTCGACCACCAGCAGCGCCGCGTAATTAAATTATTCCAGTACTTATGAGTACATTAAAGTAGTAGTTTTTAATCTTATATAAAATATACGTAAAGGATATTAAAGGAGGCTAAGACTTTCCGTCGCAGCCGCACCGCCGCCGAAGCGCAAATTATAAATCGTATAAATAAAATCATGTACGGTACGCATTACTATTAGCGCACTAAAAACTTGTGTCTAAATTTACTTATTAATTCATTTCTTGAATAAACTCTTTATTAATATTCTCCTTTAGTATCAGTATTAGTCAATGGGTTACTTACAAATACATGGCCTTTGAGATGGTCCCATAAAAATTAGGAGTTAGAAGAGAGAAATCTCCTTTGCATGAGATCAAATTATAAGAAAACATGTTTAACCACAGGGACCACCACAACCACCACCACAGGTAGAGTTTCATCCGATGTATGGCAGGTGTTCCATTAACGACATCCAAGTCGTAGTCGTCGTATTTGAAACTTTGATTCAAATAAAACTCAGCGTTTTCGTCTATTTTGCAGGATTGACTAGACCAAAATCACCAAGTGTATTTTCAAAAACATATAGACCAATTATGTCTTTGTAAGACATTACCAACGAATCCCTACAACATCCCACCGTTGGTTGCCTTGAAGAGGTCGCTATATAGCGATAAGGTCGCCAAAATTGTACGCGTCTTTTATTAAGGCTGGATCTATGTTGTATTCATTTTCTCTGAGTGGTGTACAATAAAGTATGTGTACAGTATTGCGGTCCGAAGCGCCATGTATAATGTACACGCAACTTTATAAGATATTTATAACTAATAAAAACGATAACAATCTGGAATTTACGGTGAGTCGTAAACATAAGCAGAAATACATACATATTTATTTAATAAACTTTTAATTTAGCATATATTTTATAGTCAATTAGGCAAAATGTTTTCTAAATAACATTAAAATATTAAGTAAATATCTTATTATGCTAAGAATTGTGTAAAATTAAATGTCTGTCTATTACATTTGTAGCTCTTTATCTGAGCTAATACGATCTTGTTATTAGAGTAGGTATAATAAGTCGGCATATTCCATACTCAGCTCATTGCGACGATATTATCTGATGATATTTTTATTTTATTCATAGAACACATATCTTTATTCCTTTGTTTACTCGAGCAGTGAAGTTAACATTGGTACTTTGTTTGTTTTTTTTTTCATTACTTAGACAAAGTACAAAATGCTTTCGGTTTAATGTTAAATGATTAAAAACTTTGCAAAAAAAATATCCTGATACAACTGATTGAAAATAAAATAATCGATTTGTAAAAATAGAGATTTAAAAAAATACTTAAAAAATAAATCTAATATTCTAGACAAGGAAAACCGTCGACAGACGTCGTCTGCCGAATGTTAACTTGTATATATTTTATTTATATTTAGTATTATTTAGTTAGACAACACAATAAAACGTCTGCTCATTTTTTAATATAGAAGAAGTTATTGAAATAATTGATAACATTAATCCTTTACTTTAATTGATTGCTTCCTATTATGTATACAAGCGTTATACATTTAAATATCCTTACAACTTAATATATAACGACTCAAGATAATCATGTCAATTATTTTGTGCAAAAACAATTCGAAATATCGAATAATTTGCACATCACTATTACAATAATAAAATCTCATTGATTACAACGATCAATAATAAAAATACATCTTATAAATGAAGAAAAAAAAACAATAGTATAATAAATAAGTAAAACGTGGTCAATAAATATCGATACAATATTTAGTATAGAAATTACTTTCGCAAGCAATATTGGCCCATTACAGGAACATAAATTTATTCGTGCGTTATTTATTGTTGCATTGTACTCTTATATATTATGATAAACGTTTATACGATGAAAGATTAAACATTTTGATATATAACATACGATTCATTCAGCTCGATTTAAAACTGTAGGCTGTATTCATCATTTTAAACCGATAATATACTTACTGCCCGTTTAAATTCGTACATAATTTCATTCAAACTTGTGGTAATGCTAAAGACTTCCTATTAAAGTTGTTTTTGTAGTTAATGTAAATCTATCTAAAAAATTTCAGCTTTCAAGGCCGTTAGTGTGGTCTGTGCGTATGATAATCAGGACTTTATAAGTTCTTTACATAAAATAGTGATACCGTCCATGACTTCTTCGAATAACACATTTTTAGCATTAGCAGCCTGTTAATTTTCCCACTGCTGGGCTAAAGGCCTCCTCTACCTTTGAGGAGAAGGTTTGTAGCATATTCCACCACGCTGCTCCAATGCGGGTTGGCGGATTACACATGTGGCAGAATTTCGTTGAAATTAGACACATGTAGGTTTCCTCACGATGTTTTCCTTCACCGCCGAGTACGAAATGAATTATAAAGACAAATTAAGCACATGAAAATTCAGTAGTGCCTGCCTGGGCTTGAACCCGACATCATCGGTTAAGATGCACGCGTTCTAACCACTGGGCCATCTCGAATAACACATCATGTGTCAATAGCTTCGATGGTAAAATATCACAGATACTTTTATTTCACGTATATTTAAATGGTTATGAAGAAAAATCATTTACAAATAAGCCATATTATACTAAACAAGACACTTATTACCAAAAAATATTTTTTAAAAAAACAATTAAGGCCGACTTCAATTTGCTTGTGTACATTTAAATTTTTAGTTTAAATTCAAACACTAATATTTGTATTTATGAAAAAAAATATAGGTGGACATGTGTACATTGGTATTAAAAATTTTATGTTTTTTTTTTCGTTAATAATTAAATTTTTATTTATAATATTAAATATATTATTCTAAAAGCAATACACTTTAAAACTGTCGCTTAGCGAAACAAATAATGCAATCGTTAGTTTTTCACCATTATATTAGAGGTGGAGCTTTTAGTTTGAATTTTAATTGGATCATAATATTTACAGTATTGCCAGTCTATTAAATTAAAATAAAAAAACATTAAATTATGTTACGCTAAGCAAGGTTATCTAGTAACTCAGTAAGCGTCATCTCCTCAATTATTTCAACCTTTCCTCCCCCAGTAAAAAATAATTAACTCACAACGAGTGACAAATAAAAAAAAATATTTAAATTGAACAACTTTCTCGACGTAAATATATTTATTTAAAACCTAATTTATAATAACAGAATAAGATTCAAGTCACCTTAAATACAAAACGAATTATCGATAAATGTCAAAGACGTCAAACATTTGAAAAAGGAACGCGGTCAGCGGATACGGCGCCATTTAGCGTTTTATACTTTTTAAATTGATCACACGGTGGCCTGGCGCGAACGTCATCGCCCGTTGAGCTTGGCCGAATAAAAACATTGCGTTCAGGTAAACTTGCACCGTTTACATGTACTGATTTGTAGTAGTGCGCCAAGCGAATATCGAATATCGATATCGATAATTTTTATTCATAAAATAAATGATACGGTCTAATTTTAATATCGTTTAATCTACGTTTCAATTCAAAAGTAATAATAATATTAACGATTTCTCGATAATGCATTCTTACTACGAAATTTTATTGCCTTGGGACGGGACATATACGCTTATTATGCAATAAATTATGTATATTAATTGCGTATTTTTTATCGTCAGCTTATTTTATCAACATTGGAGTTTAATTTAATTCTTTCAGAGACACACAAGAGCTTTGTATAAAAGATATACATGTCACTAAAAAAATCCACAACAGCGCAAATTTTGTTTACAGAAAGTTGCAGAACATAATTTTATGTTTAAAAAAAATATATTTTATCTATAAGAACTAAATTATATAAAGTAAAATGACACAGCTTGTTATCGTCCCACTGCTGGGCAAAAGCCTTCTCCCCCTTTTGAGAAGTGTCGGTGGATACACGTGACAGATTCTCATTCACAACTTGCAGGTTACATCGTGATGTTTTCCACTAAGCATATGAATTCCGGGAATTCTGTTCAATAGTTTTACAGCCTTTCTTATAAACATTATTTAGCAGTATTTAGTTAAAAACAGATTAAAACTCTTTCTGTTATCGATTTGATATCCCAAAGGGGGCAGCGTCGTTTAACAAATCACTCCCCAAAGAACATTCATAAGTAAAATCTTTAGTAGATTAATCTACAGTTTCTAAAACAAAAGTCTGACTAAATACTGAACATTTATTGGTCACCGGTTTCGTCATCGCCTGCCATCTACCAATGATCATTCTGATATAAGTTTGACACAACACAAGCCTTCTATTTTGTATAGTATAACTTTATCTGCGACGCTTTCCACAACCGAACCGAATTTGAGTGAAATGAAGTTTGCATGATTTTATAGATAAAATCTACGAAACCCTACCCCCCAAAACATACGGACAAAGCCGCGAGCGGAAACTAATACTGTTATATGTCTAATAATATATAAATAATATTAATATTTTCGTTCATAATTTACCCGACTCCCCCCATCACTAAACCTTTATTTATTTATCAATATACTGGCTTGTATCAGCGTTCAATCATCGCGGTATTTTCAAATCACTCAGCGCTTTAAGGCAGAACCATCCGTCTCTATAAAATCCCGTGTAAACATGAACGTCGAAATTTTACATTTTAACTGTATTTTAATATGTTTAACTCTATTAGCTGACTAATTTACGGCTGTAATAAAAACCGTAACTAAACTTCTGGAATATATGTTATGGTGGGCTAGAAATTTAATAGTGAGGTGATTTATTAGCGAACGGCACACCCGAAGAGAACGATTCGGTTAATTCATTCATTGATTGCCAATTTTGATGTTGCGTATTAATAAATTTAAAATCAAATCGTCGTTAATCGTCAACAGCGCCATGGTTTACAGGCCGCCTAGCGATGTAAAAAGTCGCAGGATCGATCCTGACACCTTGGGCTATAGTCGTCCCCACTCCTATGACAAGTGATAAGGTTAAAGGGAGGGGTAAATAGGAATATTCGTAAATTCTTTATTAATAGGGGTATTGCAAGAATTAAAAAAAAAATATATTGTTTAATTAAGGTTAATACAAGAAGGCATTTTTGAATAGTAAATATTTCAACTCTATCACCGTTTTGCAAAGTAGCCTTTAGCTAGAAGAAGCGGCAAGAAAATTGCATAGTCACTCTTTTCAAATAATTAAATTTACAAAAATGTTATTATACACCTCAATTATTGTTTAATCTGACCTGAGATGGAACACAAGCCTAATATTTGGCAGGGAAAATAACATACATTTATTAGTCTGTGTTTTTTGCATTTAACACTAGATTATGTATATCAAGCCAACCAAGAACCTGTGATAGAGTACTGCTTCCAACGTCATAGCTGTTTATCCTTCTGTCAAGTTTAAAATAAGAGATCTATCATCTGCAAAAAGTACCTACAATGTTTCAAGTAATATGACAAAATCAGGCGAATCATTTACACATATTAAAAACAAGAGATGTCCTAAAATTGTAACCTGTGGTACACCCATTAGTGTCAGAGCGCCATTTGACTTTGCCCCGTTAATAACAGCCTTCAAAACTCTTTTATTGAGGTGGGGAGAATGAATTTTAATGCAGGACTTTTGATTCCGTAGTATTTAAGTTTTTCAAAAGTGTATCAAAAATATCCCTATTACCTTCGGTCGCACCATAGAAAATTGGAAAATTTCAGAGCGCTTTACATTATATCAGCAGTTTATACGGGTTTTCTTTTTTAAATTATTTATTTCTATCCGAAATGAATATTCATAGTTAAGACAGGACAATATCGGGTCAGTTAGTCAATGATAAATAAAACATATCACATATAGATGATAAATTGTGGTGACAACGAAACGGCGGAACGATATTTCACATATCTAATTTGTTGAATATGGAAAAATATACAATTAAAGAAAATTAATAAATAAATAAGTATAAAATGTTAATAAATAGATATTAGAGTAACAAAGTATTGATAGATCACACAAAAGAGACAAGGCAGAGTACAAAGAGACAACATGAGAGAACATCATACCAATTGCGGTCACGGCATAAGAGTCCATCCCCCAAAGCGTGCTAATAGATGCTTCACACCAAATGTGAGGTTAGTATTTGTTGATTTCAGCAGGATATATAAACTTAACTATTATTAAGAGCCACTACTGACGGTTACTAGTTATTTACAAGGCACTTATTATCGGTAGTCTACATTCCGATCCGGTGATAGATTTACATTGAATATAATCTTGTATATGAATGGTGAGTCAAAAGTGTGTACGTTTTGATTTCGGTTTAATTATAAAAATTTCATTACGTCTTATATTTTATATTTTTTATCTATATTAAAAATATATACACATTAAACGATAGTCCAACAAACAGAAGCAGCTTAAAAAAGTTATAACATAAATCATAGTTGTTAATTGGAAAATCAAACACACGCTCACATAAACGCTCACACAAATGCAATCCATAGAAGTACACTATAAATGTCAAATTTAAGGTCAGTTTTTAAACTTGTATCTTAGTCTATTACAATCGATGATACAGATAAACAAACCTAAGATTAAAGTGTTCCATGCAATTCGCCAATAGGTCAACTTTATTGTAAACGAGTAGCAGATCTCGATTAATAGCTTTATTTATAATACAACACTATTTTAAGTTTATTCCCTTAGTTCCGATAACGGCTTTGTTGACATTCAAAACGCATTTTTTCGCAAATCTATAATGAATATGATTGATTAATTAAGTGATATCGCCTCAATTCTATGTCAAATGTAGTTTATTTAATTTCTGGCCCTTTGTGGTATGAATATACATTTAAAATCAAACAAATTTAGGCAATTGGCTTTAACATAAAATAATATATCATAATAAATATCTACTGTATCAATTAAAGCAAAAAAAATAAATAAACAATGATTACATTATCAGATTAATATTTCGAGTATATTGTTGTTCAAACTATTTAGCATTTAAACACCCGACGTTTAGAACAATAACCGTCGTCCGCCATGTTGTGCACATGACGTTTATAAGACGCCATTTTGCATCGGGTTGCGTTTTGAAACCCATAGTGAGAACAAAGGATCCATTCGATTGAATGGGGGAATGAAAATCAAGCACCATAATGCTAATTTGGTGTTTAATAACAGCAGTATAAATAGACACCTCGCTATCGAATATATCTTTCAATGATGACGTTTAATGCACTTGATTTTTTTTTATAAATGTGATTAAATCTAATGTCATAGGATTTGTAAGATTCATCCTAATAGGATAATTTTGTTTATCTTATTTTTATGTAACTTTATTCTAATTAAGGAATAAATAATTATAATATCAATATCTTTATATTTGAAATAAAACTAGTTTTTAACGGATTTAATCGCGTATATTAATTATTTTAACATCCCGACGTTTCGAGCACTTTGCAGTGTTCGTGGTCACGGGCAGACTGCCCGTGACCACGAACACTAGTTATATTTCAATGTGTAATAATCGCGAAAATCTAAGACAACATTATCTTTATATTTTTTGGTTTAGAATATAAAGGTACCATTTTTAGAAGTATCTAGTCAAAGGTAGTAATGAAGGGTGATTCAATAATGAATTTAGTCATAGTGATCTGAACGTGGACATTATTGAACTGTGCTAAAGTGAAAAAGCAGAATGTATAAGTAATTGTAACTATGAGTACTAAATGAATTATTAATAAAAGTCTAATAAATTAATTGTTAAAAAACAAAATACAGAATAATGATGAGAAAGTTAGTACGTACTCTTATAATCAGTTACGATTGTTCTGTAAAAACTATTACAATCAAACCTTTTTGGGAACGTTCTTTTACTCGGTTTACGGTCGAGTATCAGTAACTGACAGAAATTGTCACGAATACTATGGCGACCAGGCGTCCTTTCCCCTCTCTTTCTCTTTCTCTCTCTGTCTCTTTTTTATAAATAATATTAGTTAAACTTATTTTTTGTTCATGTTGTAATTCGCACGATTTTTTTTAATAATGGTTCTGTTATTTACTTGATACATGATATATAGAGAAAGCGACTTCGTTTCAGTCGAGTGTCTTACCACACCTCTTTTTTTATGAGTAGGTGGATCGGCTAATGGATCACCTTAAAATAAGTGGTGATCATTACACATAGACATTAATATTATAAGAAACATCAACCATCATTTACATCTTCAATACATTACTAACCTTGGGAAGTAAGACGTTCCCTCCCTTGTGGCTGTATATTCAGAGGCTCGCTCGGCCTTTAACCTGGCTCGGAGAAATACTCAGTATTGCTGTTTAAAGTTAGAATGAGGTGCTTTACCATTGTCATGCTTAAACACCTCTGCCGACCCACCAATAGACCCAGGGTTTTGATGAGATTACACTTTCCTTTATAGTTAACTAAAAGATAAGCTTAACCAAGATATGATTTTCAACGTGAAATCGTTACGTTTAAAGTTTTAGTCGTTTCATTTCACTGTAACCGTCGCAGACTGAACTTTGAACTTTGACAGCAGCCATACTAAACCCTGTACTATATTTAAATTACCGGACGCTATCTCTGACTACTTCACGATATTAACCATTGTCTACTATTCCTACCTTTACTCTGATACTATAAAGATCGGTAACTTTGCAAACCACTAAATACATTGCTGATTTTATATTAAACTCGTGTGCGTTTATGATTCTGTGCGAGCGTTGTATAGTGTACAACCGTATAAAACGTTATGTAGCTGTTATTGTCATTGGCAGGGTAGTGAAATTTGTTGTGATACGCCAGTGCCCACGATCGGTGCGGTTACCGTCCGGTAATAAGAAGTCAATATTAGCGCTGGGCGGGCGGATTTGACAAGGATATTTTGGTATGGAGAAAGCTTTTTATATTAACTATTTTAAATACAGTTATTTTTAATTGAAATTTATTTAAGTTTTTAATAAATAGTCGAAATTTATATTTTACATTACATAATTAATATAAACGGTGAAATAGTTTAAATAAGACTATAAGTAGAGTTTCACTCCTACGCTTTGCTTGACTAAATAAAAGCAGCAACTTAACCCACGTAATTGTCTGTATTTATTTAGTATTATTGTATTGTACTTATTAGGGCTTAGTAAGTTGTATTGGCTTATAAATTTACTTAAATAAGGAATAAACTTATATCAAATCCCAGATATGTAAATGTCTTATTAAAGTAGCAATCGCTTGAACATTGAATTGTCAATAATAAGGATGAAACTAAATTTAAAGCTTACCATTGGCTTGGAAATTAAAGTCTACGGAAATATTCGACGAATTTACATACGAACATTTTCTTAAATACTCTTAAATGTAAACTATAAAATTCAACGCATTGTAACTCTATCTATGCAATCAATTTTCTGAGACGAATTAAGATAAACGGTATAATTTATATAAATGATAATATTATATATGCATGTTAATGTAATGGACTGTACGTAATAAGTTACCTTCAATTTATAACTTTTAAAATCTATGTTATAATAATATGTACGAGATGACAAGTTACACAAAACTGTTTTATTCGAATTTCAAATCAAAGATGTCAGAAAGAGAGAACTATACTTAACTAAACACCCGCTAAACGTACATTGTACATTCGATACCAAGAAATCACAAATTTATATTATTAATAATTTCACATTCAGCTCTATATGCTATTCTGTTAAGTACACGATTTGCACTAAAAGTGGGGATACGAATAGCAATAATACCATTTATAGCATGTTACAATACCAGGAGTGGGGATAAACTAAGCTTAGGTATTAATTTGCCGACCTGTATATCGACTTTAATTTTATTTCCAATGTTTCGATAACAATTTCGCCGACATTTATATCGCCATTTTTTCACGAATCCATAATGATCTTAGATCTCGACCAAAGATTTTATCTCAACTCAAGGTCAAAATTGTTTTGTATAATAATAAACTATAAGTCGATGTTATTGTTTTAACTTTATTTAAAGAAAATCTTTTACAGAAAATATATTATCTCATCTAACATTATCAACAATTGATTGTGAAAAGTAAAGTCACGTGTAAATTAAAATAAATATAATAAAATATACTCCTTATAGTATAAGCCATCTCCACACGTTACACAGTCGCCCGGGGCGTCCCGATAACAGGACGAGTTTACACAAGGCCAATTAGACGGCGCCCGCGGCGGCGGCGGGACGACGCAATGTTTTCACATGCTAATTGTATCCTACGAGCCACTACGCTACACTACCGTGTTATATTTTCAAGCTAAATTTTAAGACTGATTTAATTTTTATTAACTAAATATTAAATGTAAAAGAAATTTATACAGATATAATACTGATTTTTTATGTGCCCTCTATTGCCTTAATTGTGTTTAGTAATCGTCGTCAAGGAAAATATCGTGAGGAAATCTTTGTTTACCGGATAATTTATAGTGTGTAAATCATCGGGATTGGAGCAGTGTAATGAATCTTAATAAAGATGACAAATCTTATTATTTTCATTTGCTTAGTTCTCATCGAACAAAACATATATAAACCTTGAAAAAAGTGCTATGAAATGCTATTAAATATACCTTATATTTTATTTATAATGCTTAAAAAATATATTAAAATGATAACAAAAATCTGGTTACACCTTAAAGACTACAAAAGAATAACTGATTTATATTTTTTGTATTGGCAACTATTATCAATCGATGTTACGGTAAACAATAAATAAAACTTTAATTTTTCAACGAAAACTTTATACAACGTTGTGTAATGTTTGAAAAAAATCGGTTAAATCCGATACTCGTTAACCGCTAACAGTTATGTTAAGTTTAACTATTTACAAGAAAGTAAATAGACTGCAAGACATTGTACATGATATGCATTTCATCCATTCCGACAAATGTAAAGAACAAATATTTATCCAACGATAACGTTAAACCGCCGACAATGAAAAGTGATTCCATGACACGTTCAGGAATTCTATAAACACACAAATCGTTACAAAGTTAATAAATTAAATAGAAACTTTTTATTAAATTTATTATATATTATTCGGTAAACTATATTCTTAAAATAACAAAACTAAAAATCTTAGAATTATTGACAAGATTATTATTTGTAATGATCAAACGTGCTGTGTCGTCTGGTACAAGTTTTATGTATATTGGCATAGCAATTATTATTTTTTTTAAAATAGGTCTCACAAAAAATACGTCTGCTTCTTTATTAGTATAGATATAATAACAATATGAAATTATCGATTATACACTTAAGTCTGGACAAAAGCATCCAGTTTAAGAAGATTTAGAGGTGAATGTAGATCTAGTTATGGCCAAGATTCGTTTCTATGACCGCTTACTTAAGTTCTCTCAATCCGATTTTAGTCTATCAACCAATAATTCGGAAGCGATGTCAACCACCGAATCAATATGAACAAAATAAATCCAATACAAGTTACCATATTAAAACTTTTATCAGTCGTTTTCGATTGATGTAAATTTAAAGTTAGTTCAACCAAAATCGATTGCCGAAGTGCAAAAAAAGTTATATTAAATGAGAGTAAAAATAATATCATACTTATTAGTTTTGTGAGCGACAGTCAGCTAACAAACATAGTAACATAAAAATAAGGAACGTCCTGTTTGTTTGTAGATATCGTTACAAGTACACGCCTCGTTATAAAAACAACCGAATGTCAATAAAAAGATAATAAATAATTTACGCCTAGTGGTGTCGCTTTATGCTAGCCCGTCTGGGTAGGTACCACCCATTCGTCTAATATTCTACCGCCAAACAGTAGTGTAACTACGGGCACAAGTGATATAACATCTTAGTTCCCAAGGTTGGTGGCACATTGGTGTTGTAAATAATGCTTAATATCTCTAACAACGTCATTGTCTATGGACGGTGGTGATCACTTACCATCAGGTGGCCCATTTACTATACCATAAAAATGCATTTTTTTGGAGTATGCTTGCCTTGAAGATAACCTATCCAGTCTTTCCTTCAATATCGCTGGATGAGTTCAGGACACACCGAGACGCTTAAGTATATTCGACATCTGAGATGTGCAAATGAGCTTCATGCGAATGGATGGGATGTCCATGATATAGCGAAATAGACTATTCGTCAAGACGTCCAGTAGTCCGATCGGAGAAAGGAGAAGGAAGCAGTAAGTCGTGTATAAATCAGCTCAGTAACGACAACGCACACTTCCACGTTAAATAATCAGCGTGCGTTAACCTTATTAATCTATACTATGCTATGTTAATATTATAAATGTGAAAGTAACTCAGTCTGTCAATGAATTTGACGAAATTTGGTGTGAAGCAAACTTGAACTCCAAGGAAGGACATATGTTACTTTTTTTGCCTAACACATGACAACCAACCCCTAAAACGCGAGGAAAGCCGCGGGCGACAACTAGTGTTATCCAAATTGTATTTTTTTGGGTCTTTATTCTTATATCTATCATGTGTCATATCATATCATTGTGTGCGTGAGACTATGACATCTTATAAACACGAACGTCATTCATTCTAATGCACGTCAAATAACGTTACGTTAATTGTTTCATAAGTCTGTTCCCGATATTACATTATTTTCAAATGAAACTATTCCAGAGCGAATGACATTCCGAAACGACCCTGAATAAAAAATGTCGATCCTAATCGAAGAGCGTCGAATACGAATCCATGTAATGGGAATTTATAATTGATGTTTCAATTTTATTCGTATTGTTTTTTGTATATTTAATGTGTTATCGGATCTATTTACAGATAAATAAAAGAGTAGGAACTGTTAATACCGTTTGTATTATTATATTACTTTAAATTTAAAATAAATTATTTCTAAAATTATGTACTAATTGACATTTGTTTATGTTCTCGTGGCAGATTTGCTGACCAATCCAAGCGAAGACTATAGACATATCTCAGAAGAAACTTTCCATACATATAATAAAATTGCAGTGTCTGTTTGTAATATTAAAATAACCCATTTTTACTAAATGCATATGTATGTATACACGGTACATATACCAAAATAAAATTTTTTACAATTTTTGTCTGTATGTCTGTTTGTTCCGGCTAATCTCTGGAACGGCTGAACCGATTTCGACGGGACTTTCACTGACAGATAGCGGATGTAATAAGGAGTAACTTAGACTTATTAACTTACTTTTATTTAAGAATTATATATAGAATAAAAATAAAATCACGCTACAATATCCAAATAACTTAAATTCAAACAACACGCACGAAGTCGCGGGCACAGCTTGTAGTTCATAAGTGTGTGCGCAAACACAGGTACCATTACTATTAGCTCGCTCTAATAATCAAGCCAAACGTCTCTAAGTGCTTTCCGAGATACGCGATTGCAAATACTTTTATGTACCAACATTCCGACAGCTGCTGACATTAATAGGTACTACAGACAAATATTTGAGATCTGAATAAGATTTATGGCAGTTATTAAGTTCTTTTCATGATTTGTTTTTTATATTCAAAACCGTACCGCCTGATTATTTCACTCCCAAAATACCTTTTCCATTAGTTAGTTTCTTAATGACTTTTTAAAAATAGTTAATCCTATTTTCTATTGGAAAAAGTCAAAGTTAAAAATCTTTATTCAATATACGTTACACTTGCTTATCACTTGTTTATTGATGGACAGAAATCTTCCACCCGTTGCGAAATAAACACCTCGGACCTACGAAGAATTATATTTTCGTTATTTGAAACAGCCTGCAAACATCATCTCATTCCCAGGGTGTGCAATCAACTAAAAAGTCATTAGTTTTGTATTGTCATTTAGCTCACAAACTTTCTTCAACGATTATTTTAAATTTTTGAACGTTTTCTGGGCTTATTATTAAACAAAATGACTACTAAGAAAAATATGTTAGATATCGCAGTCGGTCATCACGACTATCAGCAGGA
Organism: Vanessa atalanta; assembly: GCF_905147765.1. NCBI lineage: Eukaryota > Metazoa > Arthropoda > Insecta > Lepidoptera > Nymphalidae > Vanessa > Vanessa atalanta. The sequence goes on along the minus strand of NC_061892.1, from coordinate 2,740,408 downwards.
AACGATCATTGAGTTCGCGAGTGAAATAAATTTTCTAAATGATAGATAAAATATGTAGGCGTACTTAACAGCTTACCACGCTAGCTCGCTTTGAAATTTGAAGAAATCAAACGTATTTACGCGCGTCAAAAATATATCGCACTGGCTACCGATCCGGACATGCAACCGCTAAAAATTAAATTTATATGATCAGGTAATATATTTTTATATGTAATTAGTCTTTCTCATGCCCATGTTTATTTAAATGTCTTGAAAAAAGATTGTTCCGGAAATTTTCTTTGGGCACGTGTCCGGTCAAATATTTACGCCTATGGTAATCCCGGTGTGAGAAGAGTTGGGTAACATTTTTTAAAGGTAATGTATCCATAATGTAATCAAAGTGCATTACCAAATCACCTTAAGCTCATTGGTTTACTTTATTTTTTTCCCAAGTAATCGTTCCTAATGCAGTGGAAACATTACACGAAAATTTAATTTCAAACCTAGTAAATTAACTTACCGTGCTGTTGAACCAAGATGGCCCAGTTGTTAGAACACGTTCATCTTAAGATTAACCGATGATTACCAGATTCAAACCCAGGTGTGCTTGCCACGCCGCTGAATTTTCATTTACAATCTTGCCACATCTACCAATCCGCACTGGACCAGCGTTTTGCAATAATCTCCAATTCTTGTCTTCAAAGGAGAGGCCTTAGCCCAGCAATGGAACATTTAAAGGATGTTACCTACATACTGTGTGAATAGTAATAAATATATGGGTAGTCCATTGCATTTTCGTCTAAATTGATTAAATTATCTTGCAATATATACTCGTATTTATAACACCAAACTCCAAACTTTCTCCACAAAAGTAGAGGAAACCTTAGCCCAGCTGTTACTTTACTTTTTTTGTGCAGAAGCTTTTAATTATAACCAAGTATTTGAATTAACTTTTAAACTTATAGAAGTCATTATTTTTTACGAGTGCAGTTTGCTGTGTTTTAGGACCGTGACATATACAATTATCAATGATAACTGTTGTCGTACGCTAATTATATTTAAAAAAAATCTATACATGCCATTTTGGTAAACGAAAATACAGTCATCACAGATGCGCAAAAAGAAACAAAATTAACTTAACGAAAGTTAACCTAATTTCTTTCAGCCATACAATCGTTTTTATAAATCAGAAGAAAAAAATAGATTTTAATCGATACTTTTTTTTAAATAAATTTTTGAAGTTGCAATTTTGACTTCTTTTAGAAAAAATCTAAAAAACGTGATAACTCAAAAATGGTTCACTTTTGCATAATGCATATGGGGGTTAAAGTTATCGCAAATAGTCACCCCTATCACCTCCTAGCGGAAATACGTCGAATTACCGATAGCCTTGTATATTAAAAACGTAAGCCGATTTTTGTCCCGGTGATTATGGGACGATGGCTACATATAAAAAATCGGTTAGTCTCATTTTGAAGAGCTCTCCAGCCTTAGATGTGCAGAAAATTAATGAGGATTCTTGATTTTACGAAATTGTTACAATTTAACAAAGAATTCGTTTTAGAGAGCGGAAAAAATATACTGGCCGGTATTACGACGCGGTACTACGGCTGTATAAGAAAAAAAAAAAGAAAAACGTAAACAAAATGGAAGTAGGTAAATTGCTGTCGATAAACTCCAATTCTAACTGAACTAATGTATACTATTTTACATTTAAGATTTCATTTAAGGTTTGTTGAGTGACTCGCAGTTTACAATGCAATTAAATCAAAACAAAACATGTCATAAGTTTCTAAATGCCTAAAAAATATTTACAATAAACGCGAAATTTCGCGGGAGACCCACTAGTTGTTTATGAATTGAACTTATTTATTCTAAGAAAATATAAATGATATTTCGTAATAATGGAGAAATTTTCATGCATCGATATAAAAATGATCGACATTTAGGCTTCAATTGTGAGAAAGCCATAGTATAAGGAGGCACATAATGGGCGCATAAATGTACCCAATCTATTTAATAAAGTGCGAAACAATTTTGAATCGGCATTCATCCGTAATTGTGCGAAAGTTATTAATATTATATTATTAAATATTTTTCGCGTACATGAAACGACACACAAAAAATATCATGAAGTCGAATGACGAAGCAGTGATTAATTTCCTAAATTCGAGTCATTTAAATACAAAGTTAGGTAACAGCTTGTCTTGTGCAGTTAGCACTATAAAAAAATTTTCTCGTTTAATTCAATCATTGTCTTTTATTAAAGTCTTCTGGCATACTCTTTCAAACTACTCGCGAACTGTCAAATATAATAGACAACAGAACTATCAATCAGAGACAATAAGATTTAGACATAGACAATTTTGTTACTTTTTACTTATTGTTATATTCCTTACCTGTAAATGTCCCACGGATGGACAAAGGCCTTAATTAATTCTTCTCACGGGGCTTAAAGCTTATATAACCGATCTTGTGTAAGTTGGTGGATACTCGTGGCAAAACTTAATTCGATACATGCAAGTCTCCTCGTGATAGTTTTATTCATTGATAATCAAGAATTTAATTATAAACACATGCGATGACTATGACGTGCTTGTCGGAATTTGAGTCCTGTCTAGCCGCTGAGTCTCGGCTCTTGATTTAAATACACAAATACCTTAAACCTTACAAGGGAACAAATAAAACTTCACACCAATTTTCTTCATTATATATTTTTTGTCAGAAGGTAATTAATATCGTGCCAAAAACAGTAACAAATCATTAGTAAGAAAAAAATCATGTCTGCATCTAGCATGTACTACACAATATTGAGATAAACGATACACCTACAGTCTGAAGACAACATTTAACACTTAGTTTCACAACATTATAACGATACAGTTGGCGTAGTACAACACTATTATTTATTTTTTTAATAAATCGTGAACTATAATTAACACCGATACGCCTAATAGATACTGTATTCCGCTACATATCGAGGGTCGTTACGTGCAAATCGATCGATAGTACATTGTCGTATCTACCAGTTCTTATACAGCATGTTCAAAATTAATATACATAGTTTTTTTGTACATTTCTACTTATCACAAAATCATTTCGAATTCTAGAATATATTGTCTTGGTTATATTTAAACAGGCCTGGCAAGTTCGAAGAGTATAATTTCAAATGAAATAATCTACTTACTTATAAACATTCATTACAAGTGATTAAATCAATACATAAGATAAATTATATTGTAATTTATTTAAAGTAAATTTATGTCTTACAACTGTACTCAGAGACGTAAATGTGCTTGTGTTACATTAACAAAGCTTTAAGTCGACTGACGTCTCAAGATCTAACTGGAAGTGTCTGAGTAAGTATGTTAATCTTTTCATAAAACGTTTAGGAGTAAATGGTTAATTGGCAAAATTTATATACGTCTCTGAGTATTGCTGTGATTTAAGTTCAATCATAACAAATATTAATGACAAAACTTTATTTAAGAAACTAGAATGTGCAGCCTTATTTAAAAACGTTTATGGAGTGTTTAGTTAACTTGTCTCTTTCTTACATTATTGACTTGACATTAGAAAGAAAAAGACAGCACTAGTAAACTAATCACTCCCTAAACGACAGTTACAGTTAAAGCCGTAACAATTAAAATCCTAAATCAAACCGATATCAAACTATTAAAAAAATTACACTAATAAATAAAAGACTTAAGTTACATATTTGTAACAGGTAACACTGGATAATAAATTTAACTGGCAACATTGATCGATTCGCACGGAACGCCCTCACATTATAATACTGCGTTCGCAGACCACCACAAGATATGACAGCTAAAAACCAACGTTTTTACCTTCGCTAATATCAGTCTGAATCATGCCGCTATCTAAAACATTAATCACAAAGTATACATGTATACATGAATCTAACACGGAGAGAAGACATGTCAAAATATTTATTAATAATTATTATATATTAAATTACTTTTTTTTATTGATTCCATCTATTAAAAATGCTATAAGTACTGTCAGCAAGTGAAGTGAGCTACACTTAATATTATTCCTTGGTCCATGCGACAGTTTACTTGGCATCTTATGAAATATTCCTTGCACCTTCAACATTCTTTTTTTTTAAACTGCGCACGGTATCAACACCGTCAATATTACACGTCTCATTTTATAAAGAAATATGACAACACAAATTAGTAAAAGAGGTAGACACGTGATTTTTTTTCAATCATATATAGGAAAAACGGCGCGTGAAGCGAAACTTCTTTGAGTCACATATTACATATTGCAACGTCACACACAAAATTGACCTTGGAAATTATTTCTCATCGCACCCAAAGAAGTTTAACTTCGTAATACTTAGGAGTAATCATTCAGAAGGCGTGTAATATGGACTCGATACCTTTGCAGACAAATAGATTAGCTCGCGTCACCAACACATGGAATTAAGTTTTAATAAGCTCATAAAATTCGATATTCACCACAGACAGTATATTATTTTGTATTAAACCTTAAAAACACCTAAGTATTTTAATAACGGACAGATCCAAAGATTATTTTTTCTCACATGAGTTAGGACTAGCGAATTTAATATTTATCTACGCTTTACAAACATTTACTTGTGCCTACAAAGCATCGTTAAACAACAAATCGTCATAACAAGAAACAAAAAAATATAAAAAAAAAACAGAATGTAGATTAAAAATATATCATTAACGGGCTTTTAAAACAGTGGCAGTGTATCTGCTTACGAGAAAATGCTGGGACATTTAAAGCAATTGTGTATTTTTTGTTTTCGACTTACGTAAAGCTATTGGTAAAACTTTTATAAGATTATAGGATACATTTAGGAGCATTATTTTTAATTGGTGCCGACATTAAACTCAGGTATATATCCTAAAGTGTAAACTGATAACGACACCAAGAAGTACGTCATTACAATCGTTACTTAACAACCTCGTCAGATCAATTACAAATTTTTGTAGCAAAAGATATAAAAATATGTCATCTTAGGTATAAAGAACTTTTTCCAGTGAAATCATAGCGGACTAAATGAGATTACACGCTTTTATATATAAGCAAAATTCGTACCTTCCCAAAACATTTTCGAATTACATGAACAACCGACACTGCGTTATAAAATACTTAAAATATAGAAATACATCAACGGTGTCGGGAATTTAGCACCACAATAATAAAAAACTTATTCGATATACGTATGCATAAAAATATTGAATGGCGCAACGTTAGTTTAGCAACAGAGAAACGAACAGGTAAATTAAATAATCCCCGTGCCTCGTAACGTGATTAATACTTGTGCACCCACAGCGACGGATCGCTCATATGTTCAAATCACACGCGATTATTTACTTTATATATATACGACATAACGACGAAATCCGCGTGTGAAATCACCATACGACACAACCAGTCGCTTTCCATACTTACGCAGTAGCTAAAATGTAAAAAAAAACTTAATTCATCGACGCTTAACAACTATAAAAATATTTTAGAAATTCTCACTTACATTTAAGAGGAACTGGCAAAATAAATCCTGTATTTTCCATTACCGTCAACTCAATCAATTACAAATAAAACCATATTTTGGTCCTCACGTATCAAAAATTCATGATGCCATTCCTATAAAACTGGACAGAACCGTACGCGAATCGGCGAGTAGCAAAAATATTAGTTACGTCTATGAACGCTAAACAACCGCTGAAAATATATCAAATCCACTAAATACCCATTACAAAACTGCCTATTGTTACGGCGAAACCTCGTAGAAGCAACGTTAAACTTAACAAACTAAATATAGTAAGATTAAAAATCTTGGTGGTAGACCTACGTGCGTTGGAGAGCGACCGGCTCACAACTTATCACAATACCTTTAAAGCAGGACTAACCACCGTTATTGTCCACACTCATTCCTCTATAAATACTAACATTTGCAACTTATATAAAACTTCCTATAGCCTTATCGACCGCGACTCCTTAGTATCAAAAACAGTGATTAAAACTTTTTATTAGAATAGAGTATTTGTGCACACATTGCAAGTATTGGCGCCCGACGTGGGCCCCACTAATTGTTCATAAGACATCGAACGCCACGTGTAGCGGCATAACTAACCATCACCTCGATCCCGAAGTAAAGAACACCAAATATTATGCTATACAGTTATAATATGAAGGGATTTTTAACCATGCAGTCATATTAAAACACGTAACTATGTAGATTCGTATCGAAAGCTTTAGAGCCGAAACCGTCTATGCTAACTTCACCTAATGGCAAAGGCTCCTATCGGTATCTTTCCCTAGAAAACTAGCATCATTTAAAATAGAATAAAAAATCAACTACATTACACGATCTTGCAGGAATATCTATCTAAACAGTGAGTTATGAATAGATTCTTGCTACCATTTTTTTTCTTGTTCAATTATGTTTTTATTTTCTATAAATATCCATTACATAAATTATTATCAAATTCGATAAAGCTCTAAGATTGTTCCACATTCACATAAATAAATTCTCAGACGTCTGAGAGGAAACGAAGCAATCTGTATTTATAAGGAACACTAATATTAAAACAAACTCATAGTACTATACCATTTTAACGATAAACACCGAGATGACCGGCTTCCCTCGAAGCCGACAATAACTTTAAATAATAAAGAGAAATATATTCCAGTCTTGCTAAAGGTACTTCACCTAAGCGCATTCTTATAAACGTTCTAGCTTTGAAATAACTAGTAGTGTAACGCGATTTGTACATTCAGGACATTAGGAGCAAAATAACTATTAAAATAAGTAGACTTTGCTAGGATTATATAACAGTTGTCGTAAAAATGTATTCGGTCCTTTATAGGTATATTGCAAAAACACCTTTGCCAAAAATTCTCTATATCGAATAAAATATTTAGGTTATAAAACGTTAGCCATTAAAATTAAATAAATACAAAATATTCGCTACCGGATTACTAGAGCAATTTCACTATCTAAAAAAGTCTAGCCTTCTTTCATCTTAGGTAATTTGACATATAATTTTAGGTAAAATAAAAGAACTCCGCGGCGTTTTAAATCTTACAAATATATTTATCTGAAAATGCCCATAAAAGATTTAATTGTTTAGAATGTGAAAGATAAAATTTATCCTAACAATAGAGTTCTTTTATGAAACCGATTTATAACAATGAGCTGTCCACATTTAAAATCTTTTAATTCATTGTTATTAAAAGAATAGACTATTCCTTAATACCAATAAATTCTAGATTCGATAACATCTAGAAAGTTTGGCTTTTTATACTACGTATAAAATATAGACAGCGCATTAAAATAAGCCCCCACAGACAAAATACATTCTGATATAGGACGAACATTCGATAGATTAGGAAATATCTAGAACCTTCGACTTAAAATATAACATTTCTAAGCGTCCATTTTAATTTGTTTTTAAGTACTGAATTTTTCATACTGCATAATTAAGGACTAAGGACAATTTATTATAATTAGGATTATATCACACAATTCTTATACAAGATATGCTGTTATAAGCGTTGGTCACATAGAAATTCAGAAATTCATATGTTTAAATACGTTAGCGATTAACAATTAGATTAAGATAAGTGAACTTAAATGTAAAGGACTATCTCATATCAGAGACGGATGCGAGAAGCTTGGATGATTCAGTTAGGTTGAACGAAGACTTCAATTCGGAAGACCCATTTTGTATCGAGATATTAAAATTTCATTCTTTAAAAAGACAATTTTAAGACATTAATAAGGTATAGACTGGACAATTGCTATCAAAATATACAAAGGGTCTTTAATTTATATTTTAGTACGTCTCCGTCAACACTAACTCTTGAAACGAAAAGCGCCGAAAGCTTAATCTTTATATGGACGGAAGGAACGTTTTGAGCTAAAACAAATTCGGGCAAAGTCGTAAGGATTGGTGCGTCGCTACCTTATCTAAGTTACATCGAAATAGTCACAGCCTTCAACTCCTGCGCATGGAGTTGGTATAGCGATATTTATCAAGCATTTCCATTTACGTCTAACTAATACAGAATTGAGAATTTTCGTTTGAAATATTATACGGTTCATATTTTGGCAAATGAATGAGCATTATTATTATTTTGGGTTAAAATAATTTGGCATTATTTCACTATCTTTTTTTTTTCACAATAATATTAGGCGTTTTTACATGACTGCCCCTAAAGTGTGGGGTATTGTTTAAGGGTGTATTGTTTTATTTTTTATTGTTGTGTGTATTTTTTTTGTGTAATAGGTAGGCGGGCTGGCAAATGGAGCTGATGTTAAGTGGTCACCACCGCCCATAGACATTGGCACTGTTAGAAATATCGCCAATTCTCCACCAACCTTGGGAACTAAGATGTTATGTCCCTTGTGCCTGTACTTACACTGGATTACTCACCCTTCAAACCGGAACACAACAATACCAAGTACTGCTGCTTCGCGGCAGAATATCTGATGACTGGGTGGTAACCTACCCAGACGGGCTTTAAAATTTATCGGACTATACTTTTGGATTTATGGGGGAACCTTACATCAATCCGAGTGAGTCTGGCTATAAACTCATTAAGTCAGGGCAGTCATATTTTTAAACTTTAGGTGAAAATTATATATCATAAATACACGTGTTCCATCAATTAATATTTGTTTTTTTTTTTCGTATGCGACGCGCCAATCAACTATTACACTTGAAAGGAATCAGTTGCGCAAATTCGTAAATTGATTAAAAATTTTACTAACATTTTGTCACCTATAGCAAGCTTTACCAATTCATAGCCACCGTTGTAGGAACGGTTTTAACAATTATCTACAAAAAAATATATATTAGGTAAATAAATTCATCTGTCAAATGAGAAATTATAAATAAATAAAGTGATAATAATTAACAACGTAAGGCTTCGCTTATATCATAAGCGACGTCATTACAACTTATATTGTGATTATATCCAGCGACGTCAAGCGAATCTAAGCTTCAAAGGAGAATTCCTTATAAGTACTGAATTGTAATTAATTAATTTAAAAAAATAATTTTGGATTTAAAAATCGCTTGCAATACAACCGAAGCCTAATATTTCACTTCTGCTAAATTCATCAACAATTCACTGTATCCTCACAATTTTACCAAGAAAACGTTTACTAAGCGTCAGATAGGATTGAGGTAAATAGTTTCTAAAATATGGCAACAACGTATGTAATTCCAATTATAACCGGTTCGAAAGAAAAAAAAAAAAACAATTAATCTAACTACCGTAATTAGCTAAGAAACCTAAACATTTATTGTGCTACGTATATTTCATTAAAGAGTCGAATAAAAATCTTCTAAAACTAAAACTATAGTCCATTCCACGATTCGAACTCCTAGGGAACAAAACACTCGCAAGTCATTGGCAGATAGGCGAGACTGACCCGGCAAAGCGCGACACCACCAAATGATTTGGGCAGTGGAAGTCACGCGCACCAATGAGCGCTCAAGGCCATCTCCCTTTGGGAGCTCGTTTCGTGGAATGAGCTTTCAAACGTATACTAAGTGCGATTTCATTGTACTAAGCTTTATGGAAGCGAATAACGGGGTTGGTATATTCAGTGGGATGAACTGTCTCGTCTAGTGGTAACGAGTTCTTAATTACTAAAACACTGAAATCACATCAAAAACGACCTATATGTTTACATTTGTGTACTAACTAACATTTAGATATAAGAACGCCTAATTAATAGGCCAAACTCTAGTGAGTTATTACTACTTATTCATGTTTTTTAAGACATTTATGTCACAGTTTGGGAAACTCTGTGCTTTAGCTATACACCTACTTCTATAACACTTTATATCTAAGTCAAACCAACCCCCATTATAACGAAAATCGATAAAGTTTTTACTTCTCGAACAAATAAATAAAAAATACTCTCTTAATAATAATAAAAAAAAATCGACAGAATAATAAAAAAAAAAAAACTTAACGTCGCACTAAAGAACTAAAATCGACTGAGTTCATTTAATTTTGTACAATATTGCAGAGGTTATACGAAAATGCATGCAGGAAATGGTTTCATAGACATACAAAATATATATCAGATCATTAACACTAACGCGGAATATACGAATACGAGAACTTCGATACTATTTATAAAACTATAGAAAATCATGAGATAAAACTAAAATAATCAATGATATAGCTATATAAAAAGTAATTCGAACCGCATATGTATGGCTGTAGCATTACAAATGATTTTGACTTGCATTCTAGTCTAGTTCATGAGCCCCGTCCAATTAGATAAAATTTTAAAAATGTATTGAATATAAGGATTATTTAGTGTCCTTAATTTATCTATTTATGAAAGCAACTAAAACTTTATTACTCAAATATTAAATTCGACAAAAAAATACCTGTTTTTAAACTATTACCATTGAAACAATGACATATCCCAGAAATTGGATACCAGACTTACGCGGCTCAAAGAAAAAAAAATGCTATAATTTATATAAAAAAAAGGTAATTTGTACTTAAATTTAAATTAATTGCGAGGCAATTTAAATATGTTATGACGGCTATCAAATAAATGTGCGCAGTTTATATTTATATATTTAAGCGTATGATTGTACATACACGTAATATGTACAAAATATGACATAATAAAATATATAAAAAAATATGTCTATGAAACCATACCATAGATTATAAGAAATAATAAATCCATTCCCTGTTATATTTTGTCATATACGCATAGAAAAAGAGGCGTTAACACATTTACGCTTAAAACCTAAAACGGGTATGGAAGAAACTTTGATTGTTTTGGTTTCCAACCTACCATTTGGTAGAAAAATATTTTGTGCATCAAAAAAACTATTCAAAATTAAAGCCTAATTTATAAGCAGTTCAGACGTTTAAGTCTATAGAAATACCTTTGAGGTCATCGTCTTTTATATTAAAATACAGATTAATGTTAAAATTATAAAATCCCTTCCCTTTTTTTGAGCAAAATTATCAAAGTATTCATACTGTTTTGTCATCTGAATCGGTATTAATCGAATCAAAATCGATTTTCCTTGTACTATAATATAAAAGACGACAATTTAATTAAACTGGTTATCAATTCGTTATTTCCAGTGAAAGCGTTGTGACAAATATATTAATATAACATTCTAATAATTAATAATATATAATAAACTTAAGATCAACAGAGAAATAAAAATAACCTTAACACGAAAGGTCTAAGGTTCAATTCCGTAAATCAATTCGCTCTTTTAAACCTAAAACACTTTTGAATTCATCAAAACACTTCAAATAAATAAGTGCTACACTTAAACACTACTAGTTCATAACTTCATTTTTCTTTTTAAATATTTCATTTGCACGAATTCTGATAATAAAATAGAGTAAACTATCAACGTATAAACATCACATATTAAAGGTTGTTGGTGTGAACGAAACACTTCCTTAGATAAATTAAGTCACTTATCCGTGTTACACTTCCCCGTATAATCCAATACACTTTAAAGACTACACTTCATTCACTATAAATTAAAATCCGTTCTCAGTTGCCAATCTTTGACTAGATTCAACGCACGGAGTGCTATCGTGGGAATGATTTCAAATGTAGCCATTACTATTAGTCATTGCACGTAACATTTAAAAATCGAAATAAACGTTCTTTTTTTTCGTTTTTTTTTTTTTTTAATTTCGCTCACACCAAGCTAATTTTGGCAAGTAGAAATCGAACTGGCCATACCCTATATTATAGACAGATGTAAAGACGTGTAACACATTTATATTAATATATTTAATATAAAATCCCAGCCAAGCACGATTAATAAATAACGCAAGGTATTAGATACGCATACGAACTAACCTACACACGTCCTATATGAAATAGAGTAAGTAACATATATATATATATATTCAAATTGTGGTCTCTCATACCTGTTTAAGGATTCACGAATAACACTTTTTATAATTATAATAAATATTCGAGTTATGTATGTAAATGCATCGTTCATATTTAATTTTAAAAAGTGCATTTCAGTGTTATTATTATTTTATTTTTTTTAATAAATTTACTGCTGATATGATATTTTTAGGATTGCAACGACCCCTTTAAAATATTATATTTTTTTAACTCTTTTAAATCAATTTATACATGAATACATTCGCAACGCGGCTTAAGAAATCCGCCTATTCCGTAATCGAGAAAATTATGAACATTTTTGTTGACTCAAATAATTTTTAATATCTTTATCGAGATTCTAAGTGCTGTATATATTAAGGTATAGGTTTCCCTTTTAACGGTTAAAGCGTGTCCGATTTCAATTCCAACCCACGGTGCGACATAAAGAATCGTCTCGACACATCTTCGTCGTTTTGCGTTAAATATTCAATGGTATAAAGGGCGTGACTATGCCTCATAAAAATTCGCTTTTCAAGCCGAGTTTTAAATGCTTTTATCTCTTAATAAAAATGGAAAATTGGCTGCATGCTCTTAGTAATATTGTCAAATATGCGGTGAATATAAAAAAGTAGAAAATTTATAATTTTTTTAGAAAATTTTTAGCTGTATTATAAAACATGAAGGTAGCACAGCGGTGTTTATGGTGAATAAAAATTACATCACAGTGAGTTAGTCTTGGATTGATGGATGCAGCCAATTTTCAACTATCTTCCAAGTATTTAATGCTCATTTTAGAGTGAAAACCTCTAACGTTTAAAAACGTCTAAATTATAAGCACAGCTATATATGGATAAGTTATTACAAGAACTATTGTTGTTGTGACGTCATTAACACTAAAATTACATTCGTACAATTTATCAAACAGAAATTCCGTTTCGTAAAATTTTCATAACATTATTTTTTTTCATAAAATTCAGACTTATTTCTTAGTACAACATAAGACTCACAGAATTTAAATATTACTGTAACAAAACTTATTGTACGTGTACATTTATATGTCATAAAAAACGCGAATCACTTATACAAAATACAATTGCAACGTATAGAATGTATGCATGGAACCGAATACCGAATATTCGGTGATTTGTCCTCTAACTGAGGTCCTCTCATTGGTTTACGGTCACAATAAAACCAAATTATAAAACAGCATCACAATATTCGGTATCGAATTCATTGCAACTCTAAAACAAAGTATTTAAAAAATGCACCCAAAAAAAAATCTAATACCACTCTACAAAAGTGACAATTGTATACGCAAAGTGAAAGCGTCTTAAGAGTTTTCGCTCCAAAATGAACTTGGTCAAATCCAGATTAGTTAATCGGTCCCGTAGCCAGGTAGTGGTATGGGTGCCTGTTGTGCACCATCCTGTTGTCATACCTTGTGTTCCTCTGGTAAAAGTCATTACGCTGGTGGACTTTCCTGAAGTTCTGTGCTCGACGGTGCGCGTTCTTCTCCTTATTGTATTTCTGTTCGATATCTTGTTTAGTATCAGACGTCGATGGCTGATTATTTTCGGTGGTTACTTTCTCCTGTAATTTTTAAAATCATAATTTCAATAAGTATATTTTAATCAGATTTTTTATATAAGGTATATTATTTGCTCTTCGAAGCAGTTAATTTTTTTATTAAGATTCTTGAAGATTCTTGAATCAAATATATTTATAATTGAACTAGCGACACGCCCGGGTTCACACCGGTGTGATGCTGAAAGATCTTTTAAAGATGTACAATACTGTAGTACATTGTTTTGATTTATCTCGTAGGGTTCTGCCAGCGTTTGCAAAGTAAGCGCAAAAAAATGTTTATTTATGACATCACTTTAGAAACCTCTAAAATTACCAGTGTTTCTCTACTTTGTTGTGCATTTATTATACATATAAACCTTCCTCTTGAATCAATCTATCTATTAAAAAAAACCGCATACAAATCCGTTTTGTAATTTTAGAGATCTAAGCATACATAGGGACAGACAGCGGTAAGTGACTTTGTTTTATACTATGTAATGATAAGACAGAAAGAATCTTCTATGTAAACAATTAAAAAAGCTTGCGAGTGCGTAATCTTTGATCCATACAGGAAATATAAATGTGATTATATATGTAGGCATTTCATATAGGTATTTCATTTGAAAAATACCTATTGAGTTTATTGCTAGTTGATAGTTTTACGTTCAATTTAATCCTGTAACTTATCAAAAGTGTTCATAGGTGGCCTAATCTAATAATGATGGATCTGAGTGAGGTTAACTTTAAATACGTTGAATTTTAAGCATTCTTTAATACGGATGTTAAGTTAAACTTTAAGGCATATACACAAAACAAGCATCAAATTATGACAATAGTAGGCTAGTACAGAAATTGACAATTGTCATTTATGATCCGACATAGTGTAGATTAGATACTAGGTATATAATTGAAGGTAGTAAATAAAAACAATATTGTTTCGAGTGTCTTTCTAAATCAGTGCTAACTTAATTTTACCTCATAAGCTTTATATAACTGAGACAGATCGTGAATCCTTCCTCCTCCTTATTTTTTTTTAATTTAAAATACAAAGTAAACCGTCGTCATATGTCTGCCATGTAAGCCGCTAAAAACTTTTTCGAAATTCTCTGTGACTTTTGGTATAAGTTTAGCGTGTATTGATTTAGTATTTTTTTTGCAGTTAGGCAATAAAAATCAAGTTCCTGGCACGATCTTGGTATGAGACCTACACGGTGTCACTTGACTTGCTTTATGCAAAGCTTATTGGGTAAATACAATATTAACAAGTTGATATCCTAACCAGCTTGGGTCACATGGACCATTGTCAATCGTGACCAGCCAACTTACAGATGATATTATGGTGCAAATGCTTTCTATATCTCTGTCATTCAAATCCAAAGATATTTTAAACACTAAGGATCTGGGCGTGTGAGCACAGACACTGCTAACTTCCAAATTTCGGATTGTAGCTAAAACTATTTGTGCAGAAAAAAGCTGGTGCTTGAATACAGGACTTTAGGATCCACAGACCAACGACGCAATTCAGCTCCTATATTACACTTATTTAACAAAATATAAAATATTAAATTTAGTTATTTTTTAACACTTAATAACTATTAATAAATATATTTTTCAAATATCGTTACCTCTTTCTGCTCTTGCGGTTTAGAAGTGCTGGGCGCGTTGGCTGCACTCTCTTGGGGCGATTGTTTCGGAGACGTAGTCTGTTTTTGTATCGGTGGCGAATTCGGATTCTGTATTAAGATTATACTTTATTTATTTATGTTTTAACTAAGTGCAAATAACGTGTATGTGTTGTAAGGGGGGTATTATTGAAAAAGTACGTGTGACGGAGTCTTTGTATGGCGTAGTAAACGTTATACAGCGAGTTCCTTGTTTTATTTGTGAACACTATAACAATCAATATTCTAAACATTAAATATGTTCAGTCACTTGGGTTTAATAAGACTTACTGGGTTAGACGTGCTTACGTGGCTAACACCTAGTCACCATTTATATAATGTGCGCGCGTTGAACGTAAAAGTAATTCTGTTTAATAAGAAGATTATAACATTTTATATCCCAAGAGAGCATTGTTCACAGTCAAATATAAATCATAACTGTCGTAACGATCACCCCGATCGCTAGGCTGGCGGTACCTGCGCGTGCGGCGCCAGCGCCACGGTCAGCGTGAGGTCGCACCACATCGCGCAGCGCGCCCGCCGCGCGCACTCGCACAGCTGCTTCACCGCCTCCGACAGCTGCACGATCGCTGCAACACACGGACACGGGGACTTTGCTTACTCGATCCCAATACGAATACAGCGTCGTGCGTTCTATGCCGGTTATAAAGTGTGTGTACATGTGTGTATGTGGTCGTCGAAGTTTATGAGTGTGTCTGTATGTGTTCGTGTCTATGTGTACTCACGATCGGGGCGCACGACGCGTGAGTTGGGTTGTGGCGGTGCCAACTCGCGACGTCTCGCAGCCTGCACGTGTGTGTCTGTATGCGCGCGTGTGTGTACTCACGGTCGGGACGCACGACGCGTGAGTTGGGTTGTGGCGGTGCCAACTCGCGACGTCTCGCAGCCTGCACGTGTGTGTCTGTATGCGCGCGTGTGTGTACTCACGGTCGGGACGCACGACGCGTGAGTTGGGTTGTGGCGGTGCCAACTCGATACGTCTCGCAGCCTGCACGTGTGTGTCTGTATGCGCGCGTGTGTGTACTCACGGTCGGGACGCACGACGCGTGAGTTGGGTTGTGGCGGTGCCAACTCGCGACGTCTCGCAGCCTGCACGTGTGTGTCTGTATGCGCGCGTGTGTGTACTCACGGTCGGGACGCACGACGCGTGAGTTGGGTTGTGGCGGTGCCAACTCGATACGTCTCGCAGCCTGCACGTGTGTGTCTGTATGCGCGCGTGTGTGTACTCACGGTCGGGACGCACGACGCGTGAGTTGGGTTGTGGCGGTGCCAACTCGCGACGTCTCGCAGCCTGCACGGCCGCCACGGAGTTGCGCCACGCCAGCATCGCGCTTTCCACCTCACTGTGCGGGGCACTGAAATAAAAGACATTCATTTGCAACTAATACATTTTATGTTTACACTACACGACTATAGACGCGGATAAATGAAAATGAAATGAAAATGAAAAATGTTTATTAACAAAAAACAACATTATACAATGAAATGTTCGGTGGTACCCACACTAGGTATTCCTGTGTCGTGAGTACCTATTGATAGTTTTACAGTACATGTTTATTGTTGTCGCTCGGCTTAGAATATAAATTATATAATTGTTTAACATACATTGCATAATTTAAGTAGGATTAACTTACAGAAGGGCTTATGTTAATGAATAGGTACTATACTAAGTGCAAGAAAAGTTTTTCGGTGGTATCATAGGTCAATGAGGAGAGCGAAGAAATAATTTTTGTTTTGGCTTGTTTGAGTTTGAGAGAAATGAGTTTGAACGCCGCCTACGACTACCATATACTGACCTCAGCTGAAATACATTGCAGGAAGAGACCACACAAATGTCATGTACAAACAAATATCCTGTACATTTCTATAGTAAGCATCTTGACGCAGCGTACAGTATGACGCTGTTAAAAGCCGATGGTGTTTAGGAGACCAAATTCTTAAGCAACAAACTTACATTTCCGACAGATTCTTGACATCATCCTTCCAGCTGCTGGGTTCGAAGGTCGCGGGGTCAATTTCCTTTTCCGTGGATAAGTTATCTTGTCCCCGCTTTAATACTGTGATCTTGCCATCTTCCGGCTTATTTGGTTTTTTGTTTTGAGCAACGCATACACTTGCACGGAGTGTCTCCATCTTGCCCATCAGTGTTAATACCTGCCAAAGGCGAATAATGTTTAGCAAATATTTTATTGAATTCTTGTATTAATCCAGATATATATAACTATTCTAAATTTAGAAAAGAAAATTCATCCATTGTGTTGTTGTTTTACTGTAATTTATGCAAAGTTGTGTAATTGTTGGTTATTTTATGTGATTGTATTTGTAACTGTTGGCACATTTTTTTAAAATAACAATTTCTCCAGAACCACCGACCCTTGTGTCTGCAGTTACACTGCTTCACTCACCCTTCAAAAACAACATTACTAAATGAGGTTTTTAGAATGTGTGAATCTTATCTATATGGATTATGGAACAAATCATATTAATTACTTCACTTACCTTAGTATGTTCTCTGAGCATGTCCACAGTGAGTCGATCAACCCTCGTAGGACAGGGTGGTAGCCTTGGAACAGGTATAGAGTTGGATGAGGATACCGCTCGACCCGGATAAGCTAGAGCAAGTCTGGCCTCTGTCCGCTTCCTCTCTCGCTCCAGCTGCTTCCATTGTTCGTAGCACTCGTCGAGTCGAACGTGCAGGACGCTGGAGGTTGTCGCAACAGTCCTGTAATTAATAAAAATTCAATAATATTTCTGTTATTTTATTAATAAGGTTACCTGGAACAGATATCTGTCTTAGTGATAAAGAAAGCATTCTGTGCATATTCTTTTTTTTATAAAATATACGGGGTTATTGGTAATTCGACGTATTCCCGTCGGGAGATAATAGGAGTGATTATTTGCGATAATTTAAGCCCCCTTATGCATTATACAAAAGTGAACCATTTTTGAGTTATCACGTTTTTTTAGATTTTTTTCAAAATAATCCTGTATAGGTGGACATGCAAATGGCCCATGAGTGAAAAATATAAGTGTTTGGTTTAGTTAAAATACTATAAGTATTCAATATGTAGATAATATTCCAATTCTTTTTAAATCATTTATGTTACAGTTAATTCCACAATAAAAACCTATTATATTTGTAATAAATATTAAATATGGCTGACACACACATGTGGCTAAGTGTTTTAATTTACCTCATGTTCCTCATGGCATAGAATGGCACCAGCACAGGTAAATCGATCAACGGTGAGGGTATCACTGGGGGCGGCACATGTGGTGGACTGGGACCGACCAATGCCCCAATACCTTTAGAAAAAAAATCTTATATATTTCCAACTATTCAGAGGACTTATAGGAAAAATGCTATCATTTAATAATATCCAATCGAAATTCGGCAATTTTGAGGGATGAAGACTCTCCAATCTGTTATAAATATTAAGTCAATACAATTCCATTTCTGTTCTAGTCTATTTGTCTTTAAGTACTTTAAGTATTCAAGTAGTTTACTCCTAAAGTGATTGGAATAGGACACAGACACTTCGAGGACAATTGTATGACTTGGATAAATGATTCGAAAAACAGCAATATAAGATTGGCGGAAAAACATTTAAAAAAAAAACTTACCAATATTAAAAGGAGTATTTTCATGTATAAAGGACACATCAACATTTAACTGATTCGGTGGAGGTCTGCTTCTCATTAGAAGAGACATTTGTCGCGCCAATTCCTGCTGTTTTAAAATAGTCTGCTGAGCAGTTTCCCTCCCTATACTATCGAAATTCGTTCGGTCGATATTTGTACCCTGATAACCGTCCCGAGGCAACAGCTGGTTCACATCACGCCTTTGCGAATAATCGTTGTGTTGATGATAACCATTCATCTTGTAATTCAAAGCATTTATCGATGGGTTCGAAAAATCGTAATTTTGAATTTGAAAATTCCTATCAGTCATCTGAGACATCAAATCGTTTGAGTAAAAACTGTTTTCGCAATTGAAGCTCTTATTGGGAACCTGTTGGAAGCCCCTGTTGCCGTAGAACAGCTTGTTCCTCTCCTCTTGCATTTTATTAAAATCATCGCCTTGATAAGCACTGCCCATGTCAATTGGAAGCTTATAATCGCTTTGCAGCAGTGCATCATTCCTTGCACGATCAATATTCAAGCTTAGTTGGCTTAAATAAGCGAGCACTTCCGGCGACTCTGGAACCTGTTCTTTCGGGAAACCGTTTTCATATTTATTCGGAATCCGTTGCGCATTGTAAATGTTATCGTAGTTCGAGTTGAAGTTCAAATCCAAGTCGAGGCTGTTTGGTCTGCTGTAGCTGCTGGAATACATACTAGTTTCCGGAAGAGAATTTCTTTGGTTGGGCTCGAAGTAATTGAAAAATTTCTCATCGTACTTTGTTGGACTTGTAAATTGGGCACCTCCGATCTCTTGAGCTGCTAATCGGAGAAGATTCAGCTGTTCTTGCGTGACTGTATCGTCAGTCACTGTTTCTAAGCAGAGTAATGGGTTTACGTCGTTGTCCGAATAATTGACAAAACCGTTCGTGTTAAAGCCATTTTGAATATTGTAGTTGTAACCATTGTCACTTTGGTTGTAATTGTAGAGATTATTGTTGTAGTTGTAGGATGTTGATGGCCCGAATGAGTTTAATGTATCACTAGTGGTGTACTGGCTTATGCTCGTTGGAACACTGCTTACACTACTTTCCGGTGGTGGGATGGAGCTGTAATAATTAAACAAATATTAATTAATGTTCCCACTTCTAATAAGTTAAAATATTTTTACACATAGACTTACACATATAAAAGTGTGCCTAAAACATCGACTGAAGGATACTAACCCTAATTTTTAATTCAATAATGGATGGAAAATACAACCCACACATATTAAAAGGTGAAGCTTAACTTGTAAAATATATATTGCATAGTATTTTTATTTTTCTAGATGTTTCATATAGCAACATTGAAAAAAAAAGTGTATTAAGTGTCTTTTTTTATTTTAAATTAACATACATACTTATTAATCTTGAAATTATACAATTGAAACTAAAACCAGTTACTGCTGAGAAATCTGTACAATGCAGTTTTGATCTGCACTGTTGACGAATTTAAGTTATTTTTAACACTAGTTCAAGGAGAAAACGTTAAATAATACGTGTGTTAATTTGGCGTTGTATGCGTCATGTTTTAAGTAAATAGATTCTGATCAAATGGGTTAAAACTTAACGATTTATAAAAAAAAAATATAAATTATACTTTTATATTATTTGATGTAATATTAAAATGTGGCAACAATCCTTATCTATCAAAATAATTTACATATATTCGATATACATCTACAAGCTTTTATATTATATATCTCAGAATTATTACATAAATATCAGTATGTGAATTTATTTATGTATGTATTAAATAAATAAAATGTAGTTATAATTCTAACTAGTTTCGTTTTGTCATACACAAATGTGTACTGTGTTGATTGAATGACGATAATAAAGATTGTATAATATATTAGAAAAAAATATTCAAAATACTAACCTGCTGGCTTCTCCCGGTCCGGTCTCATCAAGGATCTTTGTGATGAGATCCCGGACCATGGCATTCTCTTCCATAATACGTTCCGACTGAAAATAAGATTTAGGATATTCATAATTGGAACCGTGATGGGATAGTGGTTACAAGACAACTAACTAGATGAGTACTAAGAGACGTCCTGCAGCAAACACCTTTGAATTTATGTGCTTAATTTGGAAGAAAAACATGTGGAAAAAATTAAAGGGGGTGGATGAGAATCCTTCGACCCACATGGTGGAGTAAACTCCAAACATTTTCAAAAGGGAGAGGTCTATTCCCAGAAGTGGAACATTAACAGACCGTTACTCTTAGTTCTACCTACTAAGTAATGGTCAACAATTAGTGGTGTGTCTTTAAAATTCAGCATAAATAGTAATGGTTACAGCATGCACGCCCGGGGATGAAACCTTTAGGAAAACAAAACATACTGACAACTGCCTTGTTCATCTCTGCATACATATATAATATCTATACTAATATTATAAAGAAGTAAAATTTCTTTGTTGGTATGAATAAAAGAAATGTAATCTCCAGAATTAATGTTCTATTCTAAAAAAAAAATCTGCTGGTAGAAAGCTATATTATTTCTGAGTGCTATAGCCTATAGCCCGAAGCTCTAAATTACATATATAACATTTTTTTATATATATCTCGCACCTGTTCCAAGACAGAGTAGGTGACTAGTACTATGGGCAGGCAGTCCAATATTTACATATTGGACTGCCTCGTTGATCTAGTGGCTAGATATAAGACTGCAGATCCTGAGGTCTTGGGTTCAAACCCTAAGTATGGACGGTAAAAAGTTATTGGATTTTCTGTAGCAAAATTCTCATCGAATAGCCCAGAGTCTGGCAGTTGGGTGAGTACACTCCAGTGCCTCCATGAATAAGGAGGGTGAGGAATTAGAAAGTGGACCTATATTTGCACTCTTTTGTTCACTATGTTATAGTTCCTCCGTGGTCGAGTAGTGTGTACACCGGTTTTCATGGGTACGCCACTCTGAGGTCCCGGGTTCGATTCCCGGCCGAGTCGATGTAGAAAAAGTTCATTAGTTTTCTATGTTGTCTTGGGTCTGGGTGTCTATGGTACCATCGTTACTTCTGATTTCCATAACACAAGTGCTTTAGCTACTTACATTGGGATCAGAGTAATGTATGTGATGTTGTCCAATATTTATTTATTTATTTATTTATAGTTCTAGTATCTAGTATAGTCTAGTTGGCTAATCAAAGGAGATCTCTTGAGATTGACCACCGAGGCTATAGCTGATTAGAACAATATCACATCACATCATAATTAATTGTCAGTCATGGCAATAAGTTTAGCTGTGCAGAATTTGGTGCTGCAGTGTCAACTAGCAGTGAAATACAACAAAGTAAATTGCAAAGATTCTCCATGTAAAAATACATATGTCCTTAATTTATGGTAATAGATCATAGAGTATTATTTTTTATCTGTTTTAAATAAATAGATTGCTATTCATTCAAATAGATTAAACAACATGAATGAAACAAATGATAATTTATATGAATAACACATAACTCAATGTGTGAGTCAATTCAATTATCATTGAGTCCTTCTTATATTGTATGAATCTGTATTTGCTTGCTTGTTTAAAAGTTTAAAATGTCTGTTATGTCAATTTAACCAAACACATAATTTGCTTTTTATGGTATAATTTGCAACAGAAATAGTATTTTAATAATTAGAGTTGCAAAATTTCTCATATTAGTCTAGTTAAGATATATTTATGGAGATACTTATGCTTGGTGGTAAGACTTAGTGCAAGTTAGTCTAGGTAGGTACCACCCACTATTCTTATTATATCCTACTGCCAGTCAGCAATACTTAGTATGGTTGTGTTCCAGTTTGAAGGTTGAGTAAGTTGAATGTGAAGAATTGTTAATATTTCTTAAAGCATTAATGACTATTGGTGATTGATTGACCACTTAGCATCAGATGGCCCATCTGCCCGCCCTATAATAAGGTATTTATTGGGAAGGGATCATTCTTTCCCACTACAAATATATTTTTTTAATTAAAAATAGGTATGCAAGATGAGAAATAGAGCACCAGATGATAAATGGTGTAAATGGTACACTAACGGAAACATAAAAAAAAAATCTTGCACCACCACCACCCAACCAACCCCGAGAACTAAGGTTTTATATCCTCTGTACCTGTGCTTACACTGGCTCTCTCACCATTCAAACTGGATTACAGAAATACTGAGTATGTTGCAGTTTAGTAGTATATGTAGAGGGTGGTACTTACAAAAGCTTTAAACTATTTCTAATATTTATAATAACAAAAAGTGTTATAGAGATGTATGAAAGTTAATTTTATTTACAAACAATACTAATATTATAAATGTGAAAGTAAGTTAGTTTGTTCTGCTTTCACGCCTCAACCATTCAACATAAAGATAATAGAGAATAATAATCATATTTTTCTCAATTGAATCAATTCTATACTAATCTGTGCACAGAAATCAATAACTAGAGAAAAATCACAATTATTTCTATCTCAATGCAAAATGCAATAAAGAATTTGGGTTCCTTGTGTGTGTATTATGAACAAGATAATATTAACAAGTAATATGCTTAGTGATAAAAAATTATTGATTAAATTCCTTTTGTATTACTATCAGTTATAAAAAACAATTACACTATTATGGATAAACGAAATCAATACAGTACATAGTATTTATCAATGACAACATACCTCACTACAAACAAGATGAAAATATATACATTTTTCTCATATAAGCACTGTAATGTTACTCTATATGATGCAATATATGTTTAGTTTATAACCATTGTTGTTATTGACTTAGCAATGAAGGACGTCGCATTGTATAAAGTAGTCAGAGAAAGTCAGTACAATCTAACGCGTAGTACCTACATAGATATAAAAGTAAAGTAATCGACCACTATTGTCTCAGCCATGTTATACCACTAACTTGATCACGATCAAAGCGATTACGGTTGTCGGCTATATCTTTTATTACGTCCTCTAACGAACAAACTGCATAAATCTAAAAATATTGTGGACACTATTGGTTTGTCATCGTTCACCTCGAAAAAGTAAATAGGCGTATTCGGAGATTACATGATCATTCATAGATGTTCACCAATGAGTGGCTCCGTTACATTTATTTTCAAATATCATCCAATTTGAACTATAATTTGCGAGGTTTTCACGGATTTTGGGTCATATTGACAGCTCTTATTGGACATTTACAACACCCATGGCACTTTTCACAAACACTTCTGTACTTACCTGATCAGCTTCATTTTCGACGGTTTTAAACGCGTTACTTATGTGACACAGATCACTGAAGGCCATTTAAACTTAAAAATTATATTTTTTACCACAGTAAATAGGAGCTACGAGTGCTAAGCCATTTTTCTTTGACCTACATGTGTATAAATTTGTATAGCTATAACTCGCAAGTTGCAACGGTGTTGCTGTCACGTTGTACGAATTAACCGTAATTCGTAACGAAAACACTGAAAGCTACTTTATTGATTTTATTCGTTCAAACTTACATCGAAAAAATGTTTGTGTCTATGAAATAAATAACCAATGCTTGATAAGGATAACACAGAATTACAGCATATAGATTAGGATTTTCCCGCGTTTTTATTTATTTTTTCTACCTTGTAAAACTTATTTGCTTTAATCCAACCAACAAATTATTTTTTACATTCTAACAAAAATAGGTATATTTTTTATGAGATGCATATTGTATTGATACTAATTACAGATCAGCTATTACTAAAATTTAATATTTTTTTGAAATTCAAATATATTTCTGGACTCAATTAATATTGTTTTCACCTTAGAATGTTAAATGTTAACCTGACTTGACCGTTGACTATTATTTAAGCAATCATTTAATTGAATGCCTGAAGAAATAAAATATTAGTTTTTAATAACGCTTAGATACGTGCAGTTTCATTTCCATACTCAAATTTAAATTAAAGTTTATCGTAATAGGTTAAAATATTGTCTGTGTACCTGACGTACCGTAACAATTAATCTGTGGATTGTGATGGTTATTTGATAAGAGATATAAGATTGTTCACTGATTGTTACTTTAATATTTTAATTCAATATGGATAATATTTTTGAAAAACAAGTTCTTGAATTTTAGCAGAATTCGTTAATCTTTAGGTTCTTAGTAAACATATATAATTTATATTGTCATAGTGCCATCTCTGGGTCAGACTTAGAACTTGATCTTATTTTGGCACACATAACAAAATATATTATACTTATAGTTTGTTTGCTTCAATAGATGGCGCTATAAGTAACTTTATCCTTAATTGGTTACTCGGAATAATTCTATAATAATAAAATAAAACGGATTCAGACGATTGTTAGAAGAGAGCTATTCGTGCAATTTATAACCTGGGCCCAAAAGATTCGTTAAGAGGTAAATTTAAAGAAATTAAAATAATGACTGTCACTTCCCAATTTGTTTTTGATAATGTTATGTATGTACGCAAAAACATTAATGATTTTTCCAGAAATTGTGATGTACATTCTATTAACACTAAGAACAAGAATAAACTTGTTGCTCCAAGTACCCGATTACACAGGGTTAGTAACTCTTTTTTGGGGCAATGTATATGTTTTTACCATAGGATCCCAGAAAACGTTTAAAATTATTCAATTATAAAATTCAAGAGGATCGTTAAAGAGCGCTTGTGTGCTAAAAAAATAACAACTTTAAATTTTAATTTAATTACGATTTTTGACTATCAATAAGCAAGTGTAAACACTTCTATATTGAATAAAGATTTTTGACTTTAACTTTGACTTTGTTATATTACCTACATAACAGTAATCATTATTATGATGAATGGGTTACGACTTTTTATTTTTAATTACCATGTGAATTAATTTTTGACAAAGACTGTAGATATAGAGATATAAATATCTAAATCCTTATTATAAAATAAATATATACCTACATATTAAATTTTATATACATAATATATAAAAATTATATTTATTCTTATTATATTTTTTCTTTACAATTTCTGTCTCAAAAACCATATTTTAATCTTTTTTTACAATTCTGCCATAGTAAAGTTACTCTATGGCAGGTAATTCTTCAGGGAAGTCTCCCGGAAAGTTATCGAACACGGGTAGATAAGATTAATTTAAATTTTATACAACTGATAAATTTGTGATCTTCTTTTTCCTTCCTTTCCTATTAAAATTAAAATTTTACAGCTTGTAGGCATATTATCACGTTAAAGAATCCGAGATAAGAAGAATATATTTTTTTTTAATTATCACGCAAGGGAAACCTTCAAAAGGCCCCGTTCAAAAGACTTAAGTACGATGGGGTGACAGGAATTTATCTCATTTTTATTTTTTTTTATTCGTGTGATCACTGGATAATTTTAAATACAAATTTTTATATTTACTTAAATGTGTATTTTCGCAACAAGCTTTTACATAATATAAAATTAAATAACATAACAAAATGATGATTTTTGTTTAGTTACCAAATGTTTTACAACATTTTTGATCATTTAATAATACTTATTTAGTGTTTATTTACTTTTCGCTGGGCACATTTCTTAGTCTGTTAATGTCAATTACTGCATCATTGCTGTACGGTCACCAGTGACGAATTAACCCTTAATAAAATTAAGCAATTGCCTAGGGCATCACGGCCTGGGAGGGTACCAATAGAAGTACAAAAAACTGTCCTAAGGGCATCACGTCTCACACTCACGTCACCAAAACCACATAAAAAAAATTTCATCACAGCGACATAAAGACGCCATACAATCAAAATAAAAAAAATAAAAAATGACAAATTATGTCACGTGGGGTATCGTTCAAGAGATATTTTAAAAATCATTGTTTAATAATTTTTCAGTTGAAATAATATTTAAGGATGCGCATATCTATATAAAACTTTAAATCGCTAGAGCGATTAGATATTATTTTAATTGGGACTCTCACTAATATTCGTATTTGTTACTAACTAAAAAAATTGAAATAAAATTATTATGTATAATAAAAACAAAAAACCCGACTGCTTAAAATTTTTATTATAATATCTCATCATTAATGTTTTAGGCGGTAAAGGTTTAAAGACACACAGGCGTGGATTGCTTAGGGCATCAAGTATTCTTAATCCGTCACTGACGGTCGCTTATCTAAATGTGCAACTAGTAGCAACTAGTAGTAACTAAAACTTAGCTTCTAAGTAAGGAAGCCTTCTAGTGACTTGATCGTACTTAAAGCAATATAGGCTTGAACTACGGTATTGGTGGTGCTACCCTGCATTTTGTGTACCATGCAAGCCCAGCATAATAATAACATTTTTTTTTTTTTGAGATATTTAAGCTAGCGCTTGACTGATGTCACACCTGACGGAAAGTGATGATACAGCCTAACGTCGAGCGCACTTGCCTAGAAGATGCATATTGAATCTAGATTACAACAATATTATGTATATTCACAGTAACATTGTATGTGCTCGAGACCTAAGGATAAGCTTATAATGCCAAGTTTCCGACTGCGCAAAGTCAATAAATCCTTCTTGGGGCAAGGTATGCGTTTCTATGATAGAATTCCGCAGATATTTTTAACCGATTTCCGATTGATAAATGCAAATTGTAAAAAATAAATTGGTAAAGAAGGCATATTACTCAATACAAAATGGTAATTATACAGATTATAAAAAAGCGTGGAGCTAATATTTGAGTCAAGCCTATATTTAATACGTGAGCCGAGATGGCCCAGTGGTTAGAACACGTGCATCTTAATCGATGATTTCGGGTTCAAACCCAGGCAGGCACCACTGAATTTTCATGTGCTTAATTTGTGTTTATAATTCATCTCGTGCTCGGCGGTGAAGGAAAACATCGTGAGGAAACCTGCATGTGTCTAATTTCAACGAAATTCTGCCACATGTGTATTCCGCCAACCCGCATTGGAGCAGCGTGGTAAAATATGCTCCAAACCTTCTCCTCAAATAGAGAGGAGGCCTTTAGCCCAGCAGTGGGAAAATTTACAGGCTGCTAATGCTAATGCTAATGCTAGGCAGGATGTATTGTATACAAAGTTATAACTAACATGACTTTGTATTTTTAAATGTTGAAAAAGAGTAACAACTGAGCTTCTTGCCGGTAGAATCTAAATTCCAAGCCGGTGGTAGCTTCAATTAATATAATTTGTTAAATGATGATTCAAAGGTAGTTGTAAAAGCCTACTTGAATAGAATATAAATATTTCGATTTTGGTTTTGATCTAGACTTAAAAGTACCTTTGCCAGACTTTTTTTATTTATCATAATAAAATTCATATAAAATTTTGTCTCTATACTGTTGTGAAACTAAAAAGTTTGTGAATTATATTGTTGAAATACAATATTGCTAGTTTTATTAAATTCCAATCATTAAGCAACTTACCCACTTTTTCGACAACATCTACCTTAGTAATGGTAAAGGTTTTACAAATCTAGAACCTTTACCATTACTAAAGTAAGACTTTTTTTCACCTATAAAATATTGGTTCCGAAAATGAAATAAAAATATTATTTAAAAGCGAATTACAATTAAAATGTTCCTATTTGCAACTGTTCTTGAGTTATTCGCTCGTAAGAGTCACCAATGTTCAGGTAACCAAATTTGAAATCGTATTTTTTTGACAAAGTGTGCAGTGTCCTCTCAATACCTCATTTCCTTACATCACCATATAATTATTAATGAACCATTGGAAGAACCAATAAAGGTGCCACCACCACCAACGAAAAAAAACTCATCGCAATTAAATTATTTTTGTCATAAAAGTGGCTTATGATCAATATAATTACATTTTCTATTTGAAAGAAACGCTCCAGCTGAGACACAATAACACATAGTAAGTTACTTCTAACTACCTTCGTATTTATGTTTGTTGGCAGAATACTCAATGAGTGAGAAGAACATAGCCAGATGAGTTTGCAAATAATGATGATGTCATCCTGACCGATTTCGGTCACAGCGGCTGATCTCAAGACAGACAGACCTGGCAACTACGCAGGACATATGATAGAACACATGTATATGCACAAACACGGTGTACTCTCTATTCCCTTACTCTAATAATCCGATGGGACGATGAACCCGATACGTCCGAAAATAATTCAAGCGCAGGTCCAACGGGTTTCATCTCTCACTTCCAACTTCCAGACCATACTCTTTTCCAACCATAAGGGGATAAAAGCCAAATAAACAACATTTGACAGCAATTTGACGCTGTATCATTGGTCATTTCACTATGGATTTGTAAAATATTGCGTTTTGAACGTTGAAGAAATTGTTACCTATCGTTATATTGGAAGTAAAATTAAAGTGGATACAAGTAGTTAAGTATAAACTCTTAGAAGTGCCCAAAATAGCCGAGTTATTATCAAATCACATAGAATACGGAAATCTAAGGTTTGTTTATCTTTTCTCCTACTTCCACTGGAATAGGCTATAACTAGCTGCTTTTAATACACATAAAATAAGTATAAAAATGCTAAATCTCATTGACCACGTCTACATATTCGAATAATCTAAAGCGTTACATTGTTAGTTCGTCAAATACGTACACAGAGGCATGCACTAATACAATTTCCTCTCAAACTGGACACAAAGGGAATTCAGTACAGAGGCTGTGTAATTTCATGCAGACAGTGGATATTCGATTAATATTGCTTATGAGTTCTGCCGAATTGATCATTAGTGCTGTACGATGATTACGTATTACGTAGAGTTAAACAAGCCGTAAGCTATTCCAAATATGATTAAGGCTTTAATGAGGCACAAGAACCTTAATCTAAATTATATTGTTTGTTTTTTTTTTCTTTTTTTTTAATTAATTGTCATTCGCGGCTTCGTTTTTGGTTTAGAGGTTCGACTTCAGGTGTTAGGTTCGCGTAACATATTATCAAATTCAATTCAATGGTTAGGCCATGTAAGGTAGACTGACAGACACACATTGTTTCGCGATTATAATATTAGTATGGATTTATTGAAGGTTAATTTAATTTTAATCTATGGAAAGTATAGAAAATACTAGAATAACTCTACATTATTGAAGGAATATAAATAATGATTTATTTGTTATCAAATAATAATGTTACGGTTGTAGAAATCTTGAACTTACCAATTATTGACTTGACACTCTAAGGTGAAAAGAAAACAATGAAATTGATCAAATAATCTCATATTATACTGATTTTACTATTTTGAATGTTGCCAGCATTCCTAATTTTAGGTAAGCTTGCTAAACGATACTTTATCACTCCAGCCCTGTTTATTTAGAAAAAAACATATTTATGAAGCATAGCGAAACCGACTTCATCTAAAAATGAGTTAAAAAGCGAAACTAATTAACTACAACATAATACTTATGACTAATTTTCGGCTAACTTTTAAAATTATAACAATTAATACTACTTACTTATTTGTTTTTTTGATGTTTGTTTATTTATTTTTAATCTATATATTTTTTATGTTTAGTACAAGTTTATTTTAGTAGTAGCAATTATTCGGTATTCGATGAATAAAAAACAGAAAAACAAAAAATGAGGAGTAAAGCCGAATTATGAATAATAGCAACTAGGTACTCGTGGCATATCTAGTAACTAGTATTGTTACTCTTATCCGACAATTCGATTACAGACATAATATCTAAATACAATTTAATTTATTCATTCTCAAGACAACCTTTTATCGAGTAAAACGCCATTACAGTTTTCTTAACGTAACAATAAAATTCTAGATAAAACAATTTTTTTGTCTGCTTTTGGTTTAGCTTAAAAAACTGGACATCAAAAATGTATGTTATTACTTGTAAGTTTGTATAACTTTTGATAGACTGGTTTGATTTCGATGAAATAAAGTTACTTATAATCCTTCAATTTTATTTTTAGCCGTTTTATTAATTAGATGGTGATGGTAATATGCAAATAGCCATATTTATTTATTTGTTTTTCTTTAAAGATATAGATTACAAATAATGTATGTACATATACTTATCTGCGGTTCTCTACCAGTACGTACATAGAAAACAATCGTAATAGCAAGTACCTAGCATTGTGAGATTCCCATTCTATTACTCCCTTAGTAGAACTTTAATGAAAATATTACCTATTCCCGCCAAATTCGTTGTCAAATTTCCGCTAGCCCGCCATGACAGTCCAAACGTCACCTGCTCTTGACATCACAGCGGGAACGCAAGCGCCACCCGCGGCGTCCATTATCCAATTTGTATCCATTGAACTGCGAAGATTAAAATAATTGTCAGTGACGTATCTATTATTACTCCCTTTTACTTAAGATAATATGACGTAGAATAAGCCCTTTAATGGACGTACAATTCTATGTAAGTTTTAAGAATATTTAATCGTGTCCTTTGAATATGAGAGAAAATTTACGTCAGTTGAAAACGTTTTTGTTTTCTTAATCTATCAGGGACAGAGTCGGGCAGGATATACAGACTATATACATGTAAGTTGTATAATGAATAGAGACTAATTTTCATAGACAACAATTAAAGCTACAAGAACGACTAAATACGTAGAAATTAACTAACAACAAAAATGTACACCTACGTTAATTGTACGTGGCTACTACCACGTGAGGTCACGGTTCTCAAAGGAGGAGTCCTTTAACGTTATCGTTAAGGAATTAACCAAAAAAAAAAGATTAAGCAAAGAGATCTCGTAAAATTCTATTTAAAATTTCAAAGGCAAACAAAAATAATTTCGTTAGTTAAAGATTACTATGTAAGTATGTAAGTATTTTGTGATTAAAAAATGGCTTTCAATTTTTGAAGTGATATTCTCTGAATAGACATTTTAATGGTAGAGTATACAGGATTGGCTTTTGTTTTAAATTTATTTTTGCATCTTTAATGTTTAAAATGTGATCTTAGATTTTCGCGATTATTACACATTGAAATAAAACTAGTTTTTAACGGATTTAATCGCGTATATAATTATTTTAACATCCCGACGTTTCGATCTCTGCCCGTGACCACAAACACTGCAAAGTGCTCGAAACGTCGGGATGTTAAAATAATTAATATACGCGATTAAATCCGTTAAAAACTAGTTTTATTTCAATGTTTAAAATGTGAGTTACTTAACAGAATGTTAGCAAAACAAGGTGACTGTTTTGTCTGCGAGATCAATAGTTTGGTTCCGTATTACAAACTAAGTTCTTACAGGCTAAGTTTAAATATAGAATATATAATATACATAGCTCCTATAGATTTTAACACACCATTATGAGGTACGATAAGCATGTCCCATAATAAAAAAAATATGCTCCAAACGGTATTACGATACCGATAGGTTAAGACCTACAATCAGTTTGAAATTCAGGCCCCCAGTTTGAGTTGTAATGGGCTATTTGAAGTTCATATACATTAAATAGCTTGTTCGATTCATTGGTGAGCGAAATCTATATCTTGAGGATCCTACCTGGTTGAATGAAATCCTGCACCCAAACATACTTTACATATACATTACATGTGCATGTTGTAAACAAATCCACTGTAGAACGATGGGGTAAAGTAGGTATAGTCCAATATTTGTTTTTAACAGGACAGAACCAGTTATCACTAATTTAATAGAGTAATTAAGTAGTTTTACTTGTGACTAGGTAAAATTAAGATTTCTGTTTTCAATTAAGTATAACCAAGGAGGTTAAATAAGTACTTATAAGAAACAAATCTTTGCGTTGTAAATATTTCAATGATTATTTGTACATAAAAAACTCAAATTTAACCTTGAAGTTTTTCATTTTAGTATTTTTGATATTTCTATAATTGGCAATTTAAAAATAAACATTAAATTTCGATACAGATGCAAAATATCTATTTAAATAGATTAAAAAGACCGAGATCTATATTATTGAGTAATTTATTCCCGAAAGCTTCCGATTTCGCACGCATTAGCATTCCCCTTGTGTAAGAACGTGATGAAACATAGCTTACAGTTCATCTAAAAGCGTTAACTACAAAGCAAATGAAAATCACGTCGAAATCCTCTTAAAGTGTTAATTATCGTGATTGAATTGAAACCAAACATTATTTTCTAAATTTATTTTAATTAATCAAATTATTTTTTTATTACATAATTATATTAAAAAGAGGTTTATAACAACAAAAATGTATTACATACTTATAAAAGTAAAATTTGTAATTAGCATTGCTTTTTTTTTTAATGTTTTAATATCCCCACTGTCGTACCTAGATAAAGAAACTAATTCGACAGACAATAACCGAAACCCGCTTAACGGGATGCAAAACAAAAGAAAATTCGAATAAAGAAATCAATCGCAATCGAATCAAGAATTCGCAGACTATAAGTGTGAGCGAGATGCATAAATACAAACTAACTAATTCGTAACAGAGACGGGAATAGCGTTAATCCTATTGGCTTATACCGGGCGACGTTTGCCACGATTGGTCGCCGTGCTTTATTGAACTGTCACTGAAGACCGCGGTTAAGGGGTGAGCGGTAATTCGGGGGCAAATAGGGGGAGAAAAAGGTCTGAAAAGGGGGTTTGGGGAGAGGGGTCGGGTGTTTCACAGAACGGAGTTTGGCGATTGACTTGTGGGTAGTTTTTGGGGTTCCTTCGAGAATTGAAAGGGATTTTTTAGTAAATGATATAATTTAGAGTTTATTTAAATAAAATATGTAAGTATATAAAAAGTAAAAGCGTATGTGTTCCAAAAAACGTCAATATTCCTTTTTAAGAAGTTTTCATTGTTAAGTTTTTATAAAAACATACTTATATTTCAATATGCCGTTACAAGAACTCATATTATAATATACTTGTTAAGTATTAAATATGTGTGATATTTTTGTGTAATTTAATCTTAAAATCTTCACTTATGCTTATTATTTTTTCTATGAACTGTCTGACTGATTGATCTTGGTTATCTATTTTATGATAATGATTTATAGAAAATAACAAACACGTTATTTAAAAAAAAAAAACAAAAACAATACATGATCAATTGTTGTGATCTGTGATGAAGCATAATTCTTAAATAAATTTTATTTATCAGGATTAAAACTTTTTTTTTAATTTATTTGTTAAAAAACCAATTAAACGTCCCTACTATGTATATTTAAAGTGCTAAGTTTATCCTATTTAATATTAAGTAGTAATATTTATTACAAATATAATGACAATTTAAATTCACATTATTTTCATACTTTTCAAATAAATTAGGTTTAATACATTACGTTCCTTTATTCTTTATAACACAATAGAAAATAATATAATAAGGTAAGAAAGATTTTTTTTTTAAATATCTATATAATTTAATAGTCATTGTTAAAAAAATATTAAGTAGGTATTTAAGTATTTGTTTTGACATGACAGGATATCTTTTTCTTTTCTATAATCAATTTCATTAGAAAAAAGTACTTAATTAAAAAAATGCTATTTGTTTAACATTATAACCAAGAAAATATTTTTATATACTTATTATAAAGGTACGATTTTTAATTTCCAAATTGTACATTTCAATATTTTATATATTTTTTATTTTCGACTATTGTATAGCCGTGATACTTATCATGTTTAGATTTATTTTAAATTTAAATTGAGCTTAAATCATAATAATTAATCTGTAGGTATTAAATGATACGCATCTTCGGATGTAAAGCAATGACAGATTTATACGATTGGTCGGTAAGACGCGGGAAAATTGTTGACTTTTCCTCTCTGATTCCGCGTTTTGTGTTTCGCCACGCCTTCGCGAAAGTTCCCTCTTGTCATTGGAGGGAAGCATGTCAGATATCAAGTTTTATTTCGTCACGCATTAAATGTCATATTCCAAATACCTATTGTATGTTTATTTGTACCGTTACATTTTATATACTTAGGTACAATTTGTAGCCTACATCGTATAGCTGATAATAAGTGTATCTAAATATCATATATTAAGCTATTAGTACCGAAAGTAACATCGAAATTGTTAATATTTTTAAAACTCCATTTTATGTTTTTTTTACGAAAATCCTATCTAAACATAACAAAGAGGAAAAATACATAATTATATTATAATAGGTACCTATATATCTTTAAATTACTTAATTGGATTGACATACACTTTTTTGTTTTACAATCCTGTTCCTTATTACATTTTTAAATAAAAAAAAATACCACTACAAGTTATGTTAATAGGAAAATCGAAATAACCATTTAATTTTGCGCGCAGAGTCATTATTCTAAATGGCTGGCTGACGCAGCACCGTAATGCCACAAATTAAAGCTTAAAACGGACGCTTAACAGCTGACCCAAAATCGAAGTCTCCCCCTGAAGGGGGCCAGCGTCAAAAGCAACGGGGCGGAGTCTCGCCCCGCCTTCGACGCCACGCGGTGAGATCGAGTCAAAAGTGCCCCGGCCGTAGCAACACTAGCAACGCGCGGCTCGCTGCCGACAAGCAAAAAAAAATATTAACGTCAAAAGTGACAACTCTGTATTCCCGCGTTCCCGCCAATATTACTTTTCGATTGATTATTTTTAGTGTCGTTATCTAATTCGTTACTTTAATTTTAGAAATTTCCAAAAAAAATAATTTAGTTTTTACGTATTTCTTCATGTTAACAATTAATGATTAATCGCATATTATAAACAACTATAACAATCGCCAACTGTGCTAATATTTTGCAAGCATCTTATAATTATTTATGATTTTCTTCAATCTAAGATCTAAAATTTTATTAATGTTGATTATATAATCTGTATCAACTGTCAAAAAGTAAAATGGTGTATTTATAATTAGTTGTAATTGGAATTGAGTGTTTTGAAAAAGGAAAGGACAATTCTAAATTTGAAATAAAATGGAAGTGGCGCAAAATCCTCTTCAATTGACTCAAGATCATCAAGAAGCGAGAATGACAGGTACCATAAATAATACATTTTTACTAATAAAATATTATTTTAATGTAAGTTTTTTCTTAATTACAGTAATTAGTTATGCTACAGCTGTAGAGCAATATTTTTTATATATAGTTTATTTCGGTATGAAAGGTGCCAGTGTAATCGCAGGCACAAGGAACATAATGACGCAGTTCCTATATTTGGTGAGAAACTGTCACAATTAAACATGAGAAGGTTTTTGCATTCGCATTATTTATTCAATAAAAAAAAAAGTATTAATAGAATACTGTAATTGTATTTGGATTTGAAGCATTCAATTAATGTTATCATAGTTCGTATGTAGCAAATAAATATAAGTTTTTTTTTAATAAAATATTCGAATTTAATGTTCTGAAATAAGTAAATATACTTATTTTGCACAGACTGCTATAGCAGTTTGCTAGATATTTTTTCAGTTGTAATTATTATTTTGGTTTCATTAATATAGTTCTCATTGTGCTAGATCTATATGAAACATGGCATGACCTCTGTTTTAGAATTTTACCAATTACCTAACTTTCTTTTGTTTTATTCGGCATTTCAGCCAAAGACAATTATCTTACTTTTAATACGAAAGTTTTTATGGATGGATTATTATCACAGCGGAACGGCTGAATGAAATTTGGTATTGAGATAGATTATAGCACATAGGTTACATTTTATTCCGAAAAATGTATCACCTCCTTTCATACATGGGCGAAAATATGTTTTTTTTATATACGTTCAGCGTCGCGTCGGCTTCAACCCGTAGTACTAACTAATATACACTAGGTAGCTATCGTGAAGTGTATTTTTCCATGGAACTATTTCCACACATATATTGGTCAAGATAGAATTAATTTTGTAGTTTCTGAGATTAACGCGTAACAATATTTTACGTGCGTGCGTCTGAAAAAATCAATTATAATTGTACGATAAATTTCTGCAAAAATCATAACATGATTGAAAATTTAAGTAAAACAAGTAATTACCTATTTCACTTATAAAATATCTTAGCGTAGCTTAAGGTCTAATCTTGTAAAAGGACGAATCAAATTGCACGTTAAGGACTTCTTGAAATATTTTTTTTTTAAGTTACGTATCTTTGTCATTCTCTACTTATTTATATTAATAAAGTTATGATTCCGAATATATGTTGTATAAAAATATTTTGATACAACATCGACTAAATTGCAACTGGATCGTTGTATTACTAGAATACGAAAACGACAGAACATCGATTTCGTTTCGATGCGATTGAGATTAACTGACACTTTTGGTATCATTCGCGATAAAAAAATAACCTGAAAAAAGACATAACAGGAATGTTCGTTTTTAAGTATTAAGAATCAGCATCAGTAATATATAAAACACAAACCTACTTTAATGAAAAAGCTTAAAAGTAATTATGTTTTTTTTAGTAAATTAATGGGAATTCGATTTCAAAAAATATATATTTTTATTATTACTATTTGTAATACTAATTTTGAATATAGAATATTAGAACAAGATTGAAACCGGAAGTCTTTATAGTCTATTATTTCTTAATTTTTTTTTGTTTGTAATTGGTACATCAGTGTAGGTACCTATACGATGGATAAAAGTTAATATATTTAGTGTATTATTAATATATATGTCAAAAATAAACCAGTGCCATAGCCGTTTGATTCGCTAATATTAACACTATTAAAATATTTTTACATCTTATATTGTGAATTATATATACATACATGTATGTATAATAATTAATTAATTACTAACTGTAGGTACGATACTAATATTTTCTTAATTTTTCAACACTAAAAATACTTTAAATTAATACGTTATGGTATTTTTTTTTAATATTATTAATTTACGATACAAGTGTTGTTGTTTACGATTGCTTTTTATTAAAAAAAATATATTCATATCTTTTTCTTTTGTGTGGGACCATAAAGAAAAATATGTCTAAATTCAGCACTAATGAAAAACAAGTAGATATAGGTACATGTCAGTATACAGAACTTATTGTCGCTCGCGGCTTCGCTCGCATTTAAGGGGTCGCCTGGTGTTAAAAAAATAACCTATGTCATTCTTTTGAATTCAAGCTCTTTTCAAACTAAAATTTAATCAAATTCGGTTCAGTGGTTCGGCTGTAAAGGGGCAACAGACAGAGAGACAGAGTTACTTTCGCTTTTATAAAAGCATTATCGATATCAAAATCATAAATTTGCAAACCACCTACGACTTGTACTTATATCTATTCATACATCTACGCTTAACTAAAGGAGAATATTACTAAATTTAGATAATAAAACAATTTGGTATTAAATATAAAGCGTAAAGGTATTAAGTATAATGTATTAAATAAATTTTGTTATACATAACATTCAAAGACACAGTATATTAAAATCAAGTCTATGATAGCAGTAACTTTTAGATAATTTCCTTGGTGGTATGGCTCCGTGCATGCCCGTTTGGGTAGGTACCACCCACTCATTAGATATTCTACCGCCAAACAGTAGTACTCAGTATTGTTGTGTTCCGGATTGAAGGGTGAGTGAGCTACCTAAACTACAGGCACAAGGGACATAATCTCTTAGTTCCCAAGGTTGGTGACGAATTGGCTATGTAAGGAATGGTTAATATTTCTTACAGCGACATTGTCTATAAGCGGTGGTTACCACTTACCATCAGGTGGCTCATTTGATCGACGCCAAACAATAACATAAACAAAAATAAAAAAATAATCGAACGAAATAATATTCGCGACAGCGATCGATTTTCCGATAAAATATTTTCAAAAATAAAAAAAAACATATAGATCCTTCATGGTTATAAAAAAAAACTCCAATTCGATTCAATATTTAATGACATATTTTTAATGGTATCACATTTGTTATTCAGTACGCGTATGCCAGTAGCTCGGGGTCTATTTGACTGATTTTCAGCCGCTCCATGATTTGCCACTTTACCCGGTCAGCTCGCGTTTTGAATACAAAACAGGTTATATGGGGATTTGAATTTCATTTTCCAATAATGGGCTCGCGTTTTGAATAACACTTTATTGGGTTCTTACTATGTCATTGTGTTTTATTGGTGTTTATTATTTTATTTTGTCTTGCTATTTTGGGCAACTTCAATATTTTGAATTATTAATCTGTGTGCATATAACGCCTTCTTATTACTGTCATGTATCATTATATAAATAGTCTTTGAATATCGGAATATAATATACGGTTTGAACATAAATTTAAAGATAGGAAAGATACATTATTATTAAAAAAAAACTAGGTGTCGTCCGCGGCTTTGGTCGTATTATTGGTCTTCAAGCGTTAGGTATAAAAAAGTAGCCCAAGTTATTCCTTGGATTTCATTTCAATTTGATCAAATTCATTTCAGAGGTATGAATGTGAAAGCATAACAGACAAACAGAAAGAGTCACATTAGCATTAGTATAAATATAGCTTGAGTAAATAAAATTATCCTCATCTTCTTATATACAGAAGGCTCTATTGCATTTTTTAAACGTAAAGGTAATATTGTAATCAAATTCTGTGTAATTATCACCCAATAATGATTCTACCAGATATTGTGTAGTGTTCCGGTTGTTGCAATGTTGAGCGAGCCAGTTTAATTATTTACCTTACGGACCATTCATTTAATACGTAATACTATTTTCGCTAGTTTTTGACGCCCTCGTTCCCTAATATAAGAAAAAATAAAAACTGGCCGACCCCCCCTACTACTACTACTACTTACTTCGTAAGAATCTAAAGAAGAAAATGAATACACATTTGGTTAATTTTACTGTTAATTTTTAAAGTAACAAGTTTTTGAAATGTGTTTATTTGTAATTTCAAGGTACGCATCCGGGCGAACCTCAGCAATCGCGTTTTATTAAAAAAAAAAAAAATTTTTTTAACTTACGTAAGAACTATCGAAACTACTTCCCAACCCCTTGTAAGAAAACATAAGACATGGTCGAACCCCCTCCCCCTAAGTCGTCTTACGTAAGTAATAAATGAATTCCTTACCACTACAAGTATGAATTGGCTTACAGTGGCTATGTATAGTTGGTTCATTTGTTATTTGTTCACCTATTTGGTGTATTTTAAGCCTATAACTAAGTACGAAAATATATCGAATGTATTATGTAAAAAAATCTAAAACCTGCAAGAATTCCATACCAATTCAGTTTAAGCGTTAAGGGAAGTTCCAAGACGCCCAAGGCTTGGTAGGGGTATATTTAAGTGAATCCTTAAAATGTAGCATTTGAAAAGGGAGGGAGGAAATTAATCAGGGCGGCTCAAGAGCTCTCGCGTCAAAAGAAAACCAAATAAAACGGCAAGCGACAAAGTTTTCCGACTCGACTCGTGGCTTTAAGAAGCTATAGAGTTGTAATAATTCAATTATTTTTTTATTTGCCAATATTATAAGTAATAATTACTTTTTAAAGATACTATAATTAAAAGTGTTCCTCTTTGCTCAGTGGTGAATTCGAAGCGCCACTATTAATCAGGCTTAATTTATAATTTGGTATCATTTGGAAGGAAGGAAAAATATTACGTAGAAATACAGATGCATTTGTAGAATAAAAATTTGGTACATTCATGCCCTCAATGAAGCATGTAAAATAAGCTGCATATCTTCTCTTTAAACAAGGGAAGACACGTATAAAGTGAGTTCATCATTTTAAAATATAGATGAACAGACCATCATTCAACTTTATAAATAATATATCTATATTAAAATTTGTTACTTGATATATTTTTTCCGTTGTAAAATTTATAATATTCAAAGTCGACTCCACGTCATTCCTTAGTCGCCTGTAAGTGCCATACTCGGTACAAACATTGATTTATCTTGATACCAGGGATTTACTTCGCTCTCTCCCGCGACTTCCAATTTCCCAAACTGTTCTTTTTATGTGTCTCATACAATTTTCTTTTATGTCCTTTCACGTTTTATATAGCCTTTTTTATCTGCGCTATCCTGTCAAGATTTTATATTTTATTTGTGTTGCTTTTAAGTGTTGTAATAAGAAAGCATATAGTTATATATATAATATGCTTTGGAATCATTTTTTTTCTATGATTCTTAATATAAATACGTTATTCTTATGATAAGTCATTAAAAAGCTTCAAATAGTTATGCCCGTCAAATATATGGCACTTGTTCTGAGTGGATCCCATTTGGCGCTCTTAGAGATAACCGTGAGTGAGCCCGTGTAATTACATACTATGATAAGTACCGTGATTGGTAGACATTGACTATGTTACTTATAAATATTTCTATCAGTTCCAATGGTTTTAAGTGAGCCTTCACTGTCATGGCGGTTTCCTCTGCATTTATCGTATTATGAATAACAAAACTTCCTTAGTAATTCATTACGAAATTTAATTTCATTATTCATTATGCTGAGAGAAAATTAAAAAAATTTAAACTTTTATTGAATGAAATCTATAAAATATACACACTGTTTATGTGCGTAGACGTTTGATAAATAATAAATTAACCGTAGTTATATAAAATAAGGTTAACAATCATTAAACAATTTTAACTAAAAAGTAATTATTGAATTAGAATTTAAAAATAACTGAAGAGGAGTACTAGCAGCAAATATAAAATAAAAGTTAATTATGTAATAAATATAAATAGTTCTTTAATATTACTAGTTCCGCCGCACTGGGGTTTGGTTAAGTTTCGTCGTGGTTTCACGCGTAACTTACGTAGGAGGTGCTACGAAAACGCAGTTCGTTAAAACGTTAGGAAATAGCGAATGCACATCGCAAAATACCGCTTTAAATATCCAATATAATGTAAAAAGTGAAAATCAATTCGAATAAAACCGATTTAAAAGAAATACATTAAATAAAATTTCGAATTTTTATTCTATGCGTAAGTCAGCCTGGAGCGATATAGATATTGCTTTTATTCGGAATGGCAGCATGTGGCCAACGTATACGTACTATTAAAGTTTTACTCCAAGGTATATAACATTTAAACATGTGCACGACGCGACTCAGCCGTGACCGGAGTTATTGGACGTCAAAAACGTTTTTACTCAAACGCTACAAAATTTCATGTTTCATTTAAATATAAACATTTTACTCTTATTGCGCCCAAAGAAGTTAACAAATATAATATTATAATCATATTTATATAAGTTATTTTAATAATTCATAAAATAAACTCCACAAATACCTAATAACATAAAATTGTTAATACAACAACAAGAGTAGGTGTTCGTCCAGTAGGCTATTAACATTATTGAAAATTTGACGGAAAAATCGGATGATTTTTATATTTCGAACAGTTTTGTTTTGTTAGTTACTTGGCTAAATAAAAAAATTGACTAACCAACGGAAAAAATACTGAACAGTTTTGTTTTTGACTATTTATATAAATAAGAATAAAAGAAAAAAAATATATTGAAAAATTAATAGTAATAATAAAAATTACTCCAAACTCCAACTGACTAAAATATAATTACGTGTTACAAATTATGAAGTGAAAATAAAAATTAGTGAATATCCCTACAACAGCACTGGAGTAGCCCTTTGCTAGTAAATTAAGTTATTCCGACGGTAGCGGACGTAATAGCCATTCGGCAATCAGCGCCGAGTTTATTGTGTCTGTTTATTTACCTACATGCAGACACAATACAAACAGAGCTACCTGCAAAATTAAATGTATTTTACATTCCTACCTTCAAAATTAAAATTAAATGTTGTAGATTTTTTTAAATATATTTACCGTTTGTATGTTTTGTGTTTCTTCTTTTATTTTATTATATGTAATTTTGTTGCTTATTTATTTATTTATTTTATTTTATTTTCGTTATATTTTTGTTTTGTTGTTTTCTTATAGTCATTAGTTAATGTCTAATGTCCATTTAATTTTTTATTCTTTATGTTTGTCCTGAATAAACGTTTTCTGATTCTAATTCTGATTCTATTTTTCAGATCAGCTACAAATATTCCGGTTGTTCAATAAGAACAATCTTACGGTTATAATCCACGCAATCTACATACTAACCCATCTAGTTTTGTTTTATTAAAATCCCTTTCAACTAGTAAAACGTGTAACTATTTTAATTAAATTTTATAAGAAAAAAAAATGTATTTAAAACGAGAATTTCTAAATATTCGATGGTCTGCCAACAATAAGATAATTCAATGAATACAGTAACGTCAGTAACAGACCCCATCTGTAACTACATTTGCGAGCCTACGTTCATTGTAAACGAATTGTTGTATTGTCACAGTTTGACACTTAGTTTCTTAACACAATTTCTTGAACTGAAAGGTTTTATTTTAGTGTTAAATAAATAATATCAAAATAACATTAGATACGTCTGATTGAATATTGCTGGTAACAGAGATTTGTACTGTCTGTTTGTGTGGATAAAAGCTTTACGTGTTTTCTGATTTCTTCAGCAAGACAAAGATTAATTGCTATTGAAAACTCATTGACAGACAACACACTTAAATGTTGACTTTGGAGTCAAATCCAAACCATCCAGGGCTAAGTCAACTGCAGTACTTTTTTTTAATTTGCGTACGTTAAATTACACATTGAACATAAATCAAAATTTAAAATTAGGTACCACACAAATCATGACCACGTATATCGTCAAGAATGCTAGAAGCAAATAAATTATAACAAGATTGTTCGTCTAACATGGATAGGTCAGACCTTACGATAGTTTATTTTCCTATATAATATAATTCAGCGATCCATAAATTCCATGACGAATCCAAATCGCCTTATCCTTACAAAGGTACCCATATAATTCTGCAATCACTTAATTGTTTCATCATATTAGTGTACCAATCTATCCTGACTCTCACCTGAAGCTTATTCACATTTAAATAAGGGCTGTTATCGTATTTCATTGCGTTACAAATGTTGGTCCATATCCCCTATTTTATTTTGGAGTGAAAATGCTATTAAAACGAAAGGGTGCGATTTGCAATGGTTATTCTATTAGCGTTATTGATATTAAATGTTTATTGATATTACTTTTGGGTGTAGTGATAGTCAAGAGGTGTAAGTTAGTTATATATTTCTAAAGTGCAAACATAAATTTGATTGATTCATTGATTAGTGGTCACGCTTAGTTCCGTATTTAAATGTAACTGTCTGTATTTATTCCACTACAAACTATTCTATTTTTGATATATCTTTAAACTAAATGCTATATAAAGTTCTAAAACAAAATGTTATTTAAGGATGTATAAATTTTATTACGAATCATTATATTCTCAAACTCGAAATATATATTCCAAGATATTGGGAGCAAAAATAAAGAGGGTACAGTTGGAAGTTATAGCACTACCTTTTCTAATTACGCCGGCGGGAAATTAAAAAAAATATTAGTGTGTTTTCATTGCCAATCCATAAAATAAAACGACAAACGTCAAATAAAACGGGTTGATTGAATGGAATAGAAAATATAATAATAAATAGGCAGCAGTGCCCCTCTTAAAATAAACAT
Source organism: Vanessa atalanta (assembly GCF_905147765.1). Classification (NCBI taxonomy): domain Eukaryota; kingdom Metazoa; phylum Arthropoda; class Insecta; order Lepidoptera; family Nymphalidae; genus Vanessa; species Vanessa atalanta. The sequence continues at coordinate 2,696,271 of NC_061892.1, read as the reverse complement.
ATTACAAAATGATTTTTTGTGTGTATACTTTGTGAAATCAAAGTTTTTGAAGAATATCTACTCCAAATTTTAAGTTTGTCTTCACATAATCTCACCTGAAACACTACTTAGGATGTATTGTTTGTTTTCAACAACATACGAATATATATTAATGGGTTATTAGGAATATAACACAATATGAATAGAGCTACATGTAAAATTAAATGCTAAATCTATTAAATAATATATTTTACACGTTGTAAGATTTTCTTTATTAATATATTAAACCCCCTTTTTTAATATTCCGTATGTTCAATAAGAACAAATAAGTGAAATATATTCGACTAAATATAGTAAATACAGTCAATATTCTTGCCAACAGGAGAAGACAGCACATCGCCTCTACGTTGGTCGCCCCCTACATCGGCAGCTCTTGTGGCAGCTGCTCTGGCACCGCCTGCACTCCGACCCTGGCTGCCAGATCCCCCCGTAAAGAAGACCAACCACTTGGGTAAGACAGGTTGGCAGCTTTTGTCAATTTACAAGGTTTGATAAGCAATATTTTTTTATTTAAGAAACAAATCAAGCACTATGTTCTCTACTGTTATATATTACAACTACAACATATCTCCCAAATATATACGTAATACAAAATTCTTATGTATATTATGTATATTACACCACCTGTATAGTTTACAAGGTAACCTTAACTTTCAAGGACACGGATCCAACTTTTATTGTTTTTCTATTGAAGTCATTGATGTAAATCTATGAGAATATAATAAATGAAAAAGTAACTCGGACTGAAAGTCTGTCTGTCTCTCTGTCTTAATGAAATTTGGTATGAAGCTTGAACTCCAAGGACAAAGACTCCTTTTTAATGCTTAACCTGACCCGACGTCCAACCCTCAAAACGCGAGCGAAGCCATAGTATCAATATAAATGTGAACGTTCTCAATATTAATTATCATCGATCATATCAGGTCTCGTCTGCGTGGTGTGCGGTGATACGAGCTCAGGCAAACATTACGGCATTCTGGCGTGCAATGGTTGCAGTGGATTTTTCAAACGTTCTGTCAGACGGAAACTTATATACAGGTAAATTTATCGTTTATTTATTAATTTTCTAAGCTGTCTTCTGTGGTGTTATTTGCATGCATATTTTGTTCGATATATGGTTCTTTCGATTTAGATACAGATGTAAGGGTACAGAGAACCTAACTTAAGGTCTTCGACCTTGGATTTTATCTATTGTAAATAAAGTAAGTTTTAATACTTTTATTGCATAGTTAGGACCACTGTTGGTCACCACTGCACATAGATGTTGGGGCCGTAAGAAATTTTAACCGTCAACATTGGGAACTAGATATTATGTCTCATTGCCTGTAGTTACACTGGCTTATTCAAACTCTTCAAACCGAAACGCAAGAATACTAAATCTTACTGATTGGCGGTAATATATATATATATGGTATGGATGGTACATACCCAAAAACGCTTGTACAAAGGTGATGTAAATTATCAGAAATATTCCCGCAGACGTTATAATCAGGTTGATTTGAACGAGTCATTTACAAGAATCATGTAAATTGTATTCCCAAATTAAACAGAATTTTTAAAATATTTTTATTTATAGTTGATAACAATTTATCAAATTCACAATACTATGTATTTATTTAAAATAATGTATTTTCTGAATGGCTTTTATTTATGCCAACAATACATAGTTTACTCCAGCAAAATTAATTGTAATTATCGATATTCACTTTATAAAGAGGTAAAACTTGTTAAAACCAACAAAAAAATTTCTAAGTGCTGGATACATCCTTACTGTATAAATGCGTTTTGTATGAAACGGGGCGGGTTGATAGTTTATTATTTATTTATATGAGCCGGTAACAATTACAATAGAGGAAATTTTGCAGAATATAAATACAAGATACAATACAACTTACTCGTAGAATAGAATCATAATAAAATAGACCAGAATAACAAACATAACAATAAAAAAAATGGAGAAAGTGTTTGAAATTAATAAAATGGTGTCACATATGTGACATAATTCACGGTCTGTGACCGTACCATAGACGGATATGCACCACTTGTATCAACAACCAAAAAGCAATATTTGGTGAAATGCGTAACGTCTTCGTTGTCGAAATTGGGCTACTGATTCATAAAATGCCTTTGTTATTGTATGTGTGTCATGATGTTGCCTAATTCTTAGTAAATCGCAAACAATATAGATGAGTATTTTAATTATTAAGAAATTGGTTTTGTATTCATCGATCTTTTGAAATGCGTCGTACTTATCATGAAGAACAAATATTTATATCAAGTAGCTGTATTCGAAACCCTTAAACATACATAAAGTAAATGCCCCATTGCTTTTCTAAGGTCTTCTGGAGCCTTGAAAAGAGCAGAGCTCAGAGCTTTACTCACGCTTTTCCAATGTAGTTTTTTGGATAAATTGGTGAATTTTATCTAAAAAATTCCAGTGACACGATGTTTTCCTTCACCGTTGTACATGAGATGAATTATCCGCAGAAATAAGCCACATAAAAAAACTATTTATTATTTGGGCTAAAACCTGAAATTTTCGGCTAAGATTCACATGTTTGTAACCGGCTTATAATAATATATGATATTTTTATTTTTAATACCCCAAAATAACCTATTTAGTCTTGTAACAAATAAAATTTAATAACTATTTTAGTAATTTATAATTAGAAGGAACCTAGACCCCTTATTAGCTTTTCCTTTCGATGTTTATTGTTTTCGAAAATATTCCATCACAAATGTTTGCATATCTTAATAAATTGAGACAATTTTTAGTTAGTAGTTTAACCAAAATATTTTACCCATCCCAAAATTATGTCGCCTATAAGATGGAAATACAAATAAAATAAAAGCAACAACACAAAACATTATGCCATTAATATTCCCGCATCGAAAACATATATATCAAAACAAAAATCACCCTAAAATTAATTTACAATCAAGCATATCAAACAGTCCCGTAATCTCCATCAAAAACCTGCCACCAAATATGTTGCAGTCACATCTGTAAAGAAACGCTAAAATGACAATGGGGGAGACACCACTCGAATTAGATTCTGATCCACTTAATCCTCTTCGTGAATATTTCTAATTCTTCTTGCATCTGGGGTTTTGGTTGTGTATGGTCGTATGGATAGACGGAGCGGTCATAGATAATGCCCAAAAAAAGACGAACTACAGTATAATTGTAAAGAATACCGGGCAAGAAACAGGTGCAAAAAGAAATTCCGTAAAAAAGTATATAGAGAAAGACCATAGAAAATGAAAAACAATTTTGTCTGACTAATTTTATTTCTGATTTTATTTTCTGGTGATATTATGGCTTTATATTGAATTATTTTATCAACAAATTTAAATTCATACGTACAATGTTACCAGTAGACCAGTTCGTCATTATTAACATTTGAAGTAGGGCATAGGTATGTCTCTCTTTGTTTTAATAGCACACTATTCTCATGCTTACCATTGTGTTATACTTAATATAATCAATCCCATACATTATATTTTCTTACTTATATATATTATAAATGCGAAAGCTTGGACGGATAATTTTAGTTAGTCAATCAAGCTAAACGGATCGGAATAAAATTTGGCACAGATTAGACCATAGGTTACTGTTTATCCCAAAACTTTCCCCGTAGACGCAGGCGAAGTCGCAGATGGAAAATAGTTTTTTTGTAGGAAAATATTTTTTAGAAGTAGAATAATAGAAAAAAAAATGATTCCATATTTAAACTTTGATTTTCAAGAATTATATCACCAAACAGTTTTACAATTTGTTAAATTTCCGCTATTTCTTAACATATATACCCGAATACATACACTAGCAAATTGATAAAATGCGAATTAAATTTTATACTAAAGCTCTGAGACGACCCTCCTTTACTGTTCTCTTTTTATTCATAAACATTGAATTATAAGTTTTGTCTCTCAAATCAAAACTTGTCTTGTCGTAATTCTTATAACTTTTGGGAGATTTTCAATTAGTTACACTATTCTATTTATGATTAGCTAGTCTACATAATTATGAGCTGAGATGGCAGTAGCTAGCAAACATGAAACTTAACCAAGCATTGTAGGTTAAAATCTTCATGTGCCTAATTTGTGTTCTTAATCTCTCGTGCCCAGCATGCAGTGCCTGCATGAGTCATTAAAGGAGGTTCCTTAAAGAGAATGGATCAGCTTTGGAAGACATTAAATGCCGCCACTTTTTATTTTTTATTTCAGACCATATTCATGGAAATATTTCTTTTTTTTTAAATCGAAAAGTTTTCAATTCAAAAGAAAACAAAATATAAGATACATCCAATAAAATGAGCATAAAAAATCACACAATGTAAGGGTAGATTCACAGATAATATTAAAAACAGTTTAACATTTGGCCCACTTCGGGCCCCATTCAATTAATGAAGCACCCGCTTTAATGTTATTAATATTGTGTATGCGCCCTTATGGTCAAGTGTGACATGTGGTTCTTTATCAGGAGCAAATTGATTTTTGGGTCTTTTTATTGCAACGTTAAATCTATCTTTTAGCGAGCAGTGAACTATTAAATCTTTATAGGTTCGGTAGCGGATAAATTGATTGGTGTTTAACTGTATAAAGAATTCAAGCTATGTTTTATATATTTTTTTTCTATCTGGACGTAACTCAAAGAATATATGGAAAAAAGAGCAGGGAATAGATCGGTTGATTAAGATTCATGATATATAATAATTTGTTGCAATTGACAAAGTCTGACTTTTGTAATTCCATAAACGCTCAATGCCAAATAACCTTGAATTATTGTCCCTAATTACTATAAGAAAGATTTTCTCTCTTATAACTTTCACCCAATCGCTTAAGCTGCAGTGGGAGTGCCACAGGGTCGGTATTTGGGCCGTCACTATTCATTCTATACACGAAGCATTTTTTCCCTCCGAAAACCGATTGCAACAAATGTCAACCAGCCTAAGCCTATTATGTGAAGGATTACGTATAATGAAATATCTTTAATCTTGATTAGACCTCGTCCGCAGATTGTTGGCATTCACTTTGATTGAGTAGTTTTTCCTTTTAAGATGAGCTTGTTCGATCTGATTGCTTTTTCTTAATACTTCAGTTATGGAAATCTTAGAAAAAAATATTATTATAACATGTATAATTCATATAAATTAAAAACTAATTATTTAATATTACCTACTTGATTATTATTATTATTTGGTGGAGCTCGATATTTCGACATTATCTACGAATGTCTTGTCTCGTGAACAAGGTAAATATGGTAAATATCCCGTTTTAAATACTGTTAGTAATAAAAATAACCATGTTAATTTAAAATCTTATATACCTACTTGATGTTTGGTAAAATATCTTGTATAGGGTTTTGAAAACATTATTGGAATTTAATTACTTATATATTACATATAAGAAATTATATCATTCAAATATATTTAAAATAATTTTATATTGTTATAACTACATAAAAAATAAACATGTCATAAACAACATACTAAAAAAAAAGTCGCTTCCCGATCTTTTAAGCTATAAAACGGATTTTAATGCCGTTTTCACAAATAAACATAGTGATTCAAAAGTAATATTAATGTTTACAAAACATGCATATTGTGGTAGAGAACAAAATATTTCAACTTTACTACCGTTATTGTACTCTAATAATAATAATCAAGTAAATAAATAAAATGATTATTTTATTAGTGTATTGGAAAATTGTGTATCTAAGTGTCAATGAAGAACACACGGATTTTAAGCAAAGACTACAGTTTAAATTGCACGGGATTTTTCAAATGCTTAAGTTCTGTTTACAATCCATTCCTTGCTCGGTGAAAGAAAATATCTTAAAGAACCTTCCGTAGAAAGAAATTCTAAGACATTTCTTAACCAACTCGGTAGACTTCGTATTATTATACCACGTGTTATTTTGGCCTGGTACCTATCAAATCCAATGCTTAGACGAGTGAACTTTTAATCTACATTGCCACGCGATTGGTAAAATACAGTACGGGTTTTGATTAATATATCATTATTTGACTTGGTAGGGATTAGTGCGAGCCCATCTGGGTGAGTATCGTCCACTCGTCAGATGTTCTTCTACCAAACAGCCATACTTAATATTGTTGTGTTCCGGCTTAAAGGATAACTTCAGACTCAAGAGACATAAAATATTTCTTACAGCGCCATTGTCTATGACCAGTGGTGATCACTTACCACCTGGTGGACCGCTTACTGGCACGCCTACCTTTGTAATAATAAGAAAAGATACGCAATTTTTCACGAATTCAAAGTAAATTCTGACGACCTCCATGGTCGAGTAGTGTGTACACCGGTTTTCATGGGTACGCAACTCCGAGGTCCTGGGTTCGATTCCCGGCCGAGTCGATGTAGAAAAAGTTCATTAGTTTTCTACGTTGTCTTGGGTCTGGGTGTTTGTGGTACCGTCGTTACTTCTGATTTCCATAACACAAGTGCTTTAGCTACTTACATTGGGATCAGAGTAATGTATGTGATGTTGTCCAATATTTATAAAAAAAAAAAAAAAAAGCTACGGATTATTTTAGACATCGCATCATTTCAAGATCAAAGTTACTGTTTATTTATCTTTACTCTTCCTTCCATTGAAATGGACTATCTTTATGTTTTTAATTTTATGCACAGCTAGTCATCTGAATGATTACTTAATGAAAACAATGATTCAATAATTGGATATTTCTTTTACATTAAGTGAATATTTTTTTACTTGAATATTCAACTATAACTTTACAAATAACGATAAAAAGTTTAAACATTCGATCTCAAACATCTTCCCTTTTATCCTATACCACAGCTAAATTATGTTTTCCGTTAACAGATGCCAGGCTGGTACAGGACGTTGCGTGGTGGACAAGGCTCATAGGAATCAGTGTCAGGCCTGTCGATTGAAGAAATGCCTAGCTATGGGTATGAATAAAGATGGTAAGTTATTGCTATCTTCTAAATAAGTTAAGAAGAACGGTACAGGTATGTTATCACACACACCTTCATCCCCATTTAACATCCTTCTAAAACAAAAATATAGTCTTTGTTCGGGGAAGGCCCTGGAACTCAAACTATCAACGTTTCAAATTTCATGTAAATCCGTTCAACGGTTTAAGCGTGAAGAGGTAACATAGAGTTACTTTAGTTATAACATTAGTAGGGGTTGATAAACAAACATAAAACGAAATAAGTCATCATTCCCACGCTTACATCACGTCATAACTTATCAAAACATGTTCAGAGCTAACAAATCTGCGCTGCCCACCCCGTCACACGCAGAATCAATTAGGCGTAGAGATATTCGTTGAGACGCGTCGGCCCTATTTGTTCTAACATAACTATTCAACGAATGTATTTATGGTAGACTTTTGTGATATTATTGACAGATATGCTTTTGATCGGTGAATGGTATAAAGGAAATCGTAATTGAATTTATGGTTTATATGTTTTATAGATATGACGTGTTTTTTTTTGTTAAAGATTTAACCTGTTTATTAAAAGTTTTTTTTTTTCAATTACTTAATTTAATTTAATATAGAACTTAAGACAAAATAAATAGAAACACGTATAATGATTCGGGCATAAATTCTACCTACTAGTTTAGAATATATAAAATCATAAAACATTACAAAATTTTAAATCTTTTAAATTTTTTCAAAGATTAACTTGTATTAAAATTATTTCTAAAAAAACCTAAAAGTATATCAAACACCACTCTCGAATATTCCCAAGGAATAATATAAGACCAAGGAACTGGAGGCATTGCATCTCGTTTAACTTTAAAGACAACTTACTTATTTTAACCTTGCATCTGGTATATAATAACTTATTTTGACGACCTCCGTGGTCGGGTAGTGTGTACACCGGTTTTCATGGGTACGCTACTCTGAGGTCCCGGGTTCGATTCCCGGCCGAGTCAATGTAGAAAAAGTTCATTAATTTTCTATGTTGTCTTGGGTCTGGGTGTATGTGGTACCGTCGTTACTTCTGATTTTCCATAACACAAGTGCTTTAGCTACTTACATTGGGATCAGAGTAATGTATGTGATGTTGTCCAATATTTATATTTATTTATAATAATGTGTTATTAAACCTCTTTAAATAAAACTCACTCAAACGAGTAAGCCTATGTATAAAATATAAAAAAAAACTCCTTTTTTTAACATAGACAGCTCAAAACCAGCGCACTAACAGCCTTTATAAACTGCATGCATTAAATTATTTCACTAAAACCATTCATCTATACTAAACTAACAATCGTATGCGCGACTTAACCGGAATTTTTAAAACAATTTTTTTTAGGGTTGAAAAGCCCTAATTTGTATACGGGCGGTCGTGGGCACGTGGCGACGCGTGGCTGAACACGTTTACCAAACCCTTGCTATCATCTAAACATTTTTCCATTGCATATTATCTTACGAAGCTTGTTACTAAATGAATTGAATTTAAATTTTAACGAATTCGAAGACGCCTGATAAGTAGTTATATTCATTCAAGGTTCAAGTCATTCGTTTTAATATTTTTATTGAATAAGTTTAGTACCTACTGACTTTTAAAGAAATTCTTTACTCGTGTTTTTAAAATTTCATTAGAATAAAAGGCTTTTGTTTTTAATTCATAGCATGAAAGAAATAGCGGTCGTTGTAGGTATTCCAATAATAAAAATAGCATGTAATTTTTTTTTAGTTTACAGTTTATCCCAAAAGCCATGTGAAATATATTCAAAGATAATTTGCTGAATATAAATACATAATATCAACACAATTCGTATCTTAACAGCTTTTAGTTATGCCAGCAAAACACACAAGCGACACTTGAAACCTTGAATATGACAGGTGTAACATCATTTTATGTCACCCAAATGTTACATTTCAAAACGTTGCGTTAAAATTCGACGTCCAAAGAAGATATTATATTATAAGATAATTATTTTTATACTAATATATAAATAAATATCCAAGTAACAATTAACGAATGAATTCATAAAAAGGAAATTTAAAATCGCAATCCGCAATACCCTTAAGCCGTATTTAATAAGTCGATCCACGCCTTCATTATAATGAACGCAACATTCCCACAAATACAGATAATTAAGCAAAAACTACAAAGCAACGCCTCGAGCGGTTCACGCTTTACATTCAAATGAGCGCCCCCTGTCGGGAGCTAGGGACAGTTGACCACAGCCCTATTAATTTAGATATTTTCAAATTTGTGGCTAACGAATATTAGAACCGCATTAACGTTATAATTAATTATACAATAATTTAATTTATTGTCAATTGCTATTTTGTTTCAGTAATTCGAATAAACTAAATTTTGTTTTAGATGATACGTATATCTATTCTATGTATAGCATATAGCTAACTGTATTATTTAAACCTTCTCTTTCCGTGACAATTATTTTTTTGAATTTGAAATTAACCTTGAAATAATGCAAGAATTGCAGTTACATAAATCCTAACCTTTAACTTTTTGAAATAAAAAAAAAAAACTTTTAAAAGCAATTTATTTTGATTTTATGGAATATAATATATCAATTGCAAACATTTTTTTTCTTAATGTATTTTTTTACATTAATTATGAACTGTTTATTAAATAAATATTTTCAATAACAGTTTTAGTTCTTTAGAACCTTTAATTTGTTTTTTCTATTGTTTACACTACCGTGCTTTGGAAAGCACATAAACTATACACGTAAACATGTTAAAGTAACCAATTAAATGTAAAGCCGGTGTGGAAAATAGATTCTACGAAAGAGAACCGGCAAGAATCATTTATTCCACCTACGGTCACATTTGTCCATATTAGATTGCCCAAGTTTTTTTATTGATTATTTTTTATCTGTAGTAATATTAGTACAGATAAAAAGACAAATATTCTGTAATATTTGTCAATAAGGACAACATTTTGTTGCAATGATCTTAAACGAAGACTGCTTAAATTCTGACAAACATAACTGAATGTTCACTCGATCAATTTGAACTTATTCATTTCAGTAGTGAAGAAAACATACCTAAGATACAGTCAGTGCATTTTTCTTTGTTTCTAATAGTAATTAACTTGTTCACAAATACTCACCTGTAAATGTAACTCGTTAAATTGGTAACCTTAATGAACGTAGAGTCGTTTGACAAGCATCAGGACCCGACTTAATGAGATTGTCGCGACGTCTCAAAGTAACAGAATTAAGTTTTCCTTTTCACGCGAGTCGGGAGCAAAATAATGCGAAGCTTAAAGCAATAAAGTCCCTCACTCTAACTCTTAATGCAGAATATAAAGGCGATTGGAAATGGCGTCGAATGTTGTGTTTTTCATTTCTACGTTTCTTATTCTCGGTCTCAGTTAATGTGATATTAGCTATTTTGTATGTAGATAGCATAGCTTTACACTTTGATGTTTAATAATTTCATCGATATAATAATACGTAAGTATCGATATTGGTCTTATATTTTTCTTTGTTTTTTTACTTCCCTCGTTTCGAAAAACAAATGAAGGGATCGAACATAGACTAAATTGTCTTGAGCATTTGGCTAATCCTTTTTATATTATTGGTAGGTAGATGTGCATTTGCCCAAAAGTGGCAACGGATAGTAAGAAGCCATCACCACATTGGTGCTGTATTACACCAATGCGTCACCAACGTTGAGAGCGTAGATGCTACGTCCCTTGTGCCTGCAACTACACTAAATCGTTTATTATAAACGATTTTATGCTTACTTTACTTTGGCATATCTAATAAAGGTTCACGTCAAAAATCCATGTTGCATATTTAATGCAGTCTTAAAATATATTTCTTTGGTAACTTCGTTCTTTAAATCAAGCCGAATATGTAATTTTGTATTTATATAAATTAACTAAGTTTTCATTAAATTTAATTTTGTTATTAAATCATATAAAAACGTAACTATTCGTTGATTTATATACTTATAATACATTATAATTTTATGAACAATTCAATTGGAAATATAAAATTGATATATTACATCAAACTAGTAGAAAAGGCTAGCAGTTGTATAGAATAATTTATTATCGGTTTTTCTCGGTGGCATCTACATTACACGCATTTTTATATCGTAAAATAATCATTAAGAAGGTGAACCGCATATGAGGTTTATTTTAATTTTTAAAATAACTTTTTTTATCTGTGACACGTTTGAAGCATGATTCCACTTCCAAGGTACTTTATTCTAGTCACCCGCGGGGTGCGCTGGCACACAGCTTTCATTATGCCAGCACGATATCTTTTTGTCAGTTTCTTTTCGTGTTCAATTGGATCAATGTTTCATTGTTCGAGTTATGGTAATTCAAGAATGGAGTTTGATCGGCAATGTTTGTTTACTGTTCTCAAATTGAGTTCCAAATTTCTTTTTTTTTTTTTTATAATCAGGTGACTCCCTTTTCGTTTCAAATCCCTGAAACATAATTAGAATAATACAATATTTATTTTGTTTTTAGAAATAACGATATTGATTTAGTATATCAGTTATAAATATTACCTACCTATATGTATTTATGAGAGCCTGGTACCTTATTGCTAATAATGAGAGTATTTTTTTTTTCATAAGCAGAGATTTGTGCAAGCACATATCTGGGTTCGTTGATGAGGTGACTTACATGTGATACCGCCAGAGAGTATTACTTAGTTTAGTGAGTAGGTACACATCACATCTTGGTTCACAAGGTTGGTGGCGCAATGCCTATAAGGGATGGCAAATGGCACTTAGGCCTCTAGTCCGCCAATCTATTTCAAATATCAGGAAATGCAATAAATATTGCGTATTAATATGAAATAAACTATTAAATGTGTACAAAAACATCATTCAGTACAATTTTATTACTGAATGTGATGGATTGACTTCAGGTTAATTTATGCCAGCGTGGCCTTCCTCAAGGAAACTAACACCGACTGCATAGCACATATATAGTGCAAAAACAGGCGTACTTGCTATAATTCCTCTCCGTTATTCAATGGATATGACCCGGAAAGAGTTGCACGAGGCAACGGGTTAACATACTTGCAGGCAAACGAGATGAAACCTATCAACTTCCAAGCACCGGCCTGCTTACTACTAAGCTCCGTGCTTTACTAAATACTATTCGTATAAGTGCTGTATACTTTGTCGAGCGTAAATTAAGCTGAACAATAAAAGGTCTTTGCTTTATGACTTAAAACAAAATTGTAAAGTTTTTTTTATGATACTATTTCAATTCTATTTTAATCTGTGAGTTTAAATAAATTTACGTAATTAAAATGATTATTGTTATATTAGGTTTCATAAATGAATATTTCTATTTTCAAGTAACGTACAACATTTTTAGTTTCATTTATAAAATTAAACACCAATGATGTGATTTTAGATTTTAATCCACCTCCATTTGTTTAGCTGTGGAATGTGTCAAGACAAATCTTCAAAAAATTATATAACTAAAACTGACATAAAACTAACTAGAATACCGGAGATCAATACAATTTTTTTTTAATTTAAACAAATTTTTAAATTTAACCAAGTTGCAAAAATCGTTTTTATTGTAAAATAAAATTAGGGCCAAACAAAAAAATACTCAGTTATTTAATAAGTACATCTTTTTGTTTCATGCCTCGTTTGTTTGTCTGTAGCATTTAATATTTTATTAATATACCTATCCATACATACGTAATCTACCAAGGTATAAATTAGTTAGTAAAAATAACAGTAAAGGCCTCTCTCCTTGTAGAGTAGGCTTAAAGCGTTTTCCATCACACTGGTCAAAAACGGGTTTTCTCACGATGTTTTCCTCATGGTAGAAATTTGCGTAAACCTTTCACTCATTACCTATATATTCTACTGCCAAGCAGCAATAATTAGAGTTGTTGTGTTTCGGTTTAAAGGGTGAGTCAAGTAAGCCAGACAGGCAACAAAACAGGCACAAGGGACATAACATCTTAGTTTCCAGTATTGGTGGCATATTGGTGTTGTAAGGAATAATTAATATTTCATACACCGATGTCTATGGCCAGTGAGACCTCACGTGTCCCATTGACCAGTCTACCAATGACATAAAAAGTACTCGCAGTCTTCAGTTGAGATTAACCATATTACCTCTTTATAATTTAGCTATACTAATACTTTATTAATATAAATAATTAAAAAGCGTAGATATCCAAAACCGTGGACGATATATTATTAAATAAATAAACATACACAAGAAAGGGCATTACCAAATTCGGCTCAGAAAAATTATAGGGTATACGCCATTATTTTATGTCAAAGGTAAAACTTGAGAATATTGCATATCTATAAATGATCGCGACCGTACCCGAAATCCAACGTCGCGTACCCTAACACTTAACTGTTTATACCCGAGTTAAAGCTTTAGACACTGATTAATGCGATTTTAATCCTAGCATTAAACCCCCAAAATCCAACCGTATTAATCGCCTATCTCACCCATTACATGCAAATGTGAACTCTATCGGTTTTAAAATTAAGTGCGAAATTCAATTAACAATAAGTCCTAGCAATCAGAGCGACAGATTTCTAACTTTTAAGCTGAACAAGTATGAGTTCAAATTCAAAAGGCTTAGGGTCGTGTTTTCAACTGTCAAAATATAAATCCGTCGTCTAAATTTTAACGAATTTCAATCTTAAATCAAGGTCAGAGAGCCGAAATTACGTTGAGTTTGGTTTCCGGAATCAATAACCACTAAAGTTGGATCAGTGGCGGCAGCGACTAAAAGGGATAAAGTGACTAGTTTTGCGTATGAGCAAAAGAGATAGCTATAATTTAGTTAGGATTGTTTGAAATGGATTTAGGGATGTGAAACAGATGAGGCTCGCACCTGATCCTCTTGATTTTATTTTTCAATTATGACTTGACTCAAAGGGTAATTTTATTTTTTAGTTTGTTTTATTATATTTTAGCATTCTGTTATATTTATTATTTCATCTTAAAAAAGGTTATTTATTACTTTTATAGTACAATATTTCATTATATCATTATAATACGTGACATTATAACGTTGACGTAATTTAAAAGGATACAATCAATATAAATTATGACTTAAGAAGGCATTTTAATATTTAAATATTAAAAAATTTATCTCCTGCTTATTAATTATCGCCTGGAAGAGATCGCTGTTTTAGCGATAAAGCCGCCTATTGTACATTTTTCTTTTCTTTGTTTTTGTTGTACTCCTATTATTTTTGTCTATATTGGTGTGCAATAAAGAGTATATAAATAAATAAATAAATAATTATCAAATAGGCACAAACGATACAATTTTATGTTTTAATGAAGATAATTCTTAATGACATCATAAAATTATCTTTAAATTAGGTATAACTTATAATATTTACATTTTAAAATCATAATACTTTTTATTTAATTTCTTATGTCTCATGTAAATAAGTATCCACAAGAAGATCGAATGATAAATCCCTTTTCACTCGTTCAGGAATTTAAATCATCCGTCTCTTTCCCACGGAAGTGTGACCTCAAAGATGGCTGCGGCCGGATATGGGAGGGGCTTTTGATTTATAGTGGGGAGATAGTGCGCGTGTGTAGGTTAACTATTCTATTTGTGGTTACGTTTTACGATTGATTAAAATTGCAACGTGATTGATGCGGTTAAAAATTTCATTCAATTGCAACGAACGAATGACACATCATAATATAGGTACCCTATACAAGTAGGCTCATATACATGTTTAGAGTTGTTATTTTATAAAATTATATGAAAATTTAAAGGTACAACTGATTTGGAATGTAAAACCTAATAAGAAAACCACCAAAATGTAGTTACAGGATTATTCGGAGTAAATTTACAATTCATAATCTACTTTTAAGAAATATTAACATAATAAATGTCGTAATGAAATGTCGAAACAAATACGCAATCAAAACTTAAACACATTGCAATGTATCGTTTGGCAGAAGAACAATGTTAGACGGGCCTCATATAAATACTTAATAAAGCATTTACATTGATGGATTTTGATAAACGATAAAAGATGGTTATACATAATTCAAGTATTTGTAATATTGAAGTATCTGTGACAATTTTAATAAAATTAATACAAAATGTGTTTTGTACATGATTCTATCTATCGAAGTTCACTGAAGGCGATCGACAGCCGAGGCAATAAAATCAAATGAAAGCCTTCTGCCCCGACATGGGGACGAGGGAGGCTGCGAATACGCTGTGACAGAACACCTTGAATGCGGTCAAATTGGATTATTTCCACTTTATATTGAGATTTTATTATTTTCATATAATTTTGTTATAGCCAAACTATTGCTTAATCAAGATCAAATAAATTCATAATAAAGTTTGTAATAGCAACATAAATTGATATGGTTTTATTTTAAAAATAAAAAATGTTGCTACTGCATAGGTACTTGTTACTGTTCCTTGACAATCATGACGCGGTCATAATTTTTAGAGTAACTATTTTTATTTATGTATTGTAGACAAATAAGACATTGATGTCAAAAAGTCTTATGTAAAAATATTCGATATAGTGACGTCATGATTTTATCCTTTTACCCTTCACCACAGGACTATATCCCGCGCACGTAAAAGCCATGGAATGTTCTTTCTTCTGAGGTTTTCCTCTGCTATAATATGATATTTATAAAAATATTATTTAATACATTTACATTCTCCACATGTTACAAATGTGATCGAGGCCACTGGACCAAGTGACGCGCATTGTAGCTTAATTACCTTTAATATAAAAATAACGATAAGAGAACAAACTTTTTTAATGTACGAAAACGGTATATAAAAAAGTTTGGCAAAGTGATACGGAATAAATAAAACGCTTGCAACTCAATAGATAATATAAAATGATAGAAGATATACGCGTGACTGAAGTGAATCCTTTTTGCGTCAAAGCGTCACGTTTGAATGAATTCACTCAAATTGTTGACTCGTTTAGTTCAAAGAAGATTCATTTCATTAAAATATCAATTTTTCCTTAGAAACAATGTGAATACGTGAATTTTAACCGCAGATCATGGATCACTTAATTTCAAGCCAATGAGGAGTTTTACTGTGCAAAGGGAGCAGTGATACAATTATTTTTACTTAATTTACAAATAAAGAATATAAACAAAAGAAAAATAATCTCATAAACATAAGAAAAATAATGTTTCCCATAAAGTATTTTTTCCTCCGATAGTAAAGAAAATATCAACTAAAATTTTGTTACATACCAGTTGCTATATAAAAGCGGTCGTTCTAACGTCGCGCGTCGTACGATGTCGGGGGTCGGGTGAAAGAGTACCTATTGCTTTATTTTGTGAGCTACGTGACTGTACTTGATATTTTATACCTTAAAAGAAGCTTCTGGAATAATAATACCAATTTCTGGATCCAATTTAAACTTTATATACGTATTTTATTCGTTTGATGATATTTCTTTGTCTTTATATTGATAAGAATCTTAATTGTATGATAATGTGTAGTTTTTTTGTAAAATTATATTGTTATTTTTAAGCTTGATCTCTTTATTTTATAATCCGTGGCTGTCAATGACGTCATATAAACATCCGAATTGATTGTTATAGTTTGGAGATTTTCTTGCCGGTTCTTCTCAGTATTGAACCGGTGGTGGGTTTAAATTAAGATTAATCATATAATAAAGATTTATCGGAATCTAGAACGAATTATATTATTATTACCAACACATAATAAGATTTCATACAGCAAGGTTAAGCAATACTAAAAGTCAAAAAAAAATTGTAGCTATATTTATGTACTAGCCGAATGATGCTGCTTTACACACGAGACATTTATAAATCTTCATAGCACCTAAACGTTTACCCCCATTTCACCCCCAAAAATATATTGATTCCCCGTACAAATTTCCACACCCGGTTCCCACCTTTCAGGGATGATTTCCGTGATAAAAACTATCCTATGTCCTTCCCCGGGACTCAAACTAGCTCTATACCAAATAAAATCTAAATCGGTTCTGCGGTTTAAGCGCATTTATAATATTAGTAATATATACTATATGTTAGCTGTATCGTATACTTGCAATGCACTGCCATGTAACCTAAGATATATCTATTGTGTCCTGTTAGTGCCAATACTGTTCACTGAGCATTCAATCCGGAACGTATCAATATAATGTATATACATATATATGTATATTGATTTTCGAAGAATAAGTGATCCTCATAACTTGTTTTGTACACGCATTACAATCAAAGTCGATGACGATATGTTCTTGACAAATTTCGGGCACCATAACTAACTAAACTAATTATAAATTAAACAATATAAGTATTAACCAAATTATAAAACAAACGGCGAATACTTTCAGAAGTACATGAGTGTAATACTGTCCAATACTTAACTAAGATATGTTAAAGTTCTCGTATTGACGTTTTCTGTCAAGAAGTTCCCATTAGCAGAGTAAGTTTCTGACTGATTTGAACACGTGATATAAGCGAGCCACTAGACCAAAGTGTATGCTTCGTAACTGATGTAAGTTTTTGAAGTGATTAAATGTATATTATTTTACAGCGGTTCAAAACGAACGTCAGCCGAGAAACACCGCGACCATCAGGCCAGAAGCCTTGAGAGACATGGACCAAGAGCGAGCTCTACGAGAGGCAGCTGTTGCTGTAGGCGTTTTTGGGTAAACATTCATTACATAGTCCATCTATTCTTTGCTGCTAATATGTGTAAACGTGAGACATAACGTAGAAAAACGCGTAACGCTTATATAAATTAAATGGTATTGTTTTATGAAAGAGCTAAACGTAGATTATCAGATAATATTTATTTATTATCGTAATGTACCAGGGTTAAGTTTAGGAGTGTACCGGGTTAAGGTCGTAACGTATTTTTCCCCAAATCACCATATAACTTCCATTCCTAAATATTATCAATATCAAAACATACATGTATAAAAATATTACCGATTATATCCGTCCTGGATTTGTATACAGGAGTAAAGTGTAACAGGAGTTCTTCATATATTCTTGGTTTTCGATCTGCGATTTACGGGACTTTTTATTAATATTTATTTTATTTTGAGATTTATCGCTTATTAATAAAGTAGGTATTCGTTTGATAAATTATTACACACGTGAACACTTTCGTAGCTAGTTTGATTTTAATCGAACATATATTTACCATATGAATAAATGTTTCGACTAAAATCACTTATAGAACATCGTTGCATTTCACAACATAAAAAAAAAAAAATTTAGCTAAAAACTTTGTAGGTAAGAAGTCTAGAAAATAGCAAAAAAAGAAATATTTTACGCAAAACAATTGACTCACAATAAATTCGTGATGATTTTTATTCCAGAACATATTTAAAGTGTAACATTTAAAGCGTTTGTATAAAAATACTTTCAAAGGATCGTTATTCGTTGACTCTTCTTTCGGAAAAGCAGTCGCACATTTGTCAAGTGTTCTGGAAACGCGTTCCGTTTCTTTGTGTTTGTCGTTACCTTCAATAGGATAATCACATTATTATCTCTGAGAGACGAAATATACGCGTTGATAATTTACTATGAACTATTTAAATATTTATTTAACATATATACGTGTTAGACAATTATATTATTTCAGTTTTGTCAAAGTAAAAACTACCACCGATACGAAGAAAGATTAAGAATTGAAAAAAAAAAACAGTGACATGTACTCGCGTTTTCAATACAATAAAGATATAATCAAGAGGTGATCTTGTCTTTCTCATAGATATCTGATCTTAGATTACCAATAAAGTAATATTATTTCAAAGTAAGACACATGCTTTTAGAATTCACGATACGAAGCAGTTTTTTTCGCCGCAAGTTTTTTTATTATTATACTCTTATTAATTCTAGGAATTGAGACAGTTTGACTTTGTTTTTAAATAATACAAATACTTTTCCCCTCAATCAAACTAAAAATAAACACTATTCTATCTATCTTACTCATTTTCGTTTATAACTAGCGACCCGCCCCTGCTTCGCGCGGGTGCAATGCTGATACTAAATATATGTACTACAGAATGTCTTACAATATTCACAGTTGCTCAGTCATTAGACAATACAAACCGCTATGTCCCTGCGCTTTTAATCTGTAATATCTTAGAACATATTCATTTCAATTACATGCTGTGAAGGGCCATATTGATCTATATTAAATTCAAGTACTTAATTGAATAAGGATTAATGCTGTATTGCTTAAAATCGCTTTGAAAATAAGCTATTATTTCTCGTAAAAAGTAAAGAATAAAAAATGGTTGTTGTGAGCTATCCCTAAACGATAGACATATACCATCGCGGACTATTTTGAAGACTTTTAAGGTGTACAATACTGTAGTACATTATTTTGATCTATCTCGTAGGGTTCTGCCAGCATTTGCTGTGTAAGCAGCAAAAGCTGGCAGGCTGTGTTTATTTACGACATCACCTCCGAAACCTCTAAAATTATCAGTGTTTATCAACTCTGTTGTGCATATAAACCTTCCCCTTGAATTAATCTATCTATTTAAAAAAATGAATCAAAATACGTTGTGTAATTTTAAAGATCTAAGCCTACATATGGACAGACAGCGGTAAGCGACTTTGTTTTATACTATGTAATGAATAATAAATACCAAAATAATTGTATATTTATAGATTTCAGTTCATCAATGATGAGCACTTTTGGATTATCCTTTTTTTATTTCTTACTTACGTTACAACATATTTAGCAAGGAGGTCCATTTTTACTTAAAGGTTTTGAATATAAGTTATATAACTGTTTTTTTGCGATAATCTTATAGAATATTTTATACTATTTATTTTGTTTTAACTTGACATCAAGCAATACATCATTTAACCGATTACTATTATGTAAACGGGCGGGAAAACGGCGGCGGGTTTTTCTAATACTATATAATACCTACAAGTTCTTAATTTTATTTACACTATCCTAAAGATAAAGATACAGAGTATGTACGAGTTGACAAGTAAAGTTATCAAAGGGAATCTCATCGGCAACAATATTGTCCGAAACACTTACAATTTTTTTTTTCTACTTCCTTGAAGATCGATTTATTTTCAAAAAAGTAGATTCATTACAACGCTACAGACAAGCTAAGAAACTTTTATGTGGTGATCAGCAGACTTACGGGTGCTGATCACTGGCTCTCAGTCTTTTATATAGATGTGATTAAAAAAACATATAAAAAAGTCTATTCCAATAACATAAAATACAATATACCAAGGTACTTAAATAACTTGTGGTGTGTATAAATATAACGTCCTTATTATAAAGCGTGAACGCCAAGCCAAGGTTAATAATAGCTAGGGTCAAGCCCCTGACGTCAAGCCACTGAGACGTGTACATCAAGCTTCGAGACAATTGATCAAAGGTTGGTCGCGGATGACCGCTTGCTTAATCCATCCGCCATATAACCTGCCGGATTGACGTTTACTATGATGTCTGATACAAATATACCTTCATATAGTCAGGGCCGGACCGTAAGTTTAGGGGGCCCAGGGCTAAAAATACTTAGGGACCCATCTAAGACATATCTGAACGTAGACTTGAATTAAATTAATTGAATGGGTTTGATTAATTGCAATCGCAGGACTGCAAACCATACGATCTGTTTAATTTAATAAAGTTATGGATTCTTTCGAATTAACGTCTATTTTTGACTTTGCCTTGACTTAGCTGGGGCCCCTTGGATCCACGGGGCCCTGGTCTGAAGCCCAAAAAGTGATGTGGTAGATCCGACCCTGCATATACTAAGAAAGAAAGCGTTTATTCGATTCAATAAACATTGCATACAAGCTAATAAACTATGACTAACAAAATATGTCAATGAAATTTTGACCCTCATGTGACGCCGCGCAGTGTGTTTTGTGAAAAGTCGAAATTACAAATTTATTTTTAATGTAAATGACAGAAATTTTATGTTTAATGTAAATGTTCGAGTCAAAAATCTAGATCAGAATATACTTTACACAAATAAGCTGTTACAAGTACTTTTGCTATTTTTATAGCATCGGTCGAATGGGACACCTGATGTTGGTTGATCACCACTGATTTAACCATTTCTTATATTTATAACCAATGCGCCACCGACCATGGAAACTGAGATATTATATCCCTTGTAAGTGTAGTTCACCGGCTTACTCATCCTACAAACTGGAACACAACAACACCAAATATGACTGCTTTGCGGTAGCATAAATAATGAAGAATAGGAGGCCCTAGGACCTAGTACTAGGATCTAGGACATTCTTAAAACCCTAACACCAAGTAGGTATATCGTTTAACAAGTTTCAATCAAATGTCTAACAAAAATCTATCTACCTACCTACCTACCGAAAAGAAACATTATAAAGTCAGTTTTTTCTAGACATTTTAATTCGATAGGGATAAAATACAATTAGAGCCGAGATGGCCCAATGGTTAGAACGCGTGCATCTTAAACGATGATTTCGGTTTCAAACCCAGGCACCAATGAATTTTCATGTGCTTAATTTGTCTTTATAATTCATCTCGTGCTCGGCGGTGAAGGAAAACATCGTGAGGAAACCTGCATGTGTCTAATTTCAACGAAATTCTGCCATGTGTATTCCACCAACCCGCATTAGAGCAGCGTGGTGGAATATGCTCCATACCTTCGCCTCAAAGGGAGAAGAAGCCTTAGCCCAGCAGTGGGAAATTTACAGGCTGTTTATGTATGTTATGTAAAATAAAATAAAATTATTATTTGTCCTGTATGGAAATAAACGAATGCTAAATAACTCCATGTAATCTCCTTTTTTATCTACAACATAAATAAATAGTTTGTCGAGTTATACGCCTTATTAAATACGAATGATTTATATTCTCGATAAAAAAATAACTTAGTCCCATAATGTGATATTCAATTTAAGAAAATGTACAATATCATAAACATTTGGCAGTCAAATCTTACCAATTGCGGGGAGTGCACATTTGCGTACCAGTAAATCATGTATGAGCACTCGTTATGCTAATGTAATATTTGTAGAGCTTTGCCGCGTCGGCTATGGGAGTTTTATGGGGTCTAGGGGCCATGGTGCGAGGTGGTACGGTTTAGAAAACAACAGAAAGCCATCTACTATATGATCGTTTTATTTGGAAAGATGATTGTTATTTTTTTTGGCTCTGTGGATAAAGTGTTGAAGTTTATTACTTCAATACATATTTAAATTTGGAATATAATCGTTGATAAACTTTTACAATATCAATCTAAGTACATATATACCTATTGGGGAGTTTTATCATAAATTTAAACTTAAACCGAAGCTAGCCTATTCCAATCGAAGTATAATAAAGATAAACAAACCTTAGATTAACGTATTTCATGCGATTTGCTAATAACTCAGCTGTATTGTGCACTACTAAGAGCTTATGAATAATATATCTTTATTAATAAAACAACACTATTACACTTAACAATTTTTATCCATTTTAATTTTAATTCCAAAAATCCGATAACATTTCGTCGACGTTGCAATGAATATGCATAGATCAATCAAGTTCTTGACCAATTATATCACGTCAATTTGCTGTCAAATATTGTTTATTTATCTTTACTCCTATTATAGTTGGAATAGAGTATATGTCAACTCCTTTTTAAAATATATATATATTGAAATACGTCTAGTGCAGTCTAATATCATTTTTTTAGCATTTGCAGCCCGTAAATGTCCCACTGCTGGGATAAAGGACTCCTCTCCTTTGCGGCGCTGCTCCAATGCGGGTTGGCGGAATACACATGTGTCAGAATTTCGTTGAAATTAGACACTTGCAGGTTTCCTCACGATGTTTTCCTTCACCGCCGAGCACGAGATGAATTATAAACATAAATTAAGCACATGAAATTTCAGTGGTGTCTGTCTGGGTTTGAACCCGAAATCATCGGTTAAGATGCACGCGTTCTAACCATTGGGCCATCTCGACTCATATCATTAATAAAATAGTAAAAGAATTTAACGTTTCGGTTTCCACTGCATCTAAACACCTTCTCTCCTCTTAAGGAGTCTTGGATCTTATTCCACGCTCCTGGTCACCTGGAGTGAGAATTTCGTGAATGGTTACTTTTTTTAACAAGCATTCTTAGCCTGATTGGTGACTAGAAAAGTGCTTGAAAATTTAATTAAATTATAGAAAAAGACTGTCTTTAATTTTCAATAATTATTTTTTCTTAATAGTTTTCTTTTAAATTACATATTTAAAACAATTCATCGTCAACAAAAATAATATTTTTTTTCTTATAGAAATTTCCACTACAAAAATTTACTTATTGAAATTTTACGTACTTATTTCAGATCAATCAGTAATCCTTGATAAATAAATTTAATTATTTTAAAAACAGTCGTTGAATTGATTCCCTTTTTTTTCAAAACATTCGACTAATTCTCGTTTTATTAATGTTTTTTATCATAATATAAAACTACCAACCTGAAATGATAAGAATTGATCTTAAACGTCTTCGAAATAGATGTTTATATACTAATGTTTGTTTTGACAAATTGGAACGTGTTATGAACAAATGATTCCACAATACCTACATTAATTACTTTGAAAGATAAAAGTTTATTAATATTAAAATAATAAACGTATCTTGACAATATATAAGTCTACATTTCGTTTTTTTTTTAATACCAATAATATTTTTATGTATTGATTGAAACAGATTATAAATGTATTATTTAGATACATTTGGGCTTCCTCACGATGTTTTATAAGCACAAACTAAGCACCATAGAAATTCAGTGCTGCGTTTGGTAGTCACCAAGTTCAAGTAACAGAAACATTTGAAGCCACACTACCTCACAACTCAAAATCTATTTCAAATAAACGTGTCGAATTCTACTTACAAGCTCTCATTTTAAAACCACTTGACAACCGTCAAAACGCTCCTGTGCCGCATCTCATCCGACCGCAACTCTCCACTCGACTCTACTTACATCTTATTTTATACTAGACTTACATTGCCACCGTTACAAAAAGTTAGATTTAAAGGAGAACACTAGAGTACAACCTATTACATAATCATTTTTATTCTATTTTTATTACATAAGTAGGCGGACGAGCCAATGAGCAGCTGATGATAAGTAGTCACAATCACCCTTAGAAATTGGCGCAGTAATTATTAATAATTGCGACTGGGAACCTTCAAAAAAAAAGAGCGTACTCCTTCCTAAAAGGCCGGCAACGCACCTGCAACCCCCCTGGTGTTGCAGATGTCCATGGGCGGTGGTAATCACTTTCCATCAGGTGAGCCTCCTGCTCGTTTGCCCCCTATAACATAAAAAAAAGTAAGATGTACATCGCCAATACGCCAACCTTGAAATATCATACATTTGGTCCCTTATAACTTTAGCTCATCCTTGAAATCAGAACACAACGTACTGGTGGTACCTACCCAGACGGGCTTGCACAAATCCCTACCATAAATACATAACAGAACAGCATTCCCGTCACTACGAAAATGTTTTACTCTTTTCTTAATAACTTTCATTATTATATCTGAGGGTTGGAACATTCTTCAAAAGTCCTAAACATTAATCATAACATTGATAATTATATATTTTAGCGTACTGAACCTTGGACATAGCTTGATGATATTAAACAAGACCGTTTTAGATCTGGAATTCCCTTTTACGTCAATACAAGTCGCTGATGGTTCGTTGATAACTAATCACGTGCAAACTTAATTAATATAATGGAATAATTGTTTGTTTTCTATTCACAAATGGCTCTAAATATGGTGATATTATATTGTTCGGGTTTTCACCCGAGTAGAATTTAATTTACATATATCTATTACGTACCTGGATGCACACAAAGTATTCTAATCGTAATAATTGAACTACACTACACTCAACAAAATTAAAGAAGGTATACACGACTCTCACGTCTACAGAAAAGATCAAAACGCCCTCTTGTTACTTTAATACCAATAGTTGGGTACTCCTGTTGTACTTCAAGAGATTCCTAATTCTATAAACCTACTGATAACTACCTAACCACCTACACACGGAGGCTGGTGTGATAATCTCAAAGATAGAACAAGTGTCTCGCATCAAAACAATTTCTCATTTAATCTTCGGTTCAACAGCCGAATGTAGCAGACAAGTGTGTGTATGTGTGTAAAAGTATATAAATCGTACAGATCAACGAGTGATCTCACTAATATAACCCAATCACGGCAAATCCAACACAACTGGAAATAGATCAGGTGCAGGACTAACGTTCTCTCTGAAGCACGGGAGTGTGAGAACTCCAAACTTCAAAGTTGAAGTTTATTTTAAAGTTAGGCCATGCGGTTAAATTATAAGTAGGATTTGATGTATTCAATCCGTAAATAATATCATTAAGTCTTGGTGCAAATATAGCCTGTATGATGATAAAAAATAGGTGTATTCTTTGATAGCAGACTAAATATATGTTCAAATAAATAAAAAACCGGCCAAATACGAGCAGTACTCTTGCACGAAGTGTTCCGTACCATTATCTATAAAAATGGCAAAAAAGTTTCTTACAGTTGTATGTTAGTTTTTTTTAAATATTATAAGTCTTTATATGTATATATACATTATAATAATTATTAATTACCTAATCAACCTTAAATATATATATATATATATATTTAGTTAAATACTGATGTATCTTTTTCAGGGAAGAAGACAGCAAAGTTTAAACAAATAAATATCATATTTATAAATTTATTCGTTATATTTGAAATTATGTAATATTACATTTTTTAAAATCTTTATCTTTCAGACCACCTGTATCTCTTGCAATGGCGTTATCCCCAGCGCGTTATCCATTGCTGTCACCACATTACGCGCCACTACCACCACCTCAGCCAACTCAGCCACCACAACCAGATTCATCACACGATCATGATCACGCACATTCTGATAGCGATGGTAAGTTATTTATGAAGTCTTTCAGACAGAATTTAACTCATTGCGAATAATCTCAAGAATTTTTAAACATCAAATGTTTAACGAACGGTAAATAAATACTTTTATGTAATCATAATAAAAGGGAAACTTGCTCAATGAAACCTGAATTGGATTATTGTATTATTATTTAAAATAGGTCGTCTAACAAATGGACCTACTGAAATCCTATGAATGATTAGTTGAGGATTTCACCTGGCTAGTTACCATCACTAGCCAGGATTTCAAACCGAGACGTCATTATCAACAGCCGTACAAGTTACTAGACCTACTGGTCTGGTCTGGTAGTAGTAGCAGTAGCTAGCAATAATACCTCTTATTTCGAAGAGAACGCGAATGTTGAAAGCCTTGAAACATTAATTGCTATCGAAAACAAAACCTAATATCATTGAAATACTAGTTTTTATATCAAGGCAACATTTATCAACAACTGCACTTTTTGATTCCAACAATATAATAATATAATATTATTTGTCTTCAAACTAGAAATATAGATTTTAAATTATATTCCAAAATAGACTAGTATTTCCTGAAAAAAACCAATTCAAACAAACAGACTCACCGACTTTATAAAAATTAATATAGATATTAATTAAACATTTCAGACGATAGTATTGACGTGACCAACGAAGAGGACTCCACGTCTTACTCGCCACCAGCAGCGCCTGGTTACCCTCAAAACTGCATACCATACGGGTGAGTCCACTTCTGACGAAATAATACAATCAACGGAAATCTTAGTGATTAAAATGTCATCTTCCACTGTCGAGGAAATTTCCTTAATAGTCCATTTGGAAGGAACCAAAAATTTACAAATGATTGACGGACGCGTCGAGCGACTTTGTTTTATACTAAAAACTTTATTGAAAATTGGTTGATTTTAGCTTCTATATTTGCTACTAATACTATGGATACTTTTATAAGCTTCGCCGAATCAAGTAATAATTTACTAAATATAATTAAACACAACATTTAACCTTATAATTTTGTCTTTACAGATTCTAAATAATCGATTCAAAACTGAAACTGTCCGAATCATTCGGATAATCCGAAATAATTTCCTATCCGTAACTGTATCTGAAAGCGATAAAATATTGTTCACATATCCGTATCCAGACTTACATATCCGTAACATCCCTGCACACGCTCATAAGAAAGCGTCATTACGTTTGGCGTCACGCCATACAAATCGACACTTACTTCCAAGACGCGCCAATATATATTTCTCAGGATAAATATTTGTATTGTCTGTAGGCAACAATCAAACGGTCCATTTACGATTATTCCTAAGTGTCTCTGTAGATTTGTGTAAGTTTTATTTCATTTAACAGCCCATTAGGCGTGGAAAGTGCAGCTGAAACGGCGGCCCGACTTCTATTCATGGCTGTTAAATGGGCTAAGAATCTACCGTCCTTTGCCAGCCTCGCGTTTCGAGACCAAGTAAGTTCGCATTTATTGAGTACACACTCATATATACACGCACATTCATACACATTGGTATACTAACTACATTAAAGATTGTAACATTAGATCATAACATTTATTCAAAACGCTGTTCTAGTTTTCTTATTATTAAACGCAGAAAACCAATTTCTAATATTGCTAAACTTTTGTCTTTTTTTGTTACCAAATAAATTCTACGATATATATATGTCATATAAAATGTCACATAATAAAAAAAAATAAACGAAACCATCTCATTCATCATCATTATCATCATCCATCGGTAATTAGACACAATTTACGCCACCGCAGCAAAAAAGAAAATCTGCTAATGCACCTTTATAGGATAGGTTTTATTTTATTTTTTTATTATATATATTTAAAAAAAAAAAAATATTTTTGGGTGATACGTAAGTATCAAAATCGCTTTTCATTCTATAAGTTAGTGGAATGTTTCGTCGGCTCGCAGGTGATACTGCTGGAGGAGGCGTGGTCGGAGCTGTTCCTGCTGAACGCCATCCAGTGGTGCGCTCCGCTGGACGCCGCCTGCGCCGCTTTATTTGGTACTGAACAAGCTGACCAAGGTTTGGATTGGTTTGGAAGTTCACTCTTATCTTTTTCTTGTTTAAAAAATATTTTATTTAGTATTTGTAATATATCTAGATTGTCAACATTTTTGTTCAACATCTGACACATGTGTGCAAAGTTTTTGACAAAAAAAGATTTACTGTCACAAGGGTGGTTTTGAGCTTTCATATTTTGTTAAAAAATTCGATTCGTTTATTCGAAAAGAATGAATATTCTAATCGCGTATCAATTATAATCTGAAAACAGAAAGAGGAGCTAACGGTAAATAGCTCGCGACACTTGTCAATGGTTCGTTTAAAAATGAAAGCATCCCAACCGTGCGCAGAGAGCGGCGGCGGCTCGGCGGCGCTGCGGCGCCTGCGCGAGGTGGTGGCGCGCTACCGCAGCGTGCTGGTGGACCCCGCCGAGTTCGCCTGCATGAAGGCCATCGTGCTCTTCAAGTCCGGTAGCTGCCAGCTCACACGCGGTCATTCGTTACCGTCGTTATACATTCTCGTGTTTCGTAACTCCACTCAACACAATGTCGACACATTTACAAGCGAGATATGAAGTGAACTCTTACAGAATCGCACTTAATTATGTATATAAAATCTTAAAAAATCTCTGCTCTATCGAAATATATAAAAAAATCAATTCAAACTCTATTTTGTAAATTCACCTTATTTGGCAAAGAGAACT
Organism: Vanessa atalanta; assembly: GCF_905147765.1. Lineage (NCBI taxonomy): Eukaryota > Metazoa > Arthropoda > Insecta > Lepidoptera > Nymphalidae > Vanessa > Vanessa atalanta. Next base: position 2,667,576 of record NC_061892.1, on the reverse strand, counting down.
GAATTCGTTTATCACTTTTTTTTAATTTATTTTAGATAGACTGGCAAAAAAACCACCATAGTAAGTACCATATTAGTAAGTGGTTACCAACCTTTGCCATCGGTATTGCACATTAACCATTCCTAACATAACCAATCCACCAACCTCTTGAACTAAGATGTTATATCACTTGTGTATGTAATTACACTGGTTCACTCACCCTTCAAATCGGAACACGACATTTCAATACCATTATTATATCAAGACAATGTCGCGTACTTTGTGACACTTCACGGTCGTGTTCAGCTTTCGAGATTATTCTTAAAGAACTTAGCTTTACACCTCACATCAACATAAAATAGATAGCATTAAAATAGTCAGTCGAAAGGAAGCGCTAATGCACTAAAACTATACAGTTGAAAAGTGAGATTTAAACATTACTCAGTAAAGATCATTTCCCTAATTAGCAGTTTGGTGCTTCAGTCGTTCTTCCTTTGGACTGGCGATGCGTATTCTAATATGATAACTATATTGTATTTAATATAACTCATATTGTATTTGCTTTTCGAAATGTATTTTTTATTATGTGCAAATGCACTAATAAACATTATGTAATGGGTCAATGAAAACGCATTATTTTGTCTCTTTCTGATATTAGTAATTCGACATTTAAAAGAAGTAGACAGCTGGAAATATTTTTTGTAGAAAATCTCAATTGAAATAGTTTTTTAAAAAAGTACCTATATACTCTTATCTAAAAATATTCTCATTTATACAATAATTGACCCTATGTGTTATCTATAATTCATTTATTATAATGTTAATTCCAGAAACCCGAGGTCTAAAAGACCCCCTCCAAATTGAAAATCTCCAAGACCAAGCGCAGGTTATGTTGATGACTCACGCGCGGACCGCTCACGGGGCCGCCCCGGCGAGGTTCGGCAGGTTACTCCTCCTCCTCCCCCTGCTCCGCCTCGTCACCCCCCCGCAGCTGGAGAGGGAGTTCTTTTCTAAGACAATCGGTCAAACGCCCATGGAAAAGGTGTTGGCTGATATGTACAAAAATTAGGTATCCGGCTCGAAGGACCTTTGTTTGTATATAACGCTTCTATTTTATATTAGTCTTCGCTGAGAGAATGCGTTCCTAATAATTACTAAGAATACACGAAGTAACTTTGTAATAGCGTAAAACATCCGATAAAATAATTAATCGTTATTTATTTCAATGATTTATTATTTTAGTTTTTTTTAGTCGAATACGTTTGTTACTATTTCGCATCTTAACTAACCGATCGTTTAAATACTTCTGATGCGTTGTCAGGTGTACAGAAGGACAGAATACTTAACATCTTCCTCCAAACGCAAGTCCACGAAAACATGCTTTAAATAAACAGGTAACAATGTCACAGTGTTACAATGTTATATCAAATCAATTCTTAGTTTATCGGCTTTAGATGCCGACAGGGCACAGATTACAATGTTAGAGGCCATTCATTTATTACATAAGACTATTTTCGCTTCTTTTTGACCACCTAAATCCCCCCCCCCCCCTTATAAGATTTAAAATTTATTACGTAAGAATCTAAACGAAAAAATGATTAAACGTTTGTTTTATTTTAGTGTTTCTGTTTTAAAGAATCCATTTTTTTTAACATTTATTTGTAATTTAAAAGGTACTAATCTTTTATTTTATTTATTTTGTGGCCGCCCGTTGCCATGGAAACGGAAATATTGTTTTATACCAATACGCATCCGGGCGAACCTCGACAGTCGAACCTTTTTCAATTAATTTTAACTTTGCGCATTTTTTGATCTTACGTAAGAACTGTCGAGAACCCTCCCACCCCTTTGTAAAAATATAAGACATGGTCGATCCCCTCCCCTCTAAATCGTCTTACGTAATAAATGAATGGCGCTTATATAAATTGTTTATTAACAATGACAGACATCAGAAATGTATTCTCTCAGTGATTTGACATTAGTTGCAATTAAGATACGTTTGTAAATATTCAAAATGTCGTATTCTAGTACTGTAGTCGATGTGAAATATGAATATAGTCGTAGTACGTCATTAATTTATTAATTATAGATGATGATATTAGTTAATTATGAATTGTAAAAACGCAAAAAGGCCTAGCGTAGTCGTACGTAATAATTTTAGTTTGACATATTTAACTAGTCGAGTTATTTATTTTACGTTCTTCCAATGTTGCATTCAGAATCGTATCCTCGCGAACATTCACGGGCTTAAATATATTTAATGTATTTTGAAATATCAATTATATATTAATAAAACATAATATAATATATCTCTGTACATATATAGATTATTGGAGTAACACTAGTCATGTTTATTGAATCATTATTTAAGCTGTATATACATGAGTATGCTTTTAAAGAAACGTCTGAAATGTCTGATAATTATTTATAAATACTACGAGTAGAATAGTAAGACATAAAGTCTATAACACAATTAAAAAAAATAATAAACGAGGCACAGAACACAATGCGTTATATTTATTATCTGTATCACTTGTCTAGATATTGTCTGCGTTAAGATTAAAGTTTTTTTTTAAATCTATATTGGAAATATAATTAAAGGATTTTTTTTCTGGCATCTGCTTAAAAATCTAGACATGTTTTTATTATTTATATGTCAAGATAGATTGTCGAAGCTGAGAACGCATCGAAAATAATAGTGGCCAACGGTTGGCCATTAGGGACACGCACACTAGTAAAGCAGTATGACGTTCGGCGAGTGTCAAGCGTGGCTGTCACGCACACCAAGATAACATTATTAGTGCGACACTCTATCTTGATATATAACTTTAACCCTTTTAATTTAAATACAAGAGCATACTTTAAGGAATTTCAATTAATAAAACCTCTTTTAAAACAAACTCATTTTTAACTTCGCCTGTAGACAAATAAAAAAAAGTTTTTTTGTATCCTTTATTATAATTTAAATTCAGTATTAAAATAAGGCTTTCGCCAGAACTGCTAATTGTAACAATTATAGCGGTACGCAATTAAATAAATGTTACACATAGAATATGTTTATTATTTCTGTCTACAATATTTGTTAAGTGTTAATAGCAATAAGAAAAACAAGCTTAGGTATCATTGTTCGAATCTTCATCCTCCTGCCCTTATCCCAATTTGCTTGGGGTCGGCGCAGCATGTCTTCTTCTTCCATACTTCTCTGTCTGACGTCATCTCACAAGTAACTTTCTTTCCAGCCATATCTTTCACACAATCCATCCATCGTTTCTTTCTCTCGGGTTTTTTTGCACCATGAGTTTATAGTTAAGACGCACCTAAACTTTTATAATAAAACTACCATTTGAAATATTTGAATTTACGATGTGTAGGCTTGACAATTAAATAAACAATAAAGATTAATAAATATTGGACAACATCACATACATTACTCTGATCCCATGGTAAGTAGCTAAAGAATTTATGTTATGGAGAATCAGAAGTAACGACGGTATCATAAACACCCAGACCCAAGACAACATAGAAAATTAATGAACTTTTTCTACATCGACTTGGCCGGGAATCGAACCCGGGACCTCGGAGTGGCGTACCCATGAAAACCGGAGTACACACTACTTGACCACGGAGGTCGTCAAATGTACGTTATAATAATATCATATGGAAAAAGTGAACTGAGATCCTTAAATTTTTAAGTACACTCTAAACGTCAGACGACTAAATCCACAAGAAATACACAACACACATTAAACCTACATAAAAAAAAACTCTAATTCTTCTACTTTTAGGCACTTTGTTTTACACATTTTTTGCACATACCTACTAGTTTTTGGAGGAATACAGGACGGAATCCCTTAATAATTAAATCGTCTTTATATTGTCAGTGGAAAGGAGACACGACTAAAGCTACAAAATAGTGACTATGAGAACAAGGTTTACTTAGTAAAACTTATTTCTCAAAGTACATTTTGGAGCTACAAGCATCTGTGTGGTTTATTCTATCGAGAGCAATGCTTAGTATAACTGTGTATCAGTTTGAAGCATGAGTCAGCCAGTGTAACTACATGCACAAAGGACTAACTAACTAATCTCTCAATGGTTAACATTTCTTACAACGCCATATCTATGGGCGGTGATTACCCGACCCACCGGAAAATATTAATGTTGGGTAAATTTGAACATTAATAATCTAAAAAGATTGGCCTGACCCGAGAGTTCACACGTTATCTCGTGATATTATCTTCAACTTTCATGAACTCAGGGCCAAGAAAATTTCGAGAGAGAAAATTCTAAATCAAATTTTTGCGAAGTAATTGCTGGGCCGCCTGCGGGTATTTACGGGCCGTATACAAACCGCGGGTCGAAGACCTATGTACTAGAAAATAGAGGCCGTTCTTTTTTTACTTTTATCGGTACAAGTACGTTGCACGACCAGTTTATAAGCTTCTAATGATTGAATCAGACTTATTTTAAAATATTTCGCAGAGTTACGTCATTTTCATTCGCACATAGCCTTGACACGGCCATCCATTATTTAATTTTGTTTTAAAGCCAATATTAGTATAAATCTATCTTAGGTTTTAAGTCAAGCTTATTTTATAATAACCTTTATTACTTTTGACTTAAGATTTGTTTCTCTGTGTTCAATTAAATAAACAAAAAATCTGATCTAATAATACCTCAATAGTCAGTATGTTATTGACCTTTCGAGTTAAGAATTTACATACGAGGTTAGAAAATAGATTTTATTACTAATTTTGATGTAATATTTTGATATTTTTAAATTTTATATTATCATGATTGAATAGTTGCATTGTTTATTTGTTTTAATTACAGTTTCGCGAAATATACTGGATTCGATATAAATAGTAGAAAAAGGACGGTAACAATCTCGGCTTCCTCTCTATTTGAGAAAAACTTTTGGAGCTTATTCCATTAGGCTGCTTCAATGCTGCTTACGAGATTAATTATAAACATACAACTTAAGCAAATGAAAATCCAGTGGTAGGCACTAAGCTCTAGTACGGGTTCTAAGCCGTAATCAATGGTTAAAATTCACGTGTACAAACTATTCAGACCCCAGGTGTTTGGCAGTTTGCAATTGGCAGCCCCAATTGGCAGTCTTTCTATTCACTTCATTAAAACTAATAATCACGACAGAAGCGTAATATGCCTTGGCGAGGCCACGTATAAAAAATTGTTTGGGGTAAGGTAATTTGCTTAGGAAGGGAAAAGATATCTCGCAAAAGAAAAAAAAGTATATAATTTAAAAAAAATTCTTATTCATCATTATTATCTGCCACTTTTTCTAAAATTTTGGGCACTTTTAAGAAATTGCTTTTTTTGACTTTTGTCGTTTGAGAAATAAAAAAAATGGGAAGTTTTTATTAATTTTTGCTTACGCATATTGGGGGCCCTTGTGCTCCGGGGGCCCAGTATAATTGATAAGACAATAAGGCGGTAGGTACGTCCCTGAATCACGATAAAATTATATGCGATAGCCATTTTAGCGATAAAGGTATCTTGCATTGTACACCATTCTTGAATTACATTAAAGAGTACTTTGATTTGTTTTGAATGATTATTACTTAAAATTATTACACAATTAGGTATACATTTGTAAAATGATTCACACGTTACACCGTCACATACCGCGTATGTTTATCATGATATACCGTATGTATTATAAAAAGTCGTAAGTACCTCATTTAAATTCGTTGTATCGTGACTCAGTTCAATTGAAAATATTATAAGGAAATATACAACTACTACTATTATCTTTAAACCTATTTATACAACTCGAGGAAGTACGATGAATATGAAATTGAGTCAATTTATTATCGAAATACTTAATTGAGTGATTCAGTATTTCGTTATGAATCAGATTTACTTAATCGGATATAAATTTAGAATCAATCTATTTCTTAGACGAATGTTATATTTTAGGATTTACGTAGAGACAAATTAAGTTGAATTGTTTTGACGTTGGAAAACGCATTTACGTAAAATATTGAAGGAGAAGTAATTTGTATGTAGAATGTCTCCTAGATTGCTTACTCATTATTCTGAGACGCGAAGCTATTTAACCTCCCTTAGGTTAGATAGCCAGGCCAAGGCGATTAAGCGAGTCACACATCAAAGCAGAAAGGAACTGTCTCACGACAAACGCATAATCCTTCAATTGATGTATTCAATGAACTTAAGTAAGAGGTTAAATGGCCATGTGTTTATGCTGTTTTGACAGCAAATAATAAAATACTCAACAATTGTTTCCTACGGACAGGCGGCTGCTTTTAAAAGTGAGTCAAACACTTTCTGTGCGGTTTGAATGAATCTGTAATTCTACTCACCTCTGTCCGTCTGAACTTCACACGGATAAAATGCATATAAAGTTCTCCCATTACTTAGCAGATGCTTTTGGTACGTTATAAAATAAACCTATTTTTCAACTTTCAGGACGCAATAGTTTTGCCTATGCATTGATAATGAGACACGCGATTTTATTAATATAGAGTCATCCGCATAGATATGACGTAAATATCTGGCGTACTCTTATCATAAAAACTATGATCGCATAGACAATTATTACATTAATTACACAGCTAGACTGCCTAGCCTACTAGGCTCTAAGAATCAATATATATGATCATGTTTACTTGGTGGTAGAGCTTTGTGCAAGTCGGTCTGGGTAAGTACCACCCACTCATCAGATATTCTGCTGCCAAGTAGTCGTACTGAGTATTGTTGTGTTTCGGTCAACTACAGGCACAAGGGATATAACATCTTAGTTCCCAAGGTTGTTGGTGCATTGGTGATGTAAGAAATGGTTAATATTTCTTACAGTTCCACTGTTTATGGGCGGTGGTGACCAAAAGTGGCCCCTTTGTCGCCCTCGTATAATTGGAAAAGTATATTTAAAGATACTAAAGTGGTCAAGTTTACTATCAGACTTAGGTTAAACTTCCCACGATAACAATGTATTTATTAGATCTAGATAATCAATGTATAAAGGTATTATATAAAAATAAGCGAAGAAACAGTTCTGTATTTTTTTCTCCTCTGTTTGTAGACCTATTTGCTTTTAATGAAAATGACAAGCTTTTGATCTATAAAAAAATAGAAATAAAACAAGAAAGAAAGAAAAATAATCGAACATGCAAACGATTTGCGGTTAAAAAAGTTTCATTTAAACCCACATTGGTTTAGAACTAACTGTTACATAATGAGCAAAAAAATATCCAATCAATATCAATGAGAAAAAGAATAGTTTTTTGATTTGTTCGAGGCGTATTTTCTTTATGCGTGTTTACTACTTCCTAGAATATTACTCGAAATATATGTACGAACGATTTGAATTTAATTCTCCTAAGATATATTTACCATTCAGGGATTAATGTTTAAATCATCATTTAAGGAAATCGAATGATGTTCATTCGTTTACTAAAATAATATCGATGTTTGATTGTTTGACAAAAAGTGACGATCGACTTAAGTCAGTGGTTATGGTAACCGATCTAAAGTACAATAAATATATATTATTTATTCGTTTGCCACATGAAAGGATAGTAGATTTTTAAAAAATAAAATAAAATTTTGAATTCAAATACGCATGTACTGACAACCTTATCGCTGAACTTATTAACATACTCCGAATATATTAGAACCTTTGTCCGTTCTAACTAGAAAAAATAATATGCAAGTTCATTTCTCGAATCAGAAATTTTATATAGTAGATGTTAGTACGATGATTTTAGGTTTAAAATAGTGAAACTTTTCTTGTGATGAATACATTAGCAGACATCGATTTACTTACGTAGGACGTAGTATTTTTTACATACGTAGGACGGGTCGATTTTACAAATACATTACATTACATTAGCAACCCGTAAATGTCCCACAGCTGGGATAAAGGCCTCCTCTCCCTTTGAGGAGAAGGTTTGGAGCATATTCCACCACGCTGCTCCAATGCGGGTTGGCGGAATACACATGTGGCAGAATTTCGTTGAAATTAGACACATGCAGGTTTCCTCACGATGTTTTCCTTCACCTCCGAGCACGAGATGAATTATAAACACAAATTAAGCACATGAAATTTCAGTGGTGCCTGCCTGGGTTTGAACCCGAAATCATCGGTTAAGATGCACGCGTTCTGACCACTGGGCCATCTCGGCTCTTTTTTTTTCTGCCAAATACATTAAACTCAGTCAAAATTAAAATCACCGAACTTAATTAATCGAACCGACCGACCGAATTAATTTAATAGCACCAATTAATTAATTTTATACGTGTGTAATGAAATAATAATAAAAACAAATAAGTTTTGTATTTTTTTTTTATAATTTCGGTTTTTTAATTTTTTAACAATAAAAAAAAAAAACTTATCTAATTATGTTATTTCGACAGGTTCGTTTCAATTAGCTTAACATATGTATATGTGTTGAAGAATATAATAGCATTCAGAAATAGTTGTTTGTAAACTATTCTGCGGTTGCGAGTGACCTGTCGCGTGTAGACGGCACTTAATTCATGAATGAACTATTTTTAAACGAAACTTATCACTATGAACTGTCATCTAATACATTTTATAATGCTGTAATTTTATTGTTTAGAATTTATAATAACAAATTACGAGATTTGAATGTTTAGAGGTAAATGGATTTATATTATAAAAATATATACCCAGAAACACTTTTATTGTTAATTTGCTTACATAATTACATTGCAGTTCAATTGCAATTAAAGAAATATTACATTAAAGATGCATGGGTGCATTTGATACACACCGTTATGGGTAACTTCAATTTTAATATGTGAATACATAATGATCATGATTACTGATGTCTTTTAAATATTTTCCATAGAAGTCAGTTGGTTCAATTTTAATAGCATTATAGTTGGCTTATGAGTCAACTGTCGGCTGATTTTACAAAAGTAATATATATATACAGTTGTTCTATTTAGACAAATAAATAATTAATAAGTAAGAGATTCAACATATACTAATAAACATGTCATAATTAAAATATTTTTAATATTAATATAACATTGTAACATTGTATCAAAGTTATTTCATATTTATTGTCATCTTAATACAATATGAATGATAGCTTTGCACAGCTTGGCAATTCCCTTGAACTTAGTTAGAATGTACTTTATATGATCAATACAACGACGGAGTATGGTAGAAGCCACCAAACGCTATTGAATTAGTCACTTTTTCTATGATCAAGTAGCAGAATGGTCTGTTAGCTTCAAACCTTGTAATACCAATTCGATTGGAAAATTCTGCACTAGTTACCGCTGATGCAGTTGTTCCTTCTTCCGTTACTTCTATTTCTGCTTTATGTATAATTTTAGAAACATGAACGGGGACACGTGTCATCAATGGTAATCTTGCATTTCTTTGGTCAAATAAATCACTGATACCCATTTTTTTAAGGGAATCCATTAAGGTGAGACTCGACTCTATTTTAAATCTGGGTACAAATAAATCGACTTCGTCATCGGCATATTCTTCTACTGAAACTTTCAATTCCTCAAACACCACATCAAATGATATGTTTGCTAAATTATAAAACATTTGGTTTAATGACACACCTGTGTTTGGTAACATGATAAGCATAGACAAACGATTATATTGTCCATAAGGAATCTCGATCACACGAGCTTGCAATGAGTCGATATTAGCAAATGGGTATGTATGACGATTGTACATCATATTAACCTGACCCAATCTATTGCCTTGACTATCATAGAAGGTTTCAGGTTTTGTTAATGACGCATTGAACGGTACCGTCCATTGTCCTTTAAAGTACAATGCACTTATTAAAATTAAATTAGAATTATCCAAGTCACTGCTTTCCACCAGATTGGATATTCGACCCTTTGTCACAGTTGATATAGCGGCATTGATCAATTGTGATGTTACATTAGAATCTGTAAAATTAACACCTATCATTCTAGTATCATATTCTTTTGCTGCATTTTGGAAATCTATTAAAGGAAAACTCTCTCCATCGACAAATAAAGCATTGAACTTCTGCAGTTCCACTGTGGTTGTATTGACTTGGAGCCATTGAGCGATATTTTGATATTCTTTTCTCACAGCTGCTCTTCGTTTTGGAAATATTCGCAAGGCCTTACAGATTTGTTTTAGTGTTTCGCCGCTTGCACCTTCGGCTATCACAGCCAACACAGTCCACACCGTGATCGGTGAGATAATCAAATTTGTACCTTGAGGTTGCGATTGCGCCGTAAAATAAAGTAATTCCATGGAAAAATTTCCTATTTTTTCCGTCAACCCTGAATGAAGGTTTTTATTTATCACAACTGGTTTTTGACTACTACACAGAGTTAAAAAAATTAAACACAACAATATTATAGGATCACGCATGTTGATATATTTTTTTTAATTTACAACAATATTTTAAATTTATTCCTGTTACTATTTAATTAAAGCGGTCGTTATTTAGTTCGCGTAACTCATGTTAAAGGCATCACAAACGAGACTGGGCAATTGAAATTGACTTAACTTAAATGTACTTCGTCTGTGACTGTGTCCGCAGACGTCACGGTCAGCAATCGGCAACTGGGAAAACCCTATTTATAATTTAAACCGGTTCTCATTTTTCTGTTTGTTTGTTTATAAGAGACATACATTGATTTTAATGGTGTGAATTTGAATTTTATAGTGAAATAAGCAAGACAATATGAACAGTTGAAATAATTGAATTGAAAATTAAGTTTTTAACATTAAATTGCGACATTTTTGACATGTAAAACGTCAGTGTCAAAACAAATACAGAATTAGGACTCACATTTGTGTAAAGGAGTGAAGTAAGAACTTAAGAAGTATCTCATAATTACGGTTCTGAACTAGTTTCGTTGATGAAAAAGCGTAAAAAATTGATAATATTTTTTTTTATGTAATATGTAGTTTGATTACTATATTTAGACAAGATTTTTTTAACAATACAAATTATATATACATATTTTTTAAACGTTACTAATTAGAGCATTCTTTCAAATTAAATTCCCTATCTCCAACAGCGCCATTTATATTTCATCCAATTTGGGGGTCACTACAAATAATATACAATACACGTATAAGCAAATAGTATGTATACAATAATTTGTCCATAAATGATAATTAGCAAGTAAAACTATAATGTTTTATTGAATATTTATTTTAAATACAAAATAGATAATAGATATGTTTTGTTTTAATTAAACAATTGTAAAATTATAGTTATCGCTTCTACAAAAATACATAAAAATTACACAATAAACCTATACAATATTAGTAATACAAAAAAGCGTGTAAATTTTAAAATAATAACTATAACTAATTTCATTATGCATCACTATTTTCCTTATCAATGTGTGAACTTTATTGAAAAGTTTTAGCTAACGGCCATACGTTTGCACTTATTAATTATAAAATAAAAGCACACAATAAAGCAGATGAAACAGGTGAAAAATAAAATATACTTTAATCATCATTCTACAAGGACTTTGCTTTTGTCATTTTGTAAATTTTGACAAATCGTTCTTTTACAGAATAAGTTCGGAATGTAGATACTACCGAAGATTACCGTCAATTTTTTTTTAAATTTGTATTTATTTCTAAACTCTTTTCCAATACTCGAAGTATTAAGTTATGTGAAACAAATACTTTTTTTTATAATATTTTTTACCTGAAAGTAACGACATGTACTAGCTCTACGCTTTTTTAAGATCTATATAATATTGTGTTAATTCACGTTTTTTTTAAACAAAGTATTTGAATTAATGTTAAACCTCTACCTTAGTGATTTCAGAGAGTTTTGTTTGACGGAAATTAAGGGTTAATTTACTTTACGAGAAAAGATCTTAAGTATTCAAAATGCATTGATATTGAGATAGATTCATGTCATTTTGACGTTTCATTTTGTTGGTCTTGATAATATACGCACGCACGAAGTCAGTCGAGCGCTCTATTTTATTTCTTAATTGATATCATGTAGTGACAACAGAACCCGAATCGAATCGATAATAAATTAAAAAAAACGATACCAATAAATTATTCTAGTTTCTCTGAATTTTATTTCAATTGAATCATGTAGTATATTTTACTGTGATTTAATGCTATTATCGATATATTATTAAAACAAAAGAAGGAAATTGTAATTCTCACTTAACTTATCGCATAGTTCGCGGAATGTTGGTTTTTTTTTTAATTCAATTGTTATTAATTATTATTTATAGCCCGCGTTTTAGGGATTGGTTGTCAGGCATGAAAAGGTGGCCTTGGAGCTCAAGCTTGCTTCATACCAATATCATCAAATTCGGTTTAATCATTTGGCCTTGAAAGAGCAACAGACTTACAAACAGACATACTGAGTACAGATAAGTAACCACTTATAAAAAAATCGATTTTTTTTAGTCATAATCTCTTACTTCTTAGACTTGTTTTTTAATAAATAAGTAGGTATGGATATTGCTCGATCGTATTAAAAATGTACGTCAGGGTCGATTCTGATCTTCGTCATGGTTGCGACTCTTGTTTTAACTATAAGGTTTATTTAAAATAGGTAAGAATACTGGCAAATGGGCCAATTGATGGCATGACTTCATCGCCGCTCTAGGCACTGGTAAAAATATTAACCATTTCTTACATCGCCAATGCGCCTTTACCTTGTGCCTATAGTAATACTGGCTGACTCGTCCCTCAAACCGGAACAAAAGAATACTAAATATTGTTGATGGGGGTAGAATAAATGATAACTCGATGGCATTGCACTAAGTAATCTGAGCCGAGATGGCCCAGTGGTTAGAAGTTAGGACGCGTCTTAACCGATGATTCGTGTTCAAACCCAGGCAGGCAGGCGGTCAAGGAAAACATCGTGAGGAAACCTGCATGGGTTTACTTTCAACGAAATTCTGCCACATGTGTATCCAACAACCGGTATTGGAGCAGCGTAATGGAATATGCTCCAAACCTCCTCGAAGAGAGAGGAGGCCTTAGCCCAGTAATGGCAAATTTACAGGCTGTTACTGTATTGCACAAAGTCCTACCGACATGTAAGTTTTAGTTTTGTTTCTCGAAAATAACATAGTTTACCTTATACCTGAATTTTCTCTGATCGGATATTCCCATAACCTCTCATGGGGTTTTAAAAATACACTTGAGTTTGAGCTCACTCAAACTGCACAAATACAATCTTAGCCTGCTAAGTCGTTTGATAATGACCGAAATCAGCCAGTGGAACATCATTTTATTACCATAGATACCAGTAATTGTTTGCTCCAAATAAATAACTCTTATTATAATATTTTTTTCTCTTTAATGTTCAAAGGGATACTATTGCTGAAATTCAAATGTATTGAGCTGTACAATGTATAAATGTAAGTGTTTATGTCTATTGACGCTGTAAATAGTTTTAACCTCTTGGACCGTTATTGTCTATGGGCCAAAGTGTCCTTCAAATGCATAACACGCTTATTGCCAAAAAAATCGAACTAGCGGTATAAACATTGGATGTAATTCCAAAATTAGAATCTAATCTAGTAAATTGACTGCTTCGAAATGTTACTGGCTAGGGATTGAAAAAGAAAACAACTTTATTTTTTAAATATTTGGTTTATCTAATATCATCGGACGTTTGTACGTGCTCCTTGTCAGCTTCAACTAGTATTCTGCCCAATGTTTTGACGAGTCTAGTCTTGAATCTAGACGTGAGAGTAATATCGTCAAATTCAATGTTCCTGACGTCCCTCTCTATGTAGTATTGGAGTGTGGTTCGCAACATTTCCCTTGCTTTCAGTATTAACTCTGCTTGACTGTAAAATAAAACGATAAATTATAAATACAAATCCATAATTTCCCACAGCTAGGCTTAAGTCAGACCAGTGACTAGGACGCGTGAATCTTAACTCATTATAGCGGGTTCAAACTCAGGCAAGTACCACTGAATTTTCATGCGCTTAATTTGTGTTTATAATTCATCTCGTGCTCGGTGGTGAACGAAATTGTCGCGAGGAAACCTGCATGTGTATAATTTCAATAAAATTCTGCCACATGTGTATCCACCAACACGCATTAGAGATGCGTGGTGTAATAAGCTCCAAACATTTTCTTCAATGGGAGAGGAGGCTTTGGCTCATGAGTGGGGGACACTTACAGGCAGTTTTTTGTTGATTTTTTTTTGAGAAGGCTTTAAGCTTTGTGAAGTTATATGGTGCAAGCGGGATTGAACCCGATATCATTAACATGATAAGCACCAAGCTCCTGTTAAAAAAAAAACAACTAACTAAATACATCGCTCTTTAAGCCTTTCATAATATACACAGATAACAAACCCAGTAGGCATTTGAACTGCGAGCTTGTGTTTCGTGTGATATAACTCAGTTGTTTCACCATCGCTTCCTTCCTGTAATAAAAAAAATACTGATTAATTTAAACTATTTTAATTTCAAAGGAATTCTAGTCGCATTATAGTTTCAAGGCCGCGAGATTGTGCGTAATAATAGCTAGTTAATTTATCTGAAGTGGGCGTTGACTGTAATTTAATTATTATTATGGTAATTATAGAAGATAGGCTTGTAGAGTCACCTTTTCATTTAAAACTACTACGTTTGAAAAAAAATATATTCAAAAAATTGACATTCACATTTTCTTGGTGGTTTTGTGCAAGCCCGTCTGGGTAGGTAGCACCCACTCATCAGATATTCTACCGCCAAACAGCGGTACTCAGTATTGTTGTGTTCTGGTTTGAAGTGAGTGAGCCAGTGTAGCAGGCACAAGGGACGTAACATCTTAGTTCCCCAAGGTTGGTGGTGCATTGGTGATGTAAGGATTGGTTAATATTTCTTACAACGCTATTGTCTAAGGGCGGTGGTGACCACTTACCATCAGGTGGCCCATTTGCTCGTCCGCCTACCGATATAATAAAAAAAACACATATTAAAATCTTAAATTATTTATAGATATAGATAGATTATTGCACAACAAAAGAACAAAATCAAACTCATTTCAAGTTCAAATCATTTGTTAAATATGACTATACAATTTTTTATGCCCTATTACCATAATTTTCGCTCTATTTATAACGTAATTATTATTAATAATTAATAACGAACCATGAAGTCACCATATTTGTGCCAATGACGGGGAATTTTCCGTTACTAACTCCTAGTCCAATACTAGAGTTTAAAGTAATTTAAACAGTGTTGCCAGTCGAAAAACTATTGACCTATTATTTATAATTACTGATTTAGGTCATCAACATACCAAAATTTCCTGCTTTATATCACCCGTAGAAAACAGCAAGACCGCATGAGGTGATATCAAAGACGTTCTATAAACGACTAAAGCACGTCTTTCTATTGAATGGTAACCACCAAAGTAGGTTAGAAGTTGGGTATTGAGTTTGCTCTTTTTTATACCGTAGTTAACACTTTCGCTGCCTATGTGAGCCCTTTCGCCTTTACTGTAAATAGAGAGAAACAGTTAATTGTAGGTAATAGTTCTCCGTCCCAACATGGTACGGCTAAAATAAACATTCTTTTGCGTAGCTAGGTGGACAAGGGACCCGGTGCATAGAAAAAGAAACGGGCCCTCACTCCCTCTTTAACTTATATTGCGCTTCAAAATTATAGATAGGAATAAAAATAGGATACAGGATACATTGAGACGAACATTAGTAGGCTAAATCTACATGTCATCTCTATTCAAAGCTAAGGTTAGAGGGCCCCCTGAGCTCCGGGGCCCTGGTGCACTGCACCACCTGGCCCTACGATAGCTACGCCACTGAGTATATTATTACATCCATTATTTTAATATGAGATTTTGATATAAAATATATTTTCAATCAAAATGAATAATAGCGTTCATTTTTATTCAATACTGTAATTTGTGCAAAAAGTGCTTTTATCAAAATTAAAATATATTCATAAATCACAATACATATATTGATATTGATTGTATATGTATTTTTTTCTTCATGTAGTTAAGTGTACTTAATAAAATATATAGTAAAAAATTTTAAGCACGTTACTTCGCCGTTTAACGTGTCAAGATCAGCAATGGCGTAAGAACGTACTGATCAAAATTCCGGTCAATAGAATCGGTTTTATTAACCAGTATTGCTTTGAGATCAAAATAAATAAAAAGGCTCCTTATATGTATATAATTTAATAATGTACACTAAAGTAATTTTTTGAGATTACTTTCGACACAATATTGAGTTAATCTATGTATATATTTTTTTACAGTTATATCCAAAATATCTTTTAAGTCAAATTTTTAATAACGTTATCAAATCAAATCAAAATATACTTTATTCAAGTAGACTTTTAGAAGCACTTTTGAATCGTCATTTGATAAACTATTTAAAATAAAGCTACCACCGGTTCGGAATGTAGATTCTACCGAGAAGAACCGGCAAGAAACTCATAAGTTGCTCTTTTTAACATTTAAAAATACAGTCGTGTTAGTTAAATACATAATAGTTAAATATGTAATTAATACAGCAGAACCAATTTTTTTCGGGTTGATTACGATTTTTTTTTAATAAACGTAATCAGTATCAAAACCTTTATCAAAATCTGTCCGTATTGATTATTATTAAACTAGCGAAAATCCAGCAAATCCATTTAATAACAAAGAATATGATAAGTGCTTTAAAAATATTAAGGTACGTTTATTTTACAACCTTTTTTTAAATAGAAAAAAAAGCAGAGATACAGACATCATCAGAAAGCTACTTAGTTTTATACTATTTATAGAACATAGATTAAAACCTTTTTTCATCATTAATATTCAACGCACTATTGTTTTCTCTTTCTGGTAGTTGATTTTCTCTGTCTGTCTCTTTTCAGCAATGTGAATTTAGATGTATAAACAAATCATACCTTGTAAAAACACCGACACCGGTCATCAACTTCCCCTTCGTTTTGACGTGTTTCCTTGTAACCAATAGGGAGTTCGAACCGGATAGCAAAATGGCGGATGTGAGTTCGTCTATATCGGAAAAACGATTTAGCTCCGAGACCTCCATCGTTCGCTCGACTATTCCAGTTTTGAATAAATGTTCTAAGTGAAGGTTTGATATCGCTGGAAGAGATACAAGATTTCATTGTATTTGGTTTATTGGTACTTTGTAACAAGTAAATGGATAAATTATCTACTCTGTGGCATATTTTAATTATTCCGCATTCTTCAATAATAGTAAGACTTGATTAAATAAATTTCTTCTTTATCTAATTTAAATAACCTTTAGGTTATGGTGTTATACGAAGATTCGCGCGTTTAATATTCCCTATTATTATTTTAGGATACCTAGCTAGGTAACGATCATCTAACATTTATTTTACGAAAGGCCTAGTCAACCAAGCTTGAGCGCCCGGCTAGACTATTTACGCCATTTATTAACTTAACTTTTAAGACCGAAATTTTACGACCCACAAGTAATATTAATTGTAGATTTTTGTCTCGTATAAATGTTCATATTTTCTTATCAGACACACGGTCTTCTTTAATGGTACCTATATCAGTAAAACGACAAATCTTTATACATATATGTTTTCGTAATACTGGAGCGAAAATTTGGCCCAATTATTCCTAGAGGGCCAATTATGCTTATTTACACTGGCTCACTCACCATTGCTATCTGTCAAGAGAGAAACAGGTGGTATCTAGACTGACTTGGAAAATATATATTCACTCACATTTAACGTAATTAAGTCTGTCCTTCCGCAGTCCATATTTCTCACACCAACGATCCACAGCCTCCCAATCTTTCTCCTCCGACATCTGCTCGAATTCATCTTGTATCCAGTGCACTGCTGCGTGATCCGACGTCTGACTAAATGTGCGTTTAATATTGCGTATCTCTAAAACACGAGATAAATTCACATGAGAGTTACTTTTTAAATTTTTTATCTTTGGCATTTTTGAAGCAAAGAAATGGGGAATAGGGTCTTTATAATGTGACGTCATAATAACATCTCCGCTTATGTTGGTAAATTAATATACATTTAACAAAGATTAGACACACTGACGTTTTCAATTAGATGTTTCTAATTGAACGCCAACTTGAAATAATCGAGATGTGCATGAAAAGTCAATGAAAAGAAAAGTCAATGAAACATATGGTTCCGTAGTTATCGGATTCAGATCCAGGCAAGCACAACTGCGTTGTCATGTGCGTAAGCAGAATTTATGTTTATAATTCGTAATAATATAAATATAAATGGCATCGACAAGGACTTTAGTGTCCTATACATATATGTTCCTCGTGCCTGTAATTACTCTGTGTCTAGCGGCTCAGTCATTATATTACAAATTGTTAGCGGATGTAGAGGATTCTAGAACATAGTATACTACATCCTCTATTTTTGCTTCCAAATTTAAATCTTTAAACATACTTTCGTCATACCTTCTCGTCTCTCCGGCGAATTTCTAAACAGATCGACGTTATCGGAGCAATGCGTCGCTATATTGGCGGCGGGAACGACTCCGCCGACGATGGCGCCGTTGAGCACGCAGCGGCCGAGGCGCGGGTGCACCGTCATGCTGGATAACAGGACGCCTAAGCGCGTCATCTGTTCCGATTCTGTTAATGCACCTGAAAACAATGGCAAATATTTTTTTAACGATATAATTTCAATATGGCGGTATTATCTAAACTAATATCATGAACGGCCAAATCACTGAATCGAGTTTGATGAAATTTGGTACCAGGCAAGCTTAAATCCCAAATCAAATCAAATGTATTTTATTTAAGTAAACTTCACAATGAAGCGTTTTTAAATCCCAAGGCAGTATGCTACTTTTTAACATTGGACGACCCTAACTTTAACCAAAACCGCGAGCGAAGCAGCAAACAGCAACTAATTGTATCTAAATATGTACATTCATTTATAATCTATGATGTTAACACTAGATTCGTGGAAGAATGGCGTTTTGTCCAGAACTTTGGAAGTAAAATTAAAAGTAAAGTTAAGTGGTATAGTATCGTATTATAAATAAAGATATATTAATCAAAATCTGTTTGTAGTGCGTAATGTTTTTTTTTTTATGATATCGGTAGGCGGACGAGCATATGGGCCACCTAATGGTAAGTGGTCACCACCACCCACAGCCAAAGCCCTACCACCAAGTAAATGAAAAAGAGATATCCAGATACACTAGAATAGAGTATCTGAATTCCTTGTGTACAGTTAGAAAAAAAACGTAAAAATGATTACAAAATACAGGATATATAATTACCAAGTTCTATGAGATCGTTGACGGCGAACTGTATAGCTTGCTTGCTCGGCGGCTCCGGCAGTTGAGACAGGAAATTCTCAACTTTATCGTCTTGGGCGTAAGATTTACAATCCAGTACTGTTTGTTCTAACGGTATCCTGGAGATGGAAATTTCTAGAATTATTTTTTAAACCATATATTATTAACTAGCTACATGTTCCGATTTCGTATGGGGAAATAAGTAACAAAATACTGACTTCTGTACTAGCGCCATCTATCGGTTCCTCAAATATACGTAAAAAAATCGTCAAAGATTAGTTTTAGGAATTAAGTGTCACGAACACACGGAAAAATTATATTAATAAAGATATAATATACGCGCAATCTTTGTGACTTTGACCACTTTAAGTATAAAGGTTTATTAATATTAGGTAATAAAATTAATAATTAGTGGAGATGCTTTCCGTAGTTAATTAAACTTAAATTTTACTTATAGATCTTTGAAGAGTTTTTAGCCTGCGCGATTCAAAAGTGTAAAATATTTAATCAGCGCCATCTATCGGTACCCGGTAACATATGCACTTAAAAGGGGGAATGATTGTTTTCATCATAATTGATTGAGAAGTGAAAACATAATAACCTTAGAATCTCAGGAGTCGTGTGCGGAATGAGTTCTTCTTCCTTGTCCTTCGTGTACATTCTGTAGCAATGTCCTGTTTACGATAACACAATCAATTGATAATGTTTTCAAGTTAAAAAATCGTTATTTATTTATTTTAATCTTCTCTCTAACTTAGTTGCCTACTTAATTTGGGAGAAGTAGGAGACTGCCACATGGGCCAACCGGTGGTGAGTGGTACCACCATCGTCCATAGATATTGAGGCACTGTATGAAATTTTAACCAACAACATTGGGAACTGAGATATTATGTCTTTTTGCCTACAATTACAGCGGCTCACTAGCCCCTCACACCGGAACCCAACAATACTGGATACTGCTGCTCGGCGGTCGAATATCTTACGAGTGGGCGGTACCTGCCCGGGCGGACTCGCACGCAGCCTCACGATGAGTGAACGAACGAGAGCATATAAAACAAGTAAGGCATCTCACCCGCGCGCACGCGGCCCGCGCGGCCCGCGCGCTGCGCCGCGCCCGCGCGCGACACCCACACCGCCTCCAGGCTCGCCGCGCCTGCGCACACACGCACACACACTGACAATTTTGTATTGTTACTATATAAAATATATATACTTCACGACGAAGACGATGGTATCACTATCGCAAACGCTCCCTTCGTAGCGTAAACCCTCCACACTACACATCTACAGCGGCGGAAATGAAGTCCCAGATTTAAACGTCAAATAAACAGTGCTACCAGCAGAAGCGCTCCCCACCTCACCGACTACGTTCTGAGCCTAGGTGCGATTTGATAGGAGACACCCTGAGAGGACTAATACTTTAAGACTGAGTCTAGTGCTCGCCCCCAAGCCCGGTGACGCTGTAAAGGCCAGTAAAACGACACAGACACAAGAATAGGCTAACGGACATTCCGCTCGTTGGTTTGTTACAGAACGGTAGCTTTGGACTTTTTGAGTGGTTACAATTTTAACTTGGGTTGGTATAATTCTTACAGAACCGTAATTAGCTTGAATTCTTTGTTTACATAAGTGATTAATGTTTTATTTTGATATTAAAGTTTTATCATTAAATGAGACCCTAAGTTTGTATTTTTGAATTATTATTCAATGCTTAATAAAGTGTGAGAATATTGATTTTTTGTAACAAACTCTGCTTCGGCATCCTAAATATATTATATACTAAATAAAAAAAATATATATACAAAATTTTCTTTTTAACAGTACCTGTGCCTTCCTTGATTCGGTTCTCCTTATGAGCGCCGCTGTCTATGACGTGGACGACGTCCGGTATAGTGATTGACGTTTCAGCAATATTCGTCGCCAGTACGATTTTACGAACACCGGGGGATGGTTTCGCGAACATTTTCGTTTGGTCCGATGTCGATAATCTGTTGTAGGGTGAGAAAAAATTTACTTAGGGAATAAGTAAAGTATGGTTTGCAAAAAAAATAATACTCATAGATTTTTTTTTTCTTCTCAGTAAGTAAAAAAATATCGTACAACGGCAATTATAACAGATTTCTAAGGTAGATAGCACAAAATGACAATTAAATTAATAAACTCTTTTTTTTTTAATTCAGTTATTAAATACGAATAATAATGTTAATAATACTAATTATACGCTAGAAATATAAGATTAATCGTATAATCCTCAAATGCCTAAATTTGAGATGATAGACAAACAGAAGTAAAATAAATTTGCATCAGATACGTGCCACTCAAAAGCGCAAATGATAAGGCGCAATGAAATTCAAAGTTGAACCCTAAAATTTTACAATGTCAAAAAAATTTTTCCTTAAACAACAAAAAATATAATAAAACTTGAATTATTTAATAGGAATTCATATTATAACGCAACGATGTACTCGAAGAATAGAAATATAACATGTAAAAATTACATATAATTATGAAATTAAAAAGTCTGTCATCCGACTAGTAAACTTAAAATTACCTATAGTAGCGGCACGCTATGATGGCCGTTTTGACGTTTGCCCGCTCATGAAGTTTCGTATTTAATAAATAATTACATCAAAGGAGCAAATTGTTGTTCTTTATTGTCAATAGTGACGTGCAGTTAGTCATAAAATTTATCGAATGTGATTTCTAAACTACAAATATTAGGGTACCGCGAAGATAACTTTTAACTATTAAATTAATAAAGGACGATTATAAAATAAATGTGAAAATAGATAATATTTTAGAAAATGATCTTATAATTAATGTGAGTGACGATAGCAGTGAGAGTGAAAGCAGCAGTATGGACGACTCCGATTAAATATAGCCACTAGTGTTTTTGGTTTGTTGATGTTGTTGATGTTGTTTCTTGTATATAATGTGTTTATAAAGTTATTCATTCTAATTCCAATTTTTGATTTAAATTGATTTCGTTCGAATATATTAAAAATTATTCATAAATTTATTATTTTATATTGTTTTTATTAAACCTTTTTAATCAGATACTACTTGCAACAAAAACTTGAATTAAATTACTTGCAAAAAAAAAAAGATTTGAATATATTATATCGATAATAAATTTACATTTCACATCACTTTTTAAATGTGTCAAAACGGCCATCGTATCTTGCCGCTAGTATAAAGAGTTCGTTTGTAACACTATAAATGATTAACTCACCTAGAATGCACTGGCAACACCATGTGTAACGGGGAGTTCCTATATAAATTATCTAACAATTGTTTCGTCTGTTTTATTTCCGCCCATCCAGGTAGAAATACTAGAATAGCACCTTCTGACTGAGTTTTATCAACCGCATTAATTACATCGACTATCTGTAAAATTAAATATTCAATTTATTAAGATACTAGACGTCGCTTGCGGCTTCACTCGCGTTTTAGGGTCGTCACGTGTTAGGCAAATAAACTAGTCTAAGTTCTTCTTTGGTTGGTTCAGTGGTTTGGCCTTGAAAAAGTAACTGAGAAATACATACATACAGACCCACAGAGTATAGATAGGCTAGCGAATGATTCATTGGCAATACAGAATTATTGACCAAGACCAACATAGTAATCTAAAATTTGGCACCCAATGTCTTATAGACTCAGTAAACTGACCGACTCACTCAATTTTTAAATCAAAACATTATCGGGGACGAGATGATAAAAAATTTATTTACAAAATTTATTATATATATATATATATACCAACAAAAGTAGTATATACCTACTAATTTTATTTTTATTATTTGTTTTTTTAAATTTCTTTTAAAATTTAAATACAAATGAAGATACTATTGCTATTATAAAAATTATACATAAGTAAACACAATAATTATATCCTTTCAATATATAATACATACACTATATATTGCCAACAACAGTGCATGATTAAAATTTTAAATATACACGAAGCTGTCGATAATATTGAATTATATAAAGGAAGCAAATCATTAAATTAATTAATTAAAAACCTTGAGAACTAAGATGTTATATCCCTTGTATCTGAAATTTAACAGCCTGACATAAATGTTAAGAAATATTTTGCAAGCATCGTAATAAGTTTAAATTTTCGTTCACCTCTACACAATCGATTTGCGGTTTTCCATCGGGTTTCGTACAATTCTCCTGGGTCCAGGAGAGATTTAAATTAAATTTCTTTTGTATATCTTCCAAGTTCGATATTTCCACTGGATACGTTTTCCCTGGCACTTCTATAATAGGACAATCGTTGAAATAACTAGAATTATACAAGAAAAACACAACTTTAAATAAATCAATGATAAATAAAAATAAAAAATAAAAATACATATTCAAGTAGAGTCTTACGAGCACTTTTGAATCCTATAAATAAAATTAACTTTTTGTCAGTTGCCTTTGAACGTAAATGTATAAAAGAAAATTCTTATATACATTTGAATACCGTAAATTATTAAGGTTTTTTTTTAACGATATACCGTACATCATAAATATAGTAACGTTCAATGACATTCAGTCGAATCATTCATCGAATATATTCGCTGCGAATGAACGAAGTCAAAATCCAAAATAAACGTTTCGTTCATAGGTGAATAATTATAGGAAAATCTTATATTATGGTATTAAACAATTCTAAATACTATATTAAATAGATTTAACAATATTTTTAGCTTCAATAATTGAAGCATTTAAGTAAAATAAGCTAAAAACTTGTACAATCAACAAATGCCGTTATTTCTTTTACTAATATACACTTTTATCAACAAGAGCTGAATAGGCCCAGTGGTTAGAACACGTATTTTATTGCGGGTTCTAGCCCGCGTAAAACCTACAGCATTTTCATATGCTTAATCCGTATTTATAATAATTAATGTCGTGGTCGCTTGTGAAGGAAATCATAGCGAGGAAAGCATTGCAGCTGTGGTAAAAGCTCGTCAAACGAAGAGGAGGACTTAGCCTCCTTGGCCTTAACCCAGCAGTGGTATATTCACAGTTACTTTACTTTTATGCTTATACCAAAAATAACATATAAATATCAAAGAGCAACAAATCAAGAAATATATATATATACTTAGTGAAAACAGCAGTGTCCAAAGTAGCGCTCATGACAATAATCTTCAATTTTGGATTAATTTTCAACGCTCGCTTCAACAGTAGAAGAGTAACGTCTGTATTCACATCTCTCTCATGGGCTTCGTCGATGAAGACGTGTGAGCATCCTTCTAGACCTGCAATATAGCGAGAAGTACAGTCAGCGTGACATTTTCCCGGTGATAGGACCTTTGGCGGCCCAGCTGAGAGGGACCATCAAACAATCAAACCAAAATATTCTTTAATCAAGTGGGCGCCATAAAAGCACTTTTGAAACATCATATAACAATTTTGTATTAAATGTAAAGCTGCCGAGAAGAACCAGGAAGAAACTCAGTATGTACTTTTAAAACAACAAATAAAAACTATCCTTCTTTGAATTAAAAAAAAATATATCAAATCTTGTATTGGGTAATAGGGCTTATTTATTTTCGATATGAGCATTATTTTTTTTAATAGGCAAAGTTAAAAATAATAGTAGTGTCTTTTACACTTTTTAACGATATACCGCACTGCTTATATAGTTAGTTGTTGTCTTCTGGTTTAAATAGTGACCGAGTTAATAGTAACTCCTGGACTATTAATTACATCTTAGATTTATTTATTGAAAAGTTACACCATCAACTTGTCACTAAGCATTTAAAATTAATATCTGATGTGGGTAACATTCAAAGTAATACGTCTTTAAAGGTTTAAGCAACATTGAATTTCGAGATACCAGCATCTCATCTATGAATTGGCGTATAACTCCCTACAGTGGTCATATTAGGAGATGGTGATCCTTTACCATAAGTAAGCCCATAAATTGGATATCTAATTTTCCAAAGAGAAAAAAAACAATTGTGTTTCTCAACCCAAGCCGAAGTCATTTTTCTTTTGAAAAATAAATGATAAACTGCTTTTATTATGCTGACAACATTCACGCCTACCTGGATTTAGTTGTAACCTCCGTAATAAGACTCCAGACGTACAATAAAGTATCGCCCCACCCGGAGGCCTCGGTAACTTGGAATGGAGTCGCACTTGGTACCCGATGGATTCACCGACCTGGGACGCATAAACAAAACAAATTATTTATTTACTTGTATTGCCAAAATGAAATAAAACGATTGAACTAAATATATGTACATAAAAGTTCTAAAGCGATTTGCCGCGCGTTTTTCCGGCTAGGGAAATCAAAATTCTTGGCTTTTCTCTACTATACAATGTAACGTATGTATTATACATATAAAACTTCCTCTTGATTCACTCCGTTTATTGATGGAAACCGCAATAAAATCAGTTGCGTATTAAATGATCTAACTATACAGACAGCGGCAAATGACTTTGTTTTATACTATGTACAGATTTAAATTTTAAATTTAAAAATATATTTTATGAGGATTATTCTATAAGAATTTTCGAATCGTTACCTTTAAAAAAACAGTAAGGCTGTTACAATTAATCTACGAATACAAGATCTCACTTGTTCTCCAAGTTCATCGGCAACCCTCTGGGCTAAACCAATAGCAGCAACACGACGCGGTTCCGATACGATAGCGGCAGTATCGACGCCGCAGTGACGTAGAATCGCTGCGGGCGCACGAGTCGACTTCCCGCATCCCGCGGCCCCAACGATCACTGTTACACGGGACTTTTCTATCGTTGATGATATTTCTTCTCTGAAATTTATGACATTTTGATATATTTTATATAAATTACATCTTAACAACATTCAACTATCGGTAGAAAATTGGCTTCACGTCTTCTCATTAAGGATCTTCGCCATGCTGTGGGAATGGGTGGCTGTGAGAAATAACAGTCACAAGATATGATTGTCATTTCTTCGAATTATTTTTGCAAATTAATTAATTTTACTTCTAGACGGTACGTTGTATTAAAATTTTGTATATTTACCTCTACTATCTGTTTAGTTACCTCTATAATAACAAAGCGAATATTTATGTACCTTTATAAAAATCATCTGCTGTCTATAACATCGTTTAAAATTAAATTAAAGACTTGTCCGTAAAATCCTAATGAACACAGAAATAAAATAATAAAGCCTTGTTGCCTAATTATTTATAAACATATAAATAATTAATAACTATTTCTCGAAAAATTATATTAAGTGTCTTGAACAAAGTTTCCTGTGGTTTTAGATGATCGACTTGTAATTAAATTATTTGACCTTTCGGAAACCGGACCTCAAAGTTTATATTAATTAATTATATATTCCAAATTATAATATTTATTAAAAATATATTATAGTAATTTTTTACCTGTTATAGTGAACTGTAATTTTTTTAAAGATTAATATTAAGTATATAATTTTAGTCTTTCAATAGTTTTTATTTACATAAGAATTATTAACATTAAGACCTTAACTATATAATCATAACCGCGTGGAATGTTGGCAAGAATGCTAGCAAGATTTCCTCGTTGAATCGCAATTCCGATCTTCTGGACAAAAAACTAACCACCCCTCCTGTCACCAGTAGAGGCAATAAGGCCAGGGCCAGACCGTAGGTTTAGGAGGCCCTGGGCTAACACTACTTTTGGTACCCACCTAAGAGATATCTGAACATAGACTTGAATTAAATAGGTTTGATTAACTGCAGGACTCGCAGGACTGCAAACCATACGATCTGTTTAGTTTAATAAAGTTATGGTTTTATGATCAGTCTATTTTTGACTTTGACTTGACTTAGCTGGGGCCCCCTTGAATCCACGGGGCCCTGGACTGAAGCCCAAAAAGCCATATGGTAGATCCGGCCCTGAATAAGGCAAGGTGTTATACTTTTAATAAAGCTTTTTGCACTACTACTCCAAGGTCCAAGTGTTTCAACAGCAAAGGATTTATCCAATCTTGTTTTTTGTAGAATGAGTTCAGATATATCATACTTGTACACGATATAACTTCTGATATAAAATAAAGCATACTAATTATGCCATTCTGAGGCTTGGCGTTAAAAAGGCTTATATCATTACAACTCTCGCCTTTGGTCATCAGAATAGGAACAATGAACCGACATTGCTTGCTTTATACAACATAAGCCTTTTTAAGCTTATGCCGTTTTAATATTAACAAATGTATTGCGTTTTAAATGTTTTGGAAAATGGCAAACTGTGATTTACATTTTACTTAAAAATGTACATTTAAGTACCAGACCACAGAATTAATCGTAACTCTTTGATAAGTATATTAGTATTTACGAAAATAATTTAGGATAATATGTACAGGTGTTCCTAAATTCAACAAAAATTAAGTTAAATATATAATAAAAAAAAAAAAGCTGTTATTGTATTTTAAAAAGCATGGTTCGTTTAGAGAAAAAAGTCTAGCTGATATTTTTCTTAGAAATATTTTCATTTTTAAGTCATGGCAACAAGCGACACTTAATAAACATGTTTTGCATCTAGATAAGCAATTAAAAATAAATATAATTTTTTTTTAGGTCATACAAGTAGATCCATAGAATTAAAATATTTTTCCTCTTCCTATAGGGAAAACGCGTGACAAAACCATTACAATACTATATTGTGATTCTATTAATCATTACATGGCAACATTTAATGAAACCGGGAAGAACCGGGCCCGTAATAAACACGTGTTTTGATTAAAACCATAAAGATCTCTTTGTAGTAATATTAAGCAGAGTCCATACAGCTTATATAAAAAAATAAACATTTAATTTAATAACTTCAGGAAATATTCTCTTGAGGTATAAACCATTTTTTTATCTGTAGTAAATAAAAAACGCTATGGCACCAAATGTACCTATTTGTGGAAAATGAGATAAAATTATTTTTTTAAATGTACTTTTTTAATGATTATAATGCGAATTACTTTAATTGATAACAATATTAAATATTTATGAATATTCATTAAACTTCAGCTTTAGCCCAGTTGGGATATTCAGTTAGTTAATCACAACGTAGTACGTAATAATTTAAGTTTACTATTTCTATTGACTTCCAGGCAGGAGACATAACATAGATATATAATTGTATTTAATTAACATGACTGTATTTTTAGATGTTGAAAAAGAGTAACTACTGATTTTCTTGCCGGTTCTTCTCTGTAGAATCTACATTCCGCACCGGTGGTATCTTTACTTTAAATAGTTAGTTAAATGACGATTCAAAAATGCTTGTAAATGCCTACTTGAACAAAGTATATTTTGATTTTGTAATATAAAGGTTTATTTATGTAATTCAATGAACATGTAAATATTATTAATGATTTATTTAAAATTCTATTTTTGAATAATCAGTGGGGATGCTTCCCATTGTTGATTAAACTTCATCATTTATGACGTTTCAAAAGTGCTTGTAAAAGACTACTTGAATAAAGTATAAATTGATTTTTGTTTCATTTTTACAGGCAATTTTCTAGTGTGGATAAAGTATAAGCACCATATAGACCATAATAAAGTGCCAATCAATAATTAAACTTACAACACAAATAACAATATATATAAAAAAAAAAGTATAAGGTTAAATTCCAAATGTAAAATCACTCAAATCCTGTTTATTTTTGAACTAGAGTCTTAAAATAAGTAAATGAAGATACGTGCATTCCGACTTCCGTAATACGGAACAGTATTGCCCTTGAGAACGTAGTCGGTATGGAATCCGTACCGTCTAAGCGAGTCGCGATTTCACTGCGAAAGCGTACGCGTTTCGCGTCGGATGACGTCAAGTTTATTCGTTCGACGTCACGGCAGCCAACGTCATAGAAAGTGAAACACGTTACGATTAACTCTCACTTTCGTTACTAGAAACTCGAAGATAATCTAGAATGGTTTTAAATCGAAATTTCATTGAGCGATGAAAGTAAAATTTGTATGAGAGGAAAGTTTGTGACGAATGCGTTCACTTTAAATTTGTAGAAACATCTTCCAAAAATATATATTATTTTGTAAACAGATTTTGATCTCGATTCTCAAGAGGGTCTCTTAATAAGAGAATATTTAACTATTTAATATTAAAATCGTTAATTTTAAGGTTTGGTTTTCGAAATAATGTAAGGAAATTCTATAATCGCAAGTGTGAAAGTAGTTTATCTGATCTAGTTAATTTTATAGTGACATAGATAACAATATTCAGGTCAATACGTAACACTTATAAAGGTCACTGTAACCTTGTATACCGTATTCCCGTCCTCGTTACTGGACTCGACCTACAATATCGACCTTGGCCGCCTCGAGCGACCTCGGGGTGACCTTATTGTGTACATCAACCGATTGTGTTGACCCCTATACATCGTTCGCAAGACTGGTAACTTTGTTTTGACATGTTTGTGCAAAAAAACATATCGACGTTTCAAAGGCAATCCTTCATAAGCGACACAGATAACTAAAATGAATTATAATATAAATCCTTAGTATGTTCATCTTTTTTTTTTAAATTAATTTATTTTATAATTAATTAATTTAATCTTAGTATCAATAGGCATTCAATTCAATTCTTAACATATCAGTTTAAATTGTTATAATAGACAAAAATTACAAAATTATAAAAATTAACACATTTTTCACTTTTTTCAGATAAATTTATCTTTATATTTTTTTAGGTAGTAGCTGGGTAGACGGGCAAAGGGGCTACCTGATGGTAAGACCAATACACAACCAAATTCGAGAGCTAATACGTTGTCCCCTGTGCGTTACTCATTCAAACCGAAACACTATCGGAGCCGTCTCAAGCTATGCTGGGACCCTTGGGCACCCATGAATTTGGGGCCCTTTTGGTAGATATCAACTAACATGTACAAATAATTTGCTTATAGCCAGGCCATAAGTCTAGTTTCAAATAAACGGTGCGGTAATTTTCGTAAATTCGTAGGAACATATAATTATATATTTATATTAATATTTATATATATATCTTTCATGAAGAGCACGTTTATAGCTTTCTACTTTTAATATCGACTATCGTCACTAGCCTTTTGATAAATATTTTAGTTATTTCTTACACATATGACAATTTCTAAAATATATATATATATAGTCTACTAAAACTACGCTATAAAGAGTTTATGATAAATATATCTTTATTTATAATACAACACTGCACTGAACTACTTCCTTCCACTTTAATTTTACTTGCAAGACCATAGTAAATATCATAGATTAATCAAGCTCTCGACCAATGATATCGCCTCAACTTACGGTGTGTTAAGTTAAGTGTTGTTTGTTCGGCTTTTTTCCTATTATAGTTAGGATGGAGTGTAAATATTCCTGTTTGGCGGTGGAATATCTGATGAATGGATGGTACCTACCCAGACGGGCTTGCACAGAGCCCTACCAAGAAGTTATAAGGTTATATTAACACTAATGAATGGTACTTTTTTAATTTACTTTAAATACATTCGTTGTTCCCTTAGAGATTAATAATTTATATTCAAACGAAGTACGTATGTCCATTTCGAATTTTGGCCTTCGATCACCATGGAATGTATGAATACATTTTTATTCTAATTACTAATTTGTAAATGGAATAATCATGGTATGGGCACGTTTTGCGGAGGAATGAGGACCATGTTGTGAGGAGTGTCTTGGGCATGAACGTGGATGGATATAGAGGTAGGGGATGACCAAGAAACGATGGATGGATTGTGTGAAAGATGATATAGTTAGAAAGAAAGTTACTTGTGAAACGTCCGACAGAGAAGTATGGAAGAAGAAGACATGCTACGCCGACCCCAAGTAAAAATTGGAATAAGGGCAGGAGGATACTGATGATGAATAAGTAATGGGTACTTATTTTTCTTTTAATCATGTTAAAACGTTTCTTAAAAAGGCCTTTCATGTGTGACACTTATGAACTTTGTACTATAAAAATAAGATATCGTAGGACACCCGGTTTGACAAAGTACCTTTCGCTGAATGTTATGTATCTTTAAATAACAGACAGTGCTATAAATATGCAGGACATATTATTTTACACGACCGGAAAGAGTTCAGTCATTAACACAAGACTAAAGCTTTACGTGCGCACCGAGGCACGGGAGTGTACACAATTCCTACTTCCACACTACGGGCTGTTACTGAGAATATTTCAATGGCAAAACCTTTTTTATCGACCCGACCTGGGGTTTTGAACCTAGGAACTTAGTATCTGCGGCTTTATATCTAGTTTTTTTTTTCACACAGTGGAAACCTTTAGTTAGGTACTCGGACTCCAAGGGAGGGGGGGGGCGGTCTTGTTATGGGTATATCTAGCCACTAGACCAACGACACAGGCAATACATACATATATGTATATACTATTTTAATTGTAAAGTATACCAAATTAACCTTTACTTGTTTTTATTTATTTAAAGTCAATTTAACAAGTGAAATCGTAAAAAAATGTACTTACGCGTATGCATCTATCGGTAGTTGCGTTAATTTCTCATCGTAATTTATGAATGTCTGTTTGAGTGTTCGCTCGCGTCTCTCCATCGCTGACTGTATATACTCTATTTGCTTGCCGAATACCGGATGGATCGGGGGTTTTAAATCTGTGACATATATTGCATAAAGTAAAGTTACAGTTTGTAAATGTCTCATTGAGCTAAAGCCTCTTCTCTTTTTTTGAAGAATGTTTGGAGATGATTGGACTCAGCTATTTTATGCACTACTTACAGTTTATGATTAATATATATTTATTTATAACACAACACTATTACACATAACTTATTTCCACTTTAATTTTACTTGAAAAATTCCGATAAAAGTTTCGTCGACGTTCAGAACGCAATTTTTTTCGCAAATCGATAGAGACGGATTAATCAAGCTCTCGACCAATGATATCGCGTCAATTTGCTGTCAAATGTTTTTTATTCGGCTTCTCTCCTCTTATGGTTGGAATAAATATGTAATCGTATTAAAAATAATATTAAATTTATTTATTTAGTCATCGAAATCTGTCCATCAGTTTATTAGACTTTTAAAAGTAATACACTTTTTGTAATGACTATTCTATTGGCACTCCTCTTATTTCTGTTTAACTAACGACCAATACAAAAAGGATGCGCAAAATCTGACTTATCAATCTGTCTAAATACTGAATGTCTATTGGTCGCTTGTTACGTCATCAGTTTCGATCGACCAATGGTGGTTCAATTTTACCCTACTTGAATAAAGAATATACTGATTGTATACCCGTTAGACTGTCGAATTTATCGTCTTCATTTTCCATTATTTCTTCCGAACAATCTGTAAAAAAATACTATTTTCAAATATGGAATCAATTCTACGTAATTTAAATTAAATTATATTTTAATGAAATATTAAGTAACACAATACTTAGGGAAACTTCGGCTATTTTTGGGGTATACATTTTTTAACGTTTTTTTTTTTAACAATAGCTTTGTTAAAACACAGGCACAGGACACAGGAGGCACGGCTTTTATATTTGTGACTGCATATTTATTAGTACGCGCTACTATCCAGATCACGTTAACGATGTATCCAATGTTGACATTGCTCGATAGCTCTATAAGCTAGATACTAGACCCGAGTCTACAGCCCTATAAGCTACATACTAGACCCGAGTCTATAGCCTTATAAGCTAGAAATTAGACCCCATCTTAAACATTATAAGCACCCGGGTGTAAGCAGTGTTCCAGTGATGTTTTGACCCCTCAAATATATTTTATTAGTTCAAGTCTTGACCATCATCGAGGCGCCGCCTAAAGCGCGATCCCCTGCACCCTTGATTAAGACGGGACTACACTAGACCAATGCAGTCAAAGTAGGTAAAAAATCAGTATGGTGCACTTGTGGAGCTCTTGTTTTTATACTTAATATATCTCCGCAAATAGTAAATATTTCAACGTTATATTCACCTTGATCATCTATTGTTGAATCTTTCTTGAAAACAGATGCCATATTTAATAATTTTCGTTGTGCTTCATTGAATGTCGCTTCATATATACTTTCTGGAATACAAAACATTTCAGTAAACGTTAGAGAAATTCGTTCCATTTCCGTGCTTTGTGACACTAACCTATACTAATATTATGAATGCAAAATTAGCTCTATCCCTCTGTCTGTCTGCGCTTTCATTGCTAAACCACTGTACTGAACATAATGAAATTTGATATAAAGCAAGCTTGAACTCTAAGGAAGGACATAGGCTACTTTTAATGATTCACACCTAAATAAAAACATAAACACGCGAGCGAAGACGCAAGCGACAACTATTTTTAGATACATTACAAAACATTGTCGTATAAATTAGACAGTATAACATTGCAAATTCTTACTTATTTCAGTTTCATAATCATTCCATATCTTGTTAATTCTTTCTATAGAATTATCACTTATAGTTATATGTAAATCTTTGTTCAATGTGCTTTGTATTTCTTTTATCACAGTTTTATCATAAATGGGACATCCTCTGTCGTCAATTCGTTTGTTTTTATACAGCCAATGCACCGCTTGTGTTGCAGCCTTTTCAGCTGCTTTCCTCTTTGATATAGCAGTACTAAAAAATACAAACATATTAATTAAACTGATACTAAGTTGAGACATACAATTGTTTATAACTAGTTTGAAGATATCTATCAATCTATTTAGAATTCTAAATTCGAATTATTATTTTTTAATATTTATTTAAATAATCTGTCCTTCTTTTGTTATCTTTGGAATTGGATTGTGAGCATTAAAAAATCGAAATAGCGAGTTTATATTCTATTTGATTAATAAAATAAGTACTAAAAAAATATACCTGAAATGGCAATTATATAAGTGAGAACCGAACATAAGATTAATTTTAAACAAACCTTTCAAATTTCATTTTCTCTGGCCATATAAAACTGTATGTACAAGTCCAATCACTCTGAATATTCTTTTTCTTTCCACCCTTCGGAGCGACTACTGGTTGCTTATAATGTATGTCGAATATCTTTTGTGGAGTTTTTGATAGCAATTCGTTGAGTGTTACCCGTGGCTGTTTAAATATTTCATTGATTTTACTCAGCTCTGTAAACAGAAAAATATGAATTTAGCATTATAGTTGTCAACTAATTTTAAGCCTTACTTAGTAGCAATTAGGTTTGAAATTAAACCTCATTGTAGAACATTAAATTGAATTCTTATTATAATGGCTTCTAGCTGTGTTGACAGTGCACAAATAATTTCACAAATGTGACATCAGAGACAGAGACATCAATCCTATGTGATTGGGTCGATTGTAAATAAAATAGCAATTAAGTTTTGAAAACAATATAACAGTAGAAGTTTAATAATCATTGTAGTATATTTATAATTTAGCAAGATTTGAATAAGTCACAGTTGAGCGTATTTTGTGCTTTGATCTTCTATATTTAAGACTAATTTATATTACACCTAGTTTTTTATGTATATGCATACACTACTCTACTATTAGTTACAAAAGAAATTACGAATATTGATGGCTAAGATTTTGTAAATCAAGAAAGGATATATATAGAAAATCTTGTCCTATATAACAATTTTAGACAAGTTTAGAGATCACAGTTGGCAATTATATTGAGGTTGTATATGTGAGTAAATTTTAAATGTATAAAGTTGGCAACATTCTTATTCTTGAAAACTAAGCACAGTTTAGTACAATAATATATTCATTTTAAATTTTAAATAATACTTACTAATTATAGCAAGTTATCATTTACATAAAAATAAATTGCAATGTAATGTGCATTGAGAGGAAATGTTGATTAAGCATATAGGATCTTAGATTTCATCAGGCATATTTACAGTGGATAGAGTAGTTAACCCTTACAGGACTAATATATATGGTGACCACTAAACATAAGATGGTATATTTGATTACCTTTATTTTTAAAATAAAAGAGGCCAGTTGATTGGAAGACAAGATTGACCTATGTGTGTAAAATTTTGAAAGACAATTCTTGTTCTAGGGATAGATTATCCTTGCCAGGAAAAATTCCTACAAAGCTGGCTGCCAGATTGATCTTCAATATTTTTGGTAACAATAATAGTTTATCATATTAGAAAATAAAAAAAATACCTATTTCTTTATTTGAATCTTTAAAGATGTCTTCTATTAATTTCTTTGAATAATGTCTAACAGAATATGATGCAGGTAACTCAGCATTTCTATTTAAATTACTAAAATATTCATTGAGTAATTTATTATTTGTTCCTGAAAAAATTAAAATAATTATTAGTTAAATTATACATAGCATTCATGGTCTTTTATGACTATACCTGTATTATATAAGTTAAATAAATATATAAAGATAAAATCAACCTGTCATTAAGTATAACAATATTTATATACATTATACAAATATGTATATTATACGGGTTTTGATGTTCGCTTTGGCAGAATCGAATTTGTCTTTACCACACTACTTTTTTTTTATATACTGTAATATACAAACCGCATAGAGATTTAAAGTGCTGGAGCTTGTAACAGCTGTGTTCCGATACTAATAATCTATAAGCATTGCATCTCGCAAATTTTCTTAAAAACATTTTCGATTATTTTAATACTTTAGAAACATAACCTATTCTTCCAAATAAATAAACTATTGCCAAAACAATTTCTTTACATAGTATTCTTATAATTCTTAATAATTCAGTTATTATATTTTAGTTTTTAAATATTTCCTACTTTTAAATGAATAAGAATAATTATTGTCGGCAAAAAGCGTGATAATGACAATATTGTCAAATTATAATTGTCATTTGTCAGTTGCTATTTGCCTGTAAAGAACAGACCCGATCGGATACTTACGGAAGCAAAAGGTAATAGGTAATATATTATATAGCTT
Organism: Vanessa atalanta; assembly: GCF_905147765.1. Classification (NCBI taxonomy): domain Eukaryota; kingdom Metazoa; phylum Arthropoda; class Insecta; order Lepidoptera; family Nymphalidae; genus Vanessa; species Vanessa atalanta. Next base: position 2,631,457 of record NC_061892.1, on the reverse strand, counting down.
CAGAAAAATACGCATAAAAGTATATATTTTGAACCAAAAGTCTTTATATTACGTAGTAGTAATTACTAATACTAATTAATTTTGGTTGTTGTATCATGTCAATTTATAAATTATTTCTAAATTGACGATAACCTCAGTTCGTTATAAGCGAGTTATTAGATAAGTATTATTTAACTCATATATTTGAAATAATGTGAGAAATAAAATATCATATTAGCTTTTATATTATGACATTTTCTTGAAGAATAATAGTTTTCGTTGGCTCTATATGCCTATGATTAGAATAGTTTTCGTACAGTTTACTATCATTCTAATGAATCCAGTTTCCACAATGGTATATAACAAGTATTCTATTAATTCTAATTAGCCATTTGATCCTTGATACTCAAAAAGAAAAAAGAAATACTGTGATATTTTTACAATATAAGCTAGTTATCATATTATATACCGGCTATGGGAGCAGGTGGCAGGAACTGCGGCGCGGGCGTTGCGACGGGCGAAGCAGCTTTAGCGCGCCACAGTCTTCAAGCTACGGGCATTTGTGGTCACTGAGCTGCGTTCATATATATATTTTATATTATCATCTCAACATTGCTGGAGAGAAGTAATGTGTAGGTCTATTATTATTTATTTATTTATACGATATAAAAATAACTAATATAATAATAACGATAATATAAAAATACGATATAATAATAACGATATAAAAATAAATTAAAACATAATTAAAAAAAATGTTATCTAAATTATTAAAAAACAAAAAACTTTAAATACTTATAATAAATAAAGAAAACGTAGGAAGTCATGAGAATGTAAAAACTTTTATTAATTTAATAACTTAATGGCATTTATAAAAAAATATGACCATTATTTCGCGGCAAATACAACAAACCGATTTTGCTTCCTAAACATGTAATTTGTGTCCCTTTGCGTCGCTTAACGCTCGTGCCTTTTCGCACCTTCGCGCGTCAACATACGCAGATAACATCGCCCCGCCGGTCAGCGGCATCAGAGCGAGTGGATGCTTGGTACATTTCCGTACATTTGTTTTAAGTCGTGTCGCCAAATATTCGAAACAGCGAGTTTCCACCAGTCAACAGGCCGTCCTTAATAATAAGAATATAACTGAATTATGATTACAATGACCTTAGATATTTTTAAGTATAGAACAAAAATAAACAAGATTAAAACAACTAAGTATAATAATAGATACGTAATTGTTTAATATTTTTTATCTTGAATCTTTTTTATTTTTATATTATAGGAATAGGAATAGGAAGTTAGTATTAAAAAGTAGTAAAATTGTCTATGTTCAAACATCATTGTCTTTGATTAGTAGATACGAAACATTACTTTTACTAGGAGTGGAAAACATTGAGGGATGGGAGTTTTAGGGGCTGTTACTTATAATATATATCAAATCAAATCATAATATACTTTATTCAAGTAGGCTTTTAAAAGGACTTTTGAATCGTCATTTAACAAACTATATTAAGTGAAGCTACCACAGGTTCGGAATGCAGATTCTACCGAGAGGAACCGGCAAGACACTCAGTAGTTATTCTTTTTCAACATTTCACAAAAAAATATGTTAGTTAAATACAATTATATATGTATGTAATATATCCTGCCTGGAAGTCAACTGGTACTATTAGCTCCACGCCAACGATATACGCCACGCTTTAAACGACCGTTAACACGACGGAATATAGTAAAGTGACGTTGAGCAATTAAATTTTTTATCAAATTTGGGACTTTTACTAGAGATCAGTAACGTATACTATAAATGTATCCACTATTAACATTGATTACATAATGAACTTAATGATTACGTAATAAGGAAAATACTAAGGAACTATTTGTTTGCATTTTTAATTAGCTCGCGCGCTTCGATAGTCGTTAATAAAAACAACCGGCTAAGTGTGAGTCGGACTCGCGCCCGAAGGGTTCCGTACAAAAAAAACGACAAAAAATCATGTCCGTCGTATGGGAGATCAATTAAATATTTATTTTATTGTGTTTTTGTACTTGTTGTTATAGCGGCAACAGAAATGCGTCATCTGTAAAAATTTCAAGTGTCTAACTACCACGGTACCAGACGGACAGACGGATGGGCAGCGGAGTCTTAGTAATTGGGTCCCGTTTTACCCATTAGGTACGGAATCCTATTACTATTATGGAATAATATTTTTGTTTGATATAAGAATGGCCTCATCAATCGATGTACAGAAAATAGGATTATCATTTTTTATTTAATTTCATTCCGTTCGGACATCAAAAGATATTTCCTTGTCGCGTTACTTCGTCGTCTATAGATATATATGGATAACAATTTTGATCTTAAATTTAAACAATATAATACATCAATCAAACATCAGCCACTGCTGGATATAGTCCTTACCCAAGGAACGCTAAAGTTCCAAGATCTCTGCCTTCAGCCTCCAGTCTGGATCCAACGCCTGTTTGAAGTAATTATAAGATTAAATTAATTGTCCTAATACCTACCTTTGACTCGAATTCATGTGATTGAATAAGAAATACTAGAGTCAAGATGGCCCAGTGCTGAACACGTTGATCTGAACCGATAATTATGAATTCAAGCCCCGGCAAGTTCTACTGAAATGCATGTGTTGGATGAAAGTCTGCTATATGGGTAACCTGCATTGGAGTAACGTGGTGAAATAATCCAATAGTGTGCTCAAATGGAAAGTAGGATTTACGCTAATTTACAGGTTGCTTGTTTATTTTTTTATACTTGAACACTAAGACATCAAATAGGGACAAAATAAAATAACTTTTAAATATAATAATTATTATTTAAGTAAATATTATATTATCTGTGAAATGATTGCTTAATTTTCAATAAGGCAGATATATAAAATGCTGAAGAAAATTTATATTTGTAAGATAATGGATAAAATAACACACTATGACATAATCACTTCACCCAGGCAATATTAGTAGTGACCTAGTAATTGAAAGATCATCCGTCTTCATTAACACACATTTTTTCCTCATATGGTCTAATCTTATTAATCACATTAAAACACTTCAAAAAACGCTCGGTTTGGAATAAATCCCACTAAAGATTACAGTTGTTGTCTCCTTTTCCATAACAAAATATATGAATGGTCGATTTGCTTCGAAAGCAGGAGTTGATATGCGGTCGACGATGTAAGCCGAGGAAGCTGCAGAAGCGACCGTACCTGATTCCGTGACCTCTATGTCTGCCTTGTGTACAATGGCGGAAATAAATATTTCCTCTTTTGTAATCTTTTCGAAGCTTGCTAATTTAGGATTAAATATATCAAACACACCCATGCTGTTTAATGGTTTGTTCAGAACGACATTTGTGCTGATTTTGAATCTTGGCAGTTTCAGATCGACCTCGTCCAATCCGTACTCCTTGGTGTCGTTCTCGAGTCTTTCGAGTATATCCTTTAACGTTATCATAGTGAACTTTTTGTATACTTCTGTAACCTTAATTCTTGGATAGGGCAAGATAACTAGCATGCTGTACTTATTATCACCCCCATAGGTCAACTGCATAACGGTAGCGTTCAGTGCTTGAATATTTGAATAAGGCAACATCGCTCTTTGATACATCATTTTAACTTGACCGATTTGTTTTTTGTTTTCATCGTAAAATGGTTCGACATTCGTGTCTGAAACATTGAAAGGCGAAGACCAAAGTCCTTTAAAGGAGATCACGTTTGTCAAAATCATTCTTGCTGTCCCAAAATCGTCTGACCTTAGAACATTTGAAACTGTCGCTCCGGAATCTTCAATTGCTGTGTTGGCGATACGTGCTGCTGTGGTCGAATCTTTAAAATCGAGTTCGATTATCTTTGCCGCAAAGTCAGAGGTTAACGTCCTTTTAAATGCATCGAATACATGGAATCCTTTGTCTATAAAAACGAAATTCTTAGTTGTTAATTGAACTCCCGGTGTTTTCGTTTCAAGCACTGTCCTTGTCAAGTTTTGATAACCATTTATAATGGAATTTTGATTGCTAGGTAACAAAAACGTTCTTGACAGTTGAGCTCTACTGTTGCCGGTCGCCCCAAGTGCGACGCCAGTCATCAAACTCCATATACCGAAGGGTGATATAACAACATGTCCTTCGGTTTCCAGTTGTGTGTAATGTAGAAGTTCTATACTAAAATTTCTCACTCTTCCACTAAATTCTACCGCTGCGTGGCACGTCGCAACGGTAAATATGAAAAATATCAAACAATTCATTATCGCGTGCGCTTGCAGAAACGGTTTGAAAAATACTAAGATGAAACGAGTGGATATCAAGTAAGAATACTAAAACAAGTTCTCAGCTTCTGATGTTGTATTCAAATATAATCTGTCTCTTTTTACCTCTTTATTGTGAATGAGATGGAAGTATAAACAGACTATCGTCATTATTATTTATTCCAACTTGTTTTTTTTTATTACTTTTGAACGGATTGTATTTTTATGCGGATTATTGGCCATTCATTCTAAAATATTTTTGATAGACACGGCTACACCCATATTTACCTCTTGTAAGTTTTTATGATAAAATTAACATTAACGGGAAACACCATACAAATACTCAGTATTTTATACCCAAACAAAAGGGGGCATTTACCTCTTAGTAGAAATTATAACATGGGTATTACTTTGCAGATCAAAAATACTTTAATCTAAAGTAGCATGAAATACATACACATACCATATTCCAAGAAAAATATTAATAAATAGTTAAAATAAAAAAAAAAAATACTATACGGTGTTACCCGTGCAAAAAAAGCAGTCTATTTGTTTCCAATTTATTTGAACATTATTATTGCTTAAAGTACTTTTATAGTTAGATCTAGATAAGATGAACTCTTATATAATAATAGCATTTATCATCTCGGATCTAACACTGTTTTAGAAAATATTATGTAATATACCTGTAATTAAAAACAAATTATCAAAATGCTATCAGTTACCTTCGAGTCACTTATTATTTATCTTTCCTTTATATCCCGTTTTTTTTTGCAAATAATTCTGTAACTTATATGATGTAAAATCTGTAATTTATGTCCCAATCTTGGTCCCAGGCTAACTTGATTGTAATATTAATTTTTAACGATGATTCATAGCCTTTTTTGTTTATCTGCCATGCGGCGAGGGTTATATGGGGCTTATTTGTGCAGTGATGATGTGCAACGGAATACCCACTAAAAATTAGCGGCACCCGTTCCGTTTCTTCGGAGGAGTCACAGGATCGCTTGCGAATACAACCGTGGTGATTATTTGAACAATTTTGTCATTGAATATACACTATCTTGGCTTATCTAAGATATTCATTATAGTTTCACGAAAAAAGGCGCTTAGAATGTTAAAGGCGCTTAGTTTTTAAGTGAAATTAAAGTATTAAATTGGAATAGTGTTGGATTATAGCGGTCACGGATGATTCGGAGAATGCCTGTGTAAGATCGGACGCGAAGCAACGACGGTGTTTAACCACTGTGAGGCGACATCGCCCAGCATTCGCTGGCGGTTTACCTCGCGTGGAATCCGCAGACGCTATCCTAGTCCGCATGGTTGGACGAGACCTCTTCCTTCGTCCCTCCACAGGGAATCAGCGTAGAGGGCTGCAGTCTCTTTCTGTTAGAACGTCATGGTCCAGAAGGAGAAAGCGGAGTGGGAACGGGAGCAGCCAACTATGCAGGATACACTATAATGCACGATTGTATGCGCAAAGGCATGTGCACTCTCTATTCCCTCACTCTAGTAATCCGATGGGACGGTAATCCGACAAGACCGGAAAGAGTTTCAGGCGCAGGATCAACGGATTTACATACTTTCCGAGACACGGCATTTTACGTACTTCCGACTTCAATATTCTAGGGCGTTACTGAGAACATTTCGATAGAAAAACCTAATAACTTTTTATGGAAACCGAAGGAGGGTTGGAACCAAGGACCTCGGGATCCTTCATTAGATGAGCAACGAGACAGGCAAATTAATTTAAAAAAAGACTAAATGTTACTTTGTTCTAAATGTTAAGTTTAAATTATTCTACTATTATCTTGAATAATGAAAGGCTTGATTTTGTTTAGTCTTCAGTCTTTCTAGGTATTTCTTTTGACTCCAAGTTTCAATAACGTATCCATTTGTCTGCCGAAAAATGTAATTATAAACAGCAGGGAAGTAATGTAGTGCAATTTATTCGTTTAAAATATTTCTACTATGAAACAGACGTGTTTTGCTAGGCTAATATTCTACTAATTATTTTAGTCATATGGATTAATGTTATTGGGTAATGTTAAGATTCTATTTATTCTAAAAAGAACTATTAATTTTAAAAAATAAATTAAAATAATGTTGTATTTGACACAATTTATTTGCAAATCATTATATTACGTTATGTGTAATAATAAGTATTTACTTAATAACTTTTAGAGCGGCGGTCGTAAGTTTTAGGTATAAAAAAGTAACCTACGTCCTTTCTTGGAGTTCAAGCTCGCTTCATTCCAAAATTCATCGATTTCGGTTTAGTGCTGCACCCGAGAAAACGCAACAGACAGACAGACAGGGTTACTTTCACATTTATAATATTATTATAGATTGCACAATTAACAAATAAGTAAATAGATATAAGCATAAATAATAACAACCCTCATTGAAAAACAGTAATAAAATTATATGATAAAACGAATAAAAATAGCTACAGGTTTTTGAATGTGATTTTGATACTTGAACTCGGGTCATTTCTCGGCTCATGAATATATAGATTCATTTGATAAAAAACTTTTACAGCGCCATCTATTGGGGCCTAGGTGTAAACACATAGGTATTATATAAAATAAATATATTGTGTGAGTTTGACCTCAATCGGTCAAGGTATTTAGGAGTTATACAATCACTAGCAGACAATAAAATGTATTTAAATGTAAAAATAAAAGTTGATCTCTTCTAAGCAACACTGAGAACACGGAGGGAACATTGATGACCTGTAATTGCAAAATAAATGACACCAGTTTTATTTTAACTTAAATTATGTAATTATATCTTGAATTTTTCTGTCTGCAAACTTATTTTCGTATCTATACATTTAAATATATTATTATATACATCCAAATATTTCCTTATTGCATCAGCTAAATTACCAAGTACATCTGCCGTGTGACGCAAGTTGTTGGTACTTGTACCAATAGTAATACTAAGATGTATTTAAAATAAAAAGCTTGATTGATATATTAAACAACCAAATGTTTTTTTTTAATGGTGTTTGGCGGAAGAGCATATGGTAAGTGGTCACCACCGCCCATAGACAATGTTGCTGTGAGAAATATAGTAACCATTCCTTACATCGCCACTGCGCCACCAACCTTGGGAACTAAGATGTTATGTCCCTTGTGCTTGTAGTTACACTGGCTCACTCATCCCTCAAACCGGAACACGACATTACTAAGTATTGCTATAATGGTATATGGTATAATATCATCTAGTGGTGCTACCTTTCCAGCCGAGTGCACAAAGCCCTACTACCAATTATAATTATAGACTTTATAGAAACTCTTACCAGTATCGTTTGTACTTAACAGCTACTATTCAAGTCTACTCAATGCTTGAATTACTTTAATAATTTCAAAGGAATAATCTTTTTTTTCGAAGTTTAGAATTTAAAAGACAGACCTCTATAACAGTAATTGTTATCCGTCAGCTGCACTCATGATACTCATAGTATTTCTGATACTTGGCTACAATGAAATTAACATAATTTTTCGTGATTGTTATACCTTTTTTTAAATATAAAGAGAAATAGTTTTGTTGAATATTTTGTAGACATTTCGTTGACCTTATACTTAGGTCATAAAAAGTTTTTGTGTTATAGTTTTAAGAAGTGTAAGTCGACGGTCATGTAACTATTCTCTGGTTACTTTGGCTTATTCAACTAGTTCTGAAATAATATACGAAATGTTATATACTACACAGCGATGAATACACTAAGGGACATATTGTCCCGCAATATGACGTGCATCACTCAATCTGCGTGTCGCAATGTAGAAGTATCTCGCAAGTCGCAACGCGTTACTTGCTGAGAGATCGCACGCGACCCGCGTCATTGTCCCACCATTCCGTCACCGATATTAGTCGTGAACGCAACGTGCCTGGGGGAGGCATATATACTGCGAGGTGGATTATCACTCCCGAAATAAGTATGTACCCAGGGCCCGCTGGATTGTAGTAATTAGCATAAAAAAACTGCCATATACAGTATTTTTAAATATTATTTATTGTGGATGATTTATATATTATTTTAAATTGAATAAAAAAAAATGTCAGTGTGGGCCACGTCTTCCAAGAAGACGATAAGCTCGAAGTCCAGCAAAGATCTGCTGATGTTCGACAAAAATATAAAAGACGGCAAAAACTGTGAGCCCGTGGATGTTATAAATTAAAAAAAAAAGCATGTACCCAGCTGACAGCACTAATCGTCACAACCTCCTTTTTTCTATAATCACTGACTTGTATGCGACAAAATATTCCACGTAGTTGTTGAAGGCATGTCCACACCCCTGCAGAATGTTAATACACTTACAGCGTATGTCCGATCTGAAATTATAAACTAAAATATAATTAAAGTTCCATAACAACCGGATATTTGTTTTGACATGTAGTTTTTGTGAATAAACTGGGATGCGGATAGAAACAAAACTGTATTACTTAATTATATTATGCATTAATTAGCGACCCGGCCCGGCTTCAATAACTTTAACAGAATTTGAGCACAAAGTATTCCACCACGCTGCTCCAATGCGGGTTGGTGGATACATATGTGGCAGAATTTCGTTGAAATAAGACATACGCAGGTTTCCTCACTATGTTTTCATTCACCGCCGAGCAGGATATGAATTATAATCACAAATTAAGCATGAAAATTCAGTGGTGTTTTCCTGGGTTTGAACCCGCAATCATCGGTTAAGATGCTCGCGTTCGAACCTCTGGGCCATCTCGACCCTGTTTCGCAGAGGTGTTGGTGCTGATATTAAATATACTACAGAATGTCTTTATATACAACGTTCACAACTTTTTTGTCATTAGACAATACATACAGCTATGTTCCTGCATTTTAAATCTGTAATATCTGTATACATAGCTATATACATGTATAATACATATAAACCTTCCTCTTGTATCTATTTAAAAAAAAACCGCGTCAAAATCTGTTGAGTAAATTTAATGATCAAAGCATATACAGGGACATACAGACAGCGGAAAGCGACTTTATTTTATACTATGTGTTGATACTAGCGTAATTATTTCTAGTTATACGGGTGCAATTTATTAATAAAGGAAATGATATGATATCAATATAATTAATACCTTATAGAACTCAGGAATTATGATGTTTACTACCAGTGAAAATAAATTACAATTGGATCATTAATTCCGAAGATACCTACAACAATGTGCCTCTTTTTAATACATATATAACTACATAATAATATGAATATGATAGTATGATATTAACAGTAGGGCTGGAGTCAGATTTAAAGGTCTTGGGGCTACAATTTGAAGCATTTTTTTTATTGTCAGTCCGGTTTTTCAAAATCTTTGTATCAGTAACATACAAAACATTACTATATCTTGATATCTAAACATATGTTACATTATAATTTTAACTCGTCGGAATTTCAATGGGGGCCCCTCTCTCGTGGAAGCTCCGGCGTAGTTGGCCCGGTTGCCCTAAATCCGGTACTTTGTGCAAGATAGTTTGGGTACCACCATAAGATATTCTTCCGTCAAACAGCAATGTTTAGTTGTTGTGTTCTGGTTCGAAGAGTGAGTTCGGCTACTACAGGTAGGTACAAGGCATAACATCTTAGTTCCTAAGGTTGAAGGTATATTATTATATCAAAATCAAAAATCGAAATATACTTTATTCAAGTAGGCTTTTACAAGCACTTTTGAATCGTCATTTAACAAACTATTTAAAATAAAGTTACCACCGATTCGGAATGTAGATTCTACCGAGAAGAAACTCAGTAGTTACTCTTTCTCAACATCTGAAAATACAATCATGTTAGTTAAATACAATTATATATGTATGTTATGTCTCCTGCGTGGAAGTCAACAATTATTAACTCCACGCTTTTTTATCATCTAGGTATATAATCTTGTACGGATAATATGCCTTCTTTACTAATATATTTTTTTACAAATGACTTGAATCTATAAAACGGCAAAGTTAAAAATGTCCGCTATTTCTTAACCGACTATATCATAAAAAAAACGAACGTGACCTATGATAATCTTGAAATTATATTACCGATGACTGTTATATGTACATTAAAGATAGCAATAAAAAGTAAACATGCAGATAAGCCTGTATAAATATATGTATGTTGTTATATCTGAGTTTAATGGATTGTTACAGTTTGATCGATTACCATCAAAGTTGTATGTGTTTTTCCGAGGAGGATTTAATACAATCCCTTATTTAAAACTCGCCGCTAGTATCAAATCAATGCAAATCAAATGAAATCAAAACAATGTATTCAATATAGAAGCATTACACCTACACATGCATATATTGAACATAACAAGAAGGCAATCGTTTAATTCCCAAGGTGCTATCAACCATGAACTCACGATTTGTGTTATAACCTTTTGCACACTGATGTGCCTTTATTTACATGTAAATTTTTTTTTATTTGGCAACACTGGAATTTTGTACGATTTCTGGGATCGTTGCAACACCTTATACATTGTTCCACATAAAACTACATGCAGTCGAGTAACAGAATTGACAATGCAGCACATCTACTCGTAACTCTAATCCTATAAACCGATCGCCATGACAATTGAAATGTATAAATAAATCCAGCATGACGTCTGATGGGTTTAATTAGTATTATACAGTATACTAGTACTAGTAAAAGGCGATAATTATGGAATGATTAACAAAAAGGTAAGTCTTGTTCCATTATTTTGTTTTACTCAGATACTATTCTTTAAATTATATTTATTTGTCTTTTGTGTATTTTTTTTTAAATACTTAAATATAATATTATTATAACGTAGGTTTAATATGTTTTGTTGATCTAGTCGCGGCTGCAGATCCCGATTCTTTGTCCAAGTCTCAGGTCACGCCAATAATAAGTTATTAAGCATTATCTTCAAACAGTTTTCAATAGTAGTTCGAATTTTGGAAATTGACTCCACTTACCTCTGAAAGAACGCATACCTGTTTGTTTCTGAATCTGAATTGTCTCCGGTGACATCGGATTGCGTACCATCGTATTGGAGCATTAAGTTTTTATAATATAATATAATATATATTTTTTTTATAATATTAGACAACATCACATACATTACCATCACGATGTAAGTAGCTAAAGCAGTTGTGTTATGGAAAAGAGAAGTAACGATAGTACCACGAACACCGAGACCCAAGACTAATAGAAAACTAATGAACTTTTTCTACATCGACTCGGCCGGGAATCGAACCCGGGACCTCGGAGTCGCGTACCCATGAAAACCGGTGTACACGCTACTCGACCACAGAGGTCGTCTAAGTTTGATCACTAAAATATATTTTATTTTCTAAAATATCAAATTGATTTGGAGGTAATGATCATTATTACACACTTAGCTACTTAAATAACATTCGGCCAAAACAATTTCCGTTTATAGAATAGAGTAATTTGCTTTAAACTCATCTGAAAACAAAAATAATTATATTGTTTCGGTAATGTAAGAAAAAAAGGTATTGTTTATTATTATTATTTTTTAATTAATCTTTCAGCATATTTTTCATTGTAAAAAAAATCGGTTTTCATTTATAGGCCGCTGATTGAAATGCGTCACTTGGTAAAAATACTCGACTGTTAATTAAATGGTATATTAAGCTAATCACCCTCTTGATGAGTGTGTATAAATTATAATTGTATGAATTACGCACCACACTTAAATTTAGTTTTATTTTATAGCGAAGCGATAAAATTCTCGATGTATCCGTATCGAAAGCAATTAAATGTTATTAAGGTTTATTGTATAATTATAACGTCCTAGTGTACGAACAGCATCTGAGTTTTCAATAAAACATAAATTAAAAAATATTTATTTTCTACTGTATTTTATTTAAACATTATTTTAACATTTCTATTAACAAAAATACTTGAAATGACAATTATATTCCGCAGTCTTTACAATAAGGATAAAATATTTTAAATCTAACTATTAAACACGAAGTAGTTCCGTTATAACTTGTGTATTTTATTCTTAGTTATATATATATTACGCTGGTATATTTATTAAAATGAACTGTTCATTGTACATATTTAAAATCCGTCTTTTATGAAACAATTATAATTGTTTTATATACAAATGCCGGATGATGTCACCGCAAGGCTACATACGACAATAAACTATATAGGTACTTAGATACAAAGTTCAATGCACAATGACTTCTAAGTTTCTCAATACAAGCTAATCACGACACATATATCTTCTACAGTATTTAAATAGGTATAATAAGGTTTGTAAGTATATAATAAATGCTTTTATTTCAAAGATATGCATGAATTACGAGAAACAAGTACCACTGCTGAGTATTGTTACATGACTAAGTCATCGAAGACTGACAACGTCCTTCGAATGCAATACATACATATATCACATCTATTTTATCCATCTTTCACGCGCTTCCATCAATTTCACCATATTTATCTTTGTAGCGCTTCAAAAAACGCTCGGCTTTGAGTAAATTCCACTGAAGATTATGGTCGTTGTCATTTTTTCCATCACGAAATAAATAAACGGTCGATTCGCCTCGAAGGCAGGAGTTGAGATGCGATCGGCGAAGTAAGCCGATGTATCTGCTGAAGCGACCGTACCTGATTCCGTGACCTCTATGTCTGCCTTGTGTACAATAGCGGAAATAAATATTTCCTCCGAAGTAATCTTTTCGAAGCTCGCTAATTTAGAACTAAATATATCAATAACACCCATACTATTTAACGGTTTGTTCAGAACGACATTTGTGCTTATTTTGAATCGTGGCAATTTGACGTCAACATCTTCTAAACCGTACTCTTTAACATCACTGTCAAGTCTCTCAAATATGTCCTTCAATGTTACAGTTGAAAACTTTTTATATACTTCAGTTACATTAATTTTCGGATAGGGCAATATTATTAACATGCTGTATTTGTTGTCATTGCCATAAGGTAATTCCATAACAAGGGCGCTCAGTTCTTGAATATTTGAGTAAGGCAACATTGCCCTTTGATACATCATTTTAACTTTACCGATTTCATTTTTGTTTTCATCGTAAAACGATTCGATATTTGTATCAGATACATTAAATGGCGAAGACCAGAGTCCTTTAAAGGAGATCACGTTTGTCAAAATCATTCTTGCTGTCCCAAAATCTTCTGACCTTAGAACATTTGAAACTGTCGCTCCGGAGTTTTCAATTGCTGTGTTAGCGGTACGCGCTGCTGAGGTTGAATCTTTGAAATCGAGTTGAACTATATTTGCCCCAAAATCATTGGTTAACGTCTTCTTAAAAGCTGGGAATACATGGAATCCTTTGTCTTTGAAAACAAAATTCTTACTCGCTAATTGAACTCCCGGTGTTCTCGGATCAAGCACCGACTTCGTCAAATTTTGGTAACCATTTATAATAGATATTTGATTGCCTGGTAGTAAAAATGCCCGTTCAAGTTGAGCTTTACTGTTGCCTGTCGCCCCAAGTGCGACGCCAGTCATCAAACTCCATATACCGAAGGGTGATATAACAACATGTCCTTCTGTTTCCAGTTGTGTGTAATGTAAAAGTTCTAAACTAAAATTTCTCACTCTTCCACTGAATTCGACATCGGCGCGACACGTCGCAACGGTAAATATAAAGAATATTAAACACTTCATTATGGCGTGCGCTCGGCGCAGTGCTTTAGGAAATACTAAGTTGGAACGAGTAAGTAATGTAGTATGAATACTAAAACACGTTCTCAACTATCAAAATGAGTTTAATATATAGGCTGTCTCTTTTTTCCTCTTTATTCCGAACAAGACGAACGTATTAATAATTTGTCGTAATTGTTCAACCTAAAATAGACTTTGTTTATATGAGATTTCGTATGACTTTTGATTGACAAGATATACATATATTTACAATTTTTGTTTTTATCACATCATTAAGGATAGTGGACGGGTTTTTTTATTGAATAAATTATTCTTGTAAAAATGTTATAGAGGATTTCATCGGACGTTTAAAATATAATTTTAAGCCGCGTTTAAACTGTCAGATTGAAGTTTTTATTAAGGGTATTTTTAGACTATCAAATGTCACCAGTATAGTGACGTCACTAATATTTATTTATGTCTTCAAACGTACACGAGTTCACGCACGTTGACTACTAAATTTGGTAGTGTAACGTTATGTATGTAACTCTTGTGGAATAATAATGCTGAAATTATTATTCTTATAATACATTTAATTAAGATGTAATTAGACAACTGTAACTACCCGTAAAGGTGTCACTTTTCGATGGTTTGTTGATAAAATTATGTAGGTATAGACACATCTTAGATGTAGCATCGGCAACATTCGTAAAACCGATCAAATCCGAATTTATTATACGAAAATGATCTTTACGCAAACGTAATAAATTGTAATGTCATATAACCAAATACATTCGCCAAGTTCACGATTGTCGTACTAAACTCGTGACAGAATATCATCCAAAAAAAAAAAAGGGATTCTCTCGATATTATTCTTAAACTGAAAAAATACTGTGTATTCGATAGAACCGCTGCTTAAGTGTTACTATTTGCAAAAAAAACCCTTATAATAATCGTGACTGATGAATTGGATAAAGAGAAATTGGTCTAAAGCAAAGTGCGGTATGTCGGGAATACCATCTCGATGTATCGCGGGCTTTTAATTAGTTTCACTGCACGATAAGACGTGTGTTGCGGTTTTATCCATTATTATTAACGAGATACATGATCTCGTGACCTGAAGATTGTTTTTATTACGTTTACGAATTACATCTATCGCCTAAACGTACGTATAATAAAACGCTTGCTGATGTTTTTAAAACTTATTGTTACTGATATTAAAAGCTAAAAAGGGATTTTCCTAAAAAAAATATATTTTATTTTGTTTATTTATATTATACTAGCCGAGTTCCCCATTGATATCCCGAAAATCACTGCATTGTCGATCGTCTAGTCATAAATAAAAGACTAAATACTCCCGTATATCTTTCCCGTATCCATTATTCTAACTTAACAAAATACGAACTTCCCAATTTGATGAAGCATGATGAATTATCTAAACATTGTATCAAATTTCATTTATTTATAAAAAATATACCCAAATATTGATTTTCATATTTGTAGCATCGGAAATGGCGAATTTATATATAAAGTTTCTTAACTTAGTTTCGTAACTAAAGTAATTAATTTTGAAAAAGTACTAAATACTGTTAGATTCACTGGCTTAGGCTTTGCTTTGTATGTCAGTCATTTTAAAATGTTAATTATACAGTAGATTGATAATTTAATATCGTTAGTTAATTTGAAATCAATATTTGTTAAACTTGACATTGTTTCAAAGTAAACTATTTTAATGTTAAAAATCTTAAGCTTAAGCTAAAAATGAGCACAACATTTTATTTTTCTTTAAGTAGTGTAATGATTGCCAAAAAATTAAATTGAATTTAAAGTTTACTTTACGATTTGTCACAGAAGAACTCATTTGCTTTTGTCTTGAACTCTTCCTGAATCCCCCGCTAAGAATGGTATACAAAAATAAAGTACCTATACTCCATTCCAACCATAATAGGAAAAAAAGCCAAATAAACAACATTTGACAGCAAATTGACGCGATATGATTGGTTGAGAACTTGATTGATGCATGCATAAAACACGTAAATCTGAGGTTTGTTTATCTTTTTTTTTTTATTTCCATTGGAATAGGCTATATCACGCCGATTCTCTGTGGTTGGTCACCACGATGTGACAGCGAAAACAAACCGTTAAAGCAGTAACTTGTGTAAAGCCGGGTGGCAACTTACATATGTAAACAAATGATAATAATTTGTAATGTTATAATTTACAATATCAATTATTAATTACTTTATATTTTGAAGCAATAATAATTAATGTGTTAATAGACTTATGATCTAACCTACGATTTTATTATCTGTGGAAAAAGAATAAGTACTTACTTTTGGCGGGCTTTTAAAAAGATCAGATTGGAGAAAAATAAAATGGCGTGTTTTTTATAGGAGATTATGAAGAGAAATATAAATCATAAATTGATAAAATAATTTTAATATATTTTGGAAAATTCTGTCAATATTTTTACAAATATATATTATTCTGATATTTGAGCTATATTATTGTAAAGTTTCATTAAAATCCATTCAGTAGTTTTTGCGTGAAAAAGCAACAAAGATACATACAAACAAACTTTTGCCTTTATAATATTAGTAATGATTGGAAGTGAATTTATCCACTGTTTCATTTATCATGAAAGAATATATACATATTGGTACATCATTATCGTACTATAAATAAATGAAATTGCGGTCAGTGCCACTTCAACTACAGTGATTACACGAAATTGCAATTTTTCAAGTAGATACTCTCTTCGTAGTTTATATTAGCTCGTGAAATGTTGAAAGCAGATAGATGTTCATTGAAGGAGTTTGTTGTAATAATCATTATAATTGTCAATATTGCATCTATGACACACAACGATCATATTTGCGATGCGATTTGGATTTATTATATATATAATCAAAATATACTTCATTCAAGTATATTAAGTGGAGCAACCATCGGTTCGGAATGCAGATTCTGTCGAGAAGAACCGGCAAGAAACTCAGTAGTAACTTTTTTAACTACAAAGTTATATTAGTCAATTGATGTAGAATCTACATTCCGGTACAGGTATATTTTGATTTTGATTTTTAAGTTTGATGAGTTTCCGAGTAGGTATGTAACATTTGATCGTTACTAATATTATAAATAGGAAAGTGAATTGGTATCCTATCCTGTGAATCAGTCATAATATGGGTACTTATATACGTATTAACGCAACTGCAACAAAAAAAATAATATCGGCGAACGCGCCAATATAGGTTAGGTTATGTTATATTTTATTTATGTAGATAAAAAACCGAACCTAAACTATATTATCCCATTCAAACCCAGGCAGGCACCAATGAATTTTCATGTGCTTAATTTGTGTTTATAATTCATCTCGTGCTCGGCGGTGAAGGAAAACATCGTGAGGAAACCTGTATGTGTCTAATTTCAACGAAATTCTGCCACATGTGTATTCCACCAACCCGCATTGGAGCAGCGTGGTGGAATATGCTCCAAAACTTCTCCTCAAGGGAGAGGAGGCCTTTAGCCCAGCAGTGGGAAAATTACAGGCTGCTAATAACCTACATCGGCGATTTTTACAGCGGTGGTGTTAAAACGGTAATTCCATAATATGTTATAACTTATTTTTAAATTTAGCTATAAATATTTCTTTATAGGTACCTTAATGATCTATTGATATATACGTTAACATGTTATATCCCGTAACCTAAACCACAAATAATTAATAACATAATGACGTAATATTCATGTAATTCTCCAAACGGTATTAACCTTAGCGGAAATTTAAGGACGTAGGTACCTATTGTGTTGGGTTTAGTTGATACGATTTTTTTATCCTTTTCGGGTTCTGTACCTCGATAATGCAAAAAGCATTGGTATTACTTTTTTATCAGCCTGTCAGTCAGTCTTTGTCAAGACGCGTTTTTGGCTTGAATTGATAACCTAATATCGTTAAATTAAGCAGCTTTTTAGCGCTGTAAAAATACTACTCAAAATTGAACTCAAGATCTTGACATTTTTAACGAAATGAATGAAACAGTTTTTAAGCGATTTTCGTGCTAATTGTTGTTAATCTTAATATGAAAGTTTGAATTATATTACTGTGTCGAAAAAATGTAAATAATTTTTATGGAATCTTTAGTACCTACGTTATAGTTGCATTTAGCTGTTTTTGACGAGACGTGTTACATCTCACGTACTCCCTCGTACTCGTAATTTGGTTAGGTTGTATTTAATTCCAAATCTATATATAAATAGGGAAAGACAAAACAAGGAGTTCAAAGAAATCATATAACGGTTATGTTATGTTCCTGACTTTATAGCTATCCAACTTCGACTATTCCATACAAAAATACACCTTAGCTTAATTGTAAGTTAGGGTCAATTCTACTTATTTATGTCACGTACTTTACGATCCCGTATATATAGTATAATTTGTTAGTAGAATTAACACCCAGCTTAATTATAATAAGGTACCTTATTCTCATCCTTTTGCTTACAGATTTAATTTTTTTTTTGTATGTTATAATCAAGAAAAAATGATTGGTAAGTCATCATGATCACTATATATAGTGATTATGAGCACAATTCGACCGTTTTATTATTGAGGTTTGATTCAGAAAAGCCTAATAACATTTTTTCGGCATGATTTGGGTTTTGAGCATCGGGATCTGCGGTTATATCTTTAGAACACTCGGGATCTGCGGTCTAGCTACTATTTTTACGCAGTCGAAACCTTCAGAAAGGTACCCAAGCTTCAAAGCCTACAGTGCACTCTTTCGCCGTTCAGACGAAGCACGCGCGTCTGCTGATAAACTCTCGCGTCTACATCCGTCAAAAGCGGTAAGCGCGCCAGGATTTGTCAAGTATTAGACATTTGAATTTAGTAAAATAAATTAAACTTAGATCGTAATGAATCATTGAAAATGTTCTATATCCGTCTAAATAAAATACTGAGAAATACCTATATTACTTGTATTTATTTGTATTTTATCTTGGAACAATTACTGTGGTTTCCAAATCACCAGTGACGTCACTTCAAATATTGGAGATCGTCACACGACATTTGACCTAATGACAACAATGCTAAGTGCATTGTGGCTTAACGTCATAAGTTGTTAGTTTACGTATAGTTGATTGTTATTTATTTTTAGGTAACTATTATAGGTTTTATTTTAGCAGCTTTTTCATAGGCTTCGTAATAAACAACGTGCCTACTAGCCAGAAATGACCTGTTGTAAGATATCGATTTTTCTAAGGTAGAGCTTTGTGCAAGCCCATCTGGGTAGGTGCCACCACTCATCAGATATTGTACCGCCAAACAGTAGTACCCAGTAATGTTGTGAACCAGACAGGCTTGCACAAATCTCTACCTTACAAAAATCAATTATTTTTCAAGAGTAATTGTGATTCGTACAGATATCTTAATAATGATTTTATGTTTCTATTACATTATACTTATTTTTTTAAATACTTCAAAGAAATAAGAAGGTTTTCAATTCAATTGCAAATATTTGTAACTTCAGAGCTCCGTCATTTATGAACCGTATTGTAAAATTATATTTTTATTTGGGATGTGTTCCAGGTTAAAAGGCGCGTGAGCTTGTACAAAACAGTCACAAGGGACATAACATCTTAGTTGCCAAGGCCGGTGGCGCATTGGCAATGTAAGAATGGTTAATATTCCTTACAGCGCCAATGTCTGTGGCGGTTGTGACCACTTACCATCATCTTGACCATCAGGCGGCCGCCATTTGCCCGTCCGTCTACCTATTATATTAAAAAGAACGAAGAATGCCTCTGACACAAAAGTGTGCGAAGATACAGTTAGTACCTAATAATAAAAAATAAAGAGAAGGTAGTGAAGTAACGTTACATTTATAGAAAACGCGAGGATAAAGGCACGTAAACGTAACGGTATAAATACTTTATTTGTCACTACAATCAATGAGTAGGTACCTACACATTCAATTGTTATATCACAATCGAATCGAGAGTCGTGCCGGTCTCGAATCCCGCCATTTTTCATGTATCCAGCCTTTTTTTTTTATTTAATCAGAGTCAAACTTTTTAGGCAATAGAACGAATTTTAAAAAGAATAATAATAAAAAAAATATCAAAACATATCTTTAGGATTTGTTATTGTTCGATTACTAAAAAAATATATTGTTTTTACTGGAATTGTATTTTTCAGTCGACAGCTTTGTGGGTTTCCAAGATTCATTACCACATATTGGATCTTGGTTCGAGTATTTCAAATGATTTGCAATTTATATGAGTGACCGACTTTTAATTGTAGGTAAAGCCATTTTCCGTAAGGCGTTTCTATTACTTCTATTATATTTTACCCACTGGGTATTACAGTTTATGCAACCACGGCACAAATAAAAAAAAACAACGTTAAGTACACGTGCTGATAAAAAAAATCAGTACCTAGTTGATTCGGTAAAAGGAGTTTTTATGTTGTGTATTGAAATACGAATCGTTTTAAATATGGAACGCTATAAATTACCTTTTTATCGAAATCAAAATAATTTTTTTTATTAATGTAGTCTCATAAAATCGTCGTGTTAGTGTTGAATTAAATGTTAAGATACCTCTGATTCGGAAAGTAGATTATACCAAAAAGAACCGGTAAGAAACTCATTAGTTACTTGAGGAGGATGAACTATATTCATTGAAATTATCTTTGTGCGATAAATGTGTAAATGTGTAAGACATAAAATGATTTATACCTCATTATATGTTAATGCATCTTATCAATCCCCCCACCCCCATAGTCCCAACTGGAGCATGAAAGACTCAAAAGTAAGTAAGTGAGTGTGGTGGAATATGATCCAAGCTTTCTCCTTATAGAATATATATCTTTTATTTTGTTACATAATTGAAGTTGTCAAAATGGAATTAAAATTGACATGCAATTCAGAATTTATATATATTAAAGTATATGAAAGGTAAAAAGTTATTCCATCGGCAAATTTTAAATAAGTCTTATAAGTAGATAAGATTCCTTATATGAATTTCCGTCGTTGAAATAAATAGGTACTTACTCGATAAGAATCAACGTATTTTTTATTATTGTTTAATTTAACTCCAATAGATATAAGTACTTTTATATAAAATTGATATAATTATATTTTAATTAAACGTCTATTACAATTATTAGCTAGTTGCATAAGTTTTCTATCCAAGCATATAAATCTAATCGGGTTTTTACGCTTTGGATAACGAATCTCAACTTGTTATTATAAAAACTTAGTCAATTAATAAATTAATTAATGTCTAATGCTGAAATAATATGAATTGATAAAATAACCAAGGCTTATTATTCGCTACAAAAAAAAACTTGTTATCTGTCCCGACTTCATTCAGGTAAAATTCATACAAAGTTACCCCTCCCCAATCCTCCTAGAAGAAGTTCATACAAAGTTACCCCGCCCTAATCCCTAGAAGGATTAGGGGAGAATTATCAAAAAATCAATGTCAGTAATCGACTTCGTAAAAGGAATGCTATGCTAAATTTCAAGTCAATCAAGTTTCGGAGATCTCGTAATGAGTCAGTCAGTGGTATTTCGCTTATAAAAGATTTGCCAATGTTACTTGTTCCAACAAAAGGCATAACCTTAGTTTGTGGTACATTGAAGAGGTAGGAATCTGTGGTCTTCGGAATCGGTGCAATGATAAAAATCACACCCCCAATTTTCACAAGGCTTATGCTTATATCAGCCCTGTACTATGTGCTGTTTACTGCTCATATAAGGTAAGTATACCGTTTTGAGGGTTCTGTACCCAAAGGGTAAAAACGGGACCCTATTACTAAGACTTCGCCTTCTGTCTGTCCATCTGTCTGTCATGAGGCTGTATCTCAAGAAACGCTGTTGCCGATATACTAAATACAAACACAAATACTGAAACAAAATAAAATAAATATTAAGTGGTCCCATACAAAAACGCCATTTTATGCCTATTTTTTATCAATAAATGGTAACAGGTAGGCACTTGAAATATTCACAAAATACTTAATTGTATATTTACCTTAATAATAAATAATAACATTGATATTAAAATCGGCACCAGGTAAAGGCTTGAAATGTACACAAAATATTTAGTTTTATTTAACAATTAAATATTTTTTAGAAAATTTACTTATATTTAGTGTGTCGCGTTACGCACTTTTTTGGGTTTCATACCCAAAATGAAATTCGTATACCTACTGCTGTTTACCTAGTCAATGGAACCCTTCGTGCGCGAGTCAGACTCCCACTTGGCTGGTTTTTTTTATTAGGCACCCGGTACCCCCCTTATTAAATATATATAATTACTATCTAATTGCAATTCATATTAAACATTAAAAAAATAAAAAATAAAAATAATGTTAAATTATATTTGTAAGTTGTATATAATATATACCCAACAAAATTTTGTTGTAAGTGATATTTAATGAAATCAATACCTTACTGGGTATTTCCAACAGGAAAATAAAACAGATTGAGTGATGTAAATGTTAATTTATTGTTAGAAACTCGACCCATACGGGTTGATTTTAACTATAAAGGTCAGTACGTACAATCAATATAAAACTCACTTTAAAATAAATTGTCCGCCTTCAAAAATTGCCCAAAACGCTTCAAATACAAAATTTAAATTCAAATGAAATTTAAGTGTTACCATACAGTTGGTATGTACGCCAATGTTTATGGCCGATGGGACCACTAACCCAACAGGTTAAGTAGATATATATCAGAGCATTAATTTCTGATTACTCTGATTCTTCCTGTAAACATGATTACAAATTGAGAGGATGTCTATTTTTGATAATTAGAGTTGAAACTAAAGTAATTTCCTTTTTATTGTTTACAATCCATTTGAAAATTGCTGTTTGGCGGTAGAATATCTGATGAGTGGGTGCTACGACCAAATGCGCGATACAGTACGTCGTTGAGAGTTCCATTGCAATAGTTGCAGCCTCCGCTTTATGCTAAGTCCGTATTATCCATAATGATTTACTCGATTTCCACTGAGTCATACTGAGCACACACCTTTAAGCCTAAACGAACACATACTGCGGTGTAAATAATAACCTCTTTTTTGAAGTCTTTTAACTAAAGATGCTTCCAAAAGATGCTTTCTGCTTTGCTTGCTTGATATTCTACCGCCAAACAGCAGTACTTAGTATTGTTGTGTTACCGTTGGAAGGGTGAGTGAGCCAGTGTAACTACAGGCACAAGGGACGTAACATCTTAGTTCCCAAGGTTGGTGGCGCATTGGTGATGTAAGGAATGGTTAATATTTCTTACAACGCAAATGTCTACGGTAGACGACTTACCATCAGGTGCCATTTGCTCTTCCGCATATTATATCCGATATTATAAAAAAAAATTATAAAAAAAATATATATTGCATATTATAAAATAAAATCTTTATTTTAGTGGTACTGGTTTTTCTGAAAGAAGACAAATTAACTTAACTTCTATGATAAAACGATATATATCGTTATCTCTTTTATTATATTACATAAAAATTTGATGTCTCATTTTTATTTTTTGGTTTAGCAAGTTTAAGTTGAAGACTGTTTACAACATAATTAGCACTCCAAGTTTTGTGTTTTTGTTAATCATAATTAAACTCAGCTCCTCTTTTGTGCGTCATAGCGTGATGTTATTACTAGTTTGCGAACACGGCTTCTACCACGTGTGAAGCAGCTGCGGAATCTAGTGTATTAAAAAAATCAAAATCAAAATATACTTAATTCAAGTAGGCTTTTACAAGCAATTTTGAATCGTCATTTAATAAACTATATTAAATGACGCTACCACCTGTTCGGAATACAGTTTCTACCGAGAAGAACCGGGAATAAACTCGGTAGCTACACATTAACATTTAAGGTGTTCTTTTCTGTAGCTTTTTCAACGTATATGGAAAATTTCATGATAAACGATTAAATATTGAGTAATTAAATTCTGTTTTCTATTAATTAATTAACTATCTGACGCAAAAGAATATCAAATCGACAAAGTAGATCCTGACATTAGAACGTTCCAACATGCAAATAAACAAAGAGTTTATAAGAGATTTAATACTTTTGTTCATTGACGTAAAAAAAGTAAGTTATCAAATAAAAAAAAAAGATTTGTACAGAAAAAAAATACGATTGGTTTACGATTTGTTTATTCTCTAAGACTGCTTTTGACGTTTGGGAAATCGGCGAACGTGACGTCATAACTATTTATGACGCAATGGTCACGTCGAAAAGCCAGTCGTAAAATATTTCCGACGATCGAAAGAAATTTGAATATTTCAAATTTTGTTGGAACATTGGGCAGCCCCTGTGTAATCTAAATAAAATGTACGGAACCACGGGTCAGTTATGTATCAGAACTTGACAGGGGAACGAGTTCTTTAAGGACAACCGTGTCCTCATTAAGACGTGGATTTCCCACGAGAAAGTTCTGAGTTTGCGGTGAAAGTAGTAATTAGGTATATTATGATTTCTACTTATTACATAAAATCTGGTATAATTCAACTGTACAGGGTTCAGACAAGTTCTCGATTCGATTCCCAACTACTTATTCCATACAAAAATAAACGTCAGGCGAATCGTAAGTGAGAGTCAATTTTACTATTTTATTACAGTTACGAACCTCCCTAATCATATTATGATCAACTCTGTTGGAACAGTAACTGGATCATTGTGTTAGTTGAATAGGAACGTTTTCAATTCGATTGCAAAAAAAGTGACTTCTTCTTAGTGGGATAATTCGAAAATCGAATTTCGATTCAACTTAAGAAGTCGTAAAAAACCGCACATAGATTCTGTATTTTTTTTATATATAAAGATATGAATCTGAGAGTGTTATAATTTCGTTAAAGTATTAATGCATAAATTTATGTTACTTTTAAAATACATTTTATTATATAAACTAGATACTACACCGTTTACTTAATATACGATATTTTGATTTACATGTTAAAATTACTGTTGTTCATGTACAACATTAATTTCTGTCATTTTTGACATGATCATGTTCTGAGGTAAATTTTGAGTTTGCTTTCAAAGAATCGCTCTTATGATCTACTAACGTCATGTGGGGTTGGGCCAAGTGCACACGTTGTTCAGATAAGTACATGATTAATTGAACCTTAAAGTGACTCATTATTGCGCATCCTTCGAAAAGTCTCCAGGCTTATTTTATTTGATATTTATTCTTTTGGATTAAGGTTATGATAGACATACAATAATAGGCCTTTTTCGTAATTTACTGGTTTGCTTGGGATCCTGTGAATTTTTTCAACATCAAGAGATTGAATAATTTCATGAGAAAGACAAACAAACTTTAAGACTTTCACTTGGTGGTAGGGCATTGTGTAAGCCCGTTTGGGTAGGTACCATCCAGTCATCATACATTATACCGACAAGCAGCAATATTTATTTATTTATATATTGAACTACAGTCAGGACTGGTTTTATTTAATGGGCAATGTTGATTACTGGCACTGTGGTAATATTCTACGAATTCAAAAATGTGTATAACAGGAAATTAGTAAAAAAATATAGAATTATAATGATTAAAAAAAGATTATATCCAGCCAAAGCAGCTCCTGATACTACGATTGCACAATCAAAATATTGTAATTACGTACTATATTACGACACCGAGATAACAATGACCATCTTAATTTATTTAAAGGATCGCGGTGATCTCTTTATTTATCACACATTTGAAAGTAATTAATTAATTCGAAGATAGAACTGGCAGCGTAAACAGGATACCCGTGGCGAGAGAAAGCGTGTTTAAGTAGTATCGTAGGTTGTCGATGAAGATTTCCTGAATGAAAGTATCATAAGTATGGAAATTAGTTTTTATAAAAGTATACCTAAATTATAAATAAACTGGCTATTCGTCTTTGAATAGGTAGAATAAGGATCGGAAAACAATGAAGTCTATTGGTATTGGTTAACGAGGCGCACACCACTAAAGCCGTCGACATGATTATTTCCTATATCTTCAACAACCATTGTCATGTCTCAGACAATTTATCCAAAATCTTAGTAAATTCTATGGAGTGAAATATAAACCTTTATCATGAATTACTTCGTCCAATAGTGAAAACGACTTGCAAGTTTATTTGGTAGTATTTGTGGTCAATGCTTCAACCATGCAGACGAACAGACGTGATTACTTTGTTTTATAATACGTTTCGCATTTGGACAATCAAGGTATTCAAATGAAGATATTTTGCATATTTAGAGTATTACAAGTGTTTAGCTCTTCCATTTATGGACCAGCTTTTAGTGATACTGAGAATTTCGTCTTGGAAAACCGAAAACCAAGCAATGGTTTAAATGTTGAATAGTTCTTTAATTTTTTTGGTTGTCTAGACCTAGCTTCAGCTTCTATAGAGTACCCTGCATCTTGAATGAGTTGGTAATTCAGAACATATGTCGAAGTTCATTTATTGATCGTAGGGAGAAGAGGATAAGTGGGGAATTTCGGTTTACATTTCAAAATAACGTGTGTATACACGAAACACATGTGCGTACAGCTTCTGGGTATTCCCAATTTATATCCTCAGTGCTGGGTATATTTAGACCTGTGTCCATGTGTGTACCTACATTTATTTCATTCAGGATGCGTAGTTACAATGTTTTTGTATGTGTTTATACTCATATAATAATATGTCAGTTTACTCGAGCACTTTGTCGAAATGCTTCGAAATATGTAGTTGTTTACTTTAAATTCCTATATTTTTGCTCGAAAAATCAGAACAAAATTTACGACTGTAGTTCGTGGCGGAAACAATGTATAATTTAAGGTATATAGGCGTGAAAAATAAATTACACGGTCGGCATTCTGCTTTCAATGTCAGGGTTTTTCCCAGTGTGTATAGTGAGTGACAATAGCGGACGTGTTCGTGACATATCATAAACTAACCCAATTTGCCAAAGCGTTTTTTAACGCTTTTTGAAAGGCAGTACAATTACATTTAATTACTTAAAACCAGTTCACTTAAATTGCTAAAATAATACGGCACTTAGATTATATTACGAGTAAAACAGTTTCTACCCAAATATTTAGGTATATTAAACATAAAGAATAATTAAAAAGCTTTAAAAAATCACATAATGTGAAAATAAGCATATACATACATATATAAATAATAAATAAATAAATATTGGACAATATCACATACATTACCCTGATGCCAATGTAAGTAGCTAAAGCACTTGTCTTATGGAAAATCAGAAGTAACAACGGTACCGCAGATACCCAAACCCAAGACGACATATCGAACCCGGGACCTCGGGGTGGTACACACTACTCCACCGCGGAGGTTATCAACATATACATACATAAAAAGATAACTCGTCTAACAACAATAATTAAATAAATAATATAAATAATACGGAAACATCTATTTTCATAAATCACAAACTCGATTAGGTCCAATAATTGCGTCTCACCATTGTGAAGAACTAGTTGTCGCCCGCGGCTCCGTTCGTCGTAGGGGTTGGTCGTCGTGGTTGGACAGAGTTACTTTCGCATTTATAATTTCAGTATAGATTTGATTGACAGTAGATTTAAGTAAGTGTTGTTGCTTTTGTTCCATGATGCGTTGTTAAAACTGAGGTAGAAACTTTTACTAATTACGATTCTAATCCGATCCAACTTCGACCGAACCGCATCACTGTGCGGAAGCGGCTTATTCACCTAAAACAGCCAAAGTGGATAATCGGTATCTATTCATAAAATATTCTTCCGATCTGCTCCCACGCATATGAACAGTCACTGTCGATCTTCTTGCCAGATAATTTTACATCGTCTATACATATAATAAAATTGGAGTGTCTGTTTGTAATATACACGGTACATATACATAAATAACATTTTTTTACAATTTTTGTCTGTCTGTCTGTTTGTTCCGGCTAATCTCCGGAACGGCTCGGCTGATTTTGACGGGACTTTCACTGGCAGATAGCTGATGTGATAAGTAGTAACTTAGGCCACTTTTATTTTAGAATTATATGTAAAATAATAATAAAGCCACGCTTTTTTTTAATTAAAACGCGCACGAAGTCGCGGGCACAGCTAGTCTTACTATAAAATTATTGAGTTGGTCACTTCAAACTACAAGGCTTATTTCTCCTAGTAAAAGACATCTGCTATACGTCGACGAGTTTAAAATCCCTACGTATTTTTTTCCTTATGTTGATTCTTTATAAGACAAAAAAGGACATGACATACAATTAGCATAAAAAGTTAATTATAAATGTTTAAATATATAAAAATATTTAATTAGAGACGAGATGGTTAATAAAATAATTGTAATAAATTTTTTTTTTCAACGGGTAACGGAAACAAAGAATGACCTAGATAATAAAAAGTCGCATTGGACATTTGGAAAGTATCCTACTTTCTCTGACTTTAAAATACCTACATTTTAATAAACAGTTCGACATCTGACTTGTACCTAAATGCATTCAAATTGTTTTTCGTACGATTGTTTCCGAACCTGTGGCTTGTTCATAAAACTTGAGCATACAACATACAACATAAATTTCCCACTGGTGTGCTAAGGCTTCCTCTCCACTTTGGGGAGATGGTAAGGCACATATTCACATGTGGCAGAATTTCGTTGAAATTAGACACATGATGTTTTCCTTCACCGCTGAGCACGAGATGAATTATTAAAAACAAATTAAGCACATGAAAATTTAGTGGTGCTTGCCTGGGTTTGAACCCGCAATCATCGGTGAATGCGTTCTAATCACTGGGTCTCGGCTCAAACTTGAGTGTATTTTTATGATTTCACGTTTATTTTTTATTTTTATGTAAAATATGAGGCAAATTGAGTACCTAACGTTAAATGGTCACCATCGCTCATACCTTCGCACCAGTCCGTATGGATACGTACACTCATCAGATATTCATCTGCCATACAGTAATACTAAGTATTGTTGTGTTCAGTGTAACTGCAGGTACAAGAGAGATAACATCTTAGCTTCCAAGGTTGGTGGCGCATTGGTGTGATAGAAGGAATGTTTAATATTTATGACAACGCCAGTGTCTATGGCGGTAGTGGCCGCTTACATTCACGAGGGCCATTTAATTTCAATAAATTAAACAAAAAATAGTCAATATAAGTAATAATTGTCTATGGGATTATCTCAATTTACAACCATATAGGTAAGATTAGATCTATATAATTTGACAGTAGGTACGTTATAAATTATCTGTGCAGGATATTTGCCCTCACAGTAATAAATACATACGTATATCCTATTCCAACCGCTATAGGACAAAAAACAGATAAACTACATTTGACATCCAATTGACGCGCTATCACTGGTCTAGAGCTTGATTAATCTATGACATTAATTTATTGATTGGCGAAGAAACGGCATTTCGAATGTTAACGAAGCTGTTGGAACTTTGTTAAATTAAATTGAATAACAAAAATTGAGTCTAAAAATGTTGTATAATTACAATTAATATATATTAACCAAGAACTAGTAATAGTGCACAATAAAGCTAAGAAATTAGCAAATCACATTAGTAATACCATTATCTAGGGTTTGTTTATCTTATTGGACTACGCTATATATACTAATACAAAGTACTAGTTACCGTCTGCGACTTCATTCGGGATTCAGAGATTAGGCGTCTGGTAATTGTCATAAAAATCCTGTCATACCTTTGGAGTTCATGATTGCCATACAAGGCGTAATCAAATTCGGTTCATTCGTTTGGGGGTTCAGTTGGTGGTAGGACTTTGTGAAAGTCCGTCTGGATATGTACCACCCATTCATCAGATAGTCTGCTGCCAAGCAACAATACTGGGTATTGTGGTTCCAGTTTGAAGGGTGAGTGAGTCAGTGTACAGGCACAAGGAACATAACTTCTTCGTTCCCAAGTTTGGTGGTGCATAATTTTAACAGCGCCGATGTCTATGGGCGTAACAGACAGATTAAGAGACTAGAGCTTCAATGTGATAATATAGAATATTAGTTACAATTAGTTAAACATACTGATATAACATTTAATGTAAATACTCGTCGATAATTTCGTTACTTAACACAACAATTTGTTATTTTCCTTATAATTCGTAATATTGTTTTGTTGTGGTTGAATAGTTTATATTTAACGATAGATTAGGTAATTATTAATTTAGTATTGTTTTTAAAAACTTATTTTCCTGTATAGATTGATATGTACTTACTTTATAAGTGCAGAGTTTTTTTATTTATATTTAAACTGTGTCTGCGACTTCGTGAGCGTTTGAATTTAACAAAAAAGTTTTTGTTCAGCTCGTAGATTTTGCTTTAACTTATTAATTGTGTATTAGTCAGCTTTTGTGATATTAAGTCGATGGTGTTAGGAACCCAACGCGACGGCGGCGAGACGGCTGCGCGCGGTACTGGACAGTATTTGGACATGGATTGCAGCGTGACTTTATTATTATTTTATATATAAATCTAAAATAAAAGTAGCCTAAGTTACTGCTAATTACATCAGTCTGTCTGACAGTAAAAGACCCGTCAAAATCGGTCCAGCCGTTCCAGAGATTAACTTAAACAAAAATTGTAAAAAATGTTATTTTGGTATATGTACCGTGTATATAACATACATATATACCATGTTAGTATATTCATAACATAACGACATTAAGGTTTGACTGTTTCGATAATGTAATGGCTAGATTAATCACGGCTGCAATTCCAGAGATCCTGGGTTCTAACTACGGTCGTTTATTGCGTTTTTCTGTCCAGAAATTCTTAGTAACGGCTTGGAATCTGGCAATTAGTTTATATTCCCGTACTTTGCAAAGGACGTAAGAGCGTTTTCACATTATCCGATCCAAGATAGCCAATCGTTCCGGTTTGGCTATTTGCTCCATAACTTCGTGCGGGCAGATCTCATGATCTTTAAAGAAAGAAGACTATAATAGAAAACTTGATTTACTATATCTATTATATTTGAAACGCAAAAAAGGTCTGTACAAAGAAAGTATTCATAAATCCCATTATGCGAGCTAGATATTCAGAAGACGCATTTTGCATGCTACCAAATCCACCTAAAAATTGTTTGAATTACTTTCGTTTGAGTGAATGCACGTTCGATTATTTGCTTATTCATCTCACAAACAAACAAATAAGTAAACAAAACAAAAACGCAAAATACTTTTACTTTTTCCGATATTTACTTGGCGGTAGGGCTTTGTGCAAGCCTGTCTGGGTAGGTACCACCCACTCATCAGATATTCTACCGTACTCAGTATTGTTGTGTTCCGGTTTGAAGGGTGAGTGAGCCAGTGTAACTACAGGCACAAAGGACGTAACATCTTGGTTCTCAAGGTTGGTGGCGCATTGGTGATGTAAGTAATGGTTATGTATGTAAGTATGGTATGAGCGGTGGTGACCACTTACCATCAGGTGTCCCATTTGCGCGTCCGCTAACCGAACTCATAAAAAAAAAATTGATCGGTGCCCGACACCATATCGGATAATGTGAAAACGCTCTAAAGCCGCTGGTTTTGCGGCAGAACTCGTTCTAATCGAGTCGAATATGATTTTCCATCGGATTATGAGAGTAAGGGAACAAATACTGCAATAGTATTTGCACACGTGTATGCATTATGATATGTCCGGAGCATTTGTTATGTTTTGTATTCTCAGAAGGCCGCCGGGGCATAAATCAGTCATGAAAAGATCGTTATCATCTTTTAAGAAATGTTTTTGGGAAAACCTAGAAACAAATTCAAATTGTTGAAATATAGAACAAGCCTTAAGCATTTAAATTATCAGTTTATGTTTATTTTTAACTGAGACAATAGTAAATTTCTTTAATACTTACAAAGAAGGTGAGTTATGGGATGTACGGACACTTTTGGAATCAAACGGCTATAAAAAAACTTACTGAGTTCCTTTCGCCGGTTATTCTAAGGTTAAGAAAATCTTATTATCCGAACCGTTGGTAGTTTTTATTTTTACGATCAATTAATTGCTTTTACTTGAAAACCTAAATAAATTGAAAATTTATTTACCTAAGAATTATTAACATTAAGTCCTTAAATCTATACAAATATGAATTAAAAATAGTTACTGTATAGATCTTGAACCGAGTCGAATGGTGGCAAGAATGCTAGCTGCATTTCCCCGTTGAAGCGCATTTGTGATCCTCTGGGCAAAAAACGATCCAGCCCTCCTGTCTCCAGTACAGTGGCGTAGCTAGGTGGACAAGGGCCCCGGTGCATAGAAAAAGAAACAGGCCCTCACCCCCTCTTTAACTTATATTGCGCTTCAAAATTATAGATAGGAATAAAAATAGGATACAGGATACATTGAGACGAACATTAGTAGGATAAATCCATATGTCATATCTATTCAAAGCTTAGGTTAGAGGGCCCCCTGAGCTCCGGGGCCCTGGTGCACTGCACCGCCTGGCCCTACGATAGCTACGCCCTGCTCCAGTAGAGGCAATAAGGATAAGGCGAGATGTTATATTTTTAATGAAGCTTTTTACTCTTCATTTGAAAATGACGGATAAAGAAGATATATAAATTGCTTTGATAAAAATATCATTATAATAATAATAATTTTTGCGGGCGAAACAGAAACAGA
The DNA here is from genome assembly GCF_905147765.1 of Vanessa atalanta. Taxonomy (NCBI): domain Eukaryota; kingdom Metazoa; phylum Arthropoda; class Insecta; order Lepidoptera; family Nymphalidae; genus Vanessa; species Vanessa atalanta. The sequence goes on along the minus strand of NC_061892.1, from coordinate 2,598,957 downwards.
TAGGTACTCTAATATAAAAAAATAAATACAAAGATACTGCCACTGATAGATATTCAATTGTTTTGAGTTAATATTAATAATTATTAATATTATTTATTAATAATTAATATTATTAATATAAACATAATAAAACTTCAATTTGTATAAGATACTAAAATGATTACACAAATTTTAGATTATGAATGAGACCCATCTAGCGGCATATTAGGGAACTGTCAGACGCTTCTGTAATTTGTAGTTACTGTGAACTACTTACTTATCGGATAGGGGACGTCATAGATAATACATATCAAGTCAGTTCAATGTATGAATAACTCTATTAAATGAATAGCTTGTAACAATTTTATAAGAGATTCAGAAGTCAGGCATGAGAGTGCTTGTATTATATTTCATCATTATGATAAAACAGTAGTTTATTTAAATCAAATCAAATCAAAACAATTTTATTCAAGTAAACTTCACAATGAAAGCGTTTTTGAATCGTCGATATTTAAATAATACATCGTTTCGGAAAGCAGCTTCCAGCGATAAAAAACTGCAAGAAATTGGCATAGTTGCTCTTTTCAAATAAACAGATTTACAATGCTGTTTTTTTTACAATATATTACTGTCCTGTGATGGAACCCGAGCCTAAATCCGGACGTTTTTTTCTAAAAGTTTTTAATTAATAATTAGATTTATTTATTAATAAACTTTTTAAATTTAGTAAATGGTAAATTGATTATATTTCCCGGTATCTTATTATATATGCGTAAACCATTTGTATTGGACTAGCGACATCTTTTAGTTAATTTGTGAACTACGTTGTTTGAGTTTAAACAGCAGTTTGTTATTTGTAAAATGAACAATACGTTGTATATCTTTACCAAAAGAGGGCATATTGTGCGAAAACGATTTTATTTTTCATAAACTCGAACTTTATTTTATTTTTACTTGCTACTTTGCCAGGAATTGTCCGAGTAAGGTGGGTAACCTCGAAGCTCCTACCCAGTCTGACCTAAGCCAGACAGAAAGATCCTAGTAAAAACAATTGTAGTGATTCTTCTAGATGTTTGGCTATTCTCAACGGACTCTAGTCATTATACAAGCACACATTATGCTATTTACTATATAACACAGATGCACACTATTCCCTCACTCTTTTAAGGCGAGGAGTCGGCTGTAGAGCACATCCTTTAAGAGTTTAGTCAGCACCACAGACAGCTTAAATTATTTTCGATTTTTTTTTACATTTTACGACATCGTCAGTACTACCAGCTTTCAAATTCCGGGATGATACTAAAGTATCAATTTCAAAAAAGATTTCTTTCTAGTTTTTTATTGTCTAACCCAGGGCTTGAACCCAAGACCTAAGGATATGCAGCCGTAAACTATCCACTACGTCAACGAGGCGTTAGTTCTCGCTAGGGCAACATTCTCATTGTCGTGTATTTTATTGACCTTGATATATAATGGGTATAAAATAAAAATTGCATTATTTTCAAGGAAGTAAACACCGAAACGTGAGAATCATTCGGTTTGTATGAACACAAAAAAAATCTTTTCGTATTCTCCTAAAATCTCAATGTCGCGGTCACGACCATTGTATAACAAGCTGTGGCTAGACAAGGCGAGTAAATGCGAATATATATTTTTTGGCTACTGTAAACTTTAGTGGGGTATTAGGAATCGTGTCATGTTTTGAAGGTGGAAAAACGATCGATGAAACCTATCGCAAAATCCAATTAAATTGTATTAAAACATTGAAAGACCTTCTTGACATTTAGTAGAATGGTTGTATGGGTGTCTTTTTTTTTTAGTTAAGTAGTTTTACTTCAATGGTGGTAAGGCTTTGGGCTAGTCCGTCTGAGAAGCTACAACAAAAAGAGAAAGAGAGGGAAATGTCGCCTAGAGGGAGCACAACGCTATTTCCTTACGTCACGATTTCTGTAACTTCACTCTAATGTGAGCCGCGTTTTTTATGATATTGTTAGATGGACGAGCAAAGCCCCTGAGGGTAAGTTGTCACCATTGGCCCATAGACAATGGCGTTGTAAGATATATGAACCCTTCCTTACATCGCCAATATGCCACCAATTTTGGGAACTATGATATTATGTCCCTTGTGCCTGTAGTCACACTGGCTTGTTCACCCTTCAAATCGGAACTGATGAGTTGTTGGGACGGACCCAGACTGGGTATGCTAACTATAGCCGTCGATATGATTGTTCCTTTCTCAAATAAGAAGCAAATTGCTTAATTTGTAGTATTTGCTAATATATGTCGCCTAAATAATAATACTAAAATACACAAACTTGTAGTACACGGAATGTGTGATGTATTTATATTTATGTACCTTATAATGTATTCTTTAAAATTGTCAAACATTTTGCTGAATATTCGTCAATCGTTTAATCCATAATCACCGCTACTAATGGCAAATACATGGGTAAGCTCTTATTAAATTTGTTCCTCTTTTTTGGTGTTTTATTTGTTTAAATCTAAACTCAAGTGTAAGTTCGTTTTAAAATATTGTCAATCTGACTGAATTTTCAATTTATCATGTCTGGTCGCAGCCTTCCGATGATCTCATCCGAATGTGAAACAATAGATGTAAAAAAAACTTAATTAAAAACTTATAGCCTCTCATAATCGTTTTATGCTTGTGTTATTTGATTACAGGAATTAATATTTAAATAGACTCGACTAAAATATTTAATAAATTTTATTACATTGATTTCAACGATAAAAAAGCTCAATTCCACTGTAAATAACTATGAAATTGAGTTAAATTTTATTTACTGGAGAGATATATGGACGTTTGAGTCAGGCAATATGTGGTAGAGATCGGACCATTGAGCACTCGCTGAACCTGTCAGATGTTGTGGAGATAGTGGCTCAGTCATCCTTCAAACCGGAACAGAACATTGATGATACGTACAGAGCTTGCACAAAGCCTTATCAACAAGTGGTAATAGTAGCTTTGTGAGAATTAGTGTTCATGAGAATTTACCATTCGTAAAGTTATGTTACCAAATCAAAACAAATTTCTTCAAGTAAACTTCACAACGAAGCGTTTTTGAATCGTCAATATTAAGATACTACCACTGTTTCGGAGAGCAGCCTCCAGCGAGAAGAAACGGCAAGAAACTACCGAATATATCGTAAGCATTATGTGGTGATACGTTCCGGTGTGAGTCAGTGTTAAACAAAGGATATAAAATCACAGAATCAGCAGTTTATACAATCATTTATTCAACTTTACCTGTTACTGTGTGTGTGTCCTAAACCATACAACTAAATTTTAAACTAGTATAGGCGTTTGTTTATGTAAATCAGTGTGGATACACGTTTCGCAGATGCATTGAGCGTGTCTCAAATTTTCATCTGATCGTCAGTGAATTGTAAGGAAATGTACTTACATGAATATAATGCAAAAATTAAGGTAAATTTCAAAATCGGAATGGTTGTGGGGGCGTCGTGTGCGTGTCGTCACGTGTTTTAAATTCTGAGCCAAATTCATATTACTTATTTATTTTCAAATCAAAATCTTTATTTTACATAGAAGCATTACTTGCTTATTGATTGTGAAAAAATTACCACCGTTTGATTAAATCTCGGACCTGAGAAGGACCGTTAAAAGAAACTCAGCGGAAATCATCTTAATCATCTCATCATGATTAGGTGCCCCATTTCTCTAAAGAAAAGATTCACACATTCCTAATAGCTTTTCGAGTAACATCTGACAAATTCTTTAGATTTTTTCTTCTTCATCGCCCGGAGAACCGGGATTGCTACTCAATCGGGAAACGTCATCATTTGAGCCTCAATTATTACTCGACAGTAATTATTATTGACCCTGTTCAATATACATACAATATTAGTTTCCAGCCTACGTATCCTATATGCTTTTCTGAACTGACAACGTGTATGAAACGTGATCATTATCAGTTGAGTAGTTAAGACGTTTAGCGTAACAAACAAACAAACGAAGTCATTTTTGCATTTATAATATTAGTTACGAACTAATATTAAATCTATAGTAATATTGTAGGTACGTAAGTAACTTTGTCTATCTGTTACGCTTTAAAGGATAAGTACTGAACCGAATTTGAAATACTTGAGCCCTATAGATCCCTCCTTGTATAGGATAATATTTATACCTAAAACCTACTACCGACTCTAACCAACCGAGCGAAAACGCGGTCGAAAACTATTATATTATAATATATTCAATGTTTTATGTATTTATTAAATCTTTCACAAAGCTTATAGAATAGCATGAGTAAAAATCATGTTTTGTACACGAACAGACATATATATTTATAAATAAAAAAACTGTTAATATCGCGTGTCTGGCCTTAACCTAATCGCTTGAGTACTATTGTCGGACATACAATACAAATGACAAATTAATCGTTTAATTCTGATGATTAAAAATCTATACTTGGTAAATGATGAGTTATTTGTGTAATTACTTACCTAAACCTACCTAAAGCAAAAAGCTTCATTTAAAGAATAACATCTCTCTTTTCCCTCCACTGGTGTAAGGGGCCTGGTTGATTTTTTGTCCAGATGTATACAGTAACTATTTTTATTCCAATTTGGATCTATTTAAGGATTTAATGTTAATAATTATTAAATAAATAATAGGAGATGATCAGCGTCTTTCGGAGAAGGTTTTACTGCGTAATATTATTCTACATGTAGCTGCGCCTTAAACTCAAACTCAAACTCAAGACCAGACTATTGAGGTGACAATGTTATGTTCATGTTCTTATATATAAACTAGCTGTGCCCGCGACTTCGTGCGCGTTGTTTGAATTTAAGTTATTTGGATATTTTAGCGAGATTTTATTTTTATTGTATATATTATTCTAAAATAAAAGTAGCCTAAGCTAATCCTTATTACATCTGCTATCTGCCAGTGAAAGTCCCGTCGAAATCGGTTCAGCCGTTCCAGAGCTTAGCCGGAACAAACAGACAGACAGACATAAATTGTAAAAAATGATATTTTGGTATATGTACCGTGTATACATACATACGCATTTAGTAATTTTTGTTATTTTAATTATTACAAAAAGACACTCCAATTTTATTATATATAAAGAAAATTACACAATACATGACAAAAATCTAGGATCAATTCATTTATTTATATGTAACGTATGTCAATGTAATTGTATAATTATGTAATTTATTTGGAGATAAATTGTTCCTACTCGAGTTTTTTATTCTTGACAGTTTATTTATAAAGAGTTTCGAGCATTGATAATTCGAGTACATTATGAAGGTTCTTTATTCTAAAGGAGTCATTTATATATCGATGAAACGCATTTGTGTTTTAACTCATTCCATATTACGTTGTAAAATACTTTGACATTAAATTAACGCGATATCATTGGTCGAGATCTTGAATATTCAATCATTGTGTAACAGGATCCGCTTTTTCTCAAGTAAATAGATCCGCGAGAACACACGATACATTTTACGAGTAAAGTATACGTTTGTCCGTGTATGTATGTGTAACGATCTTCAACATTTTTTTGTATGTAGCCTATCCTATATTGTCGTTGGACAAGAGTAGCAAAAACCAATAAAGAACTCTGAAATTAAATAAGTAATTCATTATGGTTTTAATTTTGGATTTACAAGTTGTTGGTGGAACAAATAGAACTGTAATAATTCAAGAACCGTTTGTAGTGTATAATATAGCAGAATTTCCGTGTGATTCTGTATGAATTAACTTCGTACTCAACTAGTGAAATTTTGGCAGTTGACTTACAGTAATAGACATAGGAAATACACATTTGTAAGTACACATATTATTTTTATAAATTATTAGATATTTAATTATTTTTGAAGTGATAACTTATAGGAGTAAAACCGCTTCGTTACGTAACGCGTTACGGCGCCAGTCCGTCTTGCTTCCCTTTGTCTTACGCATACGGCAGCGGTCTGCATTTTATAGGATTGAATAATGATACTAATAATGTACATACAAAAAATTATAAAATTTAAGTATTAAATTAAGCTTTTCTCAATTTGAACAATATTAATATTAAATAATTTAACTTAAATTAGTTATCACTTCTGTCGGGTGTCCCGAGACAGACACGTACGTAATTTTTATTTTTGTTTCCGCGTACACGTTGGAAACAAACCATAAACGCATTGACGTAATAAGCATTAATCGAAATCAAAACAAGGTATTACATAATTCAGAACATAAATATTTCAACACAATAGAGTTGATTTATATTACACATTAATATAAATAAAATAATAATAAATAATTCATTATAAACAATTTCTCCACAGATTATAATAGTCCACTCATTTTCCAGCCTTATTGTTAATATATTAAGCACATCAGTCAATTTCTCCCAATACGTAAACAATAAAAAATATAGACGATTACAAATTAAAATCGATGTTAATATTATCGATTGCGATAAATATGTTCTGCATAGTTATTAAACTGTCAAGAACTTATTATGTTCATGGGATAATGTATTGAAGTAGATAGAAGTAGTTAATAATGAAACATTAATTTATGGTAATAATCAATTCATAATTTCATTCGAATCCGTGCACTAGTTTTTAGGAGATTGATAAGATGTCAAACTCTGCACACATAATTCCATGTAGTTTTAATATTTGTAAGAATTTGACGAACCGTAGAAACGATTGGCGATTGAGGACAAGAATGAGCATATCTAGACAAAAAGCTAGTCATTTGCGGAGCCAATAAATAATATAATGAGAAAAATAAAACCCAATTAATGACCCAATTTGAGTTGGGCGCGCATGTTACAGAATTTCATAAGACTCATACAGGTTTCCCCACGATGTTTTCCTTCACTAACGACATTGAGATGAATTTTGAACTAAAATTATCCACACGAAAACACAATGGTTACCCGAGACCAAACCCATGATCTGCGGTTAAAATTCACGTATAGGTAATAAGATAATGTATTATTATTGATTTTGATATCTTTTTTTTTACCTATTAACTATACAAGGTAAATAATAATATATTTAGTAAAACGCAAAATAATTTATAGTTAATTTCCATAAAGATAGCTTAAGGTAAATATGAAATCCATTGAATACTTCAAATAGACCATTAAAGATTTAATTTATTTTTAAAAGCGCTTGAAGAAATCGCTTTCTTAGCGATAAGTTATTTGGCATCTTCTTTTGCTACAGTATCTTTAATTATGTTTAAGTACTGTATATAATATTTGATTTGGTATAACATGTTTTTATAATTCAATTTTAATTCATATTCTTGTCATTTAACACTAAGTAGAGAACAAAAAGAGGGGTCTTTGAATACTTTAAAAAAAAAACAAAACAAATCACAAATTAATTTATTGAACACATTACTCACACAAGTTGTGGCTCTGCATACACACCGGCTAGTATTATTAATCCCGTCGATCTATTTGTGATGAAAAATGCGAATTCCTTATTCGCTTCAAAGCGCTGTCCTAAAATTCTATCCTCTAAACCGACAACTGTTGAAGCTGCGGCGACAGTTCCTTCCTCTGTGACTTCGATCTCAACATTTTGAACGGTTTTCGAGACAAATAAAGGACTATCAGATATTCCTGGTAATTCTGCTTTTTCAGCATCAAAAATTCGCTGTATCCCGCTGTACTGTAGAGGACGAATCAGATCCGTTCGAGAGGAGATCGTGAATCGGGGTATATAACAATCTATTTCCGGCGGGCTACCGTTTAATTTATATTCCGTCATCCAGTCTAAAGACTGTGTTGCCAAGTTATTTAACATTGTTTTTAAAGGTAGCCCCTCGAATGGTAAAAGAATTAACATGGAAAACTCTTCAGATTTTCCGTAAGTCATTTCTAAAATTTGGGCACCAATGAGTTCGGAATCCCCGACGTTATGGGGCGCTTTATGGTACATCATGTTTACTGATCCAATTGTTCGACCTTGGGAATCGTAAAATGCATCCGGTCTCGTTTCACTAGGATCGAAAGGATACGTCCAACTTGCTTTGAAATATAGTGCATCAACCAATATAAGTTTTAAATCTTCAAGAAGGTCTGGTCTCACTGCTTCACGAATTCTTCCTTCTGTAGCTACACACACATAATAATTGATGTCATTGGCAAGTTTTGTTGTATTGTTTGTATCCACGGCATACACATCTGTGCTGTAATAATTTGCTGATTCACAGAATTCGCGATGAATTTTAAAGCTGTTATCCGAGAACATCGCCGTTTGGCTTTTTAAAGTCACATCGTGATCCTCACTCTTCAATAGTTTTACGATCGCCGAATGCAATTGTTGTGTTTCCCTTAAATCATTTGGCAGTCTTAATTCTCTCATTAATTCCGTGAACGTCTCTCCCGCTGATCCTTCAGCTAGCAATGAGAATATATTCCACACTGATAACGGAGACAGGGCAACATTCTTGTCGCCGTAACTCTCTTGAAACGTATACACATTATTTAAGAATTTCAATGTGAACTGATTAATTTCATTAAAGTTTATGCCGGCAAGATCGTCAGTTGGTGCAGATGTAACAATGCTTACGAGTACGAAAAGTTTCCACATTCTACGCGACTTGATGGCTTGGAGTTTAACGCAACACTGCTGTAGTATAAGGCGATTCTATCAATTTCAATGGGATTTCTCACGCGTACAATGAATATCATTAGGCTTGTTAAGTAACGTTTATGGTTCCGAGTGAACTATGCGTATTTATTAAAAAATACTTGTATTTATGGGATCGTATTAATGTATTCGTTTTGCCATTCGTTCCAAATAGGGACTTAAAGTTATAATTTTGCAATTATAACAATTTTTACTATAGTAGGTACATCGTGATTGTATAAAATTGATTTGATTGATTTTTTTTGTATCGATTGATCCGTCTGTTGCTCGAATGTATTTTTTTCTAGTAAGCATAATCGGTGATTCTTTATTTTTATGTGATTTATTTATTATCATTAATATACCTATCACGTTTCCATTAATAAATAATTGGAATAAAAAACAATTCTTAATCATCAATCAATCCATGTAATAAAGTTCCGTTATAAGTTTATTTTATGTTTTGTTATTGAATCGAAATGAATGGACCAATTTTTTTTTTTTTAATAAGGATATCGTTTATCTGTCTGTATGTACGATAATGCGGAAATATTTGAATGCATCTTGATTAACCAACGTCATAGTAGATTGTATTTTCATCTAATGTATTTATATTGTACGAGTATTTAGTAAAAAAATATATGCAAACAGATGATTGACGACCTTCGTAGTCGAGTAGTGTGTACACCGGTTTATATGGGTACACCACGCCGGGTCCCGGGTTCGATTCCCGGCCGAGGCGATGTAGAAAAAGTTCATTAGCTTTCTATGTTGACTTGGGCGTTTGTGGTACCGAGTAACGATACTTCTGATTTTCCATAACACAAGTGCTTTAGCTACTTACATTGGGATCAGAGTAATGTATGTGATGTCCAATATTTAAATAAGAAAAATAAAAAGATTTATATGTTTATGTTTACACTCCTATCATATCACTTTGACTTATAATATATATAATTATATAATTAATTTTACATTTCGTTACATTAGCAGCCTGTAAATTTCCCACTGCTGGGCTAAGGCTTCCTCTCCCTTTAAGGAAAAGGTTTGGAGTATATTCCACCACGCTTCTCAATGCGGTTTGGTGGAATACACATATGGCAGAATTTCGTTGAAATAAGACACATGCAGGTTTCCTCACGATGTTTTCCTTCACCGCCGAGCACGAGATGAATTATAAACACAAATTAAGTACATGAAATTTGGTAATGCTTGCCTGGGTTTGAACCCGAAATCATCGGTTAAGATGCACGCGTTCTAACCACTGGGTCAACGCCTTTAATTAAAAGACTTATAGTTAATTATAAGTCTTTAAATAAAATTAATTATAAACATTAATAATAATGGCTTAAATATTAATTTTGTTGGAAGTGGTGTGGTGGTGGTTCAATGGAACTACAGAAATTTCTTGCGGGTTTCTTCTTGAATCAAAAATCTGAACCAATGTCAGATTGTCACTGTCATGACTGTAATATATTCGAATCTAAATTAAACTATTATTTGGAAATTTATTGAAAATTAAGCTTTAAATACTTAGAATATGAATAAGCATATTTTGTTCGTGTATTGACTACTGATTTTTTCAGTCGTTAAGCATTTGTTTTGATTTGCTTTGTCTTACGGGATGAGTCATTGCACTAATTACAGGCACAGTCTTGTGCCTGTAATTAGGCATGAGAGATATAACATATTAGCTTAGATTATTTATATGTCTAGTAAAGAACTTAACCAAACGAGCCAACTTTATTACCTTGGTGAACGTGACAGCTACTCTTGACATTCGCCGAACATCATGCTATACCAATGCGTGTACTTAGTGGTCAACCGATGGCTTATATTTTTTCGATGTGTTCTCATCTACATCAGTCTGTCTTGGTATTTTAGTTCACAAGATTCGTGACATTCTGATGTAAGAGAATTCTCTAGGAAGATTATACTTTATAAATTTCCAATTAGATTTTTTTTTAAGAAATATTAACCGTTCCTTACATCACCTATGCGTCACCAACCTTGGGAACTAAGATGTTATGTCCCTTGTGCCTGTGATTACACTATACAGAATTATATCATAAGATATTTGATATGTTGAAACAAGTACTCTTCAACTTTACATTAGATAAAATAATTATAACTACATTATATCAAAAAACATCAACAAAAATAAATTACCATTCCAAATGTAAGTATAATTTTATCTATAAATAAAATATTTTATGTAAGTAAGTGTTGCCAACCTAAGAAAAAAAAAAGTAGTTTATTAAAGTTTTTCTTCACTGCAATGTGCAAATATTGATTTGAAAGTTTAACCTTAACACTAGAAACATCTTTTTATAAGGAATTCTAATAAATGTCGTAATATTTACATAAATATGTAAATTAATTATTCTTATGTAAACACTTATGAATATTGTGTAGTGACCCACATAATCTAGACGTATTTAAAATATTAAACATATCTATTGAAGTATGCAACCTTTTAATTGTATAGATATTCACTAGATCTACTAACTGCAATATTTAATTTTAAAGAATTACCGCGTTTTTGCGGTTGAATATAATTTAATAACAAATAGTAATATGATTCATAATTTCACATTATTCATTACAAATAAGTAAGGAAAACCATTTTGTTATCAATATGACTTATTGTCCAGTATCAAAATACATACAAATAAATATGGCGTCACGAGAGATGGTAATTGTCACAACATGACTAATTTTAATCAGTTTTTTGTGTCGTACCTCAGGGGTCACTTTTCGATCCCTTATTATTTCATATTTTTATAAATGACATCCACAAAACTTTTGTTCTCGTATTTTAAGAGAACCGTTAATATGGTGTCCTGCGGAGCAATCTTTCAAGATACCTGATAGAAAGTGTCTACCACCATCCATGCACATTTGCAACACTTGGGGGCTTGAAGGTGCGTTGCCGGCCTTTAAGGACTTTTTTTGAAGTTTCCCATAGTGTTTTACAGATAAATATCTATATATCTAATGATAGTTTCTTCAACTTCAGTAGGATACATTTTAGATTTTAGATGTCGTAAATTACGCACAACGTATTCCTGTATGTCATATTCAATTAACATATTACACGAACCACATATGTGTATATTGCATATGTTTACATCTTGTAAAAATTAAAACCTCCGAATTAATTGGATGTGTTTTTATGTTCGCCTTATTCAGAGTGAACAAACAAACATTTTGTTAATTTCATAATATTTAATTTCAATGTTTAATGTTTTGATGGTTTGTCCTGTTTTTGTAAATTTTACTATTAATTATTATGTTATGTAAACAAGTAATATTTCTGGTTACGGATGTATAGGTTTAAGGGAAAATTTTGCTCAGTTTATATAGAATTTAATTATTATTCCAAAATATTTTTTAATTTATCTATAACAAGTAAGTAAACGGAAAAATAGGTTACCGATTGATAAATGGTCATGGACTTCCATAGGAATATATTATCCATTAAAAAATAAATCCACCAGCAATGTGCTACTAATAGAGGATCATTACGCCTAGGAAAGTTTTCGGGAACGTAAAATAAAACATTAATTATTATTATTAATTAAGCAATTTTATTCGATATGTTCCTAAAGTAAATAACCATAAGTTAAAAAACTGCTTGTATTAACACGCAGAACAGATAGATTAATCAAAATTTTGGTATGATATTACAATTCTTTAAATAGCTTCCAAAATACATGTTTTAAGATAAAAATCACTGATAAATTTCCACATGTGCCTGGACTATATTACTACAATAATTTAAATTCATTGTACAGCTTAATACAATTTCGTAATGTTTTGGTCCATCACTATTGTCTCAAGACGAGGTCGTCCTAACAATCTGCTTTTCCGTTCTTTGAACGTTTTGTATGTCCGGAAACCTCGGTGACCTCATTCAAAAGACCAACTAGGTCAATATACTTATCGGTATACTTAATTGGTTCTTGTTGTTATCTTTTATATATTTAACTATTTCGTATATCAGGGGCTATTCATGATACGGAACTCCAAAACACCGCTTGAAATTCGTGCCTTTTTGAATCAGCGTCATAAAAGAAGGAAGACTTTCAATTCGGTCGTATAATTTATTTATGTAACTTAACTCCGTCATTTATGAATTGATTTGGATTTTTTTTGTTTGGGTATAGTTCCCGTTTGGTCCCTATGTAATTTGAAGAAAATACTATCATCAACGGTAAAAATAGGGGATGAATTTACGGACAAGAATCATATCTGGGTGTACGGTAGTGCCACCGCCAAGACGAACCAAGCGAAGCGGAGTGAAGCAGGAGCACTACCTTCCTTTTCTCGAACCACTTTCATTTATTTGAACCATCATAACTTGTGTTTGGGTTATACCAGAGAAACAAAATTCTCTAGATATGTTGTCGATAGTGGATTTATGAAATGTATAAATTTTTAATTATATAGTTCTTATACTTTAGATTTTATTGATATCTAAAAAAACATTTTGAAGATCATCAAAATTTTTATGGTATTTCCTAGTGTCATAGAAAGCTGAAAATTGGTACGTAAGCTAGTACGTAGGTCACTAGGAAAGTTTTGAGATATCCTTAAACTACCGAATGCTTAAACGTCAAACTATTACCAATGATAGCACGTCTTATATAGTAATGGATAACAACTAAAAAAAAATCAACTTACCTCCATTATTTTTTTGTGAATTTTTAATTGTGACAAGATGTCAGAGTTAACGCGTCGCGAATTTCGAGCAATTATTTTCTATAATTTCAAGCAAGGTTTGAGTGCTGATGTTTGTGTCAGTGAATTAAAAGTACGTATTAGTACATACAACTCGTACGAATCAACTGTGCACTTCTCTGGAATGCGACCCCTCTCCCGCTACCCCGCGCGGCGCCCCGCATTCGCCGTAAGCGCTCATATCATATCGGTCCATATGTATCTATTTAATTGGAAAACTTCGTGAGTAAAATGACCTAGTATTATGACGCCTTATCATAAAAACGACCCTTTATCAACATAAAAAAAAAAATATAATTTATATATTTTTTATATAATTCTCATTTCTTTTTGCAAGCGGTATCGTTCTAATGACGTCACAGAGCGAGGTGCACAGTTAATTCGTACGAGTTATAAACAGCCACATAATTTGAAGTAAATCCTAGTAAGTAAGTTAGAAGCTAGAAGTACATGAGATCTGATAACTTTTTAACAGTGCGAGTCATATGGTCAAGTCTTAACATTTTACGTGAAAATGTTTTTGGTAGGATTTATTTATTCAGGGTAGTTTTTAAGTTCGGTTTATATGAGTATGCATCGTGTTTCGGAAAGTATGTAAATAATGAAAAAAAAAAACATGACCGAATAAACGGCGCGGAAATTTATTAATCACATACAGATAAAAAAGCAACCATTTATATATTTATAAAGATTTGTAAAAGTTTCCATCGTTTTAACCTTATCAATATAAGCTATTCCCAGCTGAACTATGGAAAATATATTTGCATAAGAGATTTATGAACATGCGGGTTTTTGAATAATTGAGCTATCACGCACTATATAACAATTACAGTCTGTTACCAAGTGACGACAGTTCAATGGCCTCTGGTAGAGGTTACCAATAATAATAATCACTTGGTTTTCTGTCTTCTAGGTACCAGCCACTCATCCAGCTAGGTCTATCGCTAAACTGCAATACTTAGTACTCTTGTATTTTGGTTTGAAGGATAAATGAGCCAGTGTAATTATAGACACGGGGGAACTTACATCGTAGTTCCCAAGATTAGTGGCGTATTGGTGATATAAAGAATAGTTAAAAGCTTTTAAAGTGCCGATATCTAAGGATGGTGATCAGTTACCATATGGAGGCATATTTGACCTTCTGCCATGAAAAATACTTGACGATGTTCAAACGGTCAGTCTTTTCTACCGCTGAGTTGTGAACAAATAAATGGACTCAGTAACTTGCATGGATGATGAAGACATGGTCTAATTTTCTACCATCTAACAGCAGTATTCAGTATCGTTGTGTTCCAGTTTAAAGGGCGAGGTGATCCAGTTTAACTACAGGCGCAAGGTACATAACATCATAGTTCCCAAGGTTGGGGGGGGGAGGAGGGTAGGAGTGGGTTATATTTGCTACAGCGCAAGTTAGGCCAGTCCGCCTATATACCATAAAACACGTATATTTGTTGACAACAGTTATTTTGTTAATATTGTCTACTCAACTAAGATATAACGTAACAATGGAGAAAAGACGTAGCCCATATAGATTCCAAAAAGTTCCGTCGCGTGTTCTTGCCGTGAAAGAGTAACAGTCAGACACAGAGTTACTTACGCATTCATAATATTAGTATAGATTATTCTTGGTTTATTAATCAAGTATCGTATAGAAAATTTATTCGATTCAATATAAACTTATTATTGTTGTTATTGGATGCTCTCGTCTTATTCACTGTAGTACGTACACGTGCTCTTGTGATGCCCCGAAAAGACGAAGTTGACACCGCTGATTTTTTTTATGTGTTCTGGCGCAGTCGTTGCCTCTGAGTCTCATATAGAGTATGTCTTCTAATTCTCAGAAGAGAAATGCGTTAATGCTCTTTCCCATCTACATTACATAAACAATTATTTTCAAATATCTATTCCAAAGGTTTAATCTCAGAAATAATTAATTAGAACAAAATAAAACAACACACATATATATATATATATTGATAAAATAGAAAATGAAAAGGTCATTGAACTAAGATTACTGTTACTATTTTTACGTATCAAATAATTTTAGATTCGTTAAGGAAACTGTTAATTTTGTCAACTTCTAGTCTTTAATTGATTACATCAATAAATCTTTGTAGGGGTCAACGCACCTACCAATGTTATTATTACGAAATTTAACTAGCAGCATAGTTTTATGATAGAAAATATTTATTTTTCATTCATCATGCGTCATTTCGATTCAAACAATCAGATTTAATGTTTAAAACATTATATAATTGTTGTAACGATTAATGAATTCGTTATTATTAGCAATTTATAAATTTAATTGACATTCCACAGCGAAGCAATGAAACCATTAAAGTATTTTAGTATCTGTGATTATACTTTTAATGTAAGACTTCAATATAAACGTCTCAATTAACTTTATAATTAAAATTTTACAGATATGTGATGAGTCGAGTATTGTGAGTGTTATTAAATCTTTACTAATATTATAAATGCGAAAGTAGCTCAGCCTGTCAGTCTGTATGTTGTTCTTACACATCCAAATAAAACTTCATTTGATGTATGAAGTCATCTTGAACACCGAGTGAGGACATGGGCTACTTTTTTCTGCTAAGTATCTGTCGAAAAAATCTTACAATGCGAGGCCGTGGTTAACAACTAGTATTTAATATAACGATAATATAATATCACTATCCGTAACGGCTTTTTCTGACTGTAAAAGGGAAGGGGTTTGAGTGTATTCAAACAAACTCCTCTGGCACGGTCGGTGGTGTCTGTAGCCCAATTTCATCATATATAACAAATGTTGGTACAAACTTAGCTTCACAGTTGAGATGAGAACTTAACCGAAGTTTTCGGTTTCGAGCCGAGGTAAGTAAAACTGAATTTTAAAGTGCTCAATATGTTCCCATAGCTCATTTAGTGAAGGAAAACAGTGTGAATAATTTTATGTGCTGTGTTAAAATATGCCATATAATATACTCCAAGAAATCTCATTAAAATAAAACCTTAGTCCAGTTGATGAACATTTAGAAAATATAACTTTGTTTTACAAACTCTGTAAATGAAAAAAGCGCCGAACCCACGTGTTACATCAGCTAAGTATTACCATTGTAGCTCTCAACATCATTAGTACTCTTATCAAAGTGCACCAAAGCTCCTGGTTCTATGCCTTCCGTAATCTTCTTGAAACCAATGGTCCGCCTGACTGGGGGAAGGCCAATGCAGAGTTTGCAGATCCGCGGTCTCCACTCTGTGACTTATATATCGCAGATATAGTTTTATATTGTAAGTAAAATAACGAATAATTTGTTCTTAACAATATATTCAATTCTGTTGAAGTAAATTACAAGCTAAGCCAAGATTACTGGATGTAATCATAACATGATTGATTGTATTGAATCATACAATGCATATTATGTAATTGTCATCGTCCAAGGATTTTGGAAGATTGTATCTACTGACCTCGCTAGTAGTTTAGATCTAAGAATCTCAGTGACTGCGAAAGGTTTCGACATAACATCAGTAATTTAATATATAATTTTATAGATATCATTCGTGATATTTTTAAATATGTAGGCTGTCTGGCAAATGGGCCACCTAATGGTAAGCTTCACACCACCTCACAGAGACAGTGGTAAGAAGACTAACTAGAAGACTAACTATACATTACATCGCTAATATGCGACCAACCTCGGATACTATGGTGCTATAATCACCTTTGGAGAGGAGAAATAGACAGATCCTTGGAGGAGGAATCAGATGAATTAAATTGAATGGTGTCTGGAACCCAACTTACGTTATGTTACGTAAACGTAATGTATACGTTTTGGGTGTGTGAGGCAGTGCACCTATATGCACAAGGGCCATTATATATTCATTCCCATGGTTCGTGTGGCATTGGTGATGTAAAGAATGGTTAATATGTCTTACGGCGCCAATACTTACCATCATTGCTCTTTCGTCTGTCCGACTCATTCCTTAAAGGCCGGCAATGCACCTGCAAGCCCTCCGGTGTTGCAGATGTCTATGGGCGGTGGTAATCACTTTCCATCAGGAGCCTCCTGCTCGTTTGCACCGTATAACATAAAAAAAAATTAAACTGCTGTGTTGGCGCAGAAGATTGTCATCGCAGGGGATTTAATGGATAGAAATCCCACGTAACTAAGTTCTCCCTAGATGAAAAGACTATATGTATATGTATATGTGCACGCGACAGCGTGCGCATTTAAATTTAACAAAAAAAAATAATTGTCGTAGCTTATGTTACTCCTTTCATCAGCTAGCTGCCAGAGCCATAATGATATAAGTAGCAAAAAATACAATAATCTTCGCTAAGCAGACTTTGATTAAATTTAATTATGTTAGAACTGATATTAAGACCAATAACGCTTTAAGAGACATCCGTTGTATTAAAATGTTATATTTAGTTGTATCCCTACAACTTACATAATCCTGTTCTGTATTTTAAGTACGAGGTACGTATCTCTACATATGTTTAAAACAAAGTCTCTCCACGCTGTCTGTACGCTTAAATCTTTTAAACTGCGCAATGGATTTTAATGCAGTTTTCATAAATAGAGTGTTTCAAAAGAAAGTTTTCTTTATAATACATGCAGGTTATAGTAAAGAAAAACTGAGAATTTTAATTGTCCTAGCCGGAAGGAGCAAGATTTTTATTTTGTGTTTTCTTCATTTTAAAATTGTATATCGAACCTTTTTGCACTCGTGTGAAGTCAAGCCGGTTACCCGGGTAGTACCCCTAAGAAATATATGGGTATATATTATCATCTGTTATTCGATGATAACAAAGATGTCCGTTGATGAATCGCAAAATGGTTTGCCTAGTTAAATCAAAAACCATTATCTATATTATGAATTCGTGCAGATCTACGATAGACCCGATCGAAACCTATTTACAATTATAGATCGTTAAAAAATAATGATTTTTTAGTCGACAACATATATCCGCAAATTTCGTATCATCGAGATATTTTGATATTTCATGAAATTCAATGACATGATAGTTCAACGAGCGGCCAAGTTTGACGTTTACGTGTGCCTTCAGAAAGTGTGTTACAAATAATAATTTCGTACGGGGCTTATTTCACCCGAGCGAAGTCGGATTTTCATCTAGTTGTTAAATAATATACTCTTAAACATTGATTAATTTTTTTTCTGTCAACATTCCCGATATTTAGAAGTATTAGTCGAAAGAATATCACACAAGAAATTGGAAAAATATATTCTGCCAATACTACCTTTAATACAACTCTTAATTTGCCATGTACAAATATTTAAACAGGTGTTCTAATCAAATTAAATTTGTTATAAGTAGGAATCAGATGTTCTAATTTTTGTAAATTTCTTGTGATTGTGAGTCTTGATAGTTCGAAATGAAAAGTTTATCGTTATTTGAAGAGAGTCGAATCAACGCGATTATAATTAAAACAAAACACTAACTAAGCAAATGCCGGGTAAGGAAAGATTGCGTGTTCAAATCCCGATAAGCCTCACTAAGTTTCATGTGCTTATAAGAAAGCCACATGTATTTACACCGACCCGCATTAGAGCTTGAGGAGAATTGTTAGTCCTTTAGAAGATTGCCTGAAACATGACATCCTGAAACTTTTTTTAACGATTTTGAGGTTTTAAATGTTGACGTCACATGATGCCACAGAGGTCAAAGTACTAAAAAGATCTTAATTAACCTTAATAAATCATAATTAACTTTAATTTTTTCGACAAATAAAAGGCTTTCTTTTCTATTCTAATATTATAATTGTTAATTATTTGATGTTCCTGTTATATTGAAGCATTGTCGTCATAATATATTTACAGTGCCATCTATCGGACAGATTCAGTACTAATGCTCATTCATTGTTGAAGTTCATAGATGAGTTATTCTCAATACTTTATAGTAAACGATTACAAGATGTCGCGTAACGCCTGATTTACAATGAATAGAATAATTGCTGTTAAACAGTGTTAAACGTGATGTTTTTTTAACTATTTAAAATGTACTATTTTATTTAATAATACTCAAATCTATACATAATATTTACAATGTTTATAATGTGCTTACGATAAATATTAGCCGTCGAACTACTGATGTAGTTTTTTAGCGGATATATAACATATTGCTCATTTAATTTTTACACATCTAAACAAATACGAGAATACCTAAACGAGTAGATATAAAAAAAAACCTTTTATATATAAACGGAAGATGATCAAACGAAAATATATAATCATAAAAAAAACTTTAATATTACAGAATATAATCAATTAATTAAATTTTAGAAGATGTTATTTAATGTCAACTGTTAGTAAAAAGGACTAGCTCGTGAAACAGCTCGTGCAAGGCCTGCTGTCGATTTGAGGTTGACCACGCTGCTCCAGAGCGGGTTGGTACATTGGTGGTTAGATACATATGGTCGGCTTTCTCCCGAAACGTCATTTAGGTTTCCTTACGTAGTTTCATATACTGCTGAGTATTCTATCTATACATGTAATAAAATTGGAGTGTCTGTTTGTAATATTAAAATAATCGCGTTTTACTAAATGCATATGTATCTATGTATACACGGTACAGATACCTAAATAACATTTTTTACAATTTTTGTCTGTCTGTCTGTCTGTTTGTTCCGGCTAATCTCTGGAAAGGGTGGACCCATTTTCACGGGACTTTCACTGGCAGATAGCTGATGTAATAAGGAGTAACTTAGGCTACTTTTATTTTAGAATTATATGTAAAATAATAATAAAGTTACGCTTTTTTATTAAATTCAAACACGCACGAAGTCGCGGGCACGGCTAGTTATAAATATAAATTAATCATATGAAGGCAGTGTTTGTACGGCTATTAAGGCAATTTTTTTTATTTCCAAGCACTTGTGACTTTTTGAATATCCCCTCCAAACTTTGTTTGTAAGAGTTGAAAACTACTTCTTGTACATACAATTTTTTTGGAACATAATTTTTAATTTTATACGAGTTGTCGCTCGCGGCTACGCTT
Organism: Vanessa atalanta; assembly: GCF_905147765.1. Classification (NCBI taxonomy): domain Eukaryota; kingdom Metazoa; phylum Arthropoda; class Insecta; order Lepidoptera; family Nymphalidae; genus Vanessa; species Vanessa atalanta. The sequence continues at coordinate 2,578,601 of NC_061892.1, read as the reverse complement.
GCGTTTCAGGCGATAGGTATTAAAATGTAACCTCTGTCTTAAGGGCAAACTTAAGTTCATCTGTTTGGCCATGAAATCATAACAGACTTTCGCATTTATAATATTAGTATCGATCTTAAGAAAGTGTTGTACATATTTGAGCCCCTGTTATTCCCTTCCATGGGGTCTGGCTGCCTCGGTTCCCACCAACTAAACGCACGCACGTTCACGCATAAACATTGGTATGGAGATATTGTGGGTCCCGGGGAAGGTCATACGCTACTTTTTTCAATTCACCCTTTTAGTGAAAGAGGGCAGTGAAGGTTTGCTATTGGTAAAGTTTTATAACTTCGGCGCGGATTGAGCCGCAGGTTCAGCTGGTATACATATAAGCAATATAAATATAAGCAATATTGGTGCAACGCTAATGAGCGAGCTGTTACTGGTACTGTTTGCGTTCACTTACAATCAGATGGATCATTAACCTATGCCATATAAAAAAAAGAAAGGATTTTGTCTCCATATCAGTTTCTATGGGATCGTGAAAATTCTGTAAATCTTTCGTATAACAAAGTCGACTGATTTTTGTATTATATAACGGTTATCAGCACAGCGTGTAGCCATTTTGTGGTTAATTAACCGCCAGCAGCCTTGTTATGACATAATTATTTGCGATCGGAAATATACGGGAGCAAAAATCAACGAACACGACAATATTCATAAATGTTTGTTATTGTTTTTAAGTATTTACGTATATGAGTGACACGCAGAACGCAAATCGTGGTATAATTATTTTGACAGAGATATCTCTATCTATCTATCTCTCTCTAATCTCTATCTATCTCTATCTCTCTTGATTAATATATTTTCGTATTCCATTATTACGACATCAAATAATGGAACAAATCATAGTATATGTTATAGATTATAGATGGAATTTGTTATGGTGATAGTTTGAGTCCCGGGAGATAATTTAAAAAAAGTAGCAGTAGTAGTAATGTCCTACGACATAGGCCTTTTTATTACTTTTCTCCTCGGGAGGGTATATTTGGTGATGGTTTGCGTGTTATAAGTAAAGTTTTATTAACGAGCGCGCATAGCCATAGGTTCAGCTAGTATTATAAATAAAGATAGAGTCGTTTGCTTGAATACGCTTTCCTTAGGATCTGAAAATTCGACTAGAATATTATTTTTGGGTTAACTCCTTTATTGAGAAATGTTATAGGCCATATCATATTTATTGTGGTGTGGTGGTCGATGTGGTCTCCTATAATTGAAGGACATACATCTTAAATATTATTGCATGATGTAATGTACTCGTAAATGTGTATCCTTTTATGGAGATCCTCAATAAATAATAACATCACGCAACGACCCACGGATGCGGAGCAGTAGCGTCTAAATGAAACCGCAATTAAGTAAAAAAATGATGGATTACGAGGGAATAGTTATCGTCATATTCTTCCATTCATGCCTAGGACTGACCTCCCAGAGGAATCAAGACTTGAAGGAGCTCTTTATTATGCTTCCATTTCATGTCTTTTTTAAGACTCTGAAACCGAGCCCAATTTGAGATCGAAATTGTCCGATATAATTTGTTCGACAAAAGCGTGTGTTTCGACGTATTCGTGTAACATAGTACGTACTATTCCCACCAAAATCTTGTTAATTAATTAACAGTGACTAATTTGTGTCCTAAATAGTGGTAATCAGTTTTGTGCACGAGTGTTTCAATTATACTTCAGCTGTATATAATTACTAACGAATAACACTGCTTTGTCCAAATATCTACACACTACTACACTAATAAATCAATAGGATTTTTTTTTATAATGTCCAAATTCTACTGTTTAACCAATGTATATTAAACTCATACTAGAATACGTGCTCTACATCGGAGATGTTGACGAAGAAGTATGTAATATTATTATATTAGTGACCGCTTTTCCCAGTTTCATTTGTTTCAACACTATTGACGCGATTATAAAATAAATATCGAGGATTAGTTCGAGCTCAGCGCCATTTGACGGATTTGGGCTTCGTGATTTTCTGTTGGAAATAAACCAACCATTATACCATACCATTGAGAGTAGTAATCTTCTTTTATCCATAGTACAACGAAGTGCCCAATAAGAAACCAGCGACACCTTTTATATCTCTTCGGCCGGAGCCACGATATCGCTTTTGCATACTACCGTGACGTAATAACACAAACTTAGGCCAAAACGTTAGGTTAGGCTAGACGGTGTCGATATAGATCGGAAACTGTGAGATCGTTTTAATATAGCTTGTATTAAAACGATCTCATATTCTTTCAGGTCCTCCCCCCCCCCTGTGCTTCATACCGCTTGTGGCTCATAAAAGCACTTTTGAATAGTCATGTTCAATTAAACTATCTTTCTTCTATCGATTCTACCGAGAAGAGCCGGCAAGAAACTTAGTAGTTAACCTTTTCCAATATTTATAACTCGTCTAGGAATCAACAAATGCTAAGTCCACGCTTTTTTGTTCTTAATATAATCTTTGTATATATATGCCTTGTTTATCAATGTTTTTTTGACATGACCTTCAAAATTTTTGTTAGGCCAAGTTAAAAATAACTCTATTAAACTATTTAATAAAATCGAAAAAGTATTACATTTACATATTGATTGTAAAATTAAAACGTATAAAATCTGTTCCGGACATCGATCAGAGAGACCGCGAAATTATTTTAATAGAGACATCCGCTGCCGTGTTCCGTTCGTTGCTCGGCACAGCTAACCTCAGGGGGACGAGGGATCTCACCCCATTTTGCAAGTGCTCACAGCAGCCGTGGCTAACCCAACCGTGTGTGAATATGACCTCAATCAGTCAGGTTGTTCAGAAGTTACGATTACTGACATACTTACCAACGGTTACAAAATATACTAGTCGACTCGCCCGACGCACGTTGATTTCATCAATACAAAAATCTCATAGAAAAAACTATAATCACTCTATCCCAATTTTACGGACAAACTTTCTCAATTATTCTTCCCAAAAAAAAAACTAAATTCGGAATATTACGATAAATAAAAAATAAATGTAACAATCGACCAAAAAATATATTTTTATTTCTATTACCAAAGGGGTTCCTAACTGGCGTTGCTTTTGTCTAACGTACCTCAATAGAATTTATTGGTGATTTGTGAAAGACCGTCTGGTATATTAAAACTTTTAACTGTCTTGGGAGTATAGTTGAATGGAGGTGATCAAATGTTCGAGGTGACTCTCTGTAGAGAGCTAATAAATCAATATCGAATGTCTATCTGAGACTGACAGCCGTTATAGTGAACTGTTTTTAAGCCAGTATTTGACCTTGAACTATTCCTTAAAAACAATGACAATATACATATCACTAATCTTCGTGTACATTTTAAAATAAAAAAAAAGCGGCCAAGTGCGAGTCGGACTCGCTCATGAAGGGTTCCGTAGCAGTAAGTAACAAGGCTTATGTTTATGAAATTCAATTTTTATTTTTATATTGAGTTGATTGAATGAAAGGTAAATTGCGGTTTACGATTTATGACGTATTAAAAGAAACTACTTACTAGATTTCGTTCAAACCAATTCTCGGTGGAAGTTTGCATGGTAATGTACATCAAATATTTTTTTAGTTTTATCGTTCTCTTATTTTCGAAGTTAAGGGGAGGATAAGGAGGAGTTAATACATACATATTTTACCAATTTGGAAGAGGGGATACATACATATTTTACCAATTTGGAAGTGTCTCTCGCGCGAACTATACATTTCAGAAAAAAAATGATATTATAAACCTCTATACCAATTTTTGAAGACCTATCCATAGATATCCGACACGTATGGATTAAATGAAAAAAAAATTTTTGAGTGACAGTTCTAAGTATGGGGAACCCATAAAATTTATTGTTAATTGCTTTTTTTCTATTTTTTTGTGAAAATCTTAATGTGATTCAAAGAATCTACTTACCAAGTTTCAACAGTATAGTTCTTATAGTTTCGGAAAAAAGTGGCTGTGACATACGGCCGGACAGATAGACAGACAGACATGACGAATCTATAAGAGTTCCGTTTTTTACCATTTGGCTACGGAACCCTAAAAACAACGGGTGGTATTTATAATTTCAATCTATGCCAAAATTTAATCATTATTATTACATAATATAAAACAATGTCGCTTACTGCTGTCTGTCCCTATCTATGCTTAGATATTTAAAATTACTCAACGGATTTTGATGCGGTTTTTTAATAGAAAGATTGATTCAATAGGTAATAATGTATAATACATGCACAATATAATAGAGAAACACTGATAATTTTAGAGGTTTCTAAAGTGGTGTCGTAAATAAACACATATTTTTACAAACGCTGGCTGAACCCTACGAGATAGATCAAAATGATGTACTACAGTATTGTACACCTTAAAAAGATCTTCATAAAAGTCCGCAATGGTATATGTCTATTTCTTAGGGATGGCCCACAGCAACCATTTTTTATCCTTTACCATTTTTGAAAAATAAGGGCTTATTTTCGAATCTATTTTAAGCAATATGCATTAACCCTTATCCAATTAAGTACCTTGTACATTTTACATATACATTTTACATTTAATATAGATTCATATGGCGCTTTACGTACGCACGTAATTTAAATGAATATTTTCGAAGACATTACAAATTTAAAACGCTAAACACAGCGGTTTGTATTGTCTAAAGACTGAAGAACTGTGAACGTTTTAAGACATTCTGTAGTATATTTAGTGGCAACATTGCACCCGTGCGAAGCCGGGGCGGGTCGCTAATTACTAAAAAAAAAAAACAATAGTTATCATTTATACAAAATAAAGCGAACGAAATGGCACGGAAACGAAAGAGACGATAATTAATTATGACGTAGTAATAACTCGCCTCATTAAACTGAAAACTGAAACGGGCGGGACGAAATATTCTTAATTATATTGATCACGAGTTTGTTGCATGCGGTTTCGTATTAAGACTTCGACAATACACCATTTTAATTAAAGTGAACTGATAAAGTTAGCTAAATTATTGCGATAAATTAAATTGATATATAGTTCACTATTAACATTGATTATGTACACATATATTAAGCTCGTAGTAAATAAGTCTTATATTAATACTTGGTAGGGCTTTGTGCAAGCCCCTCTGGGTAGGTATCACCCACTCATCAGATATTCTACCGCCAAATAACAGTACTCTGTATTGTTGTGTTCCGGTTGGCCGGGTGAGTGAGCCAGTGTAATCACAGGCACAAGGGACATAACATCTTAGTTCCCAAGGTTGGTGGCGCATAGGTGATGTAAGGAATGGTTAATATTTCTTATTTGTCTATAGGCGGTGGTGACCACTTACCATCAGGTGGCCCATATGCTCGTCCGCCAACCAAAGCCATAAAAAATGCAAGAATAAATTGTTATGAGAAATTAAATAAATTTAAAACATCTATAAATTTTTACGATTTTTAGTAGAACCCATGATATTCATACTTCAAAAAAGTGATGCTCGTTTCAATTTCTAATTAAAATATAGTATATTTCTTGTGTCGAATCTTTTCAAAAGAGCTAAGGCGAAACTCAATAGTGTCAATTTTTAAACCAAGGTAGACAAGTGCATTCAGCTTACTGCAAGTATCCTGTGCAAATAAACAGAACCTCTAACTTCACATCATTTTATTCTCAATATAATATTATACACAATGATTTTTCTGTATATTGTAAATGGGAGAGTAACTCTGTCTGACTGTTAACTCTTTCACGATGGAACCACTGAATTTAATTTGATGAAATATGGTACGCAATTTTTGCCTAATATATCGGAAGACCAAAGCCTAAAATGCAAGCGCAGCCAACCACTAGTAAAATATATGTTAATATAAGACGACTTTTCTTCTGTTAAAGATAATTGGATCCTAGGGTTGAGCCGAAACGACGACTTCTTCGCCAATGGTGATCAGTGACCTGACCTGGTGATTTCACGCTGAATATTATATCTTGAAGATTGCGGATTGAAATTCGGACCAGCATCTCTGGGTTTTAATTTGCTTAATTTTTGTTTATAACTAATTTCGTTCTTGAATATGAAGTATAAATTTTGAGGATGCATGGGATGGATGAAATTTCGCCACATGTGGAACCACCAACCGCATTAGAGCAGCGCGGAATAAACTCCAATAATATCCCCAAGCAGAGACTTTTTCTCAGTAGTGAAATATATGCGCATACAGGCTGTTACTTAAAAAATGTCAAGTGTTCTTTAGTTAATTTAGTTTGGGTATCTCATAGTAAGTAATTTCACGTTTGATCGGCGGATATAAATTATGAACGAGATTAATTATCCCAAAGCTAGTTAGTTAGATTATTTTTTAAATAAATTGATATTGAGACTTATTTGTGCTTGGTGCTTTTTGTGAGAAGTACTTATTTCCTTCCTGCAACATACTATTTATTTTTTAAAGTAATTACTCTACGGTCATTTCCTTAAAATATTTTACACGCTCAACGGAAGTGTATTTAAATATGAAACAAAATGTTTTTTATTAAATAACATAAAAAACTCCGTTTCAGTTATTAAGAATAAAAAGGTTTTAAAAGTCAATCGTAAAATGGCACGTAGGATGTAACTTCAAGCGTTACTAGCTTATCACAGTTTCGTTGTTTTTATTACTGTATAATTTGGATTCGAGTTCGGAGACCGGTAGTAAGGGTCGGCAAGCGTTTTTTATCTCGCTTTAAAACTTGTAACGTTTCATCCACAGGACGTAGAGTAAGATTATTTTGACTCAAAGGTGCAAGGACCCTTAGTGCATCCTAGGATACCGAGATATATATCCACTAAAAAAACAGGTTTACCCTCTAAACTCAAACTCAAATTTTTTTATTCAATATAGAAGCATTACACTTTCTTATTGATTGTCAAGTTAAACACTACCACCGGTTCGGAAAAAGAAAACACCCTGACCTGAGAAGAACCGGCGAAAGAAACTCAGCGGGTCTTTTTTTTTTTCGTCAAATTAATTATATACATAATTGTATATGAATAGAAACAGCCAGGAGGCAATCGTTTTATTCCCAAGGTGTGCTATCAAACATAAACTCACTAATTGTATAGTAACTTTTCGCACACAAGCGTTCCTTAACATTTTTTTAAATTTCGCAACAGAAGCATTTTGAACGCTATCTGGGATCCTGTTGTAGAAGCGTATACATTGCCCCACAAAAGAGTTACTGACTCTATGCAGTCGAGTAACAGGAGTAATAAGATTGTGTTTGTTCCTTGTACTAATGTTATGAGAATCACATTTTCTCATAAAAACATTAATATTTTTCCGTACATACAAAGCATTACAGAATATATATTGAGAAGCAGCAGTCAATATCTTAATTTCTTTAAATTTATACCTTAATGATTCCTTGGCTCCTAGGTTATAGATTGCGCGAATAGCCCTCTTCTGCAGCACAAATATAGTATGGATAGCGGCTGCGTTACCCCAAAGCATAATACCTCTCCACAGAAAAGTAAAGAAGAATAAACACATTTGACATTGAATGAAATAAGATAAGACGAAAATATATTTAAATTACATAACATGCAAACACCATTTGTGCTCTGAATTTTGTGCTCTGAGCGAAAAGATCAAATCACGCTTACTCAAAGGTTAGGTAGCAAACGCTACGTAGGGTTCAGTCAATTGTGACAATTAGTGCTCGAGTCGTGATAAAGTTTGGGAACTATAGGAGTATAATTTATATATGACAGTTACTCAGGATAATGAGTCACAATTGAATCAATATTAAAAGTTATATACTAATAAATTGTAAATGCTAGCCCGTCTGGATAGGTACCGCCCACTTATCATATATTCTATCGCCAAACAGTAATTCTTACTATCGTTGTGTTCCAGTTTAAAGGATGAGTGAGCCAGTGTAGCTACAGGTACAAGGGACATAGCATCTTAGTACTCAAGATTGGTGACGTATTGTTATTACGCTACCAACCAAGGGATTTTTTAAATTTTTTACAACATTAATTCTAGTCTATTTTAGTCTATTGGTATTGGTGACCATTTATCATCAGGCCCATTTGTCCGTCCACCTACCCATACCAAAAAAAATCCTTCATAAAATCCATACACCGGATACGAAGCTCTACCCCAAAATAAAACACAAGAATTAATGTCTACAAAAACCAAATACCTTACTTATTTATCTGGATCTTGTTAACTAAAATTATCTTTATTTACTATCGTGTTTTCGTGTGTTGATTTAACCGAAATGGGTTAATTAATTGTAAGCGAAAATTTCACTTATAGCGATAGAGACCAAATGTTTTTATAAGAACTATCTTTACAAAGGTACCGAAGTAATTAACATTTCTATATTATTCCTCATTTCATGGGAACTGACCAGATGTTCTAGAAACCTTCGCATTTGATCCTTATTCCCTTCAAGATTGGATTTAAAATGGCTTTGAGGGGTAACTTTTAGTTACAGTACTGCCGCCAGCAATTGTTTTGATGTTTCGAACCCGCAAATTTCAACTTCGAACATTAGTATATTTAACATTGCTTACTTTATAAGGAGCTCAATTGAAGTTCTATTAAAGCAAGATTAATCTTGGATACTTAGTTTTGCTACTTCTATCAAAGGGCTATAAGAGTCTAGCTTGCCGAGTGAATGAAATTTGGAGCATTATTTTTTATTCCAATAATTTAGGAAAATGTGCCATGTGATGGTCACCACCTCCCATAGACATGACTTTAGCTTAGTAAGAAATATTAACCATCCCATACATCGTCAATGCATCACCAATCTTGAAGAACTAAGATGTTATATCCCTATTACTTGTAGTTACACTAGCTCACTCACCATTTAAACTGCAACATAAAAATACTATTTCTGTTTGGAGGTGATTATATCAGGTGGACCAACTCAGACTGGCTGTCCCCCACTAACTGAGTTAAAATAAAAAACCTATATAATCAGGGTATACACCTTGGAAATGTTTATGTTGTGAATTCAGGTATCTAATTGGACTATAGGCTTCTGGATTATGTATTTAAATTGAGAAAAGAGTTGCTATCTAGTTTTTTGCCGGTTCTTCTATGAATTTACATTCCGGACCGACGTTAGCTTCACTTATAGAATCTAAAAGAGACTTGAAAAACAATATCTTCTTGTCACATGATTACCGACATAACATAACTTGTTACAGGTGACTAAAGCTTACATGACATCTACATGACCTGAACTATAAGTAAACATTCAAAACTAGCTAGGCCCAGTTTGGAGTTTATTTCATGACGCTGTGCCAATACGGATTGGTGGATTAAAGTAACATTGATTCAAATATTTAAGCCCCAAGTTTTGGTGTAAGTTTTATTCTGACTCAGGAGTAGCTGGATTGAGATACCGAATTTTAAAGTATCTAGATCTCCTTTTGGGTAAACGAGCTCATAGCTTAAACAATCACATTACATTTTTATTTCTGCCACGATTTACTCTATATATTCAAAAAAATTGCCTTCTAAGTCATTTTTGGGGATTAATAAAAAGAGGTTGTTAATAAAAAGGGTTTAATCAAAATGAGGTCGAATATTATGAATGATAAAAGAACGCCTGCTGTTCAATGTACGTAATAAAAGTGAAACCTGTTTGCTCCTCGTTTTTTGCGTCTTTACATATAGAAACATTGTACGTTAAAATTTTAATCTAATATATATTAAAGAAGATAAAACATTCATAAAACATTAATACGTGTACAAAGTATATTTTTGTTGTATCCGTTTTGAATTTCGAACTTGAAAATTTTCGAGCAACTCAGTGTTCCATGTTTAAATTTTTCTATCAGTATTACTACTATTAGAAAAATTTAAACATGGAATACTGGAATACATACATGATGTATAAAATTATTCAATGAATACATGGAATAATTTTATTTATGTAAATCTTTTTTTGCTGTAATTACTCACAGGGCATGAAATTCATTACAAGTCAAAGGAGTAATGCTTTTATTATATATTGCATTAAGTTTAAATTTTGATATTTTACTCTCCTTGCCTTCAAATAAGTTTGACTTCAATTCAATGGAACTACGTGCAACTCAGCACAAGCCCGAAGTAATTGTTATTATGTCGGAAGAGTTTTAAACGTTATATGATGAAAATTTCGCACAAAGGTTTGACCTAAAGATTTTACTGTCTACGTGTCAAAAAACAGTCACTTAAAAAAAAAACTGTATTACAGGTATCTATAAATTCTTTATTACTGTATAAATTCGAATTTTTGCAACATTATTATTTTCGTCACACGCTCTCGGAGTCAATAGTGACAATCGTGACTGAGGGATTCCCATCACGTAACCCGGGAATCGAACCGGCGATCCAGCGTGGATTTATTTTACATTTCGCCGTGTCACGTGATAGATTGAATATATAAAATGTGGTTTTAGTTCCATTTTTATTTTCTATATTCCGTTATAAGGTTGTGAGTTCAGCAAGAGAACTCTATGAAGTTAGATGTGTCTTACATACTAAAATTGTCTTTGGTTGTTGAACGACTGTTGGACGGCCGAGAATATAAAGATTTAGTGTTCCACTAAAATATACCAAAGAATTGCAAGCAAATAACTACATTATTTATTGTAAGAGGGGATGTCCCTTCTATAATTATTTTTGAATTCCCTGTAACTGAATGTACCTAATAATGTTATTATGGACATTCAGTTGCCATTTTATTTGTTTAGATTATCGCTTGAAATACAAATTTATGCGTTTCCCCCTCATGAAGTGTGTGTGTGTGTGTGAATATGTGGGAGGGGGGGGGGGGGGTATTGTGGTACTCAACGGCGCTAAATGCGTAGGAATACTTGTGACGGGAACGCTTGAGCAAACTGCCGTTCCGATCATATGATATATATACCTAGTCTTGGACTAGCATTTACTGAAATAAAATAAAATATACTGAAATATAATAAAAAGTCATAGGTATGCGTTCACAAGTATAATACCGAATACATAATACCGAAGTCCCTGAAGTAACTATAAATTAACGATTACCTTAACAGAATGTTAGTAATTAAATAGTTTAAATTGCAAAATCTTTCGTCAGTAATTTCATATCTCTAAGAAGACACTGTTTCAAAATGGCGGCCAGAAGAATGATGAGAAGCTTCGTTTTAGCCGCCATATTGAATTTTAAGCGCGATTGTTTTTGCGAAATTAAACTGTTACTTATTGACAAATTAACTGTAAATGAAGAAAAAGAGAGCCGAGATGGCCCAGTGGTTAGAACGCGTACATCTTAACCGATGATTGCGGGTTCAAACGCAGACAAGCCCCACTGAGTTTTCATATGCTTAATTTGAGTTTATAATTCATCTCTTTTGCTCGGCGGTAAAGGAAAACATCGTAAGAAAACCTGCCGCATGTGTATCCACTATCCCGCATTGGAGTAGCGTGTTGGCATATGCTTCAAACCTTCTCCTCAAGGGCAGATTAGGCCTTAGCTCAGCGGTGGGCAATTTACAGGCTATGAATGTTGTATGTTGTAACTATAAATTGTATTTATAATTATATTATTTATAATAAAAGAAAACTTTATAGATTTGCGATTTAAATTTTAATCTACATATATTTAACTCATTATTGCCCGTTACTTCGCTTGCCTTTCACGGAATTGGTCGTCAGGTCGTTTCGTGGTAGGCATGAAAAAGTAGTCTTTGTCTTTCCTTGGAGATCAAGCTTGCTTTTCAATTTCATGTCAAATTTACTTCAGTGGTTTGACCGTGAAAGAGCATCAGACAGACCGACAGAAAGACAAACATACATAGTTATTTTCGCATTTATAATACTAGAAAAGATTAAATGCCTTCTTTTATATTATGTTTATCGCTTTTTAATCAAGAAAGTTTATTTTATATATTGAAAGCGTAAAGAGATTATCTTTTCAGTGATTATGGGACGATAGCTGCGGTTATGGTCTTATTTTGAAGAGCTTCAGCCTTACAGATGCAGAAAATTAAAGAGGATTCTTGATAATTAGATTGACAAAAAAGACCCGCTGAGTTTCTTTCGCCGGTTCTTCTCAGGTCAGGGTGTTTCCTTTTCCGAACCGGTGGTAGTGTTTTATTTGACTATCAATAAGTAAGTGTAATTCTTCTATATTGAATAAAGATATTTGAGTTTGAGTTTGATTGAAATTTACTAAATTGTTACGATTTAAATTTTAGAGGGCGGAAAAAAGTTACTGGCCGGGCAGACAACGGCGCTAAGGCTGTATATAAAAAAAAATTAAAACGTTCGAACAGACGAGGTCAGCTTACAATAGAAATTTGTAAAAATCTGTTGAATAAACACGAAGGGTCGCATGCTATCCACAAGCTTTTAATTTTATAAATAAATAAATATTGAACATCACATACGGTATTACTTTGATCCCAATGTAAGTAGTACACTAGTAAATCACTTGTGTTTTGGAAAACCAGAAGTAACGACGGTACCATAAATTTGAGTAATATTAATACCCAGACCCAAGACAATATAGAAAACTAATGAACTTTTACTACATCGACTCAGTCGGGAATCGAACCCGGGACCTCGGAGTGGCGTGCGCGGACATGAAAACCGGTGTACACACTACTCGACCACGGAGGTCGTCAATGTCGTCAATTTAATGTCGAGTAATGTGTAATTATTTTACAGTACTTAGGTATGTATAACTATAGAAATACCGTGACAATTTGTATGGGCCATACGTAACCTATATTAATATTCTCGTATAAATTTCGCAATGAATCAAAATGCTAACGAAATGCATATATTGTTGAAACACGAATGCAACTTACAATAATAGTAGGTGGAAAGTCAGGCTCACTACATAATTTCTCTAGGGATGCAACTATACCATATTTCCAACAGGGTTGCTTCGTTGAATGAGTTACGCGATATGTTATATCTCGCTGAAATTTTAAATTTTTGTATGAAGACGTCGACTTTATTCAAATATTAGTATGTTACTTAAAAATAATTCAGTGTAAAAGTCTGTGTGGTGGTATAAAGGTTGTTAAATGTTGGTATACATACATACATACACTGGAAGCATGTCTTTAGGCATGGAATGCGGAGAGGTAGATCTTGGTTCACGAGGTTGGAGGCGAGCAATCGTATAAGAGATGCTCCGCAGTATATCAGCGTGGTTGCCCGTAGCCTCCTTCTGTGTGACTGTCATGTTCCAAAAGGAGACGGCGGAGCGAGATAGGGCCCATCCTACATGCCGTAGAGTATAAAGGCTTCGTGGCTTTAACTGCTTTTGAATTTGACTTCGGCCTAATCTTAGAAATTTCCGACAAAAACACATACATTTTTATTGGCCCGCCTTTGTTATCCATAAACGTAACTGTTTTTTTTTTAATGACGCTTCAGTTAAAACTTGACCTAAAGTCTCTAAAAGAAACAGTGAAACAAAGGAAAATTAAATAAAAGAAGAAAAATTTTGTTCCATACTTTTTACATTTATAAGTAAAATTAGTATTGGCTTATTTAGTTTTAAGAAAAAAAAAAGATCTTTCCTGTTCTAACAGGACTGAGAATTACGCTTAAATCGGCAACCCTATACCCGCCTAACAAGACATATTCGGACTTCATTGTGCACGGTTACCTAGGGAGCATCTTCATATCTGGGTCGTATCATCCCTAGATGTGGCATTTGTAATCGATACGAGTGAAACGGGCATGTTGCTTGGAACACTGAAAATGATAATTCACGAGAATTTAATGGATATCGTTTTCAAATGCTACTCGTGAAAAGCCAGGATATTATAAAAAAGTAATATTAAAATGTAAAACGTAACGTTAAAGGCTGCTGGCAACCGAAAGCAGTCGATCAAGGTATTAACCAAGCCAAGGCAAAACAAAAATAAAATTGACAAAAGGATATTATTAAAGATTTGGGCTAATTGTAGTTCTTCGAAATGAAGATACATTTTGAACATTATTAACATTAAGATATTATCAATAGACTAGCTAAGAACCTGACTTTATTATACGTTCTTGTTAATATCCCTTTTATCTATCTCTTGGCTCTTACCCAATTAGTCCAAGGGACTAATTTATAAGTGTCCTGTAGTTGGACAAAAAATTAATAACCTTGACACCACAATGCTCTATTTCGAGTAGTTATATGTATATACAAAAAAATATTATGTTTCTAAATTTAAAAATGACGGCATTCCTGACTAACTTATATACTAAATGTTAATCCCTATGGCACCTCTTAGGGGTAGAATATCGAGAAGCGCTTATCTTATAAATACATATCTACTGACGACCTCCGTGGTCGAGTAGTGTGTACACCGGTTTTCATGGGTACGCTACTCTGAGGTCCCGTGTTCGATTCCCGGCCGAGTCGATGTAGAAAAAGTTCATTAATTTTCTATGTTGTCTTGGGTCTTTAAGTCAAGTGTTTTAGCTACTTACATTGGGATCAGAGTAATGTATGTGATGTTGTCCAATATATATTTATTATTTATTTATTTATCTACTCATTTTTAATCAGTAGCCCAAAAGTAAAGTTTTATATTTCTAACTTAAAAATGAGGGACTTCCATTCCAAACTTTCAACCCCTATTTCACACCGTTAGGGGTAGAAATTCCTTCATTTGTGGGTGTCTTATCAATAAAATAATCCTAGTCATAAAAAAATATTGGCCCTAACTTTAATAGTTTACGCTCGGCAATGATTAATCAGTCAGTCAGTCAGGACATGTTATTTTATAAGGATAGCTAGCTAAGTGGACTGGCAAATGAGACACTTGAAGGGAAATTTTAATCACTACCTATAGACCGTTACCGTTAGAAATATTAAGCATCTTCATATCACCAACACGCTACCAACCTTGGCAACCAAGATTTTATGTACTTTCTGCCTGTAGTTACACTGCTAACTCAACCTTCACACCAGAACATATACGATGAGAATTATCAGATCTACTAACTTTGCTATAGTGTTGCATATCGATAGTCCACTATCGATAGACTATCGATAGACTATCGATAGTTAAGGTGTTAGTGATAGTATCAATGGTCTATCGATAGTATTGTCACGTGTCAATATTATCGATAGTATCGATAGCTACGCATGAGCAATACTATCGATAGTATCGATAGTATTGCCGTAATCATTGTATTGCTCACGGAAATCTATCGATACTATCGATAGTACTATCGATATCCTGAATAGTTTTCGAGGTCAACTATCGATAGCCAAACTTTCGATAGTTCTGCAACGTTGGTTTGCTATCTCAATAACAAAGCTAGGGAAAAAATTATATGACCTAAATTAACTAAAGGACTATTGGTATAATAGAAGGATTGATCCGTTAAGCGCCGTGACTCACAGCTAGTATATAATATATAAAAGTTTAAGTCTAAACAGTTCAGCGGCTCAGCGAGGTCACGTTCCAATTTCCTATATGTGGCAGGCGTGACTCGAAATATTCAATTTCCTAGTTCCCTCCATCGATACCACTTGAAGTTTGTTTTCTAAAGTATATACGTAACTGGATATACGTACTTAACTTTGCGAGGAAATCATAAATTGTAAAATATCGTTGTTTCTGAATTTCATCTCAAATTATGTTTTTTTTTTTTTACATATTTTTGGCTGTAGTCGTTTTTCCTTTAACATCAAGCGGTCCATTAGCCAGATCGTTTTTAAATATCGAATAAAAAAAATACAGCCTTCTTGGTTCACATACATTTATATGGCACTTATCCGACGTAAATTCCCCTATTCTAGCAACCCTTTCTAATCCACCTAACAATGTGGACAATACAATCTGGAAGGAAGTGTTAGTCAAGAAATTAAAAAAGGACAATAGATAACAAAAAGAAAAGAAAAAACAATACGAGGAACTTTACACATCGCGTCTGTTTCTAAAACTAAGTGCTAATTATTCTATTTAATCTAGAAACAGGAGTTATACAACGTAGATCTTTTCATCAGACATTCGAATTTTATTGCAAAAGTAACTACTGTTACTTCATTACGACTAAGCCATTGCAACGATCGTCAGAAATTTCACATACAGATAACACGGGACTTAGATATGGATATAGGCATATAAATAACGAGATTTACACAATATTTTAGAATATAGAATAATTCAAGTTTTTATTAGAGGAGAAAACTTTAGTTATATTATTTGAAAGGTTCTCTACATAGAATTATAACATTTCGTGCACTAAAAGTTTATTTGAATTATGTAATCGAATTACGAGATGAATTATAAACAGAAATTAAGCACATGAAAATTCAGTGGTGCTTGCCTGGGCTTCAACCCGAAAGCATCGGTTGAAGCCCAGGCATCGGTTAAGATGCACGCGTTCTAATCACCACTTATATATCTTGAAATAAAAAAAATATTGTAAAGAAAAATAATTAAAAAGTTATTAGTTTGGATTTTATAACTTTTCCATAATATGTTGTCGAAGCTTTCGATACCAAACTTCCCTACAATTTTGTCTTGTCCAACAGTTTCACAATTAGAAGTCAGTTTCATGTTTCTGAACTAAAAAACAATGATACATTCAGCTATAATATAAATTATATTTTAAACAGTAGTGCTTTTATGTAATAGTTTTACTTCAAAGACGACCAATGAGCATTTACTATTTTGTGATGATTTTTACAACCGTTCTGAAACCGGTGGTAAGTAGAAATGGTATTCGGAAAGATTACTTACCTCAAACTTCAATAAGTCATAAACGTTACTACCTACTACCTTAAATTAGTAACTTCAGTAGATAGCATTATTCTGGGTTATGTAATCATGTTCCAACTGATTTTTAAATTTCAAGTTTCGTTTTTAAAAAGTAATTTTGAATTCTCTACAAATATTAATAAGGTCCATTATTTCATAGCAATCTTGTTTTTGTATTTACATATTTCCAAAGTCCCCACCGGTTAACTGAGCGTATTTTCGTATGGCTCTTTTAATTATAGACGAAGCCAGACGAAGCCAGACGCAGAATAAATTGTGTAGGAATAGTACTGCGGTAGATCATGTCAATATTTCACCGAATTATCTTTTTTTATAAAAAAAAAAAATAGATTTTCTTATAAATCTGGCTAACTTTAAGACTAAGGCATAATATTGAGAAGCCTAAAATATCATAGATCAAGTTATGCAAAGTAGCAGAATGTAAATGCTAAGATTTTCTCTCCTGTTAAGGAGAAAATTCGGAGCTTAACTCGTCACACTACTTTACATACGTTTAGGCCATACTTCAACATTATACAGGATTCCGAATATTGTGAAATTTGCAAGCTTGAAATGTGAATCACATCAAGCACAATCTTAATTTCGAATATAACTACATCTAACAATCTATTCCCGTTCCACCCTATAAAATTGTTTTAAATTACTTTAATTTTTAGAATTTATTTATATGTTTTTGTCTTTCATATTGTGTTCATCACATGATTGCGTTGTGTGTGTGTGTGGTTTTTTCCTATTATCTATATTTTTTTTTGGAAAAGAAAGATGGGTAATTAAAGTAGCCACTTTTTTAGGTGACGTCACATTTCTGTTATTTGAATACGTGTTTGTTCCTTGGAGTCGTACTCACTTGTCTTCATATCGGACTATTGGATTATAAGGATTTTGAACGCATATATGTTAGGGCATGTACTTGGGCTCTATAATATTTCTAAGAAAAGCGTCGAGCTAGTATCTACCTTTGGGTTTATAGATGAGACGAATGTCTTCTTTGATATTGATATATCAACCTTAATTAAATTAATACACCACACTTTGATGTCGTCATTAGCTTAAGCCTTGGGATAAGACCATTCGATTTAAGCATTTGAAAGTTAGTAGTTAGTAGAACCACTGAGTATTGTATATGATACCATTAGAGCTCTATTGGGCTGTAACTCTACCCATTATTAAGATGAATGCCGTAAATAATCGAAGAACTTGTAATAACGGACGAAGTTTAATGGATTAATTGTTCGTTCGCGTTTAATATAATCTGCAATAAATATTTCGTTGCAAATTATTCTTCAAGGGTATAAGGAATGTGATATTATGTTCTTATGACCTTTTTAAATCCCTTGCATTTTTGGATGTCATATTTTTAAGCACCTTTTTGTTTTGGCACTAACACAAATCGCCATTAGGAGATGTTTTCGTAAACAACATTTTACCAGATCAGGTGCGATCTGATGTTTTGCCTCACCGTTGCAATGATGCTATCATTCTTCCACGCGGTCATTATTTGTATAGTACATTAGAGCATCATGATTTTTTATTTGAATAAGGCCTTCATGTAAATAATATATAACTTAGTTTATAATTTCGAATTAAAAACTTTAAAATATATTCATATTTGAGATGTAGCTTAATATTATGTGAGAAATTTTTTTAAAGTGAACGCTGCCTTAACAACAAACAGAACAGATACACAAAAACATTATATTATGTAGTATTTATGGAGTTGAAATATATGTACAGCAAGAAGTAAAACATTAATTTTACCCTCACAAAGTGGACGCGAATAGTTAGTAAAATATTTATGAAGAATTGTGTAGGTGTATTATAGGTGGTATAGATGAAAAAGCATCGACGAACGACTATTAAATTACTAACAGTATTTAAAACGGGATATTTACCATGTTTTTTATTTTTATTTGTTGGAGCTCGATATTTCGACATTATCTACGAATGTCTTGTTCTCATGAACCAATAAATATAACCATGTTAATTTAAAAAAAAAAAAGACTATTAAATTTTTTGGTTATAAGTGTCATTTTGTCTTTGAATATCATAACCATGATTATACTTGGATATTTAACAAAACAAAACGCAAAATCGGTATTTGTAAGAGCTCTCTAAAGTATAGTAAAAACGAGTAAATTATATGATTTTTATTCGACGAAGTTTTTGTAAATAATTTATAAAATTATTTCGAACTAATTTACTTTAAACCGAAGGCGTTATTTTTAATCTTCCCACAACAATGTTTCCTAACGCTATCTACAGTAATTGCTATTCAACTGACGTCCTTGTTTGCCGATAAATTTCAAAGTTTCAACACAGACAGGAAACTTCTTGAATATCATTAATTCTAACGAACCTCCAATCTCTGTAATAATCAGTGTGAGTTCTGTTTGAATATTCATTATTTTGAGTTTAATTTGGCCTGATATAGTTTAGTTCAGATCTGGTGCAATGTCAACAAAAACTTCCAAAACTTATGAATAATAGAAGGATGTATATTTTGATGTATATTGTATGTATTTCTGAAAATTATTTAGGTTATAGAACTTTTGATTTTTACTGCGATTTTTTTATAATATATATTGTATATTGGATATATCTAGCTTAACCTGTGGCTTCACTAGCACGAAATTTATAAAACTTTATCTATAGCATACAATGTCACTGACAAGCCTATTTCCTTCCCCAGGAACTATCACTATACGAAATTTTATCTTAATCAGTGCAGCGGTTTAAGTGAGATGAGGTAACGAACAGGTAACGAATACAGCAGTGCCTGTATTTGAAATATTATTATATGTAAAGCTGTGTTCTGGTTGGAGTGTTAGATTATAGGTACTAAGAATATACCAACTATTTCGTGTAGGTTGGTTGAGCATTGAAATTCCATAGCTGGGTAGAGGTGACCACTTATCATCAGGTAAAATCAATGAACGACAACCGAACCATTATGAAAACAGTAATTGGTGTGACTCATTTGATTTTAACAAAAAATTTAAATCGTACTCGCATCCATATACTGAAAATTTTCATTGTGCTGCTTGTTTCTTAGAAAAAAAAACGAAACAGTTTCTACAGTAACCTCACACTAAGCGATCACATATTTCATTAAAAAAATATTTTTTCATTGGATCATTAACCGTTTGAATCAGATTACTACAGCGTAGATAAATCCAATTTTGTAAAAAAATACATTAAATTAAAATCACAGACAAATATTGCTACACCTTTGCCTATCACGTATATCGATAAAAGTAACTTTAAATCAAAATTCTCTTATTAGAACGTTTCAAATCGTCGAAATTTACTAATAAATTGTTGCAATCCAAATACTAGCATTAATTCTGAAGTCTGACCACTAACGGTCGCTACAACAGCAATATATACAATACGACATTGCAACAGCTGAGAATAACGATTAAAGCTATACATTCTATTGAATAGCTTAAAACTAAATCGATAAATGTTCCAAATTCGAACAGTTCTGCATAATAGTTTACTCGGTCACACATGATATGATTTATTTTATTAAATAGTAAACAACATCATATTTTGAATGTACCCATTTTTTTCAATGCAAAATGGTAATGTTAAGCCTGTCTGGAAGAAGTCGCTACCAAGCGAAAAGGCCATTATATTGCATAACATACATACTAAAGGCTAAGACCTCCTCTCCCTTTGGGAAGAACCTTCTGCTCCAATGGAGGACGGTGCATATTGCATAAACATGCTTATTAAAACAAGCATTTATTTGTCTTTTTGTTGTGAATTATTTAACGAAAGAAAATCTATCTGTCTTTATAAAAATAATCAAAATGGAGCACTGGTTAGAACAAATGAGTCTTATTTAACAAATCGAGGGTTCAAAGCTGAATCAACACTGAAATTTCATGTGTTTAATTGGTGTTAAATTTATCTCGTGCTCAGCGGTTAAGGGAAACATTGTAACTAAACTTCCATGTGTCGGATGAAAGTTTCCCACATGTTTATTTTTGTGTTTGTAAGATTTTATGTATACTTTATTATTATTATGGTGAGCCAAGATGGCCCAGTGGTTAGAACGCGTGCATCTCAACCGATGATTGCGGGTTCAAACCCAGACAAGCATCACTGAATTTTCATGTGCTTAATCAGTGTTTATAATTCATCTCGTGCTTAGCGATGAAAGAAAACATCATGAGGAAACCTCCAAACGAAAAACGAAATTCTGCCACATGTGTCATACCACACCGATCATTGCTCCAAACCTTCTCAAATGGAGAAGAGGCCTTAGCCCAGCAGTGGAAAATTTAAAGGCTGATATAATTAATGTTGTTTTAAAAATGCATATTCCACTACAGCGCTTCGAAGCAAATATATAATTCTTCTCAATAGGAGAAATCTTACACATTTATAGACTGTTCAAAGTTTTTGCTTCGGCTGTGACGGATAATGGCTACAAAAACAGTCGGTCATAGCGAATAATTTGGTGACCTAAAGTTTAGCTTAAATATTAAAGGAGATTCATAAATATTAGAAGAGATCGATGCAGCGAGTTTTAACAGTATGTTAGCAACAAATATACCGACCTCCGTGGTCGAGTAGTGTGTACACCGGTTTTCATGGGTACGCCACTCCGAGGTTTCCCGGGTTCGATTCCCGGCCGAGTCGATGTAGAAAAAGTTCATTCGTTTTCTACGTTGTCTAGGGTCTGGGTGTTTGTGGTACCGTCGTTACTTCTGATTTCCATAACACAAGTGCTTTAGCTACTTACATTGGGATCAGAGTAATGTATGTGATGTTGTCCAATATAAAAAAAAATAAAAAAATTATAAAAGCTAGTAAATTGGATCAGCGCTGCGATAACTAAATTGCGGGATTAATTATGATAATTTTTTGGTGGTTTGGAATAAATTAAATTTAGCCAAAGAGCTATTTTATATAAGTTGCAATTTTATTTAAGTAATTTTAGAATTTTGTAAAATGATTGATGATTTTTACTCATCCAATATTCTACAGCCAAACTTACTTAGTATTGTTGTGTTCTGGTTTGAAGGGTGAGTGAGCCAGTGTAACTAGAGACACAACGGACATAACATCTTAGTTCCCTAGTCTGCTGGCGCATTAGCGATGTAAGGAATGGTTAATATTTCTTACAGCGCCATTGTCTATGTGGTGACCGCTTACCATCCATCAGGTGGCCTTTATGCTCGTCCGTCAACCCATACCATAAAAAAGCTTATTCAAAATATATATCACACGAAGTAAAGTGCTCGATATAATAGGAAAATCATGTCAGTACGCTTAGCGTCTACGTTTCGCAGGCAACTCTGCAGCGACAACCATACGATATGTAATTAAGTTACGTGTTCGAGACAACGTTTGTCACACAAACTTGCTTCATTAAATATATCATGCACAGTATGATTTATGTACAGACATAAGTGTTGCACTTCTGTTACACTAGTAATTAAATTCAACGAACAGTGCGAAACAAATATTGTTTTTTTTTTTTGCTGAAAAAACGTACTTTTCCAGGAACAAAATTGAATCTCACACGATTTTGAAATATCAGAAAGAGATATATCGCATTATCATAATTATATTATTACAATATTATATTTATAAGAAATGTAATGATAATTATTGCCTGTAATAATTAAAAGTGAAGTAAAGTAACAGAATGTAAATGACCCACAGCTGGGCTAAGGCTTAAGTTTCCTATTGAGAGGAAAGTTTGGTTATTCCATCATGCTGCTCCAATGCGGGTTGGTGGATACACATGATATTAGACACATGCAGGTTCCCTCATGCCTTCATCGGCTAAGATACCGCGTTCTAACCACTGGGCCATCTCGGCTCTATATTTGATAATTAGTTTAAATTAAACATTGTAAGTAAATCAATTTTCTAGATGACAAACACACTAAATGCAAATTTCGTAACTGTTCAGGAGACCAGTTCTTGTAAATTACAGTTTGAGCGCTGAAACTCAACACTTTGTCTAGGGAATGTGAATTGCCCACATGTTTTAATGTACTCAACCAGAGATAATTAATTTCAAAATTCACTGAAAAAAATACCAGTTTAATAAAAGAAAAATATGTTAGTACTTTTGTTAACCTACTTACGTCCTTGTGATTGTGATCTATAAAAAATACATAGGATTTTTTTTGTGCTGTTTCTTATCTTAGTGGACTGTTAAACTAATATCACTTAAATTATTTGTCCAGCTTAGTAAGTTAGACTCACTCAATACGTAACCGAATCCAATATCATTGAATAATGAAAAGTAATAAAAAAATTCAGATGCGTTGCGAATGGCGAGTTCTGACGAAACACAAGTAAAATTCCATACGGAAAGAATAATGACTAGTCTAGGAAATGCTAGGCAACTAATAATATTCAGAAATCAGACAGAAACCTATCATTTTTTACGTCACAGTCATCAATGTGTACTCGTCGACATTTCAAAAGCATGAGGATGCTAGGACGACATCATTAGCGGTGCCGATACCTCTCCAATTAAACCTGACTCAATCAGCGGAGGATCTGCTTATTTTCAAACTTTTAATTACATTTTTCGTATCCCATTTATTTTTTGATACTCTTTCATATATAGTAACGATCCGAGGATGTCATTATAGTAAGTTTTGTTTATTATAGCTTTTTATTATAGATAGTTTCTACAGTATTATCAGCAAATACTGTCTCTGGATTCGTGGTTTTCAGAAGTGCGCATTTTTGGTCTAAATAAGTTATAAATGTATTTCTTATAATATTATATTATGAATTAGGTATATCGGTATACTACAAAAAAATACTTATTTTTTTGTAGTATTGGTAGACGTATGAGCCACCTGTTGGTTAGTGGTCACCACATCAAATAGACATTGAACGGCAAAAAAATAACCATTCCTCGTGCACCATTAATCGTGGGAACTTTGATGCTATGCCATGTGCTTGTTATTACAATAGCTCACTTACTATTGTTTAGTTTTGTTATTTGGCGGCAGAATATAGAATAAGTGGTGGTAAAAAATGAAAAACGTAAACAAAATTAAAGTAAATTGTTGTCGACAAACTCCAATTCTAACTGAACTATCAAATTCAAAAAAGTTTTTATATTTTTGGCGGTAAATGTTGATGAGTGACTTGCAGTACAAAGAAATGAAATCAAAACAAAACCTGTCATAGGTTTCGAAATGCCTAAAAAATCGTATACCAACTTGTATGCATAATTTCACGACGGTCAGGAGAAAGACTAACCATCACATTCAAATTTATAAATATTATTAGTTATCTATACTGATTATTATATACTATGTCTGTCTGTTTCTCATTCGCTAGCAAGCTGAATCTGATTTTGAAGCAAGCTTGAATTACACGGAAGGACATAGACTTTTATGCTTGATATATAACCAATCCCTAACATTTTTTTTAGCATTAGCAGCCTGTAAATTTCCCACTGCTGGGCTAAAGGCCTCCTCTCCCTTGACGAGAAGGTTTGGAGCATATTCCACCATGCTGCTCCAATGCGGGTTGGTGGAATACACATGTGGCAGAATTTCGTTGAAATTAGACACATGCAGGTTTCCTCACGATGTTTACCTTCACCGCCGAGTACGAGATGAATTATAAACACAAATTAAGCACATGAAAATTCAGTGGTGCCTGCCTGGGTTTGAACCCGAAATCATCGGTTAAGATGCACGCGTTTTAACCACTGGGTCATCTCGGCTCGAATCCCTAAAACACCAGCAAATTCGTGGGCGACAACTAGTTACCTACAAATGTGAAAGTAGGACAATTTATATTAGGAATACTTATATTAGAGGTAAGTCAATCATATCAATAGCTTTACAAACATTTATGAAAGTGATATCGATAATAAAATTACCGAAAAATATGAAAAAAGATAGAATAGATAGATAATATTTTTTCTAGTGTTTTTTTTAATCCAAATCTATATCCATTCGTGAATTCGCCTGTGTAATCGTGTGTAAAAGATAGAAATAAAATTTCTATTCTGTTGCTTTTCTTCGCAACTTTGTTCGCATTTTCCTTTTGAAATTATTAGAAAACACTTTTACTGTTCGATTTATATTCATTGTTATTATCTGTCCCTTTCAGTCCGTTTGTATAAATAATAAAATAATTCTTTTTACGAACTATATCTTACGAGGTTAACAACTTAAAAATAGTGCTTCAATGAATTTCTTTGTGCGATATTCAAGAAAGTTTGCCTTTATTAAGATTCAGTAATTCGAGACTTTTTAAAGGAGATGATAATTTGATGTTTGGTCTAAATTCGTGCTAGATGTCATCTCAGGGCGATCATTATTTACGGTAATCATCATGGTAGCAATTTTGGAAAAATATTTACCAACTATTCAACCAACTAGGTATGGACTAATTTATACTCTGACCAAATAATGATTTTAAAGTCTATCGTTATATTAAAAATTACAGCTTGTAAAAGTCCCACTGGTGGGCAAAAGACTATATAACTATGGTGCTGCATTACAGGGTGGTCAAAAAGTTTTAAAGTGGAAGCCTTTAATTTGAAACATTCATGTTTTATAGATTAGATGGATATTTATAGATTATTGTCAATTATGAGTTTAATATTATCATTTTGTACATTTATTAAATGCAAATTAATATTAATTTCATTTCTTTTCATGAATACGGGTATAATTAATACCTTACTCATCGTGACCTGAATAACTACATATAAATTATGTTATTATTAACGTCAATCATACGACACGGTTATTTAAATCTGGTAAATTTTATTCACATAATACCGCGAAATTAGTTCGCTGAACACCGACGCCCGTAATTTCGCAACTCAATAGAGGACAATTTGTGACGTCACGCGCAGACATTTTGTGTACGCCGTGCGTTACAAAATGGAGGTGACAGTCAATAATATATTCTATAAATAAAATGATTGTATCGTCAAATTTTCTTTATATAATTGTATTACGAATATTGTTTTGACGTGTTTTGTTACAAATATTGAAATAAAGAAATCTTTTCTTCAAATTATTTTCACAATTGATTTAAAAAAAGACACGTTTGTAGTGAAAACATCTGTACTTGTGATAAATAAAGGGCACAAATGTCCTTCAGGCAAAAACCTATGGATGTGGTCATTGATGACACAAAATTACGAGTAGAACAGTAAGGCAATTAGTGATTACAATTATCTGGTACAGTATGTGAAGCAGTTGATCCTGTGGTCATTCTTATACCAGTTATGTAATTTTAGCGTATTATCTATGATGATTTGGGATTAGAGAGTGCACTTTCGTCTGAACTCATATGGCTTAACATGTGATGAGGACATAATAAGTATTATGATCATAAATAAGTGTAGTCGCTACGATTTTTGAAGTGGGCAACATTAAAAAATAAGAAAACATTGGCGGGAAAGTTGAGCTCTCTTCTGGATACGCTGGAACCGGGTTGTTTAACATTAATTGCTTAACTTAACCAATAAAGAAAATCGTTATTAATTAATTTCGAGAGTGATACATACAACTCATATAAATACAACGTACAAATATGTAACTATCAGCAATTAATTAACTGTCTTTTGCATAAGTACAAAGAAAAAACGCGGTAATACAATCCTACTAGTACCATATTTTATTACAAATATATATAAACTATAAAAAGAAGATTAATTAAGAAGGTTTTGATACTTAATGAGGAACTTATCAGATATAGCTTGTGATACTGAACAGAAAAAAGTATTTTTAGCAAACGTATCCAGTATTGAAGCTCCAGGGTTTATTGTCTGGTTGAATTCCACACATAATTATATCTGGCCGCAGAGCGATATGTTCCAGAAATGTAGATGAAAATGAATGTTTGCAAAATTGCACCATAAATGAGAAATAATACGAGCGATAATTGCTCGTGGTCTGTATTATGTACTAACTGAATCCTTATCTCTTACGCACATAATATTATATCTAATTTTCCTAAAACATAAAAGTATTTTTGTTATTTATTAAAAAGTAAATTAGTTAGTTTATAAATATTTACTTGTTGGTAGGGCTTTGTGCAAGCGTCTGGGTAGATAGCACCCATTAATAATGATCTCGGCGGCACATCGTGTGTGCAACAAAAACAGGTGCATTCTTTATTATGTCACACTTATGATCATATAAATTAAGTTAAAGGTATTATATCCTCCATTCAGTGCGCTGCACGGGGGACATAAAACCTTATTTCTATCCAAGGGATGGTTGGGCGGTAACTACCATTTATAATTAGATGGTCCATTTGCCAATCTACCTGATAAGAAATTCTTAGTTTCAGAGTAGCCTGGAGCCTGATTTGTTGTAGTTCTTAGTAACACTAATAATAATTTATGTATAAGTCTTTTAGTAAAATAATGTAATTAAATAAACGTTCTACTGTTAGACTAAGGTCTCTCTTCTTTTGAGGAGAAATTTTGTTATTTTCGTTAGTATCTGTTTTAATCATCATAGTGGATATTTGCTTAGCTGTAAATCTTGTTTGATAGTAGACACCCAGATGACGTTCGCCTTTTGCATCAAACAATTTTTGTGGACAGTAATATTTATTTGTAGCGTACTTTATATGGTGTGTTAAAATTTTCGATGTTAAAAGAAATAGATTTATCAACATAAGAATTGATAACATTAAGTGCTAAATAATTACAAATATGAATTAAAAATTGTTACTATATAAATCTTGACCGCGTGGAATGGTGGCAAGAATGCTAGCAGCATTTCCCCGTTGAATCGCAATAATCATAAATCGATAATAATTATTAATCGATGTTAATATATTTTAAAAATAGAATATGTCATATACAAAAACAACGGCGGTTATTGAACTGAAAATTTATAACTGGCTCGATATCCCTAGCCAAATCTGATAGCTTGATTTGGCACCGCTTGCTTCAACCAAAGAAATATATGTCCTTTGTGTGAAACTACGTATTTATTTATAAATAACATGATAGAAGACAATTGAAGTAAATCTACATGATATCTAGGGAATGGTTTCTATATGTGTTAACAGGATGATTGTTATTTTTAATTATTTGTTTATTTTTATATTGTTTATGTAATCTTACTGTTTCTAAGCAAGTTTCTAAGTCTTTTGTCATCAATATATTAATTAGGTTATATTAATATGATTATATTTTAATCAATAATTTTTATATAGCTTGATAGTATTCAATTGTAGAATATTGTCTAACTTAGCGTAGAATTAAAATATGTGAGCGATTCTAACGCTAAGTTAGCGTTGTCCGCCATATTTAATTTGATTTAAATTTAGGTTATATGATGTTATACGTTTGATCTAATTTGTTTTCTTTATTAAGAAGAACGACTGGATAATCCTCTTTTAATTTATTTTACGAAATAATCTGATAGTAAATTGTAACCTTCATCCATAACCAAATAAAATTCAATTTCAAATATTTTTATTTGACATAGAAATGTTATACTTTTTTATTGATTGCCAAAATGTTATCTGTATGTCACTGAACTCTAAACGGCTGCATCGATTGTGATGAGGTTTGTTTGTGCGTATTAAGCGGGTCCCAGGCATTAATTGGAATCAATAGGTGACGCTGCGATTCCAGGTTAGGTTAGATTACCTATATGAGGAGATTCCATTGAATTCTTAGAACAGCAGACGACATTGCTAAAGAAGGCATATTATTCGATACAAATGAATAAAGTATATTTTTTTTTTAATTTTATTAAAAAGCAGAATTCGAATATCGTGATCAGCAGTCCTATTCTTTAAAGACTACGTTCTCGTTCGTGAAAATTTTCTAAACGAGTTACGTTGAAACGCTTTTATGTGAGTTTTGAGTGACGACGGACCGCGCACGCGAAATCCGTCGTGCACGTAATAAATATTTGAATTATTTAAACCTGTCCGGTCTACATGCACACTAACAATTGTATTATGGTAGCGGATCTGCGTGGGCAGTACGCCGTCACTCAGTACGCACCTTTAATAAAGATGTATTATCTGTAATTTTTAATGTCATTTCACAAATGTTGATATTTGTCATTTGTCAAATTGTACTGTACACTATAATAAGTATTTAATGGTAAATTACAAACATTTTATAGTATAATTTCAAGTATTTATTGCACTTTTCATAGATATAAGCCTTCCAAGTTCAAAATAAAATTCTCTCAACGCCGCAAGTAATAAACATTTGTTAACGCTTTTAAATTCTCGGTGCATTCTGAATGCAGTCGTGTTATCAGGACATGACGTATCACTGCACTCGTAGGGAAATGGCCCAGTTGCTATTTTTCGAGTATTTTCATTTGAAATTCTTTGTTTAAAAAAACGTAGATATGTTGTATGGAATTGTAGAGACTTAGTCACGATAAAAGAGATATGCGTATTTAAATAGCGTTTTCAAGTACAATTGTGGTTATTTTAAAGGAAGAATTATTTAGCTTGGTGTTAAAAGGACTAAAGTACACATTTCATTCAAAATCATAATTTGGTCAAACTACATCAAATTTGCAAGCGTTTTATTATAACATACATATGTTTTAATTATTTGTGATATTTTTTTATGTAGTTATTATATATGTATTCTAGTCGTTAGTATCTGTTTTTTTTTTAAAGCGTATTGACAAATGAGATTTGTGATTGAGTAAATTCTATCTATAATAAATTATATATAAATAATAAATAAATAATAAATAAATATTGGACAACATCACATACATTACTCTGATCCCAATGTAAGTAGCTAAAGCACTTGTGTTATGGAAATCAGAAGTAACGACGGTACCACAAACACCCAGACCCAAGACAACATAGAAAACTAATGAACTCGTTCTACATCGACTCGGCCGGGAATCGAAACCGGGACCTGAACCGGTGTACACACGACTCGACCACGGAGGTCGTCGAAATATATATGTTACTTGTTGGTTAAATTATTATTTTGAAAGTAATAAATATTATAGCCTAAAATGATTACTGTGATATATGTGTGAGGTTAGGTAAATAGTGAGGCTTTATAGTTTTTAAAACAGTTGGAATTTTCTACGCTTTTTAGTACATAATTCGGTATATTTATGCCTGTGTGTTCTGGGGTTTGCATTGCATAGTCATTAGAATGAAAACTTTTTAAATTATGAATAAGTAAAGAATCACTCAGAGTCTGTTTCCATTTGTATATGTATATAACTAGCGACTCGGCTTAGCCCCGGCATAAATAAGGATTTAAAATAATGTACCACTGTACTAATAAAGATTTTTTAAGGATCGCATAGTTTCTTCCGGAAATTACCCCCTAAATACTAACCAATTAGAGCCGAGATGGCCCAGTGGTTAGAACGCGTGCATCTTAACCGATGATTTCGGGTTCAAACCCAGGCAGGCACCACTGAAATTTCATGTGCATGTTAATTTGTGTTTATAATTCATCTCGTGCTCGGCGGTGAAGGAAAACATCGTGAGGAAACCTGCATGTGTCTAATTTCATCGAAATTCTGCCACATGTGTATTCCGCCAACCCGCATTGGAGCAGCGTGGTGGAATATGCTCCAAACCTTCTCCTCAAAGGGAGAGGAGGCCTTTATCCCAGCAGTGGGACATTTACGGGCTGCTACTGGTACTAACTAACAAATTTTACCTCTTTACAATACTTGTATGGATTTCCAAGAGACGAGGGTCTGTTTGGGGTTAGCGCAGGAGAATGGGAGGAAAAGCTACCTTACATTCTCCTCTGTTATTCGTCAGCTGATCGGTCACATCCATCTCTCTCATATCATCTTCTTAGATCGTCTTTTGTCCCTCCTTCTCCTACGCGCCTGTCTCCTGTCTGCGCCTTACATGTCCATACCAGTTCAAACAGTTTCCTTTCACTTTTTCTGTTATTGGTGCTTCTTTTCAGCCTTCTTGTCATAAACTCATTACTTCTTCATTTTTGTCATATCTAATTTATTTTCATCCTTCTTCTTCACTAGCCAGAATTCTAATCCATACATGGTCTGACAGGTTCATTTGCTGTAGTGTATTATAAAATTAAAATTGGACATAAGAGAAAATTTCACATGGCCGTAATCTTAAGAAAAAATACTTTAGTAGATTATTAGACTTATATTGAGAAGTCACAAACATGTAACTTATTAAAAATATATATATTCACGTAACGAGCGCGCGTTGACTGATAGCAGAGGCAAGGTTTATCGGGCCCGAAGATCGGGAGTAACGGAACACGGGAGTGATATCATTAGAGCTATCCTGTAAGAATAAACTCGGAAATCACCGCACAAAACAATTGTGAAATGTGAAAAGATGCAATTATTATCATAATTAAAATATTTTAAGGATTTTTATTTTTTTATTAACCGTATCTAAATTTAGTGAGTCTGAGAAAAGGTAATCTTTGTCGAAACGATATAAAATCCATGCTGGGTAAAATTATAAAAACGTAGTCGTGTGATAAAAATGATTATCATACGACCAGTCCGACAAGTCAGTCAAACAAATGGAAACAAGCTCGACTGTCACGTGAAATGTCACGTGACAGACAGACAAGTAATGACTTGTCTTTAAAAACGGGCCAATGTCAGATTATAAAAAAAAATATAGATGGAGCGAGTCAAACATCTATCAATCTAATCACCAACAATTTAATAATACGTCATTAAAGTAAAAACACTTTTAACGTATTAACATTATACTTGAAGGTAGGGCTTTGTGAAAGATCGTCTGGGTAGGTACCACCCACTCATCCGATGCTCTACTGCCATTTTCGTGTTCCACTTTGAAGCCAGTGTAGCAGTAGGTGCTAATAGGCATTGGCGATGTAAAGAACGGTTAATATTTAATAGTTAATATTTACATTGTCATTGCCTATGAGCGGTGGTGACCACTCGCTATCAGGTGGCCCATTTGCTCGTCGACTTACCTATATAAAAAAACCGGGATTTGCTCTTGTTGCTTCACCTTAATGTTACGCGTTCTCCTTTGTTTTTTAATCTGAGGGGCCAAATTGGATTTGTTGTCGGAGACCGTTCACATGAATAATTTAGAACTAGCTCTGTGGATTAATGTGAATGTTTGACATTAATACAGCTA
The DNA here is from genome assembly GCF_905147765.1 of Vanessa atalanta. Classification (NCBI taxonomy): domain Eukaryota; kingdom Metazoa; phylum Arthropoda; class Insecta; order Lepidoptera; family Nymphalidae; genus Vanessa; species Vanessa atalanta. The sequence goes on along the minus strand of NC_061892.1, from coordinate 2,546,720 downwards.
AACTCATTGGTTTTATTTTATCCTTTCTTTTACTTCATTTGAAAGACAATTTTCTAAATATTTTCATAATCATATTTAATAAATTTATATCACTACCTTCTTCAAATCATTGGACATTATCTTGGAATACATTACAAATTTAGATGATTTTAAATTGAATTCAATTCTTTCCCGTGGCTTTTTGCTTTCCCGAGAGAATTATTTCATGAATGTCACGTAGGACGGAAGAAGAACGGATTTTGTTATGAATTTCGAACTGAAATTGAAAAGCTTTGGATTTAATACTATTCAATTTTGCTTTTCGACCGTTACATATAACAGATCAGGCAATATTTTTATTTATTGTAATTGTTTTCATCATTTATATTTTTAAATATTAATGAATATGTTATTAAAAATACATTTAAAATAAACACAGATAACGATTTAACTATTTATTTTATCTCACAAGTAGTGTATGCATGTGATTGTTCCATCGAATCATTAAACGTCGCTGTCAGAACCTTATTCGGTCTGCGGTCGCTTTATCAACAGAACATATTTATTATAGGAAAACCAATATGTAGCGGAAAATGGGAGACTTAATGAAACGTATAATATGTACTTATACATTATTTTTCGAAGTTGGCCAATGTTTGGCCAATGTTTGGCCAAATCTGAACTTAATAGTAATTATATAAGTAACAAAATACAAATAAATTCAAATCTTTAGACTAGTACAGTGATGTAAATTTAATTTTTTTTCGAGAATTTTAAAGATTCGAAACAATTCGAGGAAATGTTCGCGAATCGACACTGAAAGTATAGTTTGAATTAAATAATTGATATTAAAATTTCTATAAAAATAAAAAATATAACAAACAAAACGCTTCGATATAATTTTAACAAAAATATTTTGACTGCAACAATGGCCTTCATAAAACAACTTCGTTTACTCTTTATCTATACTAATATTATATAACTCTGTCTGTTTCTTCTTCACGCTTAATCCGCTGAACCGATTTAGATGAAATTTGGTATCGAGATAGTTTAAGTCCCGTAAAATGGAGGTTACGTTTAGTTCGGTCTACGAATATCTTCTTAAATTAAAAAGCCACAGGCTCATCCAGTACCTAATTAAATTAAGCCCCATATTTATTTACGAAAACCAACAATATATTGTAACATGCACAACATAACAACAAATAAAATAAACGCATTACAATTTTGTGTGTACCGCAATCGGTGAAGAACACCCCATTTATAAAGAGCAAGGAACAGGATGAAAAGTCTTAATTTAAAGACCTTTTTCAATTAGAACCGACTCGCTCTGATAATGTTCCTTATAAATCTGACACAGAGTAAGTTATGGGGATGTACTACGTAGCAAACGTTCGAGTTGTTAGTGTAGAAACACACCGATATCAAATATTCTGCACTTTTTTTTTATTTATGCTGTAAGTTTAAGATCTACTAGTTAAGAAATTTAACATTGCTAGCACTGTTTAGACACATGTAAGTTACTTGGTGGTAGGAATTTGTGCAAGTTCGGGTAGGTACCACCCACTCATCAGGACAAGATACCAGAGTATACTTGATATTGTTGTGTTCCGGTTAGAATGGTGACTGAGCCAGTGTAACTATAGACACAAGGGATATAACATCTTAGTTCCCAACAAAGGCAGTGGGGGGACCACGAACATGAGGTGGCCCATATGCCGGTCCGCCTACCAATTTCATAAAAAAATGTTAAGTCACATGTTCGATTCCATCCTAACATTTGATTGGAAAACCTTTACTTCAATTGTATTTTTTATTATTAAAATTGTAAATAATCTTAACCTCTCAATATATATATTTGCTGCACCTGCGGCTTTACCTGCGTGAAATCAATAATATTATAACTCACAAACTCCCTCCCCCCCATTTTTACAGCCCCGAGGGTTTTATTTTTTTAATTTTTCGCAATCATAATCTATACTTACAAAATAACATTTCCTGACTGACTAATTCACCATCGCCGAGCGTAAACTAATAAAGTTAGAGCCATGAAATTTGGTGAGTAGGATTGTTTTATTGACTAGACATACACCAAGGAATTTTTTTTTGAAATTCTACCCTTAAGAGGTAAGGGTCGAAAATTTGTATGGAAGTCCGTCATTTTTAAGTTAGTACCATGAAATTTATTTTTGGGCTACTGATAAAAATGAGTAGATACGTATTTGAGTGTTTCTAGATATTCTACCCTAAGGGGTGAAATACACTCCAATGTGGGTTTACAAAGAGGTCTTAAATTAACGTAATATTTTAAGTTAATCTGTAAATTTATTCAACATCCACGCGAGCAAAGCTGCGGGCAACAACTAGTATTAGTGTATTTGGTAATTGCATTCATAAATGCCGAGTCGAGTCGAGAAGTGTTGACTACGATACTATATAGATAGATAGTATGTAGTACCCGTTAACAGAAGCCTTAAAAGTAGTGATAAAAGATTAAGCAAATTAATTTTATAATTAAATCAAATGTCTTTCTTAATTAATTGAAATACCGTTCGACGTAATAATTAACGAATCGGCCAATTAAGTCTATTCAATTTAAAATTTCCGCAGCACTGATTCGTTTGTAGCGAATTAGTTAACTTATTCAACTAGATTAATATAAAAACGAAAAGACAAAATTAACGTTATTCAGTGAGTATAATTATCAAAATAAAAAGTTTTTAAATAGTTGTTAAACGAACAAGTAAGTTGTTATTAAAACAAAATTACAGGGTGTTCGTTTTTGATTGCTTTTTCATCACCAGTATTCTACAGGCCGATCAAAATTGTATAAAATGAATGTGACAATAATTAATAACCGGGAAGTTCGTTTATTGGTAGAGGGTATTGGTTCTATTCTGTTGGTATGGACTTTTTTTTGTACTTTATTGATGACAAGTTTCTGCCCGTAGTTTTACCCGTGTGTTAACGGGGAGGGGGATGTTGCAGGTATCAGATTCATTTTCCCTGAAATAAATTACCTATGTCTGTTCCAATTTTTATTCGGATCCGTTCAGATATTCTGACGTGATTGAGTGAAACTTCCAGCCATACAAACTTATAACTTTGTAATACTTGTAAGACTAAAACGTGTTTTAATAAAGTTGGGTAGATTTGAAAAGGTCTAAAGCGGTATTTCAATAGCTGTTTTTTCGAAACACGCTAAATTTACATGTAATATTTTAAACAGTTGTTATGTACCAGCTAGAAAGCATGTATCTTAACCGATGATTTCAAAACTAATTTACTGTCTAAGTGTAGAGATTACTTAAGAGTAAACATAAAATGCGAACTAAAAACTTAAAAAAGGAAGAAATAAATATAAAGATACATAAAAGTGTTTCTTATAAACTACTTATCGTCCAATGAAATCCAAGCAAGCACATCTGAATTTTCATGTACTTAATTTGTATTTATAATTAATAAATATAGTGTGCGTCGGTGGAGAAAAAACATCGCGAGGAAGCCTACATGTGTCTAATTTTAAGGTATAGTCATATCCATAGCTTCTCCTCATCTTATGTGCGGATGTTAACCCAGCAGTGGAACATTTATACGATAATATTTAGTTTAAATTTTAAATTATTTATAGTGTGCATCTACATTAACTTTGGATTCAATGCTTCGTACTAAAAATACTTGTTTACGAATTTCAATGTTTTTTAAAAGTTTGGTTTTCATGTCTAAATTATACAATAGAATGTTTTTGTTTTGCAATATAATGAAACAGATGGTCTAAATTTCTCGTAAAATTAGGATAAAATTACGATTTAACTTGATAAAAAATTCTGGGAGTACATTTGGCTGCATTGAACGAGAGAAATTAATTAGTAGAAAGTACTAGTTACTAGTACTTAGTTAGTAAGTAGTTTCGTTTTATGGTGTTTATTTGTGATATTTAGGTAAACGACTTAAGCACAATAAAAAAAAAACGTTAATATCGTTCGTTTAGGACGAGTTTATACACACGAACGTGAAATCTCTACATAGTATAAAACATAGTCGCTTCACGCGGCCTGTACACTTAGATCTTTTAATCTACGCTACGGAAATTAATGTGGTTTTCATCAACAAACAGAGAGATTCACGAGGTAGGCTTATAAGCATAATACATGCATATTATAGTAGAGAAAAGCCGGGAATTTCAACTTCGGGAAAAAATATCTTTTCATGTTGGTTTTTAAATCTAATAGATACTTCAGATACAATATCTATGTGAAGCTCGGTATTGGTAACTCGGTAGTGGTAGTTATTTTTGTTTATAGGTATAAATATATTCATTTATTTTTATAATAATGATAAATTTGAGAGTACTTCTTGGTAGTTTCTTGGTGGTAGGGCTTTGTGCAAGCCCGTCTGGGTAGGTACCACCCACTCATTAGATATTCTACCGCCAAATAACAGAACACTGTATTGTTGTGTTCCGGTTAGAAGGGTAAGTGAGCCAGTGTTATCACAGGCACAAGGGACATAACATCTTCCCAAGGTTGGTGGCGCATAGGTGATGTAAGGAATGGTTAATATTTCTTACAGCGCCTTGTCTATGGGCGGTGGTGACCACTTACCATCAGGTGACCAATATGCTCGTCCGCCAACTAATGCCATAAAAAAGAGTACATCGCAAAATATCGTTAATACTATTTAATACAGTTTTAGGCAACATTTCTTAAATATCATTTTAAACTACGCCTATTAAACCAGATGGAAAATTAACGTAGTGTTAAATATACAGGTGACGATATACTATGATATATATATATATATATATATATATATATATGTATGTTCACTGATTATTCATTACCATAATTGCCTCTATACCATTTGAAAATGCTACAAAAGTATTACAATAACGAGAATTCAGCGTTTCATAAAGATATTCGTGAACGCAAAATACATTTGCAATTGAGTCGAAACGAAGGAATATCGGGGATCGATCTCAGAAGACAAGCAGACATCTAATCTACATAATACCTACGTTGGTTTAAAGAAATTGTCCACTTCAGGCGATAATATGTAGCTATTAGCATAGCATTTTTTTTTAGCATTAGCAGCCCGTAAATGTCCCACTGCTGGGATAAAGGCCTCCTCTCCCTTTGAGGAGAAGGTTTGGAGCATATTCCACCACGCTGCTCCAATGCGGGTTGGCGGAATACACATGTGGCAGAATTTCGTTGAAATTAGACACATGCAGGTTTCCTCACGATGTTTTCCTTCACCGCCGAGCACGAGATGAATTATAAACACAAATTAAGCACATGAAAATTCAGTGGTGCCTGCCTGGGTTTGAACCCGAAATCATCGGTTAAGATGCACGCGTTCTAACCACTGGGCCATCTCGGCTCTTAATATGTAGCTATAATAATAATATATCCCTTATTATTCCTCATAATCACAGTCCATTACTGGATATAGGCATAGTGTAATAAAGCTCTCGGTTGTTCGCCTTCTACATCCATCCTTCTTGGGGTCATTGATCGACTTGGCTGGAGGGCAGTCTATGCTGTATTTGCCATACCACGCTGTTTACGTTACGTTTAATTATACTGCTATCGGTCCAAAAAAAACCAAGAAAACTTCATTCACGTAGGTTTTTACAAGCACTTTTGAATTGTCTTCATTGTTGTAAATTGTGACGCAACAGTGAGACTTCCTATTTTGTTAAAAAGCAGCCCGAATCATTGCTTATTTGACAATGAGTGACAGTTGTGATTGACAAATGGGTCATCTGATGGTAAATGGTCACCACCATCCAGAGACAATCGTACTCTATGACATATCAACCATCCCTTACATCGCTAATCGAACCAAGATGATATTCATGTGCCTTTAGTTACGGGAGTGAGTTTAGAATAGATGAAAATGGCTGATGCCTTTACGTACTTTCCCATGCTAGGGAGAGTTAACAAATTGTGGCCAACAGTTGCCAACTAAGTACACGCACACTAGTGAAGTGGTATTAGCGTTTAGCGAGTCAATCGGAGCTGTCACACACACAAAGATAATAAAACCAGTTTGTTTCAGTTCTTTTGTGGTGTGTCACTTTATCCAGATATATAAATAGCTCTTTGCGGCTACTTCTTGATATTTAAACTAAATCATTTGTATCTTCAGACGTATAAGCTGAATACTAGAGTAATTAAACACTTACTACATAAAATGGACGAGGAAGCCTAATTTTTTTTTTTAATATATATTGCTTAGCTCGATAGTGGGCGACAGTCCTAATCTACATAAAGACTGTGTTTCCTTAATCCCGATAATGGACGTAGATTTGACGGCTCCGGGAGATACTGTAAGTGATCCATGTTCAATTATATTTAAAGACAAAAATTATATTGTTTCTGTAAATTCAAAGCTATAATATTTCATTGCCGAATTATAATTTTGAGATACTAAGAAAATAACCAAGGAAATATTTTATCGATAAAAATCCAATCTATCCAAAAGTAAGCAGATTGAAGCGATTGATTATATGTAGTAAAGCAAATGTATTTTCTCCAAACATAATATCTTCTTATTTTATAATTTAACGCTAAGAATCAAACTGACGTTATAAATACGAAAGTAAATCTGTCAATCTATTTGTTACCGTAAAACCATTAATAAACGAGCGTAATGATATTTGACGTTGATGTATTTGATTAAGTTTACCGAGCACGACAAAACTATACCCTGTACAAGATAGCTTGATCTTTTTGACAGATGTAATTTTTTCTGATCGACAAAACTTTGCAATGACGAAAATATTATTTTTTTAATTTAATGATTTTAAAAAATATAATTTTATTCCATCGACTGTTATCTATGTTATATTTTCTGTTTCTCATCACTAGCCTGTCTGTCAAAAAGATCAGCTAACCTGAACAGGGTATAATATAAGTAGGACTCGTCGTTATCCGACCAAGTCAGCATGAGTACGGGCAATGACGCTTGCTCTATTACTAGTGCAGATCGTTAGCGGAACTTTTTATTACTTGGTCATTTAAAATCTCAAATGCTAGGGTCTTTATTTTTTTACAAAATTGGTCGGCGCAAAAACCTTTGGAACTGAGTTATAATGTCCCTTGTACCTGTAGTTGCACTGGCTCACTCAACCTTCAAAATGGAACACATTAACACAAAGTATTGCTGCTTGACGATACAATATCTGATGAATGGTACCTACCCAGACGGGCTTGCATGAAGCCCTATCACCAAGTAATTATTTTTACATTTCTTGACTCAGCTATATAATCCAGATAGTGTGCCGATTCTATACGGTTGTCTTAACTGGTCTTGTCACTGTACCCAATTGACGCCATTATCAAAACACTGGGATCTTAGGGGACAGGAACTCACGATGTAAAAGACGCCCGTCAAAAAGACTCATGCGCTGCCGCGCTGTACCTTGGTGTCCACGTACTGTAGTCTGCACGAGCGATCATCTTGTACCTTATCAGTAATATATTTTAATTTTGTTACTTATTTTTTTTCTAATTAATCATAATTTCAATTATTATTTAGTTATTAAAATTCGATTTTATATTTTATATAGTTTTAACCTATATATCCAAAATATTTTCGAAGGTCAATGTTGTTTACATCTTTAAAGACGTATCACTTTGAATGTTACCCACATCAGATACTAATTTTAAGTGCTTAGTGATAAGTTGATGGTGTAACTTTTCAATAAATAAAATAGATAGATATAATAAAAAGAAGGTTCCCCACATTGGGAGAAACAATGGCACTATTAAAAGAGGACGTAGTATGTTATACTATATAAACCTATCATTGATTATATACATCAATCATTGGAAAATGTACAACAAGAGATTGTTATTAAAACAAATAATACGTTGTTTTAAGCCGCATAGAAACCTTTATGTTAATTTATTATGTAATCAATTCATTGTATTATATTTTGTATTGTTTTGAATAATAGTATTGTTATCTCGTTGATTATGTTATTGATTATTGGTAGAAATTTATCTGTGGACAGTAGCTTCGCATACACGAACATATTTTGATTATAGGACTCTACGCCTCTGCGTAGTTGTCAAAGCTATAATTGTATATATTATTATTATATATACTTTTAAAATAACATGTCCTTACTGACTGATTCATTATCGCCGAGTGTATACGATTAAATTTAGGGTATATTGAGTAGACATTTACTAAAGAAAGAATTTTGAAATTTCTATTTCCGAGGGGGTGAAAGAGGGCTTGGAAGTTTGTATGAAACTCCGTCATTTTTTAAGCTAAAAACATGAAACTTTTTTTGGGCTACTGATAAAAAATGAATAGATACGTATTTAAGCGTCCAGCGTAATTCCACCCTAAGAGAGTGGTATACAAAGTGGTCTTGAATTTACGTAATATTTTAAGTTAATCTGTAAATATATTTAACTTCCTGAGCATAGCCACGGGCAACAGCTAGTATAATTATGTATATATACATATATATCAAACTCAAACTCAAATTCCGTTATTCAATATAGAAGCATTACACTTACTTATTGTTAGTCAAATTAAACACTGCGACCGGTTCGGAAAAGGAAACACCCTGTTCTGATATCTGAAAATGCCTTATTTGAATTGTTCATTTTGTATCCTGATAAAATGTCGTTGAATTGTTATTTATTAAATTAAACTTCTGTTAAAGCGATATATGTTTTGTTCTTTTGTTTATGAGTCTTTAAAATTATATGTACTTAAACGTCTAGGATTGTAATAACAAACTCACGATTAATATATACTATTTTTTGACGTAATAATGGTTATCTGGTTTTGATTTAAAATATATTTCATTTGAAATCATATTTTTATTCCAAAGAAAGGAAACCAGAAGTGCGGATGATCCGCAGAGTGCATAATCCATCCGCTCATAATCGGGTATAATGGATTGACTTCGTGCAGTTAGAGCCACGAGAGTTCGAATAAATGATTTATAAGGGTATTATTTTCAACGGAGAGCATGGATTTTTTTAAAGGAACAAATTATAATCTATGCCTACTGAATGAAAAGTAAAGTAATTGGCCCACTGCTGGGTATCCTCTCCTTTTGAGAAGAAGGCTTCGAGATAATTACACCACGTTGCTGAAATTAAGTCCTTGTAAGTTTCCTCACGATGTTTTCTTTCACCGCCGAGCAAGAGATGATTATAAACACAAAATATGCTCGTGAAAATTTATTGGTTGGGCTTGAACCCGCAATAATCGGTTAAGACGTACGCGTTCTTACCACTTGGCTATCTGAGCTCAAAACTGACTTAAGGCACTTATTACTAGAGTGTAGACTACCGCGACATACCGGTAGGAAAACTTTTCTAACTACGTGTCCTGTGTAGTTGATCTTCCTGTTATATGAGCCGTCCATAGTTTCGAGTCTAAAAATGCTATAGTATCGGTTACATTTAGATCCTTGATAATACTTCCTACATTAGGTGAGGAAAGTAATGGATATTTTGTTGGTTTTGGTTTTAGACAATAACACCAAAATTATTTTTTATAAACTCTCGCTTTTTTATATTTCTCATTTGATACGCCAATTGCTGAGGTGTAACGGAACTTGTAATTAAATTAACCAGATCCAGAAGATTAGTTTAAGGTCATTATTTACTGAGATGCAATAATTGAACTTGAAATAAGGTTTCATATTAAATGAAATCACTGTGAATGAATACTATGTATTTGTTAATGTTTTATTTGTCGTCATTTGTTTATGTTGTTAATTTATTTATTTTTAGTATCTGTTTAACGAGTACATAAGAGGTAGTTTGAAAGCGGCACCGATAGCCGAGAAGTTATGTGGAAGGCGGCTATCAAGGTATCATGCCAATCATGGGCATGTTATGCGGAGGAATGAGGAACATATTGTGAGGAAGGTCTTAAACATGAACGTGGATGGATATAGAGGAATGGGGACGACCAATGAAAAAATGCATGGCTTGTGTGAAAGATGATATGGCTGGAAAGAATGTTACTTGTGAGATGACGTCAGATAGGGAAGTATGGAAGAAGAAGACATGCTGCGCCGACCCCAAGTAAATTGGGATAAGGGCATGATGATGGTGTTTGTTTTTTTTATCATCATCATCATCAGCCCACATTCGTCCACTGCTAAACATAGGCCTCTCCAAATGCACGCCACTGTGGTCTTTCTTCGGCAACTCGCATCCAGCTCCTGCCAGCCGTCTTGCGCAAATCGTCACTCCACCGTGCCTCAGGACGTCCTACACTACGTTTGCCGAGACGCGGTCTCCCCAACGATACTTATAACGATGATATTTTTTTTTTATTTGTAGTATAAAACGAAAGCAACAAGACACCTCTCGTTTTTCCAAAGTTACCTTTTGTTTTAATTACTTTTTGTGTTCGTGGTTTACATAAATTCTTAGAGTTGCTTAATTAGGTTTTAATTTTAGTCTACGCCTCCATTTCGTTGTGTTTTTGTGGTAATATGTGGAGACTTCATTAGCTTTTGTGTCTTTTAAGTTTTTATTATTTATTTATAATAACTGTATGTTTTTGTTGCATTCCCACGCGTCGTAGGACCTGCTGGTTAAGTTGTGTAGTGGCTTAATTGAAATCATGAAATGAGTTCAGTGAAATTAACATTTAAATTGATGACACTAAATTTTGGTAATTGTGTGTGAATTTGAATTAACTAAAATTTTTTCTATTGATTTTTACACCAATCAATTGTCACATACATTTTAGAATTATTTATTTCTTTTTTTATTTATATTTTATTGCACCAATAGTTTATACTAAATTATACCTAAAGATTAACATTTACAAAAGTTGCATGAATGCAACAGGCAATAGTGTAAATTTCTGTTTTGATTTCTGTTTAAACCTACGCTGCCGTCGTACTAAATGTTTTTACTCAGTAATAAATAGCTTAGTTTAATATTAACTGCTGTAATTGCTTTATATAATATGTTTTATAAATTATCTGGGTTATAAAATTATATTATAGACATTAAATAATATAATCAAAAAGTACTTGTTTATTAAATTGCAAAGTACATTCAACGTTTCCGTGGTGTAGCGGTTATCACATCTGCCTAACACGCAGAAGGCCCCCGGTTCGATCCCGGGCGGAAACAGATATTTTTATTTTTATTTTTTACATCAAATTCCATAAAAATGATTGATGTTTATGAAAAACAATTTGACAATGTTTGTGTCCTATTAAGGTTAATATAAAAAACTTGCAATAAATGTAAATTAAATAAGAATTATCTTATTCTATTTAATAGATCAATCCTATCCGTTGTGCTCAACATGCTGTGATCGCCGAGTACAAGACTTGAATCTTCGATGTGAGTTCATGTGTATAATTAGTATTAATTATTCATCTCTTGCTCGACGGTGAAAGGGATCATCTTGAGAAAACCTGCACGTCGTGGATAGAACCCAGGACGTGTATCCATCAAGTCACATTGGAGCAGAGTACTGGAACGAGTTCCAAACGTACTCTTCAAAAAAAAATAGGAGGACTTTGCACAGCAGTGAGACGGTAACGGTCTGTTACTTTACAATGACATACACATATAGCAGTGTATTATACAATTAAATACCGGTGGCTTCCACGTTAAAGTATCGGCGTTCATTAGTGTGAGTAACGTTCGTACTTACAAGATGTATTAATGTGCGTGAATATAAACATAAGAGTAAAGTCAGCAAAAATATAATTATCTTCGTGTTTTAGTTTCACGTGTAGTTTAATGTGGATGGGCGAATGTTATTTAGGGAGTAATCAAATAGTGATTCAGTCAAATAATGATATCTTCTTTGGTATGTCAAATTCATGAAAGAAAAATAGAAGTCAGGGTTTAGTCGAACAATAATAACGATCATTAAATCAAAACTGTCGGTAATTATGGTTCATATATTTAAAAAAATATATTAAAGAAGTCGAGATGGCCCAGTGGTTAGAACGCGTATATCTTAATCGATGATTTCGGGTTCAAACATAGGCAAGCACCACTGAATTTTCATGTGCTTAATTTGTGTTTATAATTCATCTCGTGCTCGGCGGTGAAGGAAAACATCGTGAGGAAACCTGCATGTATCTAATTTCAACGAAATTCTGCCACATGTGTATTCCACCAACCCGCATTGGAGCAGCGAGTTGGAATATGCTACAAAACCTTCTCCTCAAAGGGAGAGTAGGTCTTAGCCCAGCAGTGGGAAATTTACAGGCTGTTAATGTATTAAAAACATTGTTGGTGCAGTAGAACTATAGAATAGTTCTACTGCACCAACAATGTTTTTAAACGTAACTCACCGCTGAACACGAGCGTGATGTGATATACGACTTTGGCTATAAAATATAAAATTTATACCGTAGTATAAGTATCAAATTACGAAGTGAATTTTCACAGAATCGCACAGATGGTTACAATAATAATTGACATGCCCAATTATACGTGCAATCAATGTCAATAACATTATATTATACAGTACCTGGGAGGCCGAGTTTCACTAGAGTCTAAATGAGACGCTCGCAAAAAAGAAATTTGAAATACCTTCTATTTAAAAATACCTTCTACATAGTAAAAACCTTATCTTAATCCAAAATTTGAGCCAAAGCGTTAGAACCGTCTATTACAAAAGTAATACACGAAATATATTTACATCAAAAGATCAAAATCTTTATTCACATAGACTCATAATAACATTTTTAAATCGTCATATTAAAGTGTCGAATTAATGTTAACCTACCACCGGTTCGGTAAGTAGATTCTACCGAGTACAACCGGCAAGAGACTCAGTTACTTTTCACCATATTAATTACAAAATTTGTCAATCAAGTACAATTACATTTATATTCCTGTCTATTATACCGAATACTAAGTCCACGCTTTTTATCAATAATATAATATTTTTTAATTGTGACATTTAATTTTTTTACATGTACGTACAATTGTACAATAAATGTTCATTGAGTCTCAACGCGAGCCTGAAAGTTTATACTAAAATGATTATAATATGTTAATACCTGTCTGATAGCAGATCGTCTAATATTTCACCATAAGAACGTATAATATATGATAATATTTCAAAACAAATTTGCAAATTGACTTGAAATAGGACTGAATTTATAAAGACGTTTGATAAAATTTCCTTCGTATGAAAATGATATTGCGTCTTGTAATAACGTTGGAGCACTTTGTTCCAACGGTACAATCGCCTATAGCAGCCATATATGGAATATTGAAATTTTTATTCGAAATATCATAGACAACATTAACTATACAGTGTATTACTATTAGTTAATACGCTAAAGTATAGTCTATTCCAATGGAAGTAGGAAAAAAGATAAACAAGCCTTAGATTTTATATCGTGCGATTTGCTACTAACTCAGCTATGTTGTGCACTACTAAGAGTTTATGATTAATATATCTTTATTTATAATACAATACTGTTACACTTAACTACTTTTTACACTGAAAATGCTTACAAAATTCCGCCATTTTTTCGAAAATCCATAGTGAATACCATAGATTAATCAAGATCTCAACCAATGATATCGCGATAATTTGCTGGCAAATGTTGTTTATTTGGCTTTTTTCTGTTATGGTTGGAATAAAGTATATGTTAATTGTCAGTCTTATTTAGGTCACTGTCAATCTATAAATATACACAACCACTCTGTGGAACCAGCTTTCGCCGGCGATTTTTCCGAACCGATACGACTTGGGAACCTTCAAGAAAAGAGCGTACTTTTTCCTTAAAGGCCGGCAACGCACCTGCAAGCCCCCCGGATTTGCAGATGTCCATGGGCGGTGGTAGTCACTTTCCATCAGGTGAGCCTCCTACTCGTTTGCCAACTATAACATAAAAAAAAGTGTAAAATATTATTAATTTAAAAATCGAAATGAGTTACGTGATTTAAGAAAGCTTTCTAATTGACAGACATTGTCAGGAGAGAGAGTTTTAATGTTACTTTCATTTATAAAAACTCAGTAACGATTCGGCAGATTGCTGAGGTTACAGTTATAGTAGATTCAGCTTAACACGTGTAAATAATCTCAAAAGAGTATCAATAAATTTAAATTTTATTTTATTTTATTATTACTGTCGATACAATTAAAAAAAGATATTCAATATATTGCAAAAAAAGTTATTTAAAGTCAGTTAATCACCTGAAGTCACCAGCGACATCTATTATTTGGAAAAGTTCAAAAGTAACCGATTTATTTTACCGCTCAAGACTTTTGTAGCGAAGTGTAGCATACACAAGGGGAGGCTTTTGAAAGGCTGTGCTGAAACGAATGACCTAGAAAACTGTTCTGTTTTTCAGATGAAACCATGTATTAAAGTGTGATGAAACACTAAAGATCACAAAATTCTAAAAGAAAGTAACAGAAATTATCTCAATGGGAAGATAGAGGATAGGATTACTTGCAGAATGAAAAATTTACGTCGAACAAATAAAGATACATTATCTATCACAATATCTTTATTTAATTCAGTGTAGAATCAGCAAAACAAATGTAGCTAATTTTTAATTTACAGAAAACTATGATATAAAAGCGTTTTTGGTAAAGATACTTTTTTTTATTATCATTTTGACAAATCAGTCGACTGATAAGTGGTCCCAATACCCAAAGCCGTTGGTGCTGTATGAGATATTAACCAATCTTTACATTACCAATGCATCAGCGACCTTGGGAGCTAAGATGTTATGTCCCTTGTGCCTGTAGTAACATTGGCTTATTCATCCCTTAAAGCGGAACACAGCTGTTTGGCAGATTATATGATGACTTTAACCCAGGAATGTGCTTTACCTTTTCACGTGCTTAATTTGTGATTAAAATTAGTCTCGTGCTTAGTGGTACACATTTTTTCTAAAAATCAAAATCGGAATATACTTTATTTAATTAGAATTTTACAAGCACTTTTGAATCGTCATTTAACAAACTATTTCAAGTAAAGCTACCACCGATTCGGAATGTAGACTCTACCGTGAAGAACCGACAAAAAACTCAGTAGTAATTTTTTTCAACAACTAAAAATACAGTCATATTAGTTAAATACAATTATATATGTATGTTATGTCTCCTGCCTGGGAGTCAACAAGCATTACCTCCACGGTTTTTTATCATCTATATAATCTTGTATAGAATAATATGTTTTCATTACCAATGTATTTTTACAAATGTCTAGAATCTATGAAACGTCAAAGTTAAAAATGTCTGCGGAATTGTATCATAGAAACGGATACCTTGCCCCAAGAATGATTTTGACTTTGCGGAGTCGGAAACTTGGCGTTATAAGCTTATCCTTACTTCTTGTGCACATACATACATGTGTAACCAATAACCAACATTGGAGCAAAATGATGATGGAAATAAATAATGGCACTTTTTATAAAAAATGATCCTAAAAGTTAAGTAAGCGTTATTTTAAACATAATATTTCAATGTTCATTTTCACATATATCGCTTATTATAAACAAAATATTATTTTTACGTATGGCTTTAACGAACCCATACAGTATTTTATTTTAAGGGCTTAAATCGGTAGATAGAGAATGCTTTCAGCATTAACCGCTTTTTTGTACAATATGTACATATTTATATTTTTAAATCTCCTGTTTGGTGATTGTGCGATCGACTTCGGTATATTTTTTTTGTATGTATTTAAACGGGTCTCTAAATTAATAGATACATAAATAATATAGTCACTTAGGTATGTAGGTTGATAATTTAGATATTGAAGAGCAACCTTAATCAATTACCAAGTAATGTAATCCTGAACGAGATTAGTAGGGCTTTATATAAGCTCGTTTGGGTAGTTGTCATCCAATCATCCGTTGAAGGTTAGTAGAATAACCCCTTTAAAATTTGCTAGTAAATAAATAGTCAAATGGACCAGCTGGTGTTAAGTTGTTATTTTCACAAATAGTACAAGAAACATTCCTTTGTCATCAGATTATCAGTGGTCCTCACTAGCCATAGATATTGGAAGAAATTTTAAGTATTCCTTACAACGCCAATGCACCACTGACCTTGAGAACTGATACGTTGTATCTTTAGTTACACTGGGTCATTCATTCTTCAAACGAGAACACAACAATACTAAGTATTGTTGTTAGTTGGACTGGATTCATCATATACCACCAGGTACCTAAATGCATTGGCTTGCATAACGCCCTACCACAAAGTGAGTTAGGATAATTAAAATTCAATTTATTTTCTTGTGTTTGTGGTATACCTATATTGTATTACTGGCTCTTGCATATAAAGCCGTTCTTCGGATAAAATCTTTCCAGTCGTGAATTAATAGAACAAGGAAATAAAGACTGCACGTTGTGTAAGATGTGTTTTTGCAGAGTTATACCACAGCAAAACAAAAGGGCGCGCGTGGAGAATTAGAGTGAAGCAACAGAAAACGAATACAAAATCAAAAGCGAACGCAACATAGTACGTTTTCGTTTCATGTTTTGTTATTACTGTGATGTTTGTTCAATTTGTCACTTTAATTTTTATGGATATATTCACTCACGAAGGCGTGCCAACTTTAAATTATTGTCTTTCATTAGTAAGATTGTGTGACGCTCGTACTCGCAAGAAATCATTGTGTGCTTGAGACAGTACAAAAATCCATATTAGCTTATGTTTGTTAAGTTTATTTTACTACAATGCCGATATCTTAACATGGGGGCCATGCCTGTTTGGGTGAATGTGGAATCGTTTCCAGGTACATTACTACAAAGTACAATAAATTATTTCATATTCCAGGCTACAGTCTGTATTTGTACCTTTCACTCGTTCTGGTGATTGAGTAACAAGTACTCATATATTCTAACTTTCGCATTCATAATATTACTAATAGTGTTTTTTTTGCCTATATTATTCCTATATTCCATCTCATCCGCCTTGCTCGTAGGGCTTTATGCAAACCCGTCTGGGTGGGTATCATCTACTCATCAGATATTCTACCACTAAACATCACTTAGAATGGTTGGGGACCAGTTTTAAGGGTGAGTGAGCCAGTACAACTACAGGCAGAAAGGAGTTGATATCTTAGTTCCCAAGGTTGGTGGTGCATTGGCGATATAAGTATCAATATTTCTCAGAGCAGCATTGTCTATGGGCGCTGGTGACCATTTGTTCATACCTATACCATAAAAAAGGAAAAACCTTATAATTACGAACTTAACTCATACCAATATAAGCTGATAATTTTACATGGAGAGGCGCACCTTCGATAACATATATAAAGAATACGATATAATTATATTATATTATGTATAATTCTGCAATTATAATGAATGGAAATATTGTTATTTCCGTTACTATTCAATCAATCAAAATTAATCTTATCTACAATTAATGTTCATTTGGGAGATCTTTATATATAATATATATTTTTAAAATCGTCTTGAATATTTTTGGGGACTTATGAAATTGATCCTTCTCTTAAATGGGTCAGTGTTGGATTATCGCAGGATTTTTGTGTGTTTTTTTTTCGGTGGTGATCATAGTGAAAGTCGTATATGTTTGCAAAAAAAGAATCGATTTTTTTAAACAATTTCATTAGAATTGTAGCCATGCCGATCGTAATTTTTTTTTTCTTGGGAATTTATGCAAGGGTACGCACATTTTTCAGGCGTACTTAACGGATTTTTTTTATCTGTTTTCCAATTTGAGCTAATGTTATTAATAAAATTGGTAAATCGAAATGTACACGAAAAACATAACACGAACAATTACTGAGACGAATATTAAAAATACTGCATAGTAATTTTTCTCGAAAGTTAGATTGATTTTTAGGCTTACACTCGTTTGACAGGTTTGGTGTAGGACTGTTTTAGTGTTATTTTAAGTTTCGAACTCATCAAATTAATTTTAAAAGTACATACTTGATCTCATTTACAAATACTTACCAAAGAGGCGATTTTTGATGGCTTATTTGATGCTTCTTATGTGATATGTTAGTGATGTGAGATAGTCATTAAAAAAGTAAGTAAACGCATTATTGATATAAAAATCAGTTGTGATGTCCATTTAATCCGTGTTGGGTATTTATTAAATTTTTGATATAATTTATACTTACAGTAAAAGATTAAAAATAATAGATGTATCTTAGATAGTGTAAAGTTACGAACTGTAGGTAGCGGTACATTATCGAACCGCCTTCTTGATCTCACGTTACTAACAACGTCCGTAGAATCTAGACGATCCTGTAATAGTATCTTTCACTGGCCAAACTCGCAAACGTTTATTTTACGTAATCTTTATAAATAATTATAATGTTCATCAATATGTTTCGGAAAATTAAATATATAAAGAATATCATACACATGTAAAATTAATACTTTGTTAATTTTATTCATTTGAAACGGTGTTAAATTGGATGAATTACAACTGATTTAAGTACCAATGTCAACTAATCCAGAGAGTAGAACCCTGCCAATTTAACTTTTATTTTCTGTTTTAAATAATTGGAGTGATTGAGTAGATTTTATTTCGTTCTCAAGTCTTCATTTAATTGAACGTCAAACGGTCAAAAAATGTAATTAAAATTTGCACACCTAACATTTTTATCAAAATCATTTATTAAGTTTTATCAAATGTCAAGCTCCCAGTATAATGTATTTCTTATCTTTAAACGTAAAATATGACATGTCGAGCTTTTTTGCATGGTTTATCCTAATAGAGCACACGTTACAAATGAAAATAACCTCAGGTTTCCGTCTTCACAAATTAATGTTTAGTTTTTAAAAACTACTCTGTGAACTCACTAGTCTGTTTTAGAACATATTATATCTGACGAAAACGCATATATTGAATAATTGCTGGTTTTTGGTGTTTTTCAAATTCTGTCACATGTGTATGGAATATGCTCCAAACCTTCTCCTCGGGAGGCCTTAGCCCAGCAGTGGGAAATTTACAGGCTGTTTATGTTATGTATGTTTTCATCCGTAAAAAAATAATTATTATTAATAATAAATCATTTAATTATTTAATAAATAATTTTAGCAATCACCGGATCGTTCGACAGATGTGAAATATCAAAATTAGTGGTTATTGAAATATTGTATAATTTTTATAAACAAGCAGTAAAAAGAATAAAACAAAAATAAAATAAATATATTTTTTATTATAATATTAGCACAGCAACAATGCACATAGAATACGTACCAAGCACACTTGTGTGGGGAGTCGAGCTCGGCGGCGGAGATAAACAAGGCAGTAAAGGAGAGCGTCACGCCGTTCGCCGTCACGTCACACGACTCTGTTCCGCAAGTCAAAAAGTTAAAATTAGATAAACGGGCAAAAATCTAATTTGTTTGGTCCACGTCATTTACAACAGAAGCGTATTATGAAATCAGGATTATCCCACAGATAAGATAAAATATAGATAATTTCCTAAATATTTAACTTTCGATAAGATAAATATTATTTTTGATTGTAGTTTAATTATGATAGTAATAAAGGAGAGTCAATAGTCGTGAATTTTTTGTTTAATTAAAAAAAAATGGCGCCAAAGAAGAAAACGAACAAAAAGCCGATTGAAATAAAACAAACGCAACGTAATGAAAGGAAAACAAATTTCAATGTACGTAAGTTTTCTTTTTTTTTATTGCATCTTTACAAATTAAATAAGCTCGAATTATTTAAAACAAATTGACTAAAATATAAGTACAGTAAAATTCTCTCTTTTATGTTGATTTCGATATATGAAGTCACTTTATTCGATAAAATAATTCGTGACTCTAATGGCTAGCTCGTAATTCTTTGGTATCGGGTTCAAGTTACAACCTATTACTAGCAAGCAAATAAACTCTATGGGCCTGCACGTGAACTCTACGGCTATGTCGGGTTACCCTCGCAACGAAATGTGAAATGGGGAATAAATCAAAATCAAAATATGATCTATTCAAGTTAGATATAAAAGCACTTTTGAATCGTCATGTTGCAATTTTGAATGAAATGTGTATATCATTTAAAGTGCATCATCATTACATAGTATAAAACAAATTCGCTTACCTTACGCTGTTTGTTCCTATGTATCCTTAGATGTTTAAAATTACACGATGGATTTTGATGCGGTCTTTTTTAATATGTAGATTGATTCAAGAGGAACGTTTATATGTATAATACGTGCACAATATAGAAGACAAACACTGATAATTTTAGAGGTTTCTAAAGTGATGTCGTAAATAAATACATTTTTTGCGCTTATATTGCAAACGCTGGCTGAACCATACGAGATAGATCAAAATAATGTACTATAGTATTGTACATCTTAAAAAGGTCTTCAAAAAGGTCCACAATAGTATATGTCTATCTCTTATCGATAACCCAAAATAACCGTTTTTTATCTTTTACTTTTTACGAGAAATAATGGCTTATTTTCGAAGCGATTTTATGCAATACAGCATTAATACTTATCAAATTAAGTACCTTAAATACATAGTGCTTTTAATATAGATCAATATTTACAGGATATAATTCAAATTTAATTTAATTTAAAACTCAGGGACATAGTGGTTTATATTGTCTAACGTCTGAAAAACTGTGAACGTTGTAAGACATACTGTAGTATATTTATTATCAGCATTGCACCCGTGCGAAGCCAGGGAGGGTCGCTAGTATTTATTATAATTCACTGACGAGCGGATGTATCCGAAATCGATTATTAACAATTTTATCAATAAGATCGATTAATATGTATTGGTTTTGACAAACGGTTTTGATAAATTATTCTAAAATTTAAATTAAATTAATTTATTTATTGAGATTTCGTAAAAAAAAACATTTTAAATTGCTATTACATATAGATCAATCGAGAAGTCACACTAATGTGTGCTAAGTGTTAAAGAGTTAAACGATACCCCTTAAATGTCTCAGTGATGTTTAAAGACCATTAATAACAAGTTTAAATCTATTTCTTCATACTACTGCACTGACAGTTCAATATAATTATCTCTGAATATATTTTTAACTGTTTACAATATTTACAAGAAGCTTCGGGATGATTTGACATTTATCTCCAAGAACGAGATTTTTGCGTAAGAATCCAAATAAAATCTTACATTTCCGATTTGAAACTCATGGTTTCCACTAGAGATCAAGGTGTTATTCCCACTCTTGATACCAGGTATATAGCGACGAACCTTGAAGTATTCTCACTGAGATAGTAAAAATCTTCACCTCGCGAGAAAAGGAGTTCTAGAGGATTTCATAACTAATATGTTTGTTTTTCATATTTAAATTAACTTACTTTAGTTACTTGATTTTTTTTATTTACTAGGACTTTGTGCAAGCCCATCTGGGTAGGTCCCATTCACTCCTTGTAGATTCTACCGCAAAACAGCAATTTGTCGTGTTCTGGTTTGAATGGTGAGCGAGTCCGCTACCGACATGAAGTAAAAATAAAAGTTAGCGAGCGATACAATTCCAGTGATACATTAAACACATTATTATAGGGGTGGTGGTACACATGTGGCAGAATTTCGTTGTAATTAGACACGTGTAGGTTTCCTCACGATGTTTTCCTTACCGCCGAGCACGAGATGGATTCTAAATACAAATTAGGCACATGAAAATTCAGTGGTGCTTGCCTGGGTTTGAACCCGTAATCATCAGTTACGATGCACGCGTTCTAACCACTAGGCCATCTTGGCTCTGAATCCTATTGACAATGAAGTCTAATAATAATTAATTGTCCCAAAAAATATAGTAATATTATAATTAAATTATAATTCGTATTAAGTGTATAAATTATAGCGTTGTATATTTTATTTACAGATTTGCAAAGTTATAACAATAGTGGGGGCAGTTGTTGTAGCGGTGTTGTTCTACAAATTTTATAGTTCATTTTTGGCTACACCTGATCTACCAGAATTTGACTTGAATGTCTGGTGGGGACGAAACACTAGTAACGGACAAGATACATCAATACGGCCTTACCGGATTTTATTCAGCGATTCTGTAAGTATTTTTCAGTGGTTCTTTAAAGTTTGTTTAATTAATGACGAATTTTCTTATGAAAGACAAACACTCAATATAAAATTTCTGAGTGCAAACGATTATTTTTATTTATTATATTATATTCTAAACTAACCTAAATAATTATTATTATCAATATAAATTTCCTAAAATTTGTTTATAGAATTAAATATTTGTGAAATAGTTATTACTAGTTGTTTTTCAAAATCAAAAGAAATGCAAATTTATAATTAGTACATTTCCATATTCACATACCTTGACAGATGCACAGAATTTACATATTTATGACTTAAATGTATCTTTATACAATTTGACCCGACATTGTAGCAATGATTTTATGTTATTTGACATTAATAAATTCATATATAGATTTAAGTTGACAGAGGGTACTATGTACCTACCAATAAAATCGAGAAGACAAATTGGTAACCTAATAGCTTACAATATCAATAATTATTTTATGCCTAATGTTACCAAGGATCATATGCATAATAAAAATAACAATTTAATTTATATTAACACTGATAAAAGTAATTTAAATTGAATTTTAAGACAAAAGAGATAGTCTCTGGCTCAAGTATTATTAATACTAATATTAATTTACCTAATAGTAATTTAACCTTGGATAAATTCCTAAATCTTAAAATTAGAAATAATCAAAACAATAATAATAGTAAACTTGTAAACCTGGTGCACCAAAACATTCAAGGAATGACAGGAAAAGATTTAGAAATTGAGTTATTCATAAACAGTAATGCCATTGATATTTTATGTATAACAGAACATTGGCTTGTAAATTATCAGTTTATGTTTAACTTTAGTGGTCACCAGATGGCTAGTATGTTCAATAGAAAAAAAGCTATACGTGGTGGCTCATTAATACTTATTAACAAAAATCTAAAATTTAAAGAACGTAAGGATGTTGTGAGCCTTTCTATTGAGCAGACTATTGAAATAGCCTGTGCAGAGCTTGAGCATGTCATTGTTGTATGCGTATACAGACCTCCTAGCGGGTTATATGAGGCATTTGAGAAAATATTGGAAAGTGCATTATTGAAATTATCTGGATCAAGTAAATATATTTTTATTTGTGGTGACTTCAACATAAATTTATTAGAAAACTGTAGCACAAGTATTAGATTCAGATCATTATTATATTCATATAACCTCATTAACTTATTCTTAGAGCCAACTAGAATCACTGAATCCACTGGAACATGTATTGACAACATATTTACCAACTGTGTACCTAATCATAAATGTATTATAAATATGTTAAGTTCTGATCATTGTGGACAGTTGGCTTCATTTAATTCGCAAATAAATAACAATGCTAAGGATTTAAAACAGACATTTGTTCCAATCAATTTGTATCGAATTGAGAAGTTCAGAAGTAATATCATGGCAAAGCTCTCATATTTACAATTAAATGATAATTCTAATGAGCTTTATAACAATTTTTTTAAATTAATTAAAACAGAATTTAATGCCATATTTACTTCCAAGACAGTCTATTCTAGGAATTTTCTTAAATTTAATGATTGGGCGACTGTCGGAATTCACAAGAGTAGGCAGAGGTTGTATGAACTTTATAGTGAAAGATCATACAACCGGTCTTTTTCATTTATCAGTTATGTTAGTGCCTACTCTAAACTATTCAAACGTGTATGTCATACAGCTAAATCATTGCATATAAAAAAAAAAATTATTGAGGCACCTGATAAAATTAAAATGACATGGAAAATTATTAATTGTGAAACTGGAAGAGTCAAAAATAACATCTCCGACTTTAGCTTATCTATTGACAACAATTTTTTTTCCTCAGATCGGGATGTTGCAATTGTTTTTGAAAATTTTTTTGCTGACATTCCATTTTCGACAACTAACTCATTAAATTCCTCTCCTACCGTTGCTGAATCATTATTAAAAAACCATGTGGAAGAATGTAATATTAGCTTTAAATTTAATACAGTAAGTGTAAGTGATGTAATAAGTTCCTTCAGATCACTAGATATTAAGAAAACGGCCGATCTGTGGGGGATCTCTGTCAAGGTAGTCAATTCAATAATTGATGTAATCGCACCCTACCTTGTCACTATATTTAATAAATGTGTCCTTAGTGGCGTGTTTCCTGACCTCATGAAACATAGTAGAGTATTACCAATATTTAAATCAGGTAGTACATCAGACCCCAACAACTATAGGCCCATCTCTGTACTACCAACTCTTAGCAAGATCTTTGAAAAGTTATTACTAAATCAAATGCTAGTACATTTTAACAATAACAAGTTGCTACACAAGAAACAATTTGGATTTACAAGGGGTCGCTCGACAACTGACGCTGGTGTTGAGCTCGTTAAAAATATTTACAGGGCCTGGGAGGAGTCACAGGATGCCTTAGGGATATTTTGTGATTTATCTAAGGCCTTTGATTGTGTGCAACACGAAACTTTGGTCAGGAAGCTACGTCATTATGGAATTAGGGACACTGCACTCAGTCTTCTGATTTCGTATCTGAGCAATCGCATTCAGAGGGTTGATGTAAATGGAAAGAGATCTCCCGGGTCTCCAGTTACTGTGGGGGTCCCTCAAGGATCAATTCTTGGACCATTTCTCTTCCTTGTTTATATAAATGACCTGCCACATCTCCTAGGTGATAAACTCGAGATAGTATTGTTTGCTGATGATACTTCTTTAATTTTTAAAATAAAAAGACGTCTTTCAATATATGACGATGTGAACAATACTCTCTCTGAAATAGTAAATTGGTTTAGTGTTAATAATTTAATGTTAAATAGTAAAAAGACTAAATGTATTAAATTCACTACTCCCAATGTAAGATGTGTCAAAACGAGTGTACGTTTAAACGGGGAAGCATTAGATGTTTTAGAATCAACAGAGTTCCTTGGTATGACAATAGACTCTAAGCTCCAATGGGGCCCCCATATAAATAAATTGGCGAATAGACTTAGCTCTGCAGCCTATGCGGTAAAAAAAATTAGACTTTTGACTGATGTGGATACGGCACGCCTTGTGTACTTCTGTTATTTCCATAGTATAATGTCGTATGGCATCCTACTCTGGGGTAATGCAGCTGACATTAATACTATTTTTGTACTGCAGAAGAGGGCTATTCGTGCAATTTATAACCTGGTCCCAAAAGATTCGTTAAGAGGTAAATTTAAAGAAATTAAAATAATGACTGTCGCTTCTCAATTTGTTTTTGATAATGTTATGTATGTACGCAAAAACATAAATGATTTTCCCAGAAATTGTGACGTACATTCTATTAACACTAGGAACAAGAATAAACTTGTTACTCCAAGTACCCGATTACACAGGGTTAGTAACTCTTTTTTGGGGCAATGTATACGTTTTTACAACAGGATCCCAGAAAACGTTCAAAATTATTCAATTATAAAATTCAAAAGAGTCGTTAAAGAGCGTTTGTGTGCTAAAGGATATTACAACACTAATGACTTTTTAGTTGACTGCACACCTTGGGAATGAAATGATCGCCTCCAGGCTGTTTCAAACAACTAATATATACTTATCATTGTACCTACATGGAAAATGGTTAAAAAAAATGAAAAAAAAAATATATCCCGCTGAGTTTCTTTCGCCGGTTCTTCTCAGGTCCGAGGTGCTAAATTCCGAACCGGTGGTAGATTTTTGACAATCAATAAGCAAGTGCAAACACTTCTATATTGAATAAAGATTTTTGACTTTGACTTTGACTTGACTTTGTACCCGCGACTTCGAGGTTATTTGAATTATAAAAAAAATGATTGTTGTAAGTTACTCTTTATTACATCAGCTTTCTGCCAGTGAAAGTCCCATCAAAATCGAACCAGTCGTTCTAGAGATTAGTCGGAACAAGCAGACAGACAGACAGATAAAATTTAAACAAAATAATTTATGTTATTTTGGTATATATACCGGGTATGGATAAACCAAAATAACGGATGAATTATAAACACAAATTAAGCACATGAAAACCCGCTTTTGAACCCGCAATCATTTTTTAAGATGCACGCGTTCTAACCACTGGGCCATCTCGGGTCTTTGGTCATCTCTTAGCAGTGATACAATAAATAATTAATATTTGCCTATTGCTATCAGGTGGCCCAATTACCACTCCTATGACATAAAAAAAAAACAAAAATCTAAGATCCACGGTTCAATAAGTAACAACAATATATTAAAAGGAACATTTGCGTAGGACAATATTTGCAAACTAATAAACAAGCACGTGGAACAATATTTGTAAATTATAATAAAGTTAAATTAACGACGGAAAATTAATAATTATTCGGTTTCCGAATTCCTTTAGACGTACACAATACGTAATTAAAGTTAATACAATAAGTTTGAATTGTATAATTTAAATGTAAAATAATAACATAGACAATATGAAAATAATTTACGTATTTGGTAATCACGTTAACAATAAACAAAACGTAACCACAAAACGCAAACGTAACTTAATCAAAGTTAAGAATTGAGACAGGGCAATTTCTAAATATTATCAAACCTCGTTAGTCTTCGCGACTAATTAACGTAAACTTATAATTGGGTTTACTTTGTGCTGTTTACGGCGCTAGAGGTCTACAACGTTTTACCATCTCTCCGAAATATTTATTGTAATAATAAAAGTCTTATCTCTTTATAGTATAAAACAAAGTTGCGTCCCGTCATCTGTACGCTTAATTTTTTTTATGGCATAGGTTGAACGAGTATATGGGCCACCTGATGGTAAGTGGTCACCACCGCCAAGAAATATTTACCATTCCTTATATTGCCAATGCGCCACCGACCTTGGGTACCAAAATGTTATGTCCCTTGTGCCTGTAGTTACACCGGCTCACTCACCCTTCAAACCGGAACACAACAATACTGTTGTTTGGCGGTAGAATATCTTTTAAACTACTTAATGCGATAA
Source organism: Vanessa atalanta (assembly GCF_905147765.1). Classification (NCBI taxonomy): domain Eukaryota; kingdom Metazoa; phylum Arthropoda; class Insecta; order Lepidoptera; family Nymphalidae; genus Vanessa; species Vanessa atalanta. The sequence goes on along the minus strand of NC_061892.1, from coordinate 2,519,794 downwards.
ACAGATCCAAGAGCAAAGGTTTATATGTAAAGAACATGCATATCATAGTAGGAAAAAATAATTCCGAGTTTCCTATTCGGAAAAAAGCAAGTTTTTTTTTATTATAAAATAAATCGTTCTTCAATCTTAAAGTTATATATAACCTTTTTGTAACAGCGTGAAGCCGGGACAGGCAGCTAGTATAAGATAAAATACATTTATTTACATTAGGGCCTTGAGTTTTTGACAAATTATGACCGCGTGGAATGGTGGCGAGATTGCTAGCAGCATTTCCCCGTTGACTCGCAATTCCGTCTCTGGTTGAAAAATGTACCAACCCATCTGTCACCAGTGGAGTGGTGTACCGTATAATAATTTTAATCAAACTTATTTTAAGTCTTATATTGCTTTTTATTACTTTATTAACAATATGTATTTATCTAACTGATTAACTACAAAAGGGCATAAATCCGATCAAGATTTACTGAATTTAAATGTTCGGAATTTATGTTTATAAAACAGTGTTTGGTAGTGACGGTTATCGTGACTTGTATCATTTTAGTTTCAAAAAGTTAGACAGATTTATAAGTGAACCTCGTGATTGTAAGTGGTCACTACTGATATTGGTACTGTAGAAATATTAAGTATTAAACTATAACCTTATACGGAAAATGCATCAACAACCTAGCGAACTGATTCAATACTAAGTATTTCCGTTTGGCTGTGGAATATGTGATTTAAGTAATGGTTAGACATAACGAAACTGTGCATGTGTGAGTAAATATTTCAATGTGTGTTTCAGATGCAAGAAAATTTGAGAAGAAAAATGGAAGCGTACCGTAGAGCAACACGAGTCAAGAGCTTAGAAGATGATTCGACTTACGGTATAAATTATGACGTACTTGGACAGATATTCGCTCATTGGCAGTTTAAGTACAAGTATGGGTCGCGTGTCAAATACTTGAACCAGTATAACCACTACATAACGAACGTCCAAGGTTTGGATATACATTTCATGCGTATAAAGCCAAAAAATACGGAAAATCTCAAGGTGAGAAACACACATAGTCTTAATACAAATTCTTAATCGTTATTTAACAACATTAATTTAAATAAAGAGCTGGTTCAAAATATTGATTCTATCATCAAGAATGTCGGCTTACTTTCAATTTAATAATTTCATTTTTAACTAAATATATTTTTTTTTATTAAATACATTTGCTTTAGCGATGGTTTCGAATACACAAAAATTTTCTATGTATAATATCATCGCTAGTGAAAAGTCAGTATTGTAAGTTATCCGAACTTTATCTTTTGTAGAAAGTAGCTTGAGGCGCTGCGCCGAATGTTCACGTAATTTCAATACGCGTATCCATTAAGAGATATAATCGTTATTATAGTCAATGTCGCATGTGACTTTCTAATATTGAGCGAAAATGTTCTGTAATGAATTTTGAGAATATTCTTACATGATGACTGTTGAATACTGTACAATTTTTTTGAACTCAAAGTTATAGAATATATGTTAATGCTCAAAATAAAGCTGATAACAATTTTTATTTGTTAAACAAGTTTTTTTTTTAAATATTAATATTTCAAAATAAGGCCGGTGACACAAGCGGATATGTAACATTAATTTATTTAAAAAAAAACCTTTTAAATTTTTTATTGTTTCATTCAAACTATTATTTTTGAACTATGTTATACATACATATTATATTTCGAATTTATATTCAATATATCTTATTATTCAAATAAGGTAGAATGTAAATTTTTAAACGCAATCTTATGTTCATAACTGGACGCCAGTTTTCATTAGATCAATCCTAATTTATTAAATTCCTGGCGATCGATCAGACTGACTTTACATTCAGACAGTGCCTTAAAACCGTACACGGTAGATTTTTATAAATCAATTTTTGCTTTATTTTTGTATAAAATGCTAGGACATGATAATATCATAGGCGTTATATACTCAATAACAACATACAGTATAAGATTCTTAATGTATACGTTTTTTTTTTTACAAAATAATTTATAAATACTCAATCAGAAAAAACAAAACTTCGACAAAGGATTCCCCTCCTCTTAAAGATAAGTTTTGGATCTTAGTGTAATAATAATCTAAGCTGTTTTAACATGTAAATTTCGCACGGCGTTTTCTTTGTCTTTTAGGGTGAAATAAATTATCAACACTTATCACGTACCTCAAAATTCAATGGCGGTTAGTCGGAATTGAAACCACTAACGTCAGTTAATTTTTTATTCTATCCTATTTTGGTGTAAAATTTATAAATATTAATTAATTAAAAATGATAGCTTATGGTTTTAAAATTTTGCCAATTTGCAGCATGTTACCGCTACTTAATATCTCCAATGAAATATTAAGCTTGTTTTACATGTAGAATCATTATCAGTCATTATATGTAAAATATAGCATATTCACTACTTTATAAAATCAAAATTACTAATACTCATTTATTTGTCCAGGTTGTACCTTTACTGCTCATTCATGGATGGCCTAGTTCTGTGAGGGATTTCTATGGCATCATACCTTTACTTACATCAGCTAAGCCGGAATACAATTTTGTGTTTGAGGTGATCGCCCCAAGTTTACCAGGATTTGCTTTCTCTCAAGTAAGTTAAAGCCGTAGAAATATACGACACTTTTTACTAATAAACTGTGTTCTTATTGGTACGCGTGAGTGTGCGTATGTAAGTGTGTGTGGGTTGTGTATATAATAATAACATCAATTTGAGTATAAGTGTTAATTGACTTATACCTTGCAATATTGTAGGAGTTAAATAGGTATATAGGTACCTTTATCACTTGAAATATTTTTCAAATTTAAAAATAGAATACATGTTAATTTAAAAACATATTCAAAGTTCTTAAGATTTTTCGACTAACAATCAAAATAATCTTGAACTTTCTTAGTCGCTGTATGAATGGAAACAAATTGCCAGACGGATAAAAACGACCTTTTGTTCTTATTCACATGTTCCGCTGCATGTCTGATTAAAACAAAAAATGTATGTATAAATTCTAAATCTGCAAATGATCACTTTCATCCAAGGAATACGAAATTATGAATATTTGTATCATAAACAAGTAAATTGTTCCTAGTCAAATTTCCTATTGCTGGATAAAATCTTTTCCTCTCGAGTGAAGTCAGGAACTTTTCCTCCATTGCTCCAATGCGTCTGAAGGATATTAGGATACGTTGCTGGTGGAATTATAAATATTATACGTGAATATTCAGAGGTTCATGCAGGGTTTGAACTTTAGCTGTTTAATATCAGTATTAAATTTTACCATATATTCTTTTTTCGTAAATTTAAACAGCATCATCCTTTGTTTCACTCATATAATGAGTCATGTGAGGAATTAATCGTATAGCATGTAACAGTATTAAATTGATCAATAGCCAATTTGAATAATAATTCTAGCTCTAATATGAGGGAATTATTAGATATTGTCGGTATATACCGATGAAATCATGCATAATTGGAGGTTATTCTATATTTGCATGCACGAATATATTTACGTAGATTTATTTAATCGACTGCATTCAAATCCGGCGTATCTAATTTTCTATGTAATTTTGCGATAAATTGCCGAAAATTCAATTAATTTCAAAGCACTGATCGCGATTTGAATAGAAACAAATTACGAAATAAAATTATATATTAATATTGTACATTAGTTAGTGGTAGGGCTTTGTGCTAGCTCGTCTGGGTAGGTACCCTCTACTCATCAGATATTCCAAACAACAAAACTAAGAGTATTATTGTTTTCCATCTATCAAGTGACATTTGCTCGTTCGCGGAACTAAATCTATATATGTATATAAAATCAAAATACCACTTACTGATTCATCACGAAACCTTAGAAACTATAACAGCTAAAATCTTAAAATTTGGTAGGTAGGTTCCTTACAACGTGTAGACGTCCGCAAACTTCCAACGCGTGTTCTAAGTTTGTGTTTGATATGTGATAAAGCCGCAAGTTCAACTAGTCATATCATAAAATAAGTCATATCATAAAATATATATTTTAGTCTGGAATTGAAGCCGATAGATAGATAAGATATATACTTTGATCTGAGCTGGGTCAATTAAAGAGTTGTGGTGATACTTAAAATTTAAGATGTTTGTAAAATATTAAAATTATTTGATACATTACAGGCACCAGTTAGACCTGGATTAACAACATACCAAATGGCTATTGTATTAAGAAACTTAATGGAAAGGATTGGTCATAAGCAGTTCTACGTACACGGAGGCGATATTGGTCATGCTATTGGCTCACATATAGCCACACTATTTCCAAATCAAGTACTTGGTTTTCATTCAAGTACTCCAGTCAATCCGTCGAAGTTGGCGCATTTAACTCTGATGTTGGGAGCAATTTGTCCAAAATGTGTAGCAAACGATTTAGTTGATAAAATATATCCTTACACGGATAAACTACAGTTTTATTTAGAGGAATCAGGGTATTTACATTTGCAGAGCACTAAGCCGGATACTGTGGGTAAATATTTAGTTTCGTTTAAGTGCTATCGAAATTTCTCGAACATTTTCCTAATATAATTCCGAATACTATCTTTTAGATTTTGCGAAATATGCTTTCTTGGATCACTTTCTAATTCACATTTATTAATATTTTTGATTCATCATTTTTTTAAATTTCTAATTCGATAAATATAAATTTTACACTTATGTGATACGTATATTACAATGTGTCTATTACTTAGACACTGGAGTCCGATACCGAACTCAATAAAACAAAATTTGCTTCAAAAACTAGTATAATATATTCTTGTAATCTAGTACAGCTTGTATCGTTAGTTAATAAGATGGCTTATAAGTAAGTGAAAAAAAAAACAAAAGAAGGAAAACAACACACTCGCTTTGACACATTCTTTTTTTATAAAAATGTTGTAAAAAATGTTTGATTATATAGAAACTAATGCTATTTAAAATTAAATCAATGATCTGTATTATATATACATCTAAATTAGTAGTCGTAGGCGCGAACACAATGTATTGTGATATATTTAAATACAAATTCTCACTTTGAGACAAATTATAATAAACTTATTTATTTTTCACGATAGAACCCAAGAAAATTCGCATAACGTTCTATTTGCTAACGTGACATAAATCACTTATTAGATATCACAGAGATGATATACGATTTGTTTACTATGCTTCAAATACTTGGAACAGTCAGAAATTGAAATAATTGTTGTATTAAGTTGCTTCCGTTTTCCGATTTCAGGTATAGCTCTTCAAGATTCTCCATTAGGTCTAGCCTCGTATATAATTGAAAAGTATTTGCTTTTCACCGACCCAGCAAATAAGTACACACACGATGGCGGTCTTAGCGCATTCAATGTAACCGATTTAATGGATAACGTGCTCATTTATTGGAGTACTGGAAGTATTACCACATCGCTCAGATTGTATAAGGAAAGTATTCTGAACTATGAAATGGAAGAAACTCTTTCAAGGTAAGTAAGTGACTTATAACATACATAAACATAACATAAACAGCCTTTATATTTCCCACTGCTGGGCAAAGGCCTCCTCTCCCTTTGAGGAGAAGGTATGGAGTATATTTCACCACGCTGCTCCAATGCGGGTTGGTGGAATGCAGGTTTCCTCACGATGTTTTTCTTCACCGCCGAGCACGAGATGAATTATAAACACAAATTAAGCACATGAAAATTCAGTGGTGAAAGTGACTTATATTGTTATGTAATTTGAATTGTATGTAAATCTCTTCATTTTTCATCGTTCTGCTGAAAACGTCTCTCAAAGCACCGACTTTTTTTGGTCAAGCAGATTTTCTATATTACCGTATATGTTCATTAAAATAAATAAATCAAATCGTAAATTTTGAAATCATACAAAAAATACTTACGTGCCAACTATTAGGTTAAATTTTAATAAAAGTAATGTTTTACTTCGACGATCAAAAATTATTTGTTCAACATTTTATAGACAGTTATAGACCTATGTAAGTATATATGAAATATGCGTAAACACGGGATTTATAAACAGTATTTCTCTATCGTAATGATGTCGTACAGAGACGGTTTTCTGTGAGTCAGAAAATTTTTTTTTAACAAACAAACATTTTTTTCAGTATCCCAACATCTGTTCCCACTTGGGGTCTCCGAACTAAATACGACTTGATTCAGCAACCCGACTTTATCTTGCGTTGGAAATACCCCAATTTAGTCCGTACTACCAATTTAGATGTAGGAGGTCACTTTGCTGCCTTCGAGAAGCCCGTTGAAGTTTCTAGTGATATTTTTGAGGCTGTTAAATTTTTTTCGACTATGAAAAAGTGATGAGTTGAATAGGTTTTTTTATTAAATAAAAAAATGTATGAAAATGTTTATTTTTATTTTTTCGATCACTTTTCATAATAAGGTACGTGATCAAGTGATTCCTTCTTTCCGAAATGTCAAGCATTGTTTGATAAATAATTTAATTGAGTTTTTATTTTCTTTTCCGTACCCCTGACAACTTCTGTGTATAAATTTATGACAAAGTTGGAGAGTTAAAATATAAAAAAACAGAAACGAATAAAAATGCTAACTTTCCCATTCAAAAACCCAAAATATACTTTATTCAAGCAGGCACTTAATAACACTAATCGATTCAGAATTTTCGGTCTAACAAGAAGAATATTTTCAAAATAAATGTCTATTAAACAATTATTTTGGTGTTAATATATGTTGTATGAGAATCAACAAATACTGATCTTTTTGTAATCTACTAGCTCACACATCTTAGCTATGAATATTTATAGTATCTTTTGGTCCAAGTCACCTATAAATATTCACAGTCCTTATTAGAAATCTTTGTAAACTGCTAATATGGCAAATCGCTATCAAGTTTTCTAAAAAAAACCAAATTATTGCACATTTCTCTTGATATTTATTTTCGTTAGAACCTTTTACGAAATAATAGAAAACTTTAAAAGGAAATATTATCGATCAAGGAATACAGGGATCCATTTTTATATACATATATATCGATGTTATTGTATCAAATAATATACTCACTTCTGAGTGTGTCCTCCTTTTTGAGAACTTCTAGTAATCTAGTACTAGAGTACTAGAATATACTCTACAATTCTCAAAAAGGATCTCTAGTGCGGATTAGTTGATTTAAATGTGACAGAATATCGTTCAAACTTCGATATCGATTTATAAATAAAATAGAGTAAATAGATGCCCTGGGGCATTTACAAGCTGTTACTAGGCTAAGAGGAAACTCTTAGCTACAACCTTCTCCACAAGAGAAAGAATTTATTCCACCACTACTCTTGTTCGGGTTGTCGAGTACACATATGGCACAAAAAACAAGAGACGATTTATAAACACAAACTAAGCACATGAAACATGAAGTGCTTGCCTTGAATTGAACCCGCAATCATCAATTAAGATGCACGCGTTCTAAACACCGGGTCATGTCGACTCTTTAATACACTTACACAAAATCTAAGCGAACTTCGAATGTGAACTTGCAAGCAATCGAAATCAATATGTGGAAAATATAATATCCGCAGTTCACTGGACATTAATATTCATACAAATACCGAAACATACAAATTTGAAAATATTACTTGTCTGGCAATATCCGACAGAATGCTGTTTGCAAACATCGATACTGGATAGGCTTTAATTAAATTGAGCGTAGTGATATTACCAATTGTATCTTGAATCTTATATCATCGTTCATCACCAATCAAGGCGTATTTGCATACAATGTAGTGTTACAAGAAATCACTACGAGAGTGATGGTCGGAAAATTTGTTTGAATTGTAAATTGGAATAAAGATCCGAAAATTTTTTCCGATCATTTTATTCAATTATTTTATTTAATTAAAATTATTTGTTACACTTAAATAAATATTAGTCTTTTTACAATATTAAATTTATTTAATTTAATATAGGATATGGTGATATTGTGTATTATGCAATTTTTTTTATAAAGTTCCGTGGCGTGCATTTAAGCAAAAGAACATGACATGTGTTCCCAAAATTGGTGGCGCATTGGGTATGTAAGGAATGGTTAAAATTTCTCACGGCGAAACGGCGACTAATATAGAGTAGTAGTGAGCACATACCATTCGGTGGTTCATTGGCTCTCCCATCTACCCATTGGGTAACCCAACTATGCTATATAAAAAAAATTAAGCACAAAGTAATAGAGACATCAGAATATAATTTGAAACCACAGATTAAGCTGAACCAAAAGGAATGAAAGAATGGAAATGAAAAAGAATAACGCGTAGGCAGACAGAATCGGCGCAACGAAATCGAGTTAGTAAAGCGATTGGAACCCTCCCAGGATTCTTTTTATCCCATTTATCCTATATTTAGAAGGTCTGAGCCCTTTTATTGGTTAATCGTTTATGAATTAGAATCGTAATAACTGTCCTTTTGGGCGCGTGTTTATTAATAGATTTTATATACCATCCATTGTTATAAGGTCAAGTTCCGCCCAACCGAACTGCAATTTTACGCAAACTTTTGACGTTTTTTATGACAAGAGTTGTTTTTTTCGTTTTGGTAACACTGCACTATTTTTTATGTAAGTTTATAAATAAAACAAGATCATTTATTAGTTACTCAATATGAATGAGTTTGATTGTAAGATAATACTAAATGGTTAAACAAATACTAGAATATTAGTAATTATTACAATATGTCGTGTATATGTCGTATATGTATAGTATAGTTAATGTCTATGTGTTAATATATAGTTTATGTACTAAGCTTCACATTACTTTACATTTACTCAGCAATTACTTTGGTAAATTCTATTGTATGTCATAGCAAGACCTTGCTGTAGAGAAGACTATAAAACATTAACGAAAAAAAAATTTGCAACAGTGTGAGTATGTGTATGAGTGTGTGAAGAAGAAACAATATCTACCTAAAGAATTGTATTATTCGAATCAGTTATCATTTTAAATTCTTCTTAATGTCATTCCTTTCGATTCCGATTTCAAATTGATTTCCAAACAAGTAAACTCGTAGCGGTAATCGTTAACAATCGAATCAACATCGCTAAATTCAGTTATTCGCAGTCTCGTCGCCGCAGCTCGGTAACTTTTTCAGACGATTCCTTGCAAAAAAAAATCAAGGCTGTCGAAACCTTTTCATTTTTATCTGGCTTGGTAATAGTTTTGCAGTATTAATTTGGTTGTAAAAGTTAAAAGTGTCGTTTTCGTCGTGCCGAAAATTATTTTAAACTTTTATTTATGAAATTTAAGTTGTTGCAACAGAGAGGAGGAACTTTGCGTCGAAATCGTTTTATGAAATTGTTGCACGTTTATAAAACAGTTTGACTCGAATTCGACCTTGAAATTGTAACCGCATTTCAATTAAATCATTTGTTTTAATATAACAATTATATAAACAATTGTATTTAACTAACAACTAAAAAAGCGGAACTATTGAGTTTCTTGCCGGTTCTTCTCGATAGAATCTACCTATCGAAGCGGTGGTAGCTTCACGTAATGGTTTGGTAAAATCACGATTCAAAAAAGAGGAAGTTAAGACAGAACTGGCAGAAATCGATACGTAAGGAAAAAGCGTTATGCTTTTCAAGGGATCTTCCATCTCTTTCTCTTTTTCTCTGTCTCTTTCTATTCATATATGTGTGGTTTTATTTAATATTTTTTTGCTTTTATATAAATTACTGGCAATGATTCAAATTATTTAAGAAATTACTGAATTACATATTTACCCCTCTTTTTAAGCTTATCACTTGTGTTAGGAGTGAGTACGACAGTGTCCCAAGGGATCAGGTTCGACTTTTACACCGCTAGGCGACCCATAAATTTAAAGGGCTATTAAAGCATTATTTTGTTTATTTTCATTATATAATTCCCAATATTGCTGATTTATTTCACTGGCACTTTATGTGTGAAAAAATCATCGTTCCACGTAATCTCTCGTTTATTAAACACTTTTAATATTGAGATAATATTATTAATCCGGTTTCAATGACATCATTTGTCGATGAATGCTCGAAAATTCTGTGATCGACATTTCTTCGCAAGCATAAAAAAACGTAAGTAAAACCAGATTAGTTAATAAAAATAATTTTATGATTATTTGCGGTTGTAAAAACTATTTTTTTTCACAGGCAATATCAATTCAACAGATAAAAGTCTCAAGTAGCAAAAGAGTCGTCAAAGTTACGTCGTTTTCGTTTTAAAATGCAGTTAACTTAAAGACTTCCTTCTTTTGTCTCATTACAATCCGCAGCCGTGATTAGTTTTGCGTCTAGCTCATTTACAATTCAAACTCAGCGGTAGATCTATTACAGAATTTGTTTACAGGGATATCGACCTTAGTTCTAATGTTTTAAGGACGTATTCAGCGTTACACATTACTTGGTTATTTAAGGAACATTGCATCCATGGCTAGCTCATTTGGTAACCAAAAGAGTTCTGTCTTCCTTGTTCGTTGTGTTAAGATTAAGTAGTGTTTTCTTTATTAGTGTTTTTATAACATAGAATTGTGGGTAATATTATTTTTACACTAAAATCCTCATTTAATATAGAGTAGCCGTAACAGACTGTGGATATCCCACTGTTGAGCGTAACCCTTGGAGAAGGTTTGGAGTTTATTCCACCACGTTTTTTCAATATTGGATGCGTGCAGGTTTCCTCACGATGTTTTTTAATATGAGCACGAGATGCATTATTCACACAAATTGAACACACATGAAAACATCATAGTGCTTTTGGGTTTGAACCTGCAATCTTTGATAAAGATCCAAAGGACAACCTCTTATTGAACGTATCAACGTATAAATTAATATTGATCACAAAATAACACGTTGAAATATTTGGAACTGTGAAGCATTGTTACCTTTCGAAGTCAGTAAATAGTGGTACTATTGGGAAAAGGCCAATCCAGATAGAAAGTTGGAAGGTTATTCCAACATATTGTAAACTGAACCTGAAACTTGAGCTGCAATGTTAGGAATAAAAAGTACATTTTCTGCTAATTCAGACTAAAATCTATCTCCGTGCTAAGATCTGAATATTCAGTTCCGTTCAGCTGTCCTGGCGTGATTGAATATCAAACATACATCCATCCCAACTTTCGCATTTATAATATTAGTAGAATTACGCCAGATTTTTTCCTTTACTATTTAATTAAAATCAGTAAAAAATTACGGTGTTTTATAAGGCAGTATATATAACGTTTGATCCTTTCCTTTCTAAAATGGAATAATTAAAAACAAAACCAACAATTCATATTCCTTTAATACTTAAAAAGTTAACAGTACAATTCATAATTAATTTAGATTTTTTACTTTTAATAAAATATATTTCATTGTTGAATTATGAATAATACTCAAGCGTATTTTTCGAGTTTCATCATTATTATAAAGTTAGGTAAAAAAATTTTTTGCGAAGTTATACTTCTCTCAATGCCTTATCAAAAAACGATCACAGGGATCATATGAATTTTTACTAATTACACGACGATTTTTTTCGGTAACCGCCAATTAAATGTCAAGGCGCTCGAATTAAATAACTTCCAGGCAGGATGTATTATATACATAGGTATATAATTGTATTTAACTAACATTACTTTGTATTTTTAAATATTGAAAAAGAGTAACTACTGAGTTCCTTGCCGGGCCTTCTCGGTAGAATCTGCATTCGGAACCGGTGGTAGCTTCACTTATTACAGTTTGTTAAATGACGATTCAAAAGTTCATGTAAAAGTCTACTCGAATAAAATATATTTTGATTTTTGATTTTCATCTTCTAAATATTATGGTATAATTATTATATTACTTTTTACTAAGTAGATTATTATTATTTTATTGTAATTAATTATTTGCATCCAAAAACTATTTTTATTTACATTTCCCACTGCTGGGCTTAGGCCTCCTCTCCCATTGAGGAGAAGGTTTTGGAGCATATTCCAACACGCTGCTCCAATGCGAGTGGAAAACACATGTGACGGAATTTCGTTGAAATTAGAAACATGCAGCTTTCCTTACGATGTTTTCCTTCACCACCGAGCACGAGATGAATTATAAACACAAATTAAGCACATGAAAATTCAGTGGTACTTGGCTGGGCTTGAACCCGAAATCGTCAGTTATGATGCACGCGTTCAAACCACTGGTCTATATCGTCAACATCATCATTAATTAATTGGTATAAACAGATAAAAAAACTGGTTAAAACTGGTTAATTTTGTCGCAAGTACGCGTAAGTATTTCATAAAAACAATTAAAGAGTAAGAAAGAACAAGACGAATAAAAAGGTATATCATATTTACTTTCAAAATCCGAGAGATACAGATTTTTAAAAATGTAAATTAAATCCGTATAAAAATAACGTCGTAATCTGTCTGTGACAGGCGTTCCGAGTCTTCCATAATTCCGCTAAGGCTTTAGACCCATGAGCAACAATTTTATCAAGACAGAGTGTTTATTAAAAAAATGTATTCGGACAAATAAAAATTAATGATTTGTCTGTATGTTTGGTCTCGTTTCGCAATCATTCATCCAATTGTGATGATGATTTGGATTAGATTTTGGATGGTTTTGCGTACGTTTGAGAAGGTAGATCAATAATATTGTTGTATGATTGTTCTTAAATATAAATATTATATTTTAGAGCCGAGATGGCCCAGTGGTTATAACGCGTGCATCTTAACCGACGATTTCGGGTTCAAACCCAGGCAGGCACCACTGATATTTCATGTGCTTAATTTGTGTTTATAATTCATCTCGTGCTCGGCGGTGAAGGAAAACATCGTGAGGAAACCTGCATGTGTCTAATTTCAACGAAATTCTGCCACATGTGTATTCCGCCAACCCGCATTGGAGCAGCGTGGTGGAATATGCTCCAAACCTTCTCCTCAAAGGGAGAGGAGGCCTTTATCCCAGCAGTGGGACATTTACGGGCTGCTAATGCTAATAAATATTTTAAATAGAATATTTTTTTTTGGCTTTTATTTGTACCATGAAGACACAGATTATTTCGCCAATGTCACGTGCGATGCAGAAGACACGATGGACATTGAACGGTACGGTCGATATTACAAGCTTAATTTAATTTTGAAGACATTATAGTAGTAGACTCTTTGTTAACCCATAGTCTAAAACAACACAATGATAAATAATTAGATAAAAATAAATTATTATTAAGATAACATATAAAAACAATCACAAAAATATTTACAACTTAATTTTATTACGCTCAATGTATTTATATAAATATTTAATAAGTGGACTGAACACAAATAGTAACAAACATTCAATATTAAATATATATAAGCTTATTATACCCCTTCGAAGCTGACACTGGATTGTAGTACAAAATTGGACTTAAAATTTTTTATTACATATTTGACTGACATAAATATATTTTTTATACCTTTTTTTTTTTTTTGTTTAACGAGGAGGAAATGCATTTACGCATGCCGCCCGGTCGGGGGACCGGGACGGGTATGTGGGACTCAACCGGGAACTAATGCCCCGTGCCAGGGCACGCTAGTGCTAATGCCCTGTCCTACCCACTAAAACCATCCTCGGGTTTCCACCATGCCGCCGAGTGGTGAGGCCACGGGATCGCCAAGGGCATGCAACCGCGACCCCACCAGCGGCAGCCGCCCTAAGGCGGCTGAATATTCATGGAAAGCGCGCCTAGTGCGCGCCTTCCCCCTCATCCTCCACGTAAGAATGTAGCGAACTCCCCCGAGTTCGCCACTGGAGGCTGGGCGTCAACGAAGCTGACGCCCTGCGGCGGATAAGATGGTAGGCTCCGCCGCTGACCGCCGGTGTAAAACACCTGGGAGGCTCGAGTAGCGAGCCCTCCCACTCCCTCCTAGCCAACGAGGCCACTCACATGGTCCGCCCTGACGCCGATCAGGGACGTACCAGGAGCAGCCCCGCGGTATCCCTCCCGCCAGTCTTAGCCGTGGCCGACGAGCAAGCTCAAGCCGGCCCCGTTGCCCAGGGTACACCACGAGGAGGTGACTGACATGTACCCCATATATTTTTTATACCTAGCATATAACAATTAATCCCTAAAAAGTGAGCAAAGCCGCGGGCGACAACTACTTCAAATAGTGGAACTGAGCTTTGGTTATATATCACATAAATATACAACCACAATAATCACCCTTATGTTCCATATGAATTTGTTTTATAATTCCGTGCATATAAAAATCATTTATGCTTACATAGTTTTAATTTATAAAATATTATAAAACCTATTTTCTGATTTTTATATATGTTTTAATATTCTTCTTCTGAGGTTTTCGACCGTCCGCTTCGAGCCTTAGCCGCAGCCACAGGTCTTAAAAAGAAGAAATTAATTTAGAAAATTAAAATCCGTAATGCAACCTCGCCATCTTTTAAGGGATTAGAGGATAGGCTACTTGCTCGTAGAAAGGTTGTAAGTTAAAACTGGTTTAATTAAGACGGTTGATAATTAGTAATGATGATTCATTCATTTACAAAATAAAAATAAACAATTAATATATTATTACGAGTATCAACAATATTACAATTAACCGATTTTTGACTGTTGTTTTCTTCTCTCGAATATCGAATCACTGGTGTTAGAAAGGGAGAACTACAGTGTTTAACTAAACAACAGCTGAACATTTTTTTTAATAATATATGTGGCAAAGGACCTTGAGGGTAACCTGATGGAAAGTAACTAGCACTGGGGCTTGGACAGCGCACCTGGCGTTGTCAGCCTTTAAGAAATGTGTACGCTCTTTTCTTGAAGGTTCCAAAGTGGGATGGTTCGGAAAAACCGCCCGTAAAAGTTGGTTCCACGGATTGGTTGTGTCGATTCTCGGACATTTAGGTGGTTTATAAGAAATGTTTACAAACAAAGCATGTGATGTTGTCCAATATAAATTTATTTATTTATTATTTATTAAATAACAGACTCAATGAAACAAATTCACAACGTTTGAGAATATACGTAATTAAAATCCCGTGTGAATTAAACCAATAACGAAAAATAAGTTTAAATAATATTATGGGACACCATATAAAATAGAAAGAGACAGAGATAAAGAGAAAGAGAGGGATAGTTCACCTGGGGCGTAATGCTTTTTTCTTACGTGAAATTTTAGACGTTTTGCTTCTTGTCTCTTGCAATCTCTGGGAGCGATTTCGTGAAAGGGGACGGAAGTGTGTAACAAAAAGCTGTGAGCATTATTTGATTTTGACCCATAAACGCGCATGGTGCTAGAATTGACCTTCAGATGGTCCCAACATATTATCCGAGAGGATATTACGTTTACGTTACTTGTTACCCAGTTGAGATATCAGATGCTACACACCATATATGAATTCGGCAAGACTCGTTTTTATTGACTGCTCACTACACCGTCTCATACAAAGACTATGCTGACACTTCGAATCTGATAAATTAGGTACAAAATCAAATGCTTGTTTCGATCACGGACTACTATGCCTAATAGAACAATATCAAAAGTGTATTTTATTGGTTCTGGGGAAATATTTATTGGTTCTCGCTGACAATTGTTGACACTCTAGACATGGCCCGCGACGCTTTTGGTCGGTGATGGAACTGGTCTAGTTGAAATAGTCACATACTTCTGAATGCAAACTTTTTTTGCCTTTTTTGCCTGTCAGGTTCCATGCTTGTGTTAGGCAAAAAATGCATTACCGTTCATGGCATGAGAAAGTGGTCACTCTCCGTATCATATGTGTTGTATGTGTGCCAATCGTATGTGTGCCATTTTAAAGTAATCAATTGTGCTAAAAGCTTGCACTCATTTTATGGCGCGGTGGTTATGTAATCAATGGTTAAAAATTTTTACGGTGTCTATTTTCATAGGCGGTGGTGACCACATACTATCAGGTGGTCCATTTGCCAGTCCGCCTACCTATTATATATAAAAAAAAAAAAACAATGAGTGATTGAAAATATGGTACTCTAGGTCACTGTTACCGAACCAATTAATGGATAGTTCTTAATGGTCATATTGTCAATAATGCCATTTATATAAAAATACTTGATATATAAATAATATTTGTATATTTATGGCTGTTGGTTTACCGCAAATCTGGGTGCTTCATGAATAATGCGCCATAATTCGCTCGCTTAATGACGAGTGCTACAGTGAAGTCGCTGGAAACTTTCGTTAAGGTAAATGTGTTCGATACCAAAATTAATTAAAAAAATAATATAAAATATTTAAAAAAAAAATAACCGACTTCAAAGGTAAACACGACTAATCGGGAATACTACCTATCTAAATAAAAAAATAAAGAATTTTCGAAATCAGTTTACAAATTACGGATTTCTGAGGTAACAAAGATACCACTATGGATTTCAATATTTTGTATTCAAGCAAGAAATGCTAGCTATATAAGGCTTAATAATTTTACCCAGGCAGTTTAAACAAGAACACAGATTTTTTATTAAACTTGACGAGTAAACCCACTATTTGGCTTATAATAAGATCCGAGAGAAAAAAAAAACGAAGTGTTAGCGCGATTTAACTTCAGCATAGCATACAGCGACATCTTTTGTTGATAACTAAAAAGTTACATTATATATAAAGAATATTCGCTTATACTCTGTTTTAACAAATTGACGCGATATGATTGGTCAAGAGCTTGATTAATCTATGATATTCACTTTCGATTATTGAAAAAAATGCGTTTTGAACGTGACGAAACTGTAATTGGAATTTTGGAAGTAAAATTAAAGTGGAAATAAGTGGATAAGTGTAATAATGTTGTATTATAAATGAAGATACATTAATCATAAAGTCTTAGTTGTGCACAATATAGCTGATTTATTAGCAAATCGCATGAAGTACGTAAATCTAAGGTTTGCTTATCTTTTTTCCTGCTTCCATTGGAATAGGCTATATTATGTTGCTTCACTATAATGTTCTCTCTCTGAGATGAGGTAGAAAGTTTCATCTATAGAAGACATAAAAAATAGTGTATAAAAGTCTTACTAGAAATACCCTCAGAATTACATCGATTGATTATTAAAACATAACATTATTACATAATTTATAATAATAGTATCTAATTCAAGATCAATAACATAAATATATTATTGTATCATCCGTATTACATTTTCGATCACCATTAACATTAACGGGACTACTCAAATATGCAAATTGATTGATAAGCGGAAATTACGTTGTTTAATAAACATTTCGGATTTACTTTAGAGTACCGGGTAATTAATATTTTCCCATCGATATACCGTATTTAACAATCACTATGCGTAATTGTAATTAGCTGAGTAATTATATACATACATATGTCATAGCAGCCTTTTAATGTCCCACTGCTGGGTTACGGCATGCTCTTCTTTTGAGAAACGGGTTGATGGGTGATCGGTATTATGTAAGCAGGCGGACAGGCGATTAGACTACCTGACGGTATGTCGCCACCGCGGTCCTTAGATATTCTATAGCTCAAGTCGCCGTTACTCCACCAGCTTTGGGAGCTAAGATGTGCTAAGTTACACTGGCTCATTCAGCCTTCAAACCGGAACACACAGTATCAAGTGTTGCTGTTTCTTTATATGATGAGTGGGTGATACCTAAACAGACAGGCTTGGACAAACCAAGGAAATGGGGTTTCCTGCGATGTTTTCTTTCACCGATAGGCAAGTGGTTGACATGAAAATTCAGCGGTGATTTTCCGAGTTTGAACACGAAATTTGATTATGATTCATGCGGTTCTAACCACTTGACTATCGCGGCCCTTTTAATATTACCCTATATTATTTATTGAGCTTCAATGTTGTTATGAAGATTCGCTTTGATAGTAAACGATGTTTGTATTCGATCAAAACTCATGACACGAATTCCCGACGGATTATGAATTTGAATGAGTTATTACGGAATTTGGAATCTATTTCATTGATTGAAGACTTTGTTTACATAATACTGGTATCGTTGTATTTCGATTAAATATAAGCTTTATTTAATCAAAATGAAACAATACCAGTGTTACCAGTATTAAATATAACATTAAATTAAGCGTAATCTGAAGATAAATAAAAAATTTACATATTCACAATTTAAATATGTAATTTTTTTTTTTCATTTATGTAATTTTAATGTCACCCTGTGCGCAATATCATGAGAATTTACTCTCATTTTTTTTTAGAATTTATAAGAGAAGAAAAAAAAAAGAAGACCAGTAGGGGTTATTCTTCTCGTCGTTGAATCTTGCAGCCGTATCTTTCTGAAATCAATATAGAAATGTTTATATTCTAAATTAGAACATACAATAATAAAACTTAAGACACCGATCGAGAAGTTTTTTCTACTATATACATATATTAATAAATTATGTGGGGTCTGGAAAATTTTGTACATTGACTTTAGATTAAGAAGGTTAAACATTTTTACAAACATCAATAATAGTCGTTATTATTATTGATTAAAATATTTTATATAATCAAAGGCCTGGATTCAACTCTTGGATATTAAAAACTTATTGGGTTTTCCATCCAGACAGAGAGTGGGTTGTTTACAAGATGACTTGTGCACACTCTTGAAAATGGGCGTATTGGCCGAAGTCAGAATGATTTTCACCATCAATTTTTGCCCTGTTTGCCCAGTTTGGAGGTTATTTCATGACTCTGCGCCAATACGGATTGGTGGATTAAAGTACCATTGATTCAAATATATAAGCCCTAAGTTTTGGTGTAAGTTTTATTCTGCCCCCCTCTTGACTCAGGAGTAGTTGGATTGAGATACCGAATTTTAAAGTCTCTAGATTTCCTTTTGGGTAAACGAGCTCGTAGCTTCAATCACATTAAAGTTTTATTACTGCCACGATTAACTCTATATATTCAAAAAAAAATCCTTCTAAGTGATTTTTGGGGATTAATAATAAATAAATAAATATTGGACAATATCACATGCATTACACTGACCCCAATGTAAGTATCTAAAACACTTGTGTTATAGAAAATCAGAAGTAATAACGGCTCCATCGATATAAATATGACATGTACACGCACTTAAAACGTTTTAATCGAGCGAACGAATTTTGAGGATATATTTCCATCGACTCAATAAACTTCACCACAAAAACCTACCATTTTTATTACAGTAATAATAACTGCAATAGCTACTGTCGCCACATAAACTTAGAACGAATCAGTAAAAAGGTCTGAAGAAATAAAACGCAAGCTCCATTCAATTCAAATAAAAGGTTTTCAATGCAGATGTCTTTTAGGAACTCAGTAATGTTCGGAAATATCTCAAGCGACTTTCTTCCGTTTCGCTATTTTATTTATCACTTTACAATAGATACTTATTTAAAATCCTTTTTTTTTGTCTTTTTAGAACGTTTCATGAATAAGTTCAGATATAGAACGAATTCAAAATTCATCAGCGATTGTAGTATTTGAAAAAAGAACTGATAATGATTTCACTTTTAAAAAGTTAGGCTGTCTGGCAATTGGCAAGGGTCACCTAATAGTCTGGAAATGTTTGCCATAAGTGTTTAGATAATATTAACCGTTTCTTACACAGCCGATGCGCAGACGGGCTGTGCAAGGAACAGACCGTCTGTAGGTAGGCACTTAGTACAAAGTCCTAGCAACAACATTCGTAAAAATATTGAATTACATACTCATTTATAATGACGACTGATCGAACAATTATCATTAATCTTTCCTTATAACGCAGCCAATCACGCAATTCAACAACGTTACGCAGCGTACACACCCAATCATAGCTATAAATAATATATTAATTAAATTATATATAAATTATTATAAGTTGTTTAAGGGTTGTCAAATTTATGAGTGCGTTCCAATCGAAATAGGATTGCTTTAAGCCCTACCATTAACCAGGACCATACCATTACGGAGCGGAAATGTCAAAATCAAGTCGCAGATGTTGATTGTGGAAACCGTAGTGTTATCTACGACAAGCATTCGTCGATAATAATGTTACAAATTCAAATTTAGTTATTTTAATTCTAAATTCAAAAATTAATTCGAATGTTGTAAAATCGTTTTTTTTTTTATTTACTATCGGAGTCAAAGTTATAATTATATTAATTTTATTTAAAGATTACTAACAAACTTGTAAACAAGAGGAGATAAAAAAATATTACCAAGAGTAAGTCGGATTCCTACCCTAAGAGTTCCTTATCATAACTAAAAACATTTTTTAGGGATTCCTTATAATGCCAGTATGAGTGTACTATTTCGTTAATTGCAAATCGGATGCCTCGTAATAAGTACTGGCGCTAACATCTTAATAAAAAGTAAACACTTGGTGGTAGGGCTCTGGGTAGGTACCACCATCTTGTCAGATATTATTGTGTTCCGGGTTGAAGAGTGAGCGAGCCAGAGTAACTACAGGCACAAGGGACATAACATCTTAGTTCCCAAGGTTGGTGGCGCAATGGCGTTGAAAGGAGTGGTTAATATTTCTTATACCGCCATTGTCTGTGGGCGATGGTGACCACTTACACCATCAGGTGGTCCATTTGCTCGTTCGCCAACCTATAACATACAAAAAAAAAGTATAAAAAAAATTTCAAATCTGTTTATCTAACCACGATTAATCTTATTGAAGGGCAACCAAGTCCTATGAAAACTTATTTATCTCTAATATTATCAAAACTTAATTTAAAAATAATTAAAATAAAAAAAAAAAACAATCTTCCTCAGTGCTTATATAAGCGGGTATATAACATTATATTTTATAAGATCTTACTTTAACATTCAAGCTGTGTATATTTACTTCAAAACAAGGCATCGTAGTTATGCTATGATACAAAACAAGGGAAAAATAACAGCGATTTTTTAAAGAGAATATTCGTTACACGAAAAATAACCCGAATTCGAAGCACCGAATCGAACGGTAGCTCTCGAATGTTCGATGTGAATCCAATTCAGATTTAAAAGCGACTGTCTCCGGCTTCTCAAGACGCTATTGAAATGTATCGAACTCGTACGCTCCTAACGCGGTTTGTTTAACGTAAATGTGTTTATTTTCCCTAGGTATTATTCTGTTCTTTAGAAAATAAGAGATGACATGGTCTAGTGGTTTGAAGATGTAAATATTAGTGGTATGGCTTTGTGTAAGCCTGAGCATTAACGCCCATTTTTCGCATATTACAACAACAATCCGTAATACTTGGTATTTTTGTAATACGGTTTAAATAGTCAATAGCAGAATGGCTTATGGGCCGCCTAGCGAAGTCAAAAGTCGCAGGATCAAGCCTGACCTCTTGAGCTATTGTCGTCCCCACTCCTAACAAAAGTGATAAGCTTAAAAGGAGGGTCAAATAGGAATTTTATTTCTTAATCATTTGGGGCTTTGCTACTGTTCTTAAAAAAAAAATGAAAAATCATGACTGAGCCAGCGTAACTACAGGCATAAGGGACATATCGAGTTCAGGTTGGTAGCGCATCGATATGTAATAGATAGTTAATATTTCTTATAGTACCAATATACAGGGTTATTGGTAATTCGACGTATTCCCGTTAGGAGGTGATAGGGGTGACTATTTCCGATAATTTTAACCCCCATATGCATTTGTACTTGTATTTGTATTTTGCATTTTTGACTTATTTTTAAAAAATCTAAAAAACGCGGTAACTTAAACATGGTTCACTTTTGCATAATGCATATGGGGGTTAAAATTATCGCAAATAGTCACCCCTATCACCTTCTAACGGGAATACGTCGAATTACCCTGTATATGTGTGGTGATGTTGACTTGCCCATTTGCCAGTCTATTTAAATTTATAAAAGAATTGCAACTTATTAACTAACTCGAATAGAACGAACGAAATACACTTCGCTGGATATTTTTGCGAATACCACTTTTTATAATTTTAGCTTATATGATAATTTGAATAACCTCAAAAAATTCAGGTACTATTTTGATAGCGTAAATCATCCTAAATGTTCCCTAAAATTTCACCTAACTTAAAACGTTAACACAACTAACACAAACGTTCTTTTAAATTTGGAAATTTAAAATTCATCAGCGGAACTAGCAAAGCCAAAAGAAACGCAACACAAAGAAAGTTCTAGAAAGAAAGACTGCAAGTAGGTAGTAACAGTTTTCCCACGCGGAATACTAAATTCAAGACTATAGTAGTGTTATCCTGTAAGAACTCACTTCGTTTTTCACTTTTCTATTTGGAATCGTGTTCCTTAATTTTGAATATCAATAACGCATTATTACTCTCTGAAATTAATTTTTGATTTCGAGTTTTCACTTACAAATAGTTTTACTGTAAAGTATGCTGTCTCTTTTTTATGTGTGGAGTTAAAAAGGATAGCATGTTAAATTCCTAATTAAATTAATATTAATATATTTCAGAGACTTCATAGGATATAATTACTTTATTTATAACAATGAAACTGTAAGTATTTTGTATATTTACACATAACGATATGGGTTATATTATACGGCCCTTATACTTTATTTGTCCTAGACGAGTGGTGAGCCACGAGCAATGTCCGAAAGCACGATGTCATCTGATGTTATTTTGTTCACAACTCAAAGACATTGTCACTGTAAGAAATATTGTTATTAAAGAAACATTCCTTGGAAATTCTACTTGGTGGTAGGGCATTGTGCAAGTCCGTTCGGATAGGTACCACTCACTCATCAGATATTCTACCGCCAAACAAGGGTGAGTTAGCCAGTGTAACTACAGGCACAAGGGACATAACAACTTAGTTCCCGAGGTCGGTGGCGCATTGGTGATGTAAGGAATGGTTAATATTTCTTACAGCGCCATTGTCTATGGGCGATAGTGACCACTTACCATCAGGTGACCTATTTGCTCGTCCGCCTACCATTATCATAAAAAAAAACTTAAATAAAATGTCTCTTGTAATGACATAATGGTTTACTAAGCGTAATTATAATGGTTTACTAAGCCTTCAAATTAAAACAACAATTTTATTCGACGATAGAACAATCGACGACCGAGTATACTGTTGTTTTGTGATCTAGGAGTACTGTATACTCCAGAAGATAGAAAAGTGAAGATAAACAACAACATAAATGTATATATTCAAAGCGATTCACTAACACCTTTAATATATTATGTACTGAAAACGCTACAACGCTATTCCGCTTAACTCCTTATATCCAATTAATTTTACTTCCAAAGTTTCGATATCAACTTATCTGATATTAGAACGCTAATTTTCACGGATCCATAATCCATACCATAGATTTTAGGTCTCGACCAATTACGTCTTGTCATTTCGAGCTGTTTTTTTTTTTATTTTCGCTCATCCTAGCACTGGAATCGGCTAAACGTAAATAAACCTGTCAAAGCGTAGCATAGCAACATAAAGTAAACATTTAACTACCTATTTATTTACTTAATTCGTCAATAATTTAGCTATAAATATTAAATTCAAAAGAGATTACGACAGAACCAGAAAAAAGTCCATTGAAAGTAGTGTGGAAGTTCAGAAAAACAATTTTGTCGAGTCCAAATTGTTTTAGCGAACTTTGTACGATTTTAGATTCGGTCTGTAACTCTGTAACTTAAGTTTCTTCGGTATAGGGTTTGTCAATTTTTTCGGGATAAGTCCATTTTTAAGTGAAACTTTAGTGCGTCACACAAATTTCGAGGTTAAATTTTGGTGCAACGTTTAAACATGGAACGCTTGAGTAGTTTCGAATCATATCAAATCAAATCAATTTTATTCAAGTAAAGTTCATAGTGAAGCGTTTTTGAATCGTCGATATTTAAATATTACCACCGTTTCGGAAAGCAGCTTCCAGCGAGAAGAAATGACAAGAAACTCGCGTAACATCATATAAATGTGCTCATTCGTCATGCCTTGGACCAGTTGGAAGGACCTTGCTTAGTCGTCATAATTCTGAAAGTATGTTTCGATGTTTTATGCACCGTTTATAAAAACAAATATAACATAAGGAAATAAAAATGTTTATTGCCATTTCTATTAGTATATCTTTATTTACTAATTTTCAATTTTGCCGTGTTCATTTCAAAATAAAAAATCCCACTTTTTGAATATCGAATTGTCGTCCTCACTTTAGTTGGTTTACGCTAACTTTCAAACTGAATCGGTTCTCAATTTGTTTGTGAAAGTAATTTTAAAGTATTTGAATTATGTTAACTCCGAATCCGTGCTTTGATTAAGTCGCCTAAACTGTTTTATATTTAAAATTTGAAAAACGAATTTGTTCTATTGCGTTATTTTTTTTTATATTCGAAATGTAAGAATTATTTTGCAAGACAAAAGTACCTTAAATGTGACAACATTAATTGTTCATTTGATGTCCATCTGACAGATGAGAGATAAGCTATATATACATATATATGGTATATAATGCACCCGTGTGTGCATGAATACAGGTGCACGCTCTATTCCGTCATTCATAATCCGATGGAACGGGATATCTAAACTGATCTATGAGAGTTCAAATACAAGACCAAGAATTTTACGTTATGTCACAAAGTGGAAGAAATGAAAATTTTCAGACTTTTATTGAAACTTAGTGAGAACTTTTACCATGAAAACCCAATGAAGTATTATGGTCCGATGCGATGATTGTATATAAGAAATTGAGGGTAGTTCGTCGTAATACTATGTACACATAGTCTTGGACTATATTCTATTAGTAATAATTGGTATAATATATACGTAAGGATTGAGGAATAAATATTTGACGAACGTGAATACACGTAGCGGTTGCGTATTTTTAAGACGAAATGCGCGCGCAACGTGGTCTATAAATCAATTTAAATTTCACGTCATATATATTAGTCGATAAAGCAAGTGATGAAAAAGTGTTGAGTTCTTATTCTTATTGTCATGAATTCGATTTATAATAATTTAATTGTTTTAATATGCTCACATGGTAATTGTTGCAAGAGATTAACTAATAGAGTTTCTTGACGGTTCTTCTCGATAGAACCAACATTTGGAACCTTTATAATGATTCAATATTGCAACATTCTGTAAGGTTTCACTTGGTATCTCACTCGTAAAATGTTGGCAATTGAATTATGGTGATGATGATAACGGCGCCATTGTGATGGTTCTGGTTCCTATATATTTTTTGATTATTATTTAATGTCACATAAAATATTCCGACATTTCGCTCGTGTTTTGTGGTTTCAAGTTTCTTCTTAAAGAATAGTTCAACTGTAGGGCGTTTAAAATACTTTTATGATACGTCTTGGATAAAGAATATTTTAATTTTTAACTTAATAAATTATTTTTAAATTTTACCATATTATTTCTTAATAGTTGTAAACTAAACTACATAATATACTCATACAAATACAATTAAAAATAACTCGCTAGCCATTACCTTATGTATAATAAATATATAAATGAATCACACTGAAAAAAAAGAAACGTATATTTATAATTACTAACGAGTGTTAATTGACTGAACTGAGAACCTTTACCCAAAGTCTTTAAAAAGCAACGATAATTTAGCCAAAAAAACCTTTTATTGCTTGAATTACTTCATTCATTTAAACAGGCATTGGACATTTTTTGCCTTAAAACTCAAGTCATAGCGATCTCTGTAAACAAACTCTTGAGCTCTTAACAAACCGACTAATTAACGAGGTGCATTCACGAAGCTCGACGCGCAGCGAGTGCAATTAGAGAGCACTTGCAACAAATTATATACTATCTGCCTCACTCTCTCATATGATAAGTGGAAGCTAAGAGCAGGATAGGGATACTGTTTATTGTATTGGTTATATCGGCGATGTATGATGTTTGTGAAACGTGAAAGGAAATATTTTTTGTACTTAATTATTTATAATTACTTAAGGATTCAGTCGTGTTGAGATTATTTTATGTATCTCTACTAACTTTATAAATACACACATATGCAATGTGTGTTTATTCCGATATCTTTTTAACTGCCTGTCGAAACCTAAAAAATAAAAACGGAAGTTTTAATTAACAGAAAACTCTTACTATCAATAGTAATATCCTATAAATGTCTCACTGTTTGGCAAAGGCCTCCTCTCCCTATGAGGAGAAGCTTTTGGAGTTTATTGCAACACACAGCTCCTGTTCGGGTTAGTGGATACACATGTACCTGAATTTCATTGAAATTAGACACATGCAGGTGTCCGCACGATGTTTTACATCACCGCCAACACGAGATAAATTATAAACACAAAGTAAGCACACGAAAACTCAGTGGTGCTTGCCTAGGTTTGAACCTGCAATCATTGGTTAAGAAGCACGTGTTTTAACTACTGGGCAATTTCAGCTAGATATAATTGATATGTTATTTATTTTAGTAAACACTTATTCTGTTTGAAAAAAAGAATAAAGTAGAGCTATCGATTATTATTTGAATTTTTCTAAAATAAAAAAGAAATTTATGAATCTTATTTACTAAAGATAGCTGTCATAATATGTCAACCTGAGCATTACAAATGAAATACGTGAAAATTCAGTGGTGCTTGCATCGCTGTGAAACCACAAACTTCATGTAAACATGACGCAGGTATCCATGACTGAGCCTTTTAATTTGCATACTAGTATCTGAAACCAAGAGTTTATTTTAGAGGCGTATATTCTATCAAATCAGGCTTCTTTTGGGATAATCTTAATTCCGAGCTTCATTCAATATATTTTTCTATGTCAGAAGCCTGTGGCTTTATTACAGGAAAATATGATAATATCAGACGTGACGAGGAAATATTAAAATAAAAAAAAGTCAAAGAAACCCAGCCAGCCTCTGATAAGGATATTACGTTAAAAAAATACGAGAGTAATTTTTTTTTTCTCTTCTATTTACGAATTTGTTGATTATTACATTATATTGTTCTGTATTTTGTTTCATTAAACTTCAATATTACGGAATGAAATCTGAGGCGAAGTCTTTATGAATTAACTTTATTTTACATTGATCGTATTTGAAATGATTGAATCGTCTCGTTGGTCTAGTTATTTACTATAAGGCAGATTCAAAGGTCGTTGATTCAAGTCCAAGGACAGGAACAGTTGTTGTTGATTTGTCCATCAGAAATTCTCACTATCAATTTGATAGTTACATATACGCCAACCATAACACTATAGGTTCCGTACCTTATGTACCGAGTTTATGTCTATACAATATACTGTTACCGACTTTAGATATTTCATTGTTTTAATAAATCACAAAAGTATATTCTACAAATATTTTAGTGTCTTAGTTGATAATTTTCGTTTAGATTTAAAAATTGATTTATGTCTAGGAGCAGTGTCCACTTACCATAGGTAGGTCATGTTTCCGTCTACCTACATAAAGTAAAAAAATACTTACTTTTCAAGTTATTGAGTAATGGAAAAACCAATAACAAATTTAATATCAAGTTAAGTAGCGATCACGGCTCGTTTCTAACAAAGTAGATGATGTCGGAGTGAAAACAAATATAAAATAATATAACCAAGTTCTAGAACTGTGAATACGAAGCAACAAATCGTATGAAAGCTCTCGAACATTCGATGGAAATCCAATCAGATATAAATGCGACTGTCTCCGGCCACAAGACTATAAAATGTATATCTATTTTTGTGTGAAACGATTTATTTAGACTTCAATACTTATATTTAACAACAATATCATTTTAATAGTCTAGTTTTTTAAGAGTTTTTTTTTTTAGATTCTTATCCCTTAAGTATTTCCTTTAAAACATTTAAAAATCCTCATAATATTAATGTATATACATATAAACATTCCCACACATATACAAATATACATACACATACATACTTACTGTATTAATATAGACTCATTATGCTTTATATATATTTTTAATTGTATTTAATATTCAAAAGATAGCAAATATGATTGTCAGCGTATTTTCCATTGCTAGTTTTTTTATTTTCTTTTAAGAAGAATGTTTTGATTCTTTGTACGGTCTTTTTCGGATTGTTCTCTATTTGCTGCCGATATATGTAGCAATTCTATTCTCTAAGAACTCAACTCGTATCCCACGTGTATAATGCTGAAAACCGACTTACTTATGAAAGTCGGCAACGCACCTGCAAGGTCCCCGTTGTTGCAAATGTCCATGTGCGGTGGTAGTCACTTTCCGTCAGATGAGCCCTCAACCCGTTTACCATCTATACCATAAAAAAAAAACTGTTATATGCATATTTGATGCGTGTATTATTATAATGTTATAATGGAGACTATAATTATAATATAAGGAGTTCCGTCGAGGCACGAGTGGAATTGTAACAGGGCACGGGATGGGCGTATCCGTTAGTACGTGTGGATGTGTCCTTCGAGTGGAGGATATACATTTTAGCTCTGCCTCATGAATCAGGCACCGGTAAAAAATGTTAGTTAAGCTTATATTGTAAGTTTAAATTAAAGTATATTTACGTAAAAAATCTTCCTTTATTTATATTCTCTATAATTTATACTTACTCTAAAAAATAAAAATAATAAAAAAAATTATATAAAAGTATTAATTTAAAATATTTATTAAATTATTTCACGCAATGATTAAATATTAACTGTAACTACAGTTACTTAAAATTAATTACACTATATAAATCAAGTTAAAACGTAACTTAAGCGATTGAAAAGAAAAAAAAGGAAATCCTAACGTTATTTTAACAGCTGAAATAAATACGTTCACAGACTAAAGCCAATATAAAGACTATTTAGGATAGTGAGAAACTAAAGAAGTGCAATTTTAGCGGAACCGAATTGTTTTAGTGAACACTGAAAGATTGGACTTTCGAAACGGAACAAAACAAAAGTTTCTTAGATTGGTTTGTGCTAAGTTTTAAATCGAAACTCTTCTAAATTTGTTAGTAAAAGTAGTTTAAAGTAACTGAGATACTATTAGATAAGATATCTTTTGAATAGATTCAGATATGAACTGTTGAAATGATTTAATATCTATGTGTATTGAAATGTAATAAATTTTAATTTGCTTTTTACATTTTCTACATTAGCAGCCTGTAAATTTTTCACTGCTGGGCTAAGGCCTCTTCTCCCTTTGAAGAGAAAGTTTTGAGTATATTCCACTCTGAATTTGGACAAGTTGTAACGATGAATATCGAGGTCATTGTTATTCCTATAAAGTGTGTTATATTGTCTACAGAGCCTTATATGTTTATTTAAGTCTTAATATGAACAGTCATTATTGAAATTTATTAAGATTAAAACAAAATTATAGCCGAGATGGCCCAGTGGCTAGAACGCGTGCATCTTAACCGATGATTTCGGATTCAAACCCAGGCAGGCATCACTGAATTTATATGTGCTTAATTTGTGTTTATAATTCATCTCGTGCTCGGCGGTGAAGGAAAACATCGTGAGGAAACCTGCATGTATCTAAATTCAACGAAATTCTGCCACATGTGTATTCCATCAAACCTAATAGCAGCAGCGTGGTGGAATATGCTCCAAAGGAGAAGTCTCCTCAAAGTGTGAGGAGGCCTTAACCCAGCAGTGGGAAATTTACAGGCTGTTAATGTCAAAATGTAAATGTTGTCAAATAAAATTTTTATATCAACTTTCATTTGAAAAAACGTTTTTTAAACGTTTTCAGTTAATTAAACTTCCTTAAATAATTCAAGCAACAAATCCTAGATATTACTGTATCGAGAAAATACTATTGGATTATTAGTAAACGTCTTCCGTAAAGACGACTGAGTCCTGATTAAAAACGCGATCATAAACAAAATGGAGAAAGTTTCGAGCGAACGATTCGAAACGGAACGTTGATCAGCCCATTCGTGTACATCATTAATTAAGTTCGAACGTGGAGAAAATACAAGGAATAGATGACGGCTCCTTTATTAATATCGACTTTCTGATATAAAGCAGTAACTAAAAAAATTAAGATAAATTAATTAATTAAATACTATTCGTACAGTAAAAAATCGTAAATGTTATTAACATTTACGATTTTTTACTGTACGAATTTTTTACTGTATTCTACAATATTACAACCAAATATTTAACCCCTAAGAGGATATTTCTGTTGTCAATGCAGTTTGACAGCCGCATCGTGGTGTTACGGTCAGCCTCGGTCGCAAAGTGGTGCCGTGTATGAGATGGGACGATAGATCTCAAGCTTCAGAACATTCGTCCAGAATCCAATATTTCATGTCTGCAAGATGTGTTTCATATTTTTTCATCCATAGAACGGTTGGTTATCATCGCGATAGTGGCCTAGGTCCGTGCAAAGTAAACACGGCTTAGTTACTTTTATACAATATACCTACTAAAAAAATATAATTATAAATTATTTTTAGCTTATAATAGTTATGCTATGATGTCGTTACAAGATATGGGTCTTAACCGATTATTCTGAGTTCATATCCCGAAATGAATTCATGTGCATAATTTGTATTTTTAATTCATCTCGTGATAGGGCTGTAAAGGAAAATATCGTGAGGCAACCTGGCGTAGCGGATCAGAATCTACCACGTGTATCGTCCAACCCGCATTGGAACTACGGTCGACTAAGTTCCAAATCTTCTCCTCAAAGGGAAAAGTTAACACTGTACCTACTTTTAGTTAATAATGGCTCCACGCCTTAATTGTCATGGTTGTCATCAGCTCGAGGAGTTTGATAAAAGTATTTTTCATCCTTTAAGGACTAACAGTTCGTAATGAATAAGATCTCACGAAGTAAACGTATCTTACTGTAGTATTTTATTTTTAGACTTAGTCTTAAAAGTAACACGAAAACTTTTGATTGTAATATGATTTTAATATATAAATAAATATGATTGCCGAGTTTCATTCACCGGTTCTTAGGTCAGGGAAATTTCTGTACTGGAGCGATGGTAGGTTGATTTGAAAATAAATTTTAATATTATATTAAATTATTGCAAACGCACTCAAAGTAAATAACATTGAACGAAGAATTATAGATATCGAAGATAAATTCACGTATGTGGTATTAGTAGCACGCGTTTTTTATCATCATTGTCTATTTAAGTAGGTAATCGGTAACAGCTTTGTAAGAGAATAATATCCTAAATAATATAGGCACTTGTAAATAAAAAACACTTAACAAAACTTCTAAAATTAGTGTGTACTTAATAATAAAATAATATTTAAATTGAATACTATGAACGAAAGTTCGTAAATACAATATGCGTATCAACTTATAGTTATGTAAATATTTTCAATGCCTAAACTTTTGGAGAGTTATTTAACCTGATTAAGTTTCAATGGAAAGCAATTGTAAAGTTCGTTGTAAATAAAAAAAAACAACTCATTATAATACTTACTCCTATTATAAATATGGTCAGATTATTTTAGTAAGTAATATTATTTTAACGTTAACAAATCGCTTATAAATATTATAAAGGAATAATTTTTGTTCAGAATAATCTATTAATTATATAATCAAAGAAAAAACTCATATTGTATGGATGAGCATTATGGATGAGTCTTAGCAGTGGAGGCGCCAATAGCCGAAGGTATCGGGATCGATCCTGCAACTTTCTGCATCGATAGACGACCCGTTACCCATTGCGCCATTGCCGCTTATACAGTTCACTTTTATAATTGTTTTTGTACTGGGTTCAGTATAGCTTCAAGGTAAATTTTATATAATACTGATCCCTAATTATTTGTTATTTCGTATTGCGAGTATATAGTGGACCTGCCGTGTTGCACTTAGTTGATTGTATGCAGGAAGAAACTCAAATATTTAAAACGAATCTTCCAGTTCAGGCATCACTGAGATATTCCCGTTAAAATAGAGTAATAAATCCGATTTTATACTTGATAAATTTTAATGAAATTTTCTAATTCCCCTGCCCTGATCTACTATGAAAGTTGTTGGTAATATATGCAGTAACTCCACTGAGAATGGAACAGTATTAACTTCGATAAGTCAGAGCAAATTGACGTACGGAAATTTCAAAGCATTCGAAGCGAATGAATAATTTCATACAGACGTAACAGCATGGAAATTATTACCAATATTATTCGGATGAAAAAAATAATTTGATTGGGATGAGAAAGATAAAATTGTCAATGATATTTGTTGATATCTTAACTATTATAAAGAGAATCTAATTTGATGAAAAACTTCTTGCGTTTGATAGCCCATTCATTGAGAATGGACCACTACAGTCCAATTTGTAACGAGTATATACTGATACCATCACGCTACGTCTTACGATGGCGGAGCAGTAACATCTAACTAGGGTGAAACGGTGCGGAGCAGTTTGTTATTAATACTTCAAAACAAAAAGGAACTTCAATTACGACTTAATATTGTATAAAATTATTTGAAAGACATTTTTAAGTAAGTACCATATTGCTGAAGAGACATCATTGCTTAGTTTTTTAGTTGAGATAACTCTAAAAATCATGATGGTAAATTAAAATATGTTAAATAATATTTCGCTTATTAAGGTTCACTTTTTTTGCTGATTCTTCTGGTTGAGTACCCAATCATGAAGCGTTCTGCTGCCAAACATAATTACTATAAAGAATTAACAAACTTAAACTTCAAGTACAGAGAATTTCTTACAAGTAGATCCTATAAAACTTTTTAGCATAATAATATTTCTTCATGAAAAGAACCTACACATTCCTACATGACCGGCAACGCCTCTGCAAACCTTCTGGTGTTACAAATGTCCATGGGCGGTGGTAGTCTCTTTCTATCAGATGAACCTACCGCTCGTTTGAAACCAATGCCAAAAAAAAGGCCAGGACGTAATCATTGTGTCTTAAATTATATTGACATCATTATTATTATAGTATACGTGAATTTATTTTTGTTACGTTTCCACGACTTAACTGCTCAAACAATATTTTTTATGTTCTGCCTACACGTTGCCTGACTCTTGGGATAAAGAATAAGGATACCCAATATATCTAAGGATATCTAAAGGATAACTCCTCACACGCAGGAGAAAATTAGTCATTTAATATTATTTCTCATGATGCTTAGCGTTCTTGATAGGAAAAACCTTACGAAATGATATGGCGATCTCATCAAAACAGTTGCAGACTCATCTCTAGGTGAATTTTAAAAACGACATGTACTTTGAATATGTTAAGAAGTTTAGTCGAACAGTATAAGTTACACTATGCTTAAAAGTGGCGCAGGAAGCTTTCGAAACTCAGTAAGAATGTTGCGGCCACTTTGTAGCAACTTTACAATCAAGATCTAGCGTGTAGGTATAACATTCTAGGACATTCAAAACTTAGACAACTAAGTTGAAATCTTAATAAAGCGCTCCCGTGTGTAAGCAAAGAATGGGTAAGTGTTGGTTGGCTGCAGTGTAAGCGTTATTTTATTAAATCATAGTTGTCATTTCTAGCTGTAAGCACTAGTTTAACTCATATATATAACGACTATATTACCAAATATTAATGTAATGAATAGTATTTAATTATATATTATACTAGCTGTGCCCGCGACTTCGTGGGCGTTTGGATTAAACAGAAAAGTTATTGTTCAGTTCGCAGATTTTACTATAACTTATTAATTCTGTATTAGGCAGCTTTTATTTTTAGAGGCACCCGACGTGACGACGACGCCGAACGGTATTTAGACATTTTTGTTATTATTTTATATGTAATTCTAAAATAAAAGTAGCCTAAGCTACTCCTTATTACATCGTGTTATTTTGGTCAATGTACCGTGTATTCATACATTTGCATTTAGTAAATGTGTAATGTGTGTAAAATTTCTATGTCATCTGCTTTACTATAGAGTTATGTCCATAAGAAATTCGTGCTGATCCGCAACCGCTGTTAGTGACGACGCACGATCAGCACAAAGGATCCAGCTTACTCTACGTCATTTACTCAACTCGCATTCCCTACTAGTTCTGCCTACCAGCAAAGCTTGTAACTGACTGCTACATTTTGACAAACATAGCTTGTGAATATTACTTTGAGGTAATATTCTAGTGAAATAGTAACAGTAATCGTTCTTCAAATCTAAATATATTTTTTTTTGAGCCGAGGTGGCCCAGTGGTTAGAACGCGTGCATCTTAATCGATGATTTCGGGTTCAAACCTAGGCACCACTGAATTTTCATGTGCTTAATTCGTGTTTATAATTCACCTCGTGCTCGGCGGTGAAGGAAAACACTGTGAGGAAATCTGCATAAGTCTAATTTCAACGAAATTTTGCCACATGTGTATTCCACCAACACGCATTGGAGCAGCGTGGTGGAATATGCTCCAAACTCTCTCCTCAATGGAGAGGAGGCCTTAGCCCAGCAGCGGGTAATTTACAGGCTGCTAATGGAATGTAACGTAAAACATTTTTACAAATGAGGTTTTATATTAAGTTCGTGTCAATGTTGTTTACCGTTTAGGAGTTCCTTGTAGACTCGAGTCAGGTTTATCATGAAATGCAACGTCATCGGAACTAAACCAACATGTACAATTCCTTTGGATAGGAGTACTTCAATGCAGTTTGCGAGCTTTGACATAAACACACAAAAACATAGGAATACAAATAAAATCTTGTATTATTCTATAAGAACTTACATTTGCATCACACTTGTGAAATATTGAAAACCGACTTACTTTATACGGTTTTTTAATTGCGTAAATACATTTCTAAATTAAATAAATTTCTCCGGTGAGTTTCAAATTTGTGATCTAAAAGCTTTGGATTAAAATGTATTGGCAATGGTCAAAGGTGACCATCAAGTGTACCATTAGCCAGCTCGCCTAACTATTTTTACCAAACAAATTCTCCAGTTATGAATAAGGTTGCAAGGAGCACGTTACTTAAATGTTGCTGTTACTTAATCACGTTACTCCTGCCCTTATCCCAATTTTACTTGGGGTCGGCGCAGCGTGTCTTCTTCTTCCATACTTCTCTGTCGGACGTCATCTCACAAGTAACATTCTTTCTAACGATATCGTCACACAATCCATCCATCGTTTTTTGTTTCGTCCCCTACCTCTATATCCATCCACATCCATTCTCAAAGCCTTTCTCACAACATGATCTTCATGTGTAAAAAAAATACAATAGATGCAAATGTATTATGAAAAAAAAAAAAACATTTACAAAAATTTCATTTGCAAATTTTATTTACAAGTTTGTAATTCACGACAAAAATCTTAAAGATAAGACGTTTTATTATATACAAGATGACGTTGCAGACAATAAAATGCGAGGAGTTGGGTTTCTTAGATTTTCTTTCAAAATTTATAAAATACATAAATAGGTACTGTGATTATAAGCGTTTTACGTTTTTTTATCGTAAAAATCATATATAGAACCAGTAACTAAACGATAGTGAAAATTGCAGAGATTTTGTTAATGATTTAATGATATCTAAAATTTTTCACTCATGTGTACATGCCCATCCACGTGTCAACAGCAAGAATCAAGTGTAATAATAACAATTGCCGAGAAGTTCGAAATTCAAATAAAATATAAAGTATTTTAAAACAAAGAGTCCTCGAATAATTAAAAACCGTTAGAGCTCAATATGAATAGTCAGTATCTAATAGCCAGATATTAATAGCCATAGAAAAATCAACCCATCAAAGGATTGTTACCAAGCCGCAGCACTTGAAACGAATAACCGTACCATTAACGCAAAGCGACGGAACCGCGCTTCAAACAATAGCTATTTGTTGGCCCAAGTCTGTCCCTCCACAACGTGACTCTTCGTTCGTTCTTTCACAGAGTAGTTACAAAACAGAGATATATTAATAAATTATTTATTTCATTTACGTTAATCTTATTTGGATACGATGCAATTTAAATTTCTCTAAAACGTTTCTGTTGCAATAATATTTTCTTTCTTTATACGTAAAAAAATATAATAGTAAAAAACTTTGAAATAAACTTTATGGAGTTGACGGTACTAAATGCAGCGATTCATACTAGTTCTTATATGCTCATTAAACAACATAAGAATATTATACATGGACGATATAAAAATGTGTCCAGTGTAATATAACTTTTATTAATGTTGGAACATTTTTTAGTTCACACCCCATGGCCATTGTGGTTTTAAAATATCTCTATATTTAAGTATTCTGTGGTATGCTACGTCATTCATTCGACTCCCTTAGCGAATATAATTGCACTCTATTAAATAAATTAGCGTGCAAACAAAACAATGCAGTTTTTAATAAAATTAAAATAAAACTTGAACAACTCCCTACATGTAATATAAATGATAATTACTCGGTCAGATCCAAATGTTACACATTGCAACGTTGCATTGCAATTCATTTTTGAAACTACATTCCTAAGTTTTTTTTTACAGAATGCAAAAAAATATATTAAAAGGTGAACTAGGTAGTAGAGCCTAGTGCAAGATCGTCTATACTTGGGTACGAATCATTTAACACATATTATACCACCAAACAACAATTCTTAATATTGTGGTGATCTGGCCTGAAAGGTGAGTGAGCCAGTGTACAGCTACAAGAACGTAATATCTTCGTTGCAGGTTGTTGTTGCAATGACGATGTAAGGAATGGTTACAATTACGTCGTCAATGTCTAAAAGTACAGGCGAACCTTATTTCGTAATCCTTAAAAAAGATTGCACATTCTGCTATCGTGCAGGTTGCAAG
Source organism: Vanessa atalanta (assembly GCF_905147765.1). Taxonomy (NCBI): domain Eukaryota; kingdom Metazoa; phylum Arthropoda; class Insecta; order Lepidoptera; family Nymphalidae; genus Vanessa; species Vanessa atalanta. Next base: position 2,483,219 of record NC_061892.1, on the reverse strand, counting down.
GCGCGTCTGTATATCAAGAGAGATGAGACAATAGAGTATTGTTGGTCGCATTACGATTAAGAGTTATATTGGATCATTCATTTTAAAACTACGCCATTTTGAAATTGCTATCGATCGCTCGTTGTCTCTGCGGGAACAACTGGCGAGGTTTATATGCAATTGTTCGATGCTGTATAATGAGGTGATAATTATGAACGTGTGTTAAGAAACGATATAGCCTAGTGAACATTATATGTGTATCTTAGTCGACGTTTGTTGGTTCAGTTCCAAGTTATTTTGTTTTCGTTACGTGAGGTAAAACGTATAGATTTTTTAAAACAGTAAGTCTATCCACGAAATGCAATGCGATGGATTAAGCCTCGTTGGTCTGGGAACTAACTATTGTACTTGGTGGGGGGGGGGCTTTGAACAAGCCCGTCCCGGTATTTCTTCATCATATATCATACCGTCAAAATGCAATATTTAAGTATTTTTGTTAGGTGGCGGCTTAAAGGTCGTCAAGTTTAAGTTTAATGGATATCATAACTTTGTTTCCAAGGTGGCACATGGGTGGGTGTGGGTCACGGATAATTAATTTCATACAGTATCAATGTCGATCTATAATGGACAGTGGTAGCCAACTTATCAGGTGGCCCTAATATGACAAAAATATCTTAAAAGCTACATATCCTGACATCCCAGCTTCAAATTCGGGATCGATCAAATTTATTTGAGTTTTTCTGTCAAGAAATTCTCAATAGACCGATAAAAACGTAAAGCGTTGGTCCTGCACGTGATCTCTCTCCGGTCGTGTCAGATTGCCGTCCCGTCGGCTTATGGGGGGAGGGAATAGAGCGCAATGGCTAGTCCTTGAATTTTGCCGCGTTGGCAGAAATTCGAGCAGGAAGATTTATTTTTATTTGCGATATTCAGATGGAAATTTATTAATGTAGAAAACGAAGATCTCGTTTGATTTTTTTTTTCTAAATGGTTTTATTTAGCTTGCCCTGTTTGATCTTTGGGTCGAATTTAGTAATCGAAGTTACCTCCTTTCTTTTAACTGATGGGTCTAATATGTGGTACACACTTTTAGTTCTGATGAAAATACAATTAAATGTATTAAGTGTCATTGTAACTGACAAAATGGCCGCCGCCACAAAATGATGGATTACACATTTTTACAATATAAGACATTTTCAGGCTGTTTCCCACCCAAGTTAAGATTTTGTAGCGTGTCGAGGACTGTGTGGCATTTGGGAAGATAAAACTTTTATATCGTTAACGTTTTCCACTCATAACTTGGGGACAAATTGTTGTAATAATAAATAATAAAAGGTAATATGTAATAATGTAATCTGTCTGTAATAAATAATAAAGCTATTATTAAAAAAGAAAACAACAACAATGTTGTTCAATTTACTTACAATATTTTTTTTAATAAAAAACATGTCAGCTAGGCTCAATGTGGGATATGGATTAAAAAACCTCATTAAATTCAATCTAATAGACGCCCTAGATTGATGAAAAGAGTTGCGGTGACCAGTAACTAGGATCTACCCAATTATTTTTTAGCTGTTAGTTCATTATCTACATAATTAGATATTACCCTTCTTTCCAATAAAATCACTTAACTTGAAAATGTGTTTTATTAATTTAATTTAATTTATTCTAAGAAAATAAATTTCACAGGATCATATACAGTTTTGAATGAAGAGAAACTTGATGCGCTGAAAATGCATTAACATTATTGTACCTACTAGATTCATAAATTTTAATGCTATTTGACCTTGAAAGTTGGTGCATTTGTATATTCTTACATGGATAAGATTTTCTTAATATCCATTTTGTTCCTTGTTATGATCTATATGAATTGATTGATGCGAAAGTAACTCTACCTATTACCTTTTCTAGCTTAAGCTGATGAACCGATTTTGATAGAATTCGGCATAGAGAGTCTCGGTGAAGGATCACTTGATAGAATCACATCAAGGTCTCAGTGTAGGTCACTTTTGTTAATTGAATAGACTACCACTCGATAGGGACTTACTTCAACATCAATCATCGATAAATTAATTAATTCAAGTTTGTATTAAGGAATTTGTTAATATCCTCAGAAAATCGGAGCAAGATCGATGGTAATTTACTGATGTTAATTATAAAACGAAAGTATTAAAGATCAGATTGAAATAAATCAAATGGTTCCAGTTAAATACGGTCCTATATAGGTCGCTCTTTTTTGCGAACTCTGGTTCGAGACTTTAATAGTCTGACTCAGAAGGTAAACGCCGTTGGTTGAACTCATTCCAGAAAAAACGCAAACCTGTATTAATTTGATTTATGTATCGTGACTTCTTTGGTGCAACAATTGACTTTCTTTTAGCTGATCACACATACATAGATTTTTATTAATTATTGACTTATTTGATATAAAATTAGTTCCTCGCGACTCTGTCCACATAAGAATTGTTCTCCCATAAGTACCGTATTTTTATGCTTCTCTCCTTAACCAGTTTTCAAGTTAGCTTAACGTCCAATTTTATTACCGATTCAGTGGCTTAGCCGTAATTCCGCATTAAACAAACACACAAAGTTACTGTTTTATCTATAATGTTAGTGTGGATTATACAATTTCATTGTTGTTTTATTCGTTGCGCAGATTATTGACACAAGCGTGATTTTATTTTAGAACAATCAAATTTTTCCAATTTTCTGGTAAATACCACATAATATTATCTGTACAAAATATATATAATTTTTGCGTTGATTGCGTCTTGCCGAAAAATAATTATGTAAACAGCAAGAATTAAAATTTGAGATTGTCATTTTAAGCTAGTGTGTCTCCCGCGACTCTTCGCTTTTATTTGATAGTTGTTTTTAGAAATTTCGAAATCTATGACAGGTTTTATTTAGGTTTAATTTCATTGTGAGCTGCAAGTCACTCATCTACATTTCTCGCGAAAATTATGAAACTTATTTAAATGAAAATTTTAATGTCAAATAGTATACATTAATTGAGTTAGAATTGTAGATAGTCGAAAACTATTACTTTAATTTTCTTTACTTTTTTTTTAATACAGTTGCAGCGCTCTCTATCCGGTCAGTAACTTCTTTCCGCTCTCTAAAATTAATTCCTTGTTAAATTGTAACAATTTAGTAAATTGTAATCAAGAATTCTCTTTATTTTTCTGCACATCTACGGCCGGAGCTCTTCAAAATGTGATCATAGCCGATTTTCTACTTCCAGCTATCATCCCATAATCACGTGGACAAAAATCGGCTTACGTTTTTAATATATAAGATGAGATAGGTACGATAAGATTTGCGGCCAAAATTTACGAGTAAAGCATTTTTCTCAAATCAGTGTTAATTCAGATATAAAATTTAGTATTTGTCTAATAGTATGGTTTCTACTGACAGTCGCGTACGGACAAGTGACAAAGAACTCTAGATAACATTTCAAATAAATAAATTAACTGTTCTTTTATGAAACAAAAAAATGCAGGTAAACATGATCAGTATACATTTCAAACTAGATAATAATTTAAGTACCTAAATATATAGTATAGAAAATATGTTCCTTACGATATATTTATTATCTAAATGATAATCTCCTGGCAATAGCGAAGCGAGCTGTCGTTTCAGCTTATCGGTTCACTTTCAACTGTCAAAAGTTCCTTGACGCCTCCCGGGAGTCTATTCGATGAAGTTGAATGAAGCTAGCCTGTGTTGTAGAATATCATGGTATTATATGACAGGAGAATTTAATGGAGTAATCCGTAGTTATTTAATTTATTTAAATCAGTATTGTTAACCATTAAGATTAAATTAAAATCATGAATATACATCTTTGTAAAACAAGTAATAAGTACAGATACATCTTAGGACTAAAAAAAATATATCTCCAAATACTTTTTTTAATTGATGTAAAGAATGGTCATTATTTCTTACAGTGCCAGCGGTGATTGTCACTTATCATTCGGTGGTCAGACCGCCTACTTAAAAAAATATACGCCGAGATAGAGTTTAACGGTGGAAAACTTCAGCCACCCGGTACCTTACTTATGGTTTTCAATGCGTGAAAAAACAATGGACATAATACGTCAATTTAAATTGAAAATTTCGGGTTCAATCCCGGACAAATGTTTAGTTTAGATGTTTCTAATTTATATACGTAACTAGCTGTAGCCCACGGCTTTGCTCGTATGGAAGTTGAAAATATTTACAGATTAACTTAGAATGTTACTTTAATCAAGACCTCTTTGTTTAGCACATTGGTGTGCATTTCACCACTTAGGGTAGAATATGCAGAAAAGCTTGAATACGTATTTACTAATTTTTTTGTCCGTAGCCCAAAAATAAAGTTTCATGCTTCTAACTTAAAAAATGACTTCCATACAAATTTTCAACCCTTATAATTTCTAAAATTCCTTCTTTAGTGGGTGTCTACCCAATAAAACGATTCTACTCATCAAATTTCATGGCCCCCACTTTAATAGTTTACTCTGGCGATGATGAATCAGTCAGTCAGTTACATGTTATTTTATAAGTATAGATATAGAGATTCTGTTCGGTAAAGGAAACATCGTGAGAAAACTTACGTGTCGTATGAAAATGTACCACGTGTTCTATTAAAGCCGTATTAGAGCAGTGTGATGGAATAAGCTCCAAGCCGTCTCCTCAAAAAGTGTTACTTAACTTTTCGTTATATATTTTACACAGTCGTAAATAATAATATAAGAGTAACAGGATAGCGAAACATTGTTACGTGGTTTATCGTTGAACTTCCAACTATCAAAAGTTGTTAGAGGCCTCGACTGCGAAACTATTGAATAAAATTGAATAGAGTTCCGTAGAGTTTTACATTTAGATGATAGTTAGGTTTAAAAATTGACAAAGCACATTGTAGGCCTAAGATTTTAAATGAAATTTGGTTACTCGGCCACAAGAATAATAATTATATCAATTGAAGTTAACGACCTATTTTGAACTATTTATAAATGCCTTAGTGACTTTATTTAAAATGTACATGTATTTACTGCCTCGTTGGCTACTTATAATGCTGATGAAAACGGGGTTTTTGGTTCACATGTAAGTTTGGTTTAAAATGATCTTGAAATTGGTCCAACATGTCTCAGAAAGCTGCCTCTGGTATAGGATTGCTGTCCATAGAATTATAAGCTACTCATATATAGCCTTTGAAAAGTAATTTCTCAAGTGAATCTATCAGCTAGCAGTTTGGTATCTAAATTCTACTTATATGAAAAACGACGATGATTACTATTTTTACATAATAATAAATGTATAATGTATTTATCATTGTCAACTTAATTAATATAGCTTACACTGTAGACAAAATCTCCATGTATTACACTTAAATAATGTTGTATAATAAGTCGATTTAATTACCTATTGGATTCTCGATCTTTCTCGAAGAATACCATCAAATCATAATACTATTATGTTGCTTATTTGTCATATTTTTTCCCGTTTAAAATAGGGATTCAAGCCTGTACAAGGAGGCACAGACATAATGACTTTTTACCAACGCATGATACTCTAAGAAGTGAAATGAATTATGTATATCTCACTTTAACTGATACTATGGACGAAGGTATTCACGAAATCGATATAAAAACGAGAAACTCGTTTGCTGGTTTACCTTCTACAGATAAACAAGAGACAAACAAATGAATTTTGAATAAAACGTATTAGGATATTATTTAAATATATTGGTAAGTATTAACGATACTGCTTAATTCTCAACAACATCGTGTGTGATAAATATTTCACACATTCCTGTCTGCCATTAAGTATATATTATTACTACTATATATTACCATATATAATATTAATTAATACACGTACTAGGAATCGTTAATCAATGCGGGATCGTGTTCAAGTGATTTGCAGTGGCAATTAATATGGTTTTAACCACTAATAAATTATACGATAACTATAAAATTATGGACGTTCATTGTAAATGAATATATTGAAAAATTCGCATTTGTTAATCTTTGTTTAATATTGGTTAAGCTGGAAGTTTGTATTAAATAGGTATAGTTGAGTACAACTTCAAGTGTTTCCGAGTCACGGAAGTGTAAGCATTGCCAACTTCTAGACTCTGGTCTGCTACTCAGAACTTCTCGAAGTCCTCCGTTCAAAACCTATTGAACGTAATACGTGATCTTTCGCTCTGAGCTAGAGAAACGATGAAGGTATGTTACAGACGTTACGATCGCCCTACGATTCTCGGGATTGGAAAAGTGAACATCTGATTTCAGGTTTAAAACCAGGCAGGTACTACTGAATTTTCATGTGCTTAATTTGTGTTTATAATTCATCTCGTGCTCCGCGGTGAAGGAAAACATCGTGAGGAAACCTGTATGTATCTAATTTCAACGAAATTCTGCCACATGTGTATTCCACCATGCATGAAGCAGCGTGGTGGAATATGCTCCAAACATTCTCCTTAAAGGGAGAGGAGGCCTTAGCCCAGCAGTGGGAAAATTACAGGCTGCTAATGTAAAAAAATAATGTATGTAATTTCAAGATTAGCAACCTTATAAACTAGCCACCAACGAGGCAGTTGAATAGTGTCCATGCAAATGAATTATTTTACATCTCAGATATGGTCTTTCTTGCCCAAGGAGTTCAGGCAGGCTTTTCCGCCACGGTTCTCTTAATGATACAATAAAAAGGGCTCTTGCCACCATCGACGTTCCTGCTCTTACAGAGCCTCGTGGAATCAGTCGTGATGATGGTAAGAGACCTAGGATTAACATTGGTTCCCTGGGAACGGACCCTTGTGTGGGACGCTATATGCGTTAACACGTTGGCCCCGTCTCATATCCGAGAAACAATGTTAAGAGCCGGTGCCGTTGCGGAAAAAGCTGAAGCAAAAAAAAGATCTAAATATTCGTGTCTTATGTCAAATTACTTTTTTGTCCCATTTGCTGTCGAAGCACTTGGCCCTTGGAGTAATGGTGCAAAAAGCTTCATCAAAAGTATAACACCTTATTGCCTCCACTGGTGACAGGAGGGCTGGTTCGTTTTTAGCCCAGAGGATCGGAATTGCGATTCAACGGGGAAATGCTGCTAGCATTCTTGCCACCATTCCACGCGGTCAATATATATACAGTAACTATTTTTAGTTCATATTTGTATATATTTAAGCACTTAATGTTATCTATTTTTTTATCAGTATTTGTTACAACTAAATAAAATCTCAGACATATTCAAAGCCACAACTATCAACTAGTATCTACATTGTCATTAATCAATGTAAATGAAGTAAAGCTAATCCCCACAATTAGCGAACTGGATCCTATTTCCGACAAACACAGCCAATTCTATTCGCATTTAATATGAACATGGAAATCAGCTTGAATATGAATTCTCATATTTACGTATTAATGATTTTCAGTTGAACGAATTCTCATTGTACAATGGAACGTAATGTTCATTTTAAATCCGATTATGCCATTGGTTGAAATTCCGTTACATCATAATTGTTGTTTTATTTATTCAAACAAAGGTTCAATTGGCAATTCTTATGGAGATAGCGTGAAATCAGCCAATGAATGAATTACTGAGCTCTTGTTTACTCTTCTGTTAA